>NC_059433.1:41088479-42303479 GCF_021028975.2 Sphaerodactylus townsendi | reverse complement strand
ACATAGCTCTCATTCTTTTGGCTAGAAAAACACTAGCTCCTTGTAGACTGCTTTGATATTCATATCCGTCACAGTAATGCAGTTTTCACTTATTTCTGCATTAGGTATCAAATCTGGCAGAACCGTAAAGCTTTGATCACTGTTCTTTTTCTTTGTTATTCATTCTGAGCGGCTTCAGTTTGTCTGCATGCATTCTCTATGTGCCTTTGCTTCTCTCTGATATTGTTAGACTCAAGGAGGCCTCTATTTTGCATGCTTTTTTAACTTTTATGAATAATAGATTGTTTGCAGATTAGTATGTTTGACGTGAATGTGGCACTCATTCTGAAAGGCTACTTAAATGATATTGGTTTAAAGAGAATTCCCTCTTGTGGGGAAGCTAAACATTTTACCAATCTAGATAATAATATTAATGCAGCCAGGAGAAACTTTCCTAGATGACAGCTCTTTCAAGCCACTTGGGCCCTCATCCAAACAAGTACACTGATTAAAACCCATAAGGTAGCCTCTTGCCAAAATCTCCTAATAGATTTGTGTAATAGTATTCCATCTGATTCAGAAACAAGTGACAATAAAACCAATATGCTTGTTTTTTAAAAAAAATTAATTTGGAATGCAGCAAGTTATTCTTGTAGTACCAAAAGTATACATGCCAAAGTGCTACTACAGTGGCTTGTTGAACATTACATTCTGGGAAAACAGCAATCAATCATAGGGAGCCTTGACACATTTTATTATTTATTTATCAAAACATGTATACTCTGCTTCTCACTTGCTTCTCACATCATGGTTCAAGGTACTGCTGTAACCAGCAATTGCTGGAGGACTTTAGGTACTGCTTTATTGTTGCATGGATAAAAGCGCGGCCCACGGCTGGACCGGGCACACCTGTTGCGGGCGGATGGGCCCCGGTCCCAGCCGCGCTGCTACCAGAAAGGGCAGCCAGGTGGCTTCAGGGACTGGCTACGCATGCACGCGGGCCATGGCCAGGGCCATCATGGGGGCTGGAGGAAGGCCAACAGCATATTTATACTTAACAGGCCAGCCACGCAGGCGACGCTTTGTCGCCCGGCTGACCCAAAGACGGGCCCACCCACCCCTGTCTTGCATGCTTTATATATGGTTTTCTGTGTTTGCTTTTGTTATGTCGTAGCTAGTTGGCGGGGTGCGCATGGGTGGCGATCAATGGGAAAAGGGAAACTGAGGAAGCTCTCCTGTTGGAATGCTGTTAGAATTTGCAAGTGTCTGTCACAATCCTGACAAGAAGGGGTTAACTATGTGCATGCTAATTAGTTACTGAGATCATAGTTGTAGGACCAGTTTATTGATTAAGCCATTGGCTAGTTAAGCCAACATTGCTTATATGAGACTAGGCACATAGGTCAGAGGTTATAAGGTTATCTATGTTCCTTTGTCTCAGTCGGTTAGTTACATGTGCTCACTCAGTCATGAGATTTTCTTTGTTGGAGATTCACCTTAAGAGGTGAATCTGTGCTTTGCTTATAGGCACCATGTGGCAGCACGTGGTCTTATGCAATGTAGCCAAGTTAGAACTAGACTAGAAAGTTATTCTTTGTTTTCTTCCATATAACCCTGTTTTTTCCCTTTGTTAGTAAGTAAACTCTTTTAACATAACTCCAGCAACAGTCTCAAGGTCTTTTTATTCCTCACTCTGCTAATTCACAAGTTAAGGGATCTAAATTTTTCAACAAACGCCCACATAAGGGGCAAGGGTGGAGCGAGCTAGAGGTCGGGACGCCTGGCAGGGGCTACCAGGCTTGCGCCTTAGTGGCAGATTGGAACAGGGCCCCCATGATGGCCCTGGTGCCCATGCCCCAATCTTGCCTGTCACGGTTCATTCCTCCAGCAGGTGGGCGGAGGAATTTGCTTGCCTCTGAGAAACAGCAGTTGGACTTGCCAGATGGTCGGATAACCACCCATGCTGTGCCAATCTACTTCCTGTTAACTCCTTGCCAATAAATGTATCTGGCTATGGCCAATTTATTTACCCACAAAAAAAAGTGTGGCATCATTATTCAACCAAATATGGGGTTTTCAAAAGGCTTGGGCCGGCAGGGTCCCGCCTCGGTCTGCAGTATAATCCAGTATTGGCCAAGGACATCAAGCTACTACTACAACATAATTTAGTCATATGTTCCCCAGTGCCAGAACATTGTCTGTGGGTGCAAATAACAACGTCACTGTCCAGTGTTAGGTGCTGCTAGCTGTTTAACAACTATGGGTGATTGCAGGAGCCATTTTTTGATGCATTCTTGGTTCAGTGGGGCTTGCTCCCGGGAAAGTTTCCATAGGATCCTAACAGTGCAATCCTGAGTGTGGTGGCGGATGTGGGGAGAGGATGAAAGGGCTCTGGAAGTGTTATGACCCCTGCATTAACATAGATGCCATTCCACCCAATGTTTGTGGCACCCACTCTGGTCCAGGGACTTATTATGGTGCTGGGGAGCTGTATGGCCATGCAGTGCCTGGTTCAACTTTGCCAGCACCAGCACTCCTCCAGTGTTGACCAAGATGACACTGATGGGGGGGGGATGTTCCTGTGCTCAGAGGTGACTTTAGTTGGCTTTCTGTGTCCTTTCAGACTGGGAATGCCCCCTTTTGTTCACATAGTCTCACACCAGCAAAAAAGTGGGCACAGCCCAATCAACTGCATAAGGGCCTTTCAGCACAGTTGGGGAAATGTTCCTGTTTTCTTGCTCCCCACTCCTCTGCAATTCTCTTTGGAAGCAGTGGGGCTACATTGTGCCTGGTTGCCACTCACCTGCCCCCCTCCCCTTGTAAAAATTAGCTTTAAATTTCATTTCTCACCTGTCTGAAATATATAAAACAGAATATATTAATTGGAACAAATTATGCTGTAAAGCAAAAACTGATATAATTAAAATTAAAATGTAGTTTGTGAACTCGAATTACAGTGGTTAACCTTTGCCAACCATGTCTGCACATATTCAGAACCTTTATTAACAAAATATTTCTGAAGATACTTTTGAGAGTTTGTTGCAGGTCTGTAGCCATAGTGACAAGAACTGAAAGTGTTATACTTTGCTGTACTAGTTACCTGAGCGCTGAGATATCAAGAAAGAAATATGTCACATTGTAGAATGTAATACATCCAAGGGAACAGTTGAGTATTAACTTGCAAAAAAAAAATTCTGTGCAAAAAGGAGTTTCCAAGTAAGTCAATAAGAAACTGGACCAGATATTGAAGGCAGAGTTATAGTGGTTTAGTAGAACATTCTGAAAATGTTTTCCAGATCTTCTTGGGAATGTATTTTGTTGTTAAGCAGATGTATTGTATTAGCTAAGCCTTCAGAGGAACTGTTTTGAAACATGACTATAAATTCCCTTGAAGAAAATTTGTGATATGTGTTGGGAATTTTTTTGTATTTTATAGACTTTACTCTGAGAATTTTCTCTTGTTTATTATACTGCTCTCTCAAATGTGGTCATTAAGAAACAAGTCACATGAAGCTGCTTTATACTAAATCAGACAACTGGCTCATAAAACTCAGCATTGCCTATTCACACTGTCAGCAACTCTCCAGGGTCTTAGGCAGAGGTCTTGCATATCGCCAGATCTTTGAACTGGAGGGTGGCAGTTGAACCTGTTCAAAGGTTGCCTGCTTGCAGAAAGCAGGGCAGTGGTAGCAATGCGCAAGGTAGGGCTGGCAGGTTGTTTCTTGCATGGCGAGCTCCCTTCATAAATACAGCTTGGGCTTCATAAGCCTCTGAAATATTGTTGGAAGCAATGGATGCTGTCTTAATTGCAAGGGGAGCAGCCCTTCCCAAAACTGTGAGGGAACCAAGCAAATTAGTCACCCTGATCTGTATAAGGCAGCAAACAATCCTGAACTAGTTCTGCTGCATCGTACAGCTGCCCTGTATCACCTAACAAAGATGATGTTGGTTCACGCGATATTTTTTTCATTTGACTGCAACATAAACATCCCAATTTAAGCATAACTATTTTTCTGCCTCTCTACAGACATTTAATAATTTTACTGATGATTCCCCCCCCCAATAAAGTGGCATAACCTCACCTCCCACCTGAGCAATTTTGTGCCTAGTTTCAACGTTGTTTTAAGCCTATTTTCTGATATTTTGTGTTTGTTTCTTTCGTAAACTGCAATAAAACCACAACTATTGTATGCTTGGCTTGTTTTAATATTGCCTTAATCAGCTGTTCACACATTGCTGCTCTCTTCTTAGGATATGAGACTTCCCTTGTGGATGCAATACCCATATAGTAGAACACATCTGTTTCCCTCTGCCCAACATGGGAACTTTCACAAGTATTGCACCAGGCTTTTATAGAAAATGGGATTCTTATATAGGTTTCTCAAGAGACTCATTTCTCCCACCCCTACCCCCACCCCCACTCTTTGAAGGCCATAGCCACAGAATGAGGAGAACTAGTCAGTGGAAATTGGGAAGCGTGTACAGATATCCTATTGCATGTAATGGCCTGGTATGGTAAATTTCTGTGGGCAGAGCTTTGCAGTATTGGGGTCATGCTGTTGGCCTAATGCACAAGGAATGATAGTACCTCTGGTTTTTATCTCTTGAATAATACTCTGAATAAGCCCTAAATGCCCTCTCCCCCCTGGTAGAGCCAAGTAGTCTCCCTGATTTACTGGGGACATGATGGTAGTGAAAACATGAGGGACAATGGCTAGAGGGATGAAAAGTCAGAGGTCCACTCCGTACGGACCAATAAACATGGGTTTAGAAAGGTTTGTCTCTAGAATCACTCTACTCTCTGTCCTGCTCAGAAGCGTATAAACTACTCAAAAACTGTCTCCTAGATTGGGAATTTGCTGAACTGTATCTAGCTGCTAAAAGAACTTGTTCTCCCACACAATTTTTAATTCCATTTGAGCAGGGTCGTATGGCCCACTACTTATATTTTTTAACTAACCCCTGCTCAAGGAGAGCCTTGACAATTGCTAGATTCAATGTTATGCCATCTGCCTTACTACATGGCAGGTTTAGTAACCTGGAAAAATCTAAAAGGTTGTGTAGTTGTAATTCTAAGGTAGTTGAAACATTGGCTCACCAGCTATTACATTGCACTAAATTTGCTAAAATTAGATCTAAATATGTAAATCTACACCCTCTCTTCCAATCTGAGTCAACAGATTCAATTAGATTATTTCTCCTGTTGAACAATTCTGATTCTGTTTTCTGTGAAGAGGTTGCAAGCTTTGTTACGGAGATAATTCAGAGCCAGTAATAATATGTATATATCTGAGGTTATTCTTTTTGCCTTTTAAAATTTTTATGTTCGCCGTGTTCTGTTACCGCTTTTCTATGTATGCCAATAAAGGCTTTGCTTGCTTGCTGTTGCGGTTTAGAAAGGTAAAAAAACAATTTGGGGGGGGGGGGACTTTGCACAGATTCCGCCATCTGTCCTGTGTTATTTTCCCCAAACTGGATTTTTTGAGAATTGTGCTATTTGTGAGTCTTTTAAAAAATTCCAGGTTGCAGCTGCTTGCAAACAAACAGCCGAGCAGGAGGCGCTTTATTCGCCTTCATTTTCCTTTTTAAAAAATTTCATGGCTTACATCTGCATAGCCACGCAGGTGCTGATGGTCGTATCGTGAGATGTCTGCGTAAATAAAAAAAGATGCATTTTCATGCAAAGGTGTGACAGCAACCCACCTGCATAGATGCATGTGAATGTGAAAACAGGAAAACAGGTTACTTTATCCTGACTACAACACACTATACATTTGATATGCAGAAAGGGCCAGAGCAAGACTGATCAAACACCTCAAAAAGCCCATGTTACAACCTTTTCCGTATCAGTGATGGCAGTAAAAAAGCAGTATTTCTCCACCACCATTGCCTCTGCACATAATCATTCAGTTTAGCTGTTTCTTATGATTCAGGGACTTTTACATCATACCCTCAGAGTGATCAGTCTGTTACTTTGTACACTCTGTTTCATGTAAAGATGTTAGTTGTCTATATATTCCTCCACCACAGAATAAAGCATGCTGAACCTTCTGTGTTGTAGAACACTCTGCCAAGGTCCTAGTACCTACCTAGCCCTGCTCCCTCCCCCATCCATTTGAAAGTAAAAATATGTTATGGCATAAATGTTCTTGTAGCAAAGTATCATGTTCAGTAATGCACAACATAGTGGCTTTGGTAAAGGCAGTGCATAAAAATGAATAATTCTCATTTGTTCGGGACTATATTCTAATGCAGAAGCATACAATTTTCTCAACTGTGTCACCTCAGCTGACAGAACTAATATCTTCATGTGAAACAAAGTACAGATGTTTTAAATAAATAAATAAAGTGTATGTCTAAATTCTGTCTAAAGGTGTTCATTACATTATTCGATTTCTCATTGCAAGCATATATCTTCCCATTATTTTATATCAATTTCATAGCGTATAAAATGTTCCAATTATGTTTCTAATCCCTAAATTAGAGGAAATTTACTATGCTCACATAGTAAATTTTTATAGTTTTGAGCTGTGATGAAAAATAGAAGATGAATTTCATTTGCTTTGCCAAAGTATTGTCTCCTCAAGCATTCCATCCAGGACAGACCTGTTAATTCAGGTACACTGTGCTTAATAAAAGTGTAGCTAGTGCCAACCCTGGATCATTTCAATAGCTGAAGCTGCATCTATGGAACTTCTTCTGAAGCCTAGTTTACTGAATATGGCAAAAGCTAGAAAAATTTCTGGGAAGTTGGGGAACAAGGTACCTTGGCTGGTGCCAAGGAATTTTTCATATTATCCTGGCCAGAGTATAGGAGCTCTAACACCCCTCCAGAATTCATCATTGGACATTTTTAGTAGTGCAGCACAAAGAAGATCCTTTTGTTTATCCCTAAAATTTGTGTCAAAAAAGCCCCTTATATTTTCACTTTTATGAAACATCATTACTTGCCCTGCATATGCTAAACTGTTCCACCATAAAGTATAACTTGGTAGACCTACCTGTCTGCATTTGAAGAGATGCATTTGATTTTGAATTTCTTCTCTCTATTGATGTGGGAGGACAGATTATATGTTGTTGTCAAGGTGAAATATTAAGTAGATCTTTAATGAGTTTTTGGTTCCCGGTAGAATTTTTAATTGAGGTTGGTATAGTCAAAAGTGTAACAGAAATATGCAGTGTCCAGGGGTGCTAATTTCTCAGAAATGCCTAGAGATAACGGACAAGCCTGTTCCACAGAACACAATTTAGAATGGCAATAAGATGACCTATCTCTCTGCCACTGGGGCATACACAATATGTTTATGAGGTTCATAATAAAGGAAAACAGATGGTGGTATTTAAAGGGTGTGGAAAGTGTTTGGGTGAAGGTTTAAGAAAAAGTGAGTAATGGCTATTTCCCAAATTATGCATCTTGCATGCCTTTCTCATCTGGAAAATTACATAGAAATTACAACCTAGAAAGCCCTAGGGAAGCAGCAAATGGATGCGTGAAAAATCTTGAAATGAATATTGAAACAATGCCGGTAGAGGACTGACATAATTCCCCCACCCGTGCAAAGATGATTTCTTGGAATATTGCTGGGTGGGATAAGAAGTTGAACATTGCCAGTTTTAAAGATTACTTGAAAGGATTTGCAGTTATTTTAATTCAGGAGTCTTGGTGTTCACAGATGATTCATTTTCCAGGATACAAGGCCTTTTGCCTTCCAGCCACAAGGGACAAAAACTTTGGCCGCTTTTCAGGAGGCTTACTTACCCTGATCTCCCAATCTGTTAAATCTAAAGCTCTTAATAGCTGTCCCCCATTAGCTCAGGCAACTTGGGTTAAATTGGGCCTTCATCCTTATGTGATAGTGAATATATATCTACCTTCCTACCAACAAAAAACAACCTTGGACAAAAACTGGGGTAGATTGATTGACTATTTACAGAATCTTGAAAGAAACTTCCCAGATACTAATATAATTATTGCAGGGGATGCAAATGCAAGAGTGGGCATCAATTTTCTCCAACAGTTATTAATGGAAGGATTCGATCAAGAACTTATCCAAACGTTACTTACTCCCCACCTGAGAAACCTGAGGGATAAGATTACAAACCTAGCTGGTATCCATCTAGCAAAAATGGCCCTTGTAACAAATAAAATATGGTTAAATGGACTAAACAAATTTAAAAATGCCACGGACTTTACATTTGTCTCTAAACAAGGGTGCAGTGTAATTGATTATTTTTTGATCCCCAGGTTTGCCAGCATATTGAGGATTTTGAAGTTGGGGATTATTTGAAGTGACCATCTCCCTATTATCCTTACTCTTAACTATTCTCCCTTGCCGGAGATAAATTTGAATACAAGTCAAGGATTCCAAAGGAAAATAACTTGGTCAAGTATTATTGATCATGAAATGACAATTTTTCTGCACTCCCCTACAATACAAGCAAATAAACAGATGATTATGAATGCTAAATCACCCTCTGAGGGGGTAAACTTATATAACCAAATACAACAGGAAATTACTAATCATTTTGCACATTTATCAGTAGTAGTAACATCTCCTCAAAACAGACCAAGAACCTGGTTTGATAAAGAATCTATAGAAATAAATAAACAAATAAGGCTACTATAACCTATTCGATCAGAATAGGGACCCCAGGTTATACAATCATTTAACATCCTTGAAAAACAATCTAAATAACTTGATAAAGATAAAATCACAACAAAATCTAGAGTATGAATGGGAGCGATCTGTTTCGTGCCTTGAATTCCAAAGACCCTCTAAACAATTTTGGAGATGTGTTAATAAATCCCTCTTGTTGAAACAGGCCCCTCAATATTGTATCTCTCTGGAAACATGGTTTGCCTACTTTAACCAAGTATTTAATGATAGCAGCATACCAACGAGATTACTGTCAATCTAGAAAACATCCCACACTGGCATATGTATCTCCTCAAGAGATAAATTTCCCTAATAAAAGATCTGAAATATGGCAAATCTCAGGCCCTGATTTAATTACTTCATTGAACTGATTAAATCCAACATAAGTTGGTGGTCACAACTCCTGTCTTCTGTTTTACCCAGGTAAATTCAACAGGAAAAATACACCAAAACATGGCTCGGCGATAATGGTTCCAATCTATAAACAAGGTGACTATCAGAGTTATGTTAACTATCGCCCCATCAGCCTGCTGTCTGTAGTGGGCAAATTATATACAGGATTTCTCCACCTTAAACTAAACAGGTGGATTCAAGAGCAAGAGGTCATAGGACACGAACAAATAGGTTTTCAAAGGAAAATCTACTTATGACCACGCATAATAGTCCTGTACCTTGCCCAAAACAGTTAAACAACACGATCAGGCAAGCTCTATATTTGCTTTTGAACTTTAAAAAAAACCTTTGATTCACTATCTAGAGACTTGTTATGGAAAGAAAATGGAGGATTTGAACATCGACCCCAGACTGCTTTTTTTAATCAGGCAATTACACACCAACACCTCTTGCCGGGTAAAATGCACTCAGGAGGGGGCATTGACCAATAATATCTTAAGCAACAAAGGGGTGAAACAGGGTGTATAATTGTCTCCGACCTTGTTTAACATATACTTAAGGGACTACCACTGGAACTTGGGATATTGATGGACACAGCCCCAAACTGGGAAATACACATTTACGGCTTCTTTATGCAGATGATACTATTATAATGTCATACACTAGGGTAGGCCTGTTACGTTCAATGAACAGATGCTACAGTTACTGTAAATTAAACAAGCTAGAACTTAACTTTGATAAATCAAAAGTTATGGTAGTTTGCTAGATCATGGAAAAACAACCCTGGAAAGTAGCGACAAAAGAAATTGAACAAGTCAAATACAAATACTTAGGTATTTTGTTCACTTATAATCTTTCTTGGACAGCCCATGTCAAAGCGGCATCAGTAAAAGCCACTCCAACTGTAAACGCTTTTAGTGAATTTCTTTACACCAAAGGACACCAATACATTCCAGCAGTAATCAAGGCATTCAATGCAAAAGTAGTTCACTTCTCTATGGCTTTCCAGTCCTTTTCTTAGCCCAAAACACCAGTCTAAACACTCTACACTCTAAATTTCTGCATAGGATTATGGGTTTCCCCAACTGCGTGTCTTATGCAGCCTTACGCATTGAACTAGGCCTATGTTCCTTAACTACCTTGGCTTGGATTAGAGCAACTATATACTGGTTAAAATCCACCATCATTCCAACCAAGGCAGTTCACATGCTTACTGCTCTCTGAACTTAACACTTCAAACTGGCATGATAAAATAGTTGATAAGATTACAGAAATTGGCATATCTATGGATGAAATATCAATGTTATCTTATTTAGAGGCAAAAAAATTGTTAAAAGAAAAATTCCTTGAATGGGATTATCAAAGATCTTTAATAGCAGCAAATTCAACTTGCTCACCTCTAAATCAATCACTAGTTGAAGCAAGGGTTGTATGTCTCATTATTTACTTTATATGATTAATTTTAGATTGAGACGTGCATTCTCTTTAGCAAGATCCAATATTGTGCCATCTCTGTACTCTACTCGAGGGTCGATTCCAAAAAAAAAAATTACCAAAGACCTAAAAGATTATGCCCTTGCAACAGCATACAAGTAGAAACTAGAAGCATATCATGTTTCACTGTCCAAATAGGGAATGCTTAAGGTATAAGTATGTCGACCATTGTTTACATCTTTAATGTAGATATGACAGATGATCAAAGGATAAAAGTATTTCTGGATGGATCAAATCAGGATTTTTCTGAATTAGTTGCCAAGTTTCTGTTGGATATTATTGGCACATCTGCTAAGGGAGATTTTTATATTAAATGATGGTTATTTGAGTTGTAACTATGTTATTCTGGTTGTAAAACGTTTTTGGTTACAAATTGTTTTACTGTATGATGCCAATAAAGGCTTTGTGTGTGTGTGTGAACCTAGAAAGCCATTTCTCGTCCTTTACATTTTACTCATTTCGGGTTACTTTCATTCAGAAACCAATGCATAGTGTACTGCTTAATCAGTTTATATTTTAACATTTACTACTTCCAAAATAGAAAAGTGTCAGGTGTAAACAAAATTGGCATTCTAGTCAGGGACTTGTCCTTTTAATACCCATGTGGTAGATGAACTTGAACTAGCCGCATAGGGCTATAAATCTGATGTTTTTTCTGCAGCTATTTCACTTTCCCCTGTAAAAGTGTGGAGGAAGGAAAGATTCCTGATCAAAGTCACAGCCAGACAGATCTCTGGCTTGCTGTCTGGCATCTAAGCAGGAGTTGGAAGCAGGGCTCTGTGATAGAGGGTAATTTTTTTCAATTTGGATAAATTTTTGGGAAACACTGAATAATTGAAGTTACAGTTTATGTAGATTCAAAGGCTTAATTCAAACAAATGGGTAGAACCATATCCTTTTGAAGCTGTGGTAAGACCAGGAGTCACTGTTTTATTAATATCTTTAAATTATGCATTACTTAGCTCAGAAATCAGGTAATATTGAATTAATGGGGCAGTCCTAAGCAGAGTTACACTCTTCTAAATCTGTTGAACTCAATGGGGTTAGGTCTAACTGTGTTTAGGATTGTACCGTAAGAGTGTCAACAGATTTGTTCAACAACAAAAAAGAGCAATTTGGGGTGAACTGGAACTTCCTAATGAACTTATAATAATAATGATAATAATGATAATCAATTAAATTTCTATACTTTCCCTCCCCTTCAGGGCTCAGGGTGGTACACAACAGTTTAAAACAATAACATTTACCATCTAAATTTACTAATCAATTCAGATGGCATAAATCTTATCAGTAATAAGCTTAACAGCCCTACAAAGAGAAGGGATAAAAACCATTTCCACCTGAGAGGGAAAGTAGCAGGAAAGGTGATGGATGATGAATCGTGAGTGGGAGATGCCTCAATCATAAGTCTAATGGAACAACTCCATCTTACAGGTGCTGTGGAATTACATTAGATCTCACAGATCTCATTAGATCTCACAGGGCCCTGGCCTCATCAGACAGAGTGTTCCACCAGACTGGGATCAGAGTCGAAAAAGCCCTGGTTAAAGCCAGCCAGACTTTCCTTGGGTCAGGGACCATTAGTAAATTATTGCTCAATGAGCAGAGTGTCCACTGGGGTATAAAGGAGTTATTGGTGGTTGAATGTGACAGCTAGACACAGAGAGCTACATCTATCTCCCTTTATTCAGAAATGAACTTTGCTAAGGATTACAAATGCAAGTGGATGAACTTGGTTAAGAATTGAAATTAAAATGACAGGCAGTCCAATTCAGAGCCCCTGGTGGGAGGATGCAGCACCACTGTGGCGCTGCCCTGCCACCTATAGGAGGACTTCTCAGCAGCATGGAGAGGCAAAAAACAAAGCATCCTTACTGGCATTCTCGCAGGCAAAGGCTGGATGCCAACTAATGTCGGTTCCACCCCCAGCTGCACCTCCAGAACACCCCTACTATGCCAGTGGAGGTAGCTTGGGTGCAGGAGCACTGAAACAGTGCTCTGCGCTGTGTCTGCCCACTGTGGAGGGCTGCAGTAGCCACCCTCCGTTGGATTTGCTTTTCTGCTGGGATAACTGTCCTGGGAAGGGTAAATCTGCAGGTGCAGCCCTACACCATCTCCATAGGCGGATTTGGGTCGTCATCCCCAGATTGAACTGAAAGTTAGATAGGTTTTCAATGCTCCATTTGTAGTCTACAAATAGTCTCTATGCAAGGTGCAATTTCATTTATTTTGACTGTGTATCCTCTTGAATATATACGCTCATGCTAGGTTTTCTCTTGAGGTTTTTTGGGGGGAGTTACAAAATAATTTTTCAAAGTTGAATATTCAAAGTTTAACTTTTCAGTAGTACATTGTGGGGATGGACCTGAATGTATGAAATTTGTAGTTATATTTAATCAAGGAGGATTAATTCACATGAGCCAAGGATTGTTGAATCAAAATGGCTCTGTGTATAGTGACCAGAAGCCTGCATCTTACCAGCTTACTAGCAGAGATGCAGGCAACTACAGATAACATCTTTGGAATCCTGTAAATACAGGTTACTATATGACAGAAGCCATATAAATTTATGACCTTGTTTTTGTGGGTAAGGACCCGCAATATGGGATAGTTAAATCAATGTGATTAGTTAAATTACAAAGTGTTCTTCTATATAGTTAAATGAACACAAAGGATAAATAAGTGATTCATGTTTACTTGTATTTGATCATAATTCTATTGTCTTAGAATCGAAGGTATAATTGTTGTTAGAATCTATATTTGTAAATCATTTGAAGTTAAATCATTTCTAAATGGTAAAGAAAGGTTTATGATCTACAAGTATGTTAAGCCTGATGCCCTAGAGCCATAGCTCTCTCTCTGAGAGCCAACCAAGAATAACAGGTTATTCTTGAAGACAACAAGCTACTTTATTGCTGCCCTCTGTATATGCACAGAGAAACAGCACGCACTAACAGCATGCAGCGTGTGACGTGGAATAAGAGGTTGTCTTACTGTGACCAATGGGGTTTGAACATGCTTGTATCACGTGAGAGAGGTATGAACTATGATGATTGTGTGACGTTTGTAATTTTGTGCCTATAAAAATTGGTCCCTTTGTATCAAGGGGGTGCCTCTTGACCTTAAGAGGACACCCTGGCCAGATTCTTATGCTGTCCAGTAAACTAATCTTCTATTTCAAAACTGTTTCTTGGGTGTTTGCTAATTCTAAGTTTTTCTTAAAACTAACTCAGCTGTGTAGGACCAGAGATTCTCTTCTGGCCCCACAACATACATCACAATGTTTTTTTTAACTGTTGTATGCTTGCAGAGTGTGTGGAATGCTAATAGTGGTTCTTAGAGGTTGCACGTGGATGTTGTGTGCCCATTAAAGCTTCCTAGGAGCCAGGCAATGGAAGTTGAACTTCTTATCCCCAGTATATCCCCTAGATGAAGTTCCTGCCACCTAGTGGTCTGTCATAGCAAATATTCCTTTTCCAACACCTCATACCACAATTTCTGACATGAGCCCCAGGTAATATTATGGCATCTTTGAAGATTTATCATTATCAGTTAATTGCTAGCAGTGCTGGGAATTGTTCTTAACCACCATCTTGTGATCCTTGAAACACTACCAGATCTTCCAACTGATAGGTGTCACATATCTGGTCTTCTGTGTATTTACAGCTTGTCCTTCCCCACATTGTGGACTCCAGAAATGAAGTCTGCTGCATGTAATTATAGTATTACTGGTTTGATTTAAGGTGAAATTAGTTGGACAATATTAGCTCTATGAATTCCATAATCTTTGGGCACTGACAATGCTGAGAACATAAAAAAATTGATCTGAAGATCCAAATAGGACAAAATTATGGATGGCAATAATGATGCCTGTAAAAAAGAAAACGAAGACAAGGCTGAACTTAAGTTATGCAGAGTTCATTGACTTTTACTTATTTTGTTTTTACAGGTGGCTGTTCGTTTGATGAGCCATTCACTTCATGTGGATATAGTCAGTCTGATGATGATGATCTTAACTGGGATCAAGTGAACACACTGGTGAAGCCCTCATCAGATCCATGGATGCCAACAGGTAGTTTTCATTTGATTAAAAAAAATTGTGTGGTATCACATAATAATCTTCCTACAAATGAAAAAAATGGGAAAAAGCAGAAATATGTCAGGGGTGGATGACATGGTGTTTCTGAAAGGGCAGAGTTTATCTAATGAAAAACATTTTTTTTTCAAATGATATCAAATAAATATCTCTACATTCTAAATATTAAATGATGAATTATATAAGACATGTAATGGAACTGAGAACTGGAAGGTGGATGTTGTTCCAATTTTCTTTGGAATTGGAATAGGGTTTTTTATATTTATATTTTTAATTTATATAATACTAAGAGAATTTTAAGAATTTCAGGGTGGTATTTACCCTGGAAATTCATAGAGACTGTTAGAATTGGAAGTTACAGAATGAAAAATTAGGACTATGTGAAAATAAGTTGGGTTTTTTTTTAATTATATCAGAAGTCAGGCTATAGATTAATATTAAGTTCAAAAACAATTTTGTTGGGCAGTATTCACAATCCTTTAAAGAAAGAAAATTATAATGCTGTATACTAATTGTTTGTCTCAGCTAGAATTTGTATTGTATGATTATGGCAACAGGTACTGAAGTTTATCAGATACAGTATCCTGGTTCAAAGAAAAACCTTGGAATGGGCAGTTATGTTTGGGGCAGGGTAATTAGCAATATTAACAGTATTATTAAGTTTCAAGCTATGATCTTATGTATTTTGGCAAGGCATAAAGTTCTATTAAACTAATTGGGATTTCATGTGAGGTATAAGCCTGTAAACTGAGTATGCTTAAGCCTCCCTGAAATTAGCAAAATTCATATCTGATCAAATATATGTAGGGATCGGGTTTCATTGATACATGGCCCAATTCTATGGGCTGATGGGCAAAGGCGCTGGCAGCCAAGCACACCTCAGCTCCATGGTGGTGAAACCCAGAAATGGTCACTGCTGTGAGGAAACCCTGGTGTCCAGTTGGATTCTGGCGTAAGGGGAGTGGACAGGGGTGTTCTTGAGGGTTGCCCCTGGGCTTTAGGGTCGGGAACATGGTAGCTAAGGCCTCAGATTAACACCACCCAAAAGGGTAGCATAACTCCATTTAGTCCCATGGAGGGCTTTCAGGTGGCTTTTTCTTTTGCTGCCTTATAAAATCTGGGGGACACTTGTAAGTAAATGCTTTGCAATACAGGTGCTTGCCATGACCAATCAAAATGGGACAAAATCGCCTCTTGCCAATAGTGCAGTGAATTCTTGCCAACAGAATTGGGGAGATGTTGGGATTTAGTACGTTCTGCATTCTTACTGCAACCTCTTGTGTGATGCATTTTGTTTATAAGGGTCCACTGGTGAACTGGGGGACACATAAAGGTTAGCTGGGAGTTGTGTGTGTATGCAGATCCACACAGAAAACTATTCAACAAGATTCCTTTTACTTTATGGGAAAATTCTGATTCTGAGTTAGTTTTGCTAAAGGAGAATTAGAAGTAAAAACACATCTTGCTTTTTAAAAATTGCTGTAATGTAAATATTTTTGATTTATCTACCATTCTCCTTATGTTTGCATAACACAAGGATCATATAACACATCCAAGTAGGGGGAATTTGCTGTTTCAATTCAAGGCTTATTCTAAACTGGATTTGGTCTACTTAGCAAAAAAAGAGAGGAGAAATGGTGTGTGAGGAGAGAACATGTGAGGAAAGGAGAGTTGGATTTAGGGATCCAAACCTGGGGAGAAGAGTTTTAACCAACAGGAAAGTTCAGTCATATAGTCAGCAAAATATGTACATTAGGAGAAGCAAAACGATATGTTGTGTCCCATACAGGACCTCTGCAACCCATAAAGCATGGGCCCCTTCCGCACACACAAAATAATGCATTTTCAAACCACTTTCACAACTGTTTGCAAGTGGATTTTGCCATTCCGCACAGCTTCAAAGAGCACTGAAAGCAGTTTGAAAGTGCATTATTCTGCATGTGCGGAATGAGCCATGGATGTTCCTAGACAAGACAAAAAGTACCTTGGGAAAACATTTTATTCCCAGTTGAAGTGTGAAAAGTGTGGTACCTTCAGAAATGAGGTGAGCAGAGATAGGACCAGTTGTGTGTTGAGGAGGCATAGTTTGTAAGTCCAAGGAAAAGTGAAATTAAAGCTTGTTGAAGAAGAAGATGGGGATTCCAAGGTGGCATAGAGATTGAGAGCAGTGGACTCTAATCTGGAGAACCTGCTCCAGATTAGAGAATATGTTCCTTCATATGAATGGTGGACTCCAATCTGGAAAACCAGGTTTTATTCCCCACTCTTCCACAAGAAGTTGCTGGTTGACTTTGGGCCAGTTACAGTTCTCTCAGAACGCTCTCAGCCCTACCTCACAGGGTGCCTCTTGTGGGCTGGAAGTGATTGTAAGCCACTTTGAGATTCCTTGTGGTAGAGAAAGTCGGGTATAAAAACCAATTCTTTGTCTTCTTTTTCAAATGACCGATTTCTGGGTGAGGATCTCCTTCTCAGGATCTTCTAGAGGCTTCTTGGTAATCTAATCAGGAAGATTGAATCAGGTTATGATCCTGTTCCTTTTTTTTTCAATCTCTTCATTTTGCTCTGTGATGCCACTTGTTTACTACTACTTCTTGCAAAACATAGAGAAAACAGGTGTCAAGCACCCAGATAAAGGTGACGGGGACAAATCAGAACAGTGAGTGACAGTACGGCCTTCACTTCTGATGCAGAGTGTGGTCTTACGCTACCCGTTTTTCTTGTTCCATAGAAATTAATGATTCTGCTGAAAAATCTATCTGGGCTGCATTTAGACAGACTTTTTAAAAAAGAAAAAAATGTTTTCCTAACTCAGTGACTGAGATAGGGTCTGTAGTTGTAGTCTCATGGCCTGAGAGGAAATTTTTGATTTTTTTCATTAAACATCTAATCCAGGTAGAAGGAATCTTTTGAAATGCAATTTTTTAAAAGGATGCAGCTGTTATCAGGCCTAGTCTTGAGTGATTATTGGGATAACTTCAGGTGACTGAGAACAGTCATGTCATCATAAGCAAAGCTTTTAATTAGTATGGAACTCAGAGATACAGTGTAATCGTGTCAACATATTCTAAAGTCTATGACAGTGAATAGAATATTCATATTTATGATTTGTAGATGTTTCTGCCTTTCATCCTGAACTGCTTTCTGTGAAAGTATTATTATACTTGATGAAACATTCAGCGAGTTAATGCTGTTCAGTAATCCCATCAAAAGCCAAGGGAACTCACAGTGACATTCCTAATTTCAGATACTTGTGCTTCAGTGAGTGAGTTAATGACAATATGTAATGTTTCACAATCAGTTAGGCAGCATTAGGGAAGTATAAAATGTAGTTTTTTGATTTTTATGCTTTATTTTATTTTTGTGATGCACTTACACATTGAAATGGTTCCATATTTTAATAGATGTCTTTCATTTCTGCAGAATGTTTATTGTATGCCCTTGCAGTTCAGCTGCCATTTCACTTCCATTTCATTGCAATATAATTCCCTCCACTACATACCTCCTTACTAAGCTTCCCAATACTTCTTGGCACTGTATCTTCCTTTGGTGCTCATGCCACCTTGCAGTATGCCTCCCCCTCTGCCCCCCCAAAAAAGAAAAAAAAAGAGAATGTATTTACCTTTTATCCAGAAGAGAAGAGCAATTGGACTAGAGACCAAAATACTATCAGAGCAGGTAAGAAACATAGGGAAGTGATGATGAAACAGTGTGCATGCCAGAAAAGACTCAGCTCATGCTGAATGGAAGCAACAGAACTAGAGTTGTTGCCAGTCTGTATTTGGTTACTACAGTATTGGCCAATCCAAACAAATCTATGAATTTTATTGGACAGGCAGTCCAATCCAGAACCTGCTGCAACCACTGCCATGCTGCCACACTGCCTCCAGAAAATTTTCAGGTGTTGTGGGAGTGTAGCCAAAAAGAAAAAAAAGACTGCCTGAAAGTCCTCGATGGAGCTGAATGGAGTTACACCAGTCTTTTGTGTGGTGTAACTCCGAGGTCTGCACCACAGCATTCGTGGCCAGATAGAAACCAATTTCAGTCGACTCGACCCTTAGGAATGCCTCTGGCCTATCCTCACTGTGCTAATGGGTTGGCTGTGGTGTGGAAACATTGATGCAGTGTTGGGTGCCATGTTTGTGCATCCTGGAGGGCCGTGATGTCTGCCCACTGGCGTTTTCCCCTCTCTTCTGGGATAAGTGACCCAGAGATGGAAAATCCACTGGTGTGGACCTGCTCTAAATCCTGGAATTTATTAGGGAATTTATTAGTGACTGTGGTGAAAGAGTATAGAGTTCAGAGCTCCATCTGGAAAGGGATTCCTGGCTATCGGAGCCTCTGAATCTGTAGGCAGAGCAATTCAATCCAAGAGCATCTCAATGTTGTGTATGGCCAACAGACCGGGATGGCTGGCTCTCTGTATTTTTGGTGATTCAATCATCTTCCAGCCTGGGACTCAGACTGCAGAGAAAAGTGTACATTTAACAGTTCAGGTCTATCTAAAGCAAAGCATTATTTGCATTCTAAGTGAGGCATAGAGTCCTAGGAACAGGAGATGTTACCTGATTGGCTATGGTATTCTGCATTCTGATTGGCCTAATGGCTAGATTATGCAGTGGAGGAGGAGGTTAACTCCCTGACAAAACAATTTGAGAGGCTTTTGGACTTTAGAGTTCCTGGTGTTCAGAGCTATCTGCTTCAACTGTGATATTAAAGCAAAACATCCCCGAGGAGGATAGTTCAGTCAAAGTGCATGACTGGTTCTACTAATTATTAGCATACGAGCTATGTGTTAAAGTAATTATACTCAGACCGGACTGATGGAGGGGTTTACTGAGTGGCCAAGCTGAAGGGCCATACATATAAACCAGTTAGGAATATTTTAAAGTGAGGGAAGAATTCCTGGTTACCAGTTAGTCTGAGGTATTGGTTTTTGCTTTCTGTTTCCTCAATACAGTGTTTTATGTTTTAGTTGAAGGTTTTCTAATTGTGAGGGCTGAGTGAGGGTACTGAGTATATGTACCAAGCCTTTGTTAGAACCTTGTAAGTGTGAACATTAGCCAGAACATCTGAATTATAAGGAACTGTACCATCTATGAAGCAATGATATAACATTAAGCTGAACTGCAACTGATAACAGAAAAAAAAAAGTCTTATTAAGCCTGTGCTTAAAGAGCTCAATACTGAGTCTTGGTGCCAGGCTCTAGTGTATATATATTTCTCCTGCCGAATTTGCCTCATCCATTCCATTTCTCCGAAGTTACTTATCTCCTTTTCCCATCTCCTCTCTGTTAATAAACCTTTTATTCTGTTTACATTTAAAATCTGCATCAGTATTCATTTTGGCCGTTTCCGCACGGAGGCGGAAGCGGCTAGGTCGGCGCATTTCGCGCCGATCTGACGACGCTGGAACCGTCCACATGGACGGTCCTGGAAAGAGCCGGGACGCCGGTGCTGCGGGCGCTGGCGTGACGACCTGGTATTGATCCCGGGCCTCCGAGCTTGCATCGCCCGAAAGCCTGAGGGACCGGCCCGGCCCTGGCTGCTCCCCACTCCCTCGGCACTTACCTTGTCCGGGCCTCCGGTATCGTTGAGGCCTGGGGCGTGTCCCCAGGCTCTCAACGCCTGCGCCAGAGGGCCGAGGGACAAGGTGCCGGGAGGGGAGTGGGGATGCTGAGAAGCCGCTGCCAGCAGCTCGGCAGCGGCTTCAAGGCGGCGTTTCCCCAACAAGTGCTCTTCCGAGCGCACTGGGGAAACGCCGGCTTTGCGGCGATTGGGCAGCACGAGGGCAGCGCGGCTGCGATGCAGCTGCGCCCCCTGTGCGAATGGCGGCCTGGAGACGGCGTTTTTGCCATCTCCAGGCCACCATTAAATGCTCGTGCGGAAACGGCCTTTGTGAGTCTTTTAAAGGGGTTTGCCTGGAAAGGATTCAGTTAACTGGCATCCTTCACCTTCTGGGTCAATTACAGCGCCAAGGGAGGCCCTTTCCGCACATGAAAAATAATACACTTTCAATCCACTTTCAGTGCACTTTGCAGCTAGATTTTACTGTGCGGAATAGCAAAATCCACTTGCAAACAATTGTGAAAGTGACTTGAAAGTGCATTATTCTGCATGTGCGGAAGGGACTGGGGAGTGCTTTTATTATATCAAATGCTACCATTTCTGAAGCACCTCAGTCCCTGAAGGGAAAAAAGTCGGGAAAATCTGGCAAGCTAGGTCAGTGAGTGATTTCCCTGTTTGGATAAATTAAGGAGGTGTAGGGATTCATTTCACCTTCATTACAAAATATTACTCTAAAAAGCTCTGGAGAGGACCTGAAGAAGATTGTTATCATTGCATTCCCACATGCAGATACTATATTCTGGCCTCAATGCCATCAACACCACTTGGACATTGGCAGAAGCCTGATAACGCACCTGGAAGGAAGACATTTTTGTTTACCTTTAGAAGCACTTTGTGATAGACTACCATTCAGCATATTTCCAAGATGTTTCAGACACAATAGCAAAAGAAGTAGCATTTTTTTTCAGTTGGAAAGATACATGAGTTTTCCTCCCATCCCGGCTCTTCTTTATGACAGATGAAAAGATATAATTTGCAGAGTTTAATGTAAGAGCAAAGTTGGATTGAATATATAACAATGCAAATACAATTTCTTTTCAGATTTACACAAAGTTTATCCAAAGGAGTGGGTGGTCTAAGATGCACGTAGCTCAATGATATTGTACAAAACTAGGCAGAATAAGAACATCAAGTAACATTAACATGAGAAATAAAGGATAGATGATTAGATATTGTTCAAGTGTATGCACATTGTTTATTTTTTTACAAAAAATATTTTAAAATACTGTTACTTCTGTTTGATCACAAATATCCCGATCGATAGATTTAGGCATTGCTCTAATATAGTGGCCAGCTATTGCAGCTGTAAAACTGGAACTCTGGATCAAATTTAATTACTTCCTAAAGAAGTACAAAACAGTCCAGTTCTGTTCTGCATAGGTTTTGATGATGGTGGAATGAAATCATACAATTTTACCAAAATCCTAAAGAAAAGATTTACTCTATAAACCTCTAACAAACTTCTAAATGCAGTAAAAATGGTAGCGTAAATCATTATTCAATCATTGTTTTTTAAAAATGCATTTGAATACAGTTTCAGTTCAGTAACCTTTATTAGGCATTTACAAAAGAGAAAAGGAAAAAGTGTCAAAACATAATACAAGGTTAAGCAAAGGGCCGTTTTAGAGCTGGCTTATGCTGTTTAGTTTCCAACAAGCTTATGTGCCAGTTCACTCCACTCTATGATTGTCCTCCTTTCGCCCAGGCATTTTTATGCCACTCTGCCTGGCTTCAATGTATTTTTGTCAGTACATGTTTGCCACCGTGCATGGATACTCTTGCACGCACATCTCAATGGACTCTGTTTTCTAATTACCTTGACTCTCTGGAAAGCTCCCATTCATCTGCAAAATTTTATATTGCCGGCGACTTCAACGCCAGACTTGGACGTGATGATGAAGATGGAAATCTATATCCATGTAATCTCATTCCTCTGGTATTCCACTCAAACCAGCCATTATTGCCAAGAGTCTCACATGATACAACCAAAAACAAAGCAGTTTTTTTTCTTGGCCAACTTCTGTTCCTCAACCAGTAAAATTATATTAAATGGAAGACATCCTGATGATCACCCTAGAGCCCTCACATTTCATTCTTCTAGAGGCAGCAGTGTCATCAATTACATTCTCATCCTTCTCTGATTGGATTTATTACAAATTTTTTTATTGACAACAGAGTGGACAGTGACCATCAGCCTCTGGTCACTTACATCAGTTATGATAATCTGCAGCCCATAACTACTCCTATGCAGACCAACGTAAATCCTCCTTGCTTCAATCCTCTGACCAAATGGTCCATTCAGAAGGAGGCACAACTGATAACTCTGCTAAGCACGGGGTCTTTGGATAAATTTTTCTTGGCTATTAAAAATGCTAAATCTGCCGAAGTTTTACTCTCTTTCTATGAGAAGTTAACATCTTTAATCATTGAATCCACTCAACCAAATACCAAACCCAGCAATTCAACTTCTCACTCTTCAAATGATTCCTGGTTTGACCTGGAATGTCTCCAATTGAAATCTCAACTCTGAGATCTTTACCCCCTCTTCATTGAATGTCCAACCCAATCAGCGTGTGAAGACTATATCCCCAGTCGTAAAGACTTTTACAAATTGATGTAGATTAAGAGAAGCCAACTGTATCAAAAAACCTGGAATATTCTCAGAATTATAATCATCCTCCATTACAAGGACCTCTATTACCTTGTAGTAATGGAGAAGGAAAGACGTTGCATCTAGCTTGTGTCAAGAGCCATCTTTGATTATAAACAAATAATTGATCCAAATAGGCAGCAATACAAAATTTTTGAGGAATGATACCAAAATGTAAAGGAGAGCAGGAACTCTGTACCTTGCTCATAAGGAATTGGTATTCCTCAGATCCTCTGAAGATGCCAGCCACAGATGCAGGCGAAACGTCAGGAGAGAATGCTGCTAGAACACGGCCATACAGCCTGGAAACCACACAGCACCCCAATTGGTATTCCTGCTTGAACAATCTGCCTTTTAGTTTTTGAAATATTTCTGAGGCAGGGAGCATGAGTAAAGAATCCCATGCAATACCTAGGGACAAGATCTTGGCTTCAATACATGACCACCAATCAAAGGTCTGAAGGTCACACACTGCAAGTCAGGTCAAACTATGTGGATCTGAGTGGAAGCAAAGATGCAGCCAGAATTCGATAGTGTGACCCAGGCTCTAGTTTCTAAAAGATGCTGTCCCACTTCCAAGCAAACAACAGCATAAGGGACACAACAAGGAACTCCAAAAATGTTATGAAGAAAACCAGACTGGATAAGTTCAAGACAGGGCTTCCATGCATGAATCCATATAGTAGGTGTTGGACCACCTTCATGTTGAATAATTTCAAAGATGCTGGGATAAATTTACCACCATTGTGGGAAAAAAATTTTTGAATGGCAGCTGACAGATTTTTACTGCCCTTCATGACTTTATCTCTGTATTTAGACCAGGCTGATTTATGGTGGAAAACAATCCCTAAGTATTTAAAAAGTCTGACTTGCTCAAAGTCAGCTCCCTGATAGAACATTTTGTAGGCCTGTATATTTTGGAAAAAACTAATACCTTAGATTTTGTTGGGTTGATAGTTAGCCTATTAACTGTGCAGAAATCATTGCATTTAAGTAATAGCTTTTTTAGGCCACACCTTGAATGAGATAAAAGGACCACATCTTTTGCGTAAAGAAGACAAGGCACAGGGACATTTTCCAAATGGGGGCAATGGGAATTAACATTTGCAATGAGAATTAACATTCCATTTGAATACATTTCAACCACTTTTCTTAATCATGTCTAGTATGCAATATGTCTTTTGTACTGATGCTGTATACCGTGAATATTTTTCAGTGCACTCTTGCTGATACCCCGTGACCTCATTTGTTACTGATCAATTCAGATTCAGCCATCATCACTGTATATGTAGACATCAGAAATTGTTTTGTGTGTGCTAGTGTGTCTACTTTGCACTTAAACGGATTGTTGTCTGCTGTGTTGCTAACTTCCATGAATTATGGAGATATTCTCTTGGACATCTTCTCAGTCTACATTTATGCAAGTGGTTTTCAGCATCTTGAATAATTTGTCTGTAAACTTTGATATTTCACTGTTCTTGTCTGATTTCAGATACCGTATATACTCATGTATAAGTCGAATTTTTCAGCACATTTTTAATGCTGAAAAAGCTCCCCTCGACTTATATGCGGGTCATTAAAAATGTTTTGTGTTTTTACTTTGCCGGCCAGCAGGGGGCGCAGTTTTAATGCTAGCAGCACCAAAATTTCAGGGTACCCCCAGAAGACACTCCTGATGATACCAGCCAAGTTTGGTAAGGTTTGGTTCAGGGGGTCCAAAGTTATGGGCCCCCAAAGGAGGTGCCCCCATTCCCCATTGTTTTCAATGGGAGCTATTAGTAGATGGGGCTACCCTTTTGAAGGTCCATAACTTTGGACCCTCTGAACCAAACTTCACTAAACCTGGCTGGTCTCATCAGGAGAGTCTCTTTATGATACCAGCCAGGTTTGGTGAAGTTTGGGTCAGGGGATCCAAAGTTATTGATCCCCAAAAGGGTGCCCCATCCCCCATTGTTTACAATGGAAGCTAAAAGTAGATTTTCCATTTCTGATAATATCCCTCTTAAAATCTAAGTTGGGTTACATTTGGACATACAGATGATGATGAGGAATCCAGTTTTGAAGGTTTAACTATTGTGTTTTAGCTTGGTTGCTGATTGAGCTAAGGTTTTTGTACTTTTAAAGTTATTGTTGATACTATATTTTTCTTGTTGACCCTCTTTTCCACTTACAGAGCCAGTTTACTGTTTTTCTTTGAAATAAATATTCAAAAGCATGTAACCTACTGATGCCTCAATTGATGTAATTTTATTGGCACCTATTTTTATTTTTGAAATTTACCAGCAGCTGCTGCATTTCCCACCCTCAACTTATACGCGAGTCAGTAAGTTTTCCCAGCTTTTTGTGGTAAAATTAGGTGCCTCGACTTATATGCGGGTCGACTTATACACGAGTATATACGGTAATTTATGAATAAATTAAATAGCAGTGATTCTAGTGCAGAATGATAAGAAGCCTCACTTCTCTTTTCTTTAGTCCCCCAAGTAAAAATACTAATGTACAATGTTGTTTGTAAAACTGAAGCAGATTTTTGTGAATGTTAGTTTGTTTATTTATTTACAGACTACCTTATTGCTGGAGACTCAAGGTGGATGACATGATATAATAAACATTGTAACCAGCCAGCTTAATAAATGAACAATGCAATAGAACTTAAACTGCAAAAGTTAGAAAAATAATGCAAAAAGAAAAAGGTATTAGGCTCATAGTAAACAGTGCAGCAAGTGGAATTACAGAAGTAGAAGACAATGCAGTAAGAGCTGGATAAGGCATATAATAATGTGTTACAGTCTACAGTCCTATCTCTTTTATCAAGTATTGTTTTAACTACATCCCCATTTCTTTTATAAAAATGCCCTCCTAAACAATCTGTTTCAGTTTTCTGTGAATGCCAGTTTACTTACCAACATGTGTGTGTTCCTTGAATTACAATGTTTTATTAGATAGTATCAGATAAGTAAATTGCATTAAAAATCTTTCCTTGCTTTTTGTCTAAGAAATGGATACTAATTACCTCTCAGAGAAAATCACCCCAGGATTGAATGTAAGACTCCATGGATCTCTACAGCGTATGACTCAGGAATGTTATTGGGTTTTGAAGAAATAGAGCTTGTGTGACCAGGTTGTGGGAAGTTCTCTGCCTTGTACTTGAACATGAAGAAGAAGAGTTTGATTTATACCCCTCTTTCTCTCCTGTAAGGAGTTTTAAAGCAACTTCCAAACTCCTTCCCTTCCTCTTCCCACAACAGACACCTTGTGAGGTAGGTGGGGCTGAAAGAGTTCTCAGAAAACTGACTAGCCCAAGACCTCATTGGCTGTCATAGGAAGAGTCCTTTATTGTCTTCTTTCCAACTTTGGTGACTGTACTTAGGGGCTAACATAGGGCAATTGCAGAATTTTGGCCTGGATGAGGGAGGAGCTTATGTATGTATGTTTTTAGCATAGCTAGATGAGAGAACGTCCCAGAAGTGGGCGAGGCAAACTTAACAAATTGCACAGAAGTTTTGCTTCTAAGACTTAGGACTGCCTCAGTGTGCTCCACTATTTTTTATCCTCACTATTAATGCTATGTTTGCAGAACATCCTCATCAGCAGTGACCTTTCAGCGGCCGTTTTTGCATGGCCAGCTTAGTGGGGGTGCATCAGCATAGTTTATGCCGATGCACCCCCGGGGCCGTTCACATGGAAGGTCCCATTGGGTGCAGTGCCGACAGTGCAGCCATCGCACAGCTACGCTGTCCCCAAACACCTCCTTACCTTCTCCTGTCTTCCGGCGCTCTGTGGAGGCCAGGGGACACGCTCTCATGGCCAGAGCGATGGCTGCAGTGATGGAGGCCAGGAGGCGTGTCCCCTCGCCTCCACAGAGTGCCGGAAGACAGGAGAAGGTAAGGAGCCGTTTGAAGTAAATGGCGGCTTCCACCTGCTGCCATTCGCATGTCAGCAGGTGGAAGACGCCTCTTTCGAAAAACCTCGGTCAGGGAGCAAGGTTCAAAAGTGGGGTGGCCAGCTGTGTGAACACCTCCCCAGAGATGGTGTTTTTACCGTCTCTGGGGTGCTGTTATCTGCTTGTGTGGAAACAGCCATAATCAGGTTGGAACCTTATTTTCTTTTTCCTAAGTGAAAGGTTTAAGTTGCAGGAAAACATGACAAGTCTTTCCAAATATGAGGAGGATGAGGCATACAATAAAGTGCTACAGTCTACATCCAGTCCCTTTTATCAAGAAGTACTGTTTTAAACTACTGCCCCATTTCTTTTATTAAAATGCCCTTGTAAACAATTCTATTTTGGACAACCTTTTATTTTGCAAATGGGACTGCTAACAGTTCCACCTCTCAACAAGAACTGGTAGCAGTTATTAATGATCAGGAGCAAAGTTGTAATAAGCCAGCATGACTCATCTACCCTGCAAGAACTTAACAATTATGTAAGCACCATAAGATACTAATGCTTTTATTTTTTTGTTTTCAGCCTCCTTTACCTTTTTTTCCCGAGACTTCCTTAATTTGTTGTATTGTACTATTTTTAGTTTTTGAAAAGTTCCTTGTCCTCAACTTTTTCCTTTCTTTACTTGAAATCAACAGCTAGTCTTAGTGGGAAGTATAATATGGAAAAGTTCTTATTGCAAAATGAGATTGTAGTGGGGACGATGATTATAATTCTGTATGTGCTTTCTCTTTTGAAGACAGAATAAATTAGAAATTGCTGTCACTGAAGGGACAGATAGAATTTAATTTTTCCCTGTACGAAACAGCACATTAATGCGAGAAGAGGTAGATAATTTCCAATCTACTCAGGAAGGTCATGGCCTTGTGAGAATAATGCTTCCATACTATCCCTGAAGGATTTTTTTCTCCCCAGCGCATTGATTGAGAGATAAGAGCAGGTGCTGCAATGGTATAGCAAAGCAAAAGTCAATGACATGTCTTGGGATGCTGAAGACGACGAAGAAGAAGAGTTTGGATTTATATCCCCTCTTTCTCTCCTGTAGGAGACTCAAGGGGGCTTACAATCTCCTTTCCCACAACAAACACCCTGTGAGGTGGGTGGGGCTGAGAGAGCTTTGAAAAGCTGTGACTAGTCCAAGGTCACCCAGCTGGCATGTGTTGGAGTGCACAGGCTAATCTGAATTCCCCAGATAAGCCTCCACAGCTCAAGCGGCACAGTGGGGAATCAAACCCGGTTCCTCCAGATTAGAATGCACCTGCTCTTAACCACTTCGCCACTGCTGCTCACAATTCTGAAGAGAAGGATTGCCTGTTGCTCCTGAAAAGCATCTAATAACTTTGAAGAAAACAGGAGTATAAACCTGCTGTAATGTAAATCAACAATATGTAATGTCATCATCTCCCATAAAGGTGAAATTAGGCTTGATACAATATTTAAAGACAATTATAGAACCATGTGGATGAAGATACTGGAGGACTTGCAGAGATGGTCTAAACTAAAAATATCATGGCTAGGAAGAATATCCACAATAGAAATGAATGTATTACCAAAATTAACGTTTTTATTTCAGATGTTACCAAGAAAATACCTTGAAGGAATGGCAGAAACAGATAAATAAGTTCACATGGACTGGCAAAAAGCCAAAAATTAGATTTTAAGGTTTAGAAGATGAGAAAAAGAGTGGAGGATTAGTAGTACCTACTAAAGTAAAGGTAGTCCTCTGTGCAAACACTGACTAAATTATATTATGAAGCAGCTGGTATGGTTTTGATTGTGGATTGGATTAAAAACCCAGATCAAAGAGTAATAAAATTAAAAACAACTGATTTGGAAGGTTTACACATTACATATGGACTGTAAAATCAGTCAAAAAGAGATTGTAAATCAGTCAAAAAGAGACTGTGAACTCCTTTGAGTCTCCTACAGGAGAGAAAGGGAGGGTATAAATCCAAACTCTTCTTCTTCTTCTAAACTGAGGACCTCAGATTCTCCCTTTAAATCCATGCCGAAGGGGGTGGATTTAAAAGGACATTTGTGGGGTGCCTGCTGTCAGGGGTGCAATTGTTAAGCTACCAGCACCAAACTTTTAGGGTATCTTTAGGAGACTCTCCTAATGATACCACCCAGGTTCGGCGAAGTTTGGTTCAGGGGGTCCAAAGTTATGGACCCTCAAAGGTGTAGCCCCCATCTCCTATTAGCTCCCATTGGGAACAATGGGGGATGGGGCACCCCCTTTGGGAGTCCATAGCTTTGGACCCCCTGGACCAAACTTCACAAAACCTGGGTGGTATCAATAAGAGACTCTCCTGATGATACCTCCCATGTTTGGTGAAGTTTGGTTCAGGGGGTCCAAAGATATGGACCCTCAAAGGTGTAGCCCCCATCTTCTATTAGCTCCCATTGGAAACAATGGAGGATGGGGGCACCCCCTTTGGGAGTCCATAACTTTGGACCCCCTGAACCAAAGCTCACCAAACCCGGATAGTATCATCAGACAAGTCCCCCAAACGATCCCTGAAAGTTTGGTGCTGCTAGCCCAAACAGTGCGCCCCCTGCAAGCCAAAAACAAAAAAACACTAAAAATGTTTTAAAAACCCACAAATAGGGGGCGGAGCTTCGGACATGAATGGGGGGTTGAACCGAGAAACCCCCCCCCCCTTACCTACGTCCTTGCTTATGGACAAAAGGTATGAAATTTGCAGCTAGTCAAATATTAAGAAAAACTTGGCAGAAGAATTTATTGGTGGTATATTACTCCAAAGGATGTCAGAAAGATGGACAAGAGCTATAAAGAGAAGAATGGATTGTATTCCTTATTGTATGTGGTCAATAAGCAAAAAAACCTGGAAAGAAACACATTCTGAAAACTAGAAAATTTTTAAAATTAAATTTGTTATGGAAACCAAGAATATGCTATTAGGCATTCTGCCAAAAATATTCCAAAAATCTTGGGAAAATTGTTTTGATTACATGAATGATAATGCTGGTCAGAGTTACATTTGCAGCAGAATGGAAAACTGAAGAGTGCCAATGCTAGCAGGACAGGGAAAACAAACTAGTTGAATATGCAGAATGGCAAAACTAACAAACTGTGTGAATAAGAGACCAATAAAAGATTTTAAAGATAAATGGAAACCATACTACTTGTATTGTCTTTAAAAATGAGTAGCAGAAAAGGAGGTTGTTGAAATTATGTATATGAATTATGAATAATCCTCTTTTTATATTGAAAAGGTGTCAAGGGTGGGGAACGTTTAACTATACTTTGATTAGATGATACTAATATGGGAAATTAATTGTAAATATTTGGGGTATATTTTTAGAAATTTTCAATAGTAATCAACATTGCAAGCTTCTTAATCTATTCCATTTTATATAGTTCATCATATAATATTGTTTAACATCATAATCGGGTTATCAAATACTGTATCCATATGGTATGATTTATACTAAGATTGTGATTATAATCACTTTTTAATGCTCATTATTAGACCACTATTTACTGTTCATAACTGCCAACATCACTTACTATATGTTGTTTATTATATTATTGTTCATTATATTATATGCATATTCTTTCTTTTCCCTTTCTTTTGGTGTAATTGCAGCTGTTGTTCTGACATGGTCTTTATTTTTTCTGTTCTGTTTATATCTGTAAAAATATATTTTAATTCAGTTAACTGTGCTTACCTAATAACCTCCAGAAAATATCAAATTGTCAAATCTGCAGCCTGTGAAATAAAGTTATTTCTGGAGCCACAAAGCTTGAATAAGCAGAATAGTTACACTTTTTAAGTTTCCACAGAGCATCTGTGGCTCTGTAGTGAACTATTGACCCTGACAATATAAAAATCTTTTGGGTTTTTTTAGTTACTTCATGACCATCTGTGTTCAAAGGTAATTGTTTTTATAACTTTAGTTTTGTTGGTATTTCAAGGAGGAGTCTATGGTTGGGACTCACATTGCTGCTGGTGTTCTGGGCATGATTGGTCGTAGTTAGTTTCCATCCCATCCCCCCCTCCTCATTGCCATAAGTGGGAGGCAAAAAGTGCTCATACTGTTTTGGTCTTTCCTTTAAATTCATGTTTCCCCATTGCTATATCTTCCCTGAGCCTCCCGTGGGAGAAACAATATGTCTCACCATCTGGGTTTTTTAGCTTTTGGATTGCTTTAAATGGTTTTATGATTGTTTTTATTGATTGTTATTGATAGGAATTTTATGTATGATTTTAGGCTTTATGCAATTATAAGCCACCCTGAGCCCTTTGTGGGTAGGGTGGGGTATAAAAATAAATAAATAAATGTGACTCACCCAAGGTCACCCAGCAAGCTTCCATAACACAAGTGGAGATTTGAGCCCAGGTCCTAATCCAACACCTTAAGCACTACACCACACTGGCTTTCATGATCTGGTCCCTAGTGAAATTAAAAGATTGGATTTTTTTATTTTTCAAAGAATTTAAAAAGAGCATTTTTCAGAAAAAAAGTGTTTTGCGGAGCTTACTTATATCTGTCAACATCTAAAAGTTACATCTTCAAATATTCTGTTTAAATATTTTAACCCTAAAAGATATAAATATAACTTTTTTGTATCCATATTTTTCTTATCCATATCCATTTTTGTAACTTACTGTCCCAGACCTTGATCTATAAAGTCCAAAAAGACATTTCAGATCTGGAGGCCACTTTGCTTTCCATTTTGCTGCAGAAAATGTTTATCAATTTTTGCTGCTTTTCTCCCCAAGATCTTAAAAAATCATCTTTTCCATTTCTGCAGGCACTTTAGCCATATCCTTGCCTGCACTGCATCCTTGCAACAAGCAGCATCTGTGAGGCTCTGTTATACGTTGTTTAAAATGTATCATGTATAAAGCTAGTGTTGTGTGTATGTTTGAGTACATGCACACCAACACACTTGAGTTCTTGACAAGTAGCTTTATGTTTGTTTTTGTAGTTATAACTGATAGAGTTCTTAAAAAGTGTCAGAATATATCTGCACGAAATGCTTTACTGCCCAGGAAGGCAATCCAAAAGTGTCATAATTCACAACCCAAAAGTGTAATTGGGTTTGTATTCTGTACAGGGCATGTGAAGTACTTTTTGCTTGGTTGGGGAGGGGGAGATGAAGTGGAACAGGTACAAATCACAACCCAAGAACAGAGCCATTCAGTTCTTTAAAAATGAAGATGACCCTAGAAGGAAAACAGAAGGTAGGCAGCATTGCACTTCACTCATATTCACACTTAAGCTATAGCCATGGGTGTCAAGCATATAGCTTGGATCCGGCCCCTTGAGAGCTCTTATCCTCCCCTCAGCAAGACATAAAGGAAAAAGCAAACTTAACCCCATTGCATCAACCTTCAACTTTTTCCATTAGTTTGTGTAGCATCACTCGTGGATGATTCCGCCTCCTGCCTAACGTGATCCTTCGCAGACTTGCCTCTGTAGAGTGAAATAGGGAGGGTAATTCCTATTTGGGCTCTTTCAGAATCTAGGCACTCATGGTTGCTGTGAGTACAACCCATTGGAAGTAAACTGCTGAACTTATGAACGAGGGCAATATATTATATGTATGACACGAGAGCATGGAACCTGAGCATGGTCCCCTTCCAAGCTCCAAGCAAAATGACACTTCTCCCTCCCTGCACCTTGCAAAAAGCCCAGGAATGGAGCCATTCTCAGCAGCACTAATCACAGGGAGCCAGTGGGCTGGCATTCCACATTCTTCTCAAGTCCCTGCTGTGGGAGGAACTCAGGAGTGATGCAAGTTGCATAGGAGGAGGGAAAAGGGAATGGTGAGCCCGTGTGTGTGTGTGTGTGTGTGTGTGTGTGTGTGTGTGTGTGTGTGAGAGAGAGAGAGAGAGAGAGAGAGAGAGAGAGAGAGAGAGAGAGAGAGAGATGGTGTTTGAGAGCTGGGTGGCAGTGAACCCATGTATTTTAGGAAGAGCTGTCTGCAATCAGAGAGTGTGAAGGCAACTCTGAAGCCACATTCTAGACACCCCCCTCCCACACTACAGAGAGACCTGCATGTCTACAGTTAGACTAACTCCAAAACTAGCCTACCTCAGACTGAAAGTGACAAAGTTAGCATGTGCGGATTGAATTATAGTAGTGAAACATTCTCTTCCACCACCCCTCACCTTTGATATATTGATATAATTGATATAAATTGATAAATATTGATATAAAAGCATGGGGAGATGTACAGAAGATAAGAAATGGCAGGCAGTAGATGGAAGGTAGTACAGTATATTTTTTGTAGAAATAGCTTCAGGAAGGAATACGCAAGAGAGAGGGCAGATTTTTTTTAAGCAATGATTTCATACTGAATGTGAAAATGGATTTTGTTGCTAAAGCAGGGGATGGTGAAGATTTTAGTAATAGGAGTTTGGGCTGCAAGTTGTAATACTTCCCAATCTACAGTTCCACTAGTTGCTGGATGCAAAAATTAATGAGTGCACACCACTGATTCCAGTAAACAGCAAAACCTTACAAGTCGTCGTCGTCGTCTTCTTCTTTTTCTTCTTCTTCTTCTTCATCATCATCATCATCATCATCATCATCATCATCATCAGTGTATTTCCAGCATAATTGTAAACTAAATCCAAAATTATTTTGTAAGCTTGAGAGGGTTTAACTTCTTGAACAATGGGACTGAATTCTAAGAAAGCACCAATAGGATTTAGTGCATATGTTTCAAATCAGAGTTTCTCATCTCTGGCAGACCATGTCTGTTTCTTTCTTTTTTAGCATACTTATATTTTATGCTGTTTTCTGCACCTGTCAAATCATTTCTGGCTCTGCCTGTTGCATGTGGAAGAGTTCCTATAAACACAGAGTTCTTTATTTCTTTTCATGAAACTGGAAGCTACAATAGATTTCTGAGAGATATCTGGTGGTTACTTATTCCTGGGAGCACAACAAGCCAACTTTCTTTTATGAGTGGAGAATAGTCACTGGGATAAAGGAATGAGTGATTGAAGGGGCTCTTTGAAGCTCCTGTTTGCTGATGGGTCAATTTACGTTGTTGTTTCTAACCCCCAGATCTGTGGTGAAAAGTTATTACTCATGTATGGGCATTAATATTTGTTGGAGTCCATTTACAGTCAGCCTCAGAATCTGTCTGAAAATTTGTGTTTGGAGGAAGTAGCAGAAAAACACTTTCCCTCTAAATTTAATTTGGCTCATCTCTGATGTTTAAGGTAGCCTTCTCTTTTCTGGCATCCAAACAACCCTTGCATATAAATCCATAAAAGCGACAAATCAACACATTTTTGCTAGCCTACTTTATCCAAAGATACCCAGGATAGCCTGCTCTTGTCAGGTCTCAGAAACTAAACAGAACCAATCTTGGGTAGGTTAAGGTTTCTGTCTCTTATTTCCGTCATTACATTTTATGATTTACATGGCTCAGTCCAACCAAGTGACATTTATGTCTTGTCTGACCTTTGCAACAAATGATTTTGGCACCCCCCTCTATAGTATAGAAAGCTGTAGCAGCAGGAAGCCTGTAAAGGAGACTTTAATACAGGCAAATAGAGAAGGAGGGAAATTTGACCTATGTTTAGTTTGATAATTGTATGTTTACATGAAAACATGGCCCTTTCATATCTACTGATGCTAAGCTGATTTGGGAACCACTGACTAAAATAAGACTTTCTTATATTGAGCATTGAATCTTGCTCTTCTTAGGGATTCTTCAATTTCCTCTTTTTCCTGTATGGTTATGATTAGAAGCTTGTATTTTGGGTATGATGAATTCTGTCATGAAGGGCCCTTCCTAGTTACACAAACAATGCCAGCCTACAATTTTATGGACCCTTTGGAAGTAGAACATTTGGTCCTCTAGGAGTTCATTTGAATTGTTTTAAAGCATTTTTCATTGGAAATTAGACCACTCCTGCTAAAATATGTTCTACTGATACTACTGAGGTTGATGGCATATAAAACAAGAATAGTATAACAGAATCTGGGGAGGAGAGAAGGAAAGGATATCTTCTTTGAAAATGTTTGGTTCATCAGCTTCACACACAATCTGACTCCCTCATAGAGCATACCTTTTAAGTGGACTTGAGAAGGACAGTTTCAATTCCAGAATGTGAGCCATAGATAGGCTTCCAACCTTGACTGCCATAACCATAGTAGAATGTCTGGATGCGTCATGAATTGAAACGTCTGCTTTATCCCACCCATGCAAGTGAAGAACATCTAAAGCCAGAAAAAAGGGAATATTAAGAAGCACCTCTGAGAAAAAATCTTTCTTATGGCCTGCCTCCTGTTGCTCAGGAAAGAACATTAATTACCTCGGAAAAGAACATTCATGAAAAAGGGAATTCCCATAAAAATGGTTTTGTTTTTATTTCCATCGTTTCTTGCTAATGCAAGCAGAACTGATGAATTACAGTAAATGAAAATGAAACCCTGAAATAAATTTGTCCATAGTAGGAACTTAGTTTATTCCTGAATTTATATATATTTTTAATGGAGGAAGAATTGTTAACAACTTCTTCACATCTTCATGGAAACTGAAAGCTAATTATTTTGTATGAGCAAAATAATTCCACTAGATATATTAAACAACATTAATATAAGTTTGCCTATCATTGACATTTTCCAGTCACTGCTTTTTCTTTTTCTTGGCATAACCTCTGAGAATTTTATTACTAATATATATTGCATAGTGACAGCATTAGCAAAAGATGAGGAAATATCATACATTTAAAAACTAGTCTGGTATTCATTGTCTCTGACCTCTCTTAAAATTAATGATATCAGGAAACCTTTCTATTGAACAGATAATAAAGTGAAAGTAATATGAACTTAATAAAAATATCTCCCACTATTCAGTTAGCATCTTTTAAACCTAAAAAGTTAGTGAGTTTTATTTCCTGCCAATGGACCAGTTAAATAGCAAGCTTCCCTACATTTTTGCTGACTGATTTTCACCAACTTCAGAATTAGTTGTTGCTTTTACTGGCTGTTAAATAGACATGTTAATGTCAATCCGTGTTTTTTTTCAAGAGCAGTATAGTGTAGTAATTATAGTGTCCTGGTAGGACCTGGGAGACCTGGCTTACAGTCTGCATTCGGTTGTGAAAGTCACTGGATGACCTGTGGCTTGTAACACTCTGTTGGCCTGACTTACCTTACAGAGTTGTTATGAAAATAAAATGGAGAGTAGCAATGTTCATCACCATAAGCTCCTTGAATGAAGGGCTGGATAAAAATGCATTGGCAGAAACCTTGCTTTTTCACAGACTTTAGATATGCACAGACCATAAGTGTCACGATGAAGACGTTGCCTGTACCTAAATTTTGTATACTGTGATACCCAATAATCAATAAATAGTAGCGTCTAGTACCAAATAACTTACATGTGTAAAGTAGTTTCTAAAACAAAAGAACTTACATGTGCCTAAATTTCTCTGAATAGGGATCGACATATACCATGTAGTTCTGTAGATGCCAGTAGGCTCCACATAGGCAATCCACTGCAAAAGCTGGATCTGACATTTTCTATCTGGTATGAGGGTGTTATTGTGACTGATCTGAAAAATGTCTGGAAAAGCCTTTGACTACATTGGAAATTTATTTGTTAGCCAAGGGTACTAGACAAGGGTGTCCTGGTTTTTATTTTTATGATCAACGTTTGGAACCTCTGGCTTGTGCTATCAGACATAATAATATTCAAGCCTGTGAACATAACTCGTTGAAATGTGAAATTATTCTTTATGCAGGTGGACTTTTATTGTTTATTTTGGAAACACAGTCTTCCATTCCAATATTAATGAACTAATTCATACTTTTGGGGATTTGTATGGCTATTTGGTTTACTAGACAAAATGTGAGCTGATGCCATTGGGAGACAATCAGTGGTGGGATTCAAATGATTTAACAACCGATTCCGGTGGTAGGATTCAAATAATTTAACAACTGGTTCTGCCAAAGTGGTATGAACATTCTGAATCCCACCAATGGAGACAATGAATCATGGAGTGTTTGCTGATGGATATTTTCAGTGATTTTTAGATATCATTAGATATCGCTTTTCTTGGAATATTGATTCTTAGAGATTACATAATTGGTTATGCTAAATTTTGATAAATTGATGGCTCCTAAATCCTTGAATTTGGACAGATGGACAGTCTTTAAAGTGTTTTTATGTCAAGACTGATCCTGCCTTAGTGCAGTAATAGATTTAAACTGAGTTTGATTTAGATCACTCCCCAATAGCACACACCATAAAGCAAAAGAAAGGCTTTATTGAAGAAATAAAAGAAAATAATTTCAGAACAATGTGTATAGTTCAGTGGCAGTTAAAATGCACATAAAATAACAAAGCTAAAATGGCTAACTACTTACTCAGTAATTACAGTAGAGATGATGGTCTCTCATATCTCAAGCATGGTGTTGCAGAGCATATAGCAAATATCTTTGGGCAGTGTTGGTGGGTAAAGTGGAGGAAAATTAGAAATGCGAAGGGAAAAAGGTATCTTCTCCCATCATATTCTATACTTTATAGAAAAAGTAGGTCATAACCTCCTGACCTTCCCCAACCAATCACAGGGCTATCTCCACTGAATATTTTGTACAGAAGCAATCTTCCCTCTGCCCTACCAGATTCGCAGCTGAACTGTGTGAGCTAATTACTAGTCCTGGGAGATGACCTTGAGTAGTGACTGTCAGTTTGGTGGGATAGTTGAAATCTGCAGTCAAGTCAGAGTACAGCAAAAACAAAGTTTAGCTGAAATTTTTTCTCTAAGATTGCCTCTCCCTTGACAAATTAAATACATGCAAAAGAACATTATACCTGAGATGATGTATGTTTTAATGTGTTTCCTTTTCATATACCTTTTTGATATAGTTATCAGACTGTACTAATGATTGGAATTACTTCTCTCAGTTGGACTGTCTGTTTTGGGCTATTTTGGAAACTTCTTGTCTGATGCTGCTCTTTAAATGGAATGTATTAGGGTCCAATAATGTCCTCCTGTTCCTCCTGCAATATCTGCAGTTAGAGAGTTATGGTACATTATGTCACGACAATATGGGCTGATCTGGATTTTGAAATTGGGAAGAAATCTTTTTATGGACGGCTGCCATAAATGCACAAATCTGCAGTGGGGGTGGCACACCGGCTGTGCCAGTGGATTTTGCTGGTGTTCAGCTGCCACCCTCCTGCAGCATTGGGACACAGTGGCGACCATGGTGTCTCAGACATACCCTGTTTCCCCGAAAATAAGACATCCTCTGAAAATAAGACGTAGTAGAGGTTTTGGTGAAGTGTTAAATATAAAGCATCCCCTGAAAGTAAGACGTAGCAAAGTTTTTGTTTGGAAGCATGCCCGTCGACCAGAGCATGCAACTGTGGAGCGGAAAAATAAGACATCCCCTGAAAATAAGACATAGCGCATCTTTGGGAGCAAAAATTAATATAAGACACTGTCTTATTTTTGGGGAAACAGGGGTAGTCTGAACAGCCGCAAAGAGGCTGCTTGGCACTGGGGAGGCTTTTGCACTTTTGCAGCATCCTCATGATGCCAGAAAGTTTATTTGGAAGTGACAGGGCAGCACGGGCCTACATTTTATATTTGCTGTATATATAGTTTAAACTCTATGGAGTTTAAACAGTGACTATTTAGCAAAAAAATACATTTTGGATTTACCAGACACCACATTGCCTTTTAAGTAAAGGACTACATAAGTATCTAGTTGCTGCCACTATTACTTGTAGGATGTATCCCTTAAACTTCTACTTTGGCCTGTCCAGTTGTTGATCTTGTTGATGGAAGTTTCAAATTTGTATAAATTGATCTTTGAGGCTGCTTTTATAATTTTAATTGTTTTGCCTATCTTCTGGACCCTATGTCCCCTTTTGTTGCAACACTGGAAAGATGAATGCCCATGTGCAGCAATCCAATGGATTAAGGCCTTTACAATTTTATCAGCTTTTTAACATATGACATATAGATGACACGTCTACATCCACATGGATTTTAAATGTTCTGAAATCTTTTGTAGATGCTTTTCGATAGATTTGTTACCACTATTGGACTGTTGTTTTATATATATGTTAAGTTGGAGGGTGTGATTTAAAAAATCAGTTATTTTTGAAAGGGTACTTCTGAGCCAATGGTTATCACCAATTTGATGGAAACAAAAGGAAGGAGGGTGCAGCCAAGAATCTGTGGATCTGACTTCAGTTCAGTATCCATTCTCCCCAGCTCTAACGCCCTTTCCGCACCGTAATGGTGCGGGGGTGCATCGGCATATACAATGCCGACACACACACCCGGGACCGTTTGCACAGACGGTCCTGGGAGGGCGGCAGGCGGTGGCGCAGCCTTCGCACAGGCTGCGCTGTCGCTGAACGCTTACCTCATCTCCTGGCTTCCAGCTTGTCGTAGAGGCCAGGGAACACGCCCCCGCAGGCTGGAGCGACAGCTCTGGAGTCGCAGGCCAGGGGGGCGTGTCCACCTGGCCTTTGTGACGAGCTGGAAGCCAGGAGACGAGGTAAGCATTCAGGGACAGTGCGGGGGAAATGGCGCCTTCCAGCCGCTGCCATTTGCACGGCAGCGGTTGGAAGCAAGGTCCGAAAAACCTTGCTGGGAGTGCGAGGTTCGGAAGCCTTGTCTTTGCGCCGCTCTGGGGTTGTGAGGCCAGCGCTGCTGTGATGCGGCGGCAGCGGCCGTGCGAACCCCTCCCCAGGGATGCTGTTTTTAGCATCCCTGGGGTGCTCCTTACCGCCTGTGCGGAAAGGGCCTACGTTTCCATTAGAGAAGCCAGCAGAAAGGGCAGAGGGCAGGCCAGACACCCCTCCCTTTTCTTTATTTCAATATATAAAACAATATGTTTTTGCATACTTGTGGAGTCCTCTCTGCATATGAAGAATCCTAATCTGACCCTAAGCTGAGGTGGCTATTGACCAGAGCGAGAACCAACACATTTCCACTAACCTTTTCCCCAGAGAGATTCATGGTACCTTCACAGCAAAAGCGTACCTGTGAATACTGTCAAACCTCTGAGGAGTCATTGGAGCACATTTTATTAGTTTGTCCAAAATTTAACGATTTTAGACCAAACCTGTTTTTAGGGGATCCCTTACTGGTCCATCCAAGCCTTTTAAATCTTAAATTGAACTATCTTCTGAATACAGAGAACCCCAAGCAACTGGACATAGTGGCCAAATTCTTGCTCACTATTACGAAATGATTTCCTGGTCTCCTCTTTCGCTCTGATGTATGCATTTTTGAAACAGGAGTACCTGTTTTATCTTGTAAAACTGTATTTGGATTACTTAGTTCTGCTATGTTTTAATGCCTAATAAAAGTCTTTGAACTTTGAAGAATCCTAACATTTTTGTGGATGGTTCTATGTCGTTAGGATCTGAGAAGGTGGGGATAGTTCTCCAAAAGATGAAGTAGGATCTCATGTTATATTCTATATGAGTAATTGTGCATTCAAATGGACTCCCAAGGCTCAGCACTTCATTCAACTGCATGGAAGCTATAGAATTAATCACACAACTTATACAACATGAGAACTGTTATCCAGAATCTGTGGTTATGTATATTAAATCTCAGAGAAAAGAAGTGAAGGAGAACACTTTTGTATTATATAAATGGGTGATGGACTCCACAGATTTATTTTCTTTCCAAAACAGACAGCTTGAGTCTTAAATAGCACCTGCAATACAAGTCTGATTATATTTGTACTGGGTGGCAGTCACATTTAAGCAAAATATTTACATGAAACATTCTGGGCATGTATTATGTTATGAAAGAGATATGTTTGCATGTGTCTACTATACATTCAGGATTTGAGTTCATTTTTCCTTTAGTAGATGGATGCAACCAAGCATGATCTTAAAATCTTAAATGTAGTTTTTCTATTAAGACCCTTCAGCTTTGCCCTCACTTTTTATTTCGCAATTTTTAGGCAAAACAAAAACTGTTTAATTCAAAAGAGTGTTTGCTAAATTGTATTACAATTATTCACACTTACGGGACAGAATAACAGAAGTCAGAAAAATGCCACATCTGATTCAGCTTTAATAGAGACAATCAGTCAAAGTGAACAGGTTACAATGTTAGATTTTTAATGGTGCTTTGCTCCCTGAGGACTTATTAACTGATCTAATAGTGGTGCCTGAGTTACCAAACTTCCACGTGCAGTCCCTGCATTTTTAATATCATCAGCTGTCAAGGCTAAATTTGAAATCAAGTCTGCTAGGGTTGTAACAGTTTGCTATTGTCACAAAAGTGGCCAGAAAGCCAAAGTCCCTGATGTAAAGCAGGTTATACTAATGAGTGCAAAGTAGATAGTCTCTACTGGACGCTTACAGCAGTTTTTTCATTCATGGGTCAACCTTGAACTCCTTGCGGAAATTAATTTGAATGGGGACAGATTCCGTTGGCAGTGAGCCACAGGGGAGCTTCATCAGTTTTTCAACAGCCATTACTTAGAGGAATTGACAGTTTAAACCACAATTTAATATTCTAGTCAAGGTATGGTATGTATTTAATGAAGTGTGTGAAAGTCTTTCCGCGAACATAAATACTATGTACAAGAACAAAGAAGCCGCTGAATAAGAGAAAAACATTGCAATGTTGCTGGTTGTCTTTTCATTTTACTCCTTTTCCCCATGTGAATGTTTGATGTCTGTTGCAGAGAAAATGTTTCTATATTACAACTGTCCAATTTAACAAACATTTTTTCTGAAAAGGCAACAAGAGGTGTATAGGTGTATTCACTACCAAGAGGTGTATTCACTACCACTGAAAGAGCAGGTTCACAGCTACTTTTATACTGTGACTGCAGGTAGAATCTCAGATCACCCCAAATGCATTTGCGTTGCATAGTTATCTATGCTTTGCGATGCACTTTATGTAAGATTTCCTTTGAAGACTGTTCTGAAGTTTCGTTTGGTACAAAATACCACAGCCAAATTCCTGATGGGTTTCAGTTGTCTCACTGTAATAAATATGACCCTGATCTGGATATATCTCAAAAGCTAAATATAATATATCTCAAAAGCTAAATATTCCAAGGAATACCAGGGTTATGACATGCAGGCAAGCAATGACAAACCACCTCTCTTGCATTGAACACCCTTTGGGGTCCCCATATGTCAGTTGTGGCTTGCCGGCACAAAACAACTAAGAGGGTGTATGTGTAAGCTACTTTGTGAGTGAAACATACTTCTTTAAAGTAAATTTTTAGCATGGAAAGGATGTGCTTCTGGAATGCCCAGTGGCTCATTCCGCACATGCAGAATAATGCACTTTCAAACTGCTTTCAGTGCTCTTTGAAGCTGTGCGGAATGGCAAAGTCCACTTGCAAACAGTTGTGAAAGTGGTTTGAAAACACATTATTTTGCGTGTGCGGAAGGGGCCAGTGATAAGCTTGGGAGGCACTCAAGAGAGAAAAGGATAGATGGTGTGCTGCTTACTTTTCTGATGCCAAATCAACTCAAGTGGCCTCTTCTTGTCCTTAAAAGGATCACAGCCAAAAGGAGACAGTTGACAGAGATGCTGTCCTGGCACTCACCAGTGGGTGGGTGTGGAGGAGAGAAAAGCAAGCAACGGAGGTAGTGAGGCAGAGTTGGGCAAAAGGCTTGCACATTCCAGGGGCTGCTGGGAAGAGACAGGCCAGTCGGTGGGTGAAGGACACAGGTGCCAGGTGGATGCTGCGGCAGCAACCCCAGGTGGTGGCTGATGGGTGGGCCAATGGAGACTGATGAGGGAAAGGAGTGACTGAAATGCACCCCAGTGTGACTATTCCTTGTGGTACCTGAGTCGCTAGCCCCCCCGTCCCCCCCAGATGTCTCAAAACACTTTCATGAAACTTCATAGAATTGGTGGTTGTAGTCAGTATTTTTTGTTGAAAATCTTGTAACAAACAGCCTATTAAAACCTTTTGCTGTATTGGCATTTAAAGATAGATGCCATTTTATTGTGCTCCATATTTCTGTAACTGCTAATCTGGACGATGTGATTGTATTTGTTTGCACACCTGACATTATAACGAAGACAATTTGCCATTATCAGCAGACAGCAAATAGATAATTAGCTAGCTGACAGTAATCCTTCCACAGATACCATCAGCCAGAGAGGTAATGACAGGCTGCTCCCAATTACCAAAAATTTATTGCAAGGCTGGTTGGACAATCTAAATGTGTACATAGATCAAACCATTAGTCAAACATTAGTCCAGTAACTGAAAGCTGAGGGAAAAATTGAATTTCTATACAAGTTGAGCAGCTCATTTTCTTTGTCCCTTTAGAAGCATTTTGTGTCAACTTCTCTGTGTTTAGCAAGTCTTTCAGCCTGTCTGTACAAAAGACAAAAATATCAATAGCCCTTAACCGTTTTTTTAAAACATGGTCCTTTGTGAAAAAGAAAGAAAAAGAAAAGGTAATATTAAGTTTAATTCCTGGTCCTGCCTCCTTTCATTTTGTTATCTTCCCAATTCTATCTTTTAAGGGCTTCCAGGTTGCAGTGAATCTTTGTGATTGGCATCACTTGCAAAGAAATTTACAGCTGTTACATGCATCTCTGCTGGCGTAGTTGCTGCTGTGCCAGTGTCGCTAATCTAAGACCTGGTCCATATATGCATCAAAATAAAATGGTAGAATTCTGAATTGGTCAAGATAGGATGGGCTATTTCAGACTGCAGGGGAAAGTTTATGTAAAAGTTTCCTATAAATAGTAATAAAACAACACATAACAGGGAAAGATTCTAGTCAACCTCTTTGCATGGTTTACTAGTTTACTCTTTTCTTTTTAATATTTTTATTGATTTTTTCATTGTAATTGACAGACCAAAAAAAGGAATAGTAGAGCGGAAGAAAGAAAAGAAAAAAATATGCAAAAATGGGTGGATTCCACCCAACACATGCAAATCAAACTTGATAATTGCACCCTTTGCACTTGTTAACAGGCAAATGGTTCTTTCTCTCAACCTGGATATTCCACTGGTATATATACTCTACTTGCTTTATTACCATCAGATCCTCTGAAGATGCCAGCCACAGATGCAGGCGAAACGTAGGAAGAAAATGGTACTGAAACACGGCCATACAGCCCGGAAACCACACAACTCCCCAGTGATTCTGGCCGTGAAAGCCTTCGGCAATACACAGAAAAAAAATACAGCTACCCAAGTACTGTATGGGTATTAATTCTAGCACATTAGATCTCAAGATTACAAAGCTGATATCATTAGAGAGACCATTACACAGTTTAAAATTCACTGCCTTCTGTCCATTGGCTCTAAAGCATCAATAATAAACAATTTCTTGTATGTTAATCATTAGCAAATTCGTGTTCTTACTATTATTATCTTACTATTACTATCTGACATGATCGATTCAACCTCAGATAAGAAATAGAGTTCCCATTAACTCTAGTGCATTGAATCTCAAGATTATAAAATTGACATTGTTAGAACGTTACACAGTTTTAAAATTCAATGCCCTCTGACCATTGGCTCTAAGTTATCAATAATAAAACAATTTCTTGTATCTTGCTCATTAACAAATTAGTGTTCTTAGTATTATTCTTATTCTTACATGATCGATTCAGTCTCAAATAAGAAATAAAGTTCCCATTCCTCATCAAATTCTTATTTGGACTGTCTGTTTATAAGGTTTGTTACTTTAGCCATTACAGCATATTCTCTAATTTTGTCTTCCCAAAGTTCTGTGTTGAGATCTTTTTCAGTTTTCTGACAAGATGCAGTTATTACTGTTGCTTCTAATAGTGCCAACATAGTTCATTAAGCTTCTTAGGAAGATTTTGCAGTAAAATGCCCAGTAACATTGTCTTGGCAATAAAGGAAAATTTTTGTTTAATTATTTTTTGTATTTTCATATGTATTTCTATCCAATACTTCCTAATTTTTTTTGCAAGTCCATCACATGTAGAAGAACGATACAGCCTCTTCTTGACATCTCCAGCAGTCACTTTGTTTGGTCATCTTCTTGATTGTTTCAGGAGGTATATACCATCTGTAAAACAGTTTATACCAATTCTCTTTTAACATTTGGCATGCAGTAAGTCGGATGTTTTTGATCCATAATGTTTCCCATTGTTGAAAAGTTATCTCTTCTGGGATGTTTTGCATCTATTTCATAGTTTACTCTTTTCAATAAATTATTAATAAATTTTCAATGAAAATTAATAATTTATAGAAAATGAAATCTGTCTAATATAGTCCAAAGTGTTTTAGACCATTCTGTTGCCTCATCACTGTAGCCATGTTCACATTACAGCGAGTGCATGTAAATTTCATGTGATTTTTCTTTACGTGTATGTTGAGTAATTCAGTTGTTTCTTTCAACACTTGCATCTCTGACCATGTGATTTGAACCCCCTATGTATCTCAGTGTTGGACCCTGGTTTATTGGTAAAGTGTATGCAGTTAGTGTAAGCCTGTTAATAGGTTATAGTGAATACACATACATCCTACATGTATGGGCACACATAGAGTCGATGTGTGTTCACTTTATAAGTGAAACTGGGAACCCATACCTGGAGAAATGGGAAGTTTCAATTACATGTTTAGCTGTATGGACATTAAACGTAATGTGAAAACTAAATGCACCTATAAACTAAATCAAGTTTGCATAGATTGTATGTTCCTTCACTGTAATTTGTTAGCAGAGCTTCTGTCGTCTCATTACTAACTCATTAATTATCACAGTACCTTTCCAGTCTCAAATGGATTCAGTGCATGTACAGGCTAACCACAGAGAAATTTTAGGAGCTGTAATGAAGATGGGAGCATTTTTTCTCGCTTTCCCATGCTGTTTCCCTACCTCCTTCAATGTGAAAGGGTGGGGTTGGGAGTGTACTTCCCTCAGTCATCTTTTGCCACCTTTGAGAAAGGACATCTTCAGTGAAGCTCTTCTTTCTGAGAAAATTAAAAACTGGACATTTCCACTGCTGTTTTTCCTCAGGCTTTTCATCTTCATTGCTCATCAAAGAGGCTTATCCTCTCAGGCTTAATTTTGTTTTCTCCTCCGAAGAAATTGTTTTTTGTTGGAAAACAGGGTGACTTCTTACTGGCCTGTATTATTTGTGGAAGCTATAAGGAAAGAAAATAGACTTGACATCAGAGGAGCTGAGTGACTTAAAAATCTTAATTTTAAAAATGTTTAGTTTGTGGAGCAAAAATTCCAATGCAATAACTGCACACTCTATTTTTTCCCCTCAGTGAGGAGCATAACATTTCCAGATGTTTCATTTCTAAACAGTTTGCACTGAAAGCAATGCATGACCAAACCTACCATCTTAAGACGGTGTTACAGGAGAATGCTTACTCCAGTTCAGTGTCTGAACACCATCCCATCTGGGTGCCTCTTCCAAACCCTGAGAGACAGGGTTATTCTTCGTTGGTTCCATCAGCTCCAGTACTTGTTCCTGTGTCTTTGGATCCAGCCTTGATTACAGAAATATCTAAAACTTGGAATCTCTGCCGTGTCTCTGATTTGCTTCCAAAGAAAGTTCATCACAAGCACCAAAATAAGGCAACAGCTTCTTCCTTAGGCAAACTACCTTTGGTTCTGTCACATCCTTGTCCCGAGATATGATTCCAGAAAGGACCCCTTTCAGTTCCAGTTCCAGTTCCATTTAAGAACTTGTATTTGAATTGGATAGGTATTTTTCCAGCAATACAAGAATTGAAATGAGCAATGAATTCCTGAATGAGTTGATTGCATAAATTTATCATTTCTTTTCCATATATTAGCCCACTCTTCCATAGATATTATCCGTTTGCAATCTTCCATTAGCATTTATTTCCTTCATTCAGTATATTCTATCTTTTAAGTAAAATTTCCCATTTTCTTCTGAATATCACTATATTTCATCCAGTTCCATTTCTCATAATATTATTTTATTTGTTATGTCTCTGTTCTAGAAATCCACATTAGCGTCCTATTATATATCCTACTTCTATATTTTAACCAAATTTTATAAACTGCTCTTCTTATAAGATGATCCTGTATGCTCTTCTGACTTTTCTTGTTTCCAACAGGCCACAGGTAACTACCGGTATGTCAATCTTCTTTTAGGTCAAAGCCTTCCAAACTTAATAGTTTTTAATTTCACAAGGTAATCCACTCCTTAAGCCATATCAATGCATTCACCTCATAATATGACTTTAAATTGGGAACTCACATACCCCCTCTCTATTTTCCATCTATCATATTAGTATATTTAATTCTTGTTTTTCCTTTGGCCTATATAAATTTCAAAATACATTTTTTCCATTGGTTTAACGGCTTATTTGATAACAGAATCGGGATATTTTGATATAGATACATTAATTTAGGTAAAAGATTACTACTGCTATTCTTCCCATCAGAGACAATCTTACTTTTTTTTCCGTTTTTCCATATCTGCTTTTATTTCCTTCCAAATTTTCTGGTAGTTTTTATAAATAACATATTATTTTTATTTTCCAAAATTGTACCTAAATATTTCACTCGTTTTTCTACTTGGGATTCTGATTGTTGTTGTAACTTTTGTTTTTCTTTATCTGTCATATTCCTTATCAGCATTTTTGCCTTCTCTTTATTTATCTTCAATCCTGCCATCTCCCCAAAATTCAGAATCTTTTGTTGTACATACACTTTTTTTTCCAATGGGTCTTCCACAAATAAAACCAAATCATCTGCATAGGCCCTATATTTAAATTGTTGATTCTTGACTAATATTCCTTTCCATTGATCACCTTTCTGTAAGCTTCTTTTTAACATGATTCTACAATAACACTTTATATCATACACCAGTGCTTGTAACTGTGAGTACTACGAGATATTCTTCGACCTCGCCCATTTGCTCAGCTTTGTTATATGCTGTGCTCATATAAAATTTAAGAATCTGCAGCAAAATAAGAAAGTGTCCTGTTTGGTCGTATATATTGGACATCAACCACAACACTACCTTACATGGTTGTCATTTTGTAATATATTTATTTATTTATATTATAGCACATTAGGTTATGTAATTTGCACTGCTTATAATGAAATATATTCATGACACTTGATAATATGTGCCTTGCAATATCTTCACATACAGCCTTTTTCTTGTTTACTCCTTGCTGTTTTCCCGCTGTATATATGCCTTTTATATTTTCCATATTGAGAAAATTCAACAGGAAATACATCAGCTTCCCAATTTTATGTTATAAAACTATGTTTTAATCTATGAATTGTTAATTATAAAATCTAGTTATATGTTTCTTGGTGCCTTTTCTCTTTTCTAACTCTAGCCTCTTCCTACAATTAGCACTTTCAATATTATGATCATCATTTATTTAACAGTACAATAATGTTGCACTCAATTATGTGTTCCTGTTTGCTGTTTTAGATGTGTTTTTCATCACATCATGCACGCATTAACCTACTTTAGCATACCAAAAAAATCAGAATTATAAATGTGTTGTGAACATACAATGGACATATTGCAAATGCCAGAGTACTTATTTGAACATGCTAAATGTGTTATTCGCACTATTGAGATATAAAGGTTGTATATCTAAGAACACTTTGCTGAGAGTAGGCTCAATTGAATCACTTGGAACTTTCTTTTGAGTAGACCTGTTTAGACTTACTCTCCCAAGTAACATGAGTACAGGTTGTTAATTCAGTTAAGAACACATTTTCTTAATTCTGCATGATATTTTTTAAGATGGTATAAGTTATCTACTGCTGTATTAGAGCCTGCATGTAGTAGTGGTTAAGAGCAGTGGACTCAAATCTGGTAACTGGATTTGTTTTCTTGGTCCTACGCATGATGCCTGCTGGGTGACCTAGGACTAGTCACAGTTTTCTCAGAACTCTCTCAGCTCCATCTACCTTAAAAGGTTCTGCTGTGGGGAGGGGAAGAGAAGAAGCTTGTAAGCTGGTTTGAGATTCCTTACAGTTGAGAAAAGCAGGGTATAAACCCAAATTCTAACTTGGCTCCTCAATATCTTGTTCCCCCATTCCCCTCAATTTATTAAATTACTTTTGTTGAGAAAATCGCATATGTGGAAAATAGTACAACATACATAAGCTTAGAATGAGCATCAAGGCCTGTTCCATAGCTCAGCAACAAGGGCTGATTTTAAAAAATTACCAGGAAAGTCCCTGGTGGACTGTTTTCTTAGGAGACTAGTGGCTGCCAGGAACAAGCTAAACCAACCTCCAGCTCTCCACAGAGAATCCATCTTGAAGGAATTTTCAAACCTAGTTTGTTACCTGACTCTTCAAGTGTTAGTCACACACATACTGGGGTTATTTCTCAATGGCATGTTCTCAGACCTGTTAATTAATTCACATGATACAGCTGTCAATATGGTATAGGAGGGAAAACTGTACTGGAAAGTGCAAGCGGTAGTGCCCTTATGATTTATTGAGGTCAGGAGATTATGGTTAGCTTTTTTTTCTCTAAATGTAGCTAGAAAGAAAAAAATCTTATCCCTTTACCTTCCTACCTCCTGCCAAGAAGATAGTTGCATTATGCTCTGGAAATTCTTTGCCTTAAAAAACATTGATGCTGTGTTTGGACTTCGGTAAATCAAATACGGTAGCTAGTCAGTTTTATTATTTTTGTGCCTTTCATGTCCACTGAACTATATTCCTTGTTTTTAATATTTTTTTTAAAGATCCCAACAGATCATAAAATCTTGTTAAGCTTTATGGTGTGTGTTACTGAATGAATTACTGTACTGAACCTAGGTAAACTTGTTTACTTTACTGAGCCAAGTCAGGATCAGCCTTGAGACCAGCCAGCAGCGCTGCCCCCAGCTGTGTGCCTGCCTTCGTCACTGCCTGAACTACCAACACATTGGTTTGATCCAAACAGCCCTTATGGTGCTGCTGCTAGTGAAGCAGGAGCTATTTGGTTTGGCAGGCTTCTTGACCAAGAGACTCATTCCACCCCTGCTTATCCATATTCTTTTTCTTGCCACAGAATGCTGCTGGATGTTGTTCTGTTATCTTTGGATGATTTGTAAGTAGAAAAATATACATGAACCCCGCAAGCTTTAGATATAATTATCATCTTTTTGACAGATTCTATGCAGTTTTAAAGATTTTATCTAAATAAGTTGTCAGAGATGATCATCCACATGATCATAGCTACCAAATGTGCATTTGGGTGAGGCAGACTTGCTGATCAGAAGGCGACCTAAGATAGGATGCTCCAGGAACTGGGCTGGAACCAGTGATTAAGCAGAGTGACAGGGACTGCCCCGAACATGTTTCCAGATGTTCCTGTTGAATAACCATCTGTAGGAAGATAAAACAGAGACAAGTACAGAGATGGCAAATAGGGTAGACACTATGCTGGGCACAGGCAAGTCTGTGGCACCTGGCGGAGCCCACAGTCCCAAACCATATGAAAGTCTCCCCTGAGGCAGATGCTATTGCCATTCAGATAGCGCTATCCATCCTGTGTGGAAGTGCTCAGTGACTGCAAATGCATGCTGAACTGCTGCTCCTCCATATAGCTGTGATCCTGTAAAGGAATGGTGTCCAGGGTTGCTTGGACACAGAGGCGTAGCTCCAAGGCGATGGGGGGAGGCACAATGCACCAGGTGCGTGCCCCTGTGGGGATTGTGGCAGGGGCGTGGCGGGGGCATTCCGGGACAGGGGCAGAGGACGCACCAGTGCACTGGGCACTTCCCCCCCCTTCCTACACCTCTGTTTGGACAGCTGATCCACGGTATGCTCGGGCAGCTGCTTATACCCAGTCCACAGTTTTTCTACTCAAGGAAGGATTTCTGGCATGAGAATGTACTGACAGTCCGATGGAGGACTGTAAGCGTCCCCGCCCCCGCCGCCCAACCGGTTGCGCCTTCCTGGAAGTCTGCCCCATAGTCACACAGATTCATCAATTGTTCAGCTGTCATGTGGATTCATTCCTTAAGTGTCCAAAATTAGTTTGCAGTGGTATGATGAAATTGGATAATCCATATGGTGAATGCCCTGACGTGGATAGCCCAAGACTAGCCTGATCTGGTTAGATTACAGATGTTAAGTAGGATTAACTCTGGCAAGTATTTGGATGGAAGACCTTCAAGGAACACCCGCGTTGTGACTCAGAGGCAGGCAGTGGCAAACCACCTCCAAACATCTATTGCTTTGAAAACATCTGAGGTTGGCATACGTCAGATGCAACTTGACATCACTCTCCCAAGAATGGTGAACAGCTCACCATGTGGAGCAGTCTCGTTTTTGGATAACTTTGTTTTGAAGTGTCCACTACACAACAGCTTGTTGTATGACTTGGGCATCCACTGTGAATCTTAACATCGAAGCTATCTTTTGTAGTTGCATTGAAAATAAATGCTTGTTTATTTTGTTCACTGTATTTATCTTTTTTCAGTAGCTATGCATTTGGGAGGGTAGTATTTTACCAACTGGTATCCAAGAAATAAATAGTTAAAGTTAATAGCTATAAAATGAAAATTTTTACACATCTTGTTGATAATAATTGATTAGATTTTTTAAATTGTCAAAAGTTGTTTAATAAGTGCTGTTTGCATTTCTCTGCTCTGTATTTTAACTTCATTTTAGAAAAATATTCTTAATAGTTTCTGTCAAAATCTTGTTTAGACAGTTTTTAATATATTGCTAGAGGTTTGTTAGAAAAGATACAAAATTCTATTGAATGTTGAAGCAATAACTTTATGGTTTATTGCATATTATTCCATACTGTATCGTGTAGCAACATTACTGCATCTGATTATAGTTTTTCTATTTTGGTTTTATTTGTACTATTCTTCACACACATCACCACTTTAAGGAGAATGGAGTGTTATCAAGGCAAGCATAGTATGGATTTGGGAAAAGGAAAGAAGTGGTCTTGCAAGAACAAAGTAACAATTAAACTGACTTGGAGGGTTGAACAATAAGAGTAACCATCAAAATCAGGAACTTTGCCAAAAAATGAAGCAGGAAGACAATTTTTCCCCCAACTATTCAAATGGACCTTAAGCTCGTTCGGAGGTTCTAGCAGGGGAGTGCAGCTATTGTATAACCTTGACCGACGAACAGTATACTCCTTCTACCTGGGATGGCCATTCACTTCCACTGAGCCCACACCTTTGACAGGGATGCACATGGAGCAGTGAGGGAGGTAGTTGACACCCACCTAGCTTGCCAGATCAGCCAAATCAACCCTGGTGATCAATGAGGTGACAGCAAAATCAGGAACTTTGACAAAGAAATTAAGCAGAAAGACAGTTATTTTTCCAACTATACAATCAGCCCCAACAAACTGAAAATTAACATGTTGTACATTCCTAGTAATTACTTTTCTCATGTCGTACAGTATTGTGATGTGAATTTCTAACTCAGTAGCTGGAACAGTTCATCTAAATGACATACTGTAACTTAATTTAGTTCTCATTAAAGATTCACTTTTCTTATAATAGCAGATCACATCACTTTCTTAAATGGAGCCCAAAGGACTTCTTCTGTTTACTCTCAAGTGCCTTGCTGTTTGTTTTTCTCTTTAAATGATTAAATCCCAGAGGTGTTTTTCAAGATGAGTTGACAGTGCATATCTTGTCTTGGTCCTCTTGATTATTGTCCATGAATTCCAGGTCACATAGTACTTATTCATTCAAGCCTTCAAAAGCTGATGGCTTCTAGTTCTTGCACTACTGGGTCTTTGTGAACTCTTTGCTATCCTTTGTTCACTGTTTAAGTTTATTATTTAAACTTATTGTTTGTTATATTTTATCTACAAGTGGTGTATTATTAATTTAACTATGCTGGTCTTTGACTGTATTAAAGTTTACTTACCTACTTACATTTTAAATTTAATCAAGTTTGTATGACACAGTGGAACGGCAGATTGCTGGCATCCTGTGGGAAGGCAGAAGGGTTGAAAGGGTCCAAGGATGCAGAGCCTTTTCTGAATATTTGCAGCTTTCAGTTTCTTTTCTGCTGTAAAAGTAAGAGAAAGCCAGCTAATGTAACTGAAACAATACTCACGTGTCTAAATTTTCTTCCACTGTATGTGATAGCAGTATGTGATGTCATATGCATTCCACTATGGCTTCCTACTGTGGTGGGAGGCCTCCTGTTCTTGTCTTCATTGACAATTGCTGCTGGCCTGTGTGCCAGCAGATCACTTCTGGGTACCCAGGAATGACAGTGGTAGCTCCAGGGCTTGCCATCGTTCCCAGCAATTCATAGAACTATTCATAGAGCTTTCGGATGCATTCAGAAGTGACATAGGAACAATAGTGACATTGTTGATGTCACATGGCCCCTTCTGTCTCCACCAACAACCATCCCGGTAGTTGCCAGGCTTGGCTTGACCTGGCAACCCTGGATATCAATATGAGATGTGTGGGGGGTGGAGGGGAGGGAATACATGATCATGAACACTGATAAATCCATTAGGCTATCTCGCTAGACGCACATCACGCCGGCCTCAAGGAACTGCACTGGCTCCTAATTCACTCCCAGCCCATTCCAAGGTTCTGGCATTAATGTACAAAGCCCTAAATGGCTTGAGCCTTTCCCATATGAATCTGCCCAGGTACTCCTGGTGAAACCTCCACCTGTTGAGGTGCGACAGGCAGGGACATATGGGAGGGCTTTCTCTGTGTTGTTCACAGGCTTTGGGACAGACTCCCCTCAGAGATTCACTCTTTAGGCACATGGCAAAGACTTTCTTCTTCACCCAAGCATTTGGATAGCCTCCCTGGAAGCCCCTCTGGAAGCACCTCTACAGCTGCAGGCAGTGGCAGGGACAAGGGGGGGGAGTCAAATGTGCCCAAGCGCCCCCATGTGGGGGACGCAAAAATTGCAGGTTTGTTTTTGGAATTTTTTAGTGTTTTTTCAGTGTTTTGCCTTTAGGGGGCACTGTTTTTTGGCTAGCACAGGGGTAGGGAACCTGCGGCTCTCCAGATGTTCAGGAACTACAATTCCCATCAGCCCCTACCAGCATGGCCAGTTGGCCATGCTGACAGAGGTTGATGGGAATTGTAGTTCCTGAACATCTGGAGAGCCGCAGGTTCCCTACCCCTGGGCTAGCAGCACCACAATTTCAGGGATTTTTCGGCAGACTCTCCTGATGATACCACCCAATTTTGGTGAGGTTTGGTTCAGGTGGCCCAAAGGGGGTGCCCCCATACCCCATTGTTTCCAATGGGAGCTAATAGAAGATAGGGGCTACACCTTGGACGGTCCATAACTTTTTACCCCCTGAACCAAACTTCACCAAACCTGGGTGGTATCATCAGGAGAGTCTCCTAAAATATCCTGAAATTTTGGTGCTGCCAGCTTAACAATTGCACCTCTGACAGCAGGCACCCCTCAAATTTCTCCAGATTCTCCTTTTAAACCCACCCCCTTCATCATGGGTTTAAAGGGAGAATCTGAGGTTCCCAGTTTAAACATTGAAAGTGATGTTGTTTCAGGGTGGGGGAGAATCTACCCCAAAATAGCATCACTTTCAATGTTTTAACTGGGGACCCCAGATTCTCCCTTTAAGGTGAATTTAAAAGGAGAATCTGGGCTTTCTAGTTTAAGCACCATTGAAAGTGATGCTGTTTGGGGGTGGATACCATTGGAGGTGTTTTGTGAGAGATGATGCTGACATTTATTTGGTAAATGTTTGCTGGGGGTGATTTGGGAGAGATTTACATGCTTAATACCCACTTACACTGGCTTGGAGCTGTTTCTCAGGCTAACAACGTATTTCATAGGGTTGGTGTGAGGTCAAAATTAGGAAAGAGAATTGGTGGGGAGAGAGCCATGTATGTTTTGCTATGGGTGGGGGGGGGTGATTTGTGAGTTATAATGCTGACAAATCACTCCCCACCCTCAGCAAAACATACATGGTCCTCTCCCCACCAACTCTCTTTCCTAATTACCAAATTATGTAGGGTGGTGAGAACCGCAAAGGATTATGAAGAGCTCCAAGCAGACCTTGATAAATTAGGTGAGTGGACTAAGAAGTGGCAAATGCAGTTCAATGTAGCAAAATGTAAAGTGATGCACATAGGGACAAAAAATCCAAACTTCACATACGTGCTACAGGGAGCAGTGCTATCAGTCACAGACCAGGAAAGGGATTTGGGCATCTTAGTTGATAGTTCCATGGGAATGTCGACTCAATGCATGGCAGCTGTGAAAAAGGCAAACTCTATACTGGGGATAATTATGGAGGAGAAGTCGATCTATGGCTACAAATGTTGATCCTCCTTGATCTGAGATTGCAAATGCCTTGGCAGTCCAAGTGTTCAGGAGCAGCAGCAGTAGCAAAAGGCCATTGCTTTCACATCGTGCATGTGAGCTCCCAAAGGCATCTGGTGGGCCACTGCCAGTAGCAGAGTGCTGGACTAGATGGACTCTGGTCTGATCCAGCAGGCTCTTTCTTACGTTCTTATGTTGTTTGGTAAATGTTTTGCAGGGGGTGATTTGTGAGAGGATTACATGCTTAATACCCACTTGCACTGACTTGGAGCTGTTTTTCAGGCTAACAACCTACCTCATAGGGTTGGTGTGAGGGCAAAATTAGGAAAGAGTCAGTGGGGAGAGAGCCATGTATGTTTTGCTGGGAATGGGAGGTGTTTTGTGAGCTGGTGCATTGTTTGGTCATGGTGGGGGAGGGTGGCTGCCCATATCGGGAGGGGCAAACTGAGGTTTTGTCCCCAGGCTCCAGTTTGCCTAGATACGCCTCTGGCTGCAGGTCTGGGGTGGAATGGTTTTGGGCTTAATTTTATGATGTTTTTATGGTTTTGTTTTATTTTTGTATTTATTGGGATATTTTATCATTCTGGTTTTATTGTGAGCTGCCTGGAGACTTTTATATAAATAATAATGAATAATAATAATCTGTGGAGAAATAGAGGAAACTGACCTGAATCTTTTTTTCTGATGAATGTCATATGATGAAACCTTGTAAGAACACTGCGGAAAATCCAATCCCTATTTTTAGAGTCATTTTAATAATAATATCCTGACCTGGATAGCCCTATCTTTTCTGATTCTGGAAGGAAAGCAAGATCAGCCCTCATTACTATTTGGATGGGAGTCTACCAATGAATGCCAGAGTTGCTATGCAGAGGCAGGAAATGGCAAGCCACCTCTGAACTTTTCTCGCCTTGAAAACCCTGTAGGGTTGCTTTAAGTTAGCTGCAGCTTCACAAGGAATGAAGACAAAAAAACTTTACAGACATTACAATCTCTTTTCATCTATTAAATCTATTTCTTTAGCCACATTATATTCAAATAAACATTTTGTGAGAACATTTTTATCCACTGCAGAATTTTATATCTTATTTTTAGTGACCTGTTGTTCTTTTCAGTTTTTGAAAAGAGTAATGTCAGAATGCGTTCATTTTAAAACTTAAACAACTAATTAATATTGCTGCAGTTACCTTTTTTTTTTGCATAGTTGCCACAAATTTTGAACTTGTTCACTTGGTTTTGATACATTTTGTAGAACTCGTTAAGTATTGTAGAAAAACAAAATTCTCGTTGACTTGAGGGGGGAAAAGCACTAAAAACTGATATTGTTGGCTGGAATTGTGGTTTTGTACACATCATTAGCCTTACATGTCCTGTAGCCTTCTCAGATGTAAGCACCATTGAATTAAGTGGGACTCATTTCCATTAAGTAAGCATAAAATTGTTCCATATGATGATCATTACAGGCTTCACCAGTTTTGGCCAGGGAGTTTTAAGATCCTGTAACTGTTAAAGTCCCCTCCAAAAGAATAATGATTTGTTAGAAGACAAGAGATAGTTAAATCACTAACAAACTATTTTTGTTTGTTTCTTACAGGTTCTTTTATGCTGGTGAATACTTCTGGAAGGTTTGGACAAAGAGCTCATCTTCTGCTACCGCAACTTAAGGAAAATGACACTCATTGCATCGATTTCAATTTTTACATTTCCAGCAAGACTGGGTCCAGTCCTGGTGTGTTAAATGTTTTTGTGAAAGTTAATAATGGTCAGCTGGGTAGCCCGGTATGGAATATGTCTGGAGCTCCTACAGGAACCTGGATCAGGGTAGAACTAGCAATCAGCACCTTCTGGCCAAACTTCTATCAGGTATCACTTTTCTGTGTTGTTTTCTTTGTTTTTTTGCTTAGTCTATAGGAAACATGCTAAAACTGCCATTTTGTCTTGTTTTAACTGAATACAATATTTTGCTATAGTCTGTCTGTAAAGGGGGAGATCTGAATCCTGATCCCCGGTAAAGAGAGTTAGCAAGAAGGGAAACTACCCATAGGTGGGATCCAGCAGGTTCTCACAGGTTCCCGAGAGTAGGTTACTAATTATTTGTGTGTGCCGAGAGGGGGTTACTAATTGGTGATTTTGCCACGTGATTTTTGTCTTAGTTACGCCCCTCTTCTCAGCAGTAGCACGCAGAACTCGAAGCAGTCTAGCAGGAGGTGCACCGGCATGTGTGGCAGCCTGCACTTGCGTGCATTTGTTTCCCGCCCAAGGACCGGCACAGCGGCTGCGTCCTTGCCACAGCCCCGCCCAGGAATGCCCCGCCCCGGAATGCCCGACCACGCCCCCGTCGTGCCCCGCCCAGCCCCATTGGCGTTATGCCACAGTTTGAATCCCACCACCATGGGAACCTGTTACTAAAATGTTTGGATCCCACCACTGAAAGTACCCACGTATAATATTGCAAGGTGTGGTTTACAGGTGTTGAATCTCAAACCTTAGAGCAATAAACGGACTCTGTAGTGTTGAGGCATCGAAGCACCCCGTTGGACAAAGCTAGTTTTGAGGAACCTGACTTTTGCTACCCATTTTATTCCGATGTTAATCCCCCCTCCTTGTTTCCCAAGGAATGTGAGAAAGAGTTATTTTGGAGCCGAGGCACCCCAAGGTCAGCAATAGGTAGTAAGAGAAAGCCATCTGGCTTCCTGCCCTCATGAGATAAAGGATCCAACACTGTTTATCATGGGACCAGGGTGTCAGGGGAAAGTTATCTACATGGTGTGTGAAGCCATAAAGCAAAGATCAAGGAAAGAATGGCCCTGGATAGCAGCAGTAACATATAACAGGCTGGTTACATATATCTCGTAGCGAGGTAGTTACATATATCTTGTAGCAGTTACATTGGGTTAGGAATGCATTTCAATCACTAGTTACAATCCCCATGACAATAGGAAAATATTACCTAGACACCTCTCAGTGGGACACACTTGACTTGAAGACACTACACAATCATGGAAAACCTGGATCAGTATTATGCTTGCATGAGGCTGCTTTGGTGCCTAGTGAGGTCACTGTCATAAACCGGAACTCAGACTCCTTCTCATTGAACAAAGAGTCCAAAAACTGAGAGAAGGCAACAGCAGGACAGGTAACACTGCTGTAGAATAAGACAGTTAGGACACCTCCAGAAGTCTCTTTTGATGTGCAGGTAGAGCCCTTAGACTCCGAGTTAGCCTTCTCACACTGGAATACGGCCTTGCCTTCTGATTTAGATTTAGACCATGAATCCTGCACCCCTGAGACTGCTGCTGAACCGCCTGTTTCTTATCTATCAACCCCTCAAGCCTCCCAAGAGTACTGTATTATAGTACTCACTGCTGTAACTAGGCATGGCACCTGGAACTAGTGGCAGCTTTCGGGGGAGGGGTCTATATCTCTACTTCCTTGATGGATTATTTATGGCGTCAATTCATCTTCAGCCTTTGATGGAGTAACATGTATGATATACTGTTGGCTCTTGCTGCAATAATTTGATTCCTGGACCTCAGCCATAAGCTTGATACCCTGCTCATCCTGCATTCATGCTTGGTTTTCTCGGAGAGTACTGATACAGATGGCACTGACAACAACCCCTGTTAGTACAAGACATGGAATCCTTGCTCACCATAAGCCCCTGCCCTGTGAAAATGATATTTTCATCCCAAATGGTAGTACTGGATGTTACAGAATTATTCAGGGAATTTGACAGTGCTGTATTAAATTAATTAGATTCCTGCCTGATTAATGTACTACTCCGTTTCATAAGCTGGACAATTACAGGATACTGTTCAATATAGAAAATATATTGCATTATCTTTGAGATCCAATAAAATGTTTTAGTATTGAGATTTAGAAAAAATATTTTTTCTAATTTGAAAAACATAGGCAAATAACTCCCACTATTGCTCACTGAATAGCAGTCAGTTTCTTAAGTGCAGAATAAGTCATACTTTTGCAGACATTTTGTTATTTTATGTTTCTAAATTTACATTTTCTATAGAAATTATTCTCAATAAGCATGGCCTTTTGAGCAAAGTGATTGTGCGCTTTCAGGATAATTCTCATAGCAAATTATTATTTCTTTATCTAGGCCATGCCCTGAAGGAAAAATGTAGTGTTAAACTATATGATTTATAACTATTTGGCGTTTAATGTTTGTTCATTTAAAACTGTTTTCAAGTTGTTGAGACATTTAGATATTTAATCTTTGAATAGAGCCCCCCCTACTCCAGACCAGATCTACTCAGAATCCTACTTAGGTCTAGTTAATGAGAGTAACTCAGAAAAATTAACCCTTGTATTCACTTGAAGTCTGCCTATCAGTTGGAATTGCATCAGTAAACCAGGCTTTTCATCAGTGACTAACACGAATGTGACAAGAGGAAGCCCTTCTTGTTTACTGTAGAAATTTGCCATTTCCCAGTGCTTCCAATGCAATCAGAGGGTTGTTTAAAAATAAACTTCCATCATTCCCCAAGTTGTACAGTACTTCTGATGAGTTCAGTCTGTTCAGTATTCTGCATTCCTCCTTACATAAACACACATGTAGGCAAGCTTAGAATATCTCTGAAATATTGTCGGAGGCTTTCACGGCCAGATTCAACTGGTTCTGGTGGGTTTTCTGGGCTGTGTGGCCGTGGTCTGGTGGATCTTGTTCCTAATGTTTCGCCTGCATCTGTGGCTGGCATCTTCAGAGGTGTATCTCACCACTGTGATACACCTCTGAAGATGCCAGCCAGAGATGCAGGCAAAACGTAAGGAACAAGATCCACCAGACCACAGCCACACAGCCCGGAAAACCCACCAGAACCATCTCTGAAATAAACTACAACCTCTCCCTTCTTATATCTTTACTTTCTAGTTTAGATAATGCAGTAAAGGCTTACTGAGAAGTAAATGCATGAATAAACTGTTCTTCTATAATCTGAATACCACATATACTCGTGTATAAGCTGAGTTTTTCAGCTTTGTTTAAAGGCTGAGAAAAGCCCCCTCGGCTTATATGCGAGTCACCATTTTCTATCAATGGCAAGCAGGCTGGGGGTGGGCTGGGACAACCTCCCTGCCCCCCAGAAGCCCCTTGTTGCTGCCCTCCTCGAGGGTGAGGGGGGAACCCCGAGGCACCCTGGCTGGCTGGGCTTCCTCAAACCGGGAGGCAGAGGGAGCTCCTTATTTGGGCAGTGACATTTGGGCTGGGTTTGATGAAGCCCAGCTAGCTGGCAGGCAGAGGGAGGTCCTTATTTGGGCAGTGACTCCCCCTGATGTCACTGTCCAAATAAGGAGCTCCCTCTGCCTGCTCGCTGGCTGGGTTTGCCCAAGCCCAGCCCATAGGCGGGGGAGCTCCTTATTTGGGCAGTGACATCAGGGGGAGTCACTGCCCGAATAAGGACCTCCCTCTGCCTGCTGGCTGGGTTTGAGGAAGCCCAGCTAGCTGGCAGGCAGAGGGAGCTCCTTATTTGGGCAGTGACTCCCCCTGATGTCACTGCCCAAATAAGGAGCTCCCTCTGCCTCCTGGCTTCCCACCCTCGGCTTATACCCGAGTCAATAAGTTTTCCCAGGTTTGGGCAGTAAAATTAGGTGCCTCGGCTTATACAGGGGTTGGCTTATACACGAGTATATACGGTATTCAGGCTTTAAAAGGGAAGCTGTTATGTGCTTATTCTTGTTTTAGATGTCAGTTTTATAATTTTTAGGGATAAAGATAGGGAAAGTGAAACCATTTTGAAGTTCAGGGATCTCCAGTGTGGAGCCTGCCAACATTTTTTCTGGTGCCACTTAGTATTTTTAGGAAGAGGGTGGGGCCAAGTAGGGCTTTTGTCCAGAAAGTCTTCTGCTTGGCCCTGAAGATTTTTTAAAAAAATGTTGCTTTGGCAGCAGCTGCTACCAAACATTAGTAACTGTGTTACTGAAGTTAAGCTGTGGCAATCGTTTTGTGACTTGCTCCTCTTGTGGCAGCATTTTGTTGCTGCTCCCCCGATTCCATGCCAGAATTCCAAATGTGCCTGCATGATTGAAAAGACTGGGGACCCTAGTTTTAGTTGAATGACACAACTGAATTGTAGTGAGGGAATGTGATAAGTCTGTAAAGCATTTCATAGATGAAACTTCTCACATCTGTGCGAACCTGGGCTATGTATATGTGACAGTTTAGGCTAAAAAGACTTTTAGAGTACAGTCTAATCAAGTTTTGTTTATTCAGTTATTGCAGCTAAAGATGTTATGGTGAAGCTTAGATGTACAGCGTACTGTTTCCTCGTTTGACCTTTGCTCCTCTTACTTACAGCCAAATGCAGAGGGGATATTTTAAGTGGATTCTAAAAGTAACTAAAGATAGCTTCTACATGGGAGCACCTGCAGTGATATTCCATTTCAAGATAGCAGATAGCAATTTTAGTGGCTTCCCAGTTGCTGGTGGTGCTGCAGATAAGCACATCAGTAATGGAGCTTCCACATAGTAGTTTTCTCTGGAGTTTCCTTTCCTCTTCCTCCATAAGTTTTCACAGCCCACTAGGGCTTTTGCAGATTTTTTAAAAAATCAGCACTAGAATATATAGTGATCAGTGTTGAAGTTATAGGCATTGCAAGTTCTATGAATTTCCAACTTTTTTTAAAAAAATGAAAGTTTCCTGCTTCTTCCCTTGTAAAGAAATATCTTTCTCCTTATATCTCTGCAAAGGAAGAGGATAGAGACTTACTTTTTAAATGAAAGCTGGGAATTTAGAGAACCTGCTACATCTATTATTACAACTGTATATTGAAATTACAGTACTCTAGAGTAGGTTTTTTTAAATTAAAAAGCTCCAGATGGCAGAAGGAGAAAATGGCTGCCATGTAGGCCAGAAAATTTTCCTACTCCCACAGCAACCGTTCAGGCTTTTGTGTGATTTTTCTCAAAACTTTGGAGTCAAGCAGGTTCGAGAAATATTGGAAAAAAGCTGGGGTACATGAATGTACCAGAGGTGCATGAATGTACCATGATGCTGTTGGGAAATGGGGGAAAAGCACTTGCCCATAGCATTGAAACTCAGAAATGGACAGTGCTTCCTTGAAAGAGGTAGAATCTTTAAAATGATGATGGTTAATCTGCTGTTGAAAATACTGTGTTTAGTTCTTGAGGATTTAATTTTTTTTTAGCTGTTTGCTGTTATCCCCTTTTCAGATAAGGCAATCCAGTTCTTGGTGGCCAGCCAACGTGAAGCATTTGGATGATTATCTAGACCTGTTTCTGTGGAAAAGAAACCACCTTGGTTGTCTTGATAACCTTTTCCATGAATAGGACATAGTGAAGTGTGATGCTGTTCATTTTGTTGAACCCAAAGCAGTGTTACGCTAGCTCTACAGCAAGAATGTTCTAAAATAGCGGTGGGGAATGACTCAGCTTGGCAGCGAGAGGTAGGCTAGCGAGGGGATCTTTAACAACTCTACCGGAAAATGGCTTTGAAACGTTCTACAGATAATATAAGGAAACCAAAGTAAAATTAATTGTTTTTATAGGTTTGGTAGAAACATTCATACAGTAAGATGTAAAGAGGCTTACATTCCCCCCGAAGGGGGGAATAATAGGTTTGGATGAAATATTAGGAGGGGAGTTACAGGGACTTATACATTACCTAGGTTCAGATGAGAGGTTCCCGAAGGAGGCAAGGATTCAGACGGCCAGCATGTGAATCCAAAAGAAGGACAATATATCGTTCCTCAAAACTATCTGGACACAAGGGAGGTTCAGACTAGTGAAAAGAGCCCTGATCTTGGGATGAACTGTATTTTTATACCCCAGAACATAGTCTAGGGCATGACTGGGGAGCTCCCTTCTTCAGTTTCCTGGATTTCCATGCTGGAATAGCTGGATTGAACTGATTAACAGTTTATCTATTGATTCTAAGTACCAACATTAGAACCAATGATCTATGATTAAATCAGGGGTAGCCTTAATGGCTTGGGCAGAGTTTCTTTTAAGAGTCTCTGTCCAGGTGTGTATCCAGATTTGGCTGAGGTGTGGGGGTTCAAGGAAAGAACAGTTGTCTCAAAGGAGGTAATAGATTTATAGTAAAGAAAAGGAAATGCAGAGCTGTGGCAGGGTGTTTCCTAGATCCTTTGTGCTGCATCACCTTTGGCAGGGTGTGGTGTTCAAGGACATGTCCATGAGGCTTCCAGATGTCCTGCTGACTGGATTAACCATTTCCGAGGTTTGACCTTGCTGACAGGCCTTTCTGCTCGCTTGGCCTGTGTTTGGTCTGGACACACTGATGTAGACACACACACATGGCTGTTGGCAACTGCCAATTCATATTTCATAACAACCACTTTGAATCCATTGTCCAATAAAGCGGGTTGAAAAGGGTAGGGCAACAGCAGCTTTAAAGCTTTCTCATCCACTTGCCTGAGATGGGGAATGGGGGCATTGAACTCTGATGTTTCTATTCCTACCTGGTTTAGAGCTTGAAACTGATGCTTAGCAGATATGTGAGACTTCTGAGGGAGGTAATCTGAATACAGTGCCACTAATATCCAGATAATACATTTATCTCTTCTTTCCATCTGACTTAGATAGAAAAAATGAACTATTATCAGGATACATAAAGGGTAGGTGGGGTCCAACAAATTGAACCTCAGTTAAATAAGACTGAAGTATTTTTGGTGGATGTTAGTGTTGATCATGTAATTGGGAGGTAACCTAATATGGATGGGATTGTACTAATCTTGAATGAGCAGGATGCATCTTTGGGATACTATTAAATCTAGACAAATCGATGTTCAGATTTCTAATGTGTATTTAGCCAGCTGAAGCTTGAAATGGAATCTGTTCATAGTGATTCAAAGTTTTGTTATCTTCTGGCCTGGTTATAGTAGTACACTTTGTGTGGTCTACCCTTGCCACTGCCAAAAAATTCCAATTAGTCTAGAATATAGCAGTAAGTTTGCTTTCTGAATGAATTAAAAGTAGCCCAGAATTGTATAGTAGAAAGCTCTTCACTAGCTGTTTGGTTCTGGTCCCAATCCAAGGTATGGGTTTTGATTCGTAAAACTCTATGCATAAAAGGATCAGACAGTATCAATGCCCCCACTGAGTCCTGTTTAAATATCAAGATGTTCATCTCCTTCTTATTCCCCTGTCTTTTGAAGCTATGTGTGTGGTGACGCCCGACTGTCATTCTACCCCTTTCACTGCATGTAGCATTATTTTTTTAAAAAAAGTTTTATTAACACCCCATAACATTAAACATGTAACAAATTAAAACATTGCTGTTTGATGAATATCTTAACAACTGTGGCAAGTTAACATCATAACAAAAAAAATTAACAATGTTGAAATCACCCGTGTCTAGAAATTAATACATACACCTTAAGCAACATAACACATTGTGTACATTTAAAATCATCTTCCTAACTTATCACCTGTAATTACCCTCATCCCCTGCTAATTCTCACCCATTATCTTATCTATACTACATAAGAACATAAGAACATAAGAACAAGCCAGCTGGATCAGACCAGAGTCCATCTAGTCCAGCTCTCTGCTACTCGCAGTGGCCCACCTGGTGCCTTTGGGAGCTCACATGCAGGATGTGAAAGCAATGGCCTTCTGCGGCTGTTGCTCCCGAGCACCTGGACTGTTAAGGCATTTGCAATCTCAAATCAAAGAGGATCAAGATTGGTAGCCATAAATCGACTTCTCCTCCATAAATCTGTCCAAGCCTCTTTTAAAGCTATCCAGGTTAGTGGCCATCACCACCTCCTGTGGCAGCATATTCCAAACACCAATCACACGTTGCGTGAAGAAGTGTTTCCTTTTATTAGTCCTAATTCTTCCCCCCAACATTTTCAATGAATTCCCCCGGTTCTACCTATTATCTATAACATATATCTAATCTATTATCTAATCTTCTAATCCCCTATCCTTAACTCTCCCATCCCCTTACCCATAAGATCATATATTACTATTCTTACATAAAATACCCTATATCCTTGTCCTAGTTTATCCTAGTTTCTAACTTCCTTGTTCTATTATTCTAATACTGGTTCATTCCTATATCAGTGATGGCGAACCTTTTCGAGACTGAGTGCCCAAATTGCAACCCAAAACCCATTTATTTATCGCAAAGTGCCAACATGGCAATTTAACCTGAATACTGACGTTTTAGTTTGGAAAAAACTGGGCATGCGTTACTTGGGAGTAAGCTTGGTGAAGCAACTGTGCAACACTTCGAATGGGTGAATCACGACTCTAGGAGGGTTTACTCAGAAGCAAGCCCCATTGCCAGCAGCTGATCTTACTTCCAGGTAAAGGATCGTGCTTTAGTTCTTCCCATTAAAATCAGTGGAGTTTAACAGCGCTTAACAGGGTTACCTACGCTGCTTTCCCAAAACAAGGTCTTAGGTTTAATGCTAATAATCTCCTTAAAATAATTACACTATTATCACACTGGGGGCCTGGCGGGGGGAAGGGGGAGGGGTGTGGGGGGGAGAGCGAAGTAAAACTTTTGCTTTCCGAAACCCAGTAAACCCCTCACCACAAAATAGAAGTAAAAAGGCAGTCAAGGAAGGCAATCCTAAGCAAGAATGCTGTGCAAGGGGTGGGATAACTTCAGGAAAGTTAAATTGGTGGAGCAGCCATCTGATCTGTAGTTTTTCCTTCACATGTCATCACAGCACTAGACTTCCCTCAAAAATGCAACAGGAACAGAAAAATAAAAGCAGTTCTAGCAAAGACCTTGGTGTGCTTTTTTAAAAATCCTAAATCCTTCACCTTGGCCCTTATGCATCTAGCATTATTATTTTATGTGTTTTGGCACCAGACGTTTCTATTTTAGCTTGCTTTTTAAAAAATGATCAGTATTTGTAATTTATGCTGATCAGTGGTGAATCTACAGAACATGGTGCCCAGGGCAAGCACTTAATTTGTACCCCCTCCCCCAAATTCAACATGTCTTCCCATCTTGGTCATCCGTGGTTGAAAGCAATGGCTAGACCTGGCCACCGGAGACCAGTTCTCTGAGCAATGTCAGGAGGCAGAGACTGGTAGGATGCAGCCCGGGGGAGGCGTTGTCATGGTTTCCTGCCTTGTAAAGGGGCAGCCAGAGCACCCCAGCAAGCAGCACTTGGGGCACAGACCCTGGCTTGCCCCACCCTAAATATGCTAGTAATGCTGACTGGGTTTTTTGTTGGTTGTGAAATTTGTATGTTTTAGTATTTGTTGGGTTGTAGTACTTTTAGGTTATATGACAATTTTTGCTGTGTAAATGACTTTTGGTAGTTTGATGGAGAAGGAAATATCTTAAATATCTGTGATATACCTGTGATATACACAGGTTTACTTTAAATTCTTTATCCTTTTATGTAAATGAGAAGCTTAAAGAGGTAGCTCCACTCCACTTTTAAATCATAACACATTGTTTCACTCTAAAGTTATTATATGCATACTTTACTTCACATTGGCAAGTCTAGTTTAAACTGTGGTCTTAGAATGTGTACTTCTGCATACAGTGAAATACACACGTGCTATTTACATGTTACTGCAAGGCATTAAATACATCTAATATGCAAAAAAAAACCTTAAGTCGCTAAATATTTATTAAATATATATGTAGTAATGAGACACTTGACTTAAGTCATGTCAATGAGATTCCGTCATCAACTAAATATACTTACCAAGATTCTGAGAACAAAAATAGAGCAAAATATTGGCTCCAACCCATAAGGAATTTACTGAGGAGCTGTAGAAGTCCTCATGGAATAAATAGTTTTAGCATTGTGGGCCTTGAAAAATAACCTGGTACAAACAACTTCATTACTATGTGAGCCCAATTTCCAATCATGTTCACCTTAAATCATTTTCATATGGGTGATCAAGTTGACATTAACCTCATAAATTGTTCTTTATGAGCCTGAGGTGAAATCTGAAAACAGAATGCATGTAAAAATGAGGTGTGAATGCAGAGGGGGTGCAAGAAAAATGATCCCAGTTTGATGGGATTATTTTCTTGCTCTTTTCACATAATTGCATCAAGAAACTATACCGTTATTGCTGAATTCCTTGTCCTTTTTTCAAAGTAAGCTTTGTGAATTAGAGGTACAGTTCACCTTTGGACTCCAAAAACTGTAATTGCTTAGCGAAAAGAAAGACAGGAATTTACTAAGTGAGGTCATGTATTGAAAGCAAATATATTTATTCTCTTTGTTCTGTGGAGCTGACAAGCTATCTCTGCCAGCACATTTTCAACAGTAAGCATTTAGGGTGGCAAGCAACCTACCCCCCTTCTTTGTTCTTATAGAGAAGAGGAAGTGGTTGGAATGAAAAGCTAATTTTGCTCTTCACTGAAGCAGGGAGGATCAGGGACAGTGCAATGTTGAACCGCTTCCCTATTTCCTGTTTGGCAGCCATCCTAGGGGTAGTCTGATGTAAAACATATCTCAGGCAGACATCCAACACAGGTTTTCAGGAGGAAATGAAATCTGTGTTTTTTAACTGTTTTTTTTCTGTCTGATAAGCAGCAAAGTAATTTCCAAGGAATCAAAAGACTACTGCGTTTTCTACAGCTTGCTATGTAACAGTGTTATTTTATTTCGCTTCATGTGTTGCTTTTAATGGTGTTATGTCAGCTGTTGTGAAATGCAAACTGAGGCTTAGACTGAAAAGGGTAACATTTTTTAAGATCTGGCACCTAACCTCATGGAAACTGTAGGAAAATATAGATGTTATTGTAATATAAATCACAGTTAACAACAAATGTTTTTGGGGTGCTTCTTTCTTTTTATTATCTTAAGGACTGGTATTCAGAAACAAATTCTGAGTGAAAACGATACACAGAGTTGCTGCTTATGAAAGAAGTGCGCTATCAGCTAACTTAGGTCGATTCCCCACAGGGAAAATATGCTGGGATTGGACCGGGACCATAAAATACCAGTACCTTTTGATCCTGGGCTGTCCGGGATCAGCTTGGCGGCTCTTTTGTTGCTAGTTCATGATTGGCTGTTACTTTGTGGTAGGATCATGAATGAGCATTCCCTTTTCCCCCGTAACAGCTATGTAGCTACATTGCCACAAATTAACGTCAGTTTTGGGGCGGGATCATGAATGAGCGTTCCCTTTTTCCTCGTAACAGCTATGTAGCTACATTGCCACAAATTGAACGTCAGTTTTTTTTCCTTTGCATGGTCGTAGCTTCGTAGACAAGAGGAACATATAAAAAAGGCCCGCCCTGAGTCACCCATTCTGAGCATGCCCAGGCATGCATGACCTTTGGAGACACCTGGACCAAGGCGGGTTGGTGTTGCTGATATTATTAGATCTGATAGACTTAGTTAATTATGACATTGTGACCAACCATCTTGCCATCATGGGGATAAAGGATCTTTCAGTGGCTATGCTTATTCTTCTACAACTAGGGACAGGGGTTGCAATTGGTGTGAAAACTTCTGCATGCCACTCGTCAGTGAGTGGAGTTCCACAGGGGGCTCTTACTAATTTTGTTTAGTATCTACGTGTACCCTCTTGTCAGCTTGATCTGGAAGTTTGGAGTGGAGTGCAGAGGCGTAGCTCCAAGGGGGATAGGGGCACGACGCACTGGGTGCATGCCTCTGTGGGGGTGTGGCAGGGGCGTTCCGGGGCAGGACAGGGGCAGAGGATGCACTGGTGCACCAGGTGCTTTCCCCCCTTGCTATGCCTCTGGTGTAGTGTCATCAATATGCAGATGACATGAGTTGTATCTGATGATGAACAGTAGGCTGGATACTACCAGAGGTGGAATGCAGCCTATTTGCACCTATTCGGTAGAACTGGTTACTAAAATTTTTCAGTTCGGAGAACCAGTTATTAATTATTAACTCTGCTAGGGACAAGGGGGTAATGCCCCCCTGCGCCCCCCTGCCCCCCATGGCACCCCGCATGTGTGTATGAACTGTATGAAATAATACAATATATAGTAATTCTATTTTTTTGTTCATTGATATAAAGGTTGGGAAAGTATTATGGGTAAAGATTTTTCATTTTCTTTTTTTCCCTCGAAATTTATATTGGAAAGAGAGGAGTTTAAACTACTCTTTTAGATTAAGGATTTTGGATCTCTCCCTCTGTTAGTTTTCTTTCAAGTGGAATAGATAAAGTAGTTATAGGAATCTGAAGGGGAAGTAGAAAGCAGGGAGGGAGGGAAATATGGGAAGGAGGGAGGCAATAAAGGATGTTTTAGTTGGGGGGTTGAGAGAGAGAGACAATTAGATATGTTTGTAATACGTTAACTATTGTAAACTGTTTTTGATTTCTCTCTTTACTTATGTTATTAGTTAAAATCAATTAATACAATTATATAAAAAAGAAATAATACACTACATTTCCGTAATTGCTTTTTAAAATACTTTAAACAGTCATTATTTGAATCTAGAGGCGGGGCGAAGGGGAACTGCACCTGGGGCGTCCTTGCCACAGCCCCGCCCAGGAATGCCCTGCCCCGGAATGCCTGGCTACGCCCCCGTCGTGCCCTGCCCAGCCCCATTGGCGCTACACCACTGTTACTAAAATTTTTGAATCCCACCACTGGATACTACCCCGGATACTTTGGCCAGTTGTTTGAGGGCTGTGGTGAAATGGATGAAAGAGAGCTGGTTGAAGCTAAATCCAATGAAGACGGAGGTCATGTGGCACTGACTTCAGAATTCTACATATGCTCCGAGGTTATGATTTCTTTTTCATTTTGTGCTGAACAAGCCAAGGCACAGAATATTTTATCAGTTCCTTAAGAAAAAAGGGGACTTGGGAGTGGTTCAGCTTCATCATATGTCCTGTAGTGTTCTTTTAACAGTTTTATTTTAGTTACTGAGCATTGCAGTTGGGCTTTTACATGGGCAGTTTCTGCCTCGCTGGTTTTTAGCTCTGACTTTATTTTACCAAGTTCACTCGGTGTTTGCGTTCTTTCAGACAGGCTTCTAATTTTTCTCCAAGCTGTTTTATTTCTGAATCTGGTTTCCTGATGAGACATTCCAAGTATTTTATTTTATTTTGTCTCCTGGTGAGACTTTCCTATTTTGTCTCCTGGTGAGACTTTCCTATTTCTTGATCTTGTTTTGCCAGCTTTCTCATTCTCTCCTAAGGGAATCTGGGGAAAGCTGTGTTGGGCTTGGGATTTGAATCTTTGGAATCTATTTCTTACCTGTGATGGGGATATTTTTCCAGGATACCCATTGTGCAGAAAAGCAAAGTAAAAATAAAGTAAATAAAAAATAAGAATAGCTGAGGATGGGAGGCAGATAAAGGCAGGTTGGTGAATGGCTGAAGAGCGAATGAAGCAAGGAGAGGTGGAGGATGTGGGAAGGTCTCAAAAAGAATGTGAGATCTCAAAAGCCGCTGATTAGGTGCCCCTTCTATTCTATTCCTCCGGTTTTCGGAGTCCCCCTGTCATCTAGGGGACCCACTTCTGTTTTGTTCCCCTTTCTTGGGAGGGTTCAATCTGGGGTATTGCTGACGCCATACTGCTGCATTTTAAATATTTAAACTTTTAAACTTACTTTTAATTTAATGGGGTTTTGTTTATATATTGTATGTGGGACCCATGCTGTACACCGCCCAGAGCCCTTTAGGAATTGGGCGGTATAGAAATCCCATAAATAAATAAATAAATAAATAAGAAATAGAATATGGAGGAGACAGAAGGGAAAATAAGATGTCCCCTCCAAGTTCTTGTAGGTTTCCTATCACACAACTGAGCCTCTCCTAGCTAGCATTACACAATTGGCCAAAGTTTTCCCAGTAAGATGATGCCTCTCAGAGGGAATATAATCTTTTCAGCTGCAGGAGGGTTAGAAGGAAATAGTATAGTTAGCAGTATCAGACCTCCCTTTTTACTAGAAAATGTTATGTACCCCAAAACCAGCAACTAATTAAGTCATACTGTTGTGCTTTCCTTATTCCAAATTTGGTAGGGCCCTATTATTTTAGCACTGGTGAGAAGAATAAATTAAAGCAAGATTTTATATTTGAGATAAGCTCATTGATTAGCAACTTCTTGTGTGTGTACCTATCAAGTTGCATCCAACCTATGGCAACTCCATAGGGTTTTGAAGGCAAGTGATGAAGCAGAAGTGGTTTGCCATTGCCTTCTTCTGGGAGGTCTTCAGTGATCTCCCATCTCCCAACCCTGCATAGCCTCTGAGATTTGATTAAATTAGGCTATACTATACCATTTACATCCTTCAATTTATTGGCTATTTTCTTAAACCTTGTATAGCAAATGCCAATCACAAACCATATACAGATAGAGATAACCTATAGGTTCATTAACTCCCACTACTGTTATAGCTTCACACAAATGATATTTCCCATGATTGTAAAGTCCAGACTCTTCATTAAAAAGAATTATTTTTCTTTTCTGGTTATAAATTCTTCTTAGTTGGTTTAAATAAACAAAAAGTTACATTATTTTTTTACCAGTGTTGCAATAACACAAATACTTATTCTGTTAAAACTATGATGAAACTGATGCTGGTTCTTATATTCCAGGTAGTTTTTGAAGTGGTCACTTCAGGTCACCAAGGATACCTGGCTATTGATGACGTGAAGGTTTTAGGACATCCATGCAGTAAGTAGCTTAGCCTTTTCAGATTATTTTGGAATGTTGCTGTCTCCATTGAGATGCCACATCAGACTTGAAAATGGCATTTTTCAAGGGCACTCCTGCGTTTATGTAATTCAAGTGTGATATGGAGAAGTGCAAACATTGAGGTGAATGTCAAAAAAGTGCCTGCTGTGAGAAAAACCAGCTTCTTTGTAGCATCACTCCAGGGATTTCTAAAGCCACAAGGTCCTAGAGACGATGGAGGTAAATAAACAGTCTATTGATGAGAGTGTCCATAGAAAAGAGTGTAGCTGATTCAGCATGTTATAGTAATAAATATAGTAATAAATACACACTCATATTTATTTATTGTGTTGATTGCCATTTGTTCCTGTCTTGCATGGAGAGTAATCATAGTATATCAAAATAAATAATAGGATTTATTTATTAATTTTTATTTTAGAAAGAAGGTTATATTGCCATCACTTGTTGTGACTTTTAACTGTGAGATGTCAAATTGAACTAAAACATTAAGTCTTGCCATAAAAGACTCAGATTTTCAAAAGATGGTCTGGAATATGATCATGCCCTCTAATTGATTTGCACTATTGAGCCATCTAGTCTAGCACTGTCTGCCCTGATGAGCAGTTTATGTCTGTCTGTCAACATGTTATATGTATATAATTTCCCTTCACCCCAACCCACTATTTACCTTCCCTGAAAGCTCCCATAGCACCTCTCCTTTTCCAAACAGCCAACCTAAATTTACCTGCCTTTCTGGTCTTCACTTTCCTCCCCCACTCCGCAACCTCTAACTAGGAAAAAAATATTACCCAGTTGCGTGGAGCCAGCTGCTGAGCCAGGCCCATTTACATGATACAGAGTCCTCCAGGACCTCTGGAGGGAAACTTTCCCTTGTATCATCCTACTCACACTATTTCCCTTCTCCTGGCAACCTCCATATCCTCTCTCCTTTCCCTGCTTCATTCTCTCTTTCTCAACCATTCCTTGACCTACCTTTTATTTGCCACTACTCTTCAGCTATATTTATTACTGATTATTAGTATTATTCATTTATTCACTATCCTTTTCCACAGTAGGGACCAAAGCAGCTTATATTATTCTTCTCTGTGGCCGTTTCCGCACGGCCCTTTTATGGCGCCCTGGGGACGGCAAAAACGCCGTTCCCAGGGAGCCATTCGCACAGGCTTCGCTCCCCCTCCCCCAGGCCGACGACGGGGACAAGGTGAGTGGGAAAGGGAAGGGGGCAGAGGCGGCTCCATGCGGAGCCGCCTGTCGTCCGCCGGCCTCTCCTGAGGCCGCTCGCACGCTTGCGTGCGAACGGCCTCCGCCCCCACACCGGCAGAATTCTTGCCGGCGTGGGGGCGCCTGGGGGGCCGTGCGGAAACGGCCTGTCTTTTTTATTCTCACCAGAACCTTGTAATGTAGAGTAGGTTGAATGTATTCCACAGCAAGATGGGAATCTGAATCCGCGTCTTCCATACCCTACTCTGAAACTCTAATCACTAAGCCACACTGGCTTTCAAAGAGTGGCTGTGATTGAACTACTGTTCAACCATAGCCACTCTATAAAAGCCAGGCCTCGTTGAGGTCATGTCAGGCCATGCAAGTCAGGGGGTATCATGTAACCCAATGGTTGCTGCCAGGTCTAAGATTGCTAACTTGGAGATTTAGCAGAAATTGTGCTGATCTCTAGACTACAGAGATATCTATCCTTGGACAAAATGGCTGCTTTGGAATTTAGATTGTGTAAAAGTATATCTGGATGAGGCCCCTGCCTAAATGCTCCCTGCCCAGATTCTGCCCCAAAAAACTCAAGGAATTTTCCAGGCTGCAGATGACAACCCTAGCCCCAATTAGTCATCCCCCAAAAGCCAAAACAACCTGGAGAAGACCCTGATCCTCCCACAGCCTTTTAATCATAGAACCAAATTGTCTCTCAACAGCCACTGAGGAAATCCATTTATCAAAGGTACACTCCATAATTTCATAAGTTTGGGGTTTTCTGAACCCCAAATGTATTTTGTTAAAGATTTCATACCTCTCTGCAAACCTAGGGTGTTTTTTAGGTTTGTAAAAGCATCTGTCTTGTCTGTTCACAGCTTCACTCACCGGATATAAGTATCCAGATTTTGCCTACTTTGTTGTTAGATTATAGATTATAAACACACTCAGAAGTGCATTGGGTATTTAACCTGGAGCTTCATGTATGCAAAACAAGCCTTCTACCAGTATGCTATGTGCTGAATAAGCTACAGCAAACACATGCCCAGGCAAACAGGAATATTATAGCCATTTGATATGTCTCTATTTATATAAGAACTTCAAACATTATATTCCTGATGCATGGGCATATCTTGTGGGGCAGGGATTGGGGTCTCACAATCCAGTCACCACTCACCAGGTCACTTGGAGGATGTATTTGACCACCTGTTCCCTCCCTTCCTGCAGGCACACTGCTGCCCAACTGCCACTTGCCACTCTGGGAACATACCAAGTTGGCCTTCAGAGGTGTGCAGTAAGCAACGAGGCTGACTTGACCCTTTTTGGCTGGTGGCTGGGTGCAAGGGGGTGCAGCATCCGGGGCAAGCCTAATGCACCATTTTGTTTCAGTACACCAGTGTGCACTACAGCAGTGGCTTCCTGTGTGCATTGCAGCAATGGTGTGTTGATTGACCTCCTGCACACTCAACAGCTACACTTTATTGTTGTGAAGGGGAAAAAATGCACTTATGAAATTGTTAAACTAATGTGAGTGGGATAATCTTCACAGAGCTTTGTATGTACATTAAGAATGGAGCTCTGGGTAAGAGCCTAAGTCCACCCTTAATTATATTTATTTACTTATTTTATTTATATCTCACCCTTTCCCCTGTTTTAGACCCAAATAGACTTGCAACATCCTCTTCCCCATTTTATTCTCACAACAACCCTGTTGGGTTGAAAGTGTGTATCTGATCAGGCTTCCATGGAAGAGTGGTCATGTACATTTTGTTTACTGCTGCTTACTAGAGTGTTTGGTTTAAGTTCTAAATAGAGTGTTTTACTTTTACAGTGTTACATCCATGAAGGTATCAAATGCTTAAAAATGCTTTTGCAGTAGTTCTACCTGAGGGCATTGTAGATCAAGCTGATAGGAATTCTATTAGCCAAGGAAATGATGGCTATCCGCAACAGTTGTTGAGTCCATTTTAAATTAAATTTCCTCCTCCCCTGTTGTAAAAGAATATAGGATTTTGTAGTTCGAAATGTTATGCTAGAACTGTCGCTTATTAGGCAGTTCAAATATATATGTGTGTGTGTACCTGACTTAAAAATAGTTGTCTTGACAACTCTTGTCTAGTAACTGTTATAAATATCTACTGTAGCTTTATTCAAAACATCAATTAGATTTCACCATAGTCTATATCATAATAGAAACTGTTTTGTAAGAGGATTAGTAACTTAAGATCCCTTGCTCAGTAGGAACAATACACTAGCACCTTTTTCTTTTGTTATGTCCTGGATTATTGCAAAAAAGGGAGCCATAGTCATGCAAAACAGCCTATCATGCTAGGCACAATTAGGGTTAAATATTTTAACATAGATTTCACACAGAATTTTTTTTCTTCTCAACAATGTTTAAAACTCCAGTTATTTAAAAACAAATAGGTCGATTAGAAAGGCAAATTATGAATAATGTTCTTCTTCCTTTTTCACCTCTTTTTATTTCCAACAGCCAGTACACCTCACTTCCTGCGTATTAAGAGTGTAGAAGTCAATGCTGGTCAGTTTGCTACTTTCCAGTGCACTGCCAATGGCAGGACAGTTCAAGGCAATCGACTGTGGTTGCAGGTAACCTTTTTTTTCTTTCTTTCCTCCAAAATGAAGACTGTTGAGCATAGTATGACTAATAAGTTTTGGATCCAAATGAGGACCATGTGTGCATGCAGAGACAGTAAGAACTTTTGCTGTGAAACAAGTACTGAGAAAAGTACAATGGTGATGTGTTATTTAACAGCAGATTCTGGCTCGCTGAAGTTTCTTTGTTTATGTAGTGCTATCAGGATACATGGCAATTTACCAGATACTAGACAACAAGTGTCTGCACCATAGATCTTTCAGTCTACTATTTGAGATAAGGAAGACAATAAAGGGAGTGGGGGGAGGAGGTGGTAAGGTTAACAGGGAGGAATGAGTTTTCATTTTAAGTACCCATTCAGTAGATAAAGACTAAAGGTTGGCCAAAAGCTTCATTAAAAAGGTTTGAAGAAAGTGTGCAAGTTGGCATCACACTAATATTTTGAGAGAGATCCTAAGTGAGAAAAGGAAAAGCTGCTTGAGGGAATGTTTGGACCACAGAGTGTGGAACTAGAGGAGCAAATACGATGGGCAGGAATATGCCAGAACATCACAACAGAAAGATAAGTGGAACCATTGCCATGGAGGTTTTTGAAGGTAGAGCTGTGGTGGAATTTGAAGTAGAGAGAAAATTGGTATATTGATGTAAAGAGGGGTGCCCTATAATCAGAATAACAGAAGACAGCAATTTTAGAGGCTGAGTTTTGAATAAAGGTCCAAGGTAAAGCGGACAGAGAGGAGGCATTGCAGTAGTCAGGGTAAGAGATGGTCTATGTATGAACCATGGTGGAGAAGTGCCATTCTACTGCAGTGTTGTAAAGAGAGAAGATATATGATTTGATGACAGACTGAATATGAGGAAGAAATGAGAAAAAATTAAGACAAAGCCAATGAACATGGATAATATGTGAAGAGAGGGAAACATCTAAGGCATATGAGAAATTAGATATAGTGATTTTCAAGAAGAACTATTAAAAACGCAGTTGGAGAGTGGAATATGGAGGATGGAGAAAGATCAGGGGCGGAGAGGTCGTCCTAGTGTATTATCAGCACTTTGATTTTATGAGGTATCCCAGAGAAAAACCTCATATCTCATGTAGAGAGAAAAAAGAAGAGGACTAAGTACAGATACTCAGGAAACTCTGGCCGAGAGAAAGAAGTGAAGAGAAAATGTCCCTTTGGAATACTGAATAAACAATTAGGCAGGATGAGAATAATCACAGAAACCTAATCCGTAAAGGGAGTAAAGGAAAATAAATTGTATAGTTGTATCAAAGGGAGAAGAAGGATTAAGGAATATGCAGTGGCATAGTGCCAAGGGGGCAGGGGGGCATGCAATGCACCGGGCGTGTGGCGGTGCAGGGGGTATAGGGGGCATGGAGGGCATTCTGGGGCAGGCAGGGGTGTGGCAAGGGCACAGGGCTGAAATGAGGGTACATGCATGCCCCAGCTGCAGTTCCTCCTCATTCCAGCCCTGGAAATATGAGATAAAGTAGTGACCTGTAGATCTGGCAGTTGCTCATGGCCAGCGAACAGGATCCAGGTACGGGTGGCTTGCAGCCCACTGCTCCGGCAGAGTGACTGGGCTCACTGTAGGCAGGCACTATTGTAGAGGTGTGCGAGGAAGCCCAGCTTGGAGTAGAGGTATGTAACTGAGTTGGATGCCAATGTTGTATACTTAAACTGAATGGCCCCTTCCGCACATGCAAAATATTGCGTTTTCAAACCACTTTCACAACTGTTTGCAAGTGGATTTTGCCATTCCGCACAGCTTCAAAGAGCACTGAAAGCAGTTTGAAAGTGCATTATTCTGCATGTGCGGAATGAGCCAATGACAAAAAGTATTTTTACTTTCAAATGGAGGACGAGGATGGAAACAGGGCTTGGTAGGCACTAGGACCCAGGTGGAATATTCTATAACAAAAAAGGTGGCAGAGGAATATCCAACTCTGCTATCATCTTTATGTGAAACTGAGTATAGCTTTTTTTAAAGGTTCTTTGACTAGATTGTGTGCCCTGTAATTAAATGTTTTCATTAGCCGAAGTTTCAATGTAAGCATACTACAAAAATAAATTCAGTGACTTTGGAGAAACAGTGTTTACGATTAACAGATGTGGCCCATCTGCTTATATTCTCATTATTACATCTGTGGACAACACAAGTTATTGCCATTTTGTGCTTAGATTTAATTTGGAATTGGAAAGCTACACAATTATGTTTCTAATACACACACTCTTTAAAAAACTGAATGCTACAATGAAATTCTTTTAGAAAATAAAAAACCGCTAATGGATCACACAAGTAAAATTCCTGCATTGCTTAGAACAGAAAGGCAGGCACTTTTACCATAGTGGCCAGCTCATCAAGTAACCTTTTCTTTCATGGATCATTATTGCTTGCTTCATGGATTTGTAAAGTTCCCCCCCCCCCCCCAAGAATCATTTGTAGTTTCCTTGAAAAGTTGTGTCCGTAACTCGTTTTCCTTTCTATATTTTTTCTTGACTTTTATCTGGAATCCCATGCAGAGTTAGTCCAGTCTAAACACAATTTCAGTGGATTTAGACTGAAGTAACTGTATGAGATTGCAGTGTTAGGCGTTTACGTTGAGTTTCACTGTTCCCAGTGCATATTGTGGGTAGAATCCTGGAACATATGAAATAATTATGAGGAAATAAGTGGAGGATGAGATCCTTTCTGCTGAATAACCACAGCCTGGTTTTATAGATATTTAATTAGTCCCAGCATTTTGCTTTTTAGGCCATTAGGCACTGGTCATCCTTTCAATGCTTGATTCAAGCAGCCAAGATTTGCCTATCTCAGATCAGCCTGAAAATATTTTATTATTTCCAGAGTGACCTTAAGAAAACATCCCTTTTAAAAAAATTTAGGATACTCATTTTTTACTTCTTATTCAGATAACCCTTATGAAGTATGTTCTTTTTGTTCATTATTTCAAACAACAAAGGAAACAATTAGTTGATACTGTGTCCACTTCTGCTCTGTGGATTTACTTCTGTTAATAGAACAATTGTCCACCTGAGTTTGGCACTTATTATCTTTTAAAGCCCTGTTTCAGATTGGAGCTATTACATTTTATACCTCTGCTGACAAGAATTATTGGACTGTCTTTCCATGGCTTGCCTGTCTGTCAAACCTTTTCTTTCTGTCAAACCTTTTCTTTCTTGCTCCCATTTTTGAAACTCTCTCGCCACCTGATAGCTTATTTCTTATTGGAGCTGCCTACTGTAAGAGCAGCTAGTCTTTATTTAGTGTATGTGATGGCAAGAGGTGAGAAGACTCCTCTTAACAAAGAAAAAAAGAGCAAATGTGACTCTCAGAGAACACCAATGAGCTGCCAGTCATGTTCGAAATAAAATCAAAGAGGAAAATGTAAACTATAGAAGCGTTTGTTAGGCGGGGACTTTAAAAGCATGAAGTGAGAGCAGTTATAAGAAATACATGTAGTTCATTGGTATAAATATAAGTGAATAATGCCAATGAAGTTCATAATTTCTCAGCTCAGAATATGAACCTCAGTTGCTCATAATCTTTGGCGTTTAATACAAGGGAAAATGTTACAACCTTTCTCCAGCTTGAAATTTAATTAAAACCACAGAAGAACTTCTGCATCCCACCTCATTCTCTTGTTAGTGTTGCCGTAGTTAGCATTGCTCTGATGTTTAGCTCTTGCTCCTCTCCCTCCGTCACTCTCTTTCCCCCCTTCCCCACCCCTCATTACTGGTATACTGCATCAGCCTCAAACTAGAAAAGCTGAAGGTCACAGATCATCCAGTACCTTTTAAAGCGATATTTCAGGTGCTTGGAGAGAGAGAAGTATGTGTGTTAATGTTTCCTGTCCTATGCAGCTTTGCTAGTGGAAACCGTCCTCATGCTGCTGTTACCTTAGGATGGACAGATGGACGGACGGACGGACGGACACACACACACACACACACACACACACACACACACACACACACACACACACACACAGGTACTGGAAAGTGCTATGAGTGTGATGCTTTGTTGAAAGTTGCTAAATATGCAATCCTAAAGATATTTTTCTAGCACTAAGCCCCGAAGAATGGACCTGAATTGTATTCTGAGTAAACCTGCTTAGGATGTCACTGTAGTCCAGAGCGGCATGCTGCTCATGTTATCTAAATCTGAAAGAAGGTATGCCAAACCACAACTGTTGTCTGGGGTTCCAGAACCAAAGCTGGGCCTGAGGGCCAAAATACATCGGATATGATATATATATTGTGTACTTTGTCCCTGACAGCATCTCCAAGATATAAACCTAATCCTTCAGGCAGAGTACATTGCCATCCTAAATAGGCATTTTCCCCAACCAACCAGACTGCTGCTTTTCACATGGCTATATCTCTGTCTTATCTTGTTTAAGATTCCTTTTGCTAATTTTGGCCACCTGTTCATGAACCAAATGGCTTCAGATAGTAGGGTTGGTAAATACCCTAGAAATTCGGTAAAATTCGGATTTATTTAAGCATAAAATTATCTGTATGCCCGAATAAGATAAATAACATATTTGGATAAACCCGAATCAGGGATTAACCTGGAAGATGTTGATCCTGTTTCTGGTTTAGGCCAAAAAAGGACTTGACTTAATTTCTTTTTACAACTGGAAGCAAAAATAAAAACATTGAAATACCTTTCACTCCTTTTATTCTTCTTTTGATAGAGTTTTTTTTTTGGTCAGTAGGGGTTGCTGGACCTTAAGGGGTGCTATGTTTCAACTGTGCTATAGTGCACTTCAAATTATCTTCTTCAGTATCCTAATGAACAAAATTTTCCATGGAAAAAGGAATTTCCTTCTCACTTTTCCCCAATATGTTTTCTTTGAAGCTTTAAAGTGGCTTTTGAGACATAATTTTAAGATGACAACCTTATTCTTGCTATTGTTAACAAATTTAGCATAACAAAATAGTTTAAAAAAATTAATAGAATCATGAAAGCATCTGCTGTTTATGTGATGAAGTTTTATTTGTTTAAACTGATTTTTTTTTACTTATCAGATTTCAAAACAGAATATTTTGATAGCATTAAAATATTTAACAAAACATCTTCTGTTTCTTGGAAGAAAGGAATAGCTTGCTGTCAGAATTCTTCTTTGCAAAATAGAAGGTCCATCACAGTTTGCAGCTTGATAACTTACAGTGGTTCAGGCATTCTGTATATGTTATCCAACCAGATTTCTTAGGATTGATTTTATCCTGGTTTGAATGTTCAGTGTGCGCTTTGATAAAAAAAGAATTGATTAGAAACTGACTGAATTCCTTGCATAAATATGAATTAATAGAATTGCTTTAACAATAATTTTAATATATCCATTTCTGTTCTGCTGTAGCTAGTGAACTTTCATCAATTTGTTAGCAAGTGTTTGTGTAGCCATACTCATTCACACACTTGTGCAGTGAATCAAATTTCTTCTTTTGAAAATAGTATAAACTAAGATAAAACAACTCAGAGGCTGCATGTATGTACTGTTGCAGGTATGTACTGTGAGTGTATGTAATAGTTCTGTTGTGTATTTGACTTGTGGTACACTTGTCCTACAGGATGGGCAACATAGGCTGTCTTGATTGATGTACTGCAAAGAAAAATCACTAGTATGATTTTTGGGTCTGATAAGGATCTGAACCAGTTTAAATGCATATATAATCTAAAAAATAAATATAAATGTTTAGCTATTGTGCAGCACCTATCTTTCACATGTTTTAAATCAGGCATCAACATCATTTAGTCCATGGTCTCTGAATTCTTTCTTTCGACCAACACAATCCCATATTGCCCTGCCAGTCATTTGGGAGAGGAGTATCAAAGCAAGATTCAGCATGTAGCATATATATTATTTCCCCCTTTAGCAAGTTTTTGAGGCATGTGACATGCCATTAAAATCCAGAAAGTAGAAAACAGTTCTTAAAAATGCAGCAAATTTTGTTCAAACGATTATGTTCAGGGAATAATAGTGTAGCAATCAAGGAACTTATACAATAGCCTCAGTTATTGAGCTCTACAGGAGAATCCCTTGCCACGAATTAGGTCTAAGGTATAGGAATTGCAGCTAACATAAGGTGCAGCTAACATAGGGTGCAATCAAGATCGCATTTAAATTGCTGGAAAATTTCCTGTTGGGTTTAACAGCTTTGAATTGCATTCTTACAATAATTTGATAACCAGCCAGAAAATAAATCAGATACTTAGATTTCGTATAATAAAGATATTTCCACAGGTGGTTAAATTGGGGTAATTTATTCTGATAATCCATTCTGAGGACAGCTGCAAGATGCAGTTACTCCGATTAACCACAGAAATATAAAATTGGTTTAATACTGACGCTGCCTATCCTCATCAAGTACAGAGTGATAGAAGAGAGTAAAGAGATTGAGTTCCAAGGAAGAACCCCACAGTGTACATCAGATTTGATTCTAAATTAGAAGACTAATGGAAAACATCATTAATTTAAAAAAATATTTTATTTTTTATAACATACAGTAAAAAAAGAAAATAGAACAAGTAGCCAGAAAATATCTACATTAAACAACATATCTACATTATACTACATTATACTACATACTACAATATCTACATTACAAAATATCTACATTAAACTACAGTTCAAGATATATAAACTTTATAAATGACCATACAATGGAAAAAAAACTCACTGATGATGATTATTTAACTGATTACCTCTTCTTAGACCTTTGATAACTAATTTGTAGTTCTTGAAATCATGGCATCCCATAACCTTGTTATTCTTTGAACATCTTGATCAGTGGTGGGGATTCAAATAACTTAACAACCGGTTCCGGTGGTGGGATTCAAATAATTTAACAACTGATTGTTTATAGTCACCATTTTGTCAATCGGTTCTGCCAAAGTGGTGCGAACCTGCTGAATCCCACCACTCTGATCTTGATGCTATTGCACTAATTTCAGCAGCTTAAACAGCTGTTTTACTTGTTCAGCTGTTCTCCAACTAATGGTGTAAGATCTGACTTGCATGTTCTGCAGGGGGTTTTCTGCACATTCAACTTACTCTTGATTTTATTGATACTTGCTTCACAAAGCACTGGAATCAGTTTGGGGCGCAGTTCTTCCACCTTTTTGCATTCCCTGCACATTTTGTAATTGTGGTGTCAGTTTATTTGTTTTTCCACATGCCTTCAATAAAAATTTTCAGGGATGAGTGCTGTTGTCATTGATGATGTCACAGCATCTCCCTTTTTAAAACAGCATTAAAATATTAATATATATATTGTTAGAGTTAGAATGTTGTAACAATAGGCTTAGCAGGTTCCATGGATTTCTATATTTCATTAAAAAATAAATCTTTATCCCTTTCCCTCATGAAAATATAAGGAAAGGGTATATTTCCATAAGGAAAGGAGCTAGAGAATTTTTTAAAAAAAGGAAAGTTGGAAATTCAGAGACCCTGCTAATCCCATTGTTACAATACTTTAGTGAGATATTGATATTTTAGTGTCCTTTAAGAAAAAGAAAATGAAACCACTCATCTTTGTGGAAGGAAAGGGAATGGTTTGACCACAACAGTTTGATCATGAAGCAATGGTCTGACAGTGGGTGGGACAAAGAAGACTGGCAGACATTATGCATAAAGAAAGACACTCAAAATCTGCTTCCTGAAAAAAACCAGGGTAAAAATGGCCTAAATGAACTGGGTGGGGGAAAACTTACCATATATACTCGCATATCAGTCAACTTTTTCCAGCACAAAAAATGTGCTGAAGAAGCTCCCCTTGACTTATACGCAAGTGTGGTGTATTTAAAAAAATATTTTAGGGTTTTTAATTTGTCGGCCGCCAGGGGGCGCAGTTTTTAGGCTAGCGGCACCAAAATTTCAGGCTATAATCAGGTGACACCCCTGATGATACCAGCCAGGTTTGGTGAAGTTTGGTTCAGGGGGTCCAAAGTTATGGACCCCCAAAGGGGGTGCCCCCATCCCCCGTTGTTTCCCATGGAAGCTAATAGTAGATGGAGCTACCCTTTTAAGGGTCCATAACTTTTGACCCCTTGAACCAAACTTCACTAAATCTGGGTGGTATCCTCAGGATAATTTCTTTCTGATACCATCCAGGTTTGGTGATGTTTGGTTCAGGGAATCCAAAGTTTTGGATCCCCAAAGTGGGTTCTCCATTGTTTCCAATGGAAGCTAATAGTAGATGGGGCTACCCTTTTAAGGGTCCATAACTTTGGACCCCCTGAACCAAACTTAACCAAACCTGGGTGGTATCATCAAGAGGGCCTCCTAAAGATACTCTGAAATGTTGGTGCCCCCATCCCCCATTGTTTCCAATGGAAGCTAATAGTAGATGGGGCTACCCTTTTAAGGGTCCATAACTTTGGACCCCCTGAACCAAGCTTAACCATTGGTGGTAAAGATACTCTGAAATGTTGGTACTGCTAACATAAACATCCCTTCCCTGACAGGCACCCTCAAATTTTCCCCAGATTCTCCCTTTAAATCACCCCCCACCTTCTGAGTGGATTTAAAGGGAGAATCAGGGCTTACAGAGCTAGTTTACTGTTTTTCTTTGAAATAAATATTCAAAAACATTTAACCTACTGATGCCTCAATTAATGTAATTTTATTGGTATCTATTTTTATTTTTTGAAATTTACCAGTAGCTGCTGCATTTCCCACCCTCGACTCAATATTGACTCAATAATCGAGTCAATAAGTTTTCCCAGTTTTTTGTGGTAAAACTAGGTGCCTCAACTTACATGCGGGTCGACTTATACATGAGTATATATGGTAAGTGTAAACTAAAGGCATAAAAATATGTGTGGAAATTGGGATAAACCAAAGCAGCATGGAGCCAGAACTTATTTTTTAAAATGTGGCAAAACCCAAGGACAAGTCTTGCAGTTGTCAGTAAATAAAGAGCAATAATCTGGTGTTCTTTAGGGATGGAGACTACACAGTGAAGTGGTACAAATTTGATTGTATTCTCTACCTTATATTGAAAAGTCACTGTTAATAATGTTAGCTTATCCTAGAAAACTTTCCGCTGTCACATGCCACCATATATAAAGGAAGTTGGTTCCGGTTTTATTATAGAATCAACATTTATCACTCCAGTTATATCATGATGCAGCAGCATTAGGATGGGTCAGGGAATGGATCAGGCTGGAAAACCACAAATTGTTAGATCTTGAGGGATACAACTTAACAAAAGGCTGGCATGCATATCTTTGGCCGAATAAGGATAAAAAAAACACAATAGACAAAGTTATAAAAAACCATTTTATTCGTTCTGCCTTAATTAAAATCTGGAACAAATACAGAAATATATTCTATAGTAGCCTCCCACTATGGGTTTCCAGAATGGAATCCCATTTTGGTGGAGTTAGATCAACAACAACCTGTTGGCCAAAATACCAAGATATAATTCTCTAGAATAATGACCAACCCATCCTAAAACAAAGGAATCAGATAGCATGGGAAGACCAACCTTGTCACTGGTACACATTCTGCCAACTAGAAAGCTATTATAAATTAGATATAAAAAATTGGGGAATCCAAAAAAGGAAAACAGAATTAGATAACATATTTATAGGAACAGATAAGAAAATTGTGAGTTCTATATATAAAGTATTATTAACTCAACAAACTGAGCAAGAAGTGGTAAAACCAAATATGATACGCTGGTCAGAAAACATAAAAGAGGTAATTACCTTAGAACAATGGAGTAGGTTCTATAAAGAAATATATAAGTATACTCCAAATTCAACAATGTGGGAAAATAGTATTAAAATGTATTTTAGAACCTATTTTACTCCAACTATACTACATAAAATGAACCCCCAAATTCCTCCGCACTGTTGGAAATGTGGAGTCAAACCAGGAACATTCCACCACGTATGGTGGACATGTATAAAGGTTAAAAGGTACTGGAAGGAGGTACATGACCAAATAACCAAGATAATTAAAATAACCTTTAAAAAAACTGAAGCAACCTATCTTTTGGGCCCTGCATTAATGAAGGAAAAGATTGCTGAAAATTACAAACATCTGTTGTTCCATATGATTTCAGCAGCCCGAATCGTTCTAGCGAGACATTGGAAATCAGCTGTGATCCCAAAGATAGACGAGTGGATCTGCAAGATGCAGCAACTAAATAAAATGGACAGACTCTCCTTTCAATTAAATAACAGGTCGTCAGAATATTACCAGCAGATATGGCAGCCGTGGTCAGACTTTGTTTCATCTACTTATAATGTTGTAATTGATCCATTATAAATAAGACATAGCATTATAATTATAATAAATTAGAAATGTACTTTTTAGGAGGAAAAAAAACCTTCTTTCTTTCCTTTTTTAAACATATAGAAGGTTCTTTTTTTCCTAAGACAGTTTTGTTTTTTGTTTTTACTTTGAACAAAGCAGATGTTTTCTTAATTATGTAGTTATAGAGAATAATAAAGTAAGGCTCGCTGTACGCGAGTCAGTTGGAGTGGAAGCCAGGGGAAGGGGGGAGGAGAGGGAGTAGTGGGAGGGGAAGAGGGGAAGCGATATGGTGGGTACTTAATTATGACAATTGTGATAAATACACATGAAATTTTTTTCTTCTTCTGGAGAATACCCACGAATGGAGTTGATTTAATGTATAGTATAATTATTGTATCACTTTTTTTTCTCCAATTATGCTATACTTGTGTGTTTCAAACTTCCTCCTCTTGTATTTCTTTTTGAAATTGAGCAATAAAAACAATTAAAAAAAAACATTTATCACTTACATTACTATAAATTCTTGCAATTTAAACTGGCAGCATATGCCATTGATGCAACTTCTTACAGATACTGTCCTTAAATAAGGCTGAGTCAGAAAAGGAAGAACTTGTAGGCCCCATTATCCATGGAATGCTTACTTCGGGGGCTCTTCATTGTACAATAAAGTTGTGGTGGGGTCTCCTGCATTTCTCTGTTTACACATAAGGAGGCACTCACTGTGCAGCTTTGCTGAACTCTCCCAGGTCTGCTTTTCCTGGTTCTCTTAACTCTGACCCCTTCCACACAGCAAATTTATAATGGATTGCAGTTGGAATAAAGGAACCCGTTTTCATGTTTTCGTGTTCACATGTGCAGGCAGCAATTGGAGCCCAATCTGGAAACAATCTGGGTTGCCTTTGTGCTTTCGCAGGGAGACATGTCTCTCTTTTTAAATCACTTCCATCCATTTGTAGCTACACTGGCGTACCCAAATGAACCTCCACAGCCATGCCAATGTGCCACTATACGACCATTTGCACCTTCATAGCTAAGCAACTACGCAGGTGCAAGCTGCAAAATTTAAAAAAGAGGGAAACAGAGGCAAATAAAGCAGCTGTCACTTCGGATTTTTGAAAAGACTAGCTTGTTGAGCAATTTTAAAAAACCCTGGCTTGGGGAAAATAACACGGGGCAGAGTCATTTTGAGATTACCAGGTATAATAAGAAATGTTCAAAGCCCCCCCCCCCCTTCCAAGCAGGTTTTTTAGCATCCTACACCCATGTTTATTGGCCCATGTAGAACAAGCCTCCACCCATCAATTCACTCCCAAAGGCACAGATCTCATCATACCTGGTAGTTGCAAGATTGCTGGCTTTGTAAAAGTCTTTAAATTGCGGTTAATATTGACATTGCTGTAATAGCAGTTATATTGATTTTGTTGCCCTTTCCAAAAATAACCCCCTTCCCAACGGAAAGAGGCAAAGCAGTTCCCTGGAGTACGCGCTGCTGAAGAAGGGGACCATATGGTAATGATGATATTAAGTTATAATATTAGTAACTCCGAAGTATAGAAAAGAAAAATACCTTTTTGTAAGATGATAAAACAGTAATAGAATTTTATCTATTAATACCATCTGTAAACAAACCTTACGGTCTGTAATGGTCAACAAATGTGATGCATCTAAACTGGTAAAGTAATCGAAATATAGAAGAAGAAAAAACCTGTAGGATATGTTATATATGTTCAGGGAGAATTAGTTCTTATTGTTCAAAAATTGTCTTGACTATATATGTCTGTATATTGCAGTATTAAAGCATTTTCGTCAAGCACTTTTGCAAACTGTGTCTTCTAAAGTTATTTTACTACTGTTTATTCTAACAGTTCCTTAAATAAGGCCATGCCATAAAATCACTTGTAAAAGTTAAATGACTTCATTATTGCTGTACTTATTAACGAAATTAAAATTTGTTATTTACTGCTTAATATCCTGCTGCTTTGGTATAATGATCTGTTTAACCTTGACTTTCGCCTCATGAATTATGTACAAGAGCAAGTTTAATGTTGACATTACATTTAGAGCTTTTAAGCTGCTATAAATAGCATGTTAAGATTACTCTAAACGTGTTGACACGTGAACTTCCAAATCAGCACATTGGGTTCACTTTTCCTTAATAGGTATTACGTTTTTGTATTCTTACAGAAAAAGCATGACTCGCTCTTTTTAGTTTATACAGTCAGGATTAGCCTTCACATATTTTTGTATTGTAATTTGTGTTCTAAGGAAGAAACACACACACACACACACACACACACACACACACACACACACACACACACACACACACACACACACACACACACACAGAGAGTTACTTTCAGGCATAACACTCTTGTGTATATGATCATTACTAAGGAAGGATTTACACTTGGTATATAGCATACATATACCAAGCTACATCCAAATGTTTGGAACATTCATGGCCGTCTTGGGTAAAAGTAATTTATAATTTGCCTCCGCATTATACATTTATTAAATTTTTTGTAAGAACAGAAGTACACATGCTCTGTGTAATTCTGCATTAACTGTCAAAGACTGATGTGTTTTGGTTTTTCCAGACTGTAATTGCTGGCATTGTAGTTTCCAGGAGAACATAGGTGGAAAGAGAGTCTTTAAACATTTTCTTGGTTTTTCTCCCTTTCCCCAAACAAATCCTCAGCTCTGAATTACTTTTCTTTTTGCTGGAAAAGATAAAGGATGCAAGACAAACACTGTAAAGAATTTAAGCTCCATAGATTCCAGTGCAGTTTACTCCTTTCAAAAACTGTTACTGCTATGTGGGAAAAGTCATACAAAGTTCCTTTATCAAGGCATTCCCTCACTAATCCAACAACTCACCAGTCCATCAACTGGTTCAGAAATGCAATGGACTTCCAGTGGATTGCATATTTCATAACCTTATCAGTTCTAGGTTGGGAGACTCCTGGACATTTGGGGGTGGAACTGGCACAGGCAGAGCGAGGGGAAACCGTGCCTGGGCCCTGCGCCCTGCGCCCTTGCCGTGGCGTCGCCTGCCCCCAGCCCACCCTGGAACGCCACGCCATGCCCCATTGATGGTCTGGCCACACTTCTGCCACTGCTCCACTCGGGGCGTCAGCCCCCCGACTCGTGGGTGCTACACCACTAGGAACTAGGAAGGGTGGGATTTGAGGAGAGGAGTGACCTCTGACAGGTGTAATACCCTCCAAATAGAGTCCACCCTCCAAAACAGCCATTTCCTCTGTCATCTGGAGATCAGTTTTAATTCAGGGAAATCTCCAGGCCGCACATGGAGGTTGGCAAGTCTACTTGCATTCTTATTTCCTAAACCAGTTTACAAATGGTGTTTGGGCTCAACTTCTGAATAACCCCTAATCCAAAAACTGGCTTAGAGAAACATTGGCCCACTGCGGGCCAAAAGCGCCCGGCCTGGGAGACCGGTAAAAGCGCCGCCCCTGTGCCGTTATGCCGGGCTGGCTCGCGGGCAGTACGCTGACCTGACTGCACCCTCCTCCCCAGAGCGGCGTCAGGCGCACCAGCAACAACCCTTTAAAGGGTTGTTGTTGAGAAAAGCGTCTTCCTGGCGGCTGCGCGAACGCGCTACCGCCAGCGCTGTCTCCCTGCCCGTTCCACTCACCGCCGTGCCTGTCCTCCGACCCCTGGAGGTCGGAGGGCAGCGTGGGCGGGGCTTCGATGGCCAGCAGGCGACGATGGGGACAAGGTGAGTGGGACGGGGCAGGGGGAAGAGGCGGCTCCATGCGGAGCCGCCTGCCGTTTGCCGGCCTCTGCTGAGGCCGTCCGCATGCGTGCATGCAAACGGCCTTCGCCTCCACGCCGGCGGAATTCTCGCCGGCGTGGAGGCGACAGGGAGGCCGTGCGGAAACGGCCATTGTTTTGAAGAGGCAGATTCACCAGATACTTCATTGATTGAGGGGGGATTTTTTCTGATTCCTCTTCCCACTAGAGTCTTTGATTTAGCATCCATGCAGTTTATGAGGGTATCTGTGCTGACAGGGTGGGGTGGGTGTGCTGCTACGACAGCACCAGCACTGAGAAGGCTTCTGAGTTGGGGAGTCACTGGGGAGAAGTTGATGCTAATTGGCTTCCACCTGACCATTACCCCACTTATGCTGGTGCACAGAACTTTGGACTTAAGTCCATCAAGCCTAATGGGAGCTTTCTGGCAGCAGGGGGGCTTCGTTTTTTGTCTCCCCACCAGAAAGCCCCCTTGGGAATGGCAGGTCAGTGTGGCTTCATCAGCATGTTTGTGGGTCCGGCTCTATGGATAGGGCTGCCTAACATATTTAACTTAAAAGCAAATTAATTGTTCTGTTCAAAGCTTCTCTGACTGGAGTTCCAATGTGCCCAATTATGGCAGGAAATTGCACAGTGCACAGTGGTGGGATTAAAATAATTTAACAACCGGTTCTGGTGGTGGGATTCAAATAATTTAACAACTGTTTGTTTACAAGCACAATTTTAACAACCAGTTCTGTCGAACTGGTGCGAATCTGCTGAATCCCACCACTGCTTCTGCACCTTTTTACCCTGGAAGCACTGGCACCTCAATGAGAACACTAGCAGTCTTCTTATAAAATTCTATCATTTTTATATAGAATTTTGGGAAGACAGTGCTATAGCATCCTGTGTGATGCCAGTGCTTCCGCTGTAAACCCGGATGTGATGTTATCATGCCAAGCTTCTGGAGTAAACCTGGAAGTGACATAATCATACTGCACATGTGGATCTCAGTCCTCCATCCCGTCCCCATGAAGCTCCCTCTGGAGACCAGGTTTCCCATCTGGAAACCCTAATTCTGACAAATGTCAAAGAAGACAACTTGTACAGCTCCTGTAAGATTCAGATCACCCAGCATTTTATACAAAGATGAAAACTGTAATAGGACTGTGTTTGTAGGGCAGAGGAAATAATGGCTGGCATTAAGTAGCATTTGTAGTCTTTGTCTTAATAAAACTGATTTCTGTGTATATCTATGTATATCATAGGTATAAATTGCACAAGTGAGTTGAAAGAGATTCTGAATATTGTAGATAAATGTTAATTATTTAATCCAAAATTAAAGAGTTTTACGTAGTATAATTAAGTATTCTGCTGTTGTTTATTCAATATTTGTTTCTTTATTTGTGAATTAGAATCTGTATTTATTTCCACTAGGGCTTGCTTGGACGGGATGCACCTCTGAAGGACATAAAAGTTTTTAATGATCGGCGATTTGTAGCTACTTTTAATGTGGTGAATGCTACCAAACGGGATGCTGGCAGTTACCGGTGCATGATTCATACAGAAGGTGGAGTTGGAGTATCTAATTATGCAGAACTGATAGTCAAAGGTATTTGACAGTGTATCTTTTAATTGTTAAAAGCATAGGCTTGTTTCCTGAATGCATTCATATTAGAGAGAGTTGTATGCCCCGTATACCATCTATTTGTACCATCTGCTCGGCAACGGCCGGTCCCCTCCTGGGGGGTGGGAATCTCGGACACCATCTAAAATTGGGTTATGCTGCTTCTGAATTTTAATGTATTTATTCTGACTTCCATTATGTTGTATTTTGGTTTGTTTGTATTGTTTGATGGTTTTATTGTACATTGCCCAAAGCCCTTCAGGGGTGGGCGGTATACTAAATTTAATTAATAATAATGAATAATAATAATGGCAACAACAACAGAGCTCTGCAAGCTTTGACACAAACACAGAATTTTCTGTATGTAGGGGATGCCCTGTTCTTTTTTATGAGTCAGGGAGTTCCTTGCGTATCCCCTGGGGAAGATACCTGCGCAGATGGTCCTTTATGTGTGGTGAATATATTGTAGATTTTTGAAAGGAATGATATTTTAAGACTTTTTTCTCCCTTGGCTTATAATCCTTTGGAAAAAATTACCCATTAATTAATGGTGATTGATACTTAAAATACTTTGAAGGCAATGTTGGAATGTAATGGTTATCATGATGATTTTTTTCCTTGATAAATGTATTCATGAATGAGCATTCAAAATTCATTGAAGCTGATCAAAAATTATTATTGTATTGTCGGATTTATTTATTTACTTCATTTATAGCCCACCTTTTAATCTTCTAGAGCTGAAAACTAATATCATTATATGGCAGAAGCAAATTGTGGGTACAAAGGAAGGTATTTCCCAAGCCATATAGTTTTAATCATAGAAATAGAGGAAGCAGTTGAGCTGCTGAAGGGGGAAGAGTTGAGTTGTATGCTAATAGGAGAAGAAGGCAAGCCTGCAGTTTACCTTTGACATTCAAGGCATTAGTCAATTAGTGGAATAAACTTCTGCAATATTAATCTCAGTGGACTTCCCATATGAATCCTTGTTGATCAGTGCCTCAGTAGCAAAAGCCCAAAATTGAAAGTTTTCAAAAGAATGAAAAATCAGGAATTATAATTTTGAAGAACATCACAATCAAATATATGCATGCAGAATATCACTAAAAAGGATGTTATCAGCTAAATTGACAGAATGTATGAAAAAAGAGATACTGAGGACAAAAAAATTTTCTGCAGAGTCAATTTCTTTTGAAGCTGATGCAGTTTGCTTCCTTTGACTTTGACCCTTCCATGCATGAACTTATTTATCATATCCTTATAATATTTTTCATTTAGCCACCTCTCTCAGCACATTACACTGTGTGTGGAGAATAATTGCTTACCCTTAGGGTGTAATCCCATTAGCTACTTGTAGCGTGATGAAGTAATTATGGTAATCCCTGTTGCTTATGCCTTAGCTTTTATGAGACCACATGCAGGTCATGTGACCTAAAAGCCCACTTTAAACAGTATGCTGACCTTGGAACAGCTTTTATTTAAATAACAACTTTATGGTATGTTTAAGTTAATTTGGATTGATACTACTAGACATTTACAAAGGATATACATTTTGCCCATATTTTTCAAAAATTGCATATTTACTACAAAGTTTGTGTTTTAAACATTATCAATGAACCAAAAAGCAATGAACAGTTACAGTTTTTTTCTTGGCTTGACAATAGATTCATTATCTTATGTGAGGCAAATTTTTGATATGATCCACAGTACAATCTAAAGCAGAGTAGAAATGTACAATTAGGGCTGCTTCACACATTTTTTTTGTCCCAAATGCTGTTTAAAAACTCATGAGGCTGCATGCATTAATAAAGTATTAAGAACCATAGTATTAGCAGCTGTATAGTTGTTAATCTGACTTCTGCTTAGGGAAGTCACCTGTCCCTTCAACAGGATAACAACCGCTTGAATCTGAGGACCAAAATAGATGCTTTTGCATCCCCAAATCCACCCTGGAGAAGTCGTACCATTTTAGAGTTTGGTTTTAAACTTTTTTTCAAAATGGTATCATGGCCCAATCCTGCTGAGGAGTGTAGCACAGGAGAATGAGGGGCTTGTGCCTCTCTGAAAATGGCACTGGGAGAGACAGGAACTCCTCATCCCCTCACACCATGGTTAAAAATAAACATCCTCCTGGCAGTCTTGGGACAAGTCTAGTCAGCCCTGAGAGGGAGCAGCTAAGTGACATTCAGCCAGGCAGGCTAAAGAAGAAGCCTTGTTGTATTTCCCCCTTCTTTTGGACTCATCCTTTATCAGAATCAGAGCATATTATTCCTACATACCAACAATTTCTTTGTAAAGAAAATTGTGTATAGCGTCATTTGTGAAGTATAGCAAAAGTTCTGGGACTATGATTCATGTGTAGTGCCAAATGTATTGACCACAAAATGCCTTCTCTGCTTCACGAAGGACCGTGTTTTCTGTTTTTGTATTTCAAATACTGAGGAATGTCATCCCATTCCTTTCATTCCTTTATTACCTACTAGCGGGGCCTGGCCACGCGTTGCTGTGGCAATTGCCCTTCTCATCACAGTCCGCAACTCACACAGATGTCCATGCAGGTCCAATGATCCGCAGCATAGCCTTTTGGGGTAGTCAAATGGAATCCCTCTTTCCCTTTTCAATTCACATTGTTATATGGTGGTGTCTTGTTTTTTTAGTATAAGGTAACCCTTTCCATTCCACAACGGAACTGTCCAGAGTGCGAATCCCGCTGTCCATGAGGCTGGTTGATACGCATAGTGCTGGCTTGGGTAAGGCAGAACTGGGGCAAGGAGGATATCCCAGTCAGGCAGCAGATGCAGGGTGGTGGGGCGTTCAGATTGAGGCCAGCTCCCTGGGTTCTTAAAGGGCCATGTGCAAAAGAAGTGGAGCCAGCACTGTTGGTTTGCCCCCACCCCGCGGATTTTCTTAGAAGAAAAAGGCAAATTCCAGCTCGCTTTTAGTAAAAGAGAGCTGTGACGAATATGGGTGAGGAAGCGGGTAAGTGGTGGTTGGATGTGAGGGAGGGCAGAGTGAGGTGTGTGAGGGTGAGCTGGATGTGTATGAGAGTATGTGTGTTGTGTGGGAGCAGTGGGTGAGGCACAGAGAGTGAAAGTTACCTGCGTGTGAGGGGGGGAACCCCACCTGACGTCTCACACGGCAAAGTGTGTATGTGTTTCACTTCCACTCGTATTACCTAACAGTATTACCTATTTACTGTTTTCACTGCTCATCTCTGGCCATCTGCACAAACATCCATCCAGCCGTTTCGGTGTTAGGGCATGACTAACAAAGTCACTGTTAGCTTTTTAGATATATAGATGTAGATAAAATATCATTGTATCTGTCTTGTTAGGGGGCAAATACACAAAGAAGCAATTTGCATATGTATTTTCTGACTCTCTTTCTCAACTAGGGTTGCCAGCTGTGTGTTGTGAAATACCTGAAGTATCATGGGATATAATAGAGTATAATGCATTGATTCCATCAGTGCAGTATAATTCATAGAGTCCACCTTTATTTTCTTTAGGTAAATTGATCTCTGTCATTTGGAGATCAGCTGTAATCTCAGGAGATCTCCAGCTACCCCTTGGAGGTTAACAATGCTCTTCTCTATACACATATTTTTTACGTCTGAGTTATATGGTTATATAAGATTCCAGGGGCTGTTAGAAGACATACAATGCAAAACCCATGCAAAAGTTAGGTAGATTTGGGTTTATATATCCTGACAATTTTTATGGAAAAGTGATAGAGTGTTAATATAACTAACCTAATAAATCCCTGCATTTGCCATCATTTTGTCTACTGTTGCAGACATGAATGTGTAGTCTTCAGGTATGGTAGTTATAGTCTTAGAACAGGGGTAGGGAACCTGCGGCTCTCCAGATGTTCAGGAACTACAATTCCCATCAGCCCCTACCAGCATGGCCAATTGGCCATGCTGACAGAGGCTGATGGGAATTGTAGTTCCTGAACATCTGGAGAGCCGCAGGTTCCCTACCCCTGTCTTAGAACAATAAATAAATAGATTTTATCAAACCACCATTCTCAGAAATAGTGTGCTCTTTCAGCATAAGGCACTTTCCATTAGCTCAAGGTTTATGCTGGGAATGTAGGCTCTGATGTTGACAGGACCCTTGTGCTGATGGAACAAGCCTTGTGCTGACAAAATGTGCGTCCCATACCTGATTGGGATGGCTGAACACTTCCCAGTTCATTCACACATTCATATTGTTGGATTGTTCACAGGGCAAGGAGATGCCATCATATGGTTCAATACAACTTCATAAAAAGTAATCCATCAGAGGTTTGATGAACATATATTTTGTATGATTTGTAGTCAAAATGTTAACTGAACAGTTTAACAATTTTTAAACAATTTTACCTAAGTATTGATTTTGAGATGAAAGAAAATGTTCAATTATTTGTTACTCTCTATGTTTGTAGTATACAATATCCTATTGTTTGTCAAGGAATTGAATTTGAAATATCTTTTTATCTGATCCAAGACACCAAATTGTATTTATCTGATAACCTGTACACTGTTAAAAAGGCAAAGCAAAGTTGAAGACTCAACCCAGTATCGCTTTTCCAACAATTAACATACAGACATTGCAGAGAAGGAAAACATTAAGGCAGATTGATTAAACATATTTGGGGAAGTAAATTAGTATTTTTACATACTATTTATAGAATTAAGGTTTTTTTTCTGATAGTGACCAACTGCCACATAGATTAGATTTAGGAGAACAGAATGCTCCTGTCTGAGAAGATACCAGATTATTTCAAAGTTCAAACTGCTTATGGAGTTCGTACCAGGTAAACCCAGGTGTTAGATTGACCAGAAGGGGTTTTGTTAGGTTTTTAAGTAGTAGCATGAGAGGTCAACCATCTGCACTGATTGAGGCATTATGTCTTCTTGTGAAATGAAAGATTTTGGACCTAAAATAGCATTGACAGTGAAAAGATCTGTCTAACACAGAAGATATTGCAAAATTAAGAGACAAATATTTCTTGGAAACTATGAAAAGGTAATTAGGGAATCAACAGTGTTGAAAGAATAATGCTTAAATATATGTATTTTAAAATAACACATTTCTATCATTTGATTGGCCATAATGAAACATGGCAAAATAATAAATTAAAAATAAGAAAATAAAATTCACTAGGAGAAACCACCATGAAATATACACTATTTTAGAATTAAAGCTGTCCTACATCTAGTGATACTCAGTGACAAGCATCATACTTATATAATACGTAGGCAAAATATTTTTGTTAATGATTTGCAGATGGCATGGTAAAAGGGAATTGCAATTATGGAAGAAATCTTCTTGCTTGCTATTGGCCAGAAGAACAACAATTTCCATTTGATGGAACTCTATTTTAAGTTTTAGAGAATTTGCTTTAGAGATATATATTTCAAAAGGTCTCAAATAATACAGTGAAACATGTCAGGGATGGCTTCCTCTGTCTTTTCCCACAAATACAATAAAATTCTGGGTAATGTGCAAAGCTGTCATGAAAAAGCAGGGTTCACCCAAGGGGTATACCATATGTACCAAGGGGTATGTGACTGCCTTTCAGTCAAACAATCCTACATTGTTCTTGTATGTGTAAAAGCACATTTCTCAATTAACAACATCAGTTGAAATAATCTTTATTTTCATTTTACCAAATTTATATATATGCATACCCCACATTTATTTTATAAAATTCATCCTTGGAATTAATCCATTCTAACCTTGGACTAAATCTTGTAATAGAGTAAGAGAGAATAAGATTTGAACCCACATCTAATCCAAATTCATGGTGGCTTCTACTATAGCAGTGGTGGCGAACCTATGGCACGCGTACCAGAGGTGGCACTCAGAGCCCTCTCTGTGGGCACGTGCGCAGAGTTCATCATGTAAAGGAAGTGGAAAATCACATACACCCCCCCCACACACACACATCTAGGCTGGCCTTGCTTCTGAGTAAACCCTCCTAGGGTAATGACACCCATTCCAAGCGTTGCACAGTTGCTTCATCAAGCTTACTCCCGAGTAATATGCACCTCGGAGCAAACCATTTATTCTAAACTAAAACCTCAGTATTCAGATTAAATTGCCATGTTGGCACTTTGCGATAAATAAGTGGGTTTTGGGATACAATTTGGGCACTCGGTCTCGAAAAGGTTTGCCATCACTGTGCTATAGTGTGCTTTCTACTATATTGTACTGGTCACAATTTTTAAATTTTTATTTAACTATTTATTGATATCTGTGGGGATCTATCTCTGCAACAGGAATGAGTGACTGAACTGTGTTTTGTATGTTTCATCAAAGTTTCATTCTCCACTTTTGACTGTTGTTTTCATAGATTAGTTTGTATTATAAATGTATGATTTTATACAAAATTTATATCTGGTCCAACATATGCTGTTTTATGTATACAACGTATATAATTGATACATACTGATATGAAAATAACTTGTTCATAAAAAAATTGATGTGAGGAACAAAATGGGACAAACATAAAGGATGACACGATCAGTGTGCCAAAGGGGGAACTGAAATCAGTGGGCTGGCAAATGTGAAATGAACCCTATCCTGTAATGCCAGCAATCGTAACAGACAGTTGTGGCAAAAAGGGGGAGCCGCATGGCAAAGGTTGATTTGCATGGAAAGCTGGTGCATGAATAAATCCACTATATAGTCTCTCAGGACATCTCACTGTTGCCAGTAAGAAGCCATTATAAAAAAATCTCTTCACAAATGCCTGTTGCATTTGAACTGCAATCCCAGTTAAAAACTTGTATGTGTGAAATGCTGCTGTAGAGTTTAGCTTTATAGGCATAGTTTTCATGTGTACCCTCCTTGCAAATACTGGAAACACAAACATTATCAGTGATGATTGTTTTGCAAATTCAGCATTAAATTTGCTGTGCTCCATGCAGTATTTATTTGTGCTAAGTTCCATAATGTATACATGTCTGTATACATCCCACTCTAGAACAAAACAAGCAATGCTTTGCCTGGAACCCATCTTTTGGAGATCAGAAACACACCCTTAGGGATGAAAAACCATTAAGGCCAAGGCTATTTCAGATACTTGTAAGAACTAAAATGAATTGGTGTAAGCACTAACCTTTATAGCCTGCATCCTTAGCTTGACTTTTGAATGGCAGTTCAACAATCCTTACTAGCACTTCAAATTTAAGCATAATTAACTTTTGTTTCAGCATGACTTCCTAAGTGCCATGGGATGTTCTATCAAAGTTCCATTCCATGTTTTGGTTGAAGAAACAGCCTAATGATTGTAAATGAAGCTAAATCATTTTGAGTTAAGAACAGCTATGTAAATTGCACGCATTCTGCATAAAGCTTTCATTTGTAAGTAGTGGAGAAGCTGTCTTTGCTGTGCCATGAATTATTAAATATTGAAATGGTTAAGCTAGTTTAGCATTGTCCCTTGGTGTTTCTAAATGGCTAGATGATAAACTGTTTTTTTAATGTTCACTATATATTTAATCTGATATCTGTATTGAACAACAACAATAATAATAATTTTTGCCATCATTTTGAGTTGCTGCCAGATTTGCCACTTTTGATCGTGTGGGAGTAATTGGCAACATCTCATTAATGTGCAAATATTTAATGTCACATCTTGTAGCTGTACATTTTGTATATGACATTTACCATCTAAGTACCATCATTAACAGTAGTCCTAACAGGCTGATGCAGGGGTATGGAATTCCTTTCACTGGATACTGGATAAAGCTGCTAAGGATAAAAGATGGATAAAAATATAATGAACTTATTAAATATTGGATAAAAAGGAATGCAATGCACAGATTAAGCATATCTTACTAAGTTTTTAAAGTAAAGCACTTTCCTCCTCTTAAATGAAATTATTAATAGTGGTGCAGTGAAAAAAATGGTAACTAAATTGCAACAGATAAGTGGCATGTTAGTAATTCAGCCATAAAAAGAAATAGAAATTTATGCATAATTTTCAAGGAGCAAGTAATTGGAAAGTGCAGTCCATTGGGGGGGGGGGGGCGTTTCATGGCAGCAAGGGATGGCACCACCTCCTAAGGGCTTTCAGGCAGCACTGGGAGCAACGAAAACAGCAAGTTCTCCTGAAAATTCCCTATGCAGCTCAAAGGACTGCAGAAGTTTGGGCTATGCAGCCCAAAGGAGTCCACACACTTTGAGGTGGCATAAGTTGCTGGCTGGCATAGGGAGTGTTCACAGACTGTAAGCCCTGTGGAAGTCGATGAAATGCCCTAGAACGCCACTATCCACTTTGATGCAGGCTGTTGTGGCAGAGGAGCACCAGCATATTGGGAGCTTCCTTGCTTGGGTACCACAGAGCTGCACAGTACCCCACTGCATTCACAAAACTCTTGCCACCTCCCCATGGATTGCACAGTAAGTATCTTATTGATGGCTGAACTAGATGGTTGATTTTGCTCAGGCTTTTAAACGATTTCTTAAAAGCTATTTAACATTTTTATTTCAATTTTGGGAGGACCACTTTTGATTGATGGGGAAGCTACTGGGATATGGTTTGTTGATTTTCTCTTTGTTGCATGGGCTAAAGGCTTGGTTAGTACAAATAACTGTATAATTCAGCTCCTAAATACTAACCACTTCTTGACCTTTATCACCCCCTTGGGGTGGCTGATCCTCACCAACGAGATGTTTCATAGCAACGTGTGCCAAAAATAGGAATAAGTGATGGACATTTTCTAATTATAAGTGGGATAACTAAGCAATGTAGACATAACTCTCAAGGGGGAAGAAAGCCAAGAACTGGAAAAGGCGCACAGCGGAAAACTAAGCGTGCTGCACAGAGAGCAAAAAAGGAGAAGATCCAAAACAAGCTGCAAACTGGTGGGGGGAGGGAGAGAGGAGTGTTGCTGAAATTCTCCGGGAAGAGAGCAAAGCAAAGCTCTTACGCGTTGCAGCTGGTGGGGGACAGGAGAGAGAAAGACGGCGTGCAAACAAAGAGTCCAAAACACAGCTGCTGAGCAGATTTGCAAAGCTTCTTTTCCCTCCTCCTGCTCTTTGTCATCTCCACCTTCCCTTCCTTTCTCGGTTTCTCCACTTACCCCGCTGCCAATACATGACACACATATGCACACACTTGCTCTCCCTCTCGGCCAAGTTAGGGATCCTCTCTCAATGCCTGCCCCCACTTGCTCGCTCCAGGAAGGCGAGAAAGACTCGGTTTCCCTTCAAAGTACTATGCATGCACACAAACTTTTCAAGGCAGTTCAGCTGCAGCTACTTCTCCCTGCAAGCTCCACCACAGCCACCCTCATGATGGGAAAAGAAACCTCTCTCTCATTCCCCTCACACAAAGCCTCACATCTTACTCTTCCCACACCATCCCAAAAGGGGAAGGAAAGCCAAGAACTGGGGAAAGGCACACGGCAGAAAACTCTTTATCAACTTCCTCCTTCCCTTCCCTCTTCCTTTCTTGGTTTCTCCATTTACCCCGCTGCCAATACATAACTTGCATTTGCACACATTCGCTCTCCCTCTCGGCCAAGTTTGTTTGTTTGTTTGTTTGTTTATTACATTTTTAGACCACCCTCTCCCGAAGGGCTCAGGCCGGTATACATCACGTGTATATATAATATCACAATAAAATCAGTATAAAACAATAAATTAAAAGTTGTAACTCATCAGATTAATAACAACAGCTGATGGTGACTTTCCCCTCCAACCCCATCCCACCCATGGGAGGCCTAGACGGTATGAGGGTCTGATGGTGGTCCCAGCTGTCCAAAAGCCTGGTAGAACAGGTCTGTTTTACAGGCCGTGTGGAAACTCTATAGGCCCCGTAAGGCCCTGATCTCTTTAGAGAGCCTATCCCACCAGGTAGGGGCCAGGCTTCCAGTCTCCATCTTCCTCACGTTTAGGGATCGTCTCTCAATGCCTGCCCCCGCTCACTTTCTCGCTCCAGGAAGGCATCACTGGCCAGGCTTGCAAAGCCAGCAGCTTCTTATCTTTCACTCTTCCCCTAAGCCACTCCGAGGAGGCTTTCTCAGACGAGGGAGGCCGAAGTCAGAGGAGGTGGGGGAAGGCATCTGGTAACATGGGGGGCCGATTTTGCGCCCCCACATGACCAGATTAGTTGTGCCTGGGGACACAGGTGACCCCATGTCCCTAGGCAGATACGCTTCTGCCTCATGTAAATTGTAATGTCTGGTTTGGCCCTGATGAGGAACTCAGTTAAGGTCAGAGAAGGCCAGGTGGCGTGTGGCCTGAGGCTTCAGGGATTTGCTACTCTAGAACGTTGCTGTCCAAAAAGATCACCTCTTTTGAAACAAACAGGTCCATGGTTAGACCAACATCCCAAAAAAGAAAATCTGAATCTGTAAAATAAATGTATCTGTAACTCTGGTGTGGCATTATACTATACCTTGAAATGTGAAGGGGAAAAAGATGGAGGCTAATAGTCATAATGCTGTCAACACAGTTTACGAATTTAGTGCATAAAGTAAATTAGACCGCCCATACCCGAAGGGCTCTGGGTGGTGTACAGTTCACTTTAAAAATGGAAATATAAATTTAAAACAGTATAAAACAATTTACAGTATAAATCTTAATTAAAAACCTATAGCTCAGTTACATATAAATACAAAGATCAGATGTCAGAGATGGTAACTCATTGCTTTTCGCAATGATTTTTTTAAATGGTTTTTTTAAAAGAATGCTCACATCATATAAAGGTATTGATAACTGTATTGGATTAATGTTTCAATTATAATTATTATTTGTTTCAGAGCCACCTGTTCCTATTGCACCACCTCAGCTGTCCTCTGTTGGTGCAACCTACTTATGGATACAGCTGAATGCAAATTCCATCAATGGAGATGGGCCCATTATTGAAAGAGAGGTGGAATATCGTACTTCAAGTGGAAGCTGGTATGACATACAACCTGTTGACTCCACAAGCTACAAAATTGGACATCTGGATCCTGATACAGAATATGAGATTAGTGTGCTGCTCACTAGACCAGGTGAAGGAGGAACTGGATCTCCTGGTCCAGCTCTTAAAACAAGGACAAAATGTGCTGGTGAGTATGTTTGTTTAAAACGGATAACTTTGCTTTTAGTTCCTGAAGTAACACCACATGGTGTATTTTTTTAAAGTGGGGAAATTTTTGGTTTGAAGCATTAGAATTGGAAATTAGTGACCTTAGGACTTGACTATCATATGCATGCTCATGCTAAAAGTAAGCATTTTTAAGACCCATTGATTTCAATTAGAATTAAACGTGTGATTGACTCTACTATTGAAATCAATGATAACAAAAGGTTTAACTTTGGCTTACTGTAAGAAGATGTTATTTTCAATCAGTATTGTCATCTGTATCTCTTATTTGTTCACAAATACAGTGCAACTTTAAAATATATATTTACTATAAGTATAGTATGCTCTTCAAATTCCTTAGGATCACACAATTTTTGCATTTTATTCTTTGCTGTGGGTTGCATGTTTTAGTCCAATGGTACCATGTCTCATGGAGAGCTACATACATATGTGTGTGCATTTGTGTCTATGTGTAAAGTGCTTTTAAGTTTCAGCCCTGTGGGGTTATCAAAGCAGGAGACTAAAAGAGGTGGTTTGTTATTTCATGCCTCTGCACAGCGGTTCTGGACCTCCCATTCAAACACTTATCAGGGCTGACCCTGCTTAGCTTCCAAGTTTGGATGAGACTGGGTCATCCAGGTTAGGTCGCATAGACACAAATCAGATGTAGCTATGAATATTAAATATATAGCACTTAAAATACCTCTGAGTATGTAGAACTGTCTCTCCCCACCACTGCTGAACCTTAGCCAGTCTTATGAAATGAGGGGAAGGGCTTCCTTTTCTGCCTTCCCGCTCTTTCCTCAGCAGGAGATACAGTAGCTCAGGTGAGATTGCCAATGAACCTGGAGGAGAACAAATTGCTGTGGCAAAGGGGGAATAAAATCAGCACTGTCCTAGTGTAGGCAGCCTGCTCTTTTCCTGACTGGCTGCTAGCGTGGTTATTTAGTATCTCTTCTCTGTGGCCAACTTTCCTTCCTTCAACCACCCACCTGAGTGGGAACTGGGTAGAGTGTTGTTGGAGAAGATGGACCCTTTAAATCTATTTCTTTTCAGCAATTTAATATTACAATCTGTGATTATATATTTTTTAAATCAACTGCTACTGCAGGATTCATTTTCAAGCAACTGGCGATAGACATCTGTATAAAAAGAAGAGCTGGATTTATATCCTGCTTTTCTGTACCATAAAGAGTCTCTAAGCTGCTTATAAACTCCGTCCCTTCCTCTCCCCACAACAGACAGCTTGTAAGGTAGGCAGGGCTGAGAGAGTTCAGAAGAACTTTGACTAGCCCATGGTCCTCCAGGAAGCTTCAGGTGCAGGAGCAGGGTTCACCAGATTTGAGGCCACTGCTCATGCGGAGGAGTGAGAAATCAAACCCGCTACTCCAAATAGCAGACCACTGCTCTTAGCCACTATACCATGCTTGCATAGAGATACATACGTTTCTGTTGTTGTGTAGAAGGACCTTGTTGTAATCAGTGATACTAATGTTTCTACTTGTAAACAGATATAAAGCAGAGTTTTATTAGAGATAAATGAATACATTTATTCTTGCTATACGGCTTTATTTCCAAATAGAAATTGTATTCCTAGTATACATAGAAAGCATAACATGTACTGAGGAAAGTGTAAAGTATATTCTAGTATATGTAGAAAGCATAAAGTGCACTGATGTACTGTTTCCTGCTTTCAGTTAGAGAGCTAAATGAAAGGGAAAAAATTATCTACTTCACACATACCTTTTTACTCTTTGCAGTCTCTGAAATAACTTGATTGTGCATACATGCATATGATTACAAAATATGATTTGAATTGTATTAGTCTTTCTGTGACTCAGAGCCAGTTCTGCTAACGTAACAGAAGAATTTCTATCAGTTCCATTGTCCCGTTTCAAGCCTTCTGCAGTAATCCTTGCTGTGTCTGAGCATCCTCTGACCCCTTCAGCACCTGCTTGTTGGAGTTGCAGAGCACTGCAAAGGGGTAATCATTTCCTGGAAAGAGAACTCTACTTGAAATTAGTTGGATCCATTCCATAGTTGGAACACTGAGCCAGTCATATTCTAGCACATCAGATTCCTGAGCAAGATCAGTTAAAAGGGAAATATAACAGAATAAATGATCATGTGAATCACTAGTCTGAACTTGGAAACTAAGCTAGGTCAGCTCTGTTTAGTATTTGGATGTGAGACCTTCAAGAAAGTCCAGAGTTGATATACAGAGTGAGGCAATGTGAAACTATCTCCGTAAGTCGGTGTTCTTGAAAACCCTACTGAGTCGCCATAAGTGGGTTGATACTTGACAGCAAAAAAAGAGAAAGTTTCAAACGTTATGTTGCTAAAACTAATCATATACTAGTACAACTGCTTAGCAGTGAAGTTATGCTGTTCTCAAATAATGCACTATAGAATTAACAGAAAGGGGAGTGCTTGAAGAGACGAATCACATAATGAACCTTTTAAATTGCAGCGGTAATTGTATGCTATAAGCTTGTTCCCTTGAGAAAAAGCAGACCACTTTGAGTCTCAAAGCAACATACTAGATTTTTTTTAGTAATTTTAGTTCTCTGAAATTGTTGAAGCATGTTTTTGCCTAGCACAATGAGATTCCATTCTGTTGGAACAGCCTAGCACTGATAAATAAATGCATCTATAATTAGAATGCAAAGAAAATAAAAGCTATTCTCCAAAGGCAGCTGCAAACAGTTTTCACACACATTATGAAAGTACTTTACAGTCTTTGGTATAAAAGACGATAAACTAGAGAAGTGTGGATGGGTAGGCTCTTTTGTAAGAAGTCAGCACTTAAGGATATTCTGATCCCAAGCCAAACAGCCTTTAAAGGTAAATCCCAACATCTTTAATTGAGCCTGTAAGCCAGTGATGGCAAACCTTTTCGAGACCAAGTGCCCAAATTGTATCCCAAAACCCACTTATTTATCGCAAAGTGCCAACATGGCAATTTAATCTGAATACTGAGGTTTTAGTTTAGAATAAATGGTTTGCTCCAAGGTGCATGTTACTCGGGAGTAAGCTTGATGAAGCAACCGTGCAACACTTGGAATGGGTGAACCATGACCCTAGGAGGGTTTACTCAGAAGCAAGGCCAGCCTAGATATGTGTGGTGTGTGTGTGTGTGTGTGTGTGTGTGTGTGTGTGTGTGTGTGTGTGTGTGTGTGTGTGTGTGTGTGTGTGTGAGTGAGATTTTCCGCTTCCTTTACATGATGAACTCTGTGCGCACGTGCCCACAGAGAGGGCTCTGCCACCTCTGGCACGCGTGCCACAGGTTCGTCACCACTGCTGTAAGCAATGCAGATGGAACAAGACTGGAATGATCTGGTCCCTACGACATGCACCAGTCAATATTCTGCCTGCAGCATTCAGTACCATCTGTAGCTTCTGGACAGTCTTTGAGGACAGCCCCACATAGAGTGTATTTCAGTACAGTACAATGTTACAGTTATCTGAGACTGAGCTCCATGGTACAGAGTGGTAAACTGCAATACTTCAGTCAAAGCTCTACTCATAATCCGAGTTCGACCCCGAAGGAAGTAATTTTCTAGGTCAACTCAGCTTTTTGTCTTTCCGAAGTTTGGTAAAATGAGTACTTACCTTGCGGGCAGTAAAATGTAGGTGACTGGGGTGAGCATTGGAAAACCACCCTGTGCACATAGTCTTCCTAATAAATATGATGATGTGACATCCCCCACAGGTTAGTAATGACCAGTCTTGTCTAGATGTTACCGGGGCATGCAGTTCTGTAGCAAGATCTTTCCTGCCCAGGAAGGACCACAGCTGACTTACCATTCAAAATGGTGAAAGACACCCTTGTCAGCACTGCCACATGTTTATCTAACAGATGCCTGGGCTCAGCAGCACTCTCACACTGCGAACCTGCTTCTTTGGGATGGGAGGCACTGTGACCCCATCCATAGTCATGAGTCAAACTAGTAGCACATCTGTTTTGTCAGGTTTAAGTTTCAGTTTATTAGAAGGGGTGTCCATTTGGCTCTGCCAAATGGAAAAAAAATAGACCCTTTAAACAGAAACAAAAAAAACTGAAAGGAAAATTTGAAAAAATGCAGCCTTTTCCAGTTTTGGGGAGATTCCTCATGGGGTTCAATAGGATCCTTTAAATTTCCCTGCTCAATTACATTCTATGGAGAATCTTTCTGGGGCTGGGGAGGTGGGCTTTTTTAAAGGTACTGGCACCAAATGTTCATCATGGCTGTGGCAACTTCCCTTACAAGAACCCCTAAGTTTGATGAATATTGATACATTTGAAAAATATTGATAAATATTGGGGCAGGGGGGTCCAATTTTATTGGTTCCCAATTTTCCCTACATTTGGTGATTAATAAAATTGGACCCCTTGAGCCAATGTTGAACAAACTCAGGGGTTTGTGTAAGAGCGGTCACCAGTAGCTATGATGAAAATTTGGTGCCTCTAACTTGAAAAAAAAAGTAGCAAAACTGGCTGATGAGAATGTGCGGTGGCAAGAGAGTATTTGTTATTCTATTCCTTCTATCACCTGTCCTTTCACAAGCTGAAAAAAGCCATGAGGGGAGAGCTGTTTTGCTTACTTCGGGTTTCACATATCCTGACCAATGCCTTATACTAGAAAGAGGTAGAAAGTTAAGTCCCTGAGTTCAAAATGCACATGCTTCATTTGTTTTGAAGGATATACTAGGGTTTTTAGGGTTGTTTTTTTTAAAAAAATGGAAGATATTTTGAGGCCTGAAGGGGAAGTGAAGGAGAAAGTCTGATGTTTTTTCTTAAACAACTGATTCCCTCTCCCCATTAGAGCACAAAAATATCATTGAAAATACTGTCACTTTAGAAGACCCTTTACCATAGTGCAGGAGGGTGACTCTTGCAGTTTGACAAAAATAAAAGCGTTAAAAGTTCTTTCAATTCTGGACAATCTCTAGAGATATACAAAAACATAGAACATGGTATTCTAAATATTGGATTATGGAAAGAAGAATAAAAAGAGTTTGCATTTATACTTCACCTTTCTGTCCCCTAAGGAGACTCAAGGTGGCCTATAAGTTCCTTTCCTTGCCTCTCCCCACAACATACACCTTGTGAGGTAGGTGGGACTGAGAGAGTTCCGAAGAACAGTAACTAGCCCAAGGTTACCCAGCAGGAATGTAGGAGTGCAGAAACACATTTGGTTCACCAGATAAGCCTCTGCCACTCACGTGGAGGAGTGGAGAATCAAATCTGGTTCTCCAGATTAGAATCCATCTGCTCTTAACCACTACACCACGCTGGCTCTCAGGAGCAACACTCCTGAGCTTGCTAATTTATAAAATCAGCTGAGAATTCATTTTGTGTATCATCTTAAAACGTAAATGGTTAGAAGTGTATTTCTAAATGGAGTATTTAGTCTTTATGTATGAAAAATTAGGGATGCAAGACAAAAAAATGTTGCATGTGGTTTTAAGATAACTACTTCACATACATTAAAAGGACAAAAATGTCTTGCAAACAGAAAATCTTTAGAATGTGCAGCTGAATAGATACTAAAAAGGATGATAGTTAATTGGTTTTCAAGTAAGGAGTGATTACATTTAACAAAGATTTAGAGAGTGAGATAACTCTATCTAACAATTAGTTTGCCTGAAACTACTGACCTAGAATAATAATAATGTAATTTAGTGAAGTCTTATCCAATATCCACTTAGTTCGTAGGAAAATGTCTCTAAAATGCGAAGGATATTCATTCAAGATGACCTATTAGTATTTGACAAAAATATATTGTATTAATCCCCTGGGCCACTTTTTAAAATTTTCTTTGTGAATAGTGATTGTGGATAGTATCCTTAACTCTGAATACACTGTAAATGGTTTTTAAAAATGCTGAATTTTTACTTATGTTCCAATAAAGTATTGTGTTCATGATTGCCTGGGGCATTTAGCTTACCTACACCTTGTGATAATGTCCACTAATGTAATTACATATTGTAACCACCATAATTTTTTTTTTGCTTCAATACTGTGTTTTCTGCTTATTTACCCTACATTGTGCCAGCAGCTAGGATGACTGACTTATGCCACTAAAAAGGTGGCATAAGTCTATTTAACTCAATAGGGGCTTCCTGAGGTTTTTCAGCATTTTAAGCCTCCCTATGCTGCCAGGAAGTCTCTTGGAGCGTGGTGGCATGGCTGCATGCCCGGCTCCTCGGAAGGGGTTACTCGACTTTTCTTGCCAGTTGATTTAATCCAGACCTTCACACACACATACACATACTCCCACACCCCGTTTTATAGTCACTCTATCTCATGTTGGGTCTTCCTCTTTTCCTACTTCCTTCTACCTTTTCCAGTGACTCTTATCTTCTTATTCTGTAAACAAACTATGACAGCCTCAGTTTAGATATTTTAGCTTCTGGACACAGATTTGATCTAGAACCCACTGATTCATTTTGGGTGGTCCACAGTACCCATAAAAACTCTCTTCCAACAACACATTTCAAAGGAATCTATTTTCTTCCTGTCAGCTTTTTTCATTGCCCAGATTTCACACCCATACATAGTAATGGAGAATACTATGGCATAAATTAACTTGATCTTGGTTGCCAGCGACACATCCTTACACTTCATAATTTTTTTATAGCTCCTTCATGGCTGCTTTTCCAAGTCTCAATTTCCTTCTGATTTCTTGGTTGCAGTCACGCTTTTGGTTGATGATGGAGCCAAAGAAAAGAAAGTCTTCAACAGTTTACATGCCCTCATTGTCCACCATAAAGCTGAGTAATTCTATATTAACTGTTACTTTTATCTTCTTGATGTTCCGCTGTAGTCCTGTTTTGGCACTTTTAACTTTCAGCAGTAGTTATTTCAAATCTTTCTTGTTTCTGCCAATAATATAGCATCATCAGTTTATCTCAAATTGTTAATGTTCCTCCTGCCAATTTTCAGTCCACTACCATCTAAATCTAATTCAGCTTTCTTTATTGTATGTTCTGCATACAAATTGAAGAGATCCTTGTCAAACACCTTTGCCAATTGGCAACCATTGTTTTTCTCCATATTTTTTCTTAACAGTAGCCTCTTGTCCAGAGTACCGATTCCACATCAAAACAATTAGATATTGTGATACATTCATTTCCTTCAAAACCAACCATATCTGTTTTAAGTCAAAAGCTTTGCTGTAATTTCCATGTTGATCTTTCAGCATGCCTGAGGCCCCTTCTGCACATGCAGAATAATGCACTTTCAATCCACTCTCTATGCACTTTACAGCTGGATTTTGACTGTGCAAAATATCAAAATCCAATTGCAAACAATTGTGAAAGTGGATTGAAAGTCCATTATTCTGCATGTGTGGAAGGGGCCTCACTATTCTTTGATTTCCCTTTGAATTCTTGGATCTAGTGGAACAGATCTCTCATTCTTTCTTTGTTTTCTTCTATTTCTTTACGCTGGTTGTTATACTAGTTCTTTGTCTCTGTGTGCGAGCTTCTGGAATGCTGCATTTAGACTTTTGATTCTGTTTCTGACACCTTTTGCTTCTCATCTGTCTTTAGCAATTTCAAGAGTCTCCACAGTCATGTATCAAGGCTTTTCATTTCTTTTGGCCACAGGAGTAGCCTTTGTGTATTCTTCCTTTATAATATCTTTTGTTTCGACCCTTAGTTCCTCTGGTTTACATTCACTTGAACTTATTAATGTAAATGTATTCTTTACATGGTCTTTAAAGTCTTCAAAACATTGCTTAGATTGTATTTTGGCACTTTATATGTTCTGGTGTTTTTCTTTAGCTTTAGTCAAGACTGCTTGGGACTGAAAACAGAGCAGTTACAGCTGTTAAGGTTCTGTATTGAAAGCAATAAGAAGAGCTGTATTCGCCTTTAGGATTGTTTCCAAGGCATAAATTTTGTAGCTCAATTGAACAGAACACATGATGAGACACAATATAGCAAACCTAATATTTTGGAATGAAGTTTGATACACTCTTACAGGAGAAAGAAGGATGTCACTAACTTCTTCTAGCTTTTGTGCCATGTGCTGGCCTTCATATGGCATGCTTTAATTAAGTAACTAATAAATAAATAAGCAATTTATGTACTCTAGAGATCAGTTGGCATTCCATGAGATCTCCATCTCCCGTCTGGAGATTGACAGCCCTAGGATATCCACATCTATAAACTAATTTTGTTTGCAGAGTTAGGTTGAAATCCGTAGACAGAAGAGCTCACAAACCTAATAGAGAGCATGTTTATTGGTTCAATTAATTACAATAACAGGTGAGCTGGGTTGTTGTCAAATGTGAAGACCACACAAATGAGCTAACTATGCATAAGTGAATAAATTGAACTACTGGTCATTTCGTAATTTCACCAATTATATATATATATATATATATGTAATCCTACTTCTATTGCTTTGTTTATTGGGTGGCTGTTTACTATATTGATTAAATCTGGTTTTACACTGGCTTATCTTTGTACTATTTCCACTCCACACAAAAACTTTAAGTAAAAATACTTCTCCATAATGGATGAACATTTGATTTATTTAATGAAGTGAGTGCTAACTCACAAAAATTTATGCTGGAATAAATTTTAAGACAGAAGTATCATTGTTTTATTTTTTTATCATTAAAGCAGTTTTCCAAAATTCAGAAATTGTTGTCAAAGGAGCATACATCTTTACAGCTGCAACTGAACTTGAAAGGTCTTCCAGTCAGTCTACCTCAGCTAATCTAATCAAGTGCTTTTCTGATTTGTTTAAAAAAAACTTTAAATGGAGATTTCACCAGGGCCCTTGAGCAACCTGTTTCAATATTCCATTACTCATACTTATATGAAATTGTTTTGGCTTCCTAAATGGTTTAATTTGCAATTTGAGTCTTATGCTTTTTATTTTGCTTGCAGACAAACAAATCCCTGGCCTCCTTAGCACAGCTCTTAATGTATTTAAAGATTCATATCTCCCATTTCTGTAAGGGGGCAACAAGACTTATGGAAGGTTTTATGTGAATTTTTTTGAAAAAAATGTTATTTGCGAAGTATTTGTTTTGGTAAAGGTCATATGTTTTAAAGGCTAAAGAAAATAGAAATTTAAACATTTTTCATATATATGTTTTTGCTTGAAAAACCCGATACCTATTTTTCAATTTCTCTTTAGAACAAAGCAAAATTTTAACTAAAGTTATTCTGGCATCAGAGGACAATGATGTACCACCTGAATGTACAGACCATCATACATGGCATTAGGAGGTTTGCAGACAGGATAGGAAGGTACCACAGTCTTGGTCTGAGATGATGTGATAGAAACCTGCCTGTTGGGGAACTTGAATAATGCCTCTTACAGATATCAGACGATGTTCAGGTCATTGTATTGCTCTCTAAGGTGCCGTGAAACTCAAGCCAGCAGTTTGTAAAATACAGAAGTTTCTTTTTCTCTGATGGAAACATACTGAAGTGTTGCCTTTTCGTAAAAATTGTTTTCTCGCTGAAATTGGGGTTTTAGAAAAAGCCCACGGGATCTTCCGTTACAGCAGCAAACACAAAATGGCTACTTGAAATGGCAATATTAGGATTTTATAGACCCCTACTGTGCACATTTATGACAGTGGATTCTAACCTAACATGAGAAATGTAAAGAGGTACATCTATGCAAGGTTAAGTTTCTAGCACTTTTGCTTTCAAGAGTGCAAATATATTCTGATAGTTTAGCATTTTCTTTCATGTATACACACACACTATTTTAAACTTAAGAAAGCTGAAAACATTTCTGCATGAAACTAAATCTTCATTTTTAAACACTTTTACCTTTTTTAAACCTTTCTTCAGCAACCGACTTGAAGGGCATAGTCATAGAAGCCTCAGGAGTCCCTTAAACTTTTAAAGCCTCTTAACTGAGCTCACCATGGTAAAGCCCAAGAGGCACCTAAGCAAACAAAAAGCTACTTTGAAAGAACTCTAAAATTCTAAAGCAAGTGTAATGCAAACTCTGTGAAGAGATGAAGCATTCTGGGTATGAAAGCCACCAAAAATATCCTTGAAACCTGCAGATGTAGGTTATATTTTGTTATTGCTGCAAAAAGTCTAGTACTTGAGCTGAACTATGGAGACTGGAAAGCTCACAAAGAAAATGTACCTTGTCCTCTGAAGGAACTGTTTTTCTTGTTTCCTAGTGGACAGATCCATATGTGTATATATGTGTATACACACAAAAAAAAATGTGTCCTCTCCCAGAGGGTCTTTTACGGGTTGCTATCCAACATTATATTTTGAGTTGTGTTGCCTCGATTTTTACATTATTGTATTTTAATTGTTTTTATGACTTTTAAGTGTTTTATTTGTACACCACCCAGAACCCTTTGGGGGTGGGTGGTATGAAAATAGAATTAAAAGCAGAGCGAGGCAGCGAGGAAACGGAAGCGAGAGCAGAGCGAGATAAAATAAATAAATAAATAAATAAATAAATAAATATGAATTATTTGCAGTCATCAATAATTAGGATTTTTGGTAAACTGCCAGAATGTCAAAGTATGAAAGGTTCTTGACTACATAATGAGATTCTACTGTTGCTGTTCTGTTAACAGCCAAATATTACAATCTTCTCCAATGTATTAAAACTTTTAAAAAGAATATCTGATCTTTATATTGGGAAGCCTACCATTCAGTTCTGTTAAATATGAAACAGATGTGTGTATTTTTTAAATGAATAATCATCTTTTGACACATGATAAGAAAATTAGAGCCTGCAAAATTAGGTGGGAAAGTTTCAGAACGTTAAACTTAAATAGTTAAAATAATTGCATTTTGTGTGTGCGTGTGTGTGTGCGTGTGTGTGTGTGTGTGTGTGTGATGTTTGTAGAATAGAGATAATGAAAAGAAGAAACAAAAGCTTGCTATCCTTAAGAGTCTGGATATTTTAGTCAATTGTTGAATAAGATATTTTCTGTTATTTTGCTGGTTTCAGGTCTTGACACTTCCATCTGTTTGCAGGACAAAGTAAACACATGGCAACAGAAGCCCATCTCCTCACTGCTAAGCACTAGAGTTTAGTGTAAATTCTAAAATGAAAATATTCTGTGTTAGTTCTGTAATATGCCATTTAATAGGTTAGCGGGGGCAGATCATGTTCCTAGAGCTTGGGGGGGGGGGATTAATGGCTCCAATACAATTGTGAGATCAAGAAAGTGCATCATTGCCATCAAAATCCCCTTTTCTACTGGTACTATACAAGGAGAAAATAGAATGGATAGGTTGGCTTGATAACTGAACAATAAGGAAGTTGCTTTAGGCAGCTGTTTCATTACAAGCTAGGGCAATATATTCTAGTTCATTTAGATGCGTCTTTTGCCCTGAATAAAAAAGAGCTTATAGTAGGGAGCAGAGAACTATACAAAAAAACCAGTGATCAATCAAAATAGAAGTCTGTGGTTTTCTTTAAATATTAGTCTCTGGGGAAAATGGTGAATAAATTAAGTCATTAATTCTTCATTTTGTATAGTTTTTATATTTAGTAGCCACAGACCTGGAATATGTTGCCTTTGTAGTCATTGCACTGTATTCTACCCTTCAAAACACCCAGTAATTGCAGTCCTAAATGATTTAGGCCCCTTTTGGAATTTTTAGGAGGGACTGCAATTACTGGGTGTTTTGAAGGGTGGAATGAGATGCAATATTTCATGAAAACTCTATTCCTAATGGCGTGCATTCAGAACCAAATAGGCAGAGAGCAGGGGCGTAACAAGGCAGCCCTGGGCAAACTGTAGCCCTGGGCAAAACCTGAGTTTGATCCCCCCCCCATGGGTGGCCACTCCACCACGACCAAAAATTTTTTGCACCAGGACATTGGTGCCTGCAGGGGGTGCATTTTTAGACATATCAGCACCACATTTTTAGCATATCATCAGGAGACTGCCCTAATGATTCCCCCCAAGTTTGGTGCAGTTTGGTTCAGGGGGGCCAAAGTTATGGACCCTCAAAACTGTAGCCACCATCTCCTATTAGCTCCCATTGGAAACAATGGGGAATAGGGGCACCCCCTTTGGGAGTCCATAACTTTGGACTCCCTGAACCAAACCTCACCAAACTTGGGGGGTCGCATAAGGACAGTCTCTTGATGATACGCTGAACATTTGGTGCCGCTAGCCTAAAACTGCGCCCCCTGCAGGCCAAAAATAGAAAACCACAAAAAATACCCAAAAACAAACCCAGCATTTTGATGCCCCCCACAAGATGATGCCCTGGGCAGCTGCCCACCTTGCCCAATGGGCATTACGCCAGTGGCAGAGAGACTGTTGTGGCATAAGCAACACTTTATTTATCTAGGGCCATGGAAATATGGACTGAGCGTGACGTGGCACAGCATTCTTCTAAGTGGGTGGCGGTGGGGGGGGGGTAGAGTCACAGGTGGAACTTGGAAGGACAGTCTGGGTCCAATGCTTCACTCCAGGAGCCTGGCTGGGACAGCAGATTAGAGAAGAATTGCATTAGCCATGCTCTGAAGTCCCCTTAATGAATCATTATCTGTAGGAAAGCAAAACAGAAAGTTGTGCAGCAACAGCAGTTATCCAGGAGTGCCTCCTGAGTGCAGCCTTGTCAATCATGGCAACTAGGGATCCTTGGGGCAGAACACCACTGCAACCCCACCCCAAAGTTCAGGCTCGCTCCATCTTGACCTAAAAGGTCAAGAAATAGTTAAGGGGGTCACTAAATATAAAACTGCTAAGTATCAAAAACACATATGTATTTATTACAAATTAAAATTACCGTATATACTCATGTATAAGTCGAATTTTTCAGCACATTTTTAATGCTGAAAAAGCTCCCCTCGACTTATATGCGGGTCATTAAAATTTTTTGTGTGTTTTTACTTTGCCAGCCAGCAGGGGGTGCAGTTTTTATGCTAGCGGCACCAAAATTTCAGGGTACCCTCAGAAGACACTCCTGATGATACCAGCCAAGTTTGGTAAAGTTTGGTTTTGGGGATCCAAAGTTATGGACCCCCAAATGAGGTGCCCCCATTCCCCATTGTTTTCAATGGGAGCTATTAGTAGATGGGGCTACCCTTTTGAGGGTCCATAACTTTGGACCCTCTGAACCAAACTTCACCAAACCTGAAGCTGAATCATCAGGAGAGTCACTGTATGATACCAGCCAGGTTTGAGGTGAGAAGTTTGGGTCAGGGGACCTAAAGAGTTATTATTGACCCCCAAAGGGGATGCCCCATCCCCATTGTTTTACAATGGGAAGACTAATGATTAGACTTTCCATTTCTGATAATATCCCTCTCTTAAAATCTAAGATTGGGATTTACATTTGGACATACAGATGATGATGAGGAATCCAGTTTGGGAGGGATTTTAACTCTTGTGTTTTAGCTTGGTAGCAGGTTGAGCTAAGGAATTTGTAATTTTAAAGATATAGTTGATGCTCTATTGTTCTTGTTGACCCTATTTTCCACTTACAGAGCCAGTTTACTGTTTTTCTTTGAAATAAATTTTCAAAAACATTTAACCTACTGATGCCTCAATTGATGTAATTTTATTGGCATCTATTTTTATTTTTGAAATTTACCAGCAGCTGCTGCATTTCCCACCCTCGACTTATACGTGAGTCAATAAGTTTTCCCAGTTTTTTGTGGTAAAATTAGGTGCCTCAACTTATATGCGGGTCGACTTATACGCGAGCATATACGGTATGTACATTTGTCAAATGACCATGATAGCTTGCCTTATGCACACAATATCACAAGTATAATACACAGAAGGGTCCTATATTACACTTTTTGACCCTTAGGCCCCTTCCGCACATGCAAAATAATGTGTTTTCAAACCACTTTCACAACTGTTTGCTAGTGGATTTTGCCATTCCGCACAGCTTCAAAGAGCACTGAAAGCAGTTTGAAAGTGCATTATTATGCATGTGTGGAATGAGCCTTAGAAACAGATGTATTTTGACCAACTGGCCTTCCTTAGTGGTCAAAAAGTAATGCAATAATGCAGTGCTTAGCTACAAATTACAATTATAATATTTTAATGACTGAGACCAATTATTAGAGAGTTGTTTAAAACTGGCACCCAATCTTCCACACAAAGTCATGTCCTCTTAAAGAGTATAATGCAATGTGCCAATCAAGGCCAATTCTGTAATGGCAAAGCCCTATAATGCCTCAGTCATAGGTAATTCTTTTCATCTAGAGCAAATGAATTAGGTGATCTATGCTCACCTGTCCTTCACTGAAATGCTCAGTGATTTCTAATGATCCTTATGCCACGGCAGCTATTGCACAGAGCTCTGCACTTGCAAGTCAATGAGTTCAAGGGTTGTGTGGCAATCTAGAATGTGGATATCCACTCCCCTGCAACAAGGAGATAGAGGAAGAGCCTGTCAAAAGGAATGAGCTTACAGCCTAGCATGGAGCTAAAAACATGGGCGCCTTCTCTGTGGCATTTTCGTGGAGCACCTATGATGTCCCACTTCCTTTTTTGTGCAAGAGGTCATGGTGCCATGAGACCATAACTCATAGGCCCCTACATAACTGCAGTGCAGCTGAGTTTGGAAGGCGGCATGGTCACAGAAGCTCCTAATCACAAACAAGTGGAACAAGGAAGGGACACAGTCCAATGCTTTCCTGTTAGTGCACAGGCACCCCTTTGGATCAAGCCTTTGGAGATGAGGTACATGTTAGGGTTTTTAAATGAGAGAGGTCAGCCACATAGTGTGGACTTTGATTTCCCCTTTGGGTGTTAGTACAGAGTACTCAACCAGAAGTGCTAAGTGTCCTGTCAGTGCTTTTTTTCCCACCAAAGTGCCTTTCTGAGAGACAGAGTTCTTGTTCCATGCAGCCTACCTCAGGAGTAGGGGTACACAATTGGGTTCTAGGGAGGGGAGCTTAATTGACTCAGGGACATCCTAAGCAGTAACAACCCTTATAGATGTGGCTGCAGCAGTGGGGGAGACGCTAGATTTTTACTTCTGTTTTAGTATACATTTTGGCCGCTGTGTTTAGCAGGCCAATAAGCCTGCTATATATAGACGACAGCCAAAATGTATAGTAAATATCTACTGATTAAGTTAGAGGGCTGGGGGGTTTAGAACCACATTATCAGCGTCAGGCAAGATTTAGAAAGGACTTCTGTACTGCTGTCAGACTCTCCATCAACCGGCCTTCTCAGGTCTAAAGGGCCAAATGAAAGTACTATATGTAGCATTTGTTGACCCGGTCACAGTGTAGCATTTGTTTGATCCTGGCAGAAGTTAACAGATCAAAATATTGATAAAGAGCTACTACTATCACTGTGGCAGCTGCCTATGGACACTTGTGCCCAAATTAGAGTGAGAAGATCTGGTTTCTCTAATAAAATCCAATTTATAAAGAGGTGAAGCAGGACTGTGTGTTGACCCTCCTGTTGTTTAATCTGTATATAAATGACATTGTTAAAAGGCTTTCTGGTACACATTTTATTCCACCTATTCTTAGAGATCAAGAATATCAATCCTTTATGCATTCAACATGGCCTGTATCTCCCTTGAAAAACTAGGGATGAGATGTCTGCTGCAGTAATTAGGAACCTACTGTAAGGAAGAAGCCCTTAATATAAACTACAAAAAAGCTAAAATGATAATTTTTTTAAAAAAAAGACCAAAAATATCTGCCTAGGGCATACTTGGAAACCCAATTAAATAGTATGACTCTTTCAAATATCTTGGGATTACTTTCAGTGAGACTCTAAATTGAAATATCCATCTGGCAACTATCAAGTCCTCTGTGACATTGATAGTGGGGGTCTATCTTGAGGTTTTATTATACAAAGGGAGGTTTTCTTGTTGATCCTGCCTTGAAACTATTTAAAAACAAAGTTGCCCCCACGCACTTCTTCACGCAACGTGTGATTGGTGTTTGGAATATGCTGCCACAGGAGGTGGTGATGGCCACTAACCTGGATAGCTTTAAAAAGGGCTTGGACAGATTTATGGAGGAGAAGTCGATCTATGGCTACCAATCTTGATCCTCCTTGATCTCAGATTGCAAATGCCTTAGCAGACCAGGTGCTCAGGAGCAGCAGCAGCAGAAGGCCATTGCTTTCACATCCTGCACGTGAGCTCCCAAACGCACCTGGTGGGCCACTGCGAGTAGCAGAGTGCTGGACTAGATTGACTCTGGTCTGATCCAGCAGGCTAGTTCTTATGTTCTTATGTACTATGTGGAGTTGAAGTGTGGGGTTGGAAAGAGAAGATCATTATTAGCATAGAAACAATGCAAAATTTATTTTTAAGGCATATCTTAGCTCACCCTAGTGGGCCCACACCTGCCTTTATTAAAGCAGAAACCGGTCTACCTGCTCTCAGGACCCAGGTATATCTTGCTGTCCTAAAATGTTGCAAAAACTACAGAACAGATAATCCAAGTATATTCTGTCAATTGTTTTTTAACCTTATGTTATCAAAAGACCCACTGTGTCTTGAATTCATCACTAGTATACTCTTATGATGTATCATCCCTGATGACCTTTTAGGTTTCTCAAGTAGATAGTTTTCAGCTTAGAGATTGAGTATATAAGTGCAATGTTCTGATAGACAAATCACTAATTTTAAAAATAAAATCTGCTTCTCAGTACAAATTATTTTAAAACTATCATTTCATGTCCCCCTATTTCATTAAGATATCAAACCATAACCTCACGTCCTTGCGCTTCGAACCAATGCCACTAGTCATATTGGTCGGCTGCGATAGTCATATACCAAAGGACCAGCGTTTCTGTATTTACCATTTGCCAGTTCTGGAGGATTTACCCCATTAAGTTTCTGACGTACTGCTTTATGTGCAACCCAGGGCTAAAATTCTTGCTAGAATATTAGCTGGTTTAAATTTACATTCTTTTACTAATTAATATTTCTGCTCTCAAATTCTGATGATTTTATAGCTTACAGAATGTCAGTGTAAGCCCTGGCAGCAAAGAAAATAAGGGCCAATGTAGTGTTTATGAGAGCTCTTACCCAGAATTGATTTTGTTGATTGATTGGGCAACATCCCAACTGTTTTATTGTTATTTATCATTTTAAGGTTGTTTATACTACCGTGATTCTAATTTTAATGAATGTATGTGTTTTATAAAGGGTCAGATTAGTTTATGATGTTTTGTAAAGGCCTATGGCCATACGCAGTTCAACTTACTGGTACAAGTTTGCTTGGCACCTATGGGCTATGCCCAGTGGTGGGATTCAGCAGGTTCGCACCACTTCGGCAGAATCGGTTGTTAAAATGGTGCTTGTAAACAACTAGTTGTTAAATTATTTTAATCCCACCACCGGAACCAGTTAAATTATTTGCATTCCACCACTGGCTATGCCATGGTTTTAATTGGCATAACTTTGCACCTCTGATGGGCCGTTCCCAAGCTGAAAGGGCTTATGGAACCAATTAACTGCAGCCCTACCCCTTGAACTGCCCGCAGCCACACTGGTTTAGGGACACATGCCTCAGTCGCACTGATGGGCAAATGCTGCAGGGCTGCACTGGCACCTGGAGTCTGGCCCTTGCTGGCCCTTACATAACTAACCCTTACGTCAGCATATCTTGAAGGGACACTGGGGTAAAAGTCATTTGACTCCTGTAACTTACATAACTGAACTAAATTGGGAGATATTTTTATATTAACAAAAGGTCTGTCCAAGTCTCTGTGTGCCCTGGTAAACATGTACCTTCCTTTGAGACGGTTCACCCTTTTACATGGCATTGTGATACTGTAAATCATTAGCCCAGAGAAAATTTGTCAATTACAGATATTCACTCCCATGCTCTGATAGCAAACCAATACCTTGGAGAAAAGGGCTTTGCTCATCTCTGTTATTCATATTTCATTTCCAAGAGTTGAATTTTATCTGCAGAACTCATTCTGATAAGCTCACTGAACTGTGGAGATTGTCTCATTTCAATAGATCCACATTTACACATGTTTAACACATCCACTGATAAGTCACAGTATGAAAAGGACATAGATTTTGTACATGGCAGCAAACAGCATGTGCAGATTTTTTTTTCTGTCCTGATGCTACCTAACAAAGTAGCCTATTGCAGATAGAGATGTCTTATTTTCGTAATGAAAAACTGTTGCTTAGAGGCGCTCTAGTTACTTTCATCCCCCATCCACCCCCAATTTCATTGTATGCCTTTGGAAAAAGAGATTAAACACATTTCTCAAGCCATCGGATAGTGTCTGTTAAATAAAATTCTTCTGTTGCTCACGTTTACTCTCAGGATATGAGGCAAATTTTGTTGTAGAGAACTGGGTAGCATGATAAAAGAAAAACCCTTCATATATTTCAACAGAGATTAAATAAAGAATCACTAGCCCATACGGTGTCAATTTACCATCATTTAATTCTGGCAACAATTCATATGCACAGTTTTACAATTCACATGCACAGTTTTACAAGCCACAGGTGATGAGATCTTTGTTCATGCATATTTTGAATACTAAGCATATGATACAGTGTTTTTTTGATGATGAAATTGTATATGCAGGGAAACCTGAGTTGTAATTGGTTCATTTTTTTGTTACAGAAGACTTTGTTCAAACATTTTGAGATTGCGAAAAGAGAAAGGAAATCAGCTGGGTTTCTGATCTCCTTTTCCCCTTTCAAACTTGTTGCATACAGTTTCTCTTAAAGCTAGGGCTTGTGGGACATTTTCTTAAATCTTATCTTCAAAAGTAGATCATTTGATAAATTATCTCCTGCCATTTTGGTGTAGAAAACCTTGGGAAAATAGGATAATGCCTGTGTATTTGACTTAGGTCACCATCTTAGTTTGTCCTTCTTCTGGATTGCCCATTCAAGAATGATTAGTCAAACCATTCTTAGTCCATTGTCTGGAAAGACTGTGTTAGGGATACTGCAAATTTCTCAGTGAACCTTTTCAGCAGAGGAACTTAACTTGTTCAACACACATGATCAGACCTGGGAGCAATCAGAGATATGTGTGGATTATATTTAGCCACTCAAACATCTGACAAATTAAATTTGCAGAAGTCAGTTGATTAGAAGCTGCCTCACAGCTTGCTGGGAGATCAGCCGTTTCAGTAAAATAGCTGCAAAGTGAAGTTGCAACAGTAAGCTCTTCCCTCCCTTCCGTGCTGTGTTAGGATAGAAGAGTGCTTAGGACTGCAAAAGGGAGAGAAAGAGCTACTTTCTCTTCCCTTTGTTTCAAGGTGAGTGGAACAGAAGAAATTCTTTTAATGCCTGCATTAGAAAAGGGAGGGTGGAAAGAGCTGTTCTCTCCTCCAGCCCCCAGCAGAATGGGAACAGATGCAGTGCTTTTAATCTCCCCATTGCAAAAGGCAAAGGTGTAATTTCACCATTTTTCTCTGTAGTACAAGCCATCATTTTGAGGTTGGGAAAAGAGAAAGGAAATCAGCTGGGTTTCTGATCTCCCTTTCCCCTTCCAAACTCGTTGCATCTGAGCAAGTCTGGGAGATAGCAGGGGTCCATCATCCATAGCACAAATAAGATGTCTTGGGGACGTCTTTACAAAAGTTGCCTCCTAATTTTTTGTTTGGCCAACACGGACAAAAAATGTGTCAGAAGAGAAAGAGGCTTTCCCCCCTGCCCACCATTTCCTCCCGCCCAAGTTCAAAGCTCTCGTGCCCGACATTTTGTGCTGCAGGAATTCTCCATGTGGTGGTTTTTCCAGATGGTTGCTCTGCAGGCTCTGATCCTGGGCGCCTTTTCAGCCCAAAAAGTACATGGTTGTACTCAGCTTGTCCCGCCGATTCCATGAATATATAGTTTTCCCTTTTGTTAACTGTCGATGAGCTGTCTTCAAAGCTATGCAGACACTTTGTCAGAATCACAGCCCATTTTCATATCATGTCTGCGTAGCTTTGAAGATAGTTCATCAAAAATGAAAAAAGGGGAAATTGTATACTGTGAAGAGTTCCTCCCCAAAATGCCTTTTTCCTCATTCTCAAGACGTCGTATTTGTGCTGTGCAGAATGGACCAGAGTTTCTAGGATGAGAGATCAGAAGAACCTCAGTTGCAGCTGATCAACTGGCAGCTATTTAGTGATTCAGCCCCCTCCCAAACAAAAATGTTTGCTCAGTAAAGAGCAAAATTGCTCCAGCGGAAGATCAGAATCTAACTCATAGTTGATTCCTCATCCCACACAAACAGGTTGCTGAAAACAAAACAGGCAGCAATTAATTGGCTGCCTGATGGCCACTGACAAATGAGAAGTGAGCCAAATGGCAAGTGTTGAAGCATCCCTAATTAGTTGCTAATACGTCTATTCTCCCTCCCCTCGACTGCTATCCCTGACTACTTCTTATAATCTCGAATTCTATTTTAAAATGTAACATTTAAAGTTTCAGATACGTTCAGCTGATAAATACTGAATATAATGTACATGGTACTGTTAGATACAGTTGCTCATTTAGTGCACTCCTTTCATTTTAGTTGAAGATTGAATTAGAAGGTCTTCTGTACGGGTTGTTTGCTTGCCATTCCAATTTTCCAGTGCAATTTTCCATATGCCTTTTAATAGTGTGGAAACAAATATACATGATATCTTGTTTAATGTTTTTTATTCAGTTAAATGTATTAAATATGTATTCTCATTCATTCCATTGTGAAGTAAAGCTACCATGAAGCATGTTATTTAGCTTCATACTGCATGTTTTATTGTAACCTGCACTGAGACTGTGGTATAAGGTAGGTAATAAATGTAAATAAAATGGAATAGAATAGAATTTAGTAATGTAGGTATCATACTTATCAGGATTTTGTTTATAATTTTAGAGCAATTTTAATTAGTGTCTGAATGGAAGAACTACTGAAAACCCTGTATACCCTACTTTGAATTACATGAAAGAATTCTTTCCCCATTATACCAATTCAGTGGTGCTCTAGAAATGTAGTTATATTCTATTCTACAAACATTTTTATCCATCAACATCAGAATTGTCTACATAGGCTGGCTCAAAAAAGAACTCAATTCTCTGTTAATTAATTGTCCCCTTTTTTTGTGGACTAAAGGCTGGCAATTGAGGTACTTAGCTTGGTGGCTTCCTAGTCTGACTAGCCTCCTCAGAAGGAACATCTGTGAAAGTGGCTCTCCAGGGTCTCTCGAGGGGGTCCTTCCCATCACCTACTACATGTTCCTTTCAATTGGAGATGCCCGGAACCTTCTCCATGGCAAACAGATACACTTCACTGAGCCATGGGCCCCTTCCGCACGGGCCACACAAGTGGGGGTGTACCAGCATCGTCTGGTGCACTCCCTCATGGCCATTTGCAAGAACAGTCCCACAGGCCCAGCAGCCGGTGGCTCACCCTCCACACAGGCTGCACTGCTCCCGGTGCCCTTTTACCTCCTGCCAGCTCCCGTCACTCTGGGACATGCTCTCATGGCCAAAGCGACGCCTCCGGGGTTGGAGGCAAGGAGGCATGTCCCCTGGCCTCCATAGACTGACCAGAGCTGGCAGGAAGTAAAAGGGGACCAGGAGCAGCACGGGGAAAATGCCGGATTCCACACGATGCTGCTCATTCAGCACCGGATGGAAGCCAGCATTTTCAAAACGACTCACTCAATGAGTGAGTCGAGAAAATGCTGTTGTGGGGGGAAAACGCCGCTGCCACTGCGCTGCAGCAGCAGCAGCTGTGTGATCTTCTCCCCCCCCCCCCCATGGTGTTTTTACTGGCCTCATGCTGGTCTAAATGGCCTGTGCGAAACGGGCCATGGTCTGCTCCCTAATCAATATTGTCGTGCAGCAGATTATTAGGAAATCAAGATTTTTTGCAAGATTATTAAGAATATAAAGATTTCCGTTAAAGATTTTTTTATTTTTACCTGAATATAAATTTATAATTTTACTTCCAATGTGATATAAGTAGGTATGTGGAATTTCAATAATGACAAAACCATTGAACATTTTAACAGGTAGCAGGGAGAAAGTGCTGTGTTGTTGCTCTGTATCCTTTCTGCTTTTGTCACAGTGCACTAAACCACTTTCCCTTCAGGCAAAAGCAGCATCTGTTCCTTTGGCCTACTTACAAAGAAGTGAAACTTATTTTTAAAGCTGGTACAGAAAATATCCCAATGGTAGATTTCTGGATGTTCAAATGAAATCCTTCCAAATAGTATAAGCAAGACACAATCAGGGATTTTTTTTTTAAGTGAGAAAGGAAGCTTTACAAAGTTTCTGTAAAATAAAAAATGTTGTTTTTAGGTGGCAGGCAGGAAGCCTTACCAGTTTAAAACCTATCCTGGCACTGGGCAAAAATGAAAGGCCTCCTTAGAAATCACTGCACCTACCTACCTTCTCAAGTGCCTAATTTTCTAGAACCAGGGATATTAAAATAATAAGTTTAGTGGTCCTCTTGACTGTTTTATTTATTACAGTGTGATTTTGTTATTTTAATTGAATTGCATGTAGAACCCTTTAAGGAATATTGTATTATTGAGATATTTATAGCACTAAGAGTAAAGCTCTTTGTATAAATACAGTGGACTCTAGAAAACTTTTGGTGGGGTAACAGCACCCACTGGGGAGGCCAACCCCTCCTACATTTTCTCCCCCTTTGGACTGGTGTCATCATCTTTCTCTTCATCTTCCTTCTCTTCCTTGACATTTGCATCGGCACACAAGGGTTAATGGCATGCGCCAAGGGAGGCGACCCCTGCTATCTTTCCTTCCCATTCAGCCCTACCGGTTCCCCCCCAAAATAAGACCTACCTCGAAAATAAGCCCTATCATGATTTTTCAGGATTTTTGGAGGAGGCTTAAAATATAAGCCCTTCTCCAAAAATAAGCCCTACCGGTAGTTACAGATCAGGATGGTGTGATCCAACAGCATTGCTCCCTGCCAATGAGGATGCAACTTGCACCACAAGTGATGGGTAAGCAACAGGGCTGCCAAGAGCCTGCCTTAATGAATTGTGAATGTACCGTATTTCCCCTAAAATAAGCCCTACCCAAAAAATAAGCCCTAATGCATCTTTTGGTGCAAAAATTAATATAAGACCCTGTTTTATTTTTGGGGAAACACGGCATGTCACCAGCTCCTCCTCATTTTCCTCCTGTTTCTGAATTGTCCCTCTTCCCTGACAGCTGTATCACCACACAAGAGTTCATGTGCAGTTGTGGCCACTAGCAGTCATGACCCTTCCACGGGAAGCGGATGATGCCTGGACCTGCTCTTCCTCAGGCAGTTGCAGACAGCACAGGGACTGTAATTATTCAGCAGTGGGGTAGAAGGGTGAGCGCATGAGAGATTAAGTAACCACCACATTGTTTGTGTTGTTTTTTACCCATTCTGTGTAAACCCCACCCCCAAGCCGTGTGTACATGGCGATTGGCTGGAAGAGAGTCATTTGTGGCCATTAGCTGGAAGTTAGTTGTTGCCACCACTGTTAGCCTTTTATATCTTCATGCATTGTTGGTCCTTGTTTAGGAACACTAGTGGGAAGTGATTTCTGGACAGGCTTTGTGAAGGGTTGCCTAGCAACAGGAGAAAGGGTGCACATCTGTCGAGGAGGAGTGGGAGAAAATGACAGTCTGTATGAGAAAGAGAGGCTGAGGTTTTTATGTTTTTTGAAGAAGTAGCACCAAAGAAGAGAATTCAGCCTGTGGCCATCTTCTGGCAGGAGGCTTTTGTTCTTCAGTATGTATGGGACTTTAACTGCTTCCATGAGGAAAGTTCTTCTGAGAACTGTGAAAGAACAATTTTGAAGCATTCTTCCTCACAACTGTCTATATTAAAGTATTTCCTGACTGCCGTCAACCAGACCTTTCTGGATTTTCTGAGTAGGAATCATAGAGCATGGAGATTTGCTTCTTATCTGTCCACATCAGATTACAAGCTCCACTAGTTTACTGTTTACAAGTTCCACTAGTTCAGGGGTAGGAAACCTGCGGCTCGAGAGCCGCATGCAGCTCTTCTGCCCTTGCACTGTGGCTCCACGAGCTGAGCCGCCGGCCCCATCCTTGCCCGCCCTGCAAGCAGCAGGGCGGGTGCACCAACTCCCCTCAGTCAGCTGGGCCGCGCCGTGGGCTTCCCCTCTCGCCCGCCCCATTGGAGCGGGGCGGGCGTTTCCCCGGCAGCCGGCAAGGCCAAGCCGCCGGCTTCATCCTTGCCCGCCCTGCAGGCAGCAGGGCGGGCACATCCATGCGCTTCTCAGAATGAGCGGAGTAAAAGGTAAAAAAAACCCTATATATATAGTGTTATCTTTATTTTAAATGTCAAAAATTATTTGTGGCTCCAAGTGTTTTCTTTTCCCGTGGAAAATGGGTCCAAATGGCTCTTTGAGTGTTAAAGGTTCCCTACCCCTGCACTAGTTCTTTTGCTTTGCTTTATACCTCCCAGGTATGATTTACCACACTTTAACACTCCCACAGATAAGAGTAATCTGTTCACCAAATCTCCATGTACTGTGTGCTGGTGAGAGCCATCAACGGGATAGTGTTTGCTTGAGACAATTAATCACTGTCTTGTTTCCTATCTTTCTACTTCTTAGAATGAATGTGAGGTTTTGATGCCCCCCCCCCAAAACCTTAATTGTGTGATGTAGCCTGAAGTTTTTGTCTCCCCCCTCCCCCCAGCTCTACTTCTTTCCTCCCTGGTGGCTTTTAAAACTGTATTTCAACTTCAGGCATTTGTAGCATATTAGATCTACTGATCTAGGGATATTGAAATATCAAGGAATATCGAAATAACAAGCCTTTTCCTCCTTCCATGGCAGCAGCAGGAAGTGTGTTGTGTTCACATGGGGTGGGGGGTGGGAGAGAATATCTGTTCTGGGACACAGTCCCATTCTTCAGTAGAGTGTGATCAAGGAAATTGCTTTGCTTCTTTCATGGGGGGATTGTTTTAGGAAAGGAGCTACAATATCCATATTACTATAATAACAATAGTTGTAACCGTAATTTAAATGGCTTTAACAAAGCCAACAATCTTGCAACTGTGCCTTTAAGAGTGAGTTCATAGAATCATGAAGTTGGAAGAGACCCCAAGGGCTACCAAGTCCAACCCGCTGCAATGCAGGAACACACAATCAAAGCACTCCTGACAGATAGCCATCCAGCCTCTCTTTAAAAATCTCCAAAGAAGGAGACTCCACCACACTCAGAGGTTGTGCATTCCACTGTCGAACAGCCCTTACTGTCAGGAAGTTTTTCCCGATGTTTTGGTGGGATCTCTTTTCCTTCACCTTGAACCCATTACTCCTGGTCCTAGTCTCTGAAGCCGCAGAAAACAAGCTTGCTCCCTCACCAACATGACATCCTTTCAAACATCTAAACATGACTATCATGTCACCTCTTAACCTTCTCTTCACCAAACTAAACATACCCAACTGCCAAAGTCTCTCCTCGTAAGGCATGGATTCCAGACCTTTTACCATTTTGGTTGCCCTCCTCTGGACCAGTTCCAGCTTGTCAATATCATTCTTGATTTGCGGTGCCCAGAACTGTACACAGTATTCCAGGTGAGGTCTAACAAATGCAGAATAGAAAGGTACAATTACATTCCTCCGAACTATACTCCTATTGACACAGTCCAGAATTGCATTAGCTTTCTTGGCTGCCACATCACACTACTGACTTATGTTCAGTTTGTGGTCTACTAAGACTACCAGATTCCTTTCACATGTAGTGTTGTCAAGCCAGGTGTCACCATCCTGTATCTGTGATGAGTTGATGAGCAGAGTTAAGGTTGAATTCCCACTACCGTCTTAGCCAGGTTTCAGAACACAAGCTAACCACGTTTGAGAGACCCCATTGCTTGCGTGGCAGATTCCGTTTCTGGCGCTCGTTCTCCCCTTTAATCCGCGTTCTGGTAGGACCTGGTTGCAAGTGGCATAGACCCCATTAACGCGGTTCAGAGCTGATCTGAGGAAAGGGATGAGGGTTGAAACCCTGACTCGTTTCCCACCCTGGAGTGTGACACAGAATTCAGGCAACCAGTCAGCGCTGCGATGCGTGCGCAGCCTTTCTTTGATTTCATTTCTGCTTTTGCGATCAACCAGCAGAAGGGGACGCAAACATTAAACAGTCAAACATTTAACTTTGAATCGTTAATGGTTTACACAGTAACAATTCACTGTTTGCACAGTTGAAACATTTAAACGTTAAACTTTTCCCCTCTGATTTTTTTGATCATGCCCCTACAATGTACGTTTCCACAGTGGGAAAAGGTCCTGCCCCAACTAGGCACGCCAGCCAATCAGGGGAGACGAGCAAAGCAAGTTCGCTTGGTAGTGGGGGTTGCTAGGAATTCTGCAACTGGGTGTGTCTGCTGTGTGCTCGCTGCAGTGGGGAGGGAGAAACTCCGATGAGGAGGACACAGTTTCACAACGAGCTGGTTTGGATCTGCGTTACAGCAAATTTCAAGTGGGGATTCGACCTAAGAGAACCAGGAAAAGCAGACCAGGAGAGTTCAGCAGACAAGCCTTGCAGATAGGCAGTGGAGTGCCTCTTCACATGTAAACAGAAAAACTCAAGGGGACCCCACTACTCAAGGGGAGCCCCACTGTGTGCAACAAAAAGCCCCAAGATAAGCATTCCAAGCATAATGGGCTGGTTTCTGCTTTTGGGCCTGCATCTGGATTCCTGTTTTTAAGAACTAAATAATGAGTGATAAAATTCAGCCAACTTATGTTTATCTTCAACTGAATGTTAATTGCAAAAGAGGTAGTCATGCCAGTCTATTATAGCAAAATAAAACAAAAGTTCAGCAGCATCTTAAAGACTAATACTGAAATAAATGTTGTCAGTCTTTAAGGTGCCACTGGATTTTTGTTTTATTTAACTGAATGTTAGCCAGTTGATGGTGTCATTATTTTAACTACTCTCTAATTACTAGTGATTTATATGGTAATTAGAGACATTGAGGGGACATAGTTGTGGAGTTTAATCACCCTGACCCTGTTTGCCTGCCAGAGGTCTTACTTATGAGACTCGAAACATCATATTCCATACAAAGAAGAACATTTTTTTAAAAAATGTTAAATGTCAATGTGTGATTATCGTAGATGTCCTACCGGTATCTCTACAATTGATGCTAAAATGTAACACAAAGTGTGTAGATGGCCTGGGATTTCCCTGTTCTCTCCACCTGTCTTACAGGGCCATAAAAGAGACACCGTGGATTGTGTAATGGGACCCCCAATTGGGCAGAGGTCTCTTCAGTGCTTTTGGCATCCTGGACTGGCATTGAGTAATTTAGTTTTTGAATTGTAACAGATAAATATATGCAAGACAGTCACTTTGAGATCTCCTTCAGTAATTCTGATTTAGAGAAGCAAGACATCTCAGCCTTGAAAACAGTTCTGTGTTCTAGAATTCAACCCAGACAACTGTATGCTAGCAATAAAGAAAATACCTGCTTCTGGGTAAAACACTGAGTAGTTGTCGTCTTCCAGCTATTAATTAGCTAAAATGAGACCATACCCATCAAGTATTAGGGAATTATACTCTGATGTTTAAATTGCAAAGGTAGACTGTGTCAAATTTAATTTCATAACTTAACCACAGTGAATTAGGCAGGTCAGTGTGATTTTAAAAATGTCCAAGACAATGTGTATACCACTCACCCATCATATATATTTAAATATGGTTTAGCCATAAAGAAGTCCGTGCTTGAAAATATTACAGCTCATAAGATGTGGTTTATTTATCATTCCATCAGTCACTTGCTGGAAACATTGTGAATTTGTTCCACCATAATTTGTATAAAAGCTAATTAAATCCTAATATGTTTATGTCAGAAGCTGGCAGTTTGAAAATAGGAATGAAAGATGACTTTTATTTCCTTTTGCTAATCTAATTTTTTTATATATTTCATTTTAATAGTGTGAAAGTAAGAAAAGAAAGTGATAATGAATTCTCAGTTAAAGAGTGAGAAGTTATGTTTGAAATAAATGAAAGGCCTTTCAGTTTTGACACGTGAGTTATTAGGTTCTCACATTCTGCTGGGTCATTTTTTCTGTGCAGTACTAATCTTCACAAATCATTTGTAAAGGTGTCTTCCCAAAGTCCAATCAACAGGATTAAAATGTCTCAACTGACTACCATTGCTAGAAATCCAATAATATGCATACATCTCCTCTTCCTCACTGATATACTATTAATTTTTCAGAAAGCTTAGAGAAGTTTATATAGACCTTCCGGACAGTCTCCTTTTTCAGCTGTATAAGCGTGAAATTAAGTATACGTTAACACAACAACATGGATGTATTCAGACCATTTTATGGATAATTAATTAATTAATTAATTTTCGTATTCCACCCAACCCCCGAAGGGTTCTGAGCTGTGAACAATAAGGCCAAAAAGGAAACACACAATCTACAATGGTAAAATATATAAAGCGTTAAAAAATTTAAAATACAGTAGCAGCAATACACAAACATTGTTGGAGCACCCAATCCCACGCTTGGAAGGGGGTTTGGCAAAGGCTGAGAATGGTACAGATGAAATCAACGGGTGTGGCACGGGGGGCATCAGCAGATCCGTGGAACACAGAGGCCTATTTGGGACATATGCGGTCAGATGGTCCGAAGGTATGAGGGCCCCAGCCTGCGATGGGCCTTAAAGGTCAACACCAACACCTTGAAGATGATCCGGAATTCCACTGGGAACCAGTACAGGTGGAGCAATATGGGGGAGATGTGATCTCTAATAGAGCCACCCATAAGAAGATGAGCCACCGCATGCTGGACCAGCTTCAATTTTCGGATCAGCTGTAAGGGAAGGCACGCGTAGAATGAGTTACAATAGTCTAACCTGGAGGTGACCGTTGCATGGATCACCATGTCCAGGTCAGTGTGGGAGAGGTAGGGAGCCAACTGCCAGGCATGGCAAAGGTGGAAAAAAGCAACCCGGGTAACCTGGGCCACTTGGTTCTCCATAGAGAAAGATGAGTCTAGGTGGACCCTCAGGTTGTGGACTGAAGAGGTTGGTACCAGAGGGACCCCTTCTAACACAGGCGGCTGGAAGTCCCCAGTCCCCTCCCCATGACCCAGCCAGAGGATCTTCATCTTCGATGGATTAAGTTTTAATCTGCTCTGCTTCAACCAGTCAGCAACCGCCACCAAACAATTCTGTAGAGCCGCAGGGGCAGAGGCGGCCCCCCTCCATCGACAGAATGAGCTGAATGTTATCAACGTATTGATGACAGATCAGCCCAAAGCTCTGTACCACCTGAGCATGGGGACATATGTAGATGTTGAATAACAGCAGGGATAACAAAGCCCCTGAGGGCTCCTCTGGGAGGCCTATTCCCCACACCGCACTTGCTGACTCCAGTCCCAGAGAAATGAGGCAATCCACTGAAGGACAATACCCTGCACTCCAGAAACGGCCAGGCAGTGGGTCAAAAGTTCGTGATCAAATGCTGTGGTACTAGCTAGTGATACTAGCACTGTCTAGTGATACTAGCAGCGCTGATCCGCCTTGGTCAAGCTGCATGTGGAGCGTGTCTGTGACAGTGACGAGGACGGTCTCCATCCCATGTTCAGCACAGAAGTCAGACTGAAAGGGATCAAATGCCAATGTGTCCTCCAGGAAGCCCTGAAGCTGCTGCAACACTACTCGCTCAATTACCTTCCCCAAAAACGAAAGCAGAACGGTACAAATTAATTAAAAAACGTTTTCTTTTTGGGATAATTAACAACACGCTAGCTTATATTAAAAATTAACTGACACCTCTGTGCTGCTACCAGACCTGGAGCATACTTGTCAAACCAACTGCTAGTCACCCCGCAAAAAGTCCTCAGGAAGAGCATGCTCTGAGGATGCCTCAGCTTGACAGTCTGCTTCAACGATAGCTGAAAGATCTGCTCTGAAGATGGCATGAGCTTGAGTATCCTCTGAACTGGAGTATCCAGGCAGCTACATGGCCTTATAAGGAAAGGGATGAACTTGAGGAAGCCCCCCTCCCCAAACCAAGCAACTCTCCTGGCCTGCCCCCACAGGCAAAAAAGGCAGCAAGTCATTAACTCAGCAGTAGGAGGCCATGCCCACACAGCCTGACACCCCATGGGCTCCACCTCCTGCCCTGTACTCTCAAATTAGTTCCAGGTAAGTCCAGGACTGCTGCTTCTTGTGCAGAAAATAAACAGGATTGGAGAGCCATAGATGCCACCCTGAGCACTTTGGAGGACAAGCAGGATTTTTTAAAGTATTGGGGAATAATCGTACACATTTGAATATAATATGTAGAGAGGAAGTGAGAGAAGTTCAAAATTGTGTTCTAGCTTTTATGTTATCTTATTTCAATCTGTTTTGGTTTCTGTACTCAGTTTTTAATCTTGTTTTCAGAAAAAGAATATTCACTTTTTATGGCTTTTCTATAATTTAGAAAATGAATAATGAGATATGAGGGCAGGGAGACACAGAGACACTGACAATGAGCTTGAGGTCACGTGTTATGGAAAAAAATTGCCAGTCTTTCTAGTATTGCTTTCTGCCTGAAAAGAAGTCCCACTTCACCTGTCTTTGAATTGCTTGTATTTCTACCATTATTTTGCATGATGATACTGTGTGCATATTATTTGGAACTGGGTTTTTGCTTGGAACATTAAAGCAGGCTTGCCTCTGACAACCACAGTTAAAGCAAAAGATACCTCACACTTTGTTTTAAAGGTTAAAAAAGCAAAGTTGTGTGTTTATTTTTATTGAGAAATACAGCTTTAAAATACAAAAGAAATGAAGAGCGGTGGAATAAAGTAATAGAAGAACTCTGTTACAGACTGAAGTTTACTATAGAGAGTGCCTCATTTTTCATTCATTATTTGACTACTTTATGCAGCGGAATTATTGTGGTGTTTGCAAGTAAAACTCTCTGGACTCATGAGTCTCAAACACCTGATGTCCCTTGTTTAATTTTATTTCTGGTTTTCATTTCCAGGCATTGATTTTCCTAGGTATTTCACAGGAAAAAGCTGTTAGCATTATCAGCAAACATTGAATACGGCAATACCGAAATCCCTGTCTTCATATTTAAAGCTTTTATTTTCATCCGTTATCTTCTTACGGATTAAAACATAAAGGAGTCATTAATATATGTTTAATCCAGTGTTCACTAATCTCCAACTTCAACATTAAAGTTAAAGCAGCATAAAAAAGAAAACACCATAATTTATAGAAACTGGCAAGAAAAATATGATGGTCAGATATCCTATTAATTGAATGAAGAGTATTTTCAGAACAACTATCTTTCCGCAAGAAACGTTAAGCCCTTTCATCCATTCAGTAGACCATAGAATTATAGCAGAAGTCATATAAGGGGTCGTCTCCAGACTCATGATTTTTCTCTCTCTCCTCTCTGTGTTTTTTCATACTCAGTACTTGTAGTTTAAGGACGTTGAAATAAACCACAGAGGAAGCGGAAGAGAATCAAAGCCCAAGGAACCAAGAAATCAATGAAAATTCCTATAAAGAAAATAAAATCTGTATTGGATCAGCTTGTTCAATGCAAATTTTCAGACAACTCAGGCTTGCATGAAAAAAAAATAAAAAGTGATACATAAGCTTAAAGTTTTCTTTGAGTGTGTGGTTTTTAAGGCAAAGCAAGCTGAAATTCAAGCAGGAATAAGATAATTGCATACAAGTGATAACTTAAGTTCTACAGAGACGCACACGTATCAAAGCTGGGCAAAGTATTAAGAGTTTTCTAAAACTTTGGATGTATTCTGTTCTCCTGTTCAGATGGAACTTTTGATTCAACCAACGTATGGGGTAAAATAAACAATTCCTGTCCAGTTCTTCTTTAAAGTCAAATGTAACAGTGAATTAAACCTAAAATCCTGCAAGATAAACCAGAGCTACAATCTGTGGCTTCCATGTCATATATGAAATCGTAAACAAGTCTGCTTGTTAACAATAACAACAACCTTTGTTAGGCATATTAAAATAGGCTCCAGAGCATTACAGACATTTCTGAAGTCTGCTTGTTCACAGATACATTTTTTTGAAAAGGGGGAGGGAGTTAAATGGTGCTAGTGTAAACCTTTTCTCCTTGTGAGAGCTAAGTAATCATACATGCAAAAGAGTTTTGATGTTGGTAATACTTTCTCATGCTAGAAATCATCAATATGAAAAATTAATCAAACTAAATGTACAGTAAATCCAATCCATCAAGCAAATGTTTGTGTAAAATGTAATATTAATGTAAAAAGTGTTCTGAAAGTGTTGCTATACTTTAATTTTAATATCTTTTGGTCTTTTTTTCTTTTTACTGTTCCACTGAAAAATACACACTATATAATAAGTAGGTATGATTTGTAATTTGTTTTTAAGAACATGTGCTTTTGCTTTGTCTGTTTCATTGCATATGTGTGTGGGGGGTGTATGCATGTGGGTGTGTAAACTTATGGCATAAAATGACAGATAGATATGGTATAATGACTTATGGAGATAATATAAAATGGCATGGTCCATTTTTATTATAATACAAATGTTAAAGAACAGCTAGATTCAAGTCCAGAAGCACATTAGGGTCCAAGGAAATGTGAGGGTATAAGCTTTCAAGAGTTACAGCTGCCTTTGTCAGATACAGGCATCCCACCGAAGGACCTTTGACTCTTGACAGCTCAATCCCCCCCAAAATCTTCTTGATCTCTAAAGTAGTACTAGGTTCAAATCTAGATGTTCTACGGCAGATCAGTGTGGCTACGCTTTAATTGTTTATTGATGAGTTTAATTGAAGGAAAAGAACTCCATTTTAAATGTTTCAAATATAAAAATGTTAATGTATGAAGATAAAAACGTTATACTTCTCTATTCCAGCAAGGAGAAAATATGTTAGCTGTAAGTTGATTATAGCTGCATGATAAAGACAAGAATGACAGGATTCTCACAGTTCATCCTCAGCTTCCATGCACTATTATTAGTGTACTTAAAATTTGGGCATGGCTATAGACGTGAGTTTTTTAGCATGAACTGAAAGGCTCAGTGAAAGAATTCTTGGCCTGCAAATGGTGGCCTTGATGGACCATCCGAGTGCATCCTAGACCAGGGTTTTTAGTGTACATTGGGGGAAAATGCCATCCACTCTAGAATTAATTCTAGTGATTCAACCACTGGGACTACAGCTCTGTCATGGATGTTAATCTGGCTGCAAATTCATAGCTGGCACAAAATAGGGTGACAAGAAATGAGCCATCAAGCCTCAAGCACAGAGAATTTTAGTGCTTTTAGATGCTAATGGATTAGGCCAAAATAGGACAATAGATTTACCATCTCACCTTGCTAGAATGTTGCACCCAAGGGACCCATAACCAAATAACTGGACTGTTATTTCTTGCTCTTGAGGAAGGAAGATCAGAATGATCAAAGGGGTGGGTGGGGGGACTTCCAAGGGGAAATTGTGTGTTGTCTGAACAAAGAGAAAGAAGCTTCCTTTGTTTTCTTTTTCTCCTTGGATGGACACAATGCTTGAAGAACCAAACCTTTATGTAGGAATTCCTGTCCATTTGACGAGGAACAATGAGAAGTTCCAACTCTTGATCATTAAATTAATGGACTTTTGAATGCTGTTCCTTCAAGAAGTACTAATTAAACATTGTTTAGGATAAGTACCAAGTATATGGGGATAGGAATGAATTTGTTTACCTTGTTTGGTATTCTTGCTTAGTCTGAAATTTGAAAAAGACCACATGTACTCTTTTTTTGTTTATTAAACTTTCTTATATGTTTAATGCTTGAAGCCTGATCTCCGTTAAAACATCACACCAATTCAGTCTTGCTATCATGCAAATTCGATCTTGCTATCTAAAGAGCAGTAAAGGAGATTGGCAGTGGGTAAGTTCACCATCCCTTGAGCACCATAGCTTGGAAGTTGGAAAGTGTGATAGATTGTCCTTTCCCACCCATGCTAGATTGTAGGAGCAAACAGGAGAACTGTAACTAGGCAGAGCATCTAAACAGCAATGCAGGTAAAGAGTGCTGGATGTGCGAATCCTTCTAGCCAGAGATTCTCACTGATTTGCTGCTAGCAATGTTTACTGCCCAAGAGTGAAAGAACAGGGCAGCATTTTTGAGTGATTTGTGTATGGTGTATTCTTTCTGGAACCCTAAGGAATAGGGCTTGCAGGGCCATTACTGCACATACCTGTCCATTCATTTTAATTGTTTGTTTAAATTGTTTTGATATTTTTGCATGCTGTTTGCATACTTATCACAGAAAAAAGCAGGATATGAATGCTTGAGAGAGAAAAAAACTCTACCACACCACTCTTATGTTAGTAATATACATGCTAGAATCACTCTTGGGTTCATTTGTTTCTGTCTGCTAATTTTCTTCTCTGGGCTAGGGCTGGCAATACATTGTTCATACATTCTTTTTGCATGCAAGGATTTTGCTCTTATGTTAGTAATATACATGCTAGAATCACTCTTGGGTTCATTTGTTTCTGTCTGCTAATTTTCTTCTCTGGGCTAGGGCTGGCAATACATTGTTCATACATTCTTTTTGCATGCAAGGATTTTGCTGAAATGCTTTATAGATTTATGTACAAGTTTCATTGATTTCTCAGGATGCAACAAGATGAATGATCTTATTATGGAACTCTTGATGTGTTTAACTTTATTTAAAAGCCACATGATTTGGAGAGGCAGGGCAACCTGTCTTTTTCTCTTTCAGACCTAGCAGCTGGAAGCTATTAAGTCTGGATAAATAATCCTGTCAGAGATCCTTGATGAATTTAACTTTACTTAAACCCAGTGTGGAGGGCCTGATTTGGGGAGGAAATGCCATGCTGGGACATGGCAATCTTTTTTTGTCACTTTCATACCTAATGACTTGGTGCAGGTAATTAGATATAGCAGGGAAATAGGTGTGTGTGTGTGTTTGTGTGTATGTGTGTGTGTGTGTGTGAAACCCCATCTTCATCTCAGTTTCACAGTCCCAATTCGAATTCGGGGCCTTGTAGCTGCTGTGGTCAAGGATCTCGTCTATCTTATCTAGTTATGCCCTTGGAGAAGGGTTTCATGCCTCAGGTTTCATGAGTGTGCATAAACAAATTATCCTTTGTTAAACTGATGGACAAAGAGAAATGTATTGTCGAAGGCTTTCACGACCGGATTCAACTGGTTCTGGTGGGTTTTCCGGGCTGTGTGGCCGTGGTCTGGTGGATCTTGTTCCTAATGTTTCGCCTGCATCTGTGGCTGGCATCTTCAGAGGTGTATCACAGAGGGAAGTCTGTTACACACTGTGTCCAGGGAGAAGGGAATGTTTAATGGGGTTTATATTGTCCATGTCCCAGGCTGGGGAACCAATTAGTAAGCGTTTGGGTGGAACTTGCTATGCAAAGACATGGTTGATAGTATCGTATTGCCACCCGCAACTAGTTGAAGTTGGTAAAAGACACTTTTGGCCACTGCTGCTACCTTTTTATCTAGAAATAGGCCTGAGTCCAAGAGCACCCCAAAATTATGACCTATTCCTTTATTGAGTGGAACTACTCTTTAAAATGAGCTCTAGCCCATGTCCTATCAGATTCATCCAGTCTTGCTCTGTTGTCTTTTTAGCTGTTTTTCAGCAGCAGCAGCTCTTCAGTAAACAAGATTGCTGCCTGAGCTCTAACCCATGAGAGAAGGCACTTCAGAATGATGGTGTCAACAGCAGAGGTCATTTCCTTACTCCAGATGTCAACCAGGTCATCGACAGAAGCACCAATCATATTAACAGGACAATGACTGGTGTTTTTCCTGTGATTGACCTGGCATTTAACAGCAGAATTTTATACCCTGGCAAAATGTTGATACCAACATCTCTTCTCCCCCTACCCCACTCTCTGTGAATTGTGGCATCATCTCTCATCCCATTCCCACCCCCACCCCACAGTATATCTCTTCCAGCCCAGGTGAAATAACCAATAGACACTGGAACAAAGATGCACCCACCACCAATATACACTAAACAGAAGTCCTGACCTATCTCTCATCTGGGTCTTGATAAACATAAAATAGAATTTTAATTTAAATAGAATAGCATACACACACAAAAAAAATTGTTTTCCACAAAGTGATATCCAGTAGAATAAAATGGTGATACTATGGTCATGATCAATATCAATTACATGCAAGCAAAGTTAAAAATAAGCACCCAGAGTTTTGTATTCATGTGAGACATAGTAAATTGTTTTGCTGCTGCAGGTGCAGAAACAAAATACACCAAGTTGAAATGGTGATTTGTAGTTCAGGGACTGCAGTGATGGTTTACTGTGACAACATTAATACGAGTCTCTGGATCTGATACACACTGGCTCAGTCACAGCTAATAAGCTTAATCAACGTATAGGATACAATCTGCGATTAACTACATTGTGCTGATGCCTCGCCTCTCCCCAGGCAGCACACAATAAACAGCTCCAGAGGTTTGCAGCACCTGGTTATAAGTTCTTATGATCTTTCCTTCTGGTCATAACAGATTAGAAACTACTTGATAGATTGTAGAAGGAGAGAGTATGGCTAATATTTGTTCAATTTGTATCAGCACAGTGCAGTACTATATAGCAGACTTGCAGATTATTCCTATAATATCTAACTGTTGGGACATACAAACCAAACATATTTCCCTGGTACTGAACCTTCAAAGAGATGGGCAACAGACTGCCAAATCTGTACCTGATAAAAAAAATTGAGTATAATAATTAAACTAAAAGTGTCAACACCCCAAACTTTAAGAAGTATGACAAGAGCAATTAATTGTTTATAAAATAATTCTATAAACATTTTGTGCATGGTTTCATAACCCAACACTGAATAACATAAGCGTATTTTAAAGTAAAAGTAGCTGAACAAAATGTCTTCCTTCTGCTACTAGATACACAGAACATTTAAAATTATATTCTGCTAACAGCAAAGTTGTTTTGTTAAAGATAATTCTATTCTGTACAGCCTAAAACTGGAGTGTATAGGCATATAGTAATGTTTGTTGGATTTAGCCCATGTGACTGTCTAAATCTAAAGCATTGTTATTGTGTGCTTCTAAATTGCCTGGGAGAAAGACAAGCATAATTCATAATGAAAGATGATAAATGCCTATTGTAAAACCATTCTGCAAATGCAAAAGGAATATCTTTTCTAGTTACTCTAGCACACTACTAGCTGTAAATACACTTGCATCACAATGAAATAATGATATATGATACATGTATAGAAATGTTTGTTCTTTATGTAGTCTAAAATAATTGGTATATTATTTAAGAGTATAATTGTAAATTTGGTATTGTTTACTTCCAAACCTTGTAAATCATATACGCCAGAGATATGTAAAACACAATAGCAGCACACCTAGAGTGTACCTAGGGAAAATGGAGCCCGGTGCAAAATCTGAGTCCCCCCCCCCCCCAACTGGCCGCTGTGATGCTGGAATCCACCCCCAAACAACATCACTTTCAATGGTGCTTAAACTGGGGATCCCAGATTCTCCTTTTAAGTCCACCTGAAAGGGAGAATCTGAGGTCCCCAGTTAAAACAACATTGAAAGTGATGCTGTTTTGGGGTGGATTCAATGTTTAAACAGGGGACCTCAGATCCTCTCTTTAAATCCATGTCGAAGGGGGTGGATTTATAAGGAGAATCTGGGGAAATTTGAGAGGTGCCTGCTGTCAGGGGTGCAATTATTAAGATAGCAGCACCAAAATTTCATAGTATCTTCAGGAGACCCTCCTGATGATACCACCTAGGTTTGGCGAAGTTTGGTTCAGGGGGTCAAAAGTTATGGACCCTCAAAGGTGTAGCCCCCATCTCATATTAGCTCCCATTGAAAACAATGGCGGATGGGACACCCCCTTTGGGAGTCCATAACTTTGGACCCCCTGAACCAAACCTCACCAAACCTGGGTGATATCATCAAGAGAGTCTCCCGAAAAATCCTTGAAATTGTGGTGCTGCTAGCCTAAAAACTGCAGGCCAAAAACGGAAAAATACAAAAAAAAAACCCCACAAACAGACCTGCATTTCTTGCGCCCCCCACAAGGGGGTGCCCAGGGACATTTGACTCACCATGTCTCCATTGCAAGTACGCCACTGAGCACACCTCATGGCCCAACCAATATTCAGAGGACTGATATAAGGTGGAAAGCTAAACGGATATCCTCTCGTCCTTTCCAGATTTGTGAATCTGTCCCTACTTTCAGTGCGTGTGTTTGATGCTTGATGGACAGGCTCAGAAAAAGCATGGAGTTCTGGAGGGATGTTGAATTGTCCTATTATATTTTATAAATTCCTGTATATAGAAAGGAAGGATATCAGAGAGAAGGTTTTAGCCTGACCTTCTTATTATCATAAAGGGAAATTATGGGAATTTTTCACACAGTTTCCATGCTCTCCATGCCTGCATTAAGAAAAATGTTCAAGATTATATATGGAACTCTGTGTGTAGTACAGGAGTGGGCATGGGACACACACACACACACATCTATATTGAAGAAAAAATGAGTTTTGAGTCACGCAGCGCATCTCACTCAAATAGATGAATCATTCCATTTTAAGGGTGGATAACTGTTTAGGATTGCACTGGTGGTCTAATAATCTGCCAGATGATAGAGTTGTGTAATAATGTTAATACCATTAGAAGAATCTTACTAATGTATGCCTTATCTGTGATTAAATTTCCCCAAAGTGAAAGTTAGTTTGGTCTTGAAAATCAAAGGGAGTTGGGAGAACAATGTAGAAAGAAGATATGAAAAATAGGGCAAATGCCCTGCAAGAGCTTGCTGGTAAGGCATGGTTCCTTAGTCTAAATAATGATAAGACATAGGATGCAATTGGCATTCCGTCCCACATACCTGTCTATTCCTGACACTACTGTTCCTAACTTCTTAAACTTGCTGTATTTTACTTTTAGACAAGTTTAATATTTACAAATGTATAGGGGCAAATATATTGACCAAAGTGTTATGATTATTGTTATGCCACATAAAGGCTTATTATTATTATATATTGACCAAAGGGGAGATCTTGCCATAAAGGAAATGGTCATTACTTTGTAATGTTACTATCATTCTACCTTTTACACAGATAATTTACAGTAAAATAATGTTGACCATGGAGAAGAAACAGCATATTCTATTATGAACACTTATAATATACAAATATATATTTAATATTAAATTTTCTTTTACCAATCTAATCCAAGAAATACAATCTGTTTACTATCCATTTTGCGGGTTATTTGGTCTAAATTTATTATGCTCTACATTATTTTGTTAAGCCTGGTTGCACATATCAGATTGGGAGGGATTGTCAATAAAGTGTGCTTAGATAGAATTTGAGCAGCATTAATTGGTGATATTTCCTCTTTCAGCGAGCTTTCTACAACCATGTAGTCTTGTCACTTGGATTCTGTAGAAGTGCTATCTAAAATGCTCAATTTAGATAACTCTACTGTAGATAATTATTTTGGATTAATACAGTATGTCAGTAGCAAATGACTATAGTGATAGCTGGAGTATCCTGGTTCATTTTCCTTCTGCTGATCTATGAAAAAAATCTACATTTATAAGTAATATATTCTCTGATACTTTCTGGGCAGGCACTGAACAGACAAAAGGCAGGCTTCTTGTGAAGATTGTTAAAATGATTATTATAGCAGTCTTGATACTTTTTACCATACAATATGATTCCTTACATTAATATACAATATAATTATTTTAATTTCTCATTTCAGAACCAGTTCTCAAGCTTATCAGTATTAGATTTTTAAACTAGCTTGTGAACTAATATAGTAATTCAGTTAATGAATCTTAATTTTTAATTAAGACAGATACACCAAAACCTAGTTCAGACATTAACAGCAATAGAGTAAAACTATATATGTGTGTGTGTATATCAAAATTATTTTTTTAGAAAAATAGTGATGGACATCAAACTGAAATTGAACTCCTATATAGGGCGACCTGCTGCTCCCCCTTTTATAGGCCATCAGAAGGAAACATATTTTAATGGCATTGTGCTGGTGATGCAACATTATTTCTGGCAAACACCCAGAAGTGCCATCACAGTGCTGGCTTTTAGTTTTACTATAGATTGCCCAAATCCTAGTGTGTTACCTCAGCATCATGCTGGTAATGTGACATCACCTCCCAGTATTCACAAGAAGTGATGTCATTAGCATCATGATGCAATTTCCATAGCAGCAGCACCCCCCCCCCCGCCCCTTCCCCAGTTGCCAGGCATCCACTGGCAATTCCACTCTTGTGTATCAATGCAGCCAAATTAAACTTGGTGGATGAAAAGTGTAATATAAAAGGCATGTGTTATTAGCTTATGCAGTATTGAACTTCACTGAGATGTTCATCTGTTAAAACAAGTGTGGACCAGATTCAACTTTTGAAAGCCATCTGAGCAACAAACTGCAGCTTCTCAGGAACCCTTCAAAATTTCAGTCACCCGTGAGAGGAGGGGAGGTGGAAAGAGCACACTTTCTTGCAGACTTCCAAGGTTTGTTAATGAACAAGCTGTAGCTTATTTGTTTTGTCTGCATTCATCTTATATATTGTAAGAAAACTTTTTAAATAACTGTTTCTCAAACTGTGGAAACCACAAAAACCAGAGAAATTGAACACTAGCCATTAATCCCTGTTTTTCCCCTTTTTTCAAAATGAATTGATGAATGAGTAAATGAGTAGGGAAAGTAACTTTTTTCTAATTTCTTCTCACACTTGCTATATGATCCTGCTGCTTTTCACATTTTTGATCTACCTCTTTTCTTTGTTGTCCTTTCTCTAAGGCTGTTTTCGCACGGGCAGAAAACAGCACCCTAGGGACGGTAAAAACACCATTCCTGGGGTGCTGTTCGTGCAGCTGGCACTGCTGCATCACAGCAGCACCATGCTTGCCCCCCTCAAGCGGCGTGAAAACGCTGCTTTCAAAACTTACTCAATGAGCGAGGTTTTTTTAAAGCAGCGTCTTTCACCTGTTGCCATACGAACAGCAGTGGGTGGAAAGCGGCGTATTCCCCATGCCGCTTCCCCCCCCCCCTTACTTCCTCTCGGCTGCCGTCCCTGTAGAGAAGCCAGGGGATACACCTCCTGGCCTCCGTCCCTACAGGCGTCACCATGGCTATGGGGGGGTGTCCCCTGGCCTCTCTACAGCGACGGCAGCCGAGAGGAGGTAAGAGGGGGGGAAAGCGGCATGCCTCATGTGAAGGCGGCCCTGCAGGCTGATGGGGCACTGGGGCCATTTGCAGAATGGCGTGCGAACGGCCCCAATGAATGCACCAACTGCAGTTATGTCCATGCACCCACGCTTGCTTGCCTGTGCGGAAACAGCCTATGTCTGTCTGAGTCTCTGGGGTGAAACTGTGGCTCACATGACTGTAGTTAAGAAACTTCTCCTTGGAACCAATATACTTCTATTATCCTCATTACAGTGATTGATAAGTAAGATATTTAGAGATCATACTGCAAATTTATGTAGGTTACTGGAACATATGAGAGAATTTCAGAAGAAAATCAGCTTCTGTTTTATAGACTACAGCAAAGATTTTGACAGCGTATCATGAAAAGCTATGGTTTTTAAAGGAAATGGCTATGCCACACCATCTGATTGTTTTGATGCACAACTTGTAATTTGGATGAAAGGCTACTGTTAGGACAGAGTATGGAGATCAAGAATGGTTTCCAGTTAGCAAAGGTTTGAGACAAGGATCTATTTGCTCTTCCTTTCTGTTCAATCTATATGGAAAAGATATAAGAAAAATTGGGTTAGATTTAGATGAATATAAAGTTAAAATTAAGAAATGTTAACTATTTGAAATATGTAGATGGCACCACATTACCTGCAGAAAACAGTGAAGAACAACTACTGCTGAAGGCTAAAGCAGAAAGTGCTGAAGTATAACTACAGATGAACATCAAGAAGAAAAAAGTAATGAATGCTGAAGAATACTGTGGAACGATTCAACTTTAAGATTGGTGATGAAGAAATTGAAATTGTTTAAGATTTTTTGTTCCTTGATTCCTTCATTAACCAAAAGGGAGACTGCAACCAAGACATCAGAAGGAGATGGAGACTGGGAATGACAGCCATGAAAGAACTAGAAAAGATTCTTAAGTATCAGGATATGTCACTGGCAACCAAGATCAAGTTAATTCATGCCACAGTATTCCCTATTACTATGTATGGGTGTGAACGTTGACCAATGAAGGAAGCTGACAGGAAGAAAGTTGATTCTATTGAACTGTGGTGTTGGAGGAAAGTTTTACGGATACCATGGACTGCCAAAAAGACAAACAAGTTGGTTCTAGATCAGATCAAGCCTCAACTCTCCCTAGAACCGTGGTGGCAAACCTATGGCACTCCAGATGTTCATGGACTACAATTCCCATCAGCCCCTGCCAGCATGGCCAATTGGCTATACTGGTAGGGGCTGATGGGAATTGTAGTCCATGAACATCTGGAGTGCCATAGGTTCGCCACCACTGCCCTAGAAGATACTGTATTTCGATCACATTATGAGAGGATAAGATTCACTGGAATAAACAATAATGTTAGGGGAGTGGAAAGCATCAGGAAAAGAGGAAGACCCAACATGAGATAGATTGACTGTATAAAGGAAACCACAGCCCTCAGTTTGCAAGACTTGAGCAAGCCTGTTAGCAATAGGATATTTTGGAGGACATTAAATCGTATGGTAGCCATGAGTTGGAAGCAACTTGATGGCACTTGACATACACAAGATTGCCTTTATATGTATAATGAAGACTTAAAAAATTAACTCGAGTAAACCCTTAATTGTTCTATACTTAATCTGTGCTGAAGGATAATTAGCAGAAATGTATTTTTCTAACAGATTTGCAGTTTCATTGTAACACCTGGAATGCATTTAGGGCAAAGTGATGCTGACATGAGTGTGAAATGTAAAATACATATCTTCATTCACATATTTTTTCCACTTATCAGTTCGATTTATACTTCCTTCAAACCCAAGAAAGCAATTGTAAGAACACATACTTGTCTGTCTTTGGGACTCTCTAGAATTAACCTGTCGTGAAATGTAAAACTAATGTGCAGTTGTAAAAACTACCACCAGCATTTTGCTTGCTTCCGGCTGCTGGCTAAGTAGATTTGGGAATGAAAGGGGTTATTACAAAGTGAGTTCTGAATAGCTATGTATGTCATTTTAAACAAGCAACTAAAATGTGTCTCAGATTTGGAATATAATTTTTTTATATTCATAGAACTGATGGGTTTTTTCTTCTTTTTTATGAAGTGTGCTTTCCATTTGGGAGGAGAAATAAGCAATTGGGCAGCCCAATCCAGAGCCCTGCTGCCTCCAGAAGACTTTTCACTGACTTACAGATGGTGAAAAATACAAAAAAAAAAAAAAGCACGGGAAATGCCCTTTGTGGAGCTTAATGGACTTATGCCACCTAAAAGGGTAACGTAAATCCAAGGGCCAAGGCATAACTGCCGCAAACCTGGGATGGAAGCTGACAAGGGTCATTTCCACCCACAAGAATCCTCCACCATGCCCCTGGTGCAGCAGCGAGGCTGGCAGCAGCAGGCTGGTGGCAGAGGGACACAGCACTGACACAGCACTGGGCACCTGTCGGCATGCTAGGGAGCCGCAGCTGCTGCTGCCATGGCATTATTGTCCCTGGGGTGTGTAAATTCTGCCAGCCTGGGTTCCCCAAGCCAATTAGCCTCCCCCATCTGGATTGGATTGCTTTTGGAAAGCAGCACTGTGAACCTAATTTTTTTTGTTTAAAATGGTTATAATTTATAACGCTTACATGAAACCATACATTTATGAAATATTAGTGGTCATATATAGAAATAAGTAAAGGATTCAGTTTTTTTATATTCAGTTTTCAACTGTTTTCTGGATAATTTTGATCAGAAGTGATAGTCCACTAGGGGAGCTAAAGAGTTGGATATTCCATATAGGGAAGAAAATTTGCAATCTTCTCTAATTCCCTGGAGGGCCTAAAGCTGCAGATACTTCCCCTCAGAAGGACTCCAACCTTGTTATAAACTACATATTAATATTCTAGGTTTGATAATTTCTTGCACTGATTGCTGAAAGAGGGGGTTGTGTTTATATTAATTGGCTATTAGCCAATGTGTTGTTATTCCATTTATTGCATGCTCTATTCCATGTGCTGGTCACTTTTTAAATTTGGAGAGCTGTTCAGCTGTTGACTGCTACCTTGATGCAGTAAACTGTTTTAACATTATGAATTACATTTATACTTTCTTTTCATTCTCCACAAAGAGATGGGCAGTTCTAACATCGTTTTTGCAATCTCAGTCAAAAATGTTTAAATATTTGTCAGACACTAGGTGCATATAAAAGCAACATAAGCTGTTTTGGAAAGTTACAGTGCTTTCACTGATGCCCTCAGTCTTTTGTACTCTAATGTTAATGGGAAGGGAAGTATAGGGCTTCAAGATAACAATCTTATACTGCCTCCCGATTTCATACATTGTATTTACTGATACCTATTAAAGGTTTATGAAATGATAACAATCTTTTGCAAAAAAATGGAAGAACTGGAATTTATGTTTATGCTGCATTTTTGGACCTGTGTGCTAGGTCATTTTCACAGGGTCAGCAAAGCCATTCAGAAATCAGAACTGTTATTGAATACTTGTGCAAGTTTGTATAGTTCACTTCAGGATTGCGGTGCCATCTCCAGCAGTAGTGCTTCATTATTTCAGAATATTCACTTTATTTGTTGTGTCCCCCTTTCCATCATGTAATGCAGGGCAACATTATCTTTTGTTCATTTACACAATGGAATTGACATTCTTGTAGCATCAGCAGTTCTGCAATAACTGTGCTTCGTCCCCCTCTCCATTATACATAGTTGTTGAGCAGTCAGTTCAATATGGAAGTAGTCCTATAGTAAGTAGTATTATGAGGGAAGTGATCACCATCTTCAAGTCCTGACTAAAGAAGACAATGCAGTAGCATAGGTCCACAAAATGCATTAATATCTATAGAGCTTTATCTGAGAATTATCTGCCACTTGGCCAAGTACAGACTGATAAGCCTGTGCTAAGGCACTGGTGACTGGGAGGTCTTGGCTACATTGGAAAAAAAACTGAAAAAAAATCAACAAAATGTGATTTAGCCTTCAATGGGTTTGAGGATACTTCTCAGTGATGCTGGATTGCTACCTCTGAATGAAAATATGCTAGATTCAAGTCCCTCACTTTACAAAGTTACGTACATTCAAATTTAATTTCAATTTGAATGCATGTTCTTTTCAGATTTGCTGTTTCTTATGTCTTGCATGTACCAAATTCACCTTTGAAAACTCTCAGGAAGTTGACACCAAATATTTTTTCAAAAACTAGACAACTAATCTGTACCTGAGAACATTGGAAAGATACTATGCTGAAGGACAAAAGCTGTGCAGCAGAGAATACTAGAGCAGCACTTCACAGCAATATTAATCTTGTAATCTTGTCTTTTCAGGATTGGTTCTGATTATATTCATACTGTTATGGATGTTAGCAAGGCAGGAATGTGTAACACACCACCAAAGAACTGCTTAGTGAACTGGCATGATATGTTATGTTAGACTGACATCTGGCATTTACTGGCCCAGTTTAGCTAGGGGATACTTCGCAGACTGTAGCAGAAAAACACAAATAACAATTGTAACTTACACTGCAAAAGCATTTGTAATGTGCTGCAGAGCATCAGTGTTGTTACTGTCTTGCACCCTGTCTCTTAGATCAGAATCCTGAAGGCTTGAAATGTTGCAGGTGTAAAGCATAGTCTGACACATTCCATTCTACCGCTGAGGAGCAGTTACCAAGTATGGGTTATAAACAATGTTATTGTGTAGAAGCATTGTTTTGTATACAGACTTTGTCAGTTCTTCCAAATTATTTACAGTGTCATGTTTGTTCACTAGGTTCATCTCAGACATCCATGCGTGTAATTTACACCTACTTATCATATTACTTGTTATTGTTCCTGTACAGCAAACTAAGCTTCCTTAGAAGATCTGATGGGGAAAACAAAATTAGAATGTTACAAGTGGGAAACGGCAAGGACTTGCAGGAGGCATCTTATTTTCCCTTCTTCACTGTTTCCTCTGTAGTTCCAGGTGTTCATCTTTGTGGTTCTTCTGTTCAGTCCCACATTGGAGACTACCTCAGAGAGAATATAAAGCTTTTTTCTGTGCTATAGCTTTAAGGGCATGCTGTCCCTCTCCTTTGTTTAGGTGAGAACTTTCCACCTAAACATAACATATTAAAAGGGAAGGGGCAGAATTCATTCCCTCAGTTTTTCTTTCCACGCCATGGAGGTTAGATCACTTGGCGGTAGCTCTGTCCGCACTCATTTCTAGGCCTTTTCAGCATGGCACAGCTGAAGAACAGCACCACGTTGTTCAAGAAACGTGCTGTGTGTGGCACTAAGATGGCCAGGATGGATCTGCACAAGGAATGTGTCCTGTACTTGGGCAAAGCCCATATTTCATTGGCTTGCAAGGCCTGCCTCTCCCTCACTCCAAGATTTTACTTCACAGGAGTTTGAGGGTGGGTCAAGCCCCACAGTTTGGTGTTCAACTATGTCCCTGCCCCAAACTCCACAGGAAGTCCAGAAGTGGTGGGGGTGTGACCCTTCAATGCCCCCCACATGACTATGAGAAGTAGTACCTAGGACTCTAGCCCCCCACTCCTCACTGCACTCATGATTTTAGATCCAGAATTGTTAACACGCTGCCTCCATTTGCTTCCTGTTCCATCTGTCACAGTGTCTGATACCTGTATTCCTATGAGTTTTTTTACATTAAAGCAAACATGTCACAGCAGAAAACAAAGAGCAGGGATTTGCAGAGAAGAAGCAGGAACAGACCTGACAAATAGTACAATCCTCTGCTAAACTTATTTAAGTAATCTTTTTGCACTAAAACTGGGAACATATTCCTTCCCCGAAAGGGACTTATACCCACCCTTAGTCTATCCTTGTATTGGGAACCCCCATTTGATATTTGCACATAATCCTTTTGGATATACTTGCTTCTTATCAACCAGAACTTCCATCATGGTTGAGCTTTCAGTTGAGCCCTTCAGGATTGACAGGTATCTTGTTTTCCACTTCCTCCTTTTCTAACAACTTTGTTCTCCACACACACCCTTCTCTCTCTTCCCTATCCAGGTGAGAAAACTCAGATCCCTGCTGCTTGGAATCCATCTCAGAAACTTCTAGTGAATTCATTGTATGATTCTTCTTTACTAAACTTTAGTTTTGTTTTTTGTTTCCTCCCTCACTCCTTCTTTGGTCTACCAGTCTATTTCTTTATCATTTCCAACCCTGTGTGTGTTGTATCACCAAGTCACAAAGATCCTTGTGACTGTTGTGTGGGCCATTGCTCTAATTGGTATTATGGTATTAAGTGTGAGCAGGCACGCAAGAGTACTGCTCCCTGGAACCTTTTGTTTTGGCCAGTGTTAAATCTGTTCCAGACATACTAAAAGGGAGAAGCTATAGAGGAAGAATGGTAATGTGTCTATTCTGGATTTCTGAAACTAGTGCACAGACATGAAATCAGTTTGAATAATAGGACCACCTTTATATAAACATGCATCTACATTATATGATTCCTGAGTTCTTCTCCAACTTAGAATTTAATATGAATCTGAGAAGATTCTTCCCTCTCTCTGCCCAGATATTGGCTGCTGATAATCACATCCTGATTCCTTCATCTCATTTTTAAAAATAGCACACTGATTTTTTTTTTGTTTAAAGAAGTTTCTTCTATTGTAGCACAGGTGGTTTGTATCAGTGAAGAATGGTTGGAATATTTTAATGCAATTTTAAAAAGTGATTATTTTGCTTTTCTCAGAAGCAAATGTCTTAATATAAGACTCACTAGTGCTAGTTAATCCTTAAATCCTATTTTGTGATGTAATATATGAAGTATAAATGAAAATCCTACCAACTTGCCTGTTTTTTAGCTCTTCTGTTTCCTTTCCCATCTGCAGCCCATGATAAAGCAGAAGGGGGGAATCTCTTGCAGCATGAGCTCTGCTTCCAACTCAAGTTTTTGATTATCAATGACAAGATCCTAAAATTACACTTAAATGTCTCTCACAGATTCTGAAATTGAGTTTCTGAAAAAAAACACAATGGTTGTAATAGGAGATAAAGTGTGAAGTTCCAAAGAAATGAGCTGTGAATTGAACGTGCAATGGAAATTGATCCTATCAGTCCATTTTTGCTCTGCGCTCTCTGGAAAACACAGCTGAATGTTGAAGGGACTAAGATCTCTAATTAAATAGAATGCTGAAGTGCCAGGGGCTAGAGCTGGTCTTGCCAGTCCCTGTGGTCATGAGCGCAACTGTCAGACTTTGCTGCTTGATAACTACCTAAAAATGGCAGGAAGAGAACAGTCTGAAAAATATGTCAAATGTTGTCAGGGGAATAGCAAAGAACTACCCAGCTAAGCTTCAAAGTGAGACAGACGTTGCTCCCTTTCAGAAAGCAATCCTGCTCTCTTATCGTGAGTCAGTGATCCCAGAATGCCACATGATTCATGCCATCAGGGCCTATCATAATACCCCAGCATGCTGCTGGCCAGTGAATGCTTTATTCAAGCAGCTGTAACAGTGGAAGACTATAGCTCTGTAATCTTCCCCTACAGAAGAGAAAATGAATGGGTCGGTTGTGAAAACATAATTAATTACCTTATTATCAAAGCCTCTGATATTTATGGGTAGCATTCAGAATGATTTCTGTTCCATGTAAATCTATTTTGGCAATCTTAATGAATGTAGCATTCATTGTGATTAGAGTGGCTAGATCACACTTTCCTTGCTACTAAGTTGGTAATTTGTTGAACCTTGGTGTATTTTGAGAAGTGGTTCATCTCATGCAGCAAATTTTGCATTAGAGTTTCCATGCACCTAGTTGTTCTTTAGACTTTGTGACTGCATCAGAAACTGAATAATTGGATTTCCATCCCATGAAGTGAAGGAGAAAAGGCTCCCCCCGCCCCAAACCAGGAGACACTTAGTATAACATTGTTTGTTTTACATTTGCTCAGAAGTGAAATTTTTGAGGTACTTGGAGATAATTAGCTATGGCCCTTCTGCACATGCAGAATACTCTTTCAATCCACTTTCAATGCACTCTGCAGCTGGATTTAACTGTGCAGAATAGCAAAATCCACTTTCAAACAGTTGTGAAAATGGATTGAAAATGCATTATTCTGCATGTGCAGTAGGGGCCTAAGATACAGTAAGAGAAAAAGATAACGAGGAAAAGAAGAAGCAGATTGATATTATAACCTGGGAAATCTGACAATCCATGAGTGTTTCCTATACACATGCACCACACACTCCTAGTTTGGGATTCTATGTATACACAGTCATATATTCATGGTGATTTGGGAAATGATCAGAAGGTTTTAATTAAACCAAATCAACCTTTTTTAAGTACACTAATATATGGAAAGGCAAGAATGAAAGATTTCAAAAACACAATATAAGTAAATCAAAGTTACAGCCCTAGAAAAGTAGTGGAAAGCAATGAGTTTCTAATTTAAGTGGTTTAATATATGTCCATTTTCAGCTAGTCCAGTTGGAACCTATCTGTGCATATATGTACAGTGACTCTAATATGAGGAAAAAGAAGAGAGAGCAGATAAGGTATTATAGTAAAGTAGTAAAAATCAGGCTGAGTGGACAAATTAGGGAAGTAAGAATCAGGTTTAAAGAGAAGGGGATGAAAAGAAACAGACACAGAGATGTAGTATTGTAATGTTTTGGGATGAAGAGAGAGAGGAATGGCACAATGCAGAGGGGCTGGTTGGAGTGGAAGGAAAGAGAAGGGAAGGGAAGTGCATTTCTGGCAGAAAGAGAGGGTTTATCTGGATTGAGCCTTTGAGAAAAGGGAAGAGAGGGGAAGAACAAGCAAGTGAACCTGGGGGAACTCAGGTTAGAGCAAGTACAGCTGGGGTAAGAGATTGTAAGAGAGAAGGTTGCAGATGTTACTTGATCCTGAAGCATGAGCATCATTAAGAGTTGCTATGCAGGAGAGACAGTCCTGTGGTGAAACTGGACCCAACATGACAAGCAAATTGGGGATCTTTTATATCAAAAGTCCGTGTCCTTTGCAGGAAAAAAAGGTGTTCTCATTACTTCAGTTACCCCAAGATGGATCCTAATGGGAAAGAAGATGAAATTATTCAGCTAATTGACTTTAGTTTTCTGAACAGATCTGTATTATTTGGAATCCCTGAGTGCAGTGGAATATCAGGTTATTGTCCCACAAGCACTGAATGTTAGGAGATCCTCGTGGAGTCATAAGACAAACTTTTGACGAAGAGATGTGACCAAAGCGTACCCTGTAAGAAAAAGATATTCTATTCCTGTGATTCCCTAGCATGGGAAGACAGGTCCTGTCACTGCCTTTTCCATCTGTTACTTCCCTTCTAGCCTTTTCACTAGATTAGATGGATGGAGCAGTTCTCTTAACACATCAAATTCTTCAGGCAATTGACAAATACTAGTTCCACTTTTCAATCTTCATTATTAGTCCCAGCCATTTTTCTCACCACCCCATTTTTCTCTGAAGTCACTGACAGAAGAAGGTGTGAGCTACCATTTGCTTACCCACTCAGTTCACTCATTACGAGACTCACATCACCAGTTGACCTTTCTCTTATTTCAAGTTTCCCCTTACCCATTTTGCATTTTCAGAGCCAGTGTGATGATTGGATATTTTTTTCACAATTTTGTTGCTAGTGGATGAATTAATGTGATCAGAGTCCAGGAAGAAAGTGGCAATGACAAGGACAAGAGAGGAGAGCCACTCCTCAGCTTCAATTTTTCCTGGCAATATAAATAGTTAGCATTGGGTGGGTGCGTGGGCAGTCGTGAAAAATGGAGTAAGTTTGGATTCAAAACTTTTGAGCAAAATTGATGGGTATAAAACTGTGAAAATAGTAGCAATAGATTTTGAAGACTATGTAACTTGCAATTTTAGTGTATTATTTGCAAACTTAAGATAAAATGAACAATGTCTTTGAACAATATTGCAAGCTTGCAGGGAATTAATAGAAGCCAGAAGTGATGGAATTTTGTGGCAAGTGTTTAGAACATTCTTGGTAAAGATGTGTTGATTAATAAACATGAGCCAAAAGATGCATATTAATCTGTTTATATATAAGAGTTTTCTAGCTCATTAAAACTCCTCTTGGCATTTCAACTAGCGAAGCAGTAGATAAAACTAGTCATTGTCTTTTATCTTGTTGAGGACTCTCATAAGATATAAAAATCAGATTATTGCTAAATTCGTATAATAGTTCCACCGGTGACAGTTTTCTGAGTTTTTTACTAGAGATGTTAGCAAGTTCTGGCCTTTTCTGTAATATGATGGGAACTTCTGTTGAACTTCCCATTGTGATCTCATATTGATTTGGTGAATATGAATAGGAACAGTAGTTTTCTTTTAATGGCAGCATTTTGAGGTCAGTCCAGTTACAGTCCTAAAATCATAATTTTAATTGCTTGTACTAGTACCAGATTATGACCTTGTGATATGTTGTTGTTTCTGATATGGAGCCCAAATAAACAAAATAAGTTCTTCAACTTTATATACTGTATATGCAGAACAGAGAGAAATCTCCATATTCAACACTCAGAGCTTTGTACTCTACGATTTCTGCTAAGTCAAGTCTGTATACAGGAGACAGTAAGGAAATTTAATTCAGTAGGCGGGGCTAATCAGTCCAACAACCTGTCAGTTTTGCCAAAGCTAATGGTACTTATCAGCCCTGGAATGTATGCATGTATACAGGATCTGTGGATCAAAGCTTATGCTGTTTTTTCATCTCCTTTATCATTATTACCCTACAATTAATGGAATTGTCATGTTAATTTTATTATTTGTATTCTAGTGAGTGTATATTGAGTGATAAGCTCATGTGCACCTTTTCTTTAAAGTGTATAGCTTCACAGCCATATGTCAGATATTTATTTAGAGCAGTGATGGCGAACCTATGGCACGGGTGCCAGAGGTGGCACTCAGAGCCCTCTCTGTGGGCACACACAGAGTGCCCCCCCAATCTAGGCTGGCCTGGGCCACTGGGCTCAATTATTAGCATTAAACCTAAGACCTAGTTTTGGGGAAGCAGTCTAGGTAACCCTGTTAAGCGCTGTTAAACCCCACTGATTTTCATGCAAAGAACTAAAGCGCGATCCTTTACCTGGGATTAAGCTCAGTTGCTGGCAATGGGGCTTGCTTCTGAGTAAACCCTCCTAGGGTCATGATTCACCCATTGGAAGAGTTGCACAGTTGCTTCAAAGCAAAGCCAACAACTACCACCAAGCTTACTCCCGAGTAACGCATGCCTCGGAGCCAACCATTTTTTCTAAACTAAAACCTCAGTATTCAGGTTAAATTGCCCTGTTGGCACTTTGCGATAAATAAGTGGGTTTTGGGTTGCAGTTTGGGCACTTGGTCTCAAAAAGGTTTGCCATCACTGATTTAGAGTGTAGCGTCTACAAGTACTTCCATTAAAATTGATTTCCTTATTTTTACAGATCCGGTGCGAGGTCCAAGAAAACTGAAGGTTGTAGATATTAAATCCCAGCAAATCACTATCACCTGGGAGCCATTTGGCTACAATGTAACTCGTTGTCATAGGTACAACCTCACAGTCCATTACCGCTACCAAACTGGGGGACAAGAACAAGTCAGAGAAGAAGTGAGCTGGGATACTGACAATTCACATCCTCAGCATACCATTATTAATCTATCCCCTTATACTAATGTCAGCATAAAACTCGTTCTTATGAATCCTGAAGGACGGAAAGAAAGCCAAGAAATTGTGGTACAGACGGATGAAGATGGTGAGTTTTAAAGTGTAATTTTTGACTGAACACATTTAATATGAATAGAAACATATTTAGCAATGCTTACCGGTATGTTTGCATTTTATTACTGAATTTTTCTGAGGGGGGAGTCCAAAATCAAAGGATGCCGCGATTTGATATGTGAATTATTGCCTTTTTGGTTCCCAGTCTACTGGTGTTTTGATGGTCAGTTATTTAAAAAATGATGGTTGCTTCTACCTCAGAATAGTGATCTCAGCCACTCAGGATTCACCTGCGAATTAGATATCACAACTCTGTGTAGCCAATCACCTTTAGCTATGAGACATCATCACAAAGCGAACTGAGAGGGAAGGAACTTCCTGTCTGTGAAGGAGCAAACAATTTCAACCCTTTTCAGCTCATCCTTTGAAAAATCAATGGAGCCGTTTTTAACTACCCATTCACCTAACCTTTTCACAGATAGCAGCTTTGTTTCAGCCCTAAATTATATGCACCAACACATAATACACGTTATCTATTTTTGTTTGTAAAATAGCCAGGAATATCATTAGTCAAAATGGCCTGTGTGTTAAAGAGGAGGTGTATTTTTAAAGGGAGTAACATTAATTCCATTGAGATTTACATTTTTCTTCTAGTAGAAATGGTCTAAGAGCCACATCCAGAGAAGGGCCAAAATATGCTGGTGGAAGGGGCTTATGGCCATGCCAGTGGATTTGGCGGAAGAGCAGTTTCGCTGCATGCAGCCACTTCTGCCTTCTTCCCTCCCCTGACTGCTGGGAGGTGGACCAGGCGGACCAGGCTGGGAGTGTGGCCAGGCGTGGCTCTCTCCCAATGTGGCTGCCTCCCAGCTATTCATGCAGTTACACCAGAAGACTGGGCCTGTGACTTACGCTGCCCTTTTGGCTAGTGTAAGTCTATTGAGCACCATAGAGGCTTCTCAGAGGGTGGGAGGGTTTGTCAATTTTCAAGCCTCCTCATGGTGCTGGATGCCTGTTCAGGGCTCGTGGCCAGGCACCCAGCTCTTGAATGGGGCTGCCACCATTTCTCATCAATAGTTAGATGCTCAATGTCAGGGGTCTGCAACCTGTGGCTCTCCAGATGTTCATGGACTACATCAGCCCCTGCCAGCATGGCCAATTGGCAGGGCCTGATGGGAATTGTAGTTGCAGACCCCTGCTCTATGTTGAACAAAAAAGCTTTATCATTTCTCCAGAGACAATGGTATCTCTGGAAAGCACTATAGAATTTTTTACAGCAAATAACATTTTTTCCTTTCCTCATGCAATCAATATGGTGAGAAATTGTATATGTTATATTGTTGGAAATAACAGGCACAGTATAACTTTTTTAATCTTTTGTCAGCAGCTGTAGACAAAGGAGACTTGAAATTTCAGCAGCCATAGAACAAACAGCTAGACGACAAGGGCAGTGCTTGCCTCAGCCTGGCCTGGCCTGGTCTGTGGCGGGGAGGGAAGGTGAATGGTGCTTAGAGGGGAATACCCCCTGCTGCCCCCCCCCCCCTCATGGCATGCCTCCATATGAAATATGTTACAGGAGGTCTTCTGATGAGGAAAATGTATCCTTATTTTCACATGGGATGTATTGTTCATTTCCCATCTCACCGATTTCTCACCTTTCTGCCTCTATCTCTGTAGCATTGATTGCTGCTGCAACCATGTAACACATGGATGGGCCTCTACTACAGTGCAAGAACATTAGGGTTAACTTGTTTTACTGTTTACGTACAAAATCGGTGAACATTCTATATAGGAATCTTTTCATATATCTTTGTTAGTGGTGTGGATTTATTTATATCAAGGCTATGCTAACAGTGATGCAAAATATAAATTTGATTCTCAAGTGTGGGGCGGGGAGGAGTTGTAATCAAGTCTGAATCTCACATCTTTCCCATCATTAAGCAGATACTTTTAAACCATGAATTTAAAACCCTTTGACCCTTTGTGTGTTCAGCTGCTAATTTTACTTTCAAAATCATCACGGAACGATCCTATGCAGCACTATTTTTACAATCTAGACTCCCTTCTTCACTGTAGGGTTTTATGTTAGCCCATCTAAATGCCTTCCCCTCAATTGTACTATCTGGATGGTATCAACAAATTCAACACACCGTATAATTTTCAAAGATCCCTTTTTTTGATGACCTTTATTGGTAGTTTAGAGTTTACAGTTTAGAGATTCTGTCCATAAAGAATCTGTGATGCAATACTTGTTGAAAGATGGTGATAAAACCACTAGTACTGACTTTAGATTTTAGTAGAAATGTTTAAAATTAAATATAAATCAATCAATTTAATAACTGATTTTTATATACTGTGTTTAATTTAGTATTTATCTAATACGTCATGTAATATGTCTTTACTGAAATCAAGTCTCCTATTTTATCATTCATACATTTTCTGAACAAGGGCATTTATTAGTTTTTTATCATATAGTTTTTCAGATAAATATAAAACCATTATATAATCTAAACAATTTTGTCCTACACAGTTGTACCTGCTTAGAAACAGCATCTGCTAGTTTAAAACTAATATGTTCTTCATGCAAAAAATGCACAAAAATATTCTTAATTTGAAGACAAATACCATAATTCTGTACAAAGTTAGTTATATTTGATTGAGAGACAACCAGTGGTACGATTCAAATAATTTAACAACCGGTTCCGAAAGGACTCAATGGTGGGATTACAACCATTCTCTGAACAAGACAAAAAATTAGCTATTGGTTCTACCAGATAGTGCAAATAGGCTGAATCCCACCACTGGAGACAACTAGAACCTTTATACAAATTAGGACCATAGCAAGCGTTGCCAGGCAACTAGTGAGTGGGCTGGAGGCAGGAAGATGGAGGGAAGGACATGATGCCAGTGGCACTACATCACTTTTGAGCACAATCCAGAAGTGCCAAAGGGTAATATAGATATTGCTGGAAACTCTGTGATTTATCTATGAGAAGGAAAGTAGATGTAGACATGTTGTATGGGTGATAGTAATTAATAGTCATAATTCACTGCATATATTGCTTTTTATAAATATATTACTTAACATTTTTATATTGCTTGCCTCAGAATTATATTTCCCCATTTATTTTAATTTACTTCAGAAATTAATTTTTAATTTTAAAAAATGGAAAAAAAGGATTGTTTAATTAAATTAAAAAAGAAAACGATCAAATTTAACAAGGTTTCATGTATCAAGTTCCAACTGCATTTTAATTAAAAGAACATCAATCCGTGTAACTAGTTTAATGCTATTGAATGAGTAGAGAGCACTTTTGCTTGTGCAAAGGAGGAAGAGTGGCCATGACTTCCACAGTTGAACTAAGACTTCCTTCCTAACGCTTTTCAGTTGGTACAGGTGGGTGCTATAGGAATGGGAAGTGCTTTGGCACAGCATGGGGTTACATCCAGCACTGGACAACCCACCTGCTTCCTGATATTCCCAGTCCCCCCAGCCCACTTGCTGGGAGTGGGACCATGAAGTGGCAAGTCCTGAGATCCCACGTGGATGCAAGCTGCTGCACGGTTTCCTTGCCACTTATTGGTGAGAGCCAGCTGACACTCCCCAAGCTCGGCATGCTGCTGAATGGCTCCACCTTTTCAGCTTGTAAAAGAGTCCGTAAAACAAGGGAAGCAGGGTTGCAGGGACAGCAATGGCTACTAAAATGTTTTTTAGATTATGTTTTTCTTTTTTTAGTTCTGCTGCCTTTTTATCACTGATTTTTAATTGAGCACCTTCATAAGGAAGTACTGTGCAGAGCTGCTAAAGTTTCATATCTAAACAATTGATTTCAGTGATATCAAACACAGAGACACTTCACAGTCACTCCACTGAAATCAATGGCTTTTGTATTTTTGTACCAATGGCTTCGTTTTTTGTATCTTTTTTTAAAAATTTCTACCAGTGAGTTTTGTATGCTGTACCATAGCTTTCTGTACCATGGCTTTCTGTTCAAAGTACAGCTACAGAAACATACATTAAAGTAGTCAAAGCTTTGTTAGTAATCACTAACAATACTTTTGCTTCTTTTAGTTAATATTTCTGTAATTTATTGTACTTGTCTTTATTGTAAGGTACTTTCATGCCCTTTAAACAGAAAGCTGTGGTACAAAATACAATTCAAGTAAAAATGCAGCTTTTAAAATTTGTTTTTAAATTGTTTAGTTTTTTAAAATCCCTCACAATTTAGTAACTGTTCTGTAAAGAATCTGACATTGTGTTAGTAGTATTAAAGAGGTTTTCCCATGAAGCCTGAAAGAAGAAGCACCCATACAATTCTGTTTTAAAATATTATGTATAAGTATATAGTTACGTATCTCAATATATAATTTCCATATATTAAGAGATTAATAAAACATTCACCAGTTTATAAATTCATAAATTTGTAAACTCGGGTTGGTTGCTTCCAGAGTCCTGCTAGGTAGAAACTTAATTTTAAGCAAAGGTAAAATTCCCCGTGTCTTGGGTGAATAAGATTTCACTGAAGAAATGTCAGGTTAATTAAGACTGCAGTGTTCTCCAGGTTGCATATGTTTTATTCTATTCTTAATAGTTGTTGTTTTTAAACTGAGACTATTTGATGGGTTATTTAGTATTTTTCTTGTTTCATGCTGAGAAATGATGGTGACTGTTTTCTTTCTGGAAAGATTGCAGTGTACTTACAAGTATTTAACTGTGGGATTCAGAAATATTTTCTCCATGTCATTCCACTATTGTATGGAATCCAGCATTCAAGACGCAATTCAAATTTGCTGGTTAAATGTAATTTTCCCTTCACAACAGTAACACAATTGTTGTGAAGCCTCTTATATGCCAGTGTTATTGGCACTGATAGGTTGTATAATTCTGCACCACCTATGTCCACACATTTTGTATTGTTTTTAAAAGTTTTATTTTTCATTATATTTCTAGTTCCTTCCATGCTGTATTCACTCTCTGCTGTTCCACTTTTGAGCAAGTCTTTCTTTTTCTTTTGTAGCAATGACATGAGTTTCTTCCCTGGTATTTTGGAAATGGGAAAAAGTTGGGCAGATCCCCTCTCTGGCTCGACAATGACCAATTCCCATTTCATTTTTCACCCCAAAGTGGATGAAAAATACAGAAAATGCACCTTTTCAGCAAAGCGACCTCCATGTCCTATAATCTTACCGTGAATGAAGGGCAAGGGCTAGTAAAAGTATAGCGCTGTGAACGTAGTCTTCCCATCTGGGCTAATCATATGCCATAATTTACTAATTGTACCATAATTGTACCATATACCATATACAATTGTACTAATTGTACCACTAATTGTACCATATATATATAAAATGTTCCCCTGGGGTATTGCATGTTGGCAGTTCCATTCTATATTCTAGCAGGACTATTTAAACCTACTCTTATCCACTGAACAATTGTGGACCATTCAATAAGGCCGTGCTCCAACAGTTTCATTATATATGTCTACCAACTTTCAGTTTGTAAAAATTCTAGCTTCCTATTGTTACATATATATATGTTTGCACCTACAGAAGAAATGCTTTACTGAATCTCAGTTCTGTGGGATTCAGGGCCTTTTGACTTTCTTCCAATGGGAAAAAAATTATATAGGTCATAATTTAGTTCATTCTAGTGCAAAGTTTCAATGTTTCCTCATAATTTAGAACATATTTTAATATGATCTTTGAAAAATCATCTAAGGAGATCATTTTTTGCAATTTTTCAAGGGCCTAAATATCTGCCAGCAGAACTCAATATAGTTACAATACAAAAAATCTAAAGATCTATTTCTCCCTAATCATTAGTTCCAAGTGCCGTTCCACTTGAGTCTATTCAAGGAAGTACTTATGAGGAGAAGATATTCCTTCAGTGGAGAGAGCCAGTACAGACATATGGTGTGATCACATTATATGAGGTACGTTAATTAACACTTTTTTTGTTTTTCTCCCTTCTTCATGTAAAATATTAACTGGTCTGTTGTAAAGTATTTTTTCTGGTATATCTGATCAAGGTTTTATTTATTTAAATACTTATATCCAATCTTATTCAAAAGTTTATAGTGATCTATACTAGATCAGTAAATCAAAAACTTTAAAAACACAACAATCAATATAATCTCACTGAAAGTAGTCCAGAAGCCCAGTTTAAATCCATAATAAATTAATCACATCTGCAATACTAGTAATGCAGATAACAGTCTCATCTATAGAATAGATGCCACTACTGGGCAGGGGGAGGAATTCTGCAAAGGATATCTTTTTCTGGGATAGACATCAGGACTTTTTAGCAATATAGTGTGATGTACAGAAAGGCCCTGGCCTGGGTAGAGGCCAGCCGTATCGACAAGGGGCAGGGGACTACCAGCAAATTGGCCTCCGTAGAACGCAGAGGCCTATTTGGGACATATGGGGTTAGACGGTCTCTATTTTCTCAGGAGTATAATGCTATAGAGTCCACCCTCTAGGGCAGCCATTTTGGAGGGGAGAGGGAGAACCAGTGGCAGGATTCAAATAATTTAACAACTGGTTCCGGTGGTGGGATTCAAATAATTTAACAACTGTTTGTTTACAAGCACCATTTTAACAACTGGTTCTGCCGAAGTAGTGCAAACCTGCTGAATCCCACCTCTGGGGAGAACTGATCTTTTTTGTCCGAAGATTAGTTGTAATTCTGGGAGATCTTCAGGCCTCAACTGGAGTTTAGCAACTCTAAGGTAATTTATGGTTGTTCTGTTCTGGAAGAAAAAAAATTTCCCTGGGGTGTTGCATGTTGGTAGTTCCATTCCATATTCTAGTAGGACTGTTTAAACCTACTCTTATCCACTGAACCATTGTGGACCGTTCAATAAGGCTGTGCTCCAACAGTTTCATTATTATAATTATACTTTAGGTAGATGACTGGTAACTAGTGGGATTATTCCCAGTTCTCATAGATTGGCTTGGCTGAAGGCAGGACCTTTCTTCATGTCCAGGATTTCTTTTTTTTTATTGGCTTATTTGTTTAAATTATACTGGGGTGGGGTTGTTGTTGTTTTTTGGAAATTTCTTTGAGCTTCTTTGGGTCCTTTTGGGGAAACAAGCAGCATAGAAAAGAAAATAAGTGAATTTGACACTTTAATGTAAGGTAATGCTAACATGTTAGATTTTTTAAACAGCAAAAAACAGCCTTTGATGGTCTGTCGCATTAGAGCCTTTCACATTGGAAGTATAAACAAAGTTGTAGCCTTTCTTTAATTCTATATCACGTCTTTTCCCCCTTACTTTATATTTCCACCTAATGTATAATAAGAAAGTTCACAGGAGCCATTGCATTATCAAATTAGTGAAACTCTGCTTGTACTAGCCATGTATAATATTACCTGCTGTAGTTATATAGATCAGTATTTTTAATGGTAATACCCACTAGTCAATCATTCAAGGGCAAAATTGGGAATGGTCATATAATATTGAGCATTGCTACATTTCTGTAAACCTGTTCTAATTCTCTCACGTGATAAAATACTCCTGTCCTCAGTTTGGTAGTGTAATAGTTTATGAATTTGAGAGGAATAAGATCCATGCTACTATGCCCTGTCACCAACAAATGTAACTAACACAGAGGCTAGAGAATGGTGTAAGAACTGGCCTGCTGGTGCATTGTAATTCACTGGATGTTAGCCATCTGTGATGTAAATAATTGATGCTGTTTATATCTGCCTCTGGCATACTATGGAAGCACCTTTGCCCTCTCCTCTGCCTTGGTATTTAACCCATTATAACCTTGTCTGCCTGCTTATACCAAGAATGAATCCAGAAGTAAACAAAAGCAGAACTTTATTTCCCGGTACAGGAAGAAATATTTTGGTGTTGAAGAACAAAACAATTCTAACTGGGTGTGAGACTTACCGGTAATTAGGAGAAATAGTTTCATTGTAACAGAAGATGCTACAGAGATTGAGGAGGAGCCAGTCAGACATTGCCAGTCTATCATGTGAGGATAAAATATCTCCCTCAGATGCAATGCGTAAACATGGGACTTGAGGATCTTATCTCTCTTACTGAGGACTTTTTGGGGCCAGGGCTGATTCAAATTAAGGCACATGATTGATTCAAATTAAGGCACATGATTGAAGGGGTAGGTGATGGAAAAGGTGCATCTGTGTGCTCTTGAAGGAGCATGGCTCACTGATAGAGCATAAGATTGGCATGCAGAAAGTTCCAGGTTCACTCCCCAGTATTTCCAGTTAAAGGATCAAGTAAGTTCACAATGAGGCCTATTACTCAGAAAATAAATGGAGGCTCTTTATTGTAAGAGAATTTGAGGGGGGGTATTGTTTGTTTTGTTTTCAGTCAAGTCACAGCTGACTTATAGAGTCCCATAGGGTTTTCAAGGCAAGAGACCTTTGGAGTTGGGTTGCCATTGCCTGCCTCTTCATTACTGCCCGGTTATTCCTTGGAGGTCTCCCATCCAAATACTAGCCAGGGTTGGGTCACCTTGCAGGCTTCCATGGCATGTAGGGATTTGAACCTGGGATTTCCAGGGTTTAGTTTAACATCTTAACCACTACTACACACTTGATATGAATGACAGAGTGAATGCTTCTTGCTGAGCTAGGCTGGAGAGAGATGGCAGAAAGAATGTCCAGCCTAGTAATCATAGGGCGAGAACAAATGACTGAACGGAAGGATCTCCTCAGTATAGGATTCTGGGTAACTGAAGGACAGCATCAGAATAAATAGAAGGAAAGGTCAGAAAGTGTCCTATCCTTTAGTGACTCATTGTTATGTTGTCTCCTGAGTGACCCTAACGTATGCACTAATATTAAGCAATTATACAATCAATTTATTCTAATATAAGCAATGTAAAAGACCTTTATCTCAGATGCTGGAGAACCCTGCCAGTCTGAGTAGACACTACTGCACTTAATAGACTATTAATCTGATTCAGTATAATTTGCTCTATTCATTTATAGCCCACTTTTCTCCCCAGTTGGGACCTAAAGTAGCTTACAATCTTGTCTCCTCCATTTTTATCATCACAACTACCCTGTGAGGTAGGCTAGGCTGAGAATCAAACCACCCAGTAAACTTCTATGGCAGAATGAACTTCTATAGAACTTTTATGGAACTATGGTTCTCTCAACTCCTCGTTCACCAATCTAACTACTGGGTCTCATAAGGCAGCTTCATGTTTTTTATGTGAGATAATAAAAATGGCGCAAATCAGAACGATAGGATTATAAATCCTCTATGCATTCCAGCAGTCATTCTCACAACAGGAATTTGAATAAACATAAAGAATGTTCTGTAAATCTAGCACCCAACCATATTTCTCAAAGATTCTGAGAGGCCAGCCTCTCCTACACTGACTGAAACAGTGTCACTCTTCTCTGAGCAATCTGACCTTGTTGTTGTTGTTGTTGTTAATTAGATTTAGTAACCCGCCCTCCCTGGCCAAAGCCTGGCTCAGGACGGCTAATAAACATCTAAAATACAATCATGAAAGCAACATCAATAAATTAACCATTAAAACATTTCCACAATATAACAATGATGATTTGAACAGTCTTACCCACATTACATTTCCCAAACTCTCACCATAATTTCACAAGATCTTATAGGTGAGGAAAGGAGGGAGGAGCATTAGCCCAGGTGCCAAGATGACATATGGACCAATATTGTCAGTTAAGACCTGGCAGAATAACTTGGTCTTACAGCCCTGCGAAATGGATTTATATCTCACAGGGCTCTAATGTCTGCCAGGATTGAGTTCCACTAAGTGGGATCCATGGCCAAAAAGGCCCTGGCACTGGTAGCCAACAACCAAAGCTCCTTGGGACTAGGAACCATTAACAAATTACCACCAGAGCATCTAAGGGTCCTCCATGGGTGATATGGTGTAATGTGGTCTTGAAGTTATGATTGTCCCAGACATCTCAAGGCCTTAAAGGTAAGTACAGATACCTTGAAAACTATCTGGAATTCAACTGGCAACCAGTGTAGCCTGTACAGCACAGATCTAATATGCTCTCTCACTGGTGTCCCAGTGAGTACTCTCACAGTTGTGTTCTGGACCAGCTGCAGTTTGCGGAGCAGTCTCATGAGTAGACCAGTGTAGAGTGAGTTACAGTAGTCTAGCCTGGAAATGACCATTGCCTGGATATTGTGGCCAGGTCTGTACAGGACAGATAGGGGACCAATTGCCTGGCCTGACATAGATGGAAAAAGGCCATCCTGGTTATTTGTGTGACTTGGGTTTCCATAGATAAGACAGACTCCAGAATCAAACCCTTGTTCTTTACAAAGGAGATAGATGTTAAAACCTCACCATCCAGCTTCAGCAATTGGAACCTTTATAAAAGATCTTTTATAAAAGAATCTTTATAAAAGATCCAAAGATAGTTTATTCAGCATTCCTTGTAGATTCCTCTATGGATCACATCTATTCTGCAGCAAGAATAATGGCTACAGGCAAAAAGATTCTGTCTGCATCCCACAAGTACTTGGCTGCAACACTGAGAAGTTGCTCCAAGCTTCCAATCAAAACTTGCTAGTGTCTCCCACCCCAAATTGCTCTTCCAGCACTATGTCATAAAATGACACTGAGCCCACAAATCAGAACACTTTGTTCTGAAAAAATATTTACTGGCACGGCAAGTCTTAGAATCAGACAATAAAAGATACAGAAATAGCCACCAATATATAAAATCCCTATGAGACTATTTAAAATATAATTGAGAAGAAATCTGTGGTAATTGTCATTTAAAATATATGCCATGATATAACATGTCCAATTTAGAAAAAAAAATCTGCAGGTTCTACTGAGCCAGTATTATTCACAGTGCCTCAAGCAGGAAACTCATTTATTTGATATATAGAAACAACATGTATCATCTTTTAAACCCAGTGTATTGTGATTTGCCTTGAGTTTACTGGTAGCCTTTTCTAATCCCAAAGGTCAAAACTGAGAGCTCGTGTAAATTATGAGTTTACCCTGGGTCAGTGCTGAGTTGAAATTAATTTAACCAGTGCCTGACCTATATAAAAAGTATCTTGAAATTGATGTATGTACCACTGAAAGTTGTGTTTATATTGTTCAAGTTACATTGGTTTGAAGAAAAGCTAGTGTTCACACTGATCAGCAAATTACAAAATTCTAAAGATGGATATTCAAATTGATTCAGTAATTGGACTGGCAAAAAACACATGTTTAATGCATTCCCTTTGCCTATTGCCTGCCTTTGTTTTTTCAGTCTGGAAGTTCATTTTTCATCCCGTTTGGTGGAATTTCTTTTGTAGCTAATCTTGCTGTTCTGGCTGTTCTGATTACACCATCCCTTGCAATGAATATGCCCCATGTTGGCTTTTTTAAAACTACAATTCCTTGTATGGCATTGTGTTCGACTAAGGCTGTTGCATGCATGAAGATGGGATACTACCAAGGAATACCAGGGTTGCTGCACAGAGACATCTAATTGCAAATCACCTCTGAATGTCTCTCCCCTATTTAACCAGTGCCCGACCTATATAAAAAGTATCTTGAAATTGATGTATGTACCACTGAAAGTTGTGTTTATATTGTTCAAGTATTGCATTCTTCTCTGTCTCTGTTCTGAAATTTTTCTTTTTTTCTGTTTCATATTTTTCTACCGTGTTGGTCAATTATACTGTGAAAATTAATTAAACATTTTTTTAAAAAAACATATAGGGTTGCCATAAGTTGTTTTCAACTTAATGCCCCCCCCCCCAAGTATTTCATTTCACTCTTAAAGTTTGTGGTTACAGGTACAGATCAATGATTTCAATCACAAGAACTGTCTCCACCCTGGAACCTGACATTCCAGTTGGAGAACACTGATTCTACTTATAGCAACAATCATTCCATTCTGGGGCTGTCATACCAGTCATTTTCACTAGCTGGTGATCCCTCACCAGCTGGATATGCGATCCGCTCACTGATGAACACTCCCCTCCTATAAGCATTGACTCTACGTGCCTTGTGTTGTTTGAAGAGAGCTAGAAAAAGATAAGAAATGAAAATTGAGGGGGTGAAGCATTTTTTCTAGAGATTTGGGGATGTAAATTACAGTGAATTAAAACGGTAACTCTGATGGAAGTGGAGTTTTTTACTTTTGTTAAACCTAATCCATTTTATGCATTTTGATTAATTCTTTCAGCCACTTTCTTCCTAATATACTATACAAGACTATTTCCAGCCCTGTACCAGACAAGGCCCTTTTATAACATACAGTATAACATATGGAGTTGAATTTGTACCATAAAGGATATTGTTAAAATCCTGGTTCAGCAATTAACTTTCCGCTTGGCTTAAATGTCATTTTTGGTTCTGATTTACATTAAAGTCTTACCTCATAGTGTTATGAAGATGATAATTAATGCAGCTCATTCTAGATGCTAAACAGTGTCATATGAGAGAGTAATAGCAAGCCATATGTAACTAAGTATATTACACACAAAAACAGGTAAAGTGGCAAATATTTAACTGTAAAAGTTTGAAACAACGCATAGAATAAAATATTGATGTTCTTCTAATGGAAAATATTTTTGTCCTCCAGTAGACAATTTCAGTTATTCAGAAATTTGCCACAATTTTCTAGCTCTCTAAAATTTCAGTTAAGACCTCTTCAATAACAATAGTAATAACCACAATGCACTATGCAACTGTTGTTTCATGGACATGTTTATAGAGAAGTAACTTATGCTATTTCTGCATGGCCAGCTGAGCAGAGGTTCATCGGCATAGTTCATGCTGATGCACCCCCGGGACCGTTCGCATGGAGTATAGGCGATGGCGCAGCCTTCGCACAGGCTGCACCACTTCCAAACGGCTCTTACCTCCTGTCGCCTTCTATTGCATTGTAGAGGCCAGGGGATATGCCCTCATGGCCAGAACGATGGCTCTGAGGTCGGAGGCCAGGAGGCACGGCAACAGCCAGAGCGACGGCTCTGAAGTTGGAGGCCAGGAGGCATGGCAGCGGGTGGAAGACACTGCTTTTGAAAAACTTCTCTTGTTGAGTGAGGTTCAAAAGCGGTGTTTTTGCACCACTTGGCTGGCACGAGCACAGTGCTGCTGCGATACAGCAGCACCTGCTGTGCGAACAACGCCCCAGGAGCAGTGTATTTACCGTCCCTAGGGCGCTGTTATTGGGCTGTGCAGAACAGCCTTAATTTTGTCATTGTAATCAAAATAAATGAATTTCAATTATAGGTAGATAACTTTAAAATGTAGCTACATTAAAAATATTTTATTGGTTCTAAAATGGTGAGGGCTGTAGCTTGTTCTGTTTTGGTGCAAAGCCAACAATAATGCAGTCTGGAAACGGAAATTACAATATAAAAACTGACAACTTTAAGGTGTTAGTGTGAGTCTGAACCATAGCCTTTATAGTTGTAATCTAGCTGTCTCCAAATCCCTGTATCTATAAAAGTAATAACTCATAACAGTTTTGTCTGAGCCTGTATCCCTTCATTGCACTCTGGATTTGAAGCACATAAGGCAGTAAGATAACTTATCATAAAATATCTGACAGTGCACACATCAGAAGGGTTTACTGGGTAAAAATGCAATCTTTGTCCCAACTGTGGAAGATAATATATAACTTTGTTATTCTTTTGTAGATCACCTACAAGGCTGTCAGCTCCTTTGACCCAGAAATAGATTTATCCAACCAAAGTGGACGTGTTTTAAAACATGGGAATGAAACACACTATTTATTTTTTGGTCTGTATCCTGGGACTACTTACTCTTTCACTATAAGAGCCAGTACAGCCAAAGGTTATGGACCTCCCATTACAAGTCAGTTTACTACAAAGATATCAGGTATTGTTTTTTATTTAACAGTGTTTCTTCTCTTGATTGAATATCTATTATATTCATATGGTTGTTTACTTGGAATTTTACAAATTGGAAATAGCTTTTAATTAACGGAATTACATTTTATACTTTAGGACTGAAATCCTAAACAAACTCATTAAAAATGTTTCCTTTTGGAATATGTTAGCCAAAGGCCCTTTCCGCACAGGCCAAAAGCGATGCCATCAGATCGTTCTGGTGGGGACCCTTCGCACAGGCGCCGCTGCCAAATTGCTGCAGTGGTGCTTGGTTCCCGCCAAAACGGTGTTTTTAAACTTCGCTCGGGGAGCGAGGTTTTTTGCAAATGCCGGCTTCCATTCGGTGCCATGCGAACGGCACTGGGTGGATGCTGGCTTTTCTCCCCCAGCCCTGCCAAATGCTGCTTACCTCCAGTCTCCTTCTGTCACATTGTGGAGGCCAGGAGACACGCCTCTTGACCTCCGACTCCAGGGTCATCGCTCTGGGCAGGGGGGGCGTGTCGCTCTGGGCAGGGGGGGTGTAAACTATGGGAAGGGGAGCGTAAACTATGCCGCTGCACCCTCGCAAGCTGGCCGTGCAGAAAGGGCCTTTGGGTCAATATTATTTTCCTCCAGCCATTGTCCTTTTGCGAATAATCTAATTTAATGCTTATTCTTTAATTTTCAAATGCATGATATGTAATGCATTATATCTGAATGTTGACCTCTTTTAGAAAACCTGAGAGGAATATGATTGACATTTGGATCCTATTTTTGATTTTTAATGTACTTTCAAAACGTTACAAATATTTCTTGAAGGAAGAAATAAGGTTATGGTTGTGTGCTATTCAGTAATAAGCTAATACATTATCAGGAGCCCTGGAAAACATAGAATATTACAGCGTAATTGTAGCACACCTGTCTCACTCACTCAGTGTGCCTATCACTCTCCCACAGGTTCACAACCTCTCTCCCACAAGATAATGGTTTCAGTTAATTCAGGACATCACACATCTACCCACATCCTCATTCAGACACTGCACAGAGCTATTGAGGTGGGGCTCAAACCAGTTCCATTTGCGCACTGACATCATTTATTCATATCCTAATATATATAGACCAAGATCTGAGACAACTAGTCCACTATTTTCCCTATTCCACATTTGTGATCTTTTGTTACAGATTGACTTTTTTCAGTGCATTCCCCTGAATTGAAGAAAGACCTAGAATTTCTGTCTCATTACTAATGCTGATTTCTCCTCGCCTATTACCCCTCTGCATAGCACACTTAATCCAATCAAACCTGCTGTTGTCATTTACCTGCTATTGACATTTATCTGCTATTGCCATCGGATGCATGAATTCATTCTCTACTTAATGACAGATGAACTTCCATTCTAGCTGTTTATGAAGAAGTGAGCTGTGAGTCAAGAAAGCTTACACTCTGCCAGAAATTTTGTTAGTATTTAAGGTGTTGCTGGACCCTTGCTACAGTCAGTCTGACATGGCTCCCAACTTAAAATATTTGTAGTTGTTTAAATATAATCCCCTCTCTGAGGTCTCTTTGTTTGACACTTGGAGATTATTGCTGAGATCTGGCAAAGGTAATTTCTGACCTTTTTTGGAATAGCATTACCAATTAAGAAATTTTCATATTAAATGTTTTTATTAGTCCTATCACTTCAGTCAGCTAAGTGTGAGGCTGTCTTGCAGCAGAAGTGGCTTTGGTGGCTTTCACCAGAGGAAAGCTTCACACTTGTCTAAGCAGAATGATAACTACGAGGCATCATCAGAAGTACAAATGAAGGAGCAATAAAGTGTAGCTTTTCTGAATACTCTTTATGCAATGTTATTGGCCTTTACTCAGAACTTTGTGTTTTGCATTATATGTAAGCGTTATAAGCGCTTTCAGGTTGATGCTAATTATTTAAAGCAAATATTTTATCTTTGAAATATGAAAAAGTAGTATGTTGGCAACCATTGCTGTCTATGGCCTTCTTTCCTACTGAAGGTTAACTTGTGTCTGCTGGACCACTTTAGACAGCAGAGGCAGGGGCTTCATGGTGGAATGTTCTTCCATACCAACAACAAAAATATTCTATATTAAATATGTTGGCATATCAGTTAGTAAGCTAGTTTAGCATCCTTCTTCCTGACATTTAATGTGGAAGAAATCTTTTGTATTGTTTAGATTCTCAGATTCAGTCGTGTGAGCCTCTACCTGTGTGCTTTGGAAGGGATAGGTCTGCTGCATCAGTGAGAACATAGCCTAGGTTGGGAGCCTGACATGCAGAAATAATATGAAGTTTTGCCCATTAATCTTAAAACACAGCTTCACCTCCTACATTACTACATGCCAGTCTGTTGTTATGCCCTATGCTCCGAAACTGGCTCGAACGTGCTTGAGACTCAGATTTGGTTATACTCACTAAGATATTGGCTGCACCTACATTTTCAATCCAAGTCTGGCAGCCTAACCAATCTGATGTTATCCGATTCATTCTCTTCTGATTGGAGTTCTCATATTATTACTAAAACAAATTCCCTGAGCTTCCTGCTGGACTTCTTTGTCAATATGGAAGAATCGCAAATTGTCAAGTCTTCTGACACAAAGATTAACTGACATAGAAACTCAAAACTTATCACCTCACTACCTGAAAGCCATTCTACCTACAGAACTCATCACTCTTCCTCCCAATAGAGCCCTGCCATCGTACTTTTAAAATTTATCCTTGCCCCAACTAAGACGCATATTTATGCTGATTAGTTTGAATGCTCTTCCTTCTGCTTACTTATGGGACAGATTCCTACGGGTCCCCCACCACAAAAGAACATGCCTCTGTTCCCAGAGGTCAGTCGAGTTGGTTGAACATATTTTACTTGGCTGCGAAATGTATACCTCGCTTAGAAGGCTCTTCATCGATCCTTTCACGATCTTAGAATGGCGGCGATTCTTCTGATAAGGCGCTAAGATTGCCTTTTGCTATAGATTTGTATTCCTACGATAGAACCTGTGGAAGTGGCAAAAAAAAATTGGCATTGACTCAGTAGACCCACTCCAGTTATATTGTTTTACTACCTTTTTATTGACTGCCTCACTTTTATTTATCTTAATCTAGTTTCTTCTTTTAATCTATTTATTTTTACTTTTATTAACTCCTTTGTTCATGCCAATAAAGGTATTGAATTGAATTGAAATTATTAAAGGCACAGGATAAGGGCCAATATACAGGTTGGGATTCCATTTTCTTTCTGGTCTCCCTTCCATGTTATATTACAATTATACTTCATACATAACTGGTTTCTAGAGGCAGTAATCCATGAGATAACTGCAATCCACATGATGCTTTATGTTACTTGCAAACTCACAGCAGGAAAAAACATAGGTACAGTACAGACTAGTTCACCTCTTCCATCTTTTGAAAAGTGGGGATGTACCAGCTTCTTCCTCTGTGTTTTAAAATAGCATTTGTGTCTTCCAGAAGGATATTTAAAACAGGACTTTTGGAACCACATGAATGGTTCAAATTGTGTGACTTCTTCCTCTGTTCCTGTTTTTTTCTAGCACCCTCTATGCCACCATATGAACTGGAAACACCTTTAAATCAAACTGACAGCACTGTGACAGTTATGTTGAAGCCTGCACAGAGCAGAGGCGCTCCAGTCAGGTATGGTGGAGCTGTGGAAGCTTTACAAGATTAAAACAAAATCAATTAATTTTTGACAGCGTTTTCAGGTGGTTGTTGTTTTTAGCACAGCAATCAGTGTTTAAATCTGTGTTTGCATTATCGCTAATTGAGTTAAATAACAGATGAGGAAAGAAAATGCTTTGATGTGGAGTAGTTAGGTATTGTGTGAAGGATTTCAAAGCTTGTTCTTTGAAAATAAGGAACAAAGCTGCAGTGCTGTTATGTAGGTGGCTTCTTTACTCCTTTAAGGTAATTGCTCAATGCAGTGTTTATGAGTTCAAGGGCACATCATTATTTTCATCCTCTTATAAACGTTTGCGCGCCAGTCTGCGCACCAACGCCTGGCGCCAACCTGCCGTTTTAATCAACGTTCCAGTTCCGGGAAACAGCTAAGGCGTTCGCAGGGCGGCTGCATTACTGGAAGGATTTTCAGCAATCTGCTTGAGAGGTGATGTATTGTAGTCGAGAGGCTGCACTACAAACCAGAAAGCTCCCTATTAAAATCTTACTAAGGTTGTTACATTTTTCGTAGTACGACCTATATGCTGGTCTTAAATTCACTAGGGTATAAAGAAGGAGAAAGAAGAAGATTGGGGGAAGAAAATGCTGAGATCAGAGGAGCTGGACCTAGTGTCAGCCTCAGTCTTATTTCCAACTTTAGTACTAGTTCTTATTATTTTCCCCCAGCCAGATTCTAGAGTTGGCCAGGCTGGGAGAAAAAGGCTGCAAAAACAGAGTGCAGTAAGTTGAGCCAAGGGCGAGCGTTGTTTTCTACCCTAAAACCAACCATGCCAGCCGAGGATTCCAGGAAAGGATAGGAAAGATGTGAAGATGTCATGTGGCATTCCACAGACACAAGATGAAACATTCTTCTGCATCCCCTGACACCTTCCAGATATGTCTGCCACCTAAAAGTAGTTGAGGGTCCTAGGAAAGGGTCTCATGCTGGTTTATGTCTGTTCCCACGCTGCAAGTGAGAACAAGGATACTTTCTTCTCCCTGCCTGGCTTTTTGTTGTTTTTCATTGGCCGTTTCTGCACGGCTGTGGAGGCGCCTCCACACCGGCAGAATTCTCGCCGGCGTGGAGGCGGAGGCCGTTCGCATGGAAGCATGCGGGCGGCCTCCAGACAGGACGGCTGATAATAGCAGGCGGCTTCGCGACGGAGCCGTGCCTTCGTTCATTAATACTGGCTCGTCGCCGAGGTTATCGCCAGTTCTCCTCCGACCTCCAGGGGTCGGAGGACAGTGTGGGCGGGGCTTCGACGGCCAGCAGGCCGACGACAGGGACACGGTGAGTGGGACAGGGAAGGGAAACAGCGTGTTCCCGGCGCAAAAGCTGCCTCGCGACTGGCGCCGGCCGGGAACACGCTGTTGAAGGAAAAACAACCCTTTAAAGGGTTGTTTTTCAGGGCGGCTTGACGCCGCCCTGGGGGAGAGGGAGCGGAGTCAGGTCGGCGCTGCTGCGTTGCAGCAGCGCCGCCTGTGCGAATGGCTCCCTGGGGACGGCGTTTATCCCGTCCCCAGGGCACCATTAATGGGCCGTGCGGAAACGGCCATAGCTTATTAAGGAACCACACTCTCTCTCTCACTCACACACACACTATCAGACAACAACTTGTTGAGGACAGATTGCATACAATTGAGCATCATGTGCAGTTTGGCCTTCCTTTGCATTTTGGAAATAATGCTGACTGGGTAGATGTAAGGTTGAAAATTAAAGCCCCCTTTATATATATTTAAATGTATTCTGAGATCTGTATTGCTTTGCCAAATCAACTTTATGCTATTAACTCCTCCTGTACAAGCCTTATTGGAGTGAACAGCAATGGAGCAAGATAAACACATCTGTATTCATTTGGAGGGAGGGTGAGGAGAAGTTCCCAGTAGATTGTTTCCTTCATCTGTATTCATTGTCAGATAGAAAAATGTAGCTATACCTTATTTATGCACTTCACTAAATGCAATGGCTGTCTATTGATTCTGTTGTAACCACCCTGCATGGCTAATGCAGATTCTTGGAAGTGCGCTAAACTTTTCAGTGTAAATGATTGTTGTCGTTTTATTGATCAAAGCGTCAGCTCTGTCACATAAAAATCTTTAATTCCTCTGATGGATAGAGGGAAGGTAGGAGAGAGGGTAAGCACAAATTCTAGCACATTACTGTCTAGATGTGCTTGTTTACAGTTTTACCACCTTTTCTTTTTACACTGGGGAAAATATAAAACAAGTGTGTGACTGGCCCTAAATCGTTTCCCATCCATTACAGTTACAACTGCACATATTCAAGAAATTACTGCTCAGCTATATGATTTGTTTCAAAGAGGCCACATTTATAGAAATTCTCAAAACCAGCTTCTATTGCTTAATGAAAAGTTTATAATAACCCAGAAATCCATTTGTCCATTGTTTTTAGAAGCATAGTTTCACAGTTTAGTTGTCATGGACCATCCTGGCTTATGTGGAAAGATGAATCCTTATCAGGGGAGGAGAAAGACAATCTGTCCCCAAGCCTCCGCAGATGGACCCTGAGTTAGCCCTAGATCTGCCCTCTGAGCCATTGCCCAATCCACCATGGTCTTCTGAAAGACCCCAGGATCAAAGAAGATGAAGGGCTAAGACTTTGACCAGGTGCAGTAGTGTCCACTTGGAGGGCCAAGGTCTTCCCTTTGCTGAGGGAGTGCCAGGAGAAACCAATAAGTTATTGCAGGATATGGCCCCATTATATCTCATGAGTAAAGGAGCCAACTCAGTTTATGATGTGGGACCAGCCTCACCTGTAAGGAATTGTACTATATAGGATTACAGTGAAGCTAGAGCCCTTGTGGGACTGGGGTATTTCTGCAGGTAGTCTCTTGCTGTTGGTACTCATTTAGGTTGCCTCTACTGGCTTTGAGGAGTGAGGATTTTGTAAGGCATTCCTTGTTATTCCTGGACCCATTGGACAACTTTTGGACCTGCCTTTTGAAACATGCGCTTTGACCCTGGACTGATACCTTGGACCTCATTCTGACTTTGCATTTGGATTGTGTTATTGGAATCTGGACTTTGAGGTTGGACTGTGACTTTAGAACCGCTGCTGTGAGATCCCGTTGCTGGGACTTGCAGCCCTCCAAGTGGCCAAGCCATTAGTGCAGTTCTAAACTGAAAACTGTCATACTCTTTAATCTTTCCTTGTGATCCTTTGTTTTTTCCAACTATTATCCTTTTTGAGAGAAGGTGACTGAAACTGTATTCAGTATTCCACTTGTAACCCAACAAAGGCATTACAGTACTGGCTGCTCTGTTTTAGTCACTTTCCTAATAATCTATAGCATAGAATTTGTTGTTTTTTTCCTTTGTTTTATTTTTTTTAAGTCATAATGACAAGCAACATTTGAACCAATTTCCGTGTATTTTAAAATACCATATTATAGCTGGACCTAAGTTACACAGTAGTTCTTGCAAAAATGTCAGTCTTCTGTTTGTATGTCTGTCATGAACATTTTCCCCTGTTGTTTTCATTTTATTTAGAACACATTATTTAGTGTTCTATAAAGTTGTGGAGTTGAAAGGAAAACTACAGGGTCATCTCCTGCTATCATTGCCTGCAAACTGCTTCTAAATTATAGCTTTACAGGCTATACAATAACCCAAAACATGGTTCACCGAGTTTGTGATATCAAAGTGATGGAGCTTTATTGATGCCCATAATTGTTGCTCCTTTATGGCATTGGAGTATTCTTATTTATGGTCAAATGGTCAATTTCACTTACATTGAGAAAACACTGCAGTAATTACTTACATTGTAAAAAATGTTGTCATGTTTTTATCATACAATACAATCTGCCCTTGAATTTTTCACAATGACTAGAATTAACAGTTTTTTGATGCAGATTTAATATATGTCATAATGACTTCTTGAGAGAGTTATATGACGTATTCTGCTATATAAGGCCAATTAAAAATCTTTAAAATTATTTCTGCATTGTTGTAAGTGTCATGAATGCAAATTCACGGAAAACACGCTCTGTTCTACATTTCAAACTGCATTTCATTTAAATTTTCTGGAAATGCAGTCAAGATCATCAAACTCTCTATGCTTTATTAGAGTATGTAAGAAAACTTTTGTCAGGAATATGTGGTTTGTTCTATCTGAAATAACAATGTTCCTGATTACTGCATTAAAGCGTATTAAGTAATGGTTCAGATATTACATTGAACAAGTTTCCAAATGCGGAGAATCAGCCACACATATCTATTGACTATGCAAAACTGAACAGGTAAGCCAATAACTTACAGTTCTCGGCTGTAGCAACTCAAGAATCATTTTTTTGTTTATGCTATTTATTGTTGGCCTTTCTCACCGGGTCTCAAGGCAGGTTGCACACGATGAGTCAGTACAGTCAACAAAATGGGACATTCAATAACCAGTCCTTTAGAAATCTGGAACCACCAGAAATAACTGAGGCCTAGCATGAGTATTAACATGACATATTAAACAATGCAAAAATTACATAATAGGAGCTTGCTATAAGCTGTACATAACAGTATAGATAGATCATAGCTTCTAATCTAATCATTTATCCATGTAAATTTGTGCAACATATTGTACAATGTAACCCTATCATCTTCGCAGAAAAGCCCTCTTGAATCCTTTGTGGATTTCCTTTGTATATTCAAGTCAGAAACTTGCCTCCCCCACTACGCCATTTTCTCACACTGAAATAACCCGGATGGTGAGTTAGTTGCATAACTCTGGAACTTGTACATAGAGTATTCCGAACATGGAAAGCTTCAAAGTCGTGCGAATAACTGTCATGGGGCCCTTTCAGCATACCAACATGTTTTTTGGGGTGATAGGAGCTTTGCTTCCTGCATCACAACCATCCTGAGCTGAATTGGACCTCTTAGGCTTTAAAAATGACTTTCCAGGCATCATGAAATGTCATTTTTAAAGCCTGCAGGGCCCGATTTGACTCAGAGCTGCTATATGAGGGCAGGTTGGGCTCCTGCCTTCTAGCAACCATTTAAAAACATGAAAAGCGGGTTGGGCTTTAATTTTGAGTTTGACCGAGGAAGACAACCATGTTCGTTAATTGTTTTCCAGGCAGACTTCATTCATAAAGCTGATAGCCATTTTTTTTTAAGGGAAAAAACATTTTCAGTTCTTTTAACCTCTCTTGAAAACACTCTTTCCTACACACTTTGCCCACCCATTACTAATTGGTAAAAAACTCATGTCAAGCTGCCTGTTGTATTTTCTAAAGCAGGTTTTGTACACCGATGTGGATAGCCACAAGCTGGCCGGATCTTGTCAGATCTCAGAAGCTAATCAGGGTCAGCTTTGGATGGGAGTCCTTTAAGGAATACCAAGATTGTGACGCAGAAACAGACAATGAAAATCACCTCTGAACATCACTTGCATTGAAAACCCTACTAGGGTTGCTATAAATTAGCTGTGACTTGTGGTTTTTGTAAGGCATTTGAAATCTACAACTCTACAAAAAGGGTGAGCTTTTATTTAAAAGAGATATGAAAAGGAAATGATTGACAAGGTATGGACCAAGCTGCAATTACATATTAGTAGAATTTGTCATACACTGATTATTGCAGTAAATTTCAGTACCTATAAAACAGTGCTGAAAGTACAGTGAAATCACTAAGCAGATTGTTTGCCATTAATCCAAAGTTTTAAACTATCCCTGCTGTTTCTCAAAGAAGCATGGTTAGACTGCTTAACAGATTTCAATAATGGTAATTTATAAGCAAATTCCTTCAGATGTCTTTACAAATTGTTTGGTTTACTCTATATAATGAGAAAGAAGGATAATGGTTGTTTCTTAATTTGCTTATTTAGCAATATTAGATGACTGATGCAAACCTTAAACTCCCCCTATTCCACACTGAAAAAGAAAATAGAGAAAGATATAGAAATACACAGATATAAAGGGGTTTACTGGGTGCAAGTTGATTTTAAAGGTGATCAACAACCAGATGTGGAAAAATGAGGTCTGTTCCCTTCTATTGAAACACAGGAGTTCTAGAACCTATGTAATGTAGTGATTAGAGTATCAGACTAGGAGGTAGGATACTAAAGTCTGAATCTCCACTCTGCCATAGAAACTCACTGGGTGACCTTGGACCCGTCACTCTGCTGTCGTTGTTTTGAGGATAAAATGGAGGAGAATAGTTCCCTATTGGGGAGAAAAGCCAGCCATAAATGCCTAAATAAATAACTAAATTTATAAAAATATAATTGAGTTTCTCATGGGCCCATTCTGCACAAGCCAAGAAACATGGGTGTAGAACTCGTTTGGAAGGGGAGGTCAACCCCCAAACCGAGTCAGCCCTGTGTTATTTTCCCCAACCCGGGTTCTTTGAAAATCGCTAAATAAGCAATCCTTTTGAAAAATCCTAGGTTAGAGCTGCTCTCGAGCAAACAGCCAGTTAGGGTTAGGGCTAGGGGGGCAAACAGCCAGGCAGGAAGAGCTTTATTTGCCTCTCTTCTATCCCATCCTCTATGGTGCAGATAAAGCTGCCCTCCATTGCCTGGCCGTTGCAGGGAGGCCCCTTTTCATTTTTTTTAAATTTTCTGCCTTGCATCTATGTAGCTATGCAGGTGCAGCTGATCATATTGTGCGACATTGGTATAGCTGTAGGGGGTTCATTTGTGTATGCCTGAATAGCTATACATGTAAGGCAAGTAATTTTTTAAAAAGAGAGAACCATCTCTGTGCGAAGTTACAACAGTAACCCAGATGGCTTCTGTGGGCTCTAATCGCTACCTGGAACATGTGTGAATGCAAAAACAGGAAAATCGGTTCCTTTATCACAACTGCAACCCATTATACATTTGCTGTGTGGAATGGGTCATGTTCGGTATCCTCAGTAGAACTGACCCAAGTTGTTAAAGTGCCCTATAGCTCAAATTTATTCTCTCTTTGAGAATGAGTATAGGAGTTACCTTGCTGGCTTATTGCAGAATCAGATTTCTTACCATTTTGTCCAATATACACTAATGGTGGTAGCATATCAGTGATGCTCATTATTTCCAGGAAGAGAATTCTTTCTGGAGATGCGTGCTAGAAAACATAGTATTTTTTATTATGTCTAGTAGCCCACTACTCTATAAGGAAATGACATACAGGATCATTTTACTTGACTTTATGGTGTATTCTCTTTATAAATGAAAACACTTTAAGAGACAGACTTCAGCTTAGCTTCTAGGTAAACAGTGAGTTTCCAAAAGCTATAGGAAGCAGTTCAGTTTGCCAGAGAAAAGAAGACAGTGGAAGTTGTGGAGACTGATAATAGCAAAGAACAAGTGAAGGACCTGTGAAGGCTTGTGGGGAGAATCTTATTTTCTCCTTCCCTTCAGCTTCCTCCTTTCTTTTCTTAAAAGTGCCCATAGTCTTTCCCCCTTCACTTGCTGTCATCTTTCCTTCTATCAACCTGCCAACCTATATTTTGTCTGCCCTGTTGACTCCAGCATTCCTTCCTTCACTTCCTTAGCAGTCTGCCTCCAGGAAAATTTTAATCCATTTGGGGAAGTACCTGCCAGTTGGCTCAGTTGGGTGTGTAGGGAGCTGCAATGACCCAGGCAAACCACATATTACTCTTTATCCCTACCCCATGTTATTTCGTCTTTCTCTTCTCCTGGCAACCTCATATCTTCTCTTCTCCTTGCTTTCTTCTCTTGTACCAACCAATCTACCGTCTATCTGTTCCCCATCCTCACCTATATTTATTATTTATTTACTTAATTTATACATTTCCTTTCTCTGCAATGGGGACTCAGATCAGCTTAATTCATTCTCTTCTCCTCCATTATATTTTCACAACAATACTATGAGATAGATTAATCTGAAATTATGAGAGTGGCCCAAAATCATCTAGCAAGATTCCTTGAAATAGTGGGGATTTGAACCTAGGTGTTCCAATTTATAGTCCAGTATTTTAACCAGTACACCACATTGGCTTTCCTGGGGTGGCTGCTGTTGAGCATTATCAAGAAGGAAGGCCTGGGAGAGAGTTTGGTAGTCGCTGCTGGGTCTGGAATCCTCCCTCAGAGCCTATGCCTTCTCTCCCTGCCTTTTACTGACAGAAACGAAAACTTGAAGGCTGGCAATACTGTTGTGACGTCCTAGCAATGGCATTGAAATCATTTATTTCTATTTATTTCTATTTATTTCTACAAGTTCTGCTTCCATCACTTAGGTTTTTAACATCCCAATTTTTTTTTTAAAAAAAAGGTTGGTATAAAGTTCACAGGTTGGTATAAAGTTCTGTCTTGTCGATTTCTGACTCCACTCTCCGGATTTAATTCCCCTCAGATTTGGCCATTTTGAGAATTAGATATTTGGATGATTTTCACCATAAACAGCACCATAAAGAAATATTCCACTTAAGCCTTGTGCACTTGGAATTCAAGTCTGATAGAAAGATTAATAACAGGAGGCCTTTTAGGAAGCTCACAGATTCATTCTAATGTTCTAGTTGTTCTTTTATTATCTTAAATGTCCATAACTAACAGCTTTTTTTCACCCTGCCATTTGTTCGCAATATGGGTCTGTAATTGAGTTCATATTTTTTTCACCCAACCTTTCAGCTGTAATTAATATTTTATTACATCAGATTTTATCACTAAATAGCCTAGCAGCAGGGTATTGAGTCACATATACTTTTAAAAAGGCACTAGTGACTTACTGATGCCAAGCCTCTTTCTTGTAATGAGTTATGGTTGAAAGGACAGAAAATGCATTTATGATACCCAGCTAATATTCCAAAGCAATTTATGACTGATATTATCTACATCACAGCCAGACCAAGAGACATTAGTTACAAAAATGGAATATTCATCACAGTAGATTTAGTTATGATATCCAGCATGTATGGCATATGACAAAAAAGTCTGTACAAGACCAGTTATCTCTTTTTCATTACTGTATTTTATGAACAAAATCTGGTTAGGTCAAATGTACTTTGTGCTTTGGTCCATAACTGATATGACAAATGTGTGGTTTCCTTATGTTCAACTACGGGCTTGTATAACTCGCATTGTAGATAACGCATTCTATTGTATCTCGGTACTGTGCTGCTTGGGTTTTTTAAAAATAAATTAGACTGCTTTTCAACAAGGAAAATAGTCTTACATGTAAGATCTTTTTAGGATATTGATCCATAAGAACTAGGAAAAGTGAGAGATTTGATTTGTAGTAACTTTTGATTTCTTCGTAAATCCAACCGTTATGAAGAATGGACTATGCATAACTACTCTCTCAGAATAAGAAAAGGAACTAATTTCTTCTGTGCTGCATACTTAGCATAGGTTTGACTTGGGCTGTAAGAAAGAAGGCATTTTAGAGGAATGCCCTCCAGAAAAATATCATACCTCAGTCCCACCTCTGATTGATCTCGTGGTCAGTAGTGTGCTATATTCTGCTTTTCTTGTAAATGCAGAATTGTGATCTTTTTGCAGACTACAGATGTATAAATCCATGTCTTATCATTTTACATTATGATGTAGGATTTGGACTGAGTCATTGAAATATAATTTTCTTTAGTTAAAGCATGGTATTTAAGAAAGCTGTGCAGTGGAAAAGATAGGCCACCTCTGAAGCTCCAGACTGTACTAAAGTCAGGATATCATATAAATAAACAAGTATTTTTCTTCCCTGAGGAGGTGAGTAATTGGTCTCACTCTCCTTGTAAATGCCCTTTTAGCAATATGCAGGATAAAGCCTTCACCTTTCACTGATAATATACTCTCCTTTACAGGAAAACCATCGGGATTTCCTGTCTGTATGCATAGGAAAGCTGAGAAAAAGCTTTGCTTAGATCTGTTTTTTTGCCAGAAAATCCCCTTTGTAAATAGTGATTTTTGAATCTTTGAAAATATTCACTTGAAATGGTAGGATAGTCACAAAGAAGCTTAAGCTTAAAGGTTTCGTGTTGGAAACTCAATGCTATTCCACTGCCCTTCCCCCTGGATTGGATCTCTGAAAATAATCTTATCCAAGCCACTTGTCTTGGGCATTTATCTTTAGAGGCTGAAATTAAGCCATCTTTTATCTACTCCTCACCCTCCAAGGCTACATGAGTATTTATTCCTGGGTTTATTTGTGGACTGACGACCTGTTAGACAACCAAGATGATAATTGGGGGGGGGGGGGGATTTATAATTTGGGGGGTAGGGAAGATTTACACTTTCCTGAGTTAAAATGAAAAACATCAACTTGATTCCAATCACCAGTGAATACCTTTCAGAAAGATTAGGAAATGACCTGAAACTAAGGTGGATTCCGCATGGGTCAAAAACAGCAGTGTGAAAATGGTATAAACCCTTTTACACAGTTTTAAACCATTTTCACACCACTGTTTTTAACCCATGCGGAATCAGCCTAACAGTAACAGAGTAAATTTCAAGAGTGAAATCTTACATTTCAAAAATAGTTCTTGTCCCAGCATCATGGAAAGAAACTCAATATTTTAAAGTTTTAGTGGGTATTACAATTAGCAGCTATGGAATCTTTTCACTTTCCCCCATCTAGAATATCCAGGCTGACTCTTTCAGTAAGGGTCTTGAAGAATGATCAAAGACTGAATGTTAGATCCAAATATTTTTTGTCACTTATACTGCAGAATGAAACTTCCTTCACTCCTGCTACAACTCTCTGAGTTCCCCAAAATTCTGTTTCTTGAATACAAGGCACCATAGCAACTATACGGGAGCAAAATAAAGATATACAGTGGGAAGGGGAAATGGGGGCTTTTCACCCTTATTTTTAAACTTTTTTAGGTCTTCCTGCACCACAGGAGGAGACAAGGTGGCGCTGGAGGGGGCACGGTGGCACCGGAATGGTGCTGTCCTTGCCTGGCCTCCCAGTCAGGATAGGGCTGTAAATTTTTCACCAAACAAATGGAGCTTTCCCATGCCTCTCCTGTTCCCACTGCAGGCCACTGATCTCCATGTAATGCTGTTCCTGGAGACTTTGAGGGATGGCATGTGAGGATCTTCAGCATAAAGACTGGATTCATGAACATTGTCAATTTAATCTGAATTTGCCCCAATCTTCCTTCCACCAGATGAAGTCTGCCATCAGAAGAAACATTCCTCTGAGAGAGGAAGACTGTTACTTATCAAAAGATCTTTGGATCCAACCAAATATTTTAATATTTCTATAGTCAGCTTCATTTTTCTGTTATTTATTATTTTCAAGTTGTGAATTATAAGCATCTTGGTTTTTATTGTAGTTTTATGGTGGACTTCAGGTGCTTTTGGATTCATATTTGTATCATCTATTTGAAAGCTTACCAGGAAGAATCTTTAAGAGCCTGCATGATAAATGAATTAACTATACCTAGACATTATTTGAAAGGCATAATGTAACTTCAGACAAATGGACAGTATTACTGACATGCTAGAGTAATATAAAGATTTAGTTTAATGTTTGTTGTTTGGTCAAGTTTCAACCTAAAGATTTCTTTCCAGTCATATCTTCTTTTTCTGTATTATCCGAAAGCATTTCCTATAGTAAGATTTAAAGAAAAGTTTTACATTATGGCTGTTACCTGAATGATTGTATAAATTAGCTAAATGATCTCATTTATACAAATTTGAAACATATCTCATAAAATGCTGTTGGATTACCATTGACCCAGGGGTGCATAATGTGCTAATTTACATCAGGGACAAAGTCCTATATGAAATGGTGCAGTAGACAAGATTTAGCCATTTTTCATTACCGCTTGGACTTTGATAAAGGGGAAGAGAAAAGAGCTTTGTGACCTTTCAGTACTTAAATTATTAAAGAGCAAATAGATTTGAGGTCTGGTTGCTCACAAATCTAATTTGTTTTTTAGAGTAAAGATGAAAAGACATTTTGGGTTTGAAATTACTCTAGTCGACTTGTACTTTCTTTAACATATTGAGGATGAATTCAGACATTTAGAATGCAGTGTACATTGAGTGCTGGGTATAGTATAACAACTATGAACTTATCAGAGTAAAATTAGACTGGAACAGCAATTTTACTTCTAAAATATAGGCCCTATAGCATATAATGTATGAAAGTGTGGAAAAATGATTAAAATTACCTTCAGTCAGTTGGTTAAAATAGCTCACACTCTTCTGCTTATAGCTTGTTGTTTTCATTTTTAGAAATTGTACATTTTGGCTTGCTTCCAGAAGAGTGTTTCCATGGATGGGAGGATTTCTACCCTTAGAGCATGATTTTTCCACTTCCCCTCTTCCATTGGAGCCAGCAATGCTTCCCAAAATGCTTTCCCATGAGGATAGAACGCTTTCTGTCTGAAAAAATACTCTAGTCAATTCAAGCCGCAATCTGCCCTGTTGGTTGCTAAAGCTTCAGATTTTATCTCGATGTAGTAGCAATAGGTGATTTATAGTGAAGTGCTAAAGACCATTTCCTGGGAGTAGGCACCATTCATTAGACCTAAGTAGGATTTTTAGTGGACCAGCTTAGTATGACATTCATTAAAGGTAACTAAGAATCTATCCGAAGTTTCTTACGACCTGTATTGAAAGTGTGGACAGATGGCAGTTATGTAAGCATGAGATTAGTTTTCTTTGGAATAAAGGGTGGAAACTGTAACAGGCTCAAATTAAGTCAATTGAGCTGCCAGGCAGTTGTTAAAGAAACAAAAACTTTTGCAAAAGGTCTTAAAAAGAAGGAATGCTAGAGCTAACACCACCAGTTTGAAAGTGGTGCTAAGTTCCACTCTTCTTGGAGCCAACATGGTGTAGTTGCTAAGAGCAGGTGCACTCTAATCTGGAGAACCGGGTTTGATTTCGCACAGGTTCACTCTAATCTGGATAACCAGAGTTGATTCCCCAAAGGTGCACTCTAATCTGGAAAACCAGGTTTGATTCCCTATTCTACCACTTGAGCTGTGGAGGCTTATCTGGTTAGCTTGTGCACATGCCAGCTGAGTGACCTTGTGACTAGTCACAGATCTTTGGAGCTCCCTCAGCCTCATCTACCTCACAGGGTGTTTGTTGAGAGGGGGGAAGGGAAAGGAATTTGTAAGCCCCTTTGCAGTGGCGTAGTGCCAATGGGATGGTGGGGGGTGACACCCCGGGAAGATGCATGGCCAAGCCATGGAGGGGGCGGGCAGTGTCGCAGCAGGGGCACAGTGCACATGCATGCCCCGGGCACAGTTTCCCCTCGCTCCGCCTCTGTCCCTTTGAGTCTCCTTACAGGAGAGAAAGGGGGGATATAAATCCAACTCTTCTTCTTCGGATTAAGTGTGGGCAGAAATTTCACATGGAAACTACAGCTGGCATTCTATTTCCCTTTTAAGTCAGAATGAAGGAGTTTTTCTTTGTTCTGGCTTAAAAGGAAAGGGTCTTGGAGCCCCAAAACTGTTTGTAGCAAAGAACCCAATGTCATTCGTAAGCTCCTCAGTAAAGTGGCCCATGTGGAAGCAGCCCAGAACTGTTTTAGACTGCATTAAAATTCTCTGCACAAATATATAAACATTTAGCAAACATTAATACTATTTGTTCAGTATTCTCATGATCGCAAAGTTGGTTTCCATTGGGATAAATTCCATAAATTTTAAGTAGCGTGCTTTTGCATTGCTGAAAGATTGATGAATTTAGTTGCTCAGATGAGTGAAATGTACAGAATTATACGCTTTGCTTGTTCTCTATTGTTTCTGAATATCTACTATTCTTTGACAGTTGAACAAAGTTTCTGTAAGCCTCATATGAATTCAGATGCTTGCTTCCTCGTCAGAAATTGATAACCATGTCAACGAAAAGCTTAAAATATTGCTTCTGAAATACTTATTTGGCTCTCTGCATCTAGAGAACTAGCAATAGGGGTTAACTTTTTAAAAAGTACATGTAAATGATCAAAATGCTAGACTTTATTACTAGTAACATCAGTTTGATAGCATTTTTCTTACCTTTTTTGTCCCAACGTTTGGTATGGTATTATTGCATTTGAACAAGGCAAATAACTTTATTTAGATAGTCATTTAAGATTTAGATTTATATCCCACCCTCCCCCACTACAGTGAGACTCAGACATTCCCACTTAAAAGACAGATCTTTCTGTCTCTGGCCCCTTCCGCACACGCAAAATAATGCGTTTTCAAACCACTTTCACAACTGTTTGCAAGTGGATTTTGCCATTCTGCACAGCTTCAAAGAGCGTTGAAAGCAGTTTGAAAGTGCATTATTCTGCATGTGCGGAATGAGCCTCTGATTAGCTTTATGAGTGTCGTTAAAAGTGATATTCCTGTATATTTAAACTATGAAATGTTTTCAAAATGTTTGATGAATGTTATTATTATTGAAATGAGTATATCTTAAAAACTTTTACAACCAGCATCTATGGGGAATTTGTGTTGCCGGTTAATCAAATATGCTGGTTACCAGAGCTTTTATTCAGCCCAGTGAGTTGCCCTGTTCCCACCTAAATTCCTTGATGAATTCTCACCTGAGCCTGTCAGTTAGGAGATGAGTGAGTTGGACACCTCCAACCCAAGTCAGCTGACTAATACACAGTTGAGTGACTGGCAGCAACTGCCTCAGTAATCTGGACAATATGCAAATTAACCATGCTTTCTTGTTAAATGGTTACCAATTAACAAAGCTAATTTTAGAAAGAAAAGGGGACATGTGCTTTAACTGTATCAGCGTGAGCCTTTGGGGAGGACGGTATACAAATATAAATAATAAATATTAATATTTTGTTTTCTATTTTTATCCTTTGAAGCATTGCGTGTTTTGCTATATTATTAGATTTCAAAACAAAATTTGATTAGGTACCTTAATATAAGCCAGCATTTTTTTCCTTATTCCATTTTCCTTCTCTCCTCCTCTCTCCTTTTTTTTGTAGCGTCTACCAAATAGTTGTTGAGGAAGAACGTCCCCGCAGAACAAAAAAAACAACTGAAATCCTGAAATGCTATCCAGTACCAATTCATTTCCAGAATGCTTCACTCTTGAACTCTCAGTATTATTTTGCCGCAGAGTTTCCAGCCAACAGTATTCAAATGGCTCAGCCTTTTACAATTGGTGACAACAAGACCTACAGTGGCTTTTGGAATACTCCTCTTCTTCCCCATAAAAGCTACAGTATTTATTTTCAAGCTGCTAGCAGAGCCAATGGGGTAAGTCTTAGAACACCGGTGGTTTAAAGCAGTATTCATATGTGAGCCAATCAGAGTACTATAATTTTGGTGTCAAAAAAGACAGTAGAAAAATATAATAGAAAGATAAACAGGTATCTTTATGTGATATTCAATTATTACTGAATCAAGGGAGAGGAGGCACAAATAGCAAAACTCTGTTAATTCATAAAGGAAATCTAGTAATGGTTTCTTGGAAACTGTCAGCCATTCTACGTTCTTTTTCTTCTTTTTCCTCTTTTAAAATGTGTTTTGCTTTTATAGTATTGGTCTCCTTGGATCCTTCAAATATGTCACATTAGTATATGCTATCTTAAATGTCCTTTTTCATTCTTGATTGCCCTGATTTAGACATGGACCTTTGTTTTGTTGTGTCTCACACATAAGAGAAATAAGTTGCCTGAACCCAAGTGAAAAGTTCATAAAAGGTCCTTCCTTTGTGGATCACATTTCATCTGATGCTTTCTAGAACTGATTTCCATTTCCTGGGCATACCTAGTGAGAGTCCTTCAACCCCCTACATGGTTTTGCCTTCTCTGTTGACAGCATGGCAATGTTTTCTGCCAAATACCATAATGGTCGCTTCTTTTACAGCACACTGGCAGTGCAGAAATATGAAGCATCATTGATTTTTGTTTGCTTTTCTTACATGTTGCTTAGAGCTGTGTAGCCTACATTTTTTAAAAAGGAGGTATAGCAAGGTCAGTGTATTGTCAAAGAAGAAAAAATGTGAATGTATCATGTCTAACAACAGCCCATTCACCTTCTATGTTAATGTTAAAAGAAGTACTGATTGTTTTGTGGCCCTATACATTTTCATTCAGTTGTCCATGGCAGGAAAATGTTGTTGAAGCAGTACAGGAGAAACTTAGGAATGAGATGTAGGTCTTTTTAAAATAACCTTGCAGAACAATAAATGGAAACAGTGTCTTACTTTATTTTTGCTGGATGCAAACATACAAATAACATATTCTTTATTTATCTAACACAGGAAACAAAAATTGACTGCGTCAGAGTCGCCACAAAAGGTATGTTTCATTTGTGTCTTGCTTCCTGAACTTAAATCTATTGACCTGTATATCAGAATATTATGTTGCTGAATAGACGTAAAATCCTCCAAAATCATAGTTTTATTATTAACATTTTTAGCTTTCTGCACAAACAGTCCTTATTTTCCTGATTGTTTTTGCATGATTCCATACTACATGTTTTAGCAATTTTAAAATACAGCATTATTTTTTTTAAGCTAGTGGAACAGCCAATAATAGCACATACTCTCACCTTCAGTACAAAAATTGTGAGAGGGAACTTTCTAAAGTGACTATATTTTAATTATTTTTAAAAGAAAAATGCAATAGAGTTTTTAAATGGATAACTCAGGTCAATTGGTTCAAGGAATAATAGCTGTCCTCTGTGCTTCTTGTTGATCACTCTAGGTTGGAATGAAGTTACTGTAGATTTTCATTCTGACACAAACAGGCTGTTGTTGGCAATATGAGATTCCTAGTGACCTGATGACTTCTTAACCTTAAATCTAGTGTAATACATTTTGTGTGAGGATAATTCAGAAGCTTCACCTAATATATAAACTTAGTACTGGGAACAAATTATACCAATGTACCAGTGGCTTCCTGTAGACTTCCAGTGGCTTCCTGTAGATTTCCAAATGTGACTGAAAGTGTATTTTAAATAATAACAAAATATAGGGTTTTATATTAGATCTGGTTTTTTATTCTCAAAGCACTAACTGGCTATATACCTTTAAGGCAACTCCTCTCCCACATTGCTCCATCACAGTTTCAAAATCTACTTAACAGCTTCCTCTTAAGTACATCATCTGCAGGCCAAATGTGGATAATCGTTTCATTCCACAGAAAGACATCCACAGTAGTTATTTCCTAAAAACCAAAGTGAACATTTTGAGATTGATTTTCTTGCCTGATTGGCCATGCTTATGTAAACTGTTCGCTTTCCTTTTTTTACAGTGAGATTCATTGCAGTTTTTAAAAATGCTATATTATTCTTGACATGACTGATAAACACGTTTAATGAAGTTCAGTTTCTTAAAAGAAGTTTAATTTCTTAAAGGAAGCTTAGTATTTTCAGAAGAATGCTGAGTCTCTTCCTGTTTTTATCAGAAACAGATGGTTTATAATATTTGTTGTAAATGAGTTTTTACAACTTGATATCTATCCGGCAATGGTCCTGGGAGCCTGTTTAGGGATGTGTCAAGACTTACTAATATACAGCTCCCAGTAGTGTGTTTCAAACCAGTTTTGAAAGTCCCCAAAGTTTCATAACTGGCTTCTTAGATAGTGTTACTGGAATATTGTAAGACTAATTACTCAAAAGCCTAATTTGGCTCTCAGATCTAACCATGAGGGTCTGGATTGTAGCCAAAGAAATTTTCTTGGATCACTATCAGCATTTCTCAAACTATTTTGCTGACTTAAGATGTACTCATCATCTGTAAATGTATATCTGAAGTGTGGGCCAATCTGTTGATATCTAAATCCATGGTACTAACCCACACTGAAGAGACTTTTCTCCAAATTTAACCCCCCCTTCCCCAGCTCACAGGAATATCTTGAAGCCTTAAAAAAAATTGGGGTTGTTAAATCCCCCCCAAGAAAAGTGTTGTCTTTCAGAGGCTCAGCTGTGATATTAGGGGTAGCACAGCAGATGAAACTGGAAGATGTGTCAACATCACTGGCATCAGGTGTCAGGGTGGAGGGGCTTTGGGAGTCACAGTAAGCCTGTCAGTAGAGTCCAGTAGAGCTCATAGTCATCAGTGCTGTGGGGGTCGGTATAGGAGTGTTGTGGCCTGGTGGTGAAGGCTGGGAACCACACCAGGCTTGTGGTAGCAGCTGTGACAGTAAGGAAGCAAGAGTTATAATACCTCTGCTGGCGTCCCTTCCTCCTCTTATCTTTAATTTAAATTTAATTCAAAGCAGGAGCCATGATGGGTCATTGGCACTGACCGGGCAGATTAATGTTAAGAGGGTGAAGGGATCCCTCCACCACCAGTTTTGTGGGTCCCCAGTTTCATACTGTAATAGCAACCTCAGCCAAATTTAAGGATACTTAAGACCTGACTTGGATAGCCTAGACTAGCCTGATTTTGTCAGATCTTGGAAGCAAGGCATAGGATATGGATGGGATATGGGAGTCCTTCAAGGAATATTAGGGTTGCTATGCAGAGGAAGGAAATGGCAAATAATCTCTTGCTTTGAAAACCTTTCTGGTTGCTGTAAATCAGCTACAACTTTGCTTACACACACATGACCAGTAGTTGGCCAGTTAATGGGCAAGACAGAACCATGTGTACTCTAAAACATGCATTGGTGGTTTTAAAAAAATGATACAAGGAGCATCTGTAGCGTCAACAAATTGATTCCTCCATGGCTTTTGTTAGGCAATAACACCATTCCCGACTTGGTTTCAGTGAGTAAAAGGCAGAGGGAGGGGCAAGATCCGTTCCGTGGCTCCTTTTGGCCTTTGAGGAAGGACGTATCAAGGCCAGACCTGTCTAGCAGGGACCTCAGCTGAAGATAATGCCGTAGAGATCACCTTCCAAAGCAGCCATTTTCTTCAGAGAGACAGATCTCTGTAATTGCAAAATCAGTTGTAATTCTGGGATATCTCCAGGTCCCATCTGGAAATTGGCAACCCTAGGCATGACAGCAACGACAGTGTGACTTGTTGCCACCCAATGAGTGACTCAACCACTTCTTCATTACCTGTTGTGGATAGGTACCTATTGTGGATAAAGGTCAGGTGTAAATGAAATACATAAATAATAAATATAGCTTGTCGAAGGCTTTCATGGCCAGAATCACTGGGGTGTTGTGTGGTTTCCGGGCAATATGGCCATGTTCCAGCAGCATTTTCTCCTGATGTTTCGCCTGCATTTGTGTCTGGCATGTTCAGAGTATCTGATGGTAGATCATCAGATTCTCTGAACCATCCGATCCTCTGAAGATGCCAGCCACAGATGTAGGCAAAACGTCAGGAGAAAATGCTGCTAGAACATGGCCATATAGCCCAGAAACCATTCAACACCCCATAAATATAGTTGTAGTTGAGAGGCATATAAAAGGTAAGTTGGTAATGGCTGAGGAGATAATGAGGCACGGAAAGGAGAGAGGAAATGGCAATTGCCAGGAGGAGGGAAAGAGAAAATATTACCCCACCAGTCCTTGAACATTCCCTACTATGTAAGTGGGCCTGTCCCAGTCACTGGCACCACACAACTAGGCCAAAGTTTTGCTGGTGTGGAGAGGAAACAGAGGGACAGAGAAAGGCATGTTCACTGTTGGGTGGGAAGGAGAGAAGAAAGCAGTAAACGGGAGGCTGTGGGGGCTTCCAGGGAATGGAAAAAAGAAATAAGATAAAATACTTGTGGATTCCCGCTTGTTTTATTTACTAATGTATCATATAGAATAGTCACACAAGCATGGTGATATTATTTTCAAGAACAGTGTAGTTGATTGTAGTTTAAATATTTTTTCTATGTAATCTTGTGATGATTTGATAACAGTCCTTTGGCCTACATTCTGACAATTATTTTGCTTGTAAAGAACTAAGCATACCTCTGAAGAATACTTATCACAATTTAAAAGGTATTTTACCAATTAGTGTGGTGTTCCTGATCATCGGGAATTTATGGGGAATTTTGTTCACTTTGTAATCTGCCCTTTTAAAAAGATGAACAGTACTTTAAAAAAAACAAGTTTTGTCTAATTTATCCTAAAATATTTAATTTAGCAGTATCACTCAGTAGTCTCTTATTTTAAATCTTTAGAAAGTATTTTCCCCCTGTTTGATTAGCTGAACTTTTTTTTTAAATTTGTTTCATTTTGGAAACAAGAGGGTATTTCCTGCATTGAAGGAGCTGCCATAGCAACAGATGACTTCAAAGTAGCTTTTTGGAGGAAGGGTGAGAAAGAGATGCAGCTTCTGTTTTGAACATATGCCAGTTATTTGGATATTGTGAAAGCATATTAGCGAGTGTAGAATTTCTGAGAAATAGTGTTCTCAGAGAGAGACTTATGAGAAACTGGAAAGAAAAAAGAAACAGATTTATGAGAAACTGCCTTCCAAGTTGTGTGAAGGATGAAAAAAATTGAGAAGTTTCTAGGGATTGTTCTGTGAATGATTATTTTGAAGCTACTATAGCCTTTATAAAACATGTATGATACACTGATTAACATAACTGCTAAAATATAATAACATACCTGGTATTTGTTGGTAGGATATGCTATATTGGTTCACTTTAAACCACAACAGTTGATAATATATTACTTTTAAAAGAGGGGAAGTGAAGCGCATAAACTTAAATTGGCACGTTGAATGCCAATACTTGCTAGCTAACTGAAGCTTCAGTTACTGTTAAGGTATGTTCTTTGAGTATGTCAATAGTCAGAAGTACTAGAATCCAGATTGCAGCAGAAAAATGTTATCATTCATGATAGTGGATGTTAAATAGCAAATTAAGTTGCTTGGACAAATAGGTTGTAGCAGGACTAATATCCTAAACCTCCTGACTACATCTAAAAGCTCTCTTTCCTCCTAACAGATGATGTATTTAATTATTGATTCCACTTTCCATTAAGCAGCCAAGTTTTCAGTTTCAGTTTCTGATATGAACATTTCTCTGTCTTTTTTGAACACGAGTGCTTGGCAATCTCAGTTACTAAATTAACTGCTAGCCTCTCCGTTAATTTTTTTTTTAAAAAAAATGAAGCAATTGCCTCAGATAGTTCTCCAGCAGAGGTTTGTTTACGCAAGCACTAGTAACAGCTTATCTTGCTTTCTGGTTCGCAAGTGACGCCAAGTTGAAAGGGGTGTTTATCATGTAAAGCTGAACAAGGTCAATGATGTTAATTAAAGCAAGCCAATGATTAGAATGTGTTTATTTTAATGTGTAATTTTTTTAAGTTTTCTATTACAGTTGATAAATTCAGTGTCATTGCCTCACATCTGTCTCCCTTTGAGGAATGGAGACCTTTGCAGTCCAATGCACTCTGCATGTCGCCAGACACTTTGCATGATCTGTACCAGAAGTTGCATGCACTTGTAAAAAGTTCTAGTTTAAAGTGCATTGTAACTTACACAATCTAAGTAATTTGACCTCAAAATACACAGAGTAACTATTTACGTATGTAACAATTTCCCACACACACACATAAAAAATGCGTCTTCAAAATCTCTTGCCTCTTGTTTTTTTTATTTACATGTACAGATATGGTAGATATAAATATATTTTGTGCACTCCCTAAGAGCTTGTTTACATATTACAAAGACTCACCTAGCCAGTTTTGCCTTCTAGAGTTACATGTACCCTTTTCTCTTCATGACTGTAGTTCATAGGGAAAAACAGCTTCAGCTCCCCCCCCCCCCGCCCACGCTGTTTTTTCCTGCGCCATGGGAATTTTATTGGTTCCATTTGTGAACTCGTGTTACTTATGTGGTTCAATGCACATTTTGGCCACAGGGAGAAAAGTACACATGCGATTCTGGGAGACACAAATTGTTCATTGAACATCTGCTTCTTTGCATCAGCTCTCATGTGGGCCTTGCAATGTATGATCAGGCTTTTGACACTGAAGCATGAAGACTAACTCTAAATAAGCCAGAAGACAGGACCTCTGAGACATTGTATTAATGGGAGTGCCAACCTCTAGATTGTGGCTGGAAATCTGCCACGATTACCACTGATCTCCAGGGGACAGTTACCTGAAGAAATGGCCACTTTGGAAGGTGGACTGTATGGCATTATATTCCACTGAAGTCCCTCCTCTCCCCAAACTCCACCCTGTTAAGACTCCACCCACAAAGTCTAAAGGTATTTCCCAACCTGGTGCTGGCAGATGCATCATGAATAGTGACCCTTGTTGCCATGAACAGATTCCCTGACATGATTGAATGGCTAAATGACTATTTTCTCCTTAACTTGAAGACATTGAGTGTTTCTCATAAAACCCCCATTCTGCAAAATAATATGACTAAGCCTGCTTGGCCTCTCATTCCTATAGTCTAATAACACGTTCTTAGCTTACCAAAGTACCAAAGTAGAAATATTCAACACAGACTGCTACTTAGTAAAAACCTTCCAATTACTCATGGCTTTAGACATCCTAGAAAGTGTTAAAACTAGTATGAGTGTGTCATGCTTCATGCTTTTGCATTTATGTAACATTCAAGCATGAATTTTGTGCATTCCATATGGGAGAAATATAAGTGTAATCTTGTATCTGCTGATCAGAAGAGCTTGTATTTCCAAATGATGAGTTTTATATGAAAATCCGTAACCACATGCACACAGACACACTCACAGAGTTCCCCTTTCATAATCCTAAATCATTCCAGAGAAATAAAAGGTGCAAATATCCAGTTGCATTGTGTTGATCAGTACAGTGGGATATGTGTTTGGATCAACGTGTGCATAATTTTCAGTTAATGAGTTGTGGTTTTGCCAAAACCACACAAGTTAGGGCATAGATCTTCAGGTGCTCAGGAGCAGCAGCAGGCCATTGCTTGCCCAGGTGCTCAGGAGCAGCAGCAGCAGCAGCAGCAGGCCATTGCTTTCACATCCTGCATGTGAGCTCCCAAAGGCACCTGGTGGGCCACTGCGAGTAGCAGAATGCTGGACTAGATGGACTCTGGTCTGATCCAGCAGGCTAGTTCTTATGTTCTTATGTTCAGTCTATGGATCAAAACCCCCAGATGGTTATGGATAGCCACCCTTTTTTCTGCCCTTATCTCCCTACACTGAGAGGAACAGCAGGACAACAGGGCAAAATGCTTCAAGCGATGGAAAGGATTTCCCTATGGCTTTAAACTTTGTCCTGTTCCCCACTGTGGTACCTTCTTGGCACTTAGCTTGTTTTTTTCTTTCCTTGGTTCTCTTGGTCTGCAGTCCTCCTGACTCTGGCCCTAGTGAAATTATAACTCTGATTCTGCTTTTCCTATTACATGACTCTAAGTCATGTGATTTCCAATTACGTACTTGCAGCTCCACCCTGACCAGGATAGCCCCAAGCTAGCCTGATTCTGTCATATCTACAAAGTTAAGCAGGGTCGGCCATGGCTTGTATTTGGATGGGCAGCCTTTAAGAAATACCAGGGTTATGATGTAGAGGCAGGCAATGGCAAACCTCCTTCAAATGTTTCTTGCTTTGAAAACCCTATAGAGTCGCTGTAAGTCAGCTGTGACTTTATGGTGCGTGTGTGCACACACACACGCGTGTGCGCACACACCAAAACTTGGAGCTGCCTGTCTGTTATACTCCTTCTAGGAATCATTAAAAGTAGGATGAATGTCTGGGAAGATTTATGACCAGTCGTATAGAGGCATACGACTATGTAACATTTCTTTTGTTTCTATAAAGGATCAAATCAAATGTATGCCACAGCTATAAAGCAGGTAGCTTTTGACCTCTGCTCCTTCACAGCATCCAGGAGCTCTTGACTTGGCTAACAGAAATGCTGTTGATTTACAGTACAGAAGAAAGGAGTTGAATATTATTTTATTTCCCAAATGGAAAAAAGATGAAGAGAAGCTCTGTCTAGAAGTGGAAAACAGAAAAATAATCTACCACTTCTGTTCCTCGTCTAGCCCTTTTCAGACATTATGTTGATGCATACCAAAAGCCAACAGTCATTCGTATCTGGACTAGAAACGTGCACTGATAAATCATTACATTTCAGGTTCAGGGTTTTTTTAACCCAGAAAATTTTGGTAAAGCCAAACAAAGCCAACAGTTTTATTCCGCTGTTACTAAAAATATTTGGGTTAAAAAATCCAAACCCAAAATTTTTCAGTGTCCCCCGCCATTTCCCAAGCCCTAGGCATTGAGTTTGCTCAGCACTTCATAGAGGATCTGACTGTCCGTTCTCCTGCCCATACTTTTCAAGCTCCAGAAGGCTTGCAAAGCATCAGTGGGGGACAGATTCTCCATGTCATGCTCTGCTTGCTCCATGTAGCATGGAGATCTTTCTCTTCCTCTCCCCCACCTTGCTGGCTTGGGAAACCATGAGGGTGGGGGGGAACGGAGATTGAAAAAGCTAACATTATTCAGCTTTTTTTGGCCCCAGGTGTATTCAGCTTTTTGAATACATCTTTTTAGAAAAATGGTAATATAAAAAACTGAAAAAATCCGATGGCTTTTTTCTGTTTTTTCTATGATTCGGGTTTACCGAATCATCAAGCCTAATGTGGACCTTTTACCACACTCAGTGGTGCATTCTGCACAGCACAAATAAGCCATCCTGAGGACCTTTAAAAAGGTATTTTGGGAAGGATTTCTGCACAGCTTTTTTGCCAAAACATCCTTTGATCATAAAAGTAATTCTCTACCTTAACAGCCAAATGCTGGATGAGAGGGACAAAATTCCATGGCCCCAAGTCATCTGGGCTCAGTGTCACACTGCTTTCAGATTCTAATGCAGTTCTTCTGTGCAACTGCTGGGGGTTCAGGCAGTGGTGGGATTCAAATAATTTGACAACCGGTTCTGGTGGTGGGTACTGTTGGTGATTCGAATCATTGATTAGGTCAGATTCAGACTGAGCCAGATCCAAATCAATGGCATTTGATTTGGAGCTATCCAAATCAATGGCGTCCAATTCAGCGTCATTACTGAATCAGGCCTCAGACTGCAAGTGTGTTGCAGAATGGCTTGATTTTAAGAGGTGGAGCTTCTGTAGGGTTTTTTCAGGCTGTGTGGCCATGGTCTGGTACATCTTGTTCTTATCAAGTTGCCTGCATTTGTGGCTGGCATCTTCAGAGGTATATCACAGAGGCCGTTTCCGCACGGGCAAAATATGACGTCGTCGCAACGGAAAAAGAAGCGTCAGAGCGAGAGCGTTCGCACGCGCAGCGGCGGAGGTGCGCAGTCGCGCCGTCGCGAAAACGCTAAACCGGCGCGAAGACGGTGTATTCAGAAAACGCTTAAAACCACTCTTTTTCCCCATGTGACGCATCGACGCCGCACTCGTGCGAACAGCCGCCACGGAGCTGTCGTCAAAAATGGCGTCGGGCCTGCACGGCTTCGCAAGTGCGCAGGCGCAACATCGCGAGACGCCGCTTCCGCAGCGCTTCCGTGCGAACCGTCACATTTCTGCGGGGCTGCGGACGCCCGCAGCTCCGCCTGTCTGTGTGAACGCTTTTTTTGGGATGCGTCGCAATTTGCGACGTCATCGCGTCGCTGCTTTTGGCCGTGCGGAAACGGCCAGAGAGAAGTCTATTACACAGTGTCCAGTGTCTGAGCAGACTTCATGTGTAGGAGTGGCGGTGAAACACAGTAAGCCTCTTAAAGTTCTATGGTGGGAAGACTAGCAAGCTGGGAGATTCTGGGCTCTGAAGTGGCTCCATTGTAGACAATGGGAAATTTCTAGGGGAGGGCTGTGGGGTGCACATTTCTCAAGGTAAAGCCACAAAACTTTCAGGGCATCTTCAGGAGAGTTTCTGATGACACCATCCAGGTTTAGTAAACTTTGCTTCTGGGAGTTGAATGTTATGGGCCCCCAAAAGGGTAGGGCCCATCTCCCACTTCCCCCTGAAGCAAAGTTTACCAAACCTGTCTGCTGTCATCAAGAGATTCTCCTGAGGATGTTCTGAAAGTTTTGTAGCTTTACCTTGAGAAATGTGCATTCCACACCCTAGTGGTGGGATTCAAATAATTTACAACAACCAGTTCTGCCAAAGTGGTGCGAACCTGCTGAATCCCACCACTGGCGTACAGGGAAGGCACAGTACAGGAAATTACAGTTTCTCTGCTTTCTGCTTATGGAGCCTTTCTACGTAATTTACTGCTTATGGAGCCTCTGCTTTCTGCTTATGGAGCCTTTCTACGTAATTTACTATTAGGAGGCAAACACTTGCAAACCCTGCTGAATTCATCAACCAAGCAAGAAAAAAAACGGCAGCACAGCTCATGGCTTCTACAGTGATTTTGAGGCTGCAGCCTTCAAACAAAGTTGTCATTTCTAGCAGTCTTATTTCCATCTTCTTTTTCCTTCTACCCAACTCCATAGTTCTGTTTGCTCAGCAACATTTTCCCTGTTAATCTATTGCAGAAAATAAAACAACTTATCCTCTTTCCTTAATTCTTCTTTTCCACACTTTTATCCATTTTGCTCTCTGCTGTTCATGATATGCCTTCATTTCTCTTGCCCCCTTTCTAATCCAAGCCTTGGTCTCAACTCCTCATCCCTATCCTGGCTTGCAGTTTAGAAGTATTTAATAGCAGAACACCAGCACAACTTTATTAATGTTATAAATAGAAGGAAGAGGTGTATCAAAGAGTGAAAGGATGCTCCCCCCCCCCCCCACATCCGTTTGCATGCATGGTTACAGAATGTTAATCTGCTTTAGTTTTACATGCGTGGAAGAGAAGACAGAACTCAGTCTCCCCTCTACCCTATTAATTAGATTTAATTACATTTTAAACACTATTCATATGATGAGTGGTTGCTGTTGAAATGTCCTTTTGTAAATGCCGCTTTGCTGTGTGGGCGTTAAGGTTCTTGTTATCTGACACAGTCTTTTTAGAAAATATGTCAGTAAACTCAATTCCAATATACCAGTACTTCTCATCCAGAATCACCACATAATACATTTGATCCTGTTTTTGTACTAGCTAAAGGTACAAGAGTAAACTTCGAGCTTCAGAGGAGAGTAGTAGAGGATTAGTATAGGGGTAGATAGTATTCTCTTTGACCTTACCTTTGTCCACTCTTCTTGCTGTGCCTTTGTTACCCAGAATTCTGTTCTCAGGGGTTCCTTCCTTCTGGTCAGTTCTATCTCTCTTTCTCTACAATGAGGGCTGGATATGTTTTCTAAAATCTCTCTCCATCCTCCTTACAATACAATCCCGTGCAGATTTACTACTAAGATTGACTTAGATTGAAATAACTCCACTAAGATTACACCGTTAGATAGATCAAGTCCTTTACTCTGTCTTTCCTATTCAGCGTAGAGTTCTCTTACATACAGGTATGAACTTATTCTTCAAGCATCCAAATATAGAATTATGCTGTGCAGAGACTCAGCTCTGCTTTCAAACTTAAATAGATTTCCTACTGATTAACTTACTGAAGATTTATTATGGTATGAAGTTTTTGTGAACTACATCCCACTTCATCAAATGTAATAAGGAGTAGCAGTGGCGTAGTGGTTAAGAGCAGGTACATTCTAATCTGGAGAACCGGGTTTGGTTCCCCGTTCTGCCACTTGAGCTGTGGAGGCTTATCTGGGAAACTAGATTAGCTTGTACACTCCAACACGTGCCAGCTGGGTGATCTTGGGCTAGCTAGTTACAGTTCTTCTGAGCTCTCTTAGCCTCACCCACCTCACGGGATGTTTGTTGTGGGGAGGGGGGAGGGAGATTGTAAGGCCCTTTGAATCTCCTACAGGAGAGAAAATGGGATATAAATACAAACTCCTCTTCTTCTTCTCTGTCTTATATTGGTACAAATATGTATGTGCATGCACATATAAAATTACAAAATTAGACACACGGTTTGGATCAGGATCATATGGGAGGCAGGTCTTGGGACCCTTGGTGGCTATCAACAGCCCTATCATATGCTATCAAGAATATCCCATATCACAATACTCTAGAGTTATAACATACAGATTTGTGGCATTAGGGCACTGTGTGGTCCATGATGGTGTATAAGCATTTCTCTTGCATAATTTAAAAAGAACTAGCAGTTAACTTTGTTGGTGATGCTAAATTTATCCGGTATTCATTTTTCCACCCAGATTTCCAATTTTTCTATTTCACCTATTTCAATTCCTTTTCTCAGACCACAATAGACGGTGTCTATTGTTTTAAGTTTGCAAGACTAGAAATTTTGCCGTTATAGAAGAAAGGGGTTATTATCCCTATTTTAAATAGTGTAGCAACAGTACTGTAACAGCTCCTAACAACAGAGTGTTTCAGTGTTGCATAGAGATATTTCAAAATATTATGCAGCAGCAGTTTTGAGCTTAATTGTCTGCAGATGGTGGGTAATCTCCTTTCCTTGCTCATTGCCACATATCTAACTGTGCCCAGGCTGTTCTATGTAAATCTGCAAGCTTCCCTATGATTCCTTCCCATAATTTGTAGGTTGCGTTGTGTGGTTTGTGTATTTTATTTTATTTTATTATTTTATTTTTGCCTTTTCATTGCTCCATTTTCTTTAAATGGCATGCTAGGTCTGACCTCTTAAACATTTTAATATATATTTTGTGAACATAATGCATTCCACATATTTAATAACTTAATAAATACCTTCTTTATGGAACTGCTGTTAAAAGGGGGAATTTGTAAAAATAACTACAAAGCACTGCAAAGTTTCCCAAAGCTTTAAGGGCCAGTTAACATATGAGTGATTTCTTACCGGATAGTTTTCATCTATGGTTACAGTTGAGACTGACTGGCAGGGGACTTATCCTCTACCTTTCAAGGTCCACGTGGAAAATAGCTCAGAATCCTAGTTTAGTGTGTCAGGGGAAAATGTTTGGGGATTGGACTTAAAGTCATCTATAAAATATCTTCACTTTAAAAAGGAAAATTTGTTGGGATATTTTACAAAAGAAAGTTAACACCAGTGTTTTCTCTCTGAAATTGTGAGATAAGCATGACTGAAATAGCCGAAGTTTACGCAGCAGTAGACATGATTCTGCTCATGTTTTAGGAGCGCTGCCTGCACATTCTTGAAATTATTATTTTTCAACCCACATATCTAATGTGATATTTTACTCAATGTGTTTAGAATGTTCAGAGGGGTTTTTTTGTTCATTTTCTTCATTGGAGCAAATTTTCTTACGGAGCTGAAAAGTATTTCAACATAACTGAGGGCTGGTTCAAACCTTCCATTCAGTCATGTGCAGAATATACAACCAGGTATACAAAGGTTGATAAGAACTGGACTATGGGCTCATGAACAGCCAGCAGCTATATCTGTGACGGTTATTACATTTTTTTTCCAGCACCCATGGTCATAGAAATGGCTCCCAGCTCACTATATGTATAGCCTAATTCACATTAACTCTCCATTAACTCTTATCTACTTGTATATTTATTTAAATGACTGAATGGAAGAATCAATTTAGAAGTGTACATCAGCTTAACCTCTCTCTCTCTCTCTCTCTCTCTCTCTCTCTCTCTCTCTCTCTCTCTGTTTGTAAGCAGTTGAAACAATAACATTTGAACAAATTGTTTCTTGCTAGCTTAGCTTCAGTCTGGCTTTTTTTTCCCTCATGCATGCTGACCTGGAAATCTTCCTTTGCCTTAGCTGCGATAATCGTGACTCAGCTTACAACACCATACATACGCATCGCCCCAGCTGCAGGCGACGACCAACTAACAGGTCAGACACTCAAATATAGAAAAGTCGTCATACCCATTTCCATATGGCTTGTTTGCCCTCCACATCCTTGTATTTGTTGCTTGTAGTATGTTCACCTTATTGCAGCGATGTGCTGGATGCCAAAAAATTTGAATTCCTGTAATCATGTGTGTAAGAGCATTCCATAGCATGTTTCATTGTGTATTTGAGCTTTGGGGTGAGCCCTTTCAAATTAATGCCATAAATTATTTTTCCTTCCCTAGCTTTTCTGCACCTAATATATTTGGGGGGGCATAGATACTTTTTACATTACTAGTTTGAATTTAGTGAGTATAATATATCATTTCAACATACACAACATTTTAAAAAGGTAATATTTTATTACATGCGTATTCCTCAGATATTTATTTATTTAAAATATTTATAGTTCACCTTTCTAACTTGGACTCAAGGTGGATTACACAGAGTGAGTCAATATAATCATCAGATGGGACATTCAGCGAGCAATGCAATAAATTAGGGTTGCAGATCCAACCAGAAGTCTAAAATCAGAACTGAAGCAAACCCATATGTATTAACAAGACACATTATATGATATAAAATTCCATAGTAGGATCCTAGTTTCAATAAGCTCTATGCAGTAGTATAAACCATAGTCCCTAATAATTTTTCTGAGTAACTTTGTGAATCATTTAGTACTGCCCAAGTCTGTTCCCTGTGTAGAAAAGCCCTCTTTAATAATTCAGTTTTGCATTGTATGAGAAAAGCCAGAAGAGTGGAACCTTCTGACCTAGGGCAGGCACTTCCACAAGGGGGGGGGGGCAGAACAGAGAACACACATGTACACGCAGAGGTTGATTTTGCCCATTTGCAGATTGACACCTGTTCTGCCTGTTCCATTGAGTGAAGTGAAGCTCAGAAGACCCTGCTCCAATGAGAGAAGCTGTCATGGCAGGACATAAGGGGAGAGGTGGTCTTCCAGATATGAGGGTCCAAGGCCACAAAGGGCTTTATGTGTGACCTCTGATACCTTAGCCCTGTACCCGATGGGCAACCAGTGAAGTGGCTACAGGGTGAGAGTAATATACATGTGCCATCTAGCTGCCAATGTTAGTTGAGCTGCAGCATTCTTCACCATCTGATGTTTCCTGATTGATTTTGAGGGATGACTGATGTACAATGCATTGCAGTAGTCTAGTCTTGATGGTACTGTGGCATGGATCCAGGTAACCAGATCAGCCTATCACCATAAGGGATGTCCTTCAGGCTAAGCAGAGTTGACTTAGTTGATCACAGTGACAGTGGGCTTAAGTAGGTGAAGGGGGCCTGGAGCCACAATGGTGGGGATGGCTGCATCAGTGGACTTGGGCTCACCTGCTGGGATTGGGACTGTGGGGTTGTCCTCAGATGGCTCAATAATGGGTAAGATGGGATTCCCCACACAAGTTTTGCGGGGGCCCCACATGCAATATCCATATTGGAAATTGTGGCTGATGGATTACTATGCAACATTCCTGGTTCCGTGAATATAAATTGTGTTTCACCACAATACAAGAACATACACTTGCCCCTTGGTTTTAATGACACCTTCGAAATTGCTAGCCAAATAACATGAGGAAAATTCAGATGTTAATATGGAGATGGTAGGGAGGGATTGCAAATATTTAGTATATGGAGATAATCAGTCCTACAAATTATGGAATTTGGTGAGGTGTTCTTGTTCTGCTGAGATGAGAAGAATTTCTCTTCAGAAAACTTGTTAGATTAGTGTAGTTTGGTGAAAAGTGATGATTTCTAAACCTGAACTTATGAAATTACCTATAAAACTGCTATTCAGTGAACAAATCAAAGCAATAAAATGGTTGGTTCAGCTACCATCCAGCAACAAATCTGGGAACTCTCTCTGTTGCATATTTTAGAAATTTTTTGAAATAGATGAGGAATAAGAAAACAGTGAGTGTCCACAGAAGAATAGCTTGGAATCATAAAGAAAAGATTACTAATAAAGAAGAATGTTAGAAGCAGAGATGTTTGTGATTTAAAGGAAATAATCTGCATGGAAGAGTCACTGTTTGTTCTTTGTGGTAAGGCAGAGAAACCGGTTCCTTCTTCAGGTTGCTTGATGGATCTCTGTATTTAAAAAAATCATCATGTATCATGCCAGACCCTAGAACTTGGGAGGCAGCAGGGAGCAAATGGTTCTAGCATTGGTCTGGCACTGGATATCTGGCTTGGTGGGTTTTTAAAGTAAAGGTAATGGTCTGCAAATCAGCAAAAGAAATCTTTACCTAGAGAACATTTTCTGTTCGTGAGGAACAAGTCCTGTGCCAGATGGAAGATCCCCCCACAGGGCTGCTCCAGACCATATGTGTTTCCCATTCCCTGTCTGCATTGCCATGCAAGGCTGCTTTTCCTGTCTGCAGTTCTGCTTCCCTCTTGTATATTAAAAAGTGAATTTTGTGCTTCAAGAGGTACAGTAGCCGCAAAGCACCTTTAGTGAAACATGATCTAAATTAGTACCACATGGATTGTTGCTGAGCCAGCTATACAGCTTTCTCTGATAAACAGCAGAATGGTTAGCTGAAGATAGCAGAATCGATTAGCACATTCATATATAATAGCCTGAAAATATTTTTATTTTATTCATTTTTTGCAGTAACAGTTTTACACTGTTCTTACAAGTGACTGCACTCCGGAAATATATCTCATGTTACAGAATCTTTCTTAAGTAAATGTAGATGTTATTTAGGCAGACTGATTCGGTTAAAACAAAATACTGCAGACTGCTCAGCATTACTGAAAGCCACTGACCCTATCACAAGAAGCAGTTTTAACATGGTCACTTGAAATGCCTGTTTGCCTCAGTTACATGGCTGTATCTCATGCCAAACAAAGAAAGTCTGCAAGATGCATCCAGTGTACATGTGGCAGGGTCATGACCTAGACCAGGGGTGTCCGTCTCTGGCCCACCAGATGTTCATGGATTACAATTCCCAGCAGCCCCTGACAGCATTATGCTGGCAGGGGCTGATGGGAATCGTAGTCCATGAACATCTGGAGGGCCAGAGTTGGACTCCCCTGACCTAGATGTTATTCCCATCTAATTTAAACAACTATGTTAGAGTTATACACCTGTCATTCACATTATATGTTTGCTGAAGGCACACACAGCAAACAACTGTAGTGTAAAATGCAGAGTTACCTACTATCGCAGTTGTTTTCCTATGATCACATCTGGTATCTCAGCCTGGTCAGATAAGGTCTTCTGACTGACAGTCCCCATCAGTTGCCACCACTTCTTTTGTCACAAACCTTATTTCCAGTATATCTACTTCAAGCATTTGTATCACTGGTAATTCAAAAATTCTGATTTGTTCTATTCTGCAGGGCAGAATGGAAAATGAATGGAAAATGTTCTCTTTTCTGCAACACCAGCTGAATGCATTTTAATAGGCTGCAGTGTCACTTATGATTTATTGCTCCTTTTTGTTCTTTTATGTGTTATATTTGTCATTTTTGCTGTGGCAGTTTCATCTATAAAACAGTATAGTTACAAGAAAATGTTAAGAGGATACAGAATTGCCACAAAGCTTCTTTCCCCTTCCCCCAGCTCATGAAACTGCTGTTTTCTCCCCCTTTTTTGTAATGAACCACTGGGTCAAATACTAGGCATTTTCTTCCAGAAATTGCTCTTCTAGTGGGAGTATATACACTTTTATGCTTACCCGTGTGTAGCACAAATAAATAGCTACAGTTGATGAATAATGCAGAAGGATGATGGGAACAGAATATCTTTTGCTGATGGTGACAGCCTCCATAAATGTTAAGCAATAACATACAAACCTATTACAGCTGTACAAAAAAGTAGTAAAGAACCAATAAGGGTATCAGTTCTAGTTTATCATATATATTTTTAAAAACTTAGTAAAGCCTTCCGTGTTTGGCCATTATTATAGCAGTGGCCAAAACTGACAGTTCCCAAACTCTTGTGCTAAATGATGATTGTTATGATAGTTCTGATTCTTAGAAATTGGTACATTGGCTGAGACAGCAGAAGACAACCCAACCAGGAAATAAGAGCTCTCCTATGTGTAGAATCCAAGCCTGCTATATAGCTTAGCCACTGAGAAATCCATTCATTTCTGGTGTGTAACCTGGGGAAGATGACATCTCTCTGCCTAGTAACTTCACAGAAAACAGGCAAACTATTTGCTCTCTCCTCAAAATTTGACTTGCAGGCTTCTTAACTAGTAATGGCACAGTTGCTGCTTATTAAATTTCCATGCTGTGAACAGTACAGCCATATTCAGCACTCATTGTTGTATCCCTTCTGACAATGTAATTCTTGATTCCTATTACTTCCTAGTGCTGAAGTAGACTCCTTGCTATGTAAAAATGGAGTGACTGAAATTCTACTTCTTTGATTTGTCTTACTGCTCATATTATGTTCACTGTGAAGTCTTGCAGTATTCACACATAGTCTAGTGGATATTTTCCATCCTGTCTAAGGATAGAGAATGGTCCTCGGGACACTGTAGACATTGCTTGATTCTACAAAGAAACACACAGTACAAAGCACCAGATCATGCAAGCACCAGATCATGCAAGCACCAGACCTATCACATCACAACGTTTGCTAGGCAGACTACGGGGTTTATGGGGTGGTTTGCCATTGCCTTCCTCCATCATCGACACTTTACCCCCAGCAAGATAGGTACTCATTTTACCAACCTCGGAAGAATGGAAGGCTGTGTTAACCTTGAGCCAGTTTCCTGAAACCAACTTCTGTTGGGATTGAACTCAGGTTGTGAGCAGGGCTTTGACTGCAGTACTACAGCTTACCACTCTGTGCCACAGAGCTTCTTAGCATTACTAGATGCCTCTGCATTAAATCTGTGAAATTATTTTTATTACCTATGCTCCCATTGCAGTTTATAACAACTGATTTTAGATTATGCATAAAAATTTGATAGAAATAAATAACTATCTTTAAAGTCTGTATTTTAAGCTATTTTTGTTAAGAAAATTTTAAGCAAAAATGACAGAAGCTAAGTGATCTTAGCTTCTAATTACGAAATAATCATTTTAGTCAGTAATTCATAATTAGAACAACACTGTGCTACAAAGGCCACTTCCCCGCACCATTATGGAAGGTGAAACAAATTAAATTGAATAGAAGAAGAGTTTGCATTTGAATAGAAGAAGAGTTTGCATCCTCTCCTGTAAGAAGACTCAAGATGGCATACAAACTCCTTTCCCTTTCTCTCCCCACAACAGACACCTTGTGAGGTAGGTGTGGCTGACAGACTAGCCCAAGTTCACTCAGCACGCTTTGTGTGCGGAAACAAATCCAGTTCACCAGATTAGAATCCATTGCTCACGTGGTGAATCTTCTGCAGAATCTTCTGCAGATCAGAGTTCACTGCTCTTAACCATGACACCATGCTGACTCTCAAATATGAGTTTGCTTGGGCCCTGTTGAATACTTTCTACCAAATTTGGTGCAGGTTGGCACACAGCCCCATCTAAAATATGTCAGCTTTGTTAACAACAAGAAACATAAAAACATAAACTAATGTCTCATTAAAAATGAATGCCTTTATTTAAATAAAAACAAAATTTATTTTTCATATTGAATTTCAAAAGCCAAATGTTTTCCAGTACTCAAACTTAAATAAAATCATAAATATAATGACTACACATTGAAAATAGATTATCTCTTCCTCACCATAGTAACCTTACATCTCCCACTCATGAGATGAAGATACAGAACATAAACTCCTACATAATCCTTGATAGGAGGGTAGATTCATCAAAATGTCAAATAAAGAGAGAAACTGAAATTTTTGTGGACTTAAATGAGATTTGTGGAATTAAAACATCTTGTTATGTCCATGGTTTGCATAAAGTCCGGTTTATTGTAATGTCTGGGCTTGGTTCCTCTACCTTTGCCCCACACATTACTTTCTTCGGGTGCTTCAAAATGAGTCCTCTGCTGAAGAGCTCACATACTCTGGTGCTAGGCCCTTCTGCTGGGATTGTTCCAGACTCTTTTAGTGTAAGGTGACCAGATTTTTAGTATTGAAAAGCGGGGGGGGGGGGCGCACCCGCAGGAACACACTGCCTTTTGCGGCGGTGCTCCCCAGTCAGGAAACAGGGAAGCTCTGTTTCCTGCTTCCCTGTTTCCTGACGGGGAGTGCGGCCGCAGGAGCACATTGCCTAGTCGGGACAATGGCAAAGCCCGGCGGGACACAGGACACATAGCGCAATAGCGTGATTGTCCTGCGAAAATCGGGACGGCTGGTCACCTTATTTTAGTGAGCCTAAAGTGCCTTGAACAAGAATGCCTGCTCATGATCTTAACCTGGAGCAATTATTGTGGCCAGATATAGGAGGAAGAAAGAGCAGGAGATTCTGGGCAGTTGTGCCCAAGATCAGCTCAGCTGTGAGTCTCACTCTGTTTTCTGTGTGCTGTTCCCAATTTGCCAGCTATGCATCATGGGGGATGGGAGGTTGGAGCCATAATATCTGATGGTCAGGCTTCAGTTTGTTCCATACTTAGAGTTTCTAGGTCTCCTGATGATTGCTGTTGTTGTTTGCTGCCTGTCTGAGCAGTGACAGTTTTTTAAAAAAAATTAGACCAGCATCCCTTCTTTTAGTACATCACTTTCATGTACAATCTGGAAATGATCATGGGTAGCTCAACAAATAGGCAGAAACTCTGTAGTTTACCTGGAAGTGAGGTGGTAATTTTGGCAGTCACCCCCCCCTGCCCCCAATCTTACATCCCTCACCCAGCCCTCTGGTTGATTACCAGTCTTGATCTGGCAACCCTGTAATCACACCACATGTTTAAAAGAAGGGGGATGGAGGCATGCTAGGCATTTAGAGCCATTTGCCTGAATCCCTGCTCGTCCTGGCAGGCAACAACCCCAGTGAGGATATGAAGCCTGGTGCATGAGGAGCTCACTTTCTAGTACGAGGCACTTCCATTTGTAATATTCCAGTGTGAGCCCCAAAGTGGCTAGAACATGAAGAATTTACTGTGCAACAGAAAACTGCCTCCAGAGAGAAGTGTGCATGCAGCAAAAATATTAAGATCCAGGACTTTTAAGTCAGAGTTTGCGCTCTGGTTTATTGTCATTGGTATTAAGCATCACTATGTCTGAATGCAGAAATCCCAGATTGTTCAATAATGTCGCCCCTTCTAGCTTCCTGCCTGCAGAGACAAGTATTGGATAACAGAAAATCTTGCTTTTCCAGCTGCATTCAGTTTTTAATAGTGTTCCTTCCTGTGAGGTAAAGGAATATTGCCCGTACCCGCCATTGCCCATTTGGCCAAACATTCTTCCCCATAAAGAAAACACCCCGTTCCAAAGGCCCCTTTCTTATATTAAAGTAGAGAGTGCCAAATGAGTGAGCAGGCCACAATGATGTTTGCTTTCCAAGCTTTTTATTTGGGGGTGGGATGGGATTAAGTAATATGATGAAATGGCAAGAAACAAGGGTGAAAATAGGTTGTAGAAGCCACAGTAAAAATGTTTAGGGATGTAGTGAACCACCAAGACAAAAATGGATAGGGAATGTTAATTAATGATCCTTAGCCAAGAATAAGGGAGGAAAAGACACTTAATTTGTAGTCTGTGCTTCCCTATCCTTTTCCTACCTATTTATCGCTGCTGACCAATAAGCAAACTGCATACATAGTATGCAGTATCTGGGCAATATAAAAATGCTTGGGATAGCATCAGAGGATTCTAGTTAAACATATGCAGTAGATAAACTGGTATCTATAAACATGTCTAACAGTGTAGCCAGAGTTTATACAGTTTGGGCTATTTGCACTTAAAATTGCTATTCTTGCTTTTCTTGGTTCCCACCGTCCTTCCAGATAACCACATCGACAACTGAGCTTCCTCACGGCACTGTTTCTTTGCTTTTCCACAGTTATTTTCTCAGGCTTTCCCTTCCAAACGTTCTGGAAATGTTTTTATTATCATTGTTGGTGCTTTCATTGCAGCCAAAGGTGGCAACATGCTGCCCTTTTAAAAGAACTTCATTCAGCGTTCACTGTGGGTAGTGCCCCCAGTGCCCTTTGTTTGATTAGCAAATAAGGCTACAGTAACGCATGGCTACAAGAAAAAAGGAAGGAACACAGCTGTTGCTGCCAGGGAAATTGCCAGATCATGGAAAAATGTTACTTGCAGTGGTGCTGGCTGCCGTAGGGGCTGACACTATTAGTTACAACATTAAAACTGAAATGAAATTCATGCCACCTCCCAAACACAGTGTATGGTTGTTCTCTTCATCAATATAGGGATCTAGCAACATAAGTGGAATTTTTAAAAAAATGGTGGCTGGTGCCAGGGAAAACAGCAGCACGTCTGGAAAAAAATGATGGAGGTAAAGCATGATGGGGATGTGTACAGCACTTTAAAAGCAGAGTATACATTATATACTCCAGAAAAAGCATGTTAGGTGGTTTATTTCATGGAACTTCATCACAAAGGTGGTCTGGAAAAAAGCAGAGAAACCTTGCAGGGGGGAGAAGGGGGGAATCCTGAAAAGCAATAGTTATCAAATAATACTATGTGGAAGCTTGGTGGAAAACAGATATAGTTAGGAAGAGAAACCGCAGCCAAACCACCATGTGGAAATGACCAAACTGTGGTTTAAACAAATCGCAGTTCATCATAACCTCTAAATACAGCGATACTGTTCTGAAATAAGAATAGTTTCTTGAAGGCTATATCTTCAGTAAGAAAAATATAACAATTCAGTATGTCGTAAAACATATCATCCCTTTACGAATAGATGGATGAGACTTCAGTACTAAATCAGCCATTGATATGTGTTCATGTGGGTGCTGTGTGGTTTCCGGGCTGTATGGCCGTGTTCTAGCAGCATTCTCTCCTGACGTTTCGCCTGCGTCTGTGGCTGGCATCTTCAGAGGATCTGATGTTGGGAAAGCAAGTGGAGTATATATCTGTTGGAGTGTCCAGGGTGGGTGGGGAAACCTTGTCTGTGAGTATTTCAGCCAGAAAAATCAGCAATAGCAGAACACATGATAAACCAACCTGGACATAGAATATTATTTGAAAAAACAGAAATTCTGGACCACTCTGAAAGCCACTACGTCAGACTACACAGAGAAGCAATTGAAATCCATAAGCACATGGACAATTTTAACAGGAAGGAAGAAACTCTGAAAATGAACAGAACTTGGCTGCCAGTGTTGAAAAATACTAGGGTCAAGACTGTGTCAAACCAGCTCCACACAAACACAGGATGACCATAGACAAAAGAAACAAAGGCCAGGATACTTCTATTCAGATGCTCCCACCAGTGACCTTGCTATCTACAGGGTTACTCCCAGGCTATAGTCTTCATTGTTACTCATACTTCTATTCAGATGCCCTCAACTATTGACCTGGTTGCCGCCTTTGTTACTCACAGACAAGGTTTCCCCACCCACCCTGGACACTCCAACAGATATATATACTCCACTTGCTTTCCCAACATCAGATCCTCTGAAGATGCCAGCCACAGACGCAGGCGAAACGTCAGGAGAGAATGCTGCTAGAACACGGCCATACAGCCCGGAAACCACACAGCACCCAAGTGATTCCGGCCGTGAAAGCCTTCGACAATACGATATGTGTTCATGTTTGATTGGACCACAAGAAGTTTAAATATTCTAATTTCTGTCAGAGTAGCTTCTTAGCATTTATGACAATTTCCAGATTGACTTTTTTAAAAGCCATGTTTTTTATTAGTCTGTACTCTTGTAAACTTCCTGCAGACCTTACTGAATTATTGTAATTTCGACATTTAAATATGATTCTTGACAAATGTATTTTTCTTTTATGTACACTGAGAGCATATGCACCGGACGCAAATTCCTTGTGTGTCCAATCACACTTGGCCAATAAAGATTCTATTCTATTCTATTCTATTCTATTCTATTCTATTCTATTCTATTCTAAATAAGTTATTTATTTAAGCACTGTGCAATAAAGACATATTGAATATATTATTAATTTTGATTATTCCTTCTGCTTTTCACAACCTTTTTTTGGTTCCTCGTTTATTATATAGGTTGGGTTTTTTCATGCTTTTAAACATTTTCATCCCTCCTTTCTTGCAGTCCCTACTGGGGTAAAATGAACTTGGGAGGTAGGAATGCTTCCTGAGACACCCTTTTCCTTTCAGCTGTTTTCTGTACATCTTTGCAAAAAGAGGCCCCCTCCGCTCATGCAAAATAATGCGTTTTCAAACCACTTTCACAACTATTTGCAAGTGGATTTTGCCATTCCGCACAGCTTCAAAGAGCACTGAAAGCAGTTTGAAACTGCATTATTATTCATGTATGGAATGAGCCAGAATGTGGAACTGCTTGCGAGAGGGTGCCTGGGAAAAGATGGACACATCCCAACTGTGAAGGCAACTAGACTTGATACTTCATCTCTCAAACTACAGAGATCAGCAATAAGGCAAACTATATCTCTCAAACTAGCTAGGGCAGATAGTGGGTGAAACAGGCATCTAATTGAAAGTTACATAGTGAGAATGGATGATATTCAGATCCACTCTTGAATCTAGCTACCTTCCCTGGGCTCCACATTAATTTCAATTGGTCATTCATAATTATGTGACTAGTACTGAATTGAGGTTAAAAGTCTTGCCACAGGACCAAGGCAAGCAGTTTAAAGAACAGCGCGGCACAGCATGACAGGGTGCATTGCTTGATTTTGTGCGCAGTAGGGATACGTTACGCTCTCTTGCTGTCATTAAAAGTATAACCATGGAAGTCTTTCTTTGCCTTCAGCAATGTTATCACATATCTAGATTTGTTCTATGTATTCCTGTGAATTGAAAATGAACTTTAAAATGGCACCAAAGTAGCAATATATTAGGACTACAAACAAGCAGTAAAAACTATAAAATACCACTAAGGTAGAAATATTTTTAAAAGGCTTTTGAATTGACTGAAAGCCCATTGTTTAACTCTAAAATGAAAGCTCAAAATATTGTCGAAGGCTTTCACGGCCGAACAGGGCTAGTAAAGTTGTAGTCAGAGTTGCATGGTTTCAGAATGTTAACATATTCTTTTTCCCGATCAACGCTTCAGCCCAGGATCGAGATTTTCAGAGATCTGACAGTTAGAGGCAAGTGAGTAGGGCGGTCTGTTGAGTGTTCAGGGTGGTGGGAGAAGAACAGAGTAAAGAGCAGTAAATCAGGTCGAGTTGAGGGCAGTCGAATAGTCAGGTGCAGTATCAATGAAGACTATAAGATAGGAATACTGAGATAGCAGTAAGTCACTGGTGGGAGCATTGGTCTTTGGTTTTGTCTTTGTCTACATGGTCATCCAGCTCCACATAATGCCCACAGTGATGACCATAGACAAAAGAAACAAAGGCCAGGATACTTCTATTCAGATGCTCCCACCAGTGACCTTGCTATCTCCAGTGTTACTCCCATGCTATAGTCTTCATTGTTACTCAAGTACTTCTATTCAGATTGCCCCCCTCAACTATTGGACCTTTGGTTGGCCTCTCCTTTATTACTCACAGACAATGTTTCTCCACCCACTCCAACAGATATATATATACTCCACTTGCTTTTCCAACATCAGATCCTCTGAAGATGCCAGCCACAGATGCATGCAAAACATCAGGAGAGAATGCTGCTAGAACACGGCCATACAGCCCGGAAACCACACAGCACCCAAAAGCTCAAAATGTTTGCCTAGCAGAAGTGTCTTGGCCTGATTTCATGTCTACCTATTTTGGTCTTTAACCTTTCTTAGCTTTCTGTTCAAAATGTTTTAATCCAGTTTCACTTTATAACACTTCACTTATTTGAACCTATACCCTTTACCTGTGGTACTTATCAAATGACTGGCAGGTTTTGAAGTCTACCATAAGATCTTGACTGTACCTGTACACTAATCAACAAGGCATGCATTCTAAAATAAAACTTCTTCCTTCGTCTATGAGTATCTGGAATCTCATGTATCTGGAATATACTGGAATTCATATTCAGTTTGTCAGTTGGATTAGACAGCGTTGGAACACCTCGGAAAGACAACTAGAAACCCAGAGGAAGCAGGAGAATTGTTCAGTAAACGATAGATGTAAAGAAAGCTGCAGCAGTCAGGACAGTATGGTTCTTTTCTTCAGGACAACAAAATTGTGTGTGTGTATGAGTATGTGTGTAAATTGCCATCACAGTTGACTTATGGCAACTCTGTAGGGTTTTTCAGGGCAAAGACATTCAAAGGTGGTTTCCCATTGTCTTCCTCTGCATGGGCTGAGAGACTTCAGAGAGAACTGTGACTGGCCCAGGTCACCCAGCAGGTTTCATGTGGAGGAGTGGAGAATCAAACCCATTTTTCCAGATTAGAGTCTGCCACTCTTATCCACTACACTCTGCTGGTTCTAAATCTTAGAGACATTTGCAGCAATAAGTCAAACTATTGCATATCTGTTAACATTTGCTAGGATCAGCCATGTAGTGATTAGATGTGTTGAACATAGATTGGGAAGACGTGAATTCTCATCATTCTCACCCATTAAGTTTCTCTCAACCTAGCCTATGTTACAGGACTGTTGTCAGAATGAAATGGTAGAAGGAATGGTTTTCATGTGCCCACAGGATTTGTGTGGCAGTTTTGTTTTCCCAGACTTTTAATAACAATTAATGCTGTTACTGGTTTAATTTTTAGTAGTTTATTTATCAGCATTTTGCTGTTTTATATTTGTGATATAGTTTAAAACTTGCTGTAAACTGCCTTGGAACATGGGATACAATTAAATAAATAAGAAAATATAATGTACAAAGTTCTGAATTCATTGGATAAAATGTAGGCTAAAAATGTAATGGATAAAGTTACTTATTTTGTGTTGGAGTGAAGGAGAAATTTATTATTTCTAACCCTTAGTATGGTTATGGAACATTCCCTCTGTGCACAGTTCTATAATCTACAGTACAATCCTAAACAGAGTGCACTCTTCTAAATCTACTTAATTAATTTTAGGGTGTAAGTCTGTTTAGGATTGTACTTCTAATTAATTTTATTAAATTTGGCTCATACAGCCATCAGGTATTTCAGAAGATGAGTTTGTCAGGAATGACTCTATGCTGTAATCCTTTTCCTAACCCCCAAATCCTAATTAGTCAGCTTCTAGAACAGTTTTGAAAACTAATTTGCTGTTTTGCTTTAGCAGAAGAAACTATCTAGCTGGGCTCCTAATGGCAAATTAGTGCACTGTAGCCCCTTCTTGTACATATAATGGGATATTTTGGAAATTTTACTGTTGGACAGGGGAACCCATGGGCCCTTTCCAGACACCTACCAAAAGGTTTTGGGAAATGGATAGGACCAGCCCAATTAAGTCTAAAATTGTGGTTTTTTCCAATGTTTTTAGACCTTCAAGATGGTCTATCCAAGGTGCTGACATCGAGCAAGTTAAATTGTTCAAATATCTTGGGATAATATTCCATCATAAGTCAACCTGGACCACACACAGAGATAACACCCTTAAAGCCTGCAAAAATTTATCCGCTGCAGTAATTGAGGAAATTCTTTTTTTTTACTATCAATGAGATTGGTAGTAAGATTCATACCAGCAGTGTTGAAGGTCGGTGTTCCAACGCTAAGGTGAAGCCCCAGCACCCTTTTGTATGGAAGTCCCCATCTGGATCCAAAGTTGATGTGGCAAGCTCAGAAATTGGAAATGCATCCAATCCAATTTCCTATCTAAGATCTTTGGCACCCTCTATGGTGTTCTCCTTTTGTTTGGAATCCAGGGCAACATTTCTATTAGGAAACAAGGGCATGGGTTATAATCCTTTTAAGTTTTACAAGGCTGCGTCTTTGTTTCTGCACTGACCCTAACAGTTTGTCCCAGTTAGAAATAGAGAGAGCTCTTCAGCTTTTGAAATGGTGGCTACACATTGAAAAAAGATCTTTTCCATGGGCTTCTCTTTGGGAGGCTCCTACAAATGCTCACGCTCCAGAGATTTTACCATCGCTTAAAGACTAGATTATTTGATCAAGAGTACCAATTTTCTCCTGAGCAAAGCGCAAAGCTCTTTGCACTCCAATATTCTTTTGGGATTATCCCTCAGAAATTCTAGGTCCTCTGCTATACCTACCTGCAACAACTTATTAATTACAATTGCAGGTGGGTCATGACTAGAGCAAGGTGTAACTCTTTTCTGTCAGTACATCTTCAAGGTCGCTTCTCTGGTATTCCACAAAATGAGCGTTGCTGTCCTGATTTTGTCCTGATACAACTGATACACTTTCTCATATTCTGCTTCATTGTTCAAAATACAACAACATCAGAACCGATTTGAGAACTGTGTTACCAACAGGATTTATGCTCCTTTCTGATAAAATAAAAATGGCTAAGCTTCTAAATAGCTCTAGTGTTGAAATCTCTGAAGCTGTTGCTATATTTTTACTCTGTGTACTGCAAGTTGAGCAATAATGATCTTTTTATTGTATTTGAAATTCTTGGCACTGGTTTTATGCCTCATAAAGGTTTTGGATTTGGATTTGGATAGGACCAGGTGGAGCTTTCCCCCAGCAGGGCTTCTGACTGGCCATGGGTGAGCTGATTTGCAGTGCAGATTTTTAAAAAACATTGCTGCCCTGGAGCAGGCAGATAACAAGGACCAGAGGCAAGAAGTATTGTCAGTAGGGCAATTCAGGGTCAAGCACAGTTCTTTTAAAGCCCAAGGCATCAGCCCAAGAAAGGGCAGTTCAAACTGTGAGGCAGGACTGGTCTGAAGTAGTCAAGCTGTCAGGAATCCAAAATGTTGTCACAACAGTACAAAGATCTTCCCTGAGTGACTGAAGATAAGCTGTGCATATGTAAAAAGTCCTTGAAAAGAATATTTTCATTTTAAATGCCATCCTGCTAAACAGAGCTTTTGCTTTAAATCTTACTATTAGTTATGCATATCCTCACTCCCTGACATTTTGCAGTTGGCTCTGTTTCCTGAAGCAGTCATTTTGTGGTTGGTTCCAGAGGTGGGATTCAGTTGGTTTGGCCCGGTTCGGCCAAACCGGTTGTTTAAAGCCCCCTCTCTCGCCATATCCTGGGAGAGGAATCGATGGGGCTTTTAGCACCTCAGAGCCCAGGACAGGGAGGAGAGCTCTGGCTCAGCTCTCCTCCCCACCCTGGGCTCCATTTTGGGGAGGGGAGGAGACTTCCCAAGCTGAGAAGCATGTGGGAGTGTGGAGGCAGCCGGGAAGCACTGGGGAGGGCAGGGCCACCGCCGATTAAGATTAAGGAGGAGGTCCCCCGCCCCACCCACCCCGCACAACTGGAACCAGTTGTTAAATTATTTGAATCACACCACTGGTTCATTCCACCTCCCGTGGCAGCCATTTTATAGGTGTGCCTAGGATCCTGGGTCTGAATTCCAGTGGTGCCCACAATCTGAAAAAATGGTTTGGAACCTTGCTATAGGATTTTTAAATATAATGCTGAAATTGTTTATCCTGGGATGGGGTTCAAAATATTTTATTTTATATCTATGCAGACCCTATGTCAAACTCTTTTTGGGGATATATTTTATGTTATGTTATAATTATATATTTACAGTTATAGATGTGAAAGAAAGAAAAAAAACCTTACAAGGTTGATTCCATGTGTTTTACAATATTTTCTCAAATTGCTTCTAGACTCAAGAAATTTTCATTCTTTTGCAGAGCAGATAGTTTCATCTTTAGATAAAAAACTAACTTGGTCAACAAACAATCTTCTTGTAGGAATTATTTTAACCTTCTGTACCTTAGCCAATACAAGTCTGGCAGCAGTTGTTATATTATAAAGTAGGCATCCTTAACTTTTCAGATACTGACAACACATACTTAAGTAAGAATTCTGGAGAGGAAACAACTATGAAGTCAAGACTTCGCTTCACATTGACAATGTAATGGAAACAATTTTCCAATAATTTTGGGCTTTAGGACCTTTCTGTCACGTGTTCAAATAATTCATATGTAAGTCATTGCAATACCAACAGCAACTGCTTATTCCTTGGTATATTCTTGCTAACCTAGTACTGATAAATGCCACGTGGAACATTTTAATGGCATTTTCTCAGAATCTGCCATTCAGTCAAACTGTTGCTAGAAAATCAGATCAGTCCACAAGGAGCCTCGTGGCCCCTTTTTGTCAACATCTGATTTGTCATTTTGTCTTATAAAGTTGCTTTTTTGGTTGCTATCACCACAGCTAGGAGAGGAGGAGAGTTGCTGGTTCTTGAGATTAAACACCTCTTCACCAAGTTCCATCCTGATAACATAGTCCTATACCCTAGCTGAGAATTTAGGCCTAAGATGGTATCATGGTTCCATATGTCCTGGGACATTAAACTAACTGCATTTCTTCCAAATCCCCACTCCCCAGGGTGAACAGTCACTCTATACACTGGATGTCTGAAGGGTGTCCCTTTTTTAAGTCATTTCAAGAACACATTTATTTTAAGGGGAAAAAATTCTTTTAAGGGTCCCAAGAAGGGCAAACCTACTTCTTTTCAAAGCACTTCTAGATGGGTAGTTTCTGACATTAAATTAGCTTATAGTAATCCTAAGGTTAATTGCCCACTTTAAGTTAAATCTCATTCTGCCAGGGCCAAGCCTCTTCATCTGCTTTTCTTGCCAGGGTAGGCCTCCACAATATCTGTAAAGCAGCAACCTGGCCTGCTCCTTCCATGTTTCTCCAGCATTATTCCACCAGTGAGGATTCCAGGAGAGATGCAGCTGTTGGGAGAGCAGTTATTATTTTGTTGACAATCTGACACCCATTTCCATGGTAAGCGAGCTTGTTACTCTCCCATGCTGGTCTGGACTGAAAACATGACGATGAAAATAAAGTTGCACTTACCTGTAACTGTTGTTCATCGAGTGTCTTCTGTGTAGGCACGCATCCCTCCCTTCTTTCCCACCACAGGCTGCCATTTTTGCCTTCCTGGTGCTGTTCTCCTGTGGTGAAGGGAGAACTGAGAGAGGAGTGCTCGTCTCACCTCCATCATGTGACTGTTTGGGCAGGAAAACAACCCGCTTTTGGCTCCAGTTGGGAGAGAAGAGAGCGCTTCAAGTGCTTTCTAGCTTTTCAAAAACTCCTTGTCAGTTCTCCGTGTCCAGCCTGCACCTGTGCATGACTGCACAGAAAAAAATTCTATAAACAACCAGTTGCAGGTAAGTGCAACTTTGTTTTACCAAGCAATCCTTGAGCCAAATTATTTACGATAATAGTGTATTAAAGCTCTGGTTAGGACTTGGATGGATGAACTCCAAAGAATTCCAGGGTTGCTATGCAGAGGCAGGTGGTCTTGCTTTCAAAACCCTATGGGGTTGCCATAGGTTGACTGCTATTTGATGGCAAAAAAGAAGGAAGACATTGAGGGTATTTATTTAAAATGTCTTTTGTCAGAAAACAAGACCATAGCTGGTACTAGGAATGATAAAAGGAGCGCCCAGCATTCTGGAAAGCATATCAAGACTAAATGAAAGGTATTTTTGGTGGCAGTTGTGCTGCTTTTTCATCATCTCCATACTTTTTAAAAATCTTTTGTTGTTTGTTTAATTTTTTTGGCATACGGACCAAACCAATCATTCAGATTTGCCAGCATCTTTAATCTGATTTGTCAGTTTTAATTGCTGCCATAAGACCACTACTTTTCCAGAACTGTTATACTGAAGGTGCTTAGGAAATACTGTCACCCTGGGCAATATTTTTGAGCTTACTACTGGTATTGCAGTTTTATAGCCATTCTGTAATTCCTCTAGAGAGGTTGAGTGTTACCTGGTGTATAATTAGCTCTCACAGTTCCCACAGGTCATTCTGTTCTCTGTGCTGAATAGCTAGAAGGCTCCTTCTGGGGTGCTTTTTATGCAATACTGTAGACATTAACCCTTTCCAGTATCTTCTGTAGTCCAATACTGCACAGTATTCCCTTGCATATTGTCATTCCTGAATATAACCTACTTAGGACTTAGAGCTTCTGTGCTCTTCTGGACTATGAATACAGATTGACCTTCTGGACTCATGCATTGATTGCATGCCACATTGATTGACTGAGCAATCGACCCAGTTCCTGCCTCAACCACACCTCAGATGCATAGGATGATTTTCTGATCAGGAATGAAACCAATTCTGTCAAGATGAAATGTTATGCATTCGTTCATCCCTCCCACCCTTTTGCATTGTGGCAAACCCTTGAATTAGATAATCAAAGGTAGAAATCTACCACTATAGGGCAATTTAATTCTATCCTATTTTGCATGATTCCATGCTCCTAATCACAATGCAGCTGTCACACAAGGGTATAACATTTCATTTCCCTGACCTTATCTGCAATATGAGTTAAGGGTAGGTGCTGAAAAGTGATATTACTTGGATCTTACTGCCTGCATAATAATTTGATTGCATACCTCTTAAGGATATGAGTTTTTTTGAAGGGGTGATCATTTACCTTGCCCTTAGGAGGAACAGAGGTTTATTTACTGGTTTCTGTATAACACAGGTCAAAAGTTAAAGCCAAAAAAGTAGAAAATGCAAACCATAATGGTCTGAAATAGTAGAAAGTAGAAAACAAAAGACATCACAGGCTGCCTAATAATAGGAAAAATGGTTTTGTCAGTACTGAGCTTTGTGCTGCGTATTTTTTAAAATGTTCACATTACATCAGTTGATGGGAATACTTGTACAAGAAATTTAGGTGTGAGAGTTTTGAGAATGACACAGTGAATAAATGTTTATAACAGAAGAAACGTCCAGCTATAGTTTAGGCTTAAACTAAAAGCGAGGCCATCATTCTCTAATTAAAGGAGTTATTGGAGTACATGGCATCACAGAAAAGTTTCTTCTGTTCAAGAAATAAGTCTGGTTTTTTTTTCACACAGTTTTCTTCACCATTATTTGCTAAATTTTACCAAATGAGCTATGAGGTATTTACTTTCAGAGGAATTAAAACTAAATAATTACCCTATGTCTTTCAAGTTGGTTTAGAATCTACAACTCACTTCATATGCTAAATGTGGAAGAAGGAAGGTAGGAAGGTGCTTTTCCTTTTCGGAAACTCTCTTAGATGAAGTTTTCCCTGGAAACAATCTGGTAAATGCTGCCACCACTCAGGCACCTCATGAGAATATCTGAACAGACCCACTAAGAAGATTTCCTTCTAGTAGAGTTGTAGACCCATTCAGAAAGAACAGACTTCAAACTCTGGAGAACACCTTATAGAAAACTGTGTAGCATCCGTGCAATCTGGCACATGGGGCAGAGATTCAGAGAAATATCCCACAGAAATATACTGCACTAAACAAACTGATTGATAGGTTGCAACCAGGCTTTCTGCTCTTATGACCTGCTATAGAGATGCTGTTGCAGCATCTCCCATGATTGGTCCATATGTTCCTGATTACTGCAAATGCTTGCTTCCCTTCCCTGGCTGTGGCATAAAGGAAAAGGAAATTGAGAGGGTAGGCATTCTGTAACGTGTGAAGACAGGCAGGATCAGGATTATGTTTTGTTTTGTTTTACATTTCTGTTAAAAAGTGAAAGCATAAGAACATAAGAAATATAGTGGAAAGTGTTTTTGGGGGAAATAAGTTTTCCTAAAATTACATGAGATGGATTTGAAAGGATTCAGTTCCATATTATCAGCCATTGCTGTTGATTGAGCTGTGTTAAAAATTCATGCTATTTCCACTTACACAAACTATGATAGACTTTTCCCATTTTGCAGACATGGCAAGAAACAGAGAGTAAAAAAAATGAGGTGCTTCATATCAGGAAAAAGCTGGACCAGTATGGCAAGGGATAACCACTTTGTGATCCTGCTTCAAAAGTAATTGAAGCTTACCATGTAACCTTATTCAGTGCATACATCACTGTACAATTTTTTAATACTGTGGGCCATTTGTACACTTGCTCTCGTCCGGAACAGGGGATGCGCTGCTGCCAGTGTGCACTTCTCCAGTGTTGCTCAATAGGCCAGAGATGGGGGAAATGGCAAAAAACTACTGAGGGAGAAGGAGATGTCAGCAGCATGCTGATGAGCTGATGTCACTCCTTGTGCACCCAGGGATGATATCAGGGGATGCTGGGGACACTCTAGTATTAAAGCATAACTCTGAGATTAAGGACTTGCAGACATCACTTCTTTGTGTGTATGGAGAGCACTGTCAGTGCATTGTCACTGATCTCATTACATTGCTGGCAAGGGCCCCCACTTACAAAAGTTCCCTAACCAACTGTCAGGCCCCACTTGGCAACTTCACATGTATAATGACTCAGAGATTTACATCAGTGTGAATATGTTGTCTGCTGTATAGAGATATATGAAGAAAGCTTATTTCATTAGCAGAAACCAGCATTGATGAAATTTCTTCATTTGGTGTGCCAAACTGTAGATAAGGATATGATTATTATGTTTAGTGACAGAAGTTTTGTAAATCTGTCCCTAGTTTGATTTAGTTAGAATTAAATATCCTTGAATATTTGACATCATTTGTTACTGAATAGTCAAAAAACCCTGTCCCGGGATGATTATTCATTACTTTGATTTCTAGGCAAATTAAAAAAAAGTTAGAACTTAATCAGGCTTTCAAAGTCCTTGATGAAACCCAGAGTATACTAGTCCCCAAACGTTAAACTTTAATTACATTTTATACTCTCCCCGCCCTCTCTCATGTCAATCCAAAGGAACAATAATGAGGAAGCTTATAAATCAGACTTGTTTCCAGGATTGTCTGTCCACCTTGCGAAGGTGAGGTGGTTCCTCAAATGATGAATACTGCTATATTTTGATTAAAAAGTCCTCTAAAAGAATCAGCATAGTGAGTTGAAGACTGAATCCTTCATTATTTAATGAAGAAAGTGGATGTTTCATGAGACATGGATTCTAACATTGTATCACATAATAGTAAACAGAACAAACAGTGGTTTTGTGTGTGTGTTTGTAAAGAGGAATCTATAAAAGGCAGTAGCTGCTGTAAGGCACTGGTTATCTCATTTAAACAGATATTAAATGTTTGTGCCAGTGGTGTGATCATCAGCTGCTTCCCAATTTGGGAATAAATTGCTTAGGAGGAGTCTTTTGCTTACCAGATGTGACCTAGATTTAGATTTTCAAAGGCAACAAAAAATCTATTGTGTAAAACAAAACAATTGCTGGTAAAATGCATGGTAAATGAGTTTATCTTACATTTCCAGGTGTTTAAACTAGTATGTTAAAGAATTACTGCTTTATTTATGAAAAAGAATGGCAGAAAATGTTCCACAAATCAAATGTGGATAAAGATTTATGATGGTGGTTGGGTTAATGAAGTTTTTTGTAAACAGTACAATGAACAGAGAAGTTTGATATCATAATAAACATTGCTCACATAAAAGAGTAAGGTTCCATATATAGTACCAAAATTTGGTTTAGAAGTATAAATACTTCGATATTATTTTTTAAAGAAATCCTAGTCATCAAAGCTTTGATGTCTCTCAACTGTTATTTAACAAATTTGAGTACTAATTCTTTGTCTCCTTTTAAAATATGCATCCATAGGTGCTGCTACTAGGAAACCAGACCCAGAGCCAGAGAAGCAAACAGACCACACTGTTAAAATTGCTGGAGTGATTGCAGGAATCTTGCTGTTCGTTATTATATTTCTGGGGGTTGTTTTGGTTATGAAGAAAAGGTGAGCAGTTATTCCTCTTTGTGTATGCATTATGTGTTGAAGCATCTCCTGCAGCAGTTTTGACTATGATACATGTTAAGTTTCCAGCCACCTTAATGGAAAGAAATGCTGCTTATTCACCCTAAAGCCCTAGTGGTGGTCTACAGTACTGTAACATCTGGTTCTCCTCCTGCAGCATTCTTATTAAATTAATGTTAGTGCCTTTGTGTTAGCATTCTAAGGAAATTAATGTCAGTGCGTTTAAAACATCCTAAGGTCAACAATTCTAGTATTCTGCACTTATATACTGCATTAACAGTCCAAATGATATAAGAACAGTATCTTCCCGCATCCTGGAGCCAAAGTGAAAAATAGAGGTATATTGATTCCTGAAAGAAATCTCAGGAAATTGTTCTTCTTGAATATAAAAGAATATTCAGTCAAAACAGACAATATGATAGGACAGAAGTTCCACAGTGGATTTGCTATTTGAATTCTTTTCAATACCATGTTTTTCTGTACAATTGTTATTCTACAAAAGCAAAGCAAACTACATTATTTTAAATGACGCTGAAGACAATTTATGGGGAATTCGTTTTAGTAACAGAGATAAAGAGAGCATATTGCATACCATAATGGGGAAATGCTGTAGAACATAGCAGCTCTGGAAGCTATTCTTGAAATTGTTGACAATACAGCTCCCAGTATCCCTATGAAAATGCTATCATTCGAATCCTTCTTCCTTTGTAGTTATGGCTTTCCTTCACATGCAGTTTTTCCTATTGTTTTACATACCTTAAATAATCTCAGGTGTAGTTGTTATGGGTCAAAACTTCCAGATATAAAATATAGTGATAGCTTTGGAAAACTCTTCAAGTACATTTAAGCCAGCAGTAGATCAGTAGGTCCCTGAAGCATGAGAATGAACTAGATAGAAATTGAAGTGAAAGAGAAATTGATGAAAGAAGTAGGGGAAAGAACATGGAGAAGATAAAGGAACCTATGTGTATAAACAAAATATTAATTATTAAATATTAATTTTTAGTCATGAACTGGAGTAGTCAGAAATAATTTTGAAATATGGCAATTTGAATTCCATCTGTTGTAGGTAAGGTGGTAAACATAAATGGAATGTAGAGAGATAAAACATGTGTCTCAAATAGTGAAGGATGTGAATTGTGCCCAGATTGAACTGGTTTCAGTATTTTCTCTGATGTTTGGGAGCTTCTCTGGGCCATAGTTTAGCCTTCACAAAAAATTATGTCAAAGTTTAGTTTGCCTGATATAACTATTATGGGTAAGTATGTGTTACAGGCCACACTGGTGCATTTTTATGAACTGATAGGCAAGATGTGGAGAAAATATTGTAAATTCTGTCAGTCATTGTTATCTCTTACTAAAGGTGGAGCTTTCTAGGCAGAACTCCTGGTTTGCATCATTTATTGCTATTTTGATTCAAATATGAGCAAATGTTACATTTTATTTGTGTGCTGCCATATCAGGGGTAGGAAGAAGCAGCATTCTGTCTGATGAATGCCCAGCTGTTTATATCAGCGTAATAACTGTTCTATTGCAACATTCTTCCTCCAAAATTGGCCAAGGGGAATATGGTATTTTATTTTCATTCCTGTGGATTGTGCTACTGAAGTCCTTGCTGAAGTTTGATAAGAGTCCATTCCCGCATTCAGTATTCTCATTTGACTCACAACAAAACTTGCCAACAGTTTTGTAACATTTCCCAATGTAAAACTGGACTTGAGGATATGTTACTTTCAAGCTGGTCAATCAAAAACGTATTGAAAAAGATAACCTGTATGACTGAGCACTTCCTCCTTGGTTTTCTCACCAAGTTCTAGGGGCAGTAATCATATGATTGCTTTAGGGAGAGTAGGCATAAGGAAACTGTCAGAAGTGGACTCTGCAGCTTTCTTCTACTTCCCTTTAAAAGGGTTTACAATTTTCATTACTTACAAACATCAATATCAAATAGAGAATTGGCCAGTTGTCAGTTATAGTCTTAAATAAGGAATATCTGCAGAATAAAAATTATTGTTTGAAATCATATGTTGAAAGGCTTCTTTTAAGTGGAAGCACTTTATGATGTTATCTTTTTGGTATGGGAGCCACTTGAACAGCTCCTTTCCTGTACAACTGTGATAACAGCAGAAATTTAGGTCATGAGTAAGAGGCTCACAGTGCAGTTCTTTTCCATGCCAGCATCATACCTTCCCGGAGTTAGGCCCAATAGTAGAAGATGGAGCCATGTCATGGACCTTCCGAAGTAATGTGAAAGTTCAAAGTTACTGGAGGAACTGAAGATGGACTTACAATAGCACCTCAATTTCTAAAAGGGACCATGGGATGTTGCTCACTAGTCAAGCATAGCACAGTTACTGTAATTCTACACACAATTATGATGGTCATTCTAGATGATGTTACCATCAGTCCATCATTCTCTTGTTTTTTTCTTGTTCTGGTCCTGTTTTTCTTTAAAAGTGATTATTCGTTGTTGTTTTTTATTTTGTGCAGATTAGAAGTATGATCTTTTGTTGTGTTAATAGTCTCTGTGCTACAATTTACCATCAGGCAAGATCTAGGTGGGCAAGGAGGGGGCAGCTGCCCCTGACATGAAGAAGGAGGGGGCAGCATCATGGCAGCCTTGCTGAACACATAAGGTGGGGTGATGACACCCTATTCCAGTAGGCTGCACAACAGGGAAACAGGACCATGAGACAGAGGTTGCACATGCTTGTCAATTCTTGTGGCCTCCAGCCAGGCTCCACACACCCCGCACATTACTAGCTCTGCTGTCTTCCTCTTCTTTGCCAGAGTCCAACTTCCTCCCGACCCAGGTGGTGAGTAACTACCATGTTAGATCACAACCTGGGGCTGGGGAAGGAAGTGATGCAGGTGCCTGGCAGAGATAGGGAGGAAGAGGTGATCCTGTTGCAAGGGGAAACAAGAAAAGCAATCCTGCTGTGAGGGGAAGAAGAAAGAACAGGAAATCCTGTTGCAGGGGGCAGAGAAAAAGGTCAATTCTGCTGCAAGGAGGAGGCAAGAAGAGGTGATCCTGTGGCAGAGGGTGAGGGGAAGAAGAGGTGATCCTGATGTGGTGGGGAAGGAAGAAGAGTCAATTCTGCTGCAAGAGGGAAAGGAAGAAGAGGTGATCATGTTGTGTGAGGGAGGGAACAAAAAGCAATCCTCCTTTGGAGAGAAGGGGGAAGAGGCAATCCTGGGGTGAGGGACAAGGAAGAAGAGGTGATCCTGCTGTGGGGAGGAGGGAAGAAGAGGTGATCTTGCTGCGGAGGGGAGGGAAGAAGAGGCCGATCCTGGTGGGAGAGAAGAAGAAGCAATTCTGCTGCCAGGGGGTGGGGAGAAAGAAGAGGTGATCCTGGCCACATTTATAGAATTAATCCATCTTATGTTGGGTCTTTCCCTTTCCCTGATGCCTTCCACTTTTCCAAGCATTGTTGTCTTTTCCAGTGAGTCTTGCCTACTCATAATGTGGCAAAAGTACTATAGGCTCGGCTTGGTCATTTTAGTCTCTAGGGAAAGTTCAGGCTTGATTTGATATGTGTGTGCAGTCAAATCATTTCTAACTTATGGCAACCTTATGAATTAATGACCTCCAAAATGTCCTGTTCTTAACAGTCTTGCTCAGGTTTTGCAAATGTGAGGCTATGGCTTCATGGATGAAGTCCATCCATCTCATGTAAGGTCTTCCTCTTTCCCTGGTGCCTTCCACTTTTCCTAGCATTATTATCTTTTCCAGTGATAGAGTATTTTAGGAGTAAGTTTATCTGAAGGTCTCAGCTACAAGAGTTTTATCACAGATTTGCCATGAAGTCTGAGCAAGGAAGTGGGAGATAGGAGTAAGATTAGGTGTTGTTTATTGATTCACTTTGATATCTGCCTTGGACATCCCAACCACAAAGCCAAAATGTTGAACATTTGTGTGTGAGAATAAGAAAAAGATGAGTTGTTCAGGCCAGGTCTGTAGACTTTTTTCTTTCAACCTTCATACCTTCAGCGGAATGATGAGACATGAACACTTTTTCAGTATGAGGCATAGTTCCTCCACACTACTCTTGGTTCATTATATTCTCTAACAACTGATATCTAAGCTGTAGGGATGGAATTGATTTTCTATTATCTTTGTGCTAAAATTGGAGTTGTTTGTTTTAATCACCAGCTTAGAAGTGAAATACTTTGTAATTTTTTAATCAGTATAGTACTTTTAAAATATTGCCCTTCATCCAAAGAGCCGAGAGTGGCATCCTTCATTGTTCCCTTCCATTTTATCCTGTGAGGCAGTTAGACTGAGAATATGTGACTAGCAGTTGCTTTTTTTCAAGCAGGATGTAAAGTTGAGTGTCATCCGCATGTTGGTGGCATCCAACCCCAAACCTCCTAATGATCTCCACCAGGGGCCATATGCAGATATTAAACAACATTGGAGAGATGATCAACTCCTACAGGTCCCCACAGGTTAGCATAGAGAGCCAATCTGTTTCTACAAACGGCTACCTTCTGTGAGTGACACTGGAGGAATGAAGAGAACTACCCAGTGCAGTGCCCCTCCCTTCAGAGAGGCCAGGAGGTCTACTGTGTCGAAAGCAGCTGATAGATCCAAGACAATTAGCAGCACTCGTATGTCTTTATCAAGGTGTAATAGGAGGTCATCAAGCAAGGCTACCAGGGCTGTCTCAGTGCTAAACTCCTGCTTGAAACTCAATTGGAAGGGATCCAGGGCCGATGTTTCACCCAGGAATTCCTGAAGCTGCTCGGCCACTGCTTGCTCAATCACATTTCTCAGGAATGGAAGGTTTGACACCAGGCAGTAATTGACTCAGTGCCTCATCTAATTTCTTTTTTCAGGAGAGATGTCACCACTGCATACTTAAGAGAGCTAAGCACTTCTGTTTATTGGTCCTCCTCCATTTAAAAATGCAGAGTCAATTTTATTGTTTTTTAAAGGTGAAGTTTAATTTACAATGTGAGTTGGATTGCTTTTCAGCCAGTGGCATATATGCCACTGCAGCACAGCTTTGTCCTGAGGTAGCTTGAAAAGTCCAGACCACATGGGAGGAGTCCGTGCAGGTCTTTCCCACATTGTTCCTCTGTGGAGTGGAATCCTCCCACATGACCCATGGCTTCCTATGATGCTCCAATGGTATGTGTTAAACTGACAGTGCTCCTAGTTTAGCATCAGTAACCAGTATAACTCAATTATCAGCTGCCATACAGCCTGGAAAATCCATAACAGCTAGTGCATTTTTAATTATTTAACAGGTCCTATGGTGCTCATCAAGGCACATTTGAAACTTGAATGTTTCAGAATGTGGTGTCTCATAGCCCTAGACCCTAACAAATTTGTGTTCTGATGCTCCAAATCCCAGCCCAACATAAAATGCAGTATGATGCAGCCCATTTCTGAAGAAGAGGGGAACAAGAAAACAGGTAAGTTTCCCCAATCACACTGAAAGGCCCCTATACATCCAAATGGGCAGTATAACTCATTTTGGTGGTTTAAGTTTATGCCAGCAAGTGGGAGCATTCCCGGGATGAAAGGTCAAAGGAAGCCAAACAAAGTATTTTCTGCTCCTGGGAACACCCCCATTGATGCTGGCGATGGGTCTCTATGCTGGAGGAGTATCACTGCTGCAGCAGCATTGGCACCTGGCCATTACATAGCTGCACAGCTCTCCGGCGCAATCATAAGTGTCTCTGGGCCAGTGTGGATGTCACTTACACTGCATTGAGTGGGTTCTAGGCTAGCACAGGGGTCATGCCACATCCAGAGCCCTTTTGACCCTTCACTCAGGGTTGCAGTGCTAATGTTTAATCATGTTTATTAATCATGTTTAAAATAGTATTTTCTTCTTGTGCTTCTTTGACCTTTTATACATTTACTGCTTGTGGCACAGCTGTTTGGTTTGAAATGACGTTTTCCCACAGTTTTCCATTTAAAAGGGAAGTCTTCTGCTGCAAAGTGCCCCCAACCGTGCCAATCTGATCTGCCATTTTGCCTGCCCACCACTTCCTTTCCTTTCCATACAACCTCCCCACTACCACCTTTTTTTGTGGCGACGGGGGCTGGAGATGCCATATTTGGTCTATCAGAAATTCAATAAACCTTGCCAATTTCACTGGTCTATTGAATTATCGGTAGACCAGCAGCATGAAAATAAAAAGAACAATGTGGTCAGAAGAACTGTTGGATGGGCAAGGGAAGGCAGGGAGGAGCAAGAAAACCTGAACAGATACACGGCCATCTCCTTTGCTTTCCCTGGAAAGGCAGGGGAAAAAAATCACACTTAATCTTCTTTCAAAAACTGTGGGCATTCTCTGATCTCTAGTGAAATACGTTTAGGAGCAGGGAAGACATACACAACTGAGAATCTGACCCGGAGGGAATGTACATTCACAGCAGAGCAACCACAAGTGCATAAATGGCCATAGTCTATAACTATGTATTAAGAACTGGAACATCTCATTGTCAAGAATTCTGGTAGATAAAAGTTCATGATTTCTTAAAATAAGAACTTGATTTAAAAGTACATTGAGGATCTCGCCTTCATTTTTCTTCCCTTACATCAAAATGTTATTTAGTGCATTTGCTGAAATTAAATCACCTTCCTCTACAACTATTTTTATTCGGAGTGATTCGTCTCAATGAACTTTTGACAGAAGTTTGCACCCTAGCACTTCACGGTCTTGCACTAATGAATTATAGTTTTCTTACAGCTTATAGGGAGCATTTATACCCATTACACTGTATTGCTGTTATTACAACATATGATAAGGTGTAGGAACTGCTGTGTCATGAAATTTTAAATGAGTAGTACATAGTTCTGAAAGCTAGGGATTACAACTACATTTATTTAATATATACTGTCATCTTTTTCTCACTGTAGGTAGGCTGAAATATTTCCATGGGATGCAGTAGTGTGTTCTTTATTCAAGCTTCTTCCTGGTTCTTGGATTGGGAGTGGGGGCAGTTGCTGTTCTTTTTGCATGACTCAAAATGCAATAACATACAGAGCTACAGCTTTCCTAGTGAAACAGCATATTGCATTCTCCCCCTGAACAGAATTTCAACAGGAGTGCATTTAGCAAATATGCCACATGTGATTAAATATTAAGCACAAAGCTTCTTGTGTTTATACAGTGCTGTTAGCATCAGAAAAATAGGACTAAAAACTGGCAAACATTTCTACAGACAAAGAAGATGAGAGAGAAAATGTGATGAAAGCCTCATTTTCAAAGGGATGCCTGCAGCATGTAGCTGGAGGCAATTTAACATTTGCTGTAGTCCTTTGTAAGGCCTATTTATATAGGGCCGTGGGGGTGTCATAGTCAAAAGTACTGTGCTGTGAATATTACTAGTACCTAAAGTGCTTATTTCCATCTTTCACCTCATTGCTACTAAAATATTATTTTAGGCTGTTTCAAATGAATGAAGAGAAGGCATGATTAAGCTCTGTTTTGATTTAATGAGAATTTAGAATTCCTTTTAAGGGAACATTCCTGTTTTTTTCCCCTAAGCACCATTGTTTCCTGGAGGATCCCCCCCACCCCATCCTTTACAAATAACAGATATTATAGTTAGAACTGAAATACAAAGAATTATGCTACAAGAGTGTTGCCTGGTGTCATAACCATGGGAGACAGGGAGATGGGGGCAGCCATCAGCGATGGCATGTCATGTCAGGGAAAACTGAGAAGAGAAGCCATTCCTCCCTAAGGTCCTTTCTGCACGGACCACCTGACATGGGATAACAACAGGATATAACCCTTTGTGGGTGGGAACTTCACACAGTTTCCTCCCCTGCATCTGGTCTGTCCCGGTTTATCTGCCCCAACCTGGCTTAAACGAGAATAGCTGTTTTTTAATTTATTTTTATCCTGCTGCCACTCAAAAAAGGGAACTTAAGATGTGGGGTGGGGTGGCATCCCCATCATACAAATATTACAAACATATGACATACATAGTTCCAGATATGGACTTATAAGTAGGGAAGATCGCTGGATCCCTGATGTAGTATATCCATTTTCTTTTGGAAAATCATGAAAGAACTATGGAAGCAGCATCTATTTTATATTGGTCTACTTGACTCTTCCTTTGTGAAGTTGCAGTTATCTTTTTACAAATTATTTCAGAAGGACTGAAGCATGAGTGTTGAGGAAAACAGGAAAAGTATTCTATTACGCCCTTTTCTGAAAAAAAGTGCTGGCACACATTTATAATGAAAGGCATATTTGGCTGTGTACGAAATTTTTTTCTATTACACTTCAGCTTCAGCCACCCATCAGATCTACACTCTTGAGTTCTTTTACCACCTCTGATACTAAGCAAAAGGAACTGGTTTGTATCCTACTACTCTGCTAAGTAATATTTGAAGCCTTCCTCTGTTGATAGCAGCTCACATTTCCACCAGAGGACCAGTCTCTTCTATCACAGGAAAATCCTTAAGATGTGGGAAGACTTCAAACTTTACTGAGAGAAGGGAGAGGACATAAGGCAAAGTATATTGAGTTGTAGACTAGTTAAACTTCCTTAACCTAAGCTTTAGCAAGATCTCCAAAATGGAACAACCCACAGTATGCTGGCAAAAAGAAAAGAAAACAGCAGCTCTGGGAACATTAATGGGCCTTTCCCCAGCAAAGTTATACCCTTCTAAGTCTCATGATGTCAGTGGACTTGCAAGAGTTTAACTGTGCTTAGAACTGTATTAAACTTTACCGTTCAAAATGTCTTACTGATGTTTTAGGGAGTGCATGGTTTCTAATCTTTCTAATACAATTATGTAAAACCAATGCATGGTTTATGAATTAACACGTGTCTTTATATTATGTATTATTGAATATATAATACATACCTTTGTTAGTCACGGCTATTAGATGCATGGTAAACATGTTTAAAATCTCAGTGAGGAATTAGTTTTCTGCTTAAGCTGTTGTGAAGAATGGATATGTCATCTGTCTGTTCCAGATGTGTTGCATGATGTTTCTGAAATGCATTCTTGCTACCTTTTTCATTTGTTTCTCCAATTCTAGTCTCATCTTGATTTTTTCATACATTAATATTTGGCTTTTCTTTCCTTCCATTTCATCTTTTCCTCCACTGCCTAAATCCTCCCACCATCATGGCAGAAGAAGCTATCACTCCTACACTTATTACCTGTAAGTAACTTATTTGTGCATCATCAGAGACATGCTTTCTGCCATGTTGTTCTATGCATGAATAGTGAATACTAATATGATGCAAATTCCTTTGTGAAATTCAAAAAAAATTTCAGCTTCATTTGAGATAAAACATCTTCATGTCACTGTATCCAAACTCACTTTTCCTTAAGGTGTCTTTTGCCGCATACTGTGTGTTTGTTATGTTTCTTTCATTGAAATGATGGGAGGGTCTTCATTAATAATAAGTATTCTGAAAGATAACTATAGAGTACCTTTATAACTCAAAGACTTACAAGCAGATCTTATATTTGCTCAGAAGTAAGTCCCACTGAATTCAGTAGGGCTTACTTCCAAATGAATGCACAGAATTGCATTATAATGGTTTTTTTTCTGTTCTCATTGAAAATCTGGTGTGTGTACATGTGCAACCATTTACCATAAATCCATTTCTGTATACATTTTAATCCCATTCATAAATAAATATATTGCTTAAATGTCATTGAATAGTATGGAATATTATGGAATTGTTGCCATGTTGATCCCAGAGAATGCGATGTGCAAAGTAGCTAGACTGACACATTTTGTACAGAGTTCTCTATCTTCTTCTTTATGTATGTTTTTACAGGCATAAATAGTTTTGAATACAGAGGAGGACCATAGACATTATGACCTGTTTTTTACTTTTTTTCTATTGCTGCTGACTATGAGTGAGTCCTAATTGCACCAGTTAGGCAGAGGATTCTTTTTATTCAAAGAAGGGTTGTTGTCATCTTGCCATGTATGGAAGCTGCCCAGAGCATCCAGATAGTCACAGATGGAGGCATAATGGTAGACGAGATGGACCACTGGTCCTCTCCATCAAGGTTTTATAATGTTCTTATGATACTATCCATGGGCTGAGAGAATAAGGCTGGAAAAAAAAGATCTTTGGGATATTTCCTACTATTGATAGGTCCCACTAGCAAATACTAAGTACTCTCTGGTCTTAAATTTCTGTGGCTTTATCTCATGTTTTGTTTGTATCAGGAAATGAGCATGACTCTTCATCTTTATTTTAAAAAATCAGCACGGGTTAGGTTGAGACTCTATTAAGGCTCTTTCCACACGGGCGATATACAGTGGCCCAGGGATGGCAAAAATGCCATCCCTGGGCTGCTGTTCGCACAGGAGGTGCTGCTGCATTGCAGCAGCGCCGTCCTGGCTGCCCAGGAGTAGCGTGAAGCCGGCGCATTTAACCTCGCTCAATGAGCGAGGTTTTTGCAAAGAGGCGTCTTCCCATCAGCGCGATGCGAACTGCACCACTGGGAAGACGCCTCTTTCCCCGTCACTTCCGCTCACTGTCATGTCCAGCATTGCTCTGGAGGGCAGTGTGGGTGGGTCCCTTCAGCCCTCCAGAGCAATGCTGGACATGACGGTGAGTGGAGGGGGCTGACTGGGAGGCGCCTCCGTACGGAGCTGCCTCTCCGGCTGGCGGGAAAGTGGGGGCCGCTCGCACGCTAGCATGCGAACAGTCCCCGAGCCTCCACTGGCATGAATTATGCCGGTGGAGGCTCGATGCGGAAAGGGCCAGAAAGTGTTAAGAAAATGTCACATGGATCAAGTTTTTGAATGCACGAATTGACCTTGCACCTTTAAATCATAGGTGCTTAGGATCGCCAACTGAATCGAAAACTAATACCTAGAAATATTATAATTTTCATTCCATTATTCATAGAGACTTGGAATACTAGAAAAGCAAGAGGCACAGCCACTTATCCCGTTCAGTTATTTTTGTTGTTGTTTTATACCTTCAATAAGAAAGATAGATTGGTCCACACCACTGTGTGCATCTTCAAAGGTGTGGTCATGTACACCATCAGGAGTTCTGGACTCTCCAAAAACAAGCTTTTAAAAATGGCATGTTTGGAGAGTGACCTCTATGAACTCCTCGCTATGCTCCTCACTATGGTTGCCAACTCTGACTTGGGAAATTTCTTGGAGATTTGGGAGTACTGCCTGGGGGATAGCAGAGTTTGCAGAGGAGATGTGATTATGTCGGGATTGCCCTCCTTAGTATCCATTTCCTCTAGGGGAACTGATCACTGTATTTTGAGAATTAGTTGTAGTTCTGGGAGAACTCCACCACCCACTCATCACTGGAGCTTGGCAACCCTGTACAAGTAGGCCAATTAGGTAAAATAAATGTCTTAATTACACAATAAGCAGTTTCAAGTGTAGATCCTTCTTGCCTGAAGTATCTCTAAATAACAGAATAAAAACTGTAATACTTGTTACAACCCACAAATAGTTGTGATGTAATGAGGGTATGTAAGACTGTTCCCTACTAAAATAAACATTCAATAGATAAGCTCTCAAAAAAGGCCATGCCTACAAATTAAGTTAAATATATTAGAAGACTGCAATTTAATATTGAACAACTGTTTCCCTCAATCATCCTCTAGAGCCCTGAAAATGTTAGTATCAAGTGGAGAAAAGAGGATCTGTATTAAATGGGTAAAATGGAAATGTAGTGGTGATTTTTACCCCATGTTGTTTTAATATCTGAAGCAGCTTCGTGATTGAGAACAAATGTTTTATTAGTGCACTGTTTACATGTTTTCTATGAACAGAATGCTTCTTAAGAGACCAGCCTATGTTGCATAGTGTAACCAGAACTAGGTAGGTAATTTATGTTGCTTAGGGACTGTACTTTCATAACAGATTGAGCTGTTAGTTTTCAGGGTGATTTAATGAAATACTGAACCAAGTGCCAAGGGCAGAACCATGAGGAATGAGGTGAATGTACACAAATTAGTGTGCAGTTTAAAAAAGATGCACATAGGGGAAATTAAAATGGTTCATCCAGCAACTCAAATTTTATTCATATACAATTCTGTGCCTCTAAAGTGAAATGTGTTCAGTTAGACTGCTAGCGATTCCTTTGTAATTATATTTTTGTTTGAACTTCAAAATTATTTTCCTTGAATACCCTTTAAATCCTACAAAATATATATATATTTTTAGTTGGAATACCTTTACTGGCCCTTTTGGCTGGTGTTGTCACTAGATTAATTATCGTCTTCCCTGATGTGCCATCTGCCTGTATTTCTTTATATTTCTACTGGTAAATCATCTTGGCTTTTTTCCCTTTCCATTCTTTAAAACTTTCATTTGCTGATATAATGTCATGGGAAAGTCCACGGTACCATCTCAAAACTCAAGGTAGTTTCTGCCTAAGTAATGCCAAACTGGTAATGAACAACTGCCACTGTTAAGGAATAAGCAGCATTGGCCATGGAATATGTGAGACCATTTCTTCATTAGTTTTTTTCATCCATCACAACGAGTCCATAGATTCATAGCGGTGGCAGCCGGAGGGGTGGGGGGGCTTGATAACCCAAGGAACAGAAACAAGAAAGCAAATAAACTCTAAAGACAGTTGTAATACAAGGCAGTTGAATATATAGCAATCAAGATAAGTAATCTCTGCTTGAAATGATTTCCCATCATTTTTTCCTGACTTACTCTTCAAAGCATTCTTTCCCTGACTTAATGTTTTTGCAAGGTTTTGTGATTTTGATGTTTGAAAGAAATGGTTGCGTATACAAACTTATGTCTTTTCAATGAAAACATTGATTTTTCTTTTACAAGTTCCAAAAGAATTCAACTGATCCATACTCTAGAAGTCTGTTCGGAAATTCACAATGTATAGAAAAAGTTCTCTACTACGTGTTTTGTTGGGAATTTATGATTGTATCCTCCAGCTTGTAAGTTTGATACAACAACCAATTAACGTGTGTTCTGATATGGATCCAGCTGCATGCTTAGGAAGGAGATGGTCTTCATTGCTCCTCTGCCCCCCATGTTGCATTTATCCCAAGTAGGGTAAAAGCAGATATATCCACCCTTTCACTGTACAGTGGCCTCAGTCTATAGTAGGATATGGCACAGCCTTTTGTCCTGCTGAATTACACATCAGAGGAGCCAGTGATAGATTTCCCAAAGTCATATGTGGTTTGGCCAAAAGAAATAGTAAGCAATTCAACAAAACATGTTACTACTTCATCTTCTTTGTAAGTATGTCTTTCTACAGTGCTATATAAAGTAATTGCTATGTACAGAATACATTAAATAGTCTCTGCCAAACTATAGTTTGGGAAATCATTGAATCATAGAGTTAGAAGGCACCATAGAGGCCATTTAGTTCAACTCACTGCTCAGCCTAAAGCATCCCTGCCTGACAAGTGTGCATTTAGCTGTTGAAGACTGCCAGAAAGGGGGAGTTCACCACATCCTTAGGCAGCCAGTTCCACTGCTGAACTATTTTTATTGTAAAAAAAAAATTGTCTAATAAACCTAATTTAAATGTTTTCTTCCATGGGGCCTAGAAGGGGCCTAGGCTTACCTGGACCCCTGTTTGTGAGATCACAGGGGTGGAGGAAGGGAGGCGGTGATCTAGAAGTGCAGACTGTTCCATTGACAGCCATAGCCCTGTTTCCTCTGGTCAGGTGACCTTCTGGCCAGCCTAACAGGCCATGCGTGGGGCCTGGCCATGCGTGGGGAGCAAACTGGATCCCTCACAAAGCAGGGCTTGTTCGCTGCCCTACACCCTGGCTCTAAGTCTCTGCCAGTTGGTTCAGGCACACTTGGTCTCGTGACTTTCTCCCATCCAGCCCTCCCTCTTTTTAAGTGTTTCATATTGATGTTGCTTGTGTCTGTATTTGTCACAATTGTGTTGGCAGTATCAGCATGGAGCCAGATTTGTTGGGGGGGGGGAGGATATGCCTGTGTGCCCATTTCTCTCATCTTTGGGGATCCCCTTAAGGGATTTGGGGGTGAGTGCTTTGGGGACATGCTCAGCTTGGGGGCTGTTCAGATGCCCTCACTCCAAGTGGCAGGGGAGACCATGTGGAGGCTGGTGCCCAAGTACAATCCATCAACCTGCCATCCTGCATGTTCTCCTCTTTGCTTGCAGGTGGGCTGCAGCTAGGCAGAGGGGTGTATTGGGTGGTCACCTTATATCTGGATCTATTTCTCCATGCTATACCAAGGCCGTTTCTGCATGGCCAGCTGAGCGGGGGTGCATCAGCATAGTTCATGCCAATGCACCCCCAGGAGCCATTTACATGAATGGCCCCACACAGCCTTCACATGGGCCGCTCCGCTCCTAAATACCTCCTACCTCCTTCCGCCTTCTCTCACTCTGTGGAGGCCAAGGGAACACCTCCATGGCCAGAGTGAACAGCCAGGCTGTTCATATAGGTCACAACAGGCAAAAAGGAGACAACTGGGAGAGAGGAACGGCCAGTATGTCTAATAAAAATTATTCTTCCCCATAATTAACATGTTTTGCACCCAGCAGCTATTGTGCACAGCTCTGATTGGCTTCTAGTTCAGTACCATTTTTGTTTACCAGTAGATCTTCTACTGCCTAAAAACATAAACTTCATCTCAGTCCTAGCCAGTCAGATTTGGCCTAAATCAGCTTCATTTGCCCTTGGTGATATTGTTATATAGGCCAGTGGCTCTGAAATTTTTGTATTTTACATGCCATCAATTGTTCAGTCAAAGGATCTGTCCCACTTTTCCGAGAAGGATATTTATATTTTTATGTATAGTTTGTTATTGAGTTTGATCCAGGCTAATGTTTTGCATGCTTAAAAATTTCCACTCACAGAGCATGATTTTCCCACCCCTTCCCTCTTGCAGGACCCAACAGTACCCTTCAGTTGTTGAGGGTTCCCACTCTAAAAGCATGTTTGAGGGGACATTTTGGCTGCTGGGTGAGAGGGATTTTACTCAAGGAGGAGAATTTTTTGTGCCTACAGAAAAGTCTACTATGAATACAAGCCATTATATTTATCATGTATGGTGAGTGTTGTTGCAGAAGTCACACCTGGAGGTAGACATGTGGGTTATGGGAGGGTGGCTTTTTAGTTGTTTTTATGAAAACCCTGTGTCCCACCCCCAGCTGACAACAACTGATTGTCTCTCACTGATGATACGATGACCTTTATTCTAAGCAATGCAGACTTAACTTGAAAATAAAATTGGTACAAAAAGCAGCAGCTGACATAATTCTGGATACCTGTCCTGACTTGATACCAGAGGAAAACATAAAATACTTTTCCTGGCCTCCCACGATGTGTTTCTCTGGCAGGCAAAAAAAGCTTATGACTTTTTTCTATAACTCAGCGCAGGAAACCAGGAAGCAAATGTCAGTGAAGATGTGTGTTCCCATCCCCAGACTCTGTGAAACTGAAATCACTTTCATACTTATTCACATCCCTGATCAGGTTTGGATGGGAGTAAGAGCTGAGGTGACCATGGAGTGCCATAAAGTTTGCCTTGAAGCCACTCAGGAGATGTCTTTGTCAGTGCAATACATCAGGCCTGATTTATTGTAGTAAGCTGTTCTATAATGAGTTTTACAAGTGACAGGGAATTTAACAGAAGAGGCTTCTTGCACATGTCTTTCAGAACAGGTTGCTGTAACTGCTGTGTCCCCCTTCAAAGCTGTGGTAATGTACAGCATCAGGATTTGTTAAAAATTCTCCCCTGCCCCTTCAGCACAACTGATTTTATTCATAGATCCAGATATAGTTCCTACAATTTTTCATAGATCCAGTTATAGTTCCTACAATTTTCTGGTGGTAATCTATATTACACCTTAACTGTCTATGAAAAGGTGTGAAAGAGTTTGAATCTCATTGTGTATCTGAGATTAGTATTATACGTATGGCTTTGCTTTCTGTTTTATTATTGCCTGTTAGCTAAAGCTTTGCATGCATTGTTGCGCTCTCATTCTGAAGAAGCCATTAAACACAGATACTTGCTGAATGTGCTTTAATTAAATCTACACGCTCAGCCTTACAAAGAACAAGAATCAAATTAAATGCAATGAGAGCCATGCATTTGTTTCTGTGATAGGTCCATGCACTTTGGAGGCAGTACAATTGTGTACCCTTATCTGAATTAGTAAACTCAAGATCACTTTTCATTAATGTGGTAGGTCATTGCCATGTGTCTTCTGTCTATTTACCTCACAAATAGAGTCTGTTCTAACCACTTTGCCATGAGACTCCAAGGCTGTAAATCTATGAAGTGGAATAAGCTGTTTTCAGTGTTCTGCACCATTGGTTTTTGTGAGTTCTTCTATAGACTGAACTTTCTAATTAGGCGACAACATAATTAAGGCAAATTCAGCAAATGCAAATACAACAGGATTTATAGAAATTAGGGTTATTCCATATTATTATACCATTGTTCTAAACAAATTTATAAGCATCATTATTATTATTTGATCTTTCAGTGACCTCATACAAACATATATACAGTATGGACTGGGCAGCTCAAGCCAGAGCCCTGAGACAGCCAGGTATGGTGCTACTGTGGCACCACCCTGCTGCATCCAGAGGGCTTTTTGGCAGCATGTGGAGGCAAAAAACACCAAAAAACACTTCCCAATGGGCTCAATGGGGACTGGTGCCTTGGAAGGCAATGCTGAGTGGAAGCCAACTAATGTCATCTCCAACCCCACCCCACCTTTCGAAGAGCACTGTGACGGGGCATTCCGGGAGAATGCGGTGGTCACTTGCCAGCAGATTTGCCCCTTTGCCAAGGTTAGTGCCCCAGGGAGGCCATTTCCTTTTCATAGGGCTCCACTGCCTCCTCAGATCCTTTCAGCTACCCTCCATCACTCTGGATTGGGCTGTAAAACACCTGGATTGGGCTGTAAAACGCCCTGAGTCCTTTGGGGGTAGGGCAGTCTATTAAATTTTAACAACAAACAACAACAACAGTAATAATAATAATAAAAACAACAACAACAACAACAATAATAGAATGTTGTGAAAACAACATAGAAATTATAATTTTATATTTTCACACTTTGAAGCTCAGCCTTAGGTGACCTTTAACAGGGTGTAACTATTTGGTTATCAATGTTATGTTATCAACTGCAAATGTTTGGTTATCAAACAGTGTTTCGTTATCAACTACAAAAAGCTCACCGACCCTAAACTATATGATTAGTTAGTTCTGGACTATTTAATTCCCATCTGCCTTGACCTTCAGATGCGCCCTGTTAGACATGAATAATCTTCCATCTCAACTATTTTAGCATAATAATTTGTACGTATAGGTTTAAATAATCTCTGAGCAACAATTAATGATTTTCAGTCAGCCTCTAATGCTGCAGAAGAAGCAAATAGAAATTTCAACTAGTCCTGAATAAAGCATCTAGGTTGTTAAGTGGGAGGTACCATGGGGAACATATTTGCCCAGTTTTTTAACAGCTTTACTGGCTTGCAGTTTGTTTCCAGTACAATTCAGTGCTGGTATAAACTGTAAACAATATGCACGTATCTGAAGAGATTTCTCATCTGAATCTACCCATCAACTGAAATCTTTATCTAAGACTTTTCTGGGGGCATCTAGTTTAGAGGATAAGAAGAATATCAGAAGACAAAAGCACGTTTATGTAGTGGTACCTTAGATTTAAGATTGTCTTCATAGGCTAGTTTATCTGACATGGGCATTACTAGTGACAGGGCTGTTCCATACTGTTTGCCCAAACTTTTAATGCTAATTAATACTAGGCTTTTAAGTCAAAAGGATGTTCATTTGTTGAAGTAAACTAATGCAAAAGGAAAGTCCAAAACTGTTTGACGTGTATAATAGGAACATAGAATGTAAGAAATGTGAATCAAGGTAAGTTGAAATTGTAAAACAAGGAATGGAACATTTAAACATTGCCATGCTGAGAGTGAGTGAATTAAAGTGGACTGGGTTAGGACATTTGCAGTCAGAAAACTACAAACTGTACTACTCAATCACAGAAGAAATGGAATTGTTGTAATAGTGAGGCGAGATGTAGCACAGAGCTGTAGCACAGAAAGTCAGGGGCTATAATGGAAAGTCTGACCAACAGTGACCCTTTCTGCACAGGCTCATAAAAGTGGGGGAAGGGCAGGTTACATGAACTGCATTTTGCACAGAGACGCAGAGTTCTTTTTTTCTTTTTCTTGTTTCCCTGCTTGCCTGCGAAGCTGCTGGGTCATGAAATGGGTCATGAAATGGCCCGTTACTCTGCTTGGCTCCACAGATGGGAGCCAGGGAGGGGGTTGTTAAGAATTGCACTTTGTTCGAGTCTCATGTTTTAACGCAGCTCACAGCCATGGCTGTTTGCTCGGCCGCAGCTGTCAGGCACATTAAAACGAAAGAGTCACACATGACATGATTCTCGTTTAACCCACCCTGTGGCCAATAGCGTGGGTGAGGGGCAGGTTAGACCCGTGTTATGAACGGGAACGATGCGAAGTTTCCGCCCAACACAAGTTTTTTCCCTTGTTATCCCAGGGTTTTTTTGCTTGTACGGAAAAGGCCAGTGTCAGTCAAATTTCATGAAAAAGTCTTTCAATATAACTGTCATTCAAGTTTATGCTCCAGATACAGATGCTAATGAGGAGGAAATGTAAAGCTTTTATGCAAGTGTACAGAAAGAGGTTGATAACACACCTAAGCAAGATATGCTGATAATCATAGGTGACTGGAAGTAGGGGGGGAAAGCAGAATCAAATATTACTAGCAAATTTGGGCTAAGAGCACAAAATGAAGCAGGATGTGATTCATCCCTCCTGATGCCCCGTATACCATCTGGGCATACCATCTGCAGTGATCTGCCATCCCCTGCCAAGAAGTAGGGAGTTGGGGTTCGGACGCCACTTTTAAAACATGGGTTTATGTGAGTTATGATACTGCTACTGTTTTAATGGATTTTAACGCATATTTAAATTTATATTGTTATATTATGTTATATTATTGTTTGTTGTTAGTTTTATTGTACACCGCTCTGAGTCCTTCAAGGGTAAGGCGGTCTATTAAATTTTAACAACAAACAACAACAACAATAATAATAGAATTTTGTGAAGACAACATAGAAATAGAATACTATTACATACGTAATAGTCTTAATCAAAATCTAAACAAGAATATGCCAACAAATATGGAAAACAAAATAATGTCCCTCTGACTGAAAACACTCAATTCACATTCCAATTCCGAAAAAGGAAATGCCAAAGACTTCAGCAACTATAAGACCATCAGGTTAATTTCTCATAAGAATAAAGTGATGGAGAGGGGGAGCTCCAAGCACTCCAAAGCTTCTAGAAACCTTCTGGTCAGTTCTCTGCAGCCTTCCTCTCCAGAGCCAAGAGCAGACTGGTTTTCCACCCAAACAGTCATGTGAAAGAAGCTAGGGAGAGTACTCCTCCTTTAGTGACTGCCTAGTGACTATTTTAGTGACCAGGGAAAGGTACCTTGAGTCAGTGATTGATTTACAATAGACATCAGGAACTTATCAATCTGATCCTTACCTGATTTCAGTAACCAGGGTCTCGATTTACTATTGTTATACAATGAACTGCAGTTTATTTAGTGTTCATAGACTTTTGTACTGTCACACAATGAATGATGAGATCATACATTATCTTTATCATGTATCACTGGTTTTCAGACAGTGCAATCCTAAGCAAAGTTACATTCTTCTAAAACAAGTCGAAGCTCTGCTTAGAAATGAACTAGTAACAACATCTCATGTGGTAACACCATACGTAATATGTTAAGAAGCAGAAAGAGAAAGACTGATAAATGCTCCAGACTGTCTGGGATATCTCTAGATATAATATGATAATATGATAAAAGTAAAAAATAATCTGCAGTAAATTCCTAAGAGGAGGTGCAGGGGGAGGGGAGATACTGTAAGACAGATCAAATAGTTAATTTTGTATCTGGCCGAAATACTATAATGCACCTGTTTTTCATTACTGAAACCTCAGTGATTGTCACCTTAGTTATGACTGCTAGAACATTTTACTTTTCTAGCATAGTTTACTGAATATTCATATAACTGTAGGATTAATAAAAGCTAGAAAAGGCCATGAAATTAGTTGCATTTGTTATTTACGGAAGATTTTGTTATTATTAGGGTCATGCCATCAAGCAATCAAGCAAATGAGATCAAGCTGATGACCCTTAGGAAAATAAATTAACCCCAACAATAAATAGAAGGTTAGTTTTCACCGCAAGCACTTCAGACCTAGCTAATCCTGATTAATCATATCTTTTACTTTGGGGCTCTATAAAATGCTATTCAGATTATTAATGGATGATGGCATATAAATGTACATTAAAATTAATGTTGCTTATTTTCCCTTAGTATTAAATTTGTTTTGAGTTCCCTAGCAACACATGTAGGTCCAAACTAGCCAACTTAATATCTTATCAGCATATTAGCTTGTTAAATTTCTTTATTATCTTCTTCTTCCTTCCATGTATTCAGGGCTACCCCTTTCATTCCTAGAACAGCCATATATAGCAGCTTAGATAAAGATGTGCCATACTTAGGTCCACCCACTGATGTCATAGTTGATTTTCCATTTGGGTTCATGTCTTCACAGTCCCAGGTGAACACTGTCTACCGTACTGTGCTGAGTCTCAAGATTTGACTCAAATCTGTTTTTTTTAAAAATCTATACCCCACCTTTTGAAAATATTTATTCTATCGATTTCTCACCACATATAGGAATTCCATATTTCATGTTTTGTTTATAAAGAGAACTGATTAACCGGATGTCATTCTGAAGCACATGGATTGTTCATGTGTTTGTATCAAGATTTCTTGCTTATGGTCTGTTGCCACACACAAGGATACCTGTATCCATCAACGAACACTTTAAAAAATCTTCATCAGTTAAAGCTAAGCAACATGTCCTGCCTGAAGTCATTACACACTGTTGCTTACCCTTGTTGCTGTCACCTACTTCCCCTCTGTACTGCCTTGCCCAGATTATCTTTAAGAAGAAGAAGAGTTTGGATTTATATCCCCCCTTTCTCTCCTGTAGGAGGCTCAAAGGGGCTTACAATCTCCTTGCCCTTTCCCCCTCACAACAATCACCCTGCGAGGCAGGTAGGGCTGAGAGAGCTCTGAAAAGCTGTGACTAGCCCAAGGTCACCCAGCTGGCATGTGTGGGAGTGCACAGGCTAATCTGAATTCCCCAGATAAGCCTCCACAGCTCAAGCAGCAGAGTGGGGAATCAAACCCGGTTCCTCCAGATTAGAATGCACCTGCTCTTAACCACTACGCCACTGCTGTGTAGTGCAGCAATACTCTCATGCCCAATATGACAATGTTAGACGAATTTAGAAGGTCCTGTTGAGTATTCATGACTTTCAGCACTTGGATGGATGGTAGGGTGGTAGCAGTGAGACAAAGGGAGTAGTGGAAGTTGCTGGCCCCTAAAAGCTGCTGCTTAAGCTACCACTTGCATCAATGCAGAACCAGCAATAATCTTGAAGCAGTCATATATACCATCAATCCTGTCAAGATTGCTTGCTTGCTGTATTTTGTCAATGTGTGTGCTCATATCAGTTTAGGGATGAAAAGATGTATAAAAATTGTAGAAACTGCAAATTGGATCATTTAAAATTCTGAATTCAGTGTAATTCCATCCCCCACCCCCCCACCCCAAACCCCAAGTATACCCTCAGAAACAACAGGCAGAACAAAAGTATGAAAATTGTTTTCTTCATCTTGAGCTGGAATGGTTCCTAAGCTTCATAGTTCAAGATGAGGAACAAATATCTTCCAAGAAGCAGGTGAATAAGGAGTATGGTGAAATATCTTGCTAGTTATAGTTTATAGAACTGAAATATGATTTCCAAGCCTATTGATGAGCATTAGCAGCTTACCAAGAACCAGAAAAAGCGCAACCGGCTGGAACTAAACTTACATCTTCTTCATTTCACTTTCCCCATTGCTAATGTTTTAGGCTCCAAATTTAAAACTGTGGATCTTTTGGTTCTGCAAGTTTTATTGAAAGGTCTGATGAAAAAGAAAACTGGTTATAACTCCATAGTTTGACAACTGGTCACAGCTCCATCAACTTTGGTTTAGGTCATAAATATCTGATCTAGGATTACCCACCCTCAGGTCAGGCCTGGAAATCTCATGGAACTGGTCTCCAGACTACAGAGGTCAGTTACCCTGGAGACAGGCCTCTACAGCATTATACCTCATTGATGTTCTTTCCATTCCCAAACTCTGCTCTCCTCAGGCTCCATCTCCAAATCTTCAGAAATTTTCCAATCCCAAACTGGCAACTGTAGTTTGGTCTAATGCTAAAACTGTGTCCTTACTTTAGAAAAATTAAAAATATATATATTTATACAGCTATACTTCATATTTTATTTAATTTTTGAATATAGAATTTTGCTTTGATATGAACCCTTAATCTATTATTGATACAGTTGTATGCAGATCAAAATGAAGACTCTTACATCAGGTTTATATAGTCTATTGAGCATGAGTTGGGCAGAATATGAGGCTAATAGAATCACAAATCTTATACGTTTCTATTCTTGCTTTCTAGTCTGTATTCTATGTGTGTCCTTTTTAATTTCTAAATTTTATTAAAGGTTAGTATATTCTTTGAGGTGCCTTACAATTTCTGTGAGCTGTCTTATTTCAAATACTTAAAGCCTAGAATCAGAAATGTTTCAAATTTGTGTTAATATTCAACACTTTTATTGAAATGTATGCACCTACTTGTCCATTTGAATAGTGTAAATGGAGTGGGATATAGAATCTGTACTTGAGCAAGCTAGTCCTGAGCATGTAATATAGCCTTGCTGAAAAACTCAGCTTCATTCCTTCTCATGATGGTTGAAGGAACTTTTCTACACCAAGACTGTCAATGAATTTCCTGCAGTATCTAATTAACCAGAAGTAGCTATATAATTTTAACAGCATAGTCTCAGTCCAATTTTCCATTATGGGACCACCATGCAGGTGGCACTTACAAGAATTTTCAGTGATTTATATCTTTTTGTACTTTTTTAAAAGCATGCCTTCTTTTCATCTCATGAACTAAAAATAAGTGCTTTGCCAGATTCAGTTTGAAATTAAGGGATGATTCATAAGTGTAAAAAAGTAATTATGTATACTTTCATTGATTATTGCATGATCGTTTTGCTTGCAAGAACAAACTGCTGACTACTTCAGTTTTTCTGCCTGTCTGAAGGCACATGATTGGACAAGAGTCAGATGTAAACTAAATGACAGACAGATCCAATTTAGTGCGTTGCTGGAGAAAAAGAACAGCAGGTAAAGCTGAAGGATATGTTACCTTGCAGTAGCAGACAAGTTCTTGAAATAAAATACAGTTTTTTAAATTAATTATGCAAAGACCTAGTTCATAGATTCCTATTCATCACTTGCTGATTCTAGCATCATATAATGAAGTTGCCTGTGTGAAAAGGCCATCACAGATATAACATGACAGAAAGAAATGAAGTTTTTTTATGTAGAGTATTTAATATAGGCTTTTAAATGTCTCAAGAGAAAGTTTTAAGATGCCAAAAGTTAGAGTTGTTCTCAAACTAATATTGTTTTGTTGGAAACATTTTTTACTTTGCTGTCCAGTCAGGTTTAAAGGCATTAAATGAATTAACATGTGATATGTTTAGTGCGATGAGTAAATTAAATATACTTTGGAGAAAAGCAGTTTGTACCTTTATCTTTATCTTTATTAACCTTTAATAGGCATAAAACAGTTTGTACCATTGGGTAGCTCCTTCAGTTATCCTGGCATGTATGTAACTGATTTCATAGAATGTTGTATTCATTTTCATGTATATCAGTCATATTAAGTCTGATACATACATCTCAACTGCTGAAAGTAATTTCGTGTGGATTAATACATTCATGAATCCTGATTAGTTACTTCATCTAGATGGCATTACACACTGGTATAATTAATGAAAGCAAAAGTAAGATGGGTATGCATCTAGTATAAATAATATCACAGATTTCTTTCTGAAATATTGAGTAATTATTTGCATTTCTATAATGCTCTATCTTAAATTGTTTGCAATCCATATGTGCCTTTTCAGCATTAATGAAAGTAATGTTACACGATGAACTGTAAAGAGTGATATTCTGTTACCGTTATTTTGAAAACAATTTTTAGCATATAAATTGCATTTGTAATCCTCCCCCTATTTATGATCACAATACCCTCCCAGGCAAATCAGACTGAGATCAGTTTAACAAATTTTTAAATACTCGCCCCAGTAACACTGCAAAGGAGGTCTGTGTAGAAGCAGATTTCTTTATAGGTTTAGGTATCTTGTTGGACTGCTCCTATAGATGAAGTGAATGGGTATTCTCATTAGGATGAATATAGGGTAGACAATCTTTTGATCCAAGCGGAAAAGAAAATGGAGTGTTTCCTTGTGAAGATGTTGATGTGATGGCAAACAAAATGGGGTGGAGAAATGAGAGTTGAATTAGTCACAAACACCTGAAGCATACCAAGCCCCAAGCCCCAGCCATGCATCCAGCATCTCAGGAATTCGCTTTGGGCTTGGCTGCTGTAGTTTGGGGAAGCAATGATGAACATAAAGCGTGCCTGTTGCCTTCTCCCAGTTTTTCTCACAGTACTGTTGCCAGTCCCTCAGTTCCTAGTGTAAGGATCTCACCCTTAGTTCCAAGCAAAATGGTCTGGTGTGCCACTCTCAGCACACATGCTGTGCACATCCATACCACAGTGCTTATCAAGGCATCACTGAGTTTGGTAGATACATCTGTTGATACCAATGATACAAATACATTCCCATCTAAGGTCACTAATTATTTACTGTGCCTTGCTTAGGTGTGACTAGAGCTGTCACATGATTTTTGTTATTTTAATATGAAGATATGGACTTCTAGAATGTTTGTGGCCTTTATGATTATTCCATATTGATTCCATATAGGTCCAAGCAGAACATAATTTCATCATGATATTTTGTTGTACCTGATCTGTGTTGTAGCAAACCTGTTAAAATTACAACCCACCATCTGAATAGTTGCTTTAAAAGCCTTTTATTTGAACACTGCTGAAATATAATTGACTTAGTGCTGGGTTATTTCTATCTGGGTTGATGAAATAACTGGTTGCTTCATCTACATGTCCATCTCACAACTCAACCCATGTATATCATGCTACTGTCCAGTTCACATTACAAGCTTTTAATGTATTATATATGCCTCACTTAGGCCCTTTCCGCACAGGCCGGAAACAGCGCCCTGGGGATGGCAAAAACGCCGTCCCCAGGGAGCGGTTAGCACGGGGGGCGCAGCTGCTGCACAGCCACGCCGCCCTAGCGCCTCCCGAACGGCGCGAAGCCGTTGTTTTCCGACCTCGCTTCCCCAGCGAGGTTTTTGGAAAATGGCGGCTTCGAGCCGCTGCCGGGCGAACGGCAGCGGCTCGAATGCGCCCTCCCTCCCCCCTTTTCACTGTTCACCTACTGTTTCTGTGGCCGTCCGACGCGTCGCCGAGGCCTGGGGACACGCCCCCCTGCCCTGCGACACCGGAGCAGTCGCGCAGGGCAGGGGGCTTGTCCCCAGGCCTCGGCAATGCACCGGACAGCCACAGAAACAGCAGGTCGACCGGGTGACGGCGCTACGTGTCCCCGTCTTCCCGGTTGTTTCTGGGACCGTTCATGCGAACGGTCCCGGGGGGTTGGGTCAGCGTCATGTACGCCGACCCAACCCCCATCGTGGCTGTGCGGAAACGGCCTTAAAGACATTCTTAATGTTATTGTGTAGTGTCAGGTTTTACAATATCAAAGTTTGGAGAGGGTCTTCTTGTACAATTATTAACTTAGTCCCTTTCTACACATGGGTGGAATGAATCATGCCGGTGGAGACTTGGGGACTGTTTGCACACTAGCATGCGAGCAGCCCCAACTTTCCCCTCAGCCAGAAAGGCGGCTCCATAAGGAGCCGCCTCTGGTCGCCCCCCTCCACTCACCTCCAGGGGTCGGAGGGCAACGTGGGCGGGGCTCTGCAGCCCTCCAGAGCGACACTGGACAGAACAGTGAGTGGAGGGGAGGGGGAAAGCAGCGTCTTCCTGCCAGTGCTGTTTGCACCACGCCAACGGGAAGACAGTGCTTTGGAAAAACCTCGCTTGTTTAGCAAGGTTAACAGGGGAGGCTTCACGCCGCTCCTTGGTGGCCAGGACGGCGCTGCTGCAATGCAGCAGCACCTCCTGTGCAAACAGCAGCCCAGGGATGCCGTTTTTGCCATCCCTAGGTCACTGTATTACACCCGTGCGGAAAGGCCCCAGTTACAGGAAAGGAATTGGATTCTCCCATTCTCTTGGACTGGCACCATAACATTTGACTGGCTGAACAAGCTTTCCATCCGTGCCAGTGACTCTTGAATGGAAAGTTCCCTGACAAATGTATCAGTGAAATGGACCAATAGGATCTAGCCCATGGTATTTTAAGCTAGAATAATTTCACTAATGTATTTATTTAAGAGGTATTCAAGCCTTCTTTCACTGAATTCAGTAAGGCATGAATGTAAATCACGTTATCCGGCATAGCTATTGGGCAAAGTGGCCGAATTTTGCAAAAAAAAAACCCCTTTTTTGTTTGAGTATAATCAACTATAATATAGCAACAAAGACAAAATGGAATAAATACGATGCCATTTTGACACACACCTGTGTAATGCTTCATATAGTGCCGTCGTGGCGAACCTTTGGCACTCCAGATGTTATGGACTACAATTCCCATCAGCCCCTTCCAGCATGGCCAATTGGCCATGCTGGAAGGGGCTGATGGGAATTGTAGTCCATAACATCTGGAGTGCCAAAGGTTCGCCACCACTGATATAGTGCATCTTATCTCTTGTATGAATGTGATAACCAGCATAGCTGAAATTGATGGATATGAGCCTAAAATAAATGAACTGCTTTATGAACAGGAAGTTCTTGATTCATTTGTGCTAGCAATTATTGATTTGTTGCTATTACTGTCACACAGCTATAAATATCACGCTCGTACTGTAAATATGTTTAAAAATTCATACTTATAAGTTGTAAGTAGCATAACCACCATCTAGCTGGCCCAGCACATTCCTGCTATTTAGAGAAAAAGTGGACTGTCTCACAATGCTGTGAATTTGTTTTTTGAAAATTAAAATAATTGCACTTGTCTTCTAGTAGCCTTTCCATAAAGTGGCATCAAGTTGGCTGGAATTGGCTTTTCCCTCTTGTATAGCATTTCAGCAATTAAAATATAGCTGGTAAGAAAGCCGTTTCCTTTCAAATGCTTTAAACTTAAGCCTCTATTTTCATTTCCCTGACAACTCTACGTGCTGCGTTATATGAACCCATCAACACTGATACATCAACTGCTAGGCAAGTGGCTAACTCAATAGTTAATACTTTGTAAAAATAAGTTATCTTAGTCACCTGGGCAATTGTTTGAGTAATATCATTTCACTGAAGACTATAATATGATTATGAGGTTATTTATAATCATCTCCATAATCCACCAGGGGAAGCTTTTAGTGTTGTAAATTTTAACTAAAACTTTGTGAAACGGTTTTCAGTGCTCTTTGTAAAGTATGCCCTAATGCTATCTATGGTTGAACTGCAGAGTGCATGCCACAGGTCATGTTTCAAATTCAGAGATCAGTCATGTGAGAATCGCTGTGTGTATGTGTAAAGTACTGTCCAGTTGCAACTGTCCAGTTGCATCCATTTATGGCAATCCCATTGGGTTTTCGAAGCAAGAGACTAACACAGGTGGTTTGCCATTGCCATCCACTGCATAGCAACTCTAACTAGGGCAAACTCTACTTAGCTCCTGAGACCTGACAAGATCAGGCTAGCATGAGAATCACTATGCAAGTGTCATATTTCATTCAAGCCAGAAGAAAACTGATGCAGGTATCCAGAAGATAACTTCCATATTCTCAAATATGGAATGCCTTCTTCAGGCTTGTCCCTCCATGTGATCACTCCACCACACAAATGGCTATGTCAGGGGTCCCTTTCATGGTGCCTGTAGGTACTGTGGCACCCACTCACACCTTTCCTGGTAGTCACAAAATGGTTTTAGAAAGTGGGTGGGCCCCAGTGGGACTTTTGCCTAGCGAGGCTTCTGATTGTGCATTGGACATTTGATTGGCTTTGCAGATATTTTAAAACATTGCTTTGACAGCCACTGCCTCCACAGCACGATCTTCATTGTGTAATGTGCCTTTTGACCCAGCCCCTGTCCCAGAGATCAATGGCCTGGAGTGTGTTGGCCTGGAGTGGTTGGCCGTTCTTCTGGTGTACCGGTCGCCTAGCTGCTGGAGGTGGTGGCGGACTGGGCGTTGCGGTTCCCCAGGCTTATTGTCTTGGGGGACTTCAATGTCCATGTCGACGCCGCCTCATGTACAGTGGCTGCGGACCTAGTGTCATCCATGGCAGCACTGGGCCTCTCCTTGATTAATTCTGGCCCCACTCATGAGGCCGGGCACACACTGGACTTGGTCTTTGGGTCGGGGATTGATATGGTCATATCCTCTATTGATAGAGTGCCATGGTCTGACCATTATGCCCTGAAGGTTTGGATGGACGTGCCGCAACACCCCTGTCTAGGCGACGGGTGAATTTATGCCCGCCCGCGGAGACTTATGGATCCTATTGGATTCCTGAATGCTCTGCGGGATCCTGAACCCACCTGCACCCTCGATGAGCTAGTGGAAGACTGGAATTCCCGCCTTTCCGATGCCATCGAGGAAGTTGCCCCCCGGCGCCCTCTGCGCTCCCGCTCACGGCTGGCCCCTTGGTATACTGAGGAGTTATGCCATATGAAACGGGAACTTAGACGGCTAGAGCGAGTGTGGAGGAAAGCTCGTGACGAGGCTGCACGAACACCTTATAGGATGTTTATGAAGGCCTATGAGGTGGCGACGAAGGAGGCGAAGATGGCTTTCTTCTCCTCCTCCCTCGCATCTGCTAGCTCCCGCCCAGCACAATTGTTCCGCATTATTCGGTCTCTGACCTCATTGTCTGAGGGTTCTACAAATTGTCAATTGGCTATCAGCTGTGAGGCATTTATGAGCTTCTTTGCAGATAAAGTCATGTCGCTCCGGCAAGACCTTCCTGCCACCTTAGAGACAATAAGTGAACTGGAGGCACCCTTGCCGTCTTCTGGCCCATATTTGGCCCAGTTCTCCCTGCTCTCCGAAGCCGCTGTCGACAGGACCCTGGGTGCTGTTAGACCTACTACCTGTCCTCTGGATCCGTGCCCCTCCTGGCTTATTAAATCATGCCAGGCGGAGCTACGACCCCACCTGTTGAGTATCATCAATAGCTCCCTTGAGCAAGGAGTTTTCCCAAGTGGGTTGAAGGAGGCAGTGGTCCGCCCACTCTTGAAAAGACCATCGTTAGATCCTGGTGATCTGGCCAATTACCGCCCCGTCTCGAATCTTTCGTTTCTGGAGAAGGTAATTGAGAGAGTGGTGTTGGAGCAGCTTCGGGGTTTCCTGGAGGACACATCGGCTTTTGATCCCTTCCAGTCCGGCTTCCGTGCTGGGCATGGGACGGAGACCGTTCTCGTCGCTGTCACGGATTTGCTTCGCTTACAACTAGACCAAGGCGGATCGGCGCTGCTGGTATTGTTAGATCTGACCGCAGCGTTTGATGTGGTCGACCACGACCTTTTGACCCACCGCCTGGCCGCTTCCGGGGTACGGGGCACTGTCCTTCAGTGGATTGCCTCGTTCCTCCGGGACAGGACTCAGCAAGTGTGGTGTGGGGACCAAGCATCCCGGAGGTGCTCGCTTCATTGCGGTGTACCTCAGGGAGCACTGTTGTCCCCGCTCTTGTTTAACATCTACATGCGCTCCCTAGCTCAGTTGGCGTGAAGTTTTGGGCTGACGTGTCATCAATATGCAGATGACACCCAGCTCATTCTGTTGATGGAGGGGAGCGGTTGCCGCCCCTGCAGCTCTCCAGCATTGTTTGGAGGCCGTGGCTGGTTGGCTGAAACAGAGCAGGTTGAAACTGAATCCATCAAAGACGGAGATCCTTTGGCTTAGGCGTGATGGGGAGGTTGGGGATTTTCAGCCACCGGTGTGGGAGGGGGCTATATTGGCACCGGCCCCCTCTGTCCGTGACCTGGGGGTCCACCTGGATTCGTCTCTTTCCATGGAGACCCAGGGGGCCCATGTAACCCGGGTCGCGTTTTACCATCTCCGTCAGGCCCGGCGGCTGGCCCCCTTCCTCTCCCAAGCTGACCTGGCCACTGTGGTCCATGCAACGGTCACCTCCAGGTTAGACTATTGCAACTCGCTCTATGCGGGCCTTCCCTTGCGTCTGATTCGGAAACTGAAAATGGTCCAGAATGCAGTGGCTCGTATGCTTACAGGAGGTGCCGCTAGAGACCACATCACACCTGTGCTCCGCCGTCTGCACTGATCGAATTCCGAATAATTTTCAAGGTGTTGGTGTTAACCTTTAAGGCCTTGCGCAGCCTGGGACCTCCGTACCTGCGGGACCGTCTTACCCCATATGTCCCAAATCGGTCTCTGCGCTCAGCAGAGGCCAATTTACTGGTGATCCCTGGCCCTTCAATGATGCGGCTGGCCTCCACCCGGGCCAGAGCCTTTACAGCTCTGGCCCCGGCCTGGTGGAACACTCTTCCTCCAGCTGTCCGGGCCCTGCGGGATCTTACTGAGTTCCGCAGGGCCTGCAAGACTGAGCTGTTCCGCCAGGCCTTTGGGGAGACTAGCCGCTGAGGGGCCCTCCCTCCTTATAATATCAAATGGATCCTGCCTCCCCTTCCCTCTGGTTTTAAAGGGGATTTGATAGTAGCCGCCATCTTTTATGTGGATTTTAATAATGCTGCATTAATGGGGTGGGTTTATTTTATTAGAGCCTATATTATTTGATACTGAACAGATTTTAAAGTTTACATATGTGCTCTATTTTATTGTTCACCGCCCTGAGCCCTCCGGGGGAGGGCGGTATATAAACCTAACCAATAAATAAATAAATAAATAAATAATATAGGGCAATCAGTGTCAGCTATTGTGTGCGCCACCCGCAGCAGCCATTTTTGAGCAGCCATTTTGTTGGTCTTCCTCCAGTATCAGAATTCCAAAGGTGTCTGCAGGATCAGAAAGGTTGGGGATCCCTGGTCTATGTGATTTTGGCCCTACTAGAACAGAAGTTCCAAAAAGGAAACCAGTGTAGAAAAATTCTCTCCCCACTGCAGCCTCTCTTTCTACTTTTACTGAAATAATTGCCAGCCCATATTTTAACACTCATGTAAACCAACGTCTTAGGCAGTTTTCAAGGAACAACATATACCAGTGAGAAGACGGGAACCACCGCACTCTGTAGGGATTTATTTTCCCATTTATAGGACACAAAGAAGAGCACAAAAAATAAAAGATTGTTTTATTATGGAGGTAAAAGGGGGTGCAGATTTCTATACCAAGTTCTGGCAAAAGAAGATAAATGAGGTAAAAGGGGGTGCAAATTTCTATACCAAGTTCTGGCAAAAGAAGATAAATGAGGTAAAAGGGAGTGCAAATTTCTATACCAAGTTCTGGCAAAAGAAGATAAATGATCCCAAGATGAATGGGCCAGAAAGATATACTTGAGTTTCTGAAGAAAGCAAAGAACATACTAATGGTAGCATGTAAGAGTCTCTTGTGGCAAAAGGAACATTACCATAATTGCTGGAAGTTCTTAATTATAATCTGATCATCTTCAGGTTTTTGGGAAAACATTATTTCATATCCTTTCCTGGCTCTTCCTGGAGACTGCCTATTCACCATCTAATATAAGTTGACTAGGTGCACCCTTCAGCCTCTGTCTTGGCAGCCTGAAGATTTGTTGTGTCTCCTTGGCCCAACTTGATGTATCACAGGTGAAGGCCTTACTATTATAACTGGGCAGTAATATGGACCTCCATAGACAAAACTGTAAGAAAATATGAACAATGAAACTGGCACAACTGTGTGGCCACAAGGATATCCAAGGAGAAAAAGGAACCTCCTTTCTGCTAGGATCTGGGTTCCCCTTCCACGCTATGTTCTGTAAAACATTAATGAATTAACTCCTTTCAAGGTTCTAGCTGGAACATGAGTTAAAATTAATATTTTTAAAGTGTGAATCTGTAAATGAAGTGCATTTGTACAATGCGTATTTATACATTTTTGTCTCAGCAGAAAAGGTGCTTTCAGAACCTTCTTTTGTGCTGATGTACAGTTCTGTGACTTTAGGCCATTTATGTACTTGTATCTCCTTCACATGTACATCCCCTTCAGGTTGAATTTTCAGTTTCTCACATGTTTCCTCCTCTTCAGAACTAAGTTGTTTTCATTTGCAGATGAGGATAGTTTTCTCAGAATAAATATCAGAAGACACTTTCACATATTCTTTTTTCTCTTTACTGGAAATAAGTTGTACTCATAAATTTAAAATCTGCATAGAGCCCTTAGGGGATGGATGGATGGATAGATAGATAGATAGATAGATAGATAGATAGATAGATAGATAGATAGATAGATAGATAGATAGATAGATAGATAGATAGATAGATAGATAGATAGATAGATAGATAGATAGATAGATAGATAGATAGATAGATAGATAGATAGATAGATAGATAGCATTCTGATTGAGTGTCAGTACTGAGTTTTTAAAACTAAACAAGCCATATGTTTTGTCAGAGGCTTTCACGGCTGGCCTCAATTAGTTGGTGTGAGCTTTCCGGGCTGTGTGGCCATGGTCTGGTAGATCTTGTTCCTACCGTTTTGCCGGCATCCGGGGCTGGCATCTTCAGAGGTGTATCACAGAGAGAAACACATTTCTCTCTGTGATACACCTCTGAAGATGCCAGCCACAGATGCAGGTGAAATGTTAGGAACAAGATCTACCAGACCATGGCCACACAGCCCGTAAAGCCCACAACAACCAAGCCACATGTTGTTTGGTTTACTAATATAATTTTGAGCAATATCAGCATTTTCCTTCAATTTGCAAACAGGACACTGTCCATTATGGAACATATTGCAGAAGCATATATTCTAATCATTTGCACCATGAAGAAACATTTTAAAAGTCTGCTTTTGTAGGCAGTTATGCCCTAATGGGCATAACTTGCCCTGCTCTGGTGCAAAAAGGCACACCAGAAGTGCTCATTTTCCCTGCAGAAAGTGAGAAGCATGTGTGGGGCAAGAGGAAGCATGTTGGGACAAAAAATCTTGCCCTGACACACCTCTTTCCTTGGCACGCCGCAAAGAGGAAGCACGTCAGGACTTCCACCAACGCAGTTTCTTCCCCCAACGCAGTTATGCCCCTAATGGGCATAACTGTGTGCTTGCTAATGTTAAAGAAGAAGAGTTGGTTTTTATACTCCACTTTACTTTTAAGGAGATTCAAGGGGCTTATAATAATTTTCCCTTCCTTTCCCCACAACAGACACCTTGGCCGATTACCTACTGGTGCTCTGGTGCATAGTGGGAATTGAAGTGCGTTGGGGGAAGAAATCTTGTCCTGACGTGCTTCCTCTTCGCGGCGTGCCAAGGAAAGAGGTGTGTCAGGGCAAGATTTTTTGTCCCAACATGCTTCCTCTTCCCCCACACATGCTTCTCACTTTCTGCAGGGAAAACGAGCACTTCTGGTGTGCCTTTTTGCACCAGAGCAGGGCAAGGGTGGGGAACAGCCATCAGTGGGTAACCGGCCCTTTGATGTAGAAGGGGCTGAGAGAGTTCAAAGATAACTGTGTGGAGCCCAAGGTCTCCCAGCAGATTTACATGAAGGAGCAAGGAAACAAATCCAGTTCACCAGATTAGAGTCAACTACTCTTAACTACTACTCCATGCTGGCTCTTCTACATATATACATTAATGAAAGGACTGAATAGCAACTTCCAGTTTCACAAGTCTGTAACATATGCTATGACTCCCTGTTGGCTATTGTGTTAGAAGAAATAGAGGTTGCAGTAACTTTGTCTGCTGTGGTACTGAGAATGGGTGCTTTTATATTTTGGCACTGTAGGAAAGCTGGCATCCTCTGTTGTGATCTATTAAATGTATAATCTTAACTACGGTAGTTTACATGTTTCAATTTTAACATAAAATCAATATTTTTGGGAGAATAATGAAATTATTATTGTTTGCCTGAAGACTTCTAAAACCAAATAAAATATTAAGGCACAATTAGGAAATCTACATGTATAATAAGCCCAAAATAGACTAATTTAAAGTTAAGGATGAAATAAAGTGAAATCTTAAGAGAAAAATTCACCAATATGTTCAAGCTGCTTTGGGGTATTCTGACAATACAAATAAGCTATTAACCAGACTTTACAGGCCACTTTATCTGCTTTATGATCGCTTTGGTTTGCCACAGCTGTACAAAGCAGCTAAAATTATACTGGTGAATCAGGTCCTAAGACTGCAAGAGAGGATAATTCAGGGTTAAGGACTCCATAAACAATTCTGTTTTCCCCAAAGATGCTGTAATAAAATAGTCTCGCTACTGTTCGCAAGAACAAAGGAGGTTTGCAATGCTAATACATATAAAAATACATTTATGACTTGATAACAGTTTGAATGTCAAACAGCATTATATTGGTTGAACCTATGCAGTGGTTCAACAAGATGTAGCCTGAGGCTACTAGCCCTGATTGCTGGGGGTTTTTTTTGCTGCTGCCACCCCTGGCAACAGCTTCCTGCCTGCCCATCCTTTAAAAAAAAATTTATTGATATTTTGGATCTTTATGTTTACATACATTTTACAACCTTTTATTACATTCTTAATATCATTTTACCCCATTTTTTCCTCCCTCCCACCCCCCCGCATTCCTTCTTTTTTTTCAAATGTGCAGCAGCAGATTCATTCTTTCAACTCTTCTTTTCCATTTATCTTCTGTAATTCCAACTGCAATCATCCAATCTGTGAATTCAGTCCAAATCGTCAGCATGTCCATTTGTTTATCCTGCCATAGCTGGTTTCTTGACATTATTCCAAAAATTTCTAGTTGTATTTGTTCCTATACATATTCTAACCATTTCTGTATAGTCCATATATTTTTATTTTTCCATCCCAATGCTATTAAAGCATGTACTGCTCTTATCATTAATTTAAATAATAACCTCTGTCTTTTTTCTATTTCTTTATTGTCAATTATACCAAAAAATAATATGCCTATGTTTTGCCCATCCTGTACCACTCACTCCTTCTGCTTTCATCCAGGACATGTGCAGCTAACACTTTTCCTTTCTCATTTCCCAGGCATCTTTAAAAACATTACCATTTTTCATTTTCTTACTCCTCTTTCCTTTGCAGCCTTTTATAATCAGTCCTCATATGGTCTTGATTGTTTTATTTGCTTCTTCTCCCCTCCCGTGACCTCTAGTTAAACAAGGGCCAAAACATATTACATACATGTGTTCCATCAAGTCGCAACTAACCCCAGCAAGGGGCTTTTGAGGCAAATGAGAAGCAGAGGTGGTTTGCCATTTCCTTCCTCTGCAGAGCCTTCCGTGGTAGTCTACCACTCAAGCACCACACCTGCTTAGCTTTTTAGATCTTAAGAAGATTGGGCCGTACCGTGCCAACTGATCTCTCAAAATGTGTTAGTTTAGGCCAGTGCATTCTCTTGGACTAGGGTGGTCTCCTAGTTGCCTTGATCTATGGATCTTTGAATACTGAACACAGGAAGCTGCCTTATACTGAGGCAGCCCATTGGTCTTTCTATGCCAGTAGATTTATGCTGCCTGGCAGTAGATCCCTGAGGTCTTTCACATCACTTATTACTACGTGGTCCTTTCAGCTGGAGGTGGCAAGGAGCACACCTGGGATCTTCTGCATCCAAAGCAGATTGTTAAGCCACTGAGCCACAGTCCCATCCCTGTTGATAACACAGTAAAATGCTGTGCACGTAAAATTAACTTTCTTCAAATTTTGATTTGAGGTGTTATTTTTCATCTTAACTGTCTATAAAATTTTCCCCAGCAATAGGTTGTCATGAAAATTAGTAGCAAGGTGGGTTTTTTTGTCACTGACAGATGCTGATGTTGAAAGCTTCCTTTTCAGGTTCCTTCATAATCCTCCTCTCTGGAACGCAAACATTTATTTTAAGGAAAGGGAGGTAGGAAATCCTTAAGGCTTCAAACAATCTGATCATTTAAACTGCCACTGCTAGTTTTCTTGAAGGACTGAAGCACTACACAAATCCAATCAATCTGTGGTGGGTGTCTGAAGATAGTGAACTTATACTCTGTGTCATTGCCAGCTATTATTTATCTCAGGCTTTCTGTTTGGTTGCTTACCTCTTCTATTGTCATCTTTTTCTCTGTACCGAGTCTGCATGTCACAGAAAAATTACTATCATCAGAGTCCACCTCTTACTGTTCTTCACAGGGTTACATCAATAGCCATCTACCTAAATGTGACATTTTTGATTGGTAGTCACTCGCTACACTTTGGGATATATTTTATCCTGTTCTTTGTGTGTGCTGAAAAGCATAGTGGGGAGAATTGAATCTTGACATTTTGGAGTGAAATAGTCTTGTTTTCTTTTTGAAATCCCAGTAGTTATTTAGTGAAATGCTGCAGCACAGACTTTTTTTCTATTGATATATAAATAGAGGGGAGATTAGTTTTGAAAGCACAATAGCTTCTTACAGAGTTTAAAAAAGAGAGAGAGAGACTATACCTTGATGTCAGTAACAGCTTTGAGGGAGAGAACAATTCAGAAATGAAAGGAAATGGCCCACAGCCTAATAGCAGCATCACTGAAAGGTGACATAATGAGACAGAAATGAAAAGTACTATGATAAAGAAGGTCACTTTTCTGCAATTCATTGCACTTAAAACTTATCTAAAGCTCCATTTGAGTTAGATTGAGCATGGGGGCAAGAAGGCTGACAAATTTGTGCTCGTGAGACATACTTGGCTTTTGATTTCTTATATCTTGAGGTACTTTTTCACGTTTCTGACATTCAGCCTTACATTATGCACTTTTCCATTTGGCTTCTCTAGACAGGTGTGTTGAAATTCTTGGAGGGAAGGCTAACATTATTATGTTTGCTTAACAACCAAGGAATAATTCTAGACATAGTGAGGATGATGAGGAGTGATGAGAAAGAGATCACATGACTGCCATAATGTCCAAATTACTGAACTAGAGGAGGTTTTTGAAAGTATGCAAGTATAATAGGAACAAACTTTGGAACAAACAAAATTAAGTGAGTTCAGAAGCATTTTTTTCTTTTTACTTCTTAATAAAACCCTGGAGCTATGTTAAATCAGCACAGCACAAGCATCATACAGCATATTGAACTGGGAGCCACAATGGAACTTATGAGCGAACCTAGCAAAGGCAGACAGGCTAGGAGCAAGCTGTCATGATGGTTCCGTGGGGGGGGGGAGGGGATCGCTTTCACATATGCAGGTGCAGTATTATCACTTCTAGCTGTGGCCTTGGAGTTCTGTGGCTGGGAAGAGACTCCAGGCCAGACAATGCGAACTGTCTGCTTCTCATGTGGGGGGTGGGGAACTTACACTCATATTATCAAGAGTGTGGTGCGGTTTTTGCCAGAACTCTCTTTCTGACATGTCTTCAGTAAAAGCCTTGAACCAATCAAGTGATTTATTATCTGAACGGGGAATCTGACACAAGCCTTTGATTGGAGTAATAATGGAGATGATGGTGTCAAGTGGTGAGAGCTTGGCTCCATGCCACAACTTCCTGGCTGGGCTGGCCCCTGCAAAAGCCCAGATTGAAAAGAGAACTGGAGCATGATTCCAACTCTAACAATGCAGGCAGGGTGATGTCTACCCAAGGCTTTAGAAGGCCAGTAGGTGTGGGAGCAAGGCATAACTGACAGTTCCTAACAGAGTGGTGTGACTGTCAATCACATAGTGGTACAGGAGAATGAGCAAGGGAGTTGCGGGTGGGGGGGGGGAGGGGAGAACAAGATTGGCCACCCTGGCTATAGAAGTCTTAGTGATCAAAGTCAAGGATGGCTCCCAAGTGCCAGTCTGTCAGCCAAAAGAGAGTATCTGGAGCAAGGGAGAGAAGGAAGAAGAAATAAAGAAAAAAAGGTTAAAGCAACCCCTTCCTTCTGTCTCTGAGGGTCAGGTTGGGCCTGGTTGGAGGAAGACAGGAAGGTGATTTTCTTTCCTGTACCCAAGATAAGGTATTCCAAGCCCACTTGGAAACCTCAGAGCATTCTAACCCTATCAGGAAGTAAGCACCAGCTTACCTTACAGTATGCAGATAAAACTGGCAGTCCTATCCTGGTTTCTTCTGTAGCTGTTGCAGTTATCTCCGCTGTGTTCTTGAAAAGGCCATTACATGCCACCTCTGCATGAAAAAAAGTATTGTACTTATGTAATTACTTAAGATCTTTATAGTTCAACTTCTTCAATTGCTCATCATAGTTCAAAATACCATATGGGCTTCCCCTCTTTTGTCAAAGCAGCAACACAGATAATTGCACCTGATCTGTTCTTTCTTTCATTATTGGCCTCAAAGAGTGGAATTCCATAGTAAAGATCTTTACTGCATGCCCAGTCTCTTAAACACAAAAAATTAGAAGCATAACACATTATCTCTGTTAACTAAAAATAAATATTCTTAGCAGTGTGTTGAGAAATTCCTTGAAAAGACCACTCTTACTGCCCTAAACAAAGTAGATCAAGCAGCGGCTAGATGAACACTTGTTGGGGATGCTCTAGGCTGATCGTGCATTGGGCTGTGGATGGCATGTATGGCCTCTTCCAACTCTGATTTTATGTACCACAAATATAGCAGCCTTTAAATATAAAAATCAAGTTATAATGTCCCCGTACAGTGAAGTGGATGCCAATTCAGACAAGGTGTTTGGTGGTTCAACCCAGGCTTACATAGTTTAGCCATGCTAGAACTCCCATAATGGGAAAACCAAATGGAAGGACTCAGCACTTCTGGACCTGAAATCTGTATGCAAATAGTACACTCACACACCCAGTGCGTAGCCAGAGCAATTGGAAGACCTGGCTTCTCAACAGAGAGTGATAATGTGAGGTGGCAGCAAGTAAAAGAGTGATGGTGTAAGGAACAGTGAGAGTAACAGGCATGGGAGAGAGAGCAGGATGGAGAAAGAATGAGATGCAGAGAAGTAAAGAATGGGGAGGAAACGAAGGTGGAGGGTGTGGCCTCACCCCACAACTTTCTTGCTCGTCTCCACTTGTATTATCTAGTCCAAGTGCTGCAGAAAATTGCTTTTACTCATGACAGGCACAGATGCATTGGTAGATAAGTACAATGTAGCAGGAGCAAAATAATTTGTTGAGTCATTTATAACAGAACGTTCCTCAGTGAAAACTCAACTATTTGTGATCCATACATCTATATAGAGCTAGCATGCTACATTGATTATAATTTACTAATGCCAAAGTGAGTCAACAAATCCTTTATGGGATCCCCATCTGGATAGGGTGGGCATGGAGCAGAGAGGTCCAGTCGTACTTTCTGTATAAAATCCTTGGCTTGCCCCATTCTATTCCCTATCCGGCCCTGTGCTTAGAAACAGGCCAGCATCGGCTGGAAACTCTGGCCTGGTGACGTACATTCAAGTTTTGGGCCAGGATTTGTTTTAATCGAGATGAACTGGACTATACATACCATCCTCCACACAACCCAGTGGTGGGTTAAAATCGAAGCCAAACTTAATGAGTTGGGCATTTCCTTGGAGGACCTGCTAATGTTAACAGAGCAGGAGGTCTATGCGGCTATCAAGAAGATAGAGAGTTTCAACAGATGCTAGAGGAAGCTAATAAATCCTGTTCCCCGATCTCTCTGGGAATAACTGTGGATAGATTAATTGTAGCCCGGTACCTTTATCTCCTGGTTGAGGCCCAGTGGCGTAGAGCAATCACCTTAGCTAGGTGTAATGCCCTGCCTTCTTCCCTTAGCCTTGGACGCCACCTTGGAATCCCACATAAAGAAAGGAAATGCCCGTGTGGCATGGGTTCTGTGGAAACAGTATCTCATATGCTGTTGAATTGTCCTTTTTATGAGATAGATGGGAAGAAGCACATAATCCCCTTCCTGCATAGAAGTGAAGGCATTACAGATAAACAGAAGGTTATATATCTTTTAAACAGCCACAACTACGAGCTGTTGGAAGCAGTGGCTAAATTTTTTAATGGTGTTATTTTAACTCGTCAGAAGTTGTAAAGGCTGTTATTAGCTTGCAGTGTTAATGTTAAACTATTTATATGCCATTAAAGGTATTCGAAATTCAAATTCGACAAAGAAGATTATAATTTACAGTCCACTTCCCTGTGGCAGCAAAGGGAATGGGCTTCTAATTCGGGATTAGAAGCATCTCAGCAGCTGAGTGGGGAGTCAAAAGTACTTCTAAAATAATTCACAGCACAATTTCGTTTTGAGAGGCTTGAAGAATCAAATCAAATAAACTGTAGAAGGGTCCACCCAACCACTTGACATTACAGTCAAAGAGGGCTAAACTCCAAAATTCTTTCATGCAGCCTCTCTTGAGTTTAATGGGACTCGCCTAGAAAGTTCCATGCTGGCATTTGAAAGAACGGAGATTTTAACTAGAAGACAGCAGAGCTGGTGTTGTGTTCCTGGTACCTTAAGTTTCATAAAACCAATTTGGGTGGATTTTTAGAGGCTTAGTTTAAAGTCAAACGCTAAGTGTGCAGTACTGTCACATTGCGACATATCATATTTCCATTAGACTTCCCCATTAGCCTGTGGGATGGAAAATGTCACACATAGTTTCACATTATACAAGCATTTCAAAACAAATTGACACATCCAAAATAAATGTCACAATATTCAGTTCTGAATAGTCCTCTGAAATGTTTATCCATAGTTAACTTTCTTATATAATTGCCCATCTTTTTCATCTCCTCTTAGTGTCTGTTTCTGTAAACGAAGAGCATTTTAGGTGCATAATGGTTTTCAGTTGCTGAAGGGTTGCTTATATTTGTTGATTTTTTTTTCCAGGGAAAAAAACTTACTGGGAGAAGATTTATCAGAGAAGAGAGAGGGAATATGTAGGGATTTTTTATGGCAGGAAATGTTGATAAAGAATTACATCAAACTTCTGAAAGTGTAATTCTGGGATTCTTTTAACAAATAAGACAAAAAAAAGAAACACCCCCTTTATGTATAGCTTTTTTTTCAACTAATGCACTTTGGGGAGTTAGGGGAATGTGCACTTGGCATTGGAATGCAGGAGTTGTCTCATCTGTTGGCCTTGAAGTAAACTCCATTCCTAGGCTAGGTATTAGAATCTCTCTCTCTCACACACACACACAAATAAATATGTTATGTGCTGATGTGCGGAGGGCTCGCTTAATTCAGTAACACAACAAACTCAGCTCCATTGGAATGAACTTCGCTGCAGCCCATTTTATTAAACAAATGAAGGAATCTGGGCAAGCTTAAGGGGCATATCCTAGCCGCCAGGCAGCATGCCAAAATTTCTGTGTGAAGAAAAAGTGTCCATGTGCAAATGGATCATATCAAGGTGACTCCTATCTCTCTTATGGAAAAGATATGTTGAGCATGTATCAGTGACATGATACAGTGACTGCTGTTGAGCATTCAATTAAGAGAGAAGAGAAATCATGCATTTTGGTTTTCACCAAAAAATGATAATATATGTCCTAGCCTGCTCAGAGGGAAAGATATCATTCAAAACAACTTTAAATATTTTTCTCATATTTGAATATATATCCACTTACTAATGTATGTTGCGTTGAAGATTGAGCTAAATTTCCACAGATTTTTTATTTTCACACCAGGCCTGCTGTTTTGATGAGAGAAACACACCCTCGTATCAAAGAAATGCAGACATCTCAGAATTGGCTTTACTGTTCCAAGGCACTGGTGGCAGGGGAAGAGGAGTCACTAATGACATAATGGTATTGCTGGTGACACACTGACTTCATTGCCTGTGGACCCAGAAGTGACATCAGAACATTGTGGGGCAATGCTGAGACACTGTGGCATTAGAGCAATACTCTAGGGTTCAACCATAGAGTTTTGCCCAAATGCCAGTAATGGGCTGACTCAGTGCTATGTGCACAGGCAGTTTAATCAGCATGCTTGGTTACTGCTGGCATTCCTTCCCATTTGCTACTCTTGTCCCTTACCAATCTGCTGAATGGTGGCAGGGAATATAGCGGGGTCATGATAAACCTAAGGTTAAATCTTCCTTTGTATACCTTGTGTAAGTCTAGCCCAGTGCCAAAAGCATACTGATAGTCACATGAACCGCATGATATCTTACTTGGAATATAAAAGGAGAGAGGCTAGCAAGGAAGGTTCCCTGAGCATAACTCTTTGGGCAGCTGCCTTCTGAAGCAATCACTTCAACTCCAGCATCTCTGCTGCTGAGCAGTTTCTTAGTTAAGTCTGTTCATTCACTCAGGAATTATCTAATAGTACAAAGGGCTGCTTAACACCCCAAAAAGGCAGAAGTCAAAATCAATTTTAAAAAAGGTGATCCCCTATATCTTTGGTGAGACTGAACTGGCAGACTTTTCATAGGCCGCTTCCGCACAGAGGCGGAAGCGGCCGGGTCAGCGTAGTCGACGCCGACCTGACTCCGCTGGGACCATCTGCATGGACGGTCCCAGAAAGAACCGGGAAGACGGCGCCACTGGGCGCCGTCGCCCGGTGGACTTACCTGGTCTCTGGCCCTCCGGTGCGTCGCTGGGGCCTGGGGAGACGCCTCTCCTGCCCTGCGCGCCTGCTTCAGCATCGTAGAGCAGGGGGGCATGTCCCCAGGCCCCGGCGACGCGCCGGAGGGCCGGAGACCAGGTAAGTGAAGGGAGATGGTGTGTGGGGGGGGGGAGAAGCGCCTGGAAGCCGCTGCCGTTCGCACAGCAGCAGCTCCCAGCCGGCGTTTCCAGGAAAGTGCGCTTCCAAGAGCACTCTAGAAATGCCGGCTTGGCGTCGCGAGGGCGGCGCGGCTGCACAGCAGCTGCGCCCCCTGTGCGAATGGCTCCCTGGGGACGGCGTTTTTGCGTTTTTCCGTGTGGAAAGGGCCATAGATTTCAGGTGGATATTTTGCAAAGCAAATGTTCTGCCACTGAGGAATGTTCCTTCCTTCCCTTTTCAATGGAATGTGTGTAAGCCACTACAAATGTTTATTTTCAACAAGTAAATTGTTTTTAAAAAATCCAAAGCAAGTATCAAATATTTGTAAAACATGTATCAGGAAAGCAACAATTTTTTTGAAGTGAGATTTTGCTATTTTGAATGGTTGTAAGAAAATGGTGTTTCTTATGCAATTATAATTTTTCTAGAATTGAAATTCCTTTGTATTCAGAGGCCCTACTGCCTTGTAGACACATCTCTCTTCCATTTGATATCATAGCAAGGTTAACATTTACAGTATTTTTTTCAATATTTTGCTGCTAGAATGAGTCGAGACATGGTGACTTGATGTATTCTAAAATGAACCAGTTTATCTTTTCAGACATTTAGCCTGCCGTCGCTGGGGAGAGTGCTTTTCCTTTGGGAATGGAATGTAAAATAACTGAAACAGATTGAAGTTGGCAGTGACTAATGAAGTCTTGTGAAGCAGGCAGGCAAGTCAGGGGCTTCTCTGTGTAGCCTGGTTTGAGAAAGAAGAAACAGCAACCTCTTCATTAAGTCTGTGCTTCTGTGAAGGGGACTTAAGATTGTCTACAGGAAAGTTTTTAAAATATATTTCCAGCTTTCTCTTGTCTCTGCTTAATTCTTTCTAATACGATCCCTCTGTTATACATACACTTGTACACACAAAGAAAGTGTTACCAGAGCAAATAATTTCAGACTTCCTTGTTTAATGAGCCCATGTAGTTGCCTAGAGGTGTTCTATATAATAATAATTTTGTTCAGTCACACAAAATTTATGAAGCCAGAATTCCAGCTCAAATTAGCATATATTAAATCTGCAGTCATTTATTTTCCCAAGAGTTGCCAAGACTAGAGCAGTTTGACTATATGGTTCCACTATCGTAGGAAATTGTCAGTTATATAAATAACATTAACCGACCAAGGAACTGAATCTAAAAAGAATTAGAAAAAAGTAAGTTCTGTGGGGATGAAATATTTTGTATTCATTTTCAGTTGAGGTATACTGCATTATCGACTGTAGAGTTGACATTTGAATTTACAGTTGCTGAGTAAGGTGCACAGTGCAGCTGTCCCTTTTCTTTTTCCACCCGAACAAGTTTCAACTAGGTAGAGGAATAATTTGACAATGTGATTCTGATAGAGAGGACTTGTGTTTCTATTGGTCTAAGAGCAAATTGTATGCAAGCTGGGAGTAACTTGCGATGAAAAGGAAACCAAATTACACTTTCTTACTAGTTGAGCTATTAGCCTGTGCATTCAGAGTGGTAAGATTTGTGTTTTCCAACTCATTAAACTGACAGCAAAATTTAGTTTGTGTTGTTAAAATCTAAAAAGTTAAATTACAGCTACACGTGTCATTTATGCAATGGAGTGTGTAGGAGATGTTTGATTTTAATGTTTGCAATAATGGAGAATTTAAATTACAATGTTTGTCAAATCTCTAATCTTTGTTTTAGAGTGGAATATTAATTACGCTCTTAACTATGAGAGGTAAATAAAATGAGCATCCACTGACTGCCTAGAGGTAAATTGCAGATTACTGACAACGTGACATGGCATGTTAAATGTCAGTTTTGTCAAACAAATTTAGAGGAATGGTTAAACTATTAGCTTCCTGTTGTTAGAGGATTTTTTTGCAGCGAATAACTGTTCCAAGCAGCAAGGGCACTGTACCATATGGAACTTTAACGAAGCTAAATTGAAAAAGTGAGATGAATGAGGAGATAACAGTGCAGATGCACTCAATTGGTTTATAAGTGTCTATTAACTTCTGTCGGTGGCTTTGAATAAACAATAGATTAACTGTTGTACCTTTTTCATTTGTGAAACCAGTTGGAAGGCAGCCTTGTGATTCAGGAAACTGAAAAATTAGTATTTCTGTCAGTCCTATGTCTTATAATATAGATGCTATGTGAACACTATTTAAAGGTACCTATCAATGGGAAATAGCCCTCCATGTGAAGGGCTATTTCCTGGGCGCTGGCTGGTTATGTGGATTGGCTGTAGAGTTGCCAACTTCTGGATGGGGTATGGAAGTCTGGAACTACAACCAATCTCCAGACCACAGAGATCAGTTCCCCTGGAGAAAATGACTGCTTTGGAGGGTGACTCCTATGACAATGTATCCCAGTGAGCTTCTTCCCTTTCCCAAATACTGCCCTCCCCAAACTCTACTCCCAAATCTCCAGGAATTTTTCAACCCAGAGTTAGCAATTAGTGTGTTGTAGAGCAGAAGGTGATATGCTGTCAGGGGATGATGGGAACTGTAGTCCATAACATCTGGAGGGCCATGAGTTTGACACCTATGTTGTAGAGCATAATACCTTTGCCAATGATCATATGCCACTTCAATTAGAACTGCCCCTAGATTTTGGAATAGATCATTGTACTAAGAAGCATTCAACAAACTGTTTAACGAACTGTAGAATTAGGAAGTGGAATTTGAGATTAGCCCAACAATTCTTGAGAGTATTAAATTCTCCCTTGATGGTGGCTATGATAAATAAGTTTTTAGCTGGCCCTAGTGAAAATACTGAGACCAGTTTTCTCCACTTGTAAGAAACATTATGACCTTCCTATACTACATCTAAATTCTTCCCTGAAAGATCTGAAGGCAAGATGAGATCCAGTTATTTCCAAGGAAATGTGTTGATTGCTAGATAAATTGAATGCTAATAAAGCTCTAGCTTCAGATAGTATTCCAGGACAATTTTTCAGTTGGGTGAAAAATGGTGGGCTACAATCTTGGCTACATAATTTACTGCCATCAATGCATTGGGAAAACATTCCAGAAGCATGGCAAGAAGCCATTATTATTCCAGTACATAAAATGGACTCTTACAAACTGCCTGCTAATTGTCATCTCATTGGTTTATTATCGATCTCTGGCAAATTATACACAACATACCTACAAAAATTCCAACAGTGGATGAAATATTCAGTTATTGGTCCAGAACATATATGTTTTAGGAAAGGATCACCTGCTGTTCACCATGCTTACACTTTATGCACAACATGTTGCATGATGGGGGCAAATCTCCATCACAGCCAAATTTCTTGCACAGACCTGTTTCCTCAAACCACGCTTTCATTTTCCATTATCTCCATGGGAAGCGAGACCACTTTTAGTATGACTTTTAATTTGCTTCATCACCAGACAGGAAGATTTGTAATTGAGCACAGCTTTGCCCTGGAGATCTTCCCTCCACCCACAATCAGCCTTCCCTTTCCCTCTCGTTGCTTTGCACACCTTCCCCCTCACCCCCCCTTCCGTGTTACTGGTTGCTTCAAGTAACAGAAAAGAAGCTCACTCTCAGAACACCAACCTCTAATTGTCTTTTTTGATTTGAGATATTAATATAAAGGGAGCCTGGAAATAACAAGCTTCTGTCCTCTGGTGGCGGAAGCACCACCAGCAGGAAGTGTTGTATGAAGGGGAGAGGAGGGAAGGGGGAGAGAATATCTCCTCTGGGATGGTCCTTTTCTTTAGCAGCCAGAGAATTGCTTTGCCTCTTTCATTTGCAGTTGTGGGGAGGAGGATTACTTTTGGAACAATAATATCGGCATAAGAGTAGCTTAAAGGGCTAAGCCAGCAGTCTTGACTACCACGTGTAATGAGATCTGTGCATTTAAGAATCACTTGATGAGCAGAGTTAAGAAACCAGACCTAGAGAGCTCTTTGCAGAAAAACTCCAGGGAAAGACGAGGAGAACCCTCAGCAAGCCCACTGCACAGAAAAGAGTCACAAGGTATTTGTTCCATGCGTAGTGGGCCACTCTTTACTAAGCGGTTCAGTCACAGTAAAATTGATAACAGTTCCGTTGTATATGCTCAGCAACTGCATCCAGTACAATATCACTTTTTTCAATCTCTTCCACCTGAATATTGAGCCTTTTACCATTCCTGTTGACCTATTAAGACAGTCTTAAAGTTATAGACTCATTTCATGATTTTCTAACCATCCCTATGGCCTGAAGTATTAATATCATCAGTCTGTTATGCCACACAATCACGGCACCTTGTGATGTGGGAATGGGGATGCCATTCCCACCACAAGAGAGTGAACCGTGAAACAGGAGGTTTAGCTAGCTGCCCATCTTGGAATGTTTGGAATTCTTCTACATAGACTTCTAAATAGTTTATGTGTTTCATCGTATGTTTGTAACTAGCTGAATACACTTTGGGTTCTAAATCGGGCACTAAACTTACAGTTGGGAATAATTAGGTACTAAACTTAAAAGTTGAATGTTATATTGTACTGGATGCAGTTGCTGAGTATATGCATTGAAATTGTGATCATTTTCCTGGGGCCGAGCTGCTTGGTAAAGATCATATATTTGTGAAGCGATTTTGTATTACAGTTTGTGTACCCCACTGATTTTCTTTGTTACTGTTTTCCCTGGCACTGTGCTTTTTTCATCTCCTTATTTATAGAGGCACAGGTCATGAGTGTAGTCAGGGTGGCATTTTTCATCTTCACCAAATGTGGCAGCTGGTGATCCACAGCCTATTTCCCTGTGACTTACCTACAGTGATCCATGCAGTGATTGCCTCTAGATTAGATTATTGCAACAAACTCAACACAGGACTACCCTTGAGACTGATCCAGAAACTTTAACCAGCACAGAATACAGCAGCTCAGGTTCTTATGGGGGCTATGGGGAGGGCTCTGCCAATTACACTACCAGTGCTCCACCAGCTGCACTGGCTCCAAATTAAGTTCAAGGTTTCCGTGTTAACCTTGAAAGCCCTTAACGGTCTGGAGCCCTCAAATCTGTGGGACCATCTCTCCTGGTACACTCCTCCCAAGAGCACTGTGTTCCTTTGGGCCTAACATCTATCCAACTGTACTCAAGCAGAACCAGGGCCTTCTCTACTTTGGCTCTGGCCAAGTGTGATTCTCTTTCTAATGAGACCGGGGCACTGCAAGATTTATTATATTATAGTTTTACCGGACCTGTAAGACTGAGTTATTCTACCAGGCCTATGGCTGAGGACAGCAATGGTTGTCATATTGCTGGCCTCCTTTGCCCCTTCTCTTTCCCCTCCCTTTCCCTGATCCCTGAAGTTATTGTTCTTCCTTTTTCTTTCTAGTCAATAAGTTTTTCCCTCTGACAGACCCAATTGAGATCTATGGCCCTGTTGAAGATTTTTGTATCATTTTAACTGCATAATATGTACTAATTATAATTGGGTGGTGTAAGCAGCTCTGAGCCAGACTTGTTCAGGGAGACCGGCCTATAAATCAAATAAATACATAAAATAAATGTGGGAAAACCCTATATCAGAGAACTTCTTAAAAATTAGCCTTCCACATAATGATGTTTATACTGAATTACAATTGCCACATAACTCTTAATAATAGTAAATTTGCCTACTAGCAACATGTTTTTAATAACTCCAGCTTTCAAAAATTAAAATTCACAGGAAGTCCATTTCGATGTCAAAAAGTTACAAACTCTGTTTTGCTAAGGTTGCATCTGAGATATTTCTAGGTTGCTAAGCCATTTTGTTGAATCAGCAGAAATCACTTCCCTTACATAAATATCAGGCTGTATTTTAAAGTTGTTTATTTTCATTGAAGCAGTTATACTGTTGTTATAGCCTTACCTTGGAAGCCCTGCTTTGTAAATTGAGTCCAGAAAAACAGAATGCCTTCCTGAACTCATCAGGCAGTTTAATATATACTTAATAGATTTTTATGCTAGATTTTTAAATCCCTTATCTTGTAAACTAAGTGTTCCTGGGGCAATCTGAAGCTTATCTTGCATCTTTTTATTATCCAAGAAAGAGGAATTTAAATAGAAATGGGATAAATCACAGCCCAATCGTATAATTTTTTTTTCTTAGATTTAGGATGTCTATCCAATTATTTCTTAAACAGACCTTGAACCCTCTAGGACTTTATAGACCAACAAGATTTGGGGCGTATGAACTTTCCAGAGTCAAAGGTCCCTTCATCAAATAAAAGTCTGAATGAAGATCCCAGTGCCCCTAAATCCCAGTCAGAAGGCGGGAGGGGTGTTGCAGAGAAGGGACTTGGGATACAGTGGTACAATGCTCGTTGTAATCAGCTTGTTTAGTACAAAAGAGAAATGTTTAGGGGCAGAAAATTAGACTCTGTAGTAAGGTTAGAATCCTGTGTTTCTAAAATTAGAATTCAGCCTTGGGGGTCCATTGTTCTGAATTTGTGAATGAATTTAAGTTCAGCACTCTCTTTGTAATCTCCTTGTTAAACTTCTATGTTTGGGGATTGTCACTCCTAGAACAGCAGTGGAATGTCCCGGAAGACTGAAATATCCTCTCACTTTTTTTGGTTAGTGTTGTGATTTTTTTAATGCCAGTCTTCAGAAAGAAATAATGCAGCACCTTGTAGTCTATGTATACCAGGCTGGATCTTGGTAAACGTCCAAAGTAAAATAGATAGAGAAAAAGGGATTGTAAACATAAACAAATAACTATATTGCATACCAAATAAAGAGAATACAAATGTAAACAGTCTGCTCTAAGCACCTGCCCACACTCCAACATTTTGTTGCCTTTCTGATTTTTTTTATCATTTTGATTCTAAGAGGAGTTACAGGGTTTTCACTACTCCATTCAGAGTTATAGGGGGTTGTAGGGATAGCATCTTCAGCAAGATCATATTGGGAGGTATTTTCTGGGAGCTCTAGGAGTGTCTCAGTGAGTCTTTGCTTGAGAAACTAGGAATTGGGCTTCTAAGGAAGCTGCCTTGGTTTTTGTAGTTCTTACCTGTGTTCTTTCCTTTTCAAGTTTTTTTTTCTTTACTTGGTTAGGGTTGGAGAGAGGGCCTTTCTTTTCTCTACTATAAGAACAAATTTCTCCACTCTTAACTTACCTGCTTTCCTTACACTAGCTTCTAACATTGTACTGGTCTTTTCATTTAATTGCTGCATGTGATTGGCAAAAGGCATGCAGTCATTTAAGGCAGCCCATAAGTCCCATGCAGCTAAGGTATCTTTCTTGGAACCTCATTGCTCAGTTTCCCAGTAATATGATTGGTCCAAGAAATAAAGCCTGAACCTGACTGGACAGTTTGAAGGTAACTGCTGATTAGTAGAGAAATACCTTACATTCCAAGGAGGCGGCAATTGTAGGACAGTTTTAGCATATTGGCAAAGGACTGGAAGTAAATTATGGGTTTCAGTGTGCTCTTAATGGATCATCCTGGGTGAATTGGATGTTAGGCTGCCTATCAATGGCTGGATTAGATTGGATGATGCTTCAGGGTTGCCCTGCTGTCTATAGCTGGAAATGATTCATATTATCTCACACTGAAGTATCTGTTGGGCAGTGGTGGGATTCAAATAATTTAACAACCGGTTCCGGTGATGGGATTCATATAATTTAACAACTGGTTGTATACAAGCACCATTTTAACAACTGGTTCTGCTGAAGTGGTGCGAACCTGCTGAATCCCACCACTGTTCTTGGGGCAAGATATATGATTCATTTGGCATGCCTTGGAACTGAGCAGGTACTTCTGGGGTGTGATAGGATATTGGTGATGTCCTTAGTGTTAAAACTTTTCATTGCTCTTGTGGGGCCAGGATCGCGTTTCTGGTCCTACACAGCTGAGTTAGTTTAAGAAAAACTTAAAATTTGAAATAAAGCAAAAGACATCTGACATTAGAACAAACAGACAGTTTTTACTTAGCAGAATTTAGACAAGTTACAGAAGGTGACCTCTCCCGAGGGAGAGACACGCCCCAGGTGCCCTCGAGTGATAGACACAGAATTTAGATCGTTACAGGAGGTTACCCCTCCCGGGTGGCTCTCAAAAGAGGCACGGCCAGTAGAGGAAGAGCCTTAATTTTTATAGATGCAAAAACGTCACACAATCCATCCCCTTACTCACGTATTAACCCATACTCCTTTCACGTGCTACAAGCATGTATGGTCAAATCCCATTGGATCAAAATCTGTCTCCTGATCACATGAAGGCAACCTCTTATTCTACTACGTCAAATGCTACATGCTGTTAGTGCGTGGCCTCTATGCATATACAAAGGACAGCCATAAAGCTAGCTTGCTCTTCAAGAAAAACCCGTTTTGCTAAGTTTCTCCCAGAGAGAGAGCTATACCTCCAGGGCATGCAGTTCTGACTCTACATACTTTTAGATCATAAAACTTTTCTGTTCCCCAGCATGAAATGATTCTCACATTTTAAAAGATTTTACAAACACGATTCTAATACAATAGAATTATAGTAAAATACTAATACATGTGAATTTCTCCTTATCATTTATGTGTTCATTTAACTATATAGAAAAACACTTTGTAATTTAACTAATCACATTCTATTTCTAACCCAAAAACCCAAAGTTATAAATTGCATTTGTCTTTTGTCACGTAGTAACCTGCAGTTACAAGATGCTAAAGATGTTATCTTGCTTGTTTGCATAGTCACTAGCAAGCTGGTAACATTCCTTTAACCTGTTGCAAAACATGCAGGCTTTTGGTCACTTACACAGAAGCTCCCATTTTGATTCTTTGCAAATCCTTGGTTCTATAACTTAATCAAATACAAATTTATACACATTCTGGCCTGTTCCCACACTCTTAAGCAAGATATGGTACAGGACTTAATCAGTTTTTAATTCCAGCACACCCTTCCTCTTCTTTCCTGAGACTTTCCAATGTCATGACTTTATGAGACTTCCCAAATTTCAGAGCTCCTAACACTAAGGATCTAAAGGGGGGTGCCTATTAAAACAGAATAAAAGGAGGGCTCTCCTGTCTGTGGGGCGGAATGGAACCTTTACACTCAAGTATAGGTCTTTGGATTACTGGCAGATCATGAGATAGAGATTTCATCTTACCTGAATACTTCATTGACAAGACTTTCTCAGTGGGAAACTGTGCATAATGGATAGCCATGTTTGGTGGATATAATCTTAGGCTTTTACTGATTTCCTTAAAAAAAATTATGGCCATATGTATGCAGCTTCACCGCAAAGATACTGTGAAGATTGGTGTTTTATGTCTTTAGAGTGATATGAGAATTGTTTGTTTAAATTACTGAAATGGTAAGTGTCATCATTATTGCAGACTAGCTAATGTTTTTGAATGATGCTGAACTCTGTGTTTCAATGATTTATGTTTGTCACCATCTGTAAAATGTCACTTTGCACAGCAACCAATGAATAATACAAACAATGCGGGCTGGAAAGATTTCATTTAGCTGAATAAACTAGTATGATACATTATTTTCATGATTATCTTTCTTCATATTTTATCTTATCTGGTAGTTTTAGCATCAATTCACAAGTGTCAGTGGTTTTTTTCCCCCGTAAGATACAAACTGGAATTTATTCCAAATGCTCCCATACAGAATCCAGTTGCCTGATTTGAAAGGCCAAAGTAGTGCAGGAGTCGTCATGCTATACTGTGTGTTTCTATTTCAAGAAAGGTCTGCATTAGAACATAAAGATGAAATAAGAATGAATCTATTGCAGTGGTGGCCTAGCAGAACAATGTAGTTCATAGTTAAGATTCATTCATTAGTTCTAAGTCTGATATCAATATCAAACTGTTTTAGTCCAGTATCCTGAACACTTGTACAGATAGAATCATGGAAGAGACCACAAGGGCCGTAAAGTCCAACTCCCTGCCATGCAGCAATATGCAATCAAAGCGCCCTTGACAGATGGCCATTCTGCCTCTGTTTAAAAATCTCTAAAGAAGGAGACTCCACCCCACCCCCAAGGCAGTGTATTCCACTGTCAAATACAGATATCTATGACAACACTGTCAAATCAGCCCTCAAGATTTAATGTCAAATGTGTGGCTTTTGATTGGTACTTTGTATCCATAGCATGTGTCTGCTTATTCATATCACGACTTCATTACATGTTATGAAGAGGGTGCATTGTCTTTATATATCGTGTACACCATTACTTATGAATTGCATAAATGGTACATCTCTTACAGTGCCATCGCAAACACAGTTACATGCCTCTAAGTCCATGAAACCCAATGGTCTTAGGAGGCTGTGACTCTGCTTTGGATGACACTATAAACCCATATTATGTAAAGCAATTGTCAAAGTCACCCTAATCTAAATCTTTTGTGCAATTCCAAATGTGGCAGCAAGAGATACCTTCCTCAGGACTTCCTAATGAATTTCCCATTGCATTCTAAAATAAGAGCTTACTGTTCACATTTGGGATAGCTGTGAGAACAGCAGGTTTGAGATTTATAGCCATCTATATGTACCTATAAAGCTATGTTTGCTATTTACCTTTGTACATATATTGAAAAAAATATAAAAACTCTAATTATTGAAATCAACATAATCCTTTTCTACATTTTATCACATTTGTTAGAGCATGTTGACTCCAGCCCTTTCAAATATGCAATATTGCTTGTTATTTGTCTCAAGATGTATATTTTCTGATAACATTTGGATCAAAATTAGGGAGAAACCATTTTTGTAGACATTTGGCTTGAAAAAGATTTGAAATAGATTTATTTATTTGAAATAGATCAGATTGCGTGTATTAGCATCAAAGCACTGGATTTTGGTTGCAGAACATATAGCCAACCACATAAGCTGTAGTTCTGAAATATATCATAGTGTATCTCAGGTGGCTTCATGAGTTATTCTAGTGGCATCATAAATGTAATATTATTTATTCCAGCATAAGCTTTTGTGAAATAGAGCAATCATTGAATCTTCACTGTGCTGTCATATATTGTGAGAAGTATAATGTAAATATACTGGGTCAAGAGGCAGGAAGTACAAATGAAATGTAATTATGTAAAATTTAAATCCAATCAAAATATATAGAGATCATTCACTAGTTATGCTAAGCTAGTTAACGTTAGTAATTGCTGGGAATTCTAGATTTTTCTGAAGTAATTATCATTTATAATGAGATAAAAATCCCAAGTCACAGTTCAACCCGGAGAGTAAAATAGTATAAAACTTCTTAAATAATGCCAGTTCAATACTTTCATATTGGAGTCTCCCTTCAACGATAAATAATACTGTCCTAGAAGACAGATGTATTCTCATGCTGGTTTCCAAAGGTTGTAATTTTGAATGTCAGATGTATCTTGATATATTCCGTTGTGTAAGGACTAACTTATGTATCAGGTGCAGAGAACTGAACGGCATTGTTGATACTTGATGTCAAATATTACATCAGAGAATGATTAAGTGGAAAAGCCAAAGGGGATGTTACTGGATCCTATAATTGTGTAGGTGTTAATAGAGGGAATTTGGTAGACTGTAGCAGGATCTGGGTGCTGGATTTCTGTCTCTGTTAAATGGTTCATTATGATCGGTAAGAAGTGGTTTTATGTGGCGGATGTCTGTAAGAAAGAATTACCTGCACCCAAGGAAATATAATTATCCAAGATGATCTGTACATCACTGATAATGCAATATACTTGTTTGGTATAATTGACTGGACTAATGCATCATCAGTAACCTCAGACTCCTCTTTATTTTGCTGCAACAGACTAATGTGGCTACCCCTCTTGAATTATTACGTGGATCAAAGGTGGCTCTTTTTTAGAGATGGCTTTGGTATACTGTAGGAGGACATCTCAAAATTCATTTGCATTACTTATTTTCATAAAAGCAAGGGAAAGATGGATACCTACAGTGCATATTTCCCTTATGTGTTTGAAGTTCTGCATACAATTGACAGTTTGACTGAATAAAAAGGTGGACTCTTTAATCATTAGTCTTTTTGCCCTAAAATGGTAATTAGTCTCAAGATGAGAGTCTCAGAATCCTTCATAAAGGAGTTCTAGTGAAAACCTTTCATGTCTATGTTGTCTGTTGCTGTATATCACACCACTACCTCCTGAGTAGGCCTCAGAATTGTCTATTTATTCACTCTTTACTATTCTTCTTTGATAATATCAAAAGAAAGAAAGAGGAAGGATGGAAGGAAGGAAAGGGGTATGCTCACAATATCAGAGTTAAAAAATTTAATCAGCTGGGTATACTTGATCAGTGGTGGGATTCAAACATTTTAACAACAGGTTCTGATGGTGGTAGGATTCAAATAATGACTGTTTAAAAGTATTTAAAATGTTTTTAATATCACTTTTTTATTTTAAGTATTAAAACATTAATACTTAATAAAAATATTTTAAGTATTAAAAATGTGATATTTTAAATTTTAACAACAGGTTCTACAGAACCTTCGGAACCCCCTGAATCCCACCTCTGCTTGAACTTCTGTGCCTAATAGGAAAATATCATGCTGTTTTATACAAAGTACAGTAAGCACTTTTTGGTACAGCTTTGGTATATCAGTAACCACTCAATCAGAGCTTGTGCCACAGACATTTAGTTCTAATTATAATGTTTGTGACATATATAGAATCTATTGTCATAACTACATGAGTAATATGACATTGTACTAGTAGTTCAACAGTGCCTAGTGTGGCAACTAACATGATCTTTAAAAGATACATATTTAGTGTAACATCAACACCTATAACATGATCCTCTGCTCTCAAAAAATCTGTCCGAGAGGCTCCCACAGTCTGTTGGGTTCCCACCAGTGGTGGGATCCAAAAATTTTAGTAACAGGTTCCCATGGTGGTGGGATTCAAACTGTGGCGTAGCGCCAATGTGGCTGGGTGGGGCATGATGGGGTATGGCCGGGCATTCCGGGGCAGGGCATTCCGGGGCGGGGCTATGGCAAGGACGCAGCCACTGCGCCGGTCCTTGGGCGGAAAATGAATGCACGCAGGCGCAGGCTGCCACACACGCCGATGCACCTCCTGCTAGACTGCTTCAAGTTCTGTGTGGAGAACTGCTGAGAGGAGGGGCGTAACTAAGGCAAAAATCACGTGGTAAAATCACCAATTAGTAGCCCCCTCTCGGCACACACAAATAATTAGTAACCTACTCTCGGGAACCTGTGAGAACCTGCTGGATCTCACCTCTGGTTCCCACAATAGTCTTTATGAGTTTATTTTGATTTATTTCGAAACCACTGCATCTTTGAAAGTCCGAAACCTCTGCCCCCTATAGGGCTTGGGAATGTAGCTTTTTCTCGATGAGCTCTCCAATGGGAAGTACTTTTTTACTTCCATGAAATTTCCCAAAGCAGAGTACTCCTCCTATAGCTCATTCCAATATCAATATGACTATCTGAATAAAATATTTCTTTCCAGTTTTGTAAGAGGGGAAGAGCACTGGTGGGCATCAAGAGAGTATTCTGACTGGACAAGGAGAGGGGGAAAATGCATGGTTCTGTCTTGACATATTTTTCAACGTCTATGTAAAGTCACTGGTAAAGTAGGCAACTCAGCCCAAAACTCTGGATAATCTCTTCCAGCAACTTTACATGGATGCTGAAAATCATGGGAGACAAAATAGAACCACACAGGACCCCATAAGCTAGAGGCTGTGTAGTAAAGCAGCTGTCCCTCAGCGCCACATCTAAATAGTCTATATTCTCACACTGGACAAGCTGAACAAATTGATACTCTGTGATCATTCAGTGCTGTTACTGTTAAAACAGATTCCACTTCGGAGTGCATGCTGGAGATTTTATCTGCAAAATGCTGAGTGAAGTTATCTCAGTGGGCTGCAGTGTAGTCCACCTGCTCTTGTAGATTGGAACCCAATAAGCCCTAACCACCTAGAAGAGTTCTTCAAGTCTACACTGTCTGGATGCGATGGTGGCAGAGAAATATCATTTCTTCACCACAGTGCAACAGAGAGTCCTAGTCCATGACTTGTCAGAGTCTCTCTTCACTGTCGCATGGTTCCAACTTTGAATAAATCGAATAAATCAAATAAATAAATAAATAAATAGTGGTAAATAGTGGACTCTAATCTGGAAAACTGGGTTTCATTCCTCAGTCCTCCATAAGAAGCCTGCTGGGTGACCATGGGTGAATCACAGTTCTATCGGAACTCTTTCAGCCCCACAGTTCTATCAGAACTCTTTTAGCCCCACTTACCTCACAAGGTGTCTTGTGGAGGAGGGGAAGGGAAGGGAGGGTGATTATGAGCCTCTTTGAGACCCTTAAAGGTAGAGATAAGTAGGGAATACAAACCAACTGTTCTTCTTTAGCCATCTCCCTTGTCTATCATTGTCCAGCTCTTCAGTAAACCAAGGGCCTGCCAGGGCTCTTAGCCTAAAGAGAGGATGCCTAGCAGCATTCATGTCAATTGCTTGGGTCATTTTCTCATTCTAGAGGTAAATCAGGACTTTGACAAGAGCACTGACCATATCAGCAAGAAAATCCTCTCGTGCAATCTGAAGGCCAGTTGGATCCATTAGGCTACAGGGGAGAATCATCTTAATTGGAGTCTGAGTATCCCTGTAACAGTACAGTCCACAGTGGGAAGGGGTAAAAGTACTGTGAAGCCAGCATGACCCTGCTGCCAGCACTATTGCCAGTCTAAGCAACATAAGTGGCACGAACGCCACTGTAGGAGCCACTTACACTGGGGCCAGTGAGTTGCATGGCTTTGCATCACCTTGGTGCCATCACAGCCGCACTCTACTCTCCAAGTACATCCCAAGACAGCAGGTGACACAAGGACAGCCAGACTTAAGCATTAAACAATGAAATACCACGTATTTATAACAGGAAGGTCTTGGTGTTTGTTTTCAGTAAAATTTAACATAAAAGTATTTGTTATATTAATGAATTAATTAATTAATATATGAGACTGTTGAAAATAAACTTTAAAACTATCCTGGATCCTGAACTTTGATGTATACTGTAGTCTGAGATATTTTTATTCAGGCAAAAAGTAACGCTGCAAGCCACTATATAGTGGCATGAACACCATTTTATATATATATATACACACACACACACATATATATATATATATATACACATATACACATATATATGAACGCCATTTTATATTCACACACACACATATATACACACACATAACAGAGGTGGGATCCAACCAGTTCTCACCACTTCTCTAGAAGTGGTTACTAATTTTTTTCTGAGTTCCGAGAAGGGGTTACTAAAGCAGCCTCCCTGCCCAGTAGGGATTGGAGGTTCGTTGTGAGGCGGTGCCACTGTTTGAATCCCACCACCATCGGAACCTGTTATTAAATTTTTTTGATCCCACCACTGCACATACACATATATATATACACACATACACACACACACACACACACACACACACACACACACACACACACATGTGAAGTTACTAAGAGATTATGTTTGAGCAATTGATAGAAAGCAGTCTACTTTGTGAAAGGTTTATGCATTTGCCTTAGAGCAAATTTCTAGCAACCCTGGATGTAGCCATCCATCTTTGATTCTTAGCAGCTAGTAGTCTCAGAAACTAGAAAGGTTGAATCATTACTAATTAGGCAGGAAATCCGTTCCTGTCTAAGTTTTAAGAATTTAGAAGTACATGGTCTATGGATTCAATAAGGTTAAAAGGCACTATTACATTTTCTGTCTGAGTGTGGAATACCAGCCTATCTACCTGAAAGAACTGCATATTGTAAAGCATTAAGGCCTGCCAACACAAAGGTGTGACTGTATTTAGGATGTTAAGTTGTAGAAATACACTGAGATAGGAACACGTGGGGGAATATCAACTGCAAGGATTATTGAAGTTCCCTCATTGCCCTTATTGAAATACTTTTATAGTCCACATATTTCAGACAGCTGTCAATCAGATGTCTTAGCTCATCTAGTTAACTCTCACCACCAGTTTTGTTGATATTGTTAGGTTATGTTTCATGAGTTTATCTCAGTTGCTCTCATAGTTGTCTAATTTAATAAGACTGAAGGAGCTTAACTCAGACTACAAGATCATGTTTCTGAAAGTATGTATGAAATGCAAAAATGGCAGTAGATCAGAATGGTGCCTGAAATGGAGCAGTCAGGGGTTGTTCATATAAATCTCCTACAGCTCTGCCAACATTTTCAGGTTTCCTCCCCCGCCTTTATAAGCCCAAAGTCTTTCTTGCAGTCTGTCAATCACAGTATCTTCAGAGGTGGTCGTTTTAAATGGATAGCTAGACTAGAACATCGCTGTTAGAGTCATTCGTACTTATGACCCAAGTAAAGAATTGAACTGACTTTTGATAAGAAGCAAGGTAAAATTGGCAGTCCTATTATATACAGCTTTCTGATCTCTTTAAAATGTTTCTACATTTTCCAGAAGGATATATGAATTTCCAGGTGGCTTTATTCCATGCACTTTTACTTGAAGGAAAAAACATAATTTCATATGGTATTAGACCAAGTAGCCTCCATCAACAAATAAAAAACCTCGTTCTTCAGAAATTTTTATGATAATAGTTTTATAACTGCTTTTAAAAAATGCTTTTAAGCATATTATAATTGGGTCCCATGATACTTTCTTGCCTATGATATAGTTAACCTAAAGCCTTTACCTGCTGTCTACTATCATTTTTGAGGTACTCTCATTGTTGGGCATGAACAAAATGGCAGTACGGTATTAAACATCCAGCTAAGAGTAAACACCACCTTTTGGAATCATAGAATCATAGAGTTGGAAGAGACCCCAAGGTCCATCAAGTCCAATCCCCTGCAATTCAGGAACACACAATCATAGCATTTGTAGAAGTTCAAAATGTAATGCATTGTACTGTGATCATGGCATTCTTGGCTATTCTAAACTCTGTCTCATCAAAAGATCTCAGGAGGCTTGTGAATTAATCCATCACTTCTTCCTGGACCTTCTTTGTAGTAGAATTTTTTGCGGAAGTACTAGTGCCTACCCTAAGCACGTGCAGGGAATTTAAAGCCTACTTAGCTGCTTGGGATACATATCAAATGTTTATAAATTTTAAACATAGCACGATGGTGGAGAGAGCGGGAGGTTGGGAAGGAAATAGCAATGGAATAAGCTCTTACTGGGAGGCTTGTGAAAGAAATAATTACAAGTTTTTGAAAGGAAGACTACAGCTTCTACCATACTGGAATTTCAAATGGCTGCTTCACCAAGAGCCAGCATGCCTGCAGCCCAAAACACATGCACAGAGCAGCGCTGAACCAGACTTAAGTCACTTTCACATGAGGAGCCAAAGATCAGTTTTCAGGAAGGAAAAATAAAAGGAGGGGATTTGGGGGGAGGGAGGTGAGCTGAGTAGGAGCCCCACGACAGATTCCTGGGCCGGAGAGGCCAGAGCCATGCTCAATGGCCATGCTGCCTCACCAGGCCCCCTTGGACTGTCCAGGTCAGGTTGCATGGTTGAACTGAGCCGCATACAAATGCCATATGGAGGTAGCCACGAGGTCAGCTAGGAATTGTGCCCTCTACCCCTGGACAGGCTGCAGGATGAGGAAGTGGGACATTAGGGCACTGAAGTTGGACCTCCCTAACTTGACACAAACAAATGCTAACATATTTTTCCCCTACCATATTTTTCCCCTACCACCAACACACTCGTAGAGGTTTGTAAAATTATGCATGGTGTGGAGACAGTGGAGAGGGAGAAATTTGTCTCCCCCTTCCATGATACTAGGGTCATCAACTGAGGGTAAGCCTAAGGGTAAAAGATTCAGGACAGACAAAAGGAGCTATTTCTTTTTACAATATAGTTATAGTTAATTTGTGGAACTCGCTGCCACAGAATGTGGTCGTGTACTATGCCATTAAAGGTTATCTGTAATTAAAAAAGAATGTGGTCATGGCTACTGTAAATTTTTATCGCTGCTCTTAATTGTTTACTTGCTTTTATATTGTACTCTTATATGTTGTACACCGCCCAGAGCCCTCCGGGGATGGGCGGTATAGAAGTCTAATATAATAAATAAATAATAATACCAAGCTGGAAGGCTATAAAAGGGGAGTGGACAAATTCATGGAGAACTGGGCTATCAATTGTTACTAATCATGATGCATGTCTACTCCCTCCAATACCCTAGGTAGTATGCCTCATTAAATCAGTTGCTGGGGAGCACAGGTTGGAGTCTTTCTAGAGGTAGCTGGTTGACCATTGTGTGAACAGAAAGCTGGAATGCCTTTAGTCTGATCCAGCATGACTCACCTTATGTTCTTGTGTTCTTAATTTAGTAAAAATTTATGTTGCTCTCTATAGCATGAGAAAGAGTATGGGAAAACAGAAAGGTGGGATATATTACTACCTGCATGTGGTTTTTTAAGCAAACATAAATGGAGGGAGGCTCTACTAGACCTCATGACAGGGCACCTATACTGAATTGGGCTGTACCTGAATTATATTATTCATTTTTTCCCGCTTCTAAAGAGTCCATACAATTAGTATGAATCTTTTTACTGTTTAGATGAAGCTGATGATATTCGTATTTTATTGTTTTGTGCTGCACTCAGATTTGGGAGGGGGGGTTGAATCCCACCATTATTTTAAATGCTTTTTTTCTACCTAAGTTTATCGACAGATGTAGATCAATTGAAAAAATGGATTCTCTACTTGCTTACCACAGCATCCTTTTCCCCCCAAATGTTCAGGAAATTGGCTAAAAAGCGGAAAGAGACATTGAGCAGCACACGGCAGGAAATGACAGTGATGGTGAACTCAATGGATAAAAGCTACACTGAACAAGGAACCAATTGTGATGAGGCTTTCTCTTTCATGGACACACACAATCTAAATGGAAGATGTAAGTTTTTTTAAAAAATGCATGCAGCAGTCATTTTTATTTGTGTAGGCCAGGAGGGGAAGAACAGTGCAAATGATTTTTAAAATACTTCTCATTACCCAGTCAATTCAGTGGCAAGGGTTATTGATTCATAGAAGATACAAGGTTTCCGAAATCTCATACCATGCAGCATATCACAGTATGTATTCCAGTTAGAAAGAATAGAGTTTCTCAAAAATAATAAAGATGATTTTACATTTTGGTCTGTTGTTTTCCTTTTGTACAAAGAGCACATCTGTAGCAGGTGTTGGAGTGCATTTTTTCATTTACTTTTACAATTCTAAAATTTTTATTGCTTTCATTCAGCCTGCATGCCCCCTACACTCTTTTTAGCCAATTTTTTAAAAAATACATAGTTTCAATGCCAGCCATTTAGTCTATTATAAATATCAATTAATGTAACAGGTGACATATCTACAAATTCATGTTGCAAGAAAATTGCTGAAATCAGCCATAGTTTTGGATTCATAATCACTGATTTGTTCATGACTAAAGAGTCAAAGTAATTCAAGATTACATTTTTATGTTAGCATTATCGACCAATAAAATGATATCCCCTTCACTTTTCTGGAATGAACATATGAAGCGGTCTTATTCCAATTCATACAGTTGACTCTTTAAGACTATTATGGGGAAAACTGTATTAAAAAGTCTTATCCTGAGGCATTTCTCAGCCCATCTTCCCAGCATCTCTCAAATTGGAGATGACATGCATTGAACCTGGGACTCTTAGCATGCAAAAAACATGTGCTGTGCCACTACACCGGGATACAAAGAAGTATGTTTTTCACAGCTAAAGAAAGATAGGGAAAATGTTCCTTGAATTAACTTGGAGTACAGTCAAGCATGAGACAGATAAGGTCAGTCCAGGGGCCAGCATACCTAAGTACGGCCTACTCCCCTATGAAACTATCCATCCACTCTGTTCGTCTTCAGAGGTTCTGCTTCAGGTGCTTCCCTCCCATCTAAGGCTAGACAAGTAGCAGCCAAAGAAAGAGCCTTCTAAGTTGAGGCACTGAAACTTTGGAACTCCATCCCTAGGGAAATTTATCCATCTGTCTCTATGGTTGTCTTCTGCCAGCGGTTAAAGATAAACTTCCTTTTTTTGACATTTCCCCAATGTTTTATTGAATTATTTAATTATATAGAATTTATTTTAAATGTTATTTTAATGTTGAAATGTATTGATGTGCACTGCCTTGGGAACCTTATTTGGGTGGAAAGGCAGCCCAGAAATCTTTTAAATAAATAACTAGATGTTGGTGTAAACCATCCTGGTTTTGCCTTCATAGCATATTCTGAAATCCAGTCATTTGAACATGATTGAACAAAGATAATAATTTTAATTAACAAATCATTTATACTAAGGGCCTCCTTGCAAGAATTGCAGCTTGAATTTGTCCCCTACTGCCTGGTAGCATTTCAGATGCAATATCGCATGAAAGAATTCCGTGTCCTGGCTGCTTCATGTAACAGTTTCATTTGAGGACTGAAGCAGCTCTGGCTTGGAAAAGCTGTGGCAGAGACTTCTCCTACATTATTAAGGATTTGCCGTCCAAGGGCATGATCACTCTTGGTCAGAGTGTTTGACCCAATAACCACGCTACGCTCCTGGTTGGGGTAAATATTTGGCCATAACCATTAATTTATTATACAATCAGAAGCGTGAGGCACAGCATGGGATTTGATCTGTTCTGTGATATGGCCCCGGAGCTCCATCGGGCAGTCGGCCTCTTACTGGAGCTATGTTCTGCCATGAAGCTCCGCTGAGTGGTCGTCCTCTTGCGAGAGCATCCCGTTGACGTAATGCTCAGCTTGGTGGTTGGCCTCTTGCTGTAGCATTCTCCATCAGCAGGGGAGGGGTAGCTTCCTAGTTCCCCCACTTCGGCCCTTTCAGATCAATACCCATGTGCCAAACCACAAATGGCTATGACAAGAATCATGCATTAACAGAAAACCAAAGTATTATAGGGAGACGCGGGCGGGCAAGTCGTTGGCCAGCCTGAGCACATGGCCGGCACAAAGGCTGACCTGAGCCTTTTTAGGCTTGGTCCAACCTCTTCTTTGGTGACGTCACGAAGCAAGCACTGCGACACCTGTCTGTCCCTTTCCGCCCTTAGTAGGGCTGGGCTTTGGGACTCCTTCCTGCCCCCACCTCGAGCGGCAACTGCGGTCGTGCTGATTCCCAACTGCTCTTTCTTACACTGTTAGTATAATGGGAAGGAATTATTAAAGTTAATGACAGAAGGGATGCTAATGCTATCATAAGATAAAGAAATTAGGAGTTTCAAAGCTAATGCCAAACAAAATTGTTCAAAATTGTTCACAAATTTCAAATTTTTCTTTTTACATTCCCCTTCCACAACTAATATTTTCTTATCTTTTCAGCTGTATCCTCACCATCTTCATTTACAATGAAAACAAACACACTGAGTACAACAGTACCAAATTCTTACTATCCAGGTAACCAATTTTGTCCTTGGTTTATTTTTCATAATTACCCCTAGGAATTAAGTGATCCTTCCACATGTGGACACAGATGTGCACAATGGGAGGGATCATTAGGGAGCAACTTGGAGACCTCTTGCTTTTCTTAAGAGCAGCCCTTGATGGACACACACTAAACATCATGTGAAGTAGGAGGCTTGTATATACCTTGTATATACCTCTTGTACACTCATCTAACCAGCACTATCTTCTTCATGGCTCCAGCCCACAGGTTCTTTGTGTGTATGCCACACACACACGCTCAAGGATGGATCATAGCTAAATCTCTTTTATCAATAGTATTGTTATGAGATAATTATACGTATATATGTATTAATCTGTCAAAAAGTGCTGATCATCTTTTGCATGTTATAACCACTTACATGTTTGCGGCTTTCTGGCAGAAAAATTTGAAACATTTATCAGTCGTTTACTGTTCTTTCTCTTTTTACCTTTTCCGCATTGACCTGCTTATGATGTATGACAGATCCGTTTGTGCCAACTGCAATTTTAGGTGAGAACATTTCCCTTTATCAACACATGTTGGAAAAACAATTTTAGAAAGCTGAATTACGGGCTCCGAAACCTACTTTCCAAGAAAATGTTATATGCTGCCAGAGGATATGCAAACAAGCACATTTTAAGTCCTCTGTCAGTCATCTTACTGGATATTTATTATCATCAGACAAATTCTGGAAAGGAAAAAAAATCAGTTTCGTTTTGTTTTTAGGGAAAGATGTGAATGGTAAATCATCAAAGAATGCCTTTTTGTTTATAATGGGAGGCTTTGTCATTATTTCAGCATTGTCTGTGAAATAAATGACTGCTAAATATTATTTGGGGAATGTTAAAATAAAGTTTGGTCATTTACCTGCTGCTTGTAGCAGAGATGGTATTGCAGAGTGGTTTGCAATGAGACAGTGAACCACGAAGTGACAAGCTGGCACTTTACAGTAATGTTTATTACATATCACATCCCACAGACTGAAAGAAAACACTAGAGTTATAGAAGGAAAGGCATTTGTGTCTGTCTTTCCGGAAATTAAAAACAATTAAAAACACAAAATTACTTCTCCAGTATAAAAAGAGTGAAGGGAAATGGGTTTACCATGTCAAGATGCAGCATGAGATGTTATTATATTTAGAATACATTATAACCGTGCTTTCAATGCTTTCAATTACTACCACCATACTAACTCTAATCTAACCCAAACTGTCTTTTTAACCAAAAAAGAGATAAAAATCCAATAATGCACTGTGGAAAAAATTCCAATATTCAAGTTGCTGCTTTCATATTGTCTTTTTAATGGTTTTACAATTCCCCTTCTCCTTCCACCCCCCCAAAAAATCCTTATGGATCATGTGTGATATATAATATAAATTCTGGATTGATGTTGCTGAATTCATAAGCAAACATTTCCAAACTGAATTGTACATGGAACACAATACAGAAATTTCCTGTAGAGGACCACAAGTCTTACATATTCAGTAGGACCTTTCTGGGTCCCCACCATCCTCTTTGCACCGGAAGTTGCTATACTGTCTCATAAGCTGCTTTGGAAATTCTACTGGGCCTCGAATCCATGCCCTATGAGGAAAGACTTAGGCTGTTTCTGCATGGGCGAGCGAGCGGGGGTGCACTGACATAATTGCAAATGGTGCATCCCCGGGGCCGTTTGCACGCCATTGTGCAAATGGCCCCGGTGCCCCAGCTGCCCATGGGACCGCCTTCACACGGGGCATGTCGCTTTCCCCCCCTTACCTGCTCTTGGCTGCCATAGCTATAGAGAGGCCAAGGGACACCCCCCCCCCGGTAGCCATGGCAACGCCTCCAGGGACAGAGGCCAGGAGGTGTGTCCCCTGGCCTCTCTACAGCAATGGTTGCCAAGATCAGGTAAGGGGGGGAGCAACACAGGGAAAACTCCACCTTCCACCCACTGCGGTTTGCATGGCAGCAGGTCGAAGACGCTGCTTTTGCAAAAACTCGTTCATTGAGTGAGTTTTAAAAGCAGTGCTTTCACACCGCTTGAGGGGTGAACTATTTGAACAGCGATCCAGGGACCCAGGCCTTAGGGTGCTGGGTATATTTAGTCTAGAGAAGAGAATATTAAGGGGTGACATGATTAGCATGTTTAAATATGTGAAGGGATGTCATGTTGAAGAGGGAGCAAGTTTGTTTTCTGCTGCTCCAGAGACTAGGACAAGGTGTTATGGATTCAAGGTACAGGAAAAGAGATTCCACCTAAACATTAGGAAGAATTTCTTGGCAGTAAGGGCTGTTCAACAGTGGAATACACTTCCTCGGAGTGTGGCAGCATCTCCTTCTTTGGAGGTTTTTAAATAGAGGCTGGATGTCCATCTTGTCAGGAGTGTTGTTTCTCCATGGCAGGGGGTTGGGCTTGATGGCCCTTGTGGTCTCCTCCAGGTCTATGATTCTATCATTCCAAAGCAATTTGTGGGGTGAGGAACTGCAAAGTTAGAAAACCTGCTGGATATGTGCAACTAGTTATGTCATTCTCTGGCTCACAGTCATGGTATTAGATTTCCAGGAGGTAGTTCATATGAAATAGGGAAAGCAAAGTCATCACTATGCAGTAATAATAAGCAAAATTTGTTTCTATCTGACATCCAAAGAGAATGATTTCTAGTAAATCAGAGGTAATGGTACTGCCCTGACTATCATCACAATATAATAGCTTGCATGTGAATGAAATTATTATTAATAGTCTGAGATCATTGTACATGTGTTTGCTTTGGCAATCTGTAATGTTATGACATTTGCAGTGAACAAACAGGAAAGCTTTATTATCAAAAGGAAAATGGTTACACTTAGGATTTCAGTGTGCTTAATTGTTGGATATATTTTAATAATTACTTGTATGTTAAAATTGCTAAAACTATGTTTCTGATAAAAACAATATAAACTGAATAATCAGTCATTAAAGTTTATATTGAGGGAAATTTTGGATTGAATCTGGAAGAGTATGACTGAACTGAACTTGAGATTTTGTGAACTTCATTTTGGTTTCCTCTTCTATTTAACAGTATAAAAATAGCACAAGTTTAAATAGATACTCCACTTAAAAGACGGTTATAGGGCCTCGTCAGACTTTATAACATTATGCTGCCAATTATCCATGGCCTCACCATTTTGTAATCATTAAACACATGCCTCCTTTCTGAGATACAACTGACTGTGCAATCCCGAGCAGAGTTACACTCTCCTAAGCCCATTGACGTCAATGAACTTCGAAGGATATAACTATGTTTAGGTTTGCGCTATGAATGTCTTATGATAATAAGTTTAATAACTATAAACAGAAATAGTCCTTTTGCATCTCACTGGCTGTTATGCATAGCCCCACTTTCACCCAAGGCTGCAATTGGCAACTAAGTCAGAGATGATTCTCACAGCCATTTCAGCATAGATTAGCCACAGGGAAACCCTATGCAGAGCTGCTCTCCAGCCATTTCCCTACAAAGCACCACAAATCACCCTACCTGTGGTTTAGTAATATTGCAGTAGAAGCTGATTCTGTGCGTATGACTCATTCACATGACTCACTGGACAAGGCTGAAGCAGCAGGGAGTTAAGACAGGTTAGACTTTGGACTCGAGATTGATGGAAGAAGAAGAAGAGTTTGGATTTATATCCCCCCCCCTTTCTCTCCTGTAGGAGACTCAAAGGGGCTTACAATCTCCTTGCCCTTCCCCCCTCACAACAAACACCCTGTGAGGTAGGTGGGGCTGAGAGAGCTCCGAGAAGCTGTGACTAGCCCAAGGTCACCCAACTGGCATGTGTGGGAGTGCACAGGCTGATCTGAATTCCCCAGATAAGCCTCCACAGCTCAGGCGGCAGAGCGGAGAATCAAACCCGGTTCCTTCAGATTAGATACACGAGCTCTTAACCTCCTACGCCACTGCTGCTGGAGAAAGCCCTCCCCGCCCCTGTAAAAAAGCCTTGCTTGCTTGTAGCTAAAGTTGCAGCTCACAACAATGAATTTGATTCCGTAAGTCTGCAGAACAGCATGTTCCAAAAATTTTTTTTACTAAGGAAGCCTAACAGGTTTTCAATGTTGAACTTTCTGAAAAAATCATTCCCCATTTTTATTTAATTTTCAGATCACAAAGGGAATATTCTTTACAGCCCAATATAGACCATGGAGGCAGCCAGGGCGGCACTGCTGCCAGTCCACCTCGAGAGGGCTTTCCAGAGGCTTGGGGAGGGTAAAAACAGCAAAAAAACCCTCCCCCACTCTGGAAAATCCTCCATTGGGGCCAATGAACGTACGCAGTCCAAAAGGGTGGAACAACAGTGGAATACACTTCCTCGGAGTGTGGCAGCATCTCCTTCTTTGGAGGTTTTTAAATAGAGGCTGGATGTCCATCTTGTCAGGAGTGTATAAGTCCAAGGTCAGGGCTGTGGCACTACTGGCTTCAAACACACACATACAACCTGCAGCCATGTCGAGACTCCGGGTTTTGCAGCAGCAAGCTGAGGGGCACAGCCACCTGCATATCACCCCCCCCCCATTGCTGGTGCATGTCCCCTTGCACTGGCAACACTGTAACAAGGCTGAGCCAGCTTCACAGGTAGGTCTGCCCCCCACCGTGGATTGGACTGCCCATCTGTATGAGGATGGGACTTTTAAAAGTGAAAAGTGTAAGCTCCATTTTACAGTTTTTAAAAAATATATACTGACTGTTTTTACATATGGAGTTTCGTGTAGCAGTCCTTCCACTCTCACGTGTTACTTAGGACCAAAAGCGACTAAAGAACCAGGTCCATAGCTCACACAAATTAATGTGTTTTAGTACACGGCTCAATTTTCCATGTTTATAACATTATGAACATGCATTTTCATTTTGGAAACAGCTGATTGGAATTGCTCTCTGTGTTCCTATAGATTGGCATGCTCCAGTCCACATATAGCACTTTTAAGTCCTTTTAAACAAAAAGGATGTTCCTGTTACTAACTTGATCATATCAGTGTCTTTTTATATAAATAAGATAACATTTTCATATGCATTTGGTGCTATCTAGATAGCAGTAACAATATTTCTTTATTAATAGTGAACTCAGGAAATCTCAAATGTAAGATAATAGTAGCGTGATCCCATCAACATCTGAATAATATAGACTCAAAAGCAGTAACTAGGGCTATTAAAAGTTTTTGCCTTTTCCGCACCATATGTGACCAGTTCATTATGGAATCCTCACTTTGCAAAAGCAATTACCTGTGAAATTATGTGACACTCAAAATTTAAGAGCTTAAAAGAACTATTTACACACTCTGATGACCTGTTCAAATATTTTAAAATGAAACAAAAGGGACTTCACTTTTGCATATTTTGGCAACCCAGTTTTGGATTGCCTCTCAGAAAAGTCTGTTTTGAAGAAATACGATAACCTTGATTTACTTTATGACTAGTGTCTGCAGTACAGAAAAGCAAATTATTCCCTTATGAAAAGTAATAATCTTGGTTATAAAAACAAACAAATCAAAATAAAAATGGATTTTAGTATATGCTGGTTCTGCTTGATTCAGAAACATATGAGCCTCTAAATAACATACTAAAGTTGATTTTGTAGCAGTGGATTAGATCCTGATCGTAATCTGATAATAATATAATAAAATAATAATCATGATCTAACTGTGCATAAATTTATTTTTAAAATATCATAACTTCCAACTCCTTGTTTTATTTATTTATTTACTTATTTATTTTGTCTTCTGTGTCTAAGCCACCTTGTAGTACTCAGGTGCCATTTCAACAACAACATACTGTAACGACACTTGTATATCGCCTTTCATGCCATGCATCCCAAGGTGCTTTGCATTACAGTTCTGCTAAGGATTGGCTAACAGCACCCATACGCAACTGTATTGTATCAGGATAGTAAGGCGGCCTCAGATTTTGCGGCAAAATGATTAAGGCCCTTGAAATGCAACAGGTATTACTTTATAATTAGGACTTTAACTAACATGTGAGGAGGATACTATTTAATCATACTAATATGCCTCACAAAAAGATGAGGGTAATGCCAGTGGGCTGAAATAATTTCATTTCAGTAACTTTAGTGCTATTTCCTTATACAGATTTGAGTTGTTATCCAAATATGCTCCAGCATGCTACCAGTACAAGCATGTCATATGGTAACAGGCTAAAGCTGTCAAAAGAAGTGTGAGGATTACATCATTGTGAGGATCAGCGATATTTCTAGACTGTGAATGAGAGGCAACCTGGGGTGTATTCATTAAGCACATTTTGTAGAATTAGATTGTAGGATCAATATACTATCATATTCACTCCAGAGACCGCCATGGCCAGGGACAACTCCACCACCACACTGCCTCCAGAGAGCTGTCAGATGGCATGGGGATGCAGCCAAAATGAGGGGGAAAATCCAGTCACCTGAAATCCCTCTGTAGGGCTGAATGGTGTTACACTACCCGAAAGGCCACAGGGTTCCCAGCTCCAAAGGCCAGATAGAGGCCAACTACAATTGGCTCCACTCTGGGAATGCCTCCAGTCCACCCCTGCTGAGCCGACAGGGCTGGCTGAAGCACTGGAGCACTGATGTGGCACCTAGTGCCACATTCAAGTGTCCCAGAGGGCCACAGTGTCCACCCACCAGAGTTTTTGCTCCTCCGCCGGTGTAAGTGCCCCAGGGAGGTCAAGTCCATCAACACAGGCCACACCGCAACTGGGAGGTAATTCTGACCCTTGAGATAATTGTTGTTCTGAAAAACATGAATAAAAGTTAATTGTTCTGAAAAACATGCTACTTTTCAGAAAGCTTTATCTCTGGTTACCCTGCTCAATTATTCTTGCTTCTGAATTTCTAGAGACTAACTGAGGAAATGAACTAGAAATAAATGTTCACCAGCCAGCCTAGCAGCTATTCATATTGCAAATCTAAAGTTTAGCCATGCTGTTACAGTCTAATCAGAAGACTTGTTTCACCAGTCAATTACTGCTCAGAATACAACTGAAACTATTAACTCAGAACCGCATCTCAAACAATAAGACAGTGCTAGGTTTGTGGCAATATAACTATGGCACTAAAGGAAGACACCCTGTACAATTTTTTGAACTGTAGTATTAGGATGGGTTATACATTTTACCATAAATAGAAAACTCAGTGTAGTCCTGTAGTAAACCACATGAAGGCAGTTTTCAATAGAATAATTTAACATAGCTGTGTTTCTGCTTTGCCACGTTGAACTGTATTTATAAGAATATTTAACAATATGAAAATACAGAGATTCTTTTCACAAATGATCGTTTCAGAGGGTAGCAACATTGGTACCAATAGAAGAGCTAGATCTGAGTCCAGTAGCACATTAGACACCCACAAAATTTTGGGTTAGGCTTTGAGAGTCAGAGTTGATGAAGACAGTGTTGACTCATGAAAGCTTGTACCTTGAAAATCTAAGGCTCTACTGGACTCAAATCTAGCTTTTCACAAATGAGATTCTGCTGTAAAAACGGTGCTTTAAGTTCACCCTTATGCTGCAGCCCTTGAGTTGGATCCAGCAGAAGAGTTAACAGTTGTTAAGCAATCTGCTATTTGTCCCCAAACTCCTCTCTGTAGACTGGGAGAGCTTCACAGACAAAGTGCACCTCAGGATGAGGTGCTGCAGTAATGAAGAGAAAGCAGGTGAAACTGCTCATGGGTGCAGTATTACTCGATCCTGTCATTGCTGCCATACCCTACCCTGTGGTACATTTTGTTTGTGAGGTCTCCCAGATCTGCTCTGACAACTGCTTCTGTGAACTTTTCCACTGAATCCAACCCTTGACCTTCTTGGTCCCATTTCCTTCAGGAGGACAGAGTCAGATGAGGTATGCTTTTTAAGGGTTTGTGAGTCACCATCTGGCTTTCAAAGATGGTAGACTTCATTGTTGCAATTTAAATTAAATGGCTTTCTAGCAGATACAAAGACTTTTGAGTTTTAATTTTATAGAAGAAAAAATAAGAATATTCAATGTTAAGTTTTAGATCTTTTATTTTTCTTGACATGTTCTAAAGGTAAAAGGTCTATCCCAATTTGAGAAAATGAAAACAACAACAACAACAACCTTATATTGGTTATTCAACCCTGCCCTTTTATTTTACCATTTTTGGTTGCTCTCCTAGGTAACCAAACTCTAGACACTCAAATTCTAAACATATAATACCTGTAATTATTACTGTAGTACTGTTGCTTATGGCCTGTTTCCTTTTTCTTCTCCTCCCCCTCTTTTTCTCCTGATATGTATCTTCTTAAAAGTGCCAATAAATGGTAAGTTGCCCACTTGCCCCATTGAAGAGGTGTGGAGGGGGTGGGAAATTGTTTGCTTCGTACCAGTTTGGACCAACCCAGTGGGGTGATGTTGTGTGTTGGCTTGCATGTCAGTTGACATATAACATTTCATGCCTTTTACAATGGCCCATGTTATATTGCGTATTTGATACTGCAGCATGCTGAATTCAACCAAAGGTTTAACCCCAATCAAATTATCCCTTGTATTTATCCTTGTGTATTTTCTTTCCTAGTGTTGTATCCAACCTACATTTTCCATTTTACTCCTGGCTTAATAATCCATATCATTTTATGCATTTTTTAAACATTTTGCTTTCACTAACATGTGTCCTGAATCACCGTGAAAGAGATAATAAAAAGTTCACTAATCCAGGAAACACTCAAGTCCTTTTTTATTATACTGGGACTTGGTGAAGTTTCAGCTTGAAACTTCTGTACAATTTAGAACTAAAATCTAAAAATTTAAATTGTTGAATTGAACAGTAGGTTTAAACCAACCAGCAAAAAAAAAGTATACAGTATGGACTATGCAATGCTTTTTCATTGTAAACCAATAAATTATACATCTTGCTATTTCCCTGAATAAGTTACTCAGTAGAGTTTGCTTTTGTTATGATGTAGCCAAGATAGATAGAGATGATCAAAGATGATAATAGGGTGAGTGTCCATCCTTGTAAAAGCATGCATTTTGTGAAAGAATTAGGAATTGCCTGGTACATTATTCAGTGTTCTTTTCCTAGATGAAACCCATACGATGGGCAGTGACACAAGCAGCTTGGTCCAGTCACATACATATAAGAAGCGAGAGCCTGCAGATGTGCCATACCAGACAGGACAGCTCCATCCAGCTATCCGTGTCGCTGATTTGCTGCAGCATATTACACAGATGAAATGTGCAGAAGGCTATGGATTCAAGGAGGAATATGAGGTGAGTGAAGTTCAAATCCAAAGCTTATTCATATGGCTTAGGGGTTCCCAATTTCCTCTTTTCTTTGCATCCCTGGCAATGTCCAGACTTTAGATTGCCTGCAGGTAATCTGTGAGGAAACACAGATGCTTGTTGACCATAAAGTAATGGAACTCAGCCATTTTGAGCAAAGAAACCATGCATTAATTCATGCACTTTCACATTAAAATCATGTTAGTAAAACAAGTTTAATAATATAATATTTAAAGTACGGTCCTCCATTTGCTTTCCGTTTATATTCTAGACTTCTATTCCATTTATTTTGCCAATCAGAAATATTCTCTCATTTTAACTTTCCAATTCTCTCAAGTAGGAACTCTTTCAAATTTCTATATAGAGCAGCCATTGCATTTACGGTAATTGGTAGATACATTTATATTAAAATTATATATATTAGAAATATATGCATTATTTTGTGCTCTTTTTCATCAAAATCATATTAGTAAGACATAAAGTTGTGCTTAAAGGACACTAAGAAGAAGTTTAGTATGTAGGTTTGGCAGTTCCTTCAAACTTTCATGCTCATATAATTAATTCATATTGGGATTATGTATCATTGTCTAGCATTTTTAACATTTCAGTGTTAGTTAATTAATATCCAGTTTTATTCTATCTTCTAACATTAAAAAAACAGATTTCTCACTGCATTTCTAGCATAAACTCCAATGTTTTTATTCTTTTTCTTGCATCCTTCTGGGTGGTTGATCTTTAGAATACCTGGAGGTTTTTCCCTCTGGAGATTTTTCTTGAAATTTCAAAGGAGTCTATCCATATTTGGACCCCCTGAACCAAACTTCACCAAACCTGGGTGGTATCATTGGGAGAGTCTCCTAAAGATACCCTAAAAGTTTGGTGCTGCTAGCTTAACAATTGCACCCCTGGCAGCAGCCCCCCCCCCAATTTTCCCAGATTCTCCTTTTAAATCTACCCCCTTCAGCATGGATTTAAAGGGAGAATCTGAGGTCCTCAGTTTAGAAGAAGAAGAATAGTTTGGGTTTATATCCTCCCTTTCTCTCCTGTAGGAGACTCAAAGGAGCTTAAAATCTCCTTGCCCTTCCCCCCGCACAACAAACACGCTGTGAGGTGGGTGGGGCTGAGAGAGCTCCGAAAAGCTGTGACTAGCCCAAGGTTACCCAGCTGGCGTGTGTGGGAATGCACAGGCTAATCTGAATTCCCCAGATAAGCCTCTACAGATCAAGCAGCAGAGCAGGGAATCAAACCCGGTTCCTCCAGATTAGAATCCACCTGCTCTTAACCACTACGCCACATTGAAAGTGATGCTGTTTCAGGTTGGGGGATAATCCACCCCAAAACAGCATCACTTTCAATGTTGTTTAATTGGGGACCCCAGATTCTCCCTTTAAGGTGGATTTAAAAGGAGCATTTGGGCTCTCTAGTTTAAACACCATTGACAATGATGCAGTTTGGGGGTGGATTCCAGCATCACAGCGGCTGCCGGCGGGGGGGGGGGCGCAAAACTCAGATTTTGCACCGGGCTCCATTTTCCCTCTATGCATCTGGCCAGAGGGGAGGGGAGAAGGAACTGCCAGCTGCCGGCCGGGAGCCCAGCTGGTGGGGAGCCCGGGAGAGCAGGGTGGGGGAGTCTGCCATCCCCAGCTTTGGAGAGCTGCTTTTATAAGCGCTAGGCCGGGGGCGGGGCTTGGGGAAGCGTGACCATGCCCTAGGGGCGGGTGGGAGTGTGGCCCCACCCCTGAACCCCCCCCATAAAAAATCTATACCTACGTCCCTGCTTGAAAGGACCAGGCTAGCCTGAACTTGGAAGCTAAATCTTGGAAGCTAAATAGAGTAGGCCCTGGTTAGTAATTGGATGGGAGACTATTAAAGAAGTCTGGGGTCACTATGCAGAGGCAGGCAATGGCAAACCACCTATGGACATCTCTTGCCTTGAAAACCTTGCAGTGTCACCATAAATCACCTGTGATTTGGCAGCACTTTCCACCACCACCATTCCTTTATTAGTATGTGTTTATGAGTGCATGCATACTCATTAAAGATCACTACAATAAACTCAGTTCAATATCTTTGAGATCATTCAGATCTATGGCCATCTGTTCACTTGTTCTTTCAACAATAAACAAGAGAGCTATTCCTACATAAACAATATTCCCAAATCTCCTATTCTCTTTCATTGCCTTTAACTGTTCAGATTCTTAATGGCTATCTCCATTCAGTGCTAAGGGAGGAGAATGTTCAGTGCTAGAAAATTATGACTTGGAGACTGAAAAAAATGCTTCCAATCCTTCTTTACCCAACAAAGGGACATAAGTTAATGGTGGTCTTAGAGGTGCAATTTCATACCTCCGAATTTAAGATGTCTGTTAGGGTACATCTGTAACCAAAAGCTTGTCAGGAAAAAGAATTTGGATAAGATGTTCCAGAGTGTTTAGCTTCATGTTGTGCAAAATGCCACTGGATAAAGATAACATATTTATGTCTTGATATGTTTGCTTCTCCATGGGCTGTAACATTTAAGTTTTGGCTGCGTCTATGCTTCTGCACAGATCCAAAAAGTTTATCTTTGTTAGAAATGAGGGAGCTTCAGCTTTCGAAGTGGTGGCTCCATATTGAAAAAAAAATCTTCTCCTTGGGTTTCTCATGGGAGTCTCTTCATATGCTTACCGCCACGGAAATTTACCATCATCTAAAGATCAGACTGTACGACCAGGAATACCAATCTCTCCTGAGTGCTGCACAAAGCTCCTGTTCTCCTCTATATTTTGGGATCACACCCCCGAAATCTAGCCCTGCTGTATATTTAGAACAGCTTGTTAATTATAAGTGCAGATGGGTCATGACAAGAGCAAGGTGCAACTGATTCCCCTCTGTCTATCTTCAAGGTCGTTTCCTTAACATCCCACAAAGTGAGCATTGTTGTCGGTACTGTCCCAACGCTATGGACTCAATCCCTCATATCCTGCTTTACTGTTCGAGGTATAATGATATTAGAACCGATCTGGGAGCTTTACTACCTCTAGAATTTATGTTTCTCTCAGACAAACTAAAAATGTCTAAGCTATTGAACAGCCCTAATGTAGAAATTTCTGAAGCAGTTGCTACATTTTTAATCCATGTTCTACATGATATATAACAATGATCCTGTTTTTGTACTTGGAATGTATGGTACTTCTGGTTTATGCCTAATAAAGGTTTTTGGATTGGATTGGATTGGATTGGATTGGATTGGATTGGATTGGATTGGATTGGATTGGTTTGCTTCTCCAGTTTGGTATTTGTAGGATCCCATTACATGTATACGAAAGCATGTGGAAGTTTTCTGAAAGATGACACATTTTAGACAGGCTGAAGAGTTGCTGACTGCCAATAATGACAGTCAGGAATTAAGGAGCCAGTCAGTGGGATTGTGTTTTCTGGAAAAAGCGGGTTTGTGAAGCTTGTAGCCCACTCATATGCAAGGGAGGGGGGGTGAATCTGCATAGGAAACAGCAGAAGGCCATGCCAACACATTTGCTCCCTTCTGTCAAAAAAGGCAGCCCCACTGGTGTAGGGAGCGAACACATTGCAGCCAGCCACCCCTCTGTTCCACAGCTCTGAAACCTGGAACTCCAGGAACCACAGAGCTGCGCTGGCATCCTGAGTAGATGCCAGCAAGGGGGGAGGGAGAGCATTCCAGGGGTGGAGCCAATGTTAGTCAGCTTCCATGGCATTCCAACCTAGGAATACCACCATGGGAGCCCACAGCCTGTTTGGGCTATGCAGCTTTTTGTGTGGCAGGAGGGTTTGTTGTTTTCCATCCTGCTGTGCCACCCAACTGTCCTTTAGAGGCAATTCAGCTCCACCTCCACCGCATAGCCTCTGGCTACCTCAGCACTTTCCCAGTTATCTGGATTGCATTCTTAGAGTACTTTTTGATAATTTGCTGAGCTGGAGGTATGGCTCTCTTCTGTGACATATTGTTTCTTGGTTTGGTTGGTGTCAGCTTTGGCAGGGGGATAGCCAGAATCTGAACCCAGTTCTTCATTTTCTCCAGAGTGAATTTTGCTGTGTACTCTTTGTGGGGTCTGTGAGGACTGTTTGGAAATGTCAGTCAGTACAAAATGCCGTAGGAAGATTGCTAATGAGTTTAGTTACCGTACCAATAACGTAACTCAGCAGCAAGGACGTAGGTAAGGGGGTGTTCTCGGGTTCAACCCCCCCATTCATGTCCGAAGCTCAACCCACCCATTTGTGGGTTTTCAAACATTTTTAGTGTTTTTTGGTTTTTGGCCTGAAGGGGGCGCATTGTTTAGGCTAGCAGCACCAAACTTTCAGGGATTTTTTGGGGGACTCTCCTGATAATACTACCCAGGTTTGGTGAGGTTTGGTTCATGGGGTCCAAAGGTATGGACTCCCAAAGGGGGTGCCCCCATCCTCCATTGTTTCCAATGGGAGCTAATAGAAGATGGAGGCTACACCTTTGAGGGTCCATAACTTTGGACACCCTGAACCAAACTTCACCAAACCTGGCAGGTATCATCAGGAGAGTCTCTTACTGATACCACCCAGATTTTGTGAAGTTCGGTCCAGGGGGACCAAGGCTATGGACTCCCAAAGGGGGTGCTCCCATCCCCCATTGTTTCCAATGGGAGGTAATAGGAGATGGGGCCACACCTTTGAGGTTCCATAACTTTAGACCCCCTGAACCAAACTTCACCAAACCTGGGTGATATCATTAGGAGAGTCTCCTAAAGGTACCCTAAAAGTTTGGTGCTGCTAGCTTAACAATTGCACCCCCACCAAATTTCCCCAGATCCCCCAGATTCTCCTTTTAAATCCAGCCCCTTTGGCATGGATTTAAAGGGAGAATCTGAGGTCCTCAGTTTATAAGAAGAAGAAGAGTTGTGATTTATATCCCTCCTTTCTCTCCTGTAGGAGACTCAAAGGAGCTTACAATCTCCTTGACCTTCCCCGCTCACAACAAACACCCTGTGAGGTGGGTGGGGCTGAGAGAGCTCAAGGTCACCCAGCTGGCGTGTGTGGGAGTGCACAGGCTAATCTGAATTCCCCAGATAAGCCTCCACAGATCAAGCGGCAGAGCAGGGAATCAAACCCGGTTCCTCCAGATTAGAATGCACCTGCTCTTAACCACTACGCCACATTGAAAGTGATGCTGTTTCAGGGTGGGGGATAATCCACCCCAAAACAGCATCACTTTCAATGTTGTTTAACTGGGGACCCCAGATTCTCCCCTTAAGGTGGATTTAAAAGGAGAATTTGGGCTCTCTAGTTTAAACACCATTGAAAGTGATGCTGTTTGGGGGTGGATTCCAGCATCACAGCGGCTGCCGGGGGGGGGGGGAACGGGACAGGACGGGATGCAAAACTCAGATTTTGCACTGGGTTCCATTTTCCCTCTATGCTTCTGCCCAGAGGGGAGGGCAGAAGTCAATTACAAGCTGCCGGCTGGGAGCCCAGCTGGTGGGGGGCAGGGGAGGGAAGGGCGGGGGAGTCTGCCGTCCCCAGCTTTGGAGAGCTGCTTTTATAAGTGCTAGGCCGGGGGCGGGGCTTGGGGAGGCATGGCCATGCCCTAGGGGCGGGTGGGGGTGTGGTCCCCCCCGGCCCCCCATAAAAAATTTTTAACTACGTCCCTGCTCAGCAGTTCTTAAAGAACTACACTGCCTACTTGTGCTTCTTTCCCTGTGCTGGCTATTATGTTTAAAGGCACATTCAGTCTGGCAATAGGGTATTTAAAGGACTTATTGTTTCCATGTCTTTTATTCCCATGTCTATCCTGTGTGCCCCCACCTTTTGAAGTGAGCTGGTGCTCTTCTTAGCTAGGGCCTTGTAAATTATGTAATATGTCCCTACTACTGTCCATCTGCTGCCTAATTTGGTCTCTTTCATTTACCAAGTCAAATCCTTTTCATTCACTAAGACTTTTGATTAGTTTTGGGCCTTGTTTTAGACTACCACAGCTCCACAAGTAACTTTTAACATCATGTTTTGGATAATGGATGGTATTTTAATCTCCATCAATTTAATTTGCTGTGTATTTTGTCACCATTTGGTGAGATACAGATCTTTTCAATAACAGACATAGACTATGGAGTCCAATGCACACAAGCAGAGATATCATCTTATGCAGCCTTTTATAACTGCTACAGCCCCAGATTGCAAGTGACTGGAATAGTGTGAATGTTTCCCTATTTAAAAATGCTATCTACGTATAAAAAAGTAACTAGTCACCATCTCTCTCCAATGTTACTTTTCTCCCCTTCAATTGTGATCATTTAAGAAGTTATGCCAACATAAAAAGTGAATGAACTACTAATCAGCTGCTGCTATTCAGGTTATCTTATATGCATTTTTGGGATATCTTTCAACAAAAACCAAAATATATATATAGAGTCATATGCAATACAGTATATATCAATATAGTAATATATCGAGACATAGGCAATACAGGACCTCTTTTTCTGTTGTTGTTGTACAGAAATTACCTGCAGTATGCATTTTATGCATTTGTCTTGAACAGTTTTTCAACCACACAGTCTGTTTAAATGTTTAAATAGGACCATTTCAATTATAGCTTTAATAAATAAATTCAGTATAACAATTCATGTGATAAAGGCATGTAAATATTTCAAATATGTTTGATATGTTAATTTTTTGAAATGTGACATTGAATTTTTGATCCTACATAGTAATCTTTTCTTCAGGTGTCATAGTTTTACTCTAAAAATTGCTGACTTTTCAGGATTGTTTTACCTCAACTATAAAAATGTTACCATTAATGCAACAGTGTCTTCTATTCTCACAGATATTGTTCATTAATTTTTACTGGTTTGCAAAAACATTGCTCCCTTTGTATTTTATTATTCTCCTTAAGGCCATTAAACATCCATTTACTTCTAAAGTATGCAAATGATCTTAGAATTACAATATTTATTATTAATTATAAATGTGCTTTTTGTATTTCATATGGATTGCATGTTCTGTCTGCACATAATTATGTAGCTTAGTCTATTGACTTTAGTATACCCAAAATATTATCCTTGACTAGACAACATACTTTAGATCATATTAAGTTGGTTTAATAGACTAATAGGCCTAATTGAGATACAGTTCATATTTTTAATCATGTCAATATTTCTTTATGATGCAATTGTCTTAAAAGACCAGAAATCATAGTTATGCATTAATCAATGTTGGAAAATATATTATGTTTTTAAATCCTGCAGCTTAATTTTTTTCACATTACCTATTTAAAAATATTGACTTGTTTTTCAGGAGAATTAAAATAATTAATAAATAGAAGTGACACCAAGAACCCTCATTTTTGGAAAATCCTAATCTCAGCCAGAATGGTGTAGTGGTTAGAGTATAGGACTATGGTCTGGGAGATCTGGATTTGAATCCCTTCCCATTGGTCACTGGGATATTCTCAGCTTAACCTCCTTCACAGGGTTGTTGTGAGGATAAAGTGGAAAGAGGAGAATATTATAAACCACTCCAGAACCCCATGATGGAGAAAGGTTGGGTATAACAGAAGTAAATAAATTTATTTACAAATACATCAGTGCACAGGAATCTCTGAAAAGTCACAGAGAAAAGGTGGAGATTAGTATTAGAGGAATCAAGTGTTCAAAATCTGATTTCCCCTTTTCCATGATCTGTACTTAATTATTTGCTCTCTAAGGCCATTTCCGCACAGCCAGGTTAGCGGGGGTGCATCAACATAGTTCATGCCGATGCACACACACCCCCCCCCCCAGGCCATTTGCATGAATTACCCAGCTGGCTCCGCAGCCGGGTACAGCCTTCTCACAGGTTATGCCACTCCCGAACACCTCCTACCTCCTACTGCCTTCCGTCGCTTTGTGGAGGTCAGGGGACATGCATCCATGGCCAGAGTGACGCCTCTGAGCAGTGCAGAAAATACCCCAGCTTCCACCCGGTGCCGTTTACTCAGCACCAGATGGAAGCCGGCGTTTTCAAAAACCTCACTCAGGGAGAAAGGTTCAAAAACACTGTTTCGAGGGAGAGAGAGCAACGCCGCTTTGATTTGGCAGAGGCGCCTATGCGAAGACTTCCCTCCCAAACGGTGTTTTACTGGGCCAAAATCAGTGATTTCGGCCCATGCAGAAATGGTCTAAGAGTGTGGAGGAGTGGTGGTCGTCATTTAACTTGCAGGGAATTTCCCAGTGGATCACTGCCTTAGAGGACCCTCGGGAGCCAGGAACAGAGCCAAGCCCCAGCAATTATGCCCAATCCTTAGGGTCTACTTGGCTGTTGACAATTCCTCACAGCTGTCTGTCTCCTTCTGTGCTGCTGCCAGTTTGTGGGATGATTCACTGTGTGAGCTGATGCCCATTTCTGGTCTCACTGAGCTTGGTGGCCTTGCAGTGCTCTCTTGAAGCATAGCAGGGGACATTCACATGACTTGCTTCTGGGCCTTTTTCACTTTCCAGTCCATTCCTAAATATTTGTGTAAATAAATTGTGAAAAGATTTTACTCCAAGTAACAGATGCTGATTTGGGGAGGGGTGTGTGTGACTACAACATATCCTGCTTATGGTCTTAATTGGGCCTCTGATTGCCCAATTACCAAGAAAGATTATTTAATTAGATAGATCTTTGTTTTGAGTCATGATAGTCCTTTGGTTTGAGTTAGATAGACCTTTGGTTTGAATCATGCCGTACACACTGATTGTATGTTAGGCTGTTATGCCATACACACTGATTGCATGCATGCTTTTGATTAGAGGGTGCTAGCTTGATCTCGGATTTTGTGTTAGCCTTTAATTGCATGCAAGTCTATAAGTTGCAATGAATTCAGTCACTTGGTGAGATATATGGATGTATAAGAAAAATTTGATTAGATCCTGATTCACCTGAGGGTGGAGTGGTAGTAGTGATAATTAACTTTGGTAACTTTTTTCTGAAAGCATTGTTGTTTCTTTAACAACTGCCAGACAAGTAGCAGTAATGTGTGGGTATGGGGTCGGGGGGAGCTTTAGTTCTGAAAATGTACTTTTCTCACATCAGTTAAAGGTACCATACAGGAGTCTTGTCAGAATAAATTTGGCAATCCTTAGTATAGTATCTGCAGGATGAGGGCTTAGAAAACAGGTCATATGGCTGTCACAATACATTTGAATGTTTCCACTAGCAAGTGTACTTGCATATACTCATAGCAGTGAAGGTTGCAGTGCATGATAATAATGGAATCATTCCCCTGGCAGTAGATTCATATGGTTGATTAGTGGTTGGTTGGGAGTCAATGACTTCAGGCTGCTCTAGAATTGTTGCATGCCCAGCTGGTCAAACAGAAAGGTTTTAAATCTGACTGCTTTTGGGTTTGGGGAACCAGCTCTCCCTATTATAATAACTAATACAACAATTTTAACAGATAATTGCCTGGCACATTGTTTTAAGCAATCCCTAATGGGTTTAATAAGCAACTGATGACAGATTTTCTGTGTATTATAAAGTACATATTTGTAGGAATTCAATTTTAAAAATGCAGAAAATTACGCTTCAGCTAGGGTTGAAATGAAGTTCAAGTAGCCAGCATGGTATAATGGTTAAGAGCAGTGGACTCTAATCTGGTGAACAGGTTTGTTTCCCACTTCTCCACCTGAAGCCTGCTGGATGACCTTAGGTCAGTCACAGTTTTTTCAGAACTCTCTAAGCCCTACCTACCTCATAAGAGACCCATTGTGGTGGGGGGAGGTAATTTTAAACCACTTTGAGACCCCCTTAAGGTAGAGAAAAGTAGAGTGTAAAAACATCACAAGAGCCTCAATTTCTTACACATCTTGACCTTTTCCAGGGCACATTTCTCTCTTTTGCGAAGTTTGCACTGATTAGAAAGTAAAGGAGCACATTGCAAAGAAGATTTTCATAAGGTTGTTTGAAGTCCTTCTTCGTTGTTTTGTTTTGCTATTTGATGCCAAGTATTGGAGGATGGCTTTGCATTTCATGAGATCCACTACTTGGTGTCATAGCTACAACGCTTTCACATGTCTTGCTATTCCCCATGCAGACGTTCTGCAAGTGAGCCTTCAGCTGATGTGCTATTTAGTGCTTAAATTTTGGCAGCTCAGGTGTTGGGGAATTGTGCTGTTAAAAGGCAGATGTGGCTGTGAAATGCATATAAATAAATCTACTGGCTTCTTGAAGTTTTACTTCTTGCCAGAAAGAATATACGTTAACTGAATAAAGGGAGTGTTTTTCTTCTGAAGCGAGTATGGCACAATACAATACATTAGAGGTTATTCCCAGCTGTTGCTGCTGCCACCATGTGCATAAATTGGGGAGGGGGGGATAATAAACTGAATCTACAGTTTTACTTGGCTAGCGAATCAGCATTGCTTAGGTTTGTGTACTTGAGCAACTTTGAAAACAGTAAAGCATAATAAAATTAGATATTAATACAAGCTGCATAATCTCTGATTGCAATAAGGATCTGATTTAGTTTTTAATGTTTCACAATTATACACTTAGAAACTGAGAGCCTGCATGGACTTGGCAGAGTTACTTCATTACCCCCTGTGTTCCCTTTCCCACACCACTTCATCATTCTCTTCTTCTGGCAGCCCCATCTCTCTCCCCCTTTCCAGCTTCTTTCTCTCCTTCCCACTTATCAGAAAGCATTTATCTCCCCCTAAAGTCTTCAGCATTATTTGCAACCCACCTTTCTATCCAATGGGGACCCTAAGCAGTTCACACCATATTTCTGCCTTTTGTTTTTGCAACAACCCTGTGAGGTATGTTAGGCTAAAAGTGTACAACTGGCACAACGTCACCCAGTGAGTTTATGTAGCAGAATAGAAATTCAAAACTGGGTCTCCCAGATCCTAGTCCAAAACTCTCTTACACCACATTTGCTTTTTATGTGGTGACTGCTGTTGAACTACAATCAGCAGACATGAGTGAGTCATGCAAGTTGCATGGTTTCAAGTCACTCAGTGGTTGCTGCTGATGAGTCTTCTCTCAAAGACTAAAACAGTACTTTATGGTTGCCTAGCAATGGACATTGAGGGCATTTGTGTCTTGAAGCTGCAGTTGCTGCTTCTGTTAACTGTGAGATGTTAACCCCCCATGTTTTTTGGGGGGTAGATTTCAGATTTTCTGCAAAACTGGGACTTTTCTTAACTTTGTAGAAAGACCTGTCTTAGCTGTTCATGGCTTCAATCTTTTGATTTAAGTATCACAGATTTGGCCATATTGAGAATTATATATATTAATAATTGTCTATATGAACTTAAATTGTGATTACTTTTTTATTTTACAAAACCATCCTCTATATATAGTCTCTGCTTCCGTTCATCTGTTCTCAAACTAACAATGTCAACAATCCAATTCCTAACCAAAGCCTTATAAATATTATTGAAATGACTATTGGATGGGCAGGTTAAGCCAGTGTGTTTTCCTTTATCATGGTTAAAACTGTGACAATCCACAACCAAATCATTGGAAAAGACCATGCCGGCCATCTAGTCCAACCCCCGGCTCAATGAAAGATCATCTTAGAGCATCCCTGACAAGTATGTGTCCAGCTGCTGCTTGGAGGCGGCCAGAGTAGGGGAGCTCATCACTTCTGTAGGCAGTCACTTTTCCTGGTAAACTACTGTTACCTAATGAGTCTGAAGCAAAGTTGGAATAAATGTCAGTAGAGTGTGAATCATCTCTAGTGCCTCTGTGCAATCATCTATCCAATCAACAATTAAAAGAGATTCCTAATTCACATACTGGGTTTATAAATACTCTACTTAAAGATCAGTTACTTTAACTTGTGGAGTGTGGGAAAGACTTTGTGCTTCATGGTACTTCAAGGACATGGTGCCCCAGCCCCAAAATGCAGCTCTTTTCTTTGCAAAAGGAACTTACAGTTCAGAATCACTCAACTATAACAGTAACAGTGATCTTGAAAAATCTGCTCTAATCCAGGGAGAGTCATGATTGTGCAGAGTTCAGGAGTTCAAATGTGTAGACTTTGAAGCATTGCCAGTTTGTGGGAATACACTGAATTTTTTAAATCTAGAAATGTTATTCTAAAAGCAAGCTCTCATTCTTTCAATGAAAAGTTTTCAATCTTACATTTTAAAATTTTCAAACAACTCCTAAAATGGAGCAGATCATAGCTGTAGGGCAGTGTTCTCACTGGACTTATCCCAGTTACTGCCCTGGTGGGAGGAGAATACTGAAGCCAGTATTTCACTACCGCTGTAAGCCTTTGATTTTTCAGAGAACAGCAGTCACCTTTCTTGATCTCATTTTAGAGTTGGACAAAGAAATCTTGTTTTCCAAGACATGACCAACAAAGGACTGGGGAGTCAGGACATATTGGCCTCAGGAAAGCAAACGGAGAATAATGGAACAGAAGGAAGTGTGACAGCAGGGCTGTAGAACTAGGAACTTTTCTTTTCTTTGACCTTCCCTCCTATCTGAATAGTTCCTTAGAATCCCTTCATTTCAGGGGAGCATTGCTCACATACTCCATCATATACTTTACATGATAAAAATACAAGATAGTACTTCCAAGCCAAATCATTTCAATTATAGTTCAAAGAGTAAAAGACTGTTGTTATGATGTCAGATGTTGTTCTACATACTTGGTTCAGTGTATCTTACCTCCCTGGATATTGGAAAGCACTTTAACACCAATTCTAAAAATTAGACTATCTCAAAAAGAGTTTTCTCAGGACTCCAACTATTTGTGTGTATATGTGTATAAAGTGTCATCAAGTCACAACCAATGGCAATCGCATGGAGTTTTCAAGGCAAGTGATGTTCCGAGATGGTTTGCCATTGTCCACCTTTGCACAGTAACCCTGGACTTCCTTGATGGTCTCCCATCTATGTACTAACGAGGGCCAACCTTGCTAAGATTCCAAGATCTGATGAGATTAGGCTAATCTGGGCCATCTGTTTAGTTTTACTTATAATAGTGTTCTTGAGCAGCTTCTGTAGCCTGTGATCCTTGCTCAGATCCTTGCTTACAAACTGTATTCAGTGAACAAGGTAAAGGCAGAGGTCAGGCACTGACAAGGTGCAAGGCTAGGATCAGAGTCACAGCCAGAAAAAGTTCAGGCAAAATGAGGGCAGGTAACACCAGGTCAAATAAACAGATTGTGAAAAATGGATTAGCTGAAGCAAAGGAAATTGTTTGATAAACTCTGAAACAGAAACTTAGTCCAATATTTTAGAGCTTCAGTTCATAACTATTAACTATTATATGCCCTTTGTTTATGAAAATTACATAATAATTACATCAAAATGTCTGAGCAGCCTAATTCACAAGCACCTGGTGGCCAAGGATGGCACTGCCATCACACTGACCCCAAAGGGCTTTCAGGTGGCACCAGCTAAACAACAACAACAACAAAACCCTGGCCATCTGAAAACTCTCCATACAGTTAAATGGAATTAAGCCATCCTTTTGGGTGGCGTAAGTCTAAGACTCTGGCCACAACATTCCTGGCCTTAAAGTCCAGGTGGAACTTTAGACCAACTAAAGTCAGCTCCAGCCCTGGGGATTCCCTGGCCCACCTGCCTGTATGCCAGTGTCCAATTGGATGTCAGTATTCCTCCCTAGCAGCACCCACTTCTGGGTTTCACTGCTGTGGAGCTGAGGGGTGCCTTTGCCATCTCCAGCATCAGGGGTGCCTCTTACACTGGAGGACAGCGCAAACATGCTGGTACAGCCTCGTGCCACCTCCATCTGCCCGTTCATCTCCCCCCCACCCAGCCAGGATTCAGCCATAAGACTAGTTTCTAACAAAGGAATTGAAGAAAAGGCAGCAGACTTCTAAAAATCCTTTGAAATAGAATTATGATAGTATAAGGCTAGAGATTTATCTCATTCATATGACCAGTTCCATTACAAGACTTGTTGCATATTCTAAAATGCACTGTGTCCAGCCAGTGTTTGGTTTGGTGCATAAATGCTGAGTATTACTTATTAATATTGTTTCTACATTATTAAGATGAATTTGTGTCAGAGGTCTCCTACCTCTTCCTGATGTTTAAGGCTTAAGTTACAAGACAGCAGCATGGGAGGTGTGGTGCCCTTGTTTTTCTGAAATACATATGTAAGATTAATTGCTAAAATTCTCAAGTAGTGTAGATGTTAACAATAGTACTACCTAAATATTAAGGTACAAAAATTAATTTTCATTGTGAATTATGGTGTTTGTGTGCTTAGATATAAATACATCTGTAGAATATTTGTGACATATAATTAATTAATTGAGGAAGTCTTCATGGTAAGACTTGTCCCGTGGTGCAGAGTGGTATGCTGCAATACTGCCATCAAAACTCTGCTCACAGACTGAGTACAATCACAATGGAAATCAGTTTCAGGTAGCCAGCTCAAAGTTGACTCATCCTTCCACCTTTCCAAGATCGGTAAAATGAGTAACCAGCTTGCTGGGAATAAAATGTAGCCAACTGGGGAAAGCAGTGGCAAGCCATCCAGTAGACATAGTCTGCCTAGCAAACATTGTGATGTGTCATCACCCCATGGGTCAGTAAGGACCCTGCACTTGCACAGGCGATTGACTACCTTTACCTTTTTATATACCTCAGTAACTCACTTTTCCAGTGTTGTTTAAAAACATTGTTTTTGTAAAGTTTTCCAAAGCCGTTCTCCTTTTTAGCTGGACCTGCTCTGAGACCTCTATTCAATAGCAACACATAACTTGCACGTATAAGATCAGATTCTACAGAAGTGTGTGGTTCTCTGATGTGTCAGTTCAGTGCTTTTTGGAGATATCCACAATGGCCTTGATTTGGCCTTCAAGCTGGCTTTAGTTATTGTTGCTGAATTTTAATTGGATGTATTGCTTTAGCAATTCATGTTTATCAACCTTGATTTCCAATTGATTGGGAGGAAGGTAGACATAACGTTTTTAATTACACAGCAAGCATGGAATGGATATGGAATGGCTACCTTTATGGAACTGCTACCCTGCTCGGGCAATTTGAACAGCTTCCACAAGTTGTCTATATCATGTATCCATTTCTAGTTTCTATTCTTTTAACAGGATTTTTTTAAAAAAAAGCAGGAGAAACCTTGCAGAAGATGCATCTCTGATTAGTACAACAAACCAAAAGCCTGGTGATTGTTTCAAAAACCTAAGTAATCTATTGTAGAGAAAGTTTGGTGCATGCAAGGCCACCTTAATCTGGCACATGAAGACATAAGGAGGACAAATGGCTAAACCTTGAAAAACTCAAATTAGAAATAGAGCATAAAATAGTGATGGCATTGGTGATTTACCTTTGCAAAAGATTATCAAGGGAGCTGGCAGTGGACTCTTCATCAATTGCAATCTTCCCTCTGAAATCAGTGCTAATGAAATGCTCCAGCCAATATGATTTAATGAGTTATATATACAATAAAATAGCAGCAGAAAGATGTACAGTGGACTAGAAGATCAGGAGGATGAATAAAGGAGACCTGACGGGATTCTTCTGGAATCCTGTAGCTGGGAGATGTTCTGTGTTATTCAAAGGGGCACACTTCCAAGAAATCTCCATAGGATTCCAGCAGCACACTTTTCTGGGAAGTTGAATAAAATGGGACTTCTAAGTAATCCTGGTTAAAATTGCTCCCTTAGCTAAGATATTTTTACTTACATAAATGCTGTCAAGACACAACAAATTTAATGGCGACTCCAGCAAGGGGCTTCAAGGCAAGTAAGAACTGTGGTTTGCCCTTGCCTTCCTCTGCAGAGTCTTCCTTGGTGGTTGTCCATCCAAGTACTAATCCTGCTCATCTATAAGATCAAACCATGGTGCCTTCTCTCTTTCTATGGTTCTTTAACACATGTTTAAAATGCTTGGTAAAAAGGTTTCTTCCCTGGTAACTGTGATGCTGAGCTTTTATTTCTCAAATCTGCTTCGGAGTGAGTGACATGTTTCTAGTATAAAAGAAGAATGTCAAACCAATTTCTGAAAAATCATGACCAGGGGCACCAGTGGAAGAGGGTGGTTGCTGCTAACGATTCTCATGAGAATTAGTAAGCAGCTCAACACCAATAACAAAGTAATATTATGAAAAACCAGTTACCGTATATACTCGAGTATAAGCTGACCTGAATATAAGCCGAGGCACCTAATTTTACCACAAAAAACGGGGAAAACGTATTGACTCGAATATAAGCCTAGGGTGGGAAATGCAGCAGCTACTGGTAAATTTCAAAAATAAAAATAGATACCAATAAAATTACATTAATTGATGCATCAATAGGTTAAATGTTTTTGAATATTTATTTCAAAGAAAAACAGTAACCTAGCTCTGTAAGTGGAAAAGAGGGTCAACAAAAACAATATAGTATCAACAATAACTTTAAAAGTACAAAAACCTTAGTTCAATCAGCAACCAAGCTAAAACACAAGGGTTAAAATCCTTCAAAACTGGATTCCTCTTCATCATCTGTATGTCCAAATGTAACCCAACTTACATTTTAAGAGGGATATTATCAGAAATAGAAAAGGAGTTCAAGTCTTTGACAGTGTGATCCCACCTTGTGACCCTTAACATTCACCTGACTTACAACAAAAGAAACTTTAAATCTGTTTTCTGTATCATAAACAATAGTATGCAGTATAACAATGAAATATGGCAAACCAATACAGAAACAATAATCAACATATAATAGTTCTGGCCTGCTATGCAAAACAGACTAGCAGGGTCTCAGTGCTTTACAGTTCTCTCTAGCTGTGTCCTGTGGCACTGTTGATGGACTTGCAGCTTTGCTGTTCTTTGCTGAGCCCTCTCTCCTTATTGTCAAGCCTTCAAGGGTAGCCCTGAACTATGCAAAAACAGTTCATAACAACTGAACTCTGTGAAGTCGACTGGCTCCAGCTACAGGCCTCTTAACAATTCTGAGGAAATGGAGCCTTTTCTTCCTTATATGGAAAATCTGAGCTTTTTAGCTCCCCCTAATGGACCCTGGGTTACACAAACAGAGCTTCAGCTATATCTGGTGTGAGGTTATCAGCACAGACTAGGGCACATACAGTTGTATATAAATACCATATATACTTGAGTATAAGACCCGAATATCAGCCGAGGGGGGCTTTTTCAGCATAAAAAAATGTGTTGAAAAACTCAGCTTATGCACAAGTATATACTGTGTGTCAATCACACAAGTATATACTGTGTGCCTTAGGAGCAGCAGTGCATAGGAGGTTAAGAACTTGTGTATCTAATCTGGAGGAACCGGGTTTGATTCCCCGCTCTGCCACCTGAGCTGTGGAGGCTTATCTGGGGAATTCAGATCAGCCTGTACACTCCCACACACGCCAGCTGGGTGACCTTGGGCTAGTCACAGCTTCTTGGAGCTCTCTCAGCCCCACCTACCTCACAGGGTGTGTGTTGTGAGGGGGAAGGGCAAGGAGATTGTAAGCCCCCTTTGAGTCTCCTGCAGGGGAGAAAGGGGGGATATAAATCCAAACTCCTCCTCCTTCTCCTCCTCCTCCTCCTCCTCCTCCTCTTCTTCTTCTTCTTCTTCTTCTTCTTCTTCTTCTTCTTCTTCTTCTTCTTCTTCTTCTTCATGTAATTTTGTTAACATAATGCTTGGAAAAAGATATTCCACTAATTTCCATTTTATATACAGCAATAGAATATTTACAGTAGGATGTTCAAAACAATGAATTTAATTAATTGGTTTCTTCATTTTTTCTTCAGTTACCATTTCGTGAAAAATGGCAGCTGCTTCGGCAGAGTTTTCGGTTTTCGTGGGAAGAATGTGTAAATGCCTTTCCTACACAGTTCTGTGAGAAGGCGTGTTTAGTCACTGTGTTTCTGTCATTCTCCTTCCTTCCCATGTGAATCATTGCTTTACAATAGTGGGCCAGATTATATATTACATATGCCCATAGTGCCCTCAAGAAATACCTACTGTCTAGAAACGGCTCTTCTTTTTTGTTCAACCAATTATGTTCATTTGTGGTACATAGACACAAATATCTTCCCAATGAGTATCACATTTCTGAGTTCTGGATGCCCTATAGTTTGTGATGTTGATTGGTAGAGAGCTTGAAGAACATTGAGCTTCCCACTTTGGATGGGGTTCAGCTGACCCTTGCTGACTCAGTGCAGAGTCTAGACGTCATTATACTGGACCTATCATTGGTGCTGGAGAAGCAAGTTAATGAAAAAAGCTTTCTTCCAACTCATTCTAATCTTGGTACAGCCAATCTGGCCACCTGAAGCCACACCAAGGTAATGTTTAAACTTATCTATCATAATGCACTCTACATAGATCTGCCGTTAAAGTCAGTTTGGATGCCTAGTTACTATCAGGAGCATGGCAAAGCATCCATATTATTCCCATTCTGCAGTTGTTTCATTGGCTGCCCCTGAGTTGGCTCAGTTCAAGGTATTAGCTATAATATACAAATCACTTTATGGTATTAGTTCCTCATATCTGCAGGACTGCCTCTCTGTCTATGCTCCACCACAACAGCTCCACTCATCCAAGCAGGATCTTTTGCCACCCTGGAAATGAGCAAGATTAGCAATTACCTGTACTTGTGCATTCACTGCTATAGCCCCCATTTTGTGGAAGGGCCTGCCTGAAGAGGTCAGGAAGGCTCCCACTCTCGTTGAAGGTTTTCACGGCTGGATTCAACTGGTTGTTATGGGTTTTCCAAGCTGTGTGGCTGTGGTCTGGTAGATCTTGTTCCTAACGTTTAGCCTGCATCTGTGGCTGGCATCTTCAGAAGTGTATCATAGAGAGAAGTCTGTTACACACTGTGTTTACGCACTGTGGCCCTGATCAGAGGAGCAAAATATTGGGGGGAGGGGGATCCCCATCTTAACAACTCAGAAAATAGTAATGGGGCAAAGTGGAAGATAGAAGAAAAATTGCTTCATACCTCACCACATTAAATGGTGCACAGATTGCTTTATTAAATTGAATACCATCTGCATTACCTCCATTTCAGTCATCTTTAAACTGGTACAGTGCTTGGGGAGTTCTGCTTACTAAGATTCAGACAACCTAAAATCTGCATGAATTGAAATTTTGAAACAGTGACTTAATATTTGAGATTCGAAAATATAAGCTGTAACTTTGAGACCAGAAGATACAAGCAGGGGGTCTTCCAGAGGCATATTTGCCTAGGGACATGGCTATCCCATGTCCCCAGGCGCCCCCCATTTGGTCACGTGGGGGGCGCAAACATTTCAGATTTGTAAGTGTGTTTTTAGTATTTTTTAGTGTTTTTTTTTCAGTTTTTGGCCTGCAGGGGACACAGTTTTTAGCCTAACAGCACCACAATTTCAGGGATTTTTTAGAAGACTCTCCTGATGATACCCCCCAGGTTTGGTGAGGTTTGGTTCAGGGGGTCTAAAGTTATGGACTCCCAAAAGGGGTGCCCCATCTCCCATTGTTTCCAATGGGAACTAATAGCATTTGGGGGCTACGCCTTTGAGGGTCCATAACTTTGGACTGCTGAACCAAAATTCACCAAACCTGACTGGTATCATCAGGAGAGTTCCCAACAAATTCCTGAAATTTTGGTGCTGCTAGCTTAACAATTGCACCCCTGACAGCAGGAACCCTCCAAATTTCCCCAGATTCTCCTTTTAAATCCACCCCCTTCGGCATGAACTTAAAGGAAGAATCTGAAATCCTCAGTTTAAACATTGAAAGTGATGCTGTTTCATGGTGGGGGGGAATCCAGCCCAAAACACCATCACTTTCAATGTTGTTTTAACTGAGGACCCAGAATTCTCCCTTTAAGGTGGATTTAAAAAGAGAATCTGGGCTCCCTAGTTTAAGCACCATTGAAAGTGATGCTGTTTCGGGGTGGATTCCACTGTAGATGTTTTGTGAGAGATGATGCTGATATTTGTTTGGTAAATGTTTTGCTGGGGGCGATTTGTGAGAGATTTACATGCTTAATATCCACTTGCACTGGCTTGGAGCTGTTTCTCGGGCTAACAACCTACCTCATAGGGTTGGTGTGAGGACAAAATTAGGAAAAAGAGTTGATGGGGAGAGAGCCATGTATGTTTTGCTGGGGGCGGGAGGTGTTTTGTGAGCTGGTGTGAAAAATCACTGGTTGGTTGTGGTGGGGGAGGGTGGCAACCCATGGGGGGGGGCACCAAACGCAGGTTTTGTCCCCGGGCTCCATTTGCCTAGATACTCCTCTGGAGTCTTCAAAGTCTTCCAGAATAGGAAAAATCTCTCCTTTCCTTCCAGACCCTGCATTGTGCAGGGTCACCAGCCAGATGATCATCTGTGATTTGGTTCACTTTTAGCATGGTCTTCATCAGCCTGTTGATCAGTGATGACTTTGGGCTTTCACACTCAAAACACCACTGAAGATCCCTGCCAGTCACTTTATTCACTTTCAGACCCAAGCCACCATCAAAGACTAATCCACGAGCCACACAGTATCTAATGGCATTTTGTATTGGAACTGAGTAAATATAGATGTTTGCATTCCTGTTTGGCTAGTTAACCTTCCTTTTTAGTTTCTGTATTTTTCCTACAAATTGGACAGGTACAGATAGCTTATACATAAGTTACATATAACTTCATTTCATTTCATCTATTGGATTTAAAAGCTTCCCATCCCCATTAGGTGGGGTCAGGATGTCTTACAACAATCAATAGTACAGTTCTAAAATCAAGAATTACAATACAATCATAATTGTAAAAATACAGTCAACCAAATACCAGAGGGGGTGGGGGAAGGACTTAATCAAAATATAAATCAGTAATAAAAAACAAGAAGGAAGGAAGGAAGGAAGGAAGGAAGGAAGGAAGGAAGGAAGGAAGGAAGGAAGGAAGGAAGGAAGGAAGGAAGGAAGGAAGGAAGGAAGGAAGGAAGGAAGGAAGGAAGGAAGGAAGGAAGGAAGGAAGGAAGGAAGGAAGGCAGGCAGGCAGGCAGGCAGGCAGGCAGGCAGGCAGGCAGGCAGGCAGGCAGGCAGGCAGGCAGGCAGGCAGGCCATCTAAGTTAGACACCGTGGCATCCCTCAACCACCTATCTGGCAGAACAGCTCTGTCTTATAGGCCCTGCAAAAATACAATGAGTCCTGCAGGACTTGGGAATCACATAAAAGAGCATTTCACCAGGCTGCAGTCAGAGCTAAGAAAGATCTGGCCCTGGTTGAGGGCATCTGAAAAATTTTTAAACCAGCAACCACCAGCAGGTTATTATTAACAGATCACATCACCCTTTGGGGATATATTGGGAGATGTGATCCTGCAGATATGAAGACTCAGATCATTTAAGGCTGTTTGATACCCTTCTGGGTTGCTATTAGATACATGGTTAGAGGCCATCCAACCAAAAGATAGGCAAGCAGAAGACCCAACATCTCTAAAGACCTATCTGTACATTCACCAGACTAAGGCTTATGGCTTGAATTTCAAGATGTAGAGTTGCTTGTTTGGATATTCCTTCAGAGTAATACTAAATTCTTGTCCCTATCCTGCTTATTATATATGCACTCCTCCACTTGTAGCCTTGAAAATCATTATCACTTGATTCTCTTGAATGCTTAAAATGACCCTAAATTATGATGCAACAGCTTCTGATGTTCTCTTTCATCCAGAATACTCATTTAGTTGTGACTTTATAGAGCTGAATTGGAAAAAGGTAGTAAACCTCTGAAAATGTTTATCCATGCTGTATGAAAAACCTGCAGTACATAATATATAAGCCTGACATCTGCACCCTTCTGGGTAATAATATATCCATTTGTGAGAGCTGGGAGCTCTGATTTTAAATAGCTTTGTGCCATTTCGTTCTTGCAATCTCTTGGGTTGTGCAATTGGGATGTGTAATTATATCTTGTGGAAATTGATGAGGGGAGAGAAGAGAAGGGGGGATCTGGAAAAGGTTATTGAATCACGGCATGCATCTTGCTCAGGAAAAATATATGATTGTATATGTGGGATGTTCAATTTCTTTACGCATTGCACTCAGATATGGTTCTGAAAACACAAAGTAGTTGGTATTCATTGAGCTTGTGTAGTTTCATTGTATTATATTACAACTTGCTAGTATAGTATTATGAGTTCTTCCAAGGTTCACTGAGTTGCAGCAAAATATATGAGATACAGTCAGGAACAACACTTTAATTACATACTCTAAAGAATAAAAAGTAGATTTATTTGTGAAAATTCCAAATACACTAAATAGAAAGCACCCATTCAGCCCTTGTAAATGTACATTTCTTTCAGCAAAGAAAAGAACTGTTGCTCGAGACAGAATCTAAATTTTAGGTATACAAATTGCTAATAATGTACCTTTTTACATTAACTACAGAATAAATATGCATATTGTACCTAAGGGGAATCTTTCTGCAAAAGGAGAATGTTAAAATCCTATCACCTCACTATGCTCATTGTCTTAGAGATAAATCTGTAAAGCAAATGGCTAAAGGTTGCATTTAACTACTGTGCCAAGAAATTGGTTGCTAGATGTGAATTTTAATTTTTTACTATTATGTTCATTAGATTAAGAATATGTTTCTTCCTTAGAAAAGGGAATTTTAAGGGAATTGAAAAGGGAATTTTAAAGGGAATTTTAAAGCTGCAAGGAGAAATAGTTTTTTAAATAATTTGCAATTTCAGAAAGCAACATGATCTTGTTACTGATATTTTTAGCTGTCCTGTGACACTGTGAAGTCCACAGGGTTGGGTTACAAGGTCTCCCTGGCAAACAATGGGTTATATAGAGTAGGGTTGCCAGATCCAGTTTGGGAAATTCTATTTGGGGATGGAGCCTGGGGAGAGCAGGAACCTCAGTGGGGAACAAAGCCAGTCAGTCCACTATCCAAAGTATCCATTTCTCCAGAGGACCTGATTTCTATAGTATGGAGATAAGCTGTAATTGTAGTTCCCATCTGGAGGCTGGCATCCCTACCACAGGGCCAGGGGCCCATCTCCCTTGGGGGGGGGCTGCCATTTTCTTTCCACGGTGCCTAAGAAAAGTCTGCACATCTGGTTAGTCCACTACTCTGGCTGTCCCCCACCAGCTCACACCTAGGTGCTAGAACTGCTGCCTGAGTTCTTCTCCTAGCTCATTAAAATTCCTTTGCTGGCCATTGCACCCTTTCTTCTGGGAAAGCTGCTTCTAACTCCCCTCTGGGCCAGTACTCCATCTTGAGTCCCACTGAGAAAGGTGGGCTATAAATACATAAACAAATTATTTTACCTGAAATATTTGATTAGGGAAAATAATGAACTGTAGTTTAAATGACATATTCAAAAAAATTCAAAACCTTATGTTGGAATTATTTTTATCCGAATAATACTTGCAAAATGAAAAGTTAACATAGCATGTACTTCTCTTACTTTGTTAAATTTTAAGGGGGGATAAGACACTGAAAGCTGAACATGCTAATTTTAGCACTTCCAAAGACCTGTGCGTGGTCCACTCATCTGTTTCAACAGACCTTAACACTCTTCCATGAAGGTCACAGGGTTACCTCAGTTGCACTGTTACTCCCCTATCATCATTTGAATTATGTGTTAATTCCTTATCAGACTGGTGATTGCAATATCCTTTTTTGCCATGTGAGAGGAAACATAATGAATAGAGATATACATTTGGATACGCCGAACTGAAAAAAAGCTGTTTTGGCAAGGTATTTTTTCCAGCCAAAAAAAGAGGCATCATTTTAATACAGCCAAAAAGGCAAAGCCGCCACACCCCAGCCTATCCCAATTTTTTCTCAATTTTTTTCTTTGCTTTTCTGGGTCTATTGTTTTTGCAGGGCTTAGGGAGAATGGTTTTTCAAGTTAGAGCCACCAAATTTTCAGTGTAGCTGCTGGTGACTTCCCTTACAATAATCCCCAAATTTGGTGAAAATTGGGTCAGGGACTCCAGTTTCATGGAGCCCTAACATGGGGGTTCCATTCATCCTGCATTGGAAACAATGAAGGAAAATTAGAAGATTCAGTATAGAGATTCAGCTTTTTGGGGGAGTCTCTTAAACCTGAATTTTAAAAAATGCTAAAATAATTGGTGTATACCACTAACAAGGAATTTGCTTTTGATTTGACCTGCACCTAAACAATCATTCAGGAGTGTTTATAACTTGATTTTTTACTTGGATTCAACGTTATTTTGATTTAGAAATATTTAGAACATACACGTATGCATGTATTACCTCACAGGCATTCCTGTGGAAAAACACCTACAAAACATTACTTATGACTTTGAACTGCCAAGCTTGCCTAATATTGTATCAGCCTGACATCCATTCATTATTAATTTTATTATTTGTTTGGATACCTATTACTGTTTTGGATTTTGAATTTTCATAATATCTGGAATTCAGAAAATTTTAGGTTCCTTATTTCCTAAGTAGCACTCTGTCTACAAAGATTGGAAGGATTGCTTTTTAAGAAGGCAAAGACTGAATGACTCCCCCTTCCCAGCAAAACCTTATTTACCTTTTTCAAAGTAGTTCAAAGCAAACAGAAAACAATTGAAAGTGTTTAAAAAGATCCAGAAATCCATACCGCTTTCCTCACTCCAACATCTCTCAGTCAAAACCAAAAACCTTACACCCTGCTAAAAATTAAAAGAAATCAATCAAAGCAAACCAGTTCGTAAGGGCTGACCAGTCACACATAGCCATGGAGTTCAACACAGAAATCCAAGGCAGGCAGTTCAGAACTCCAGCATGAAATGCAGTGGCTGCCGACCTGCCTTACATCTTCTTTCCCATGCTCTGATACCCTTGCAGAGCTGTGAGGCCATCCTGATGACTGGGCATGCCAATTCTACTAGATCTGTAACATGCAATCCTATTGCCTAGAAGAGCCACACACACCCCCAATTGCCTAGGAATCCTGCATAACTGAAGGAAAATATAGCTAGGAGTAGCAAAATGGAGGATCCCAACTTTTATTTTTTAAATTTCTGGATTTTGGACCATTGTTTCTGAGTTCCAAAAAATTCCACATTAGCTGGCTGTTGCAGATTTCCTGGGCTGTGATCTGGTAAGTTGTGCTCCTAATGTTTCATCTGAATCTGTGGCTGGCATCTTCAGAGGCAGGTCACAGTGAAATGTGTTCCTCCTCATGATTTCTGGGTAAAGGCACTGGAATGAGCATAATCATAAGAACATAAGAACTAGCCTGCTGGATCAGACCAGAGTCCATCTAGTCCAGCACTCTGCTACTCGCAGTGGCCCACCAGGTGCCTTTGGGAGCTCACATGCAGGATGTGAAAGCAATGGCCTTCTGCTGCTGCTGCTCCTGAGCACCTGGTCTGCTAAGGCATTTGCAATCTCAGATCAAGGAGGATCAAGATTGGTAGCCATAGATCGACTTCTCCTCCATAAATCTGTCCAAGCCCTTTTTAAAGCTATCCAAAGCTACTTACAAATAAAACATACAAACTGAGTTCAAAGGGATGGTGAGATCCTTGAAAAGAAGCACCCTTGTGGGTCTTTTGGAAGCCTGAACAAGTAACAATGAACCTCTTATCCACAGGTATATTCATTGATTATTGTAAGTCAACATGATAACTTGGGAAGGCCAGAATCTTGTTTCTCAGATGCAAAGAAGTTGTAAAACGGCACTGTCCTTGGTGCATTCCTTCCCCACCCCAAACAGATCCTGCTAATCCAGTGGTTTGGAATATTCCAGACACCACTCTCCATAAATAGGACTCAGAGTTTATCATGGAATACCATGGATTACTGTTCAATAAAACACCATGTCTACTTTACAAACCCACTGACAGTAAAGCCCATATTGTGAACAAAGAAAATGGGCTCTAGACAACTGTTGGTGGGTTAAGTGCGCCTACTGAGGGGGACAAGCTATCCTGTGTTTCTCCCTCCTCCTTGGCTGAAGTTTGATATTTCTCTCTCTCTCTCTCTCTCTCTCTCTCTCTCTCTCTCTCTCTCTCTCTCTCTCTCTCTCTCTCTCTCCCTCTCTCTCCCTCTCTCTCTCTCTCTCCCCCCCCCCTCTCTCGCTCACACATTCTCCCAATAATGGATTTGTCTCCCTCTGCCCTTTATTCATTTGCTGCTGCATGTTCCATCCTTGTCTGCCCCTTATGTGCAGGCTCCACACTTGGTTTGTCTCTTGTGCTCAAAACATTGCTCCAGGCCCATATCTTGGTTAAACGGGCAGAGGAAGGAAAGGCAGGAGGGAATGAAAAAATGGCCACTATGGAGACAAAAGTAGGGAAAGGGCAGCCAGGAAGTGGCTATAGAATGGGTAGAGGAAGGGAGAGTGGGAGGAAAAGAAAAAGCAGCCACTTTTCAGTTATGAGGCTCTGGGATTGCATCACAGTGATTGCCTGGGAGTGGGGAGTGATTGTCAGAGCTGTCCTGCACCTCAGCAGTTGGAGCAGTCAGCATCGCTCATCTTACCCCCAAAGTCGCGTGTGTTGGAGTCATTGCATGCCTCACCAGTGCACATTGATTGGCTATAATTTCAGTGCTTCCACCCAACCAGGCTCTTATTCAATTTCATAGAGAGATATAGAGCTTATAAATACATCCTTCCTGTGTTATTCCACCTCTGCTGAAATGTAGATTGGAAAATCCTTAGGGTAAGGTCCTGTATTTTTGTTGTTTGCTTTTGCTTATAAAACTCTGTAAAGGATGGACAGAGCTGAATATTTAACCAACTCTGTAAAAGCTGGGAGCTGGAGTAGTCCAGAAGCTGAGCTGTGATTTGTGTGGCTGTCAGCTCGAATGTCATCTCAGTCAGAAAATCATCTTGTGGCCTTAGACAAGTCTCTCATTCTCAGTCCTCCTCCCAATTGGCCATGCTGACAGAGGCTGATGGGAATTGTAGTTCCTGAACATCTGGAGAGCCGCAGGTTCCCTACCCCTGGTCTAAGTATAACCATGCTGGCCTTCTTTACAGGGCTGTTAAAAGTATTACTGTGCTAACATACATGAAGTGCTTTGAACACTGAAAGAGCTCTATGAATGCAAAGTGTCAAAATATCTACTATCTGCCTTGCTAACATGGAGTCAGATACGTTTCCCTTACAATCATGCCGATTCATTATGAATATTGAGGAGTGGTTAGCAACTCATCATATTACATGAGCTTTTTCCGTACCCCATTAGTTGCTTGCTTGCTTTCAACACAGCCTGTGTTTTCTAAGACAGGCACCTGTCTTTACCTGAGGTTTTCCTAGTTCCAGCACACTGGAAGTTAAAGGGGGAATGACAGAAAGCCTGGCAGCTCCTGATCCCCTGGTAGTTCTTAATAGAGACAGTTTTAGCTAACAGCGACGATGCTATTTGCATAATCTTGCATTCTACTCTGGGAAAGCTACAATCAGAACAAGATGTCAGCCAGTTCTGAAGACATTTCAATCACAAGCTATGGCAAAGTGCCTTGTCAAAATTTTATTAATTTATTTTAAATATTTCTAAACTTCCTTTACTTACAAACATAGTCTCTGTCTCTCACAGATTAATGTCAGCACACATGCAGACACACACCAAGTTCCCCCCATGAACTGAATGTGGGGAGGTAGCTATGATTAATTTATTTTTAAAAAATTCTGAACCTTCCTCTGTATTATGGCATTTAATGGAATATTGCACCTGCTTCTTCATGTTGCTTTTGGGCACAAACTGAAGTTCTATGGAAGTCTGGGTTTTTCTTTTCTGGGCAGTGGCAGTTAGGAATAAATCATTGCCACCGGTAGGACAGGGAATGACATTCCTCTGGCACAGAACTATGAACGACTAATGTGTTTTCCTAACATAAATACATTAATTCTTAGATGAACTTGATTAAATCATTTAGTGCAGTGGTTAAGTAAATATTAAAGCAGCTTGTACTTGGGATGAAAACACATTTTTCCCCTTCTAGCAATTCAGTAAATTTTTGAAGTACTGTAAATAATGATTTTAATAAAACATATGTATATGCCAGTTGCATGTAAATGAAGAGCAAAGCTGTTACCTTTGGAAAGACCAGATAGCTTAGGGAAGAACAACTTTATATAGAACAGGAGTTTCCAACTATTTGAGCCTTCCAGGTACATTGGGAATGTGGTAAGCCCCACCCCCAAAATGGCTTCTGTGGAAAGTGGAGCCAAGTCCCAAATATCATCTGCAGGAGGCAGAACAAAACAGAATACCTCCCCCATACATCTCCTGGGAAGAAGGAAAGCCAAGAAAGGCCCAGTGGAAATCCCTTTCATTTAAGTAAGAGCCTTTAATAAGAAGCCATGCCTTCCAATGCCCATTTTCTGAAAATCTTTGTAGGCACCAAGTGTTGGTGAATGCTGTGGTGTCCAAAACACAACTTTGTGGAAATCATGATATAGAACATGTGTATTTTCCCCTTCCTCTTCAGGGGACAGCCTTCACTGTTATATTATGCCTGACTGGATCATAATATGGTGTGGTAAACTTGGTTTATATCCTAAGATATAACTGCCTAAGCTTTGAAATGCATGGCAATGACACACACCTACCCTATCACCGCACAGGACTCACTTCCAGCCAACTCATGAGTGATGCTTGGCTGGAAGTGAGTCCTGTGCGGCAATTGTTCATTGTCCCATGATGGCCCCAGGGTAGGACCTGCCTGGAGAACAAGCAACCCAAACCCACCCTGCCTTGGAGAGAGGCAGCGTTGGGAGGAGCTGGACTGAGAATCAGAGGTCTTTGCTGGAAGCAGCAGGCTGGCAGCAACCCAGAAGAATGGGAGAGCTCAAAGTGGGCCCACCTCACTGACACAAGAGGCAAGGTCCTACAAGACCAATGGTCCACCACCCATCACTGCAGCAAGGTGTGTTCAGGGTGCCAGTTCTCCAAGTAGACTGACTGTAAGCAGGGGGGTCAGTCTCACGCAGGGGCCGTCGCAGGACAGTGGCCAGTCACTACAAAGGACTCACTTCCAGTCAAGCATCACACACTATTTGAATGGTGAGTCCTGCACAGCAATTGGGTAGGAGTGCGTAGGAGCTGGTGGGGGTAGGAGCCTGGAGGGTTGCAGCTGGCATTGGGGGCCAGGGGAGAAGAAAAGCAGGAGGGTTTGCCCTCAGTGGGTGCACTTAACTGATGTTTTCTGGCACCCATTGTATTTCTCATTTAATGGGCTTTACTGCTAATTGTTCATGATTGTTAAAAGTTGGTTTGCTTGACATCCATTTTAAAAGAATAAAACTCTATTTAGTAGGCAGTTAGCAAAAAAAAGTGTATTTTATCATATCTGTCGCCTAGACAACAAAACTTAGCTTTCACATCATTCCTGTCAACTTGTTACTATTTTAACACTATATTCTTGCTCTTCTTGGATGAATATTTAGAATGGTCAGTCTTGGAATGAGTAGAAACATACATGTGTCTGGGACATTTATGAAATATTCTGTATTCACTCACTGTGTTGTGTGAAAGTTTATTTAAACATTATAGTGAACCTCACTGATCCACAAGATGTATGTTGAATATTTGTTTTTCAACGTTCCTTAACACTGTTGCAGAATAATTTTTTAAAACTATTCTTCATGGGGGGAGGGGGTTCTGCTCATAATTTACCTTTACTACAATTTCAGCCTTTTGCTTAACTATATATAGAAATTATGCTTATATACCAGATTGATGCTATTAATAAATGTAAAATATAATGAATAGTGTGTAAAATATGATGATTTATCAGGCAACTAGTCAAGTAGCAAGTCTAATTACAATTTCTGTCAGTCTGCTTATATTTTTCACTAAACTCATCTTTGTTTAGAGAATCATTGAAAGTAATACTAAGTAACAGCAAATGCCACAGCAGCTTGCAATTATAGTGGTTCTCTTGCTAGATATGCCTTCCCATAGTGTTATCTGTATTTGTTTTTTCAGAGCTTCTTTGAAGGACAGTCTGCACCGTGGGATTCCGCTAAAAAAGACGAGAACCGAATGAAGAATAGATATGGGAATATCATTGCATGTAAGTGTTGACAGTATAATTGTACTACTGTGTAAATTCCTTTTAGTAACTGACAAGACAGTCCACCAATATGCTACTCCGTGTATGTCTGGAGTAAACGCAGAGTCCTGACTGCTTTAATAAATAATAAAGGAAAAATAAACATTGTAATATGCCAAAGACTTTAATAAAATAAAGACCTGGGTTGTTTACTTCTGACGTCTAGGGTTCTGATGCACTTGCACAAATGACTATAGGTCTATGACTATATCTTTCATATAACTGAAAGATGATTGCTTGTTCTGAAATGGTTACAATTGAAACATGGAGAAGTTATGACTAGTGTTCATACCTAGGAACATCTAATTTACTATGAGAGGGAGTAAGGAGAATAATCTAGTGAAAGCCAGGGTCCTATTTAGTAGTACAAGCTAGGGTCCTGCTTAAGTAATTAATTGTGCACTTTATTTCAGTAGGGTTGGATCACTCTCTGTTGGTCCACTGCAACAGAAGGGGAGTGGTAGGATTCAGCCTTTAACTTTCAGTTCTGATGGATTATACCCACTATGTCTAGAGCTTTGTACAAAAGTCAAGTATGAAGTTAATATGTTCAGCTGTGAATCACCATGTTACTGGAGTGAAGTAGTACTGTAAACATACCGTTTTGCTAGAGAAATCATGCAGGCTCCAGCTTAGGAGTTTTTAACCTATGGCTCTAGAGCCAAATGTGGGTCAGTGCAGAGTCAGAACCTTTAAAAAAAATAAAATGTAATCATTAACTGTGGGTCACTTCCTAATAAAGACTTCATGACAATTACAGAAACTTTGGGCTGCATGAATGATGTAGATTATTAATCTCCCAATTATAATATTTAAATTGTACATTTCTAGTTTGCAAATGGGCTTTCTTATACTAGCCCTGATCGCTTGCTTTGAGTTTTGATGTGGTTTGACTTTGTAATTTTAAAAGGTTGGTAACCCTTGCTCTAGCTAAACATTTTAACCTAATATTTCTTTGCTTATAAAACTTGATGCAGATAAATGTATCCCATAACAATTGCTATCTACTTTTAAAATAATATTATTCTTTGGGCTCTAACTATCAATCTGTCTACAAGATTATCACATTGGTTGCTTAAAGTGAAAAAAAAATAACAAAAATTGGATCTTAAAAAAATCTAGAATATGTTTCCTCTTCTTTCTTTGTTTATATCTACTGACCTATTGTCAAACATTCATTTCTCCTTCATGTTCTCAGTTCACATCTGTCCAGTATATTCTCAGTCTACAGAAGTAACCTTTGAGATAATCGCCCAAACCACTGAATACCATGGAATCCTACAGGATTATTCAGTATCATATAGTGTTAGTGTGTAGGATTTGGATAATGTGTATTTTTTGTTATGGGCACTCCATACAATATTTTTATACTTGTTTACTACAATAGCTGTAGTTTCTCATCTTTCATTTTATCACTACTACAATAGTGTAGTAATAGCAATATTGGTTGTGCTTTATAAAGATAATATGGAAAATCATCTTATTTATTTAATCTGAGATGATGATACAACAGATGTTAGTTAGAAGGTTAAAGACCTGTATCATCTGAAACTAGTAATTTTCTAAGTGTATCAACAATATTCCCTTGAATATTGTAACATACTAGTAAAAAAGTATTGCAGTGTTGGTCACAAATGTGTGTGTGTACACATAAGCATACAAACAGAAAACCTGAGATGGTCATGCCACACTTACAAACTAAAAAAAGAAAACATAAATGTAAGTAATTCTCAAAGCATACATGCTCAGCACTGTGATCTATGCAAAATAGTTTTGATATCAGAATAGAGGATAGTTCCCCTAAGTATATCCCAGTGATTGTGAACTTGAAAGAACAATCTTTGAAAGTTATTAAGGAACTTATTAACAGTAGGCATGAAGGCTACTATAAGAAAAAAAAACCTTAAACCAACAAAATCAGCCTTCAGGCTATTAAGATAAGTTCAATGTTCTAGAGACAAGACTTGCATACTTGTGGATTTCACACTTGCCTGAATGGTTTCCTGGCATAAACAGCATACTGTTCAATATAGCATATTATATGAATTATATTATATCTTAAAAAAATACGGAGGAGCTCGTCAGGGAGCGACCGCACGGAATGGCAGCCGGAACCGGAACCCCCATTATATTATATCACTGCAGCAAATTATATGAATAGATCAGTCAGTCAGTCAGTCAGTTTATTTACGGTCATTGACCAGCAAGGTACAAAAAGTTAAAAATTATATAAACAGCACAGTTATTAATACAGATTAAAAGAAATAGCAGCATACAGTTAATAGGGAGCAGAAATATTCATAACGTGGATACAGATCCTATATCGAATATCCTAGCTGCTAACAAACGAAAATTAGCTGATTGCTCCAGTGGAACTCTGTCGGTCCTTCCTAATTTTACTAGAAATCCAGGCAAACTTTGCAACAGTGTGTGTTAGATGTTTATTTGTGCCTGATAGCAATATTTGACACTTTTCTTTCTTAGTCAAAGAAGAGTTAGCCTGGTCGTAGGGAATGAGCATCCAACGTATTTTATCATAATAAGGGCAATCAAATAAAATATGTTCTGTATTTTCAATGCCCCCCATTTGGCAGCTGCAAATTCTGCCCTCAATTGGAACTTTGTTGTAAATCCCACTGGTATAACAAAGCGAAACGGCATTATAACGAAGTAGGCTAAAAGCTCTACGAAGGTTAACATTGGGCAGCAAATTAAAATAAGGCATTATTGAAAGTCTATTTAACCTTGTTTTATTAAAAATTGGGTTTTTAAGCTTATTGAGATCATGTTGCCTCTCCACATCTGTGATTCTGAGTTTGACTAAATCCCTGGCTCTGTCATAGTTCATACTTGTGAGTAGTTGTGGAGAAAGTCCATAGTATGATAATTTCTGAAGAACTGTTCTAAGCCATGGGGGAATAAATGTATCAAACAAGAGTAGTCTTACTAGGCCTCTCTGGGTATGAATAGATCATTATTATCATGGTATTAATGACAGTAATGCAAGTAGTTAGAGATGCCTGCAGTCAGTCAAAACAAAGTAATTTGGAATTGTTAAGAATTTTTGTGAATTTTTTTTTAAACCAGTGCTTTTCTAGACACAGTGTCCTCAACTCTGCAAACTTGTAATTAACATTCAGTGGCTTCAGAATAAATTGTTACAGGAAAGCATGGGATGGAAAGCTCAATTCTAGAACAGGTCTGCACAATAAAACCCATCTTGGTGAACGCAGTCTTTCAGCCATATGTTGTGGTTTGATGATGCTTGGTTAACCCTTCTCTTTTGCTGTCCAGAATATGCAGATAAAAGCAGGAGGGTTTGTTCAGGGCATTATTATTAATTATTATAATTTTCCTCAGGCAGACTGTTCCATAAGGGGGGGCCATAAAGGAGAATGAATGTGTATAGGCAGTTGTGTATTTTGCCCATTTGCACCTGTGAAAACCCCTGATCCGATAAGCAAAACTATCATGGTAGAACATTGGGGGCAGGGACAGTTTTGCAGATATGAGGGTCCAAGGCCATGGCTTTGTATGTGATAGCTAATACCTGAAATTGAGCCCAATAACTGATAGGCAGCCAGTGGTGTGACTGCAGAATGGGAATAACATGCGTGTACCATCTGGCTCGCAATAATTGCCGAGCTGCAGCATTCTGCACCAACTGGAATTTCCAAATTCATTTTGAAGGGAGACCAATGTACAGTACATTGCAGTAGTCTAGTCTCAATGTTACTATCGCTTATGAATAACAGAAAATGCCAAAAAAATCCATATTGAGGTGTGTGTGTGTGTGTTTGTGTGTGTTTTGGGGGGGTTGTTTTATCAATTAAAAAACCCCAGGTGTATTCAAAATGCCAAATACACTTGGGGCCAAAAAAAGTCAAATAAAGTTTGGCTTCTTAAATCTTCCTCCCCTCCACTGCCATTTTGCAAGCTCATGCGGGGTGTCATTGGCCCAGGTTCAGCCAGCCAGGAATCCTCAGATGAGGAGGACCAACAGAATGACCCTGCCTCACCAAAACCCCAGTGGGTTGAAACTCAAGAGCAGCCAGAAGCCTCAGAGGAGAGAGAGAGAGCAGGCCCATAGACAAGCCAAGAGCTGGAGATCAGAGTACTTGCAGAAGCACTTCCAGGCACTGAGGCCAGAACTGACAGCCCACCCAGCTCACCTGAGCCATTGAGACAGCTTAGAATCTGTGGCCAGCAGGTCAGAGGCGTAGCTATAAGGGTACCAAGGGATGCCGTGCACTGGGTGCGCACCAGTGGGAGCAAAAAATCTCCCCTGCCCCCTTCTCCTCTCACCCCACCTCACCAGGCCTGGCCCATTTTCAGCCAGCAGAAAAAGGTAAGGGGAGCGGGGGCAGTGCCCGGGCAGCATTTTCTCCCCCTACGCCCCCAACAGGTACTAAAGTCTAAAAGATGCACTTGGAGGCTCCGAGACATCACAGAGGATGCTCTGAGTCATCTCAGGAATGAAACTAAGCAACAGAGCAGACTTAAAAAGAAGGCAGCACTACTACTAATCCTGATCTGATATTCTAGAACAACAACACTGACTCTCCACACTTCCCTACAGCTGCTTCTTGTATGCTAAACTTTCAGATGTCTTCCTCTGGCAAATTCCAATTACCACACACTGTTTCTCAGCTTTTATCACTCTGACTGTAACATTCTAAAACCTAAAGAGAGACACTGAGCCATAAATGACCATTACTCTTTTTTTCCTGCCATCACATGCCATGTTATACAAAACTGGAGAGAAAGCCCCATTCACAAGCATATGACATTTTAATAACTGCATGCCACAGTTTGTTACTGTCAAAATGGCTTTGGTCTATCTAAACAGATAAAATATTTAATATCAATTTAATTCCCTTTTTGTCGCAACATGCAGTTTAGCAGTAGAGTGTAAAGCCAGTATAGAGCAACAGAAAACCCCTTTCTACTTACTCACCTCCTACAATTTCTAACTAAATGTACAAACTCTTTTTTCCATAAGCATTGAGAAATAAGACTCTTTCATAGAATCAAGCATAGAGCTATTTTGGTCATCCACTTTAGCTGTCCAAAATGACAAAGTAGTAAAGTTATAGTTTAAAAGAAAGATTAGGAAATAATTGTGGTTTCCTCTGGGAAGTAACTAGGTAAATATAAATGACCAATCTGCTATCATAATGTACTTTTATTCTCATTTGATTGCTTTGGTGAAAACGTATTTACTGGATATGCTCGAGTATAAGCCGACATTTTCAGCACGGCTTATACTCAAGTCCCACTTACCTGTTCTCCAGTGCCTCATCAGGGAGAGCAGCTCCTTATCCAGGCTCTGCTATGTTGCTCTTAATTTACCTTTTTTCCTTACCTCATCTGAATTAACTCCTTCCCTCGCTCCCCCCTCCCCCCACCATCCTCTCCTCCTCCTTACCTCCCTCCCCTTCATGGCAGATTTAACCAGTGGGAGCCCCAGGACCTAAGCAGCCTCAAATGGCTGCCAAATCCTTTTCACTGGACAAGGAAGCATTCACCCGCTCACTGGCGGAATGCACATGGGCAGCTTCCAAGGGCATGGACTGGGATAAATCGGTCCCCACCCAGAAGAAGGCCAGCAGAACTGGCAAGCAAGCCCCAATCGAGACACATCCTCCGGAGCCGTGTTTAAAAAATGCTGCGGCTGCAGCAACAGGAGGGAGGAGCGAAAAGCAAACAGACGGATGCCAGCAGCCCCAGCAGGGACGCGTCTGGTGCAGCCTATCAGGAACACCAAGCCAAGGAGGGAGGAATGAGAACCATGCCGGTGAATTCCGACGACCCCAAAATTGGCTGCTGCATTACCCACCCTAGGCTTATACTCAAGTCAATAAGTTTTCCCAGTTTTTTTGTGGTAAAATTAGGTGCCTCAGCTTATATTAGGGTTAGCTTATACTCAAGTATATACAGTACATATAATTCCTGCCTGTATTACCAACCCAGGACAGCTAAGAAAGTCAACTAGTTTTTGTATTTTTGCAGGATTCTAAATAACCAAAGCCATATAAAGTAGGAGTTTGTACAAATATCAGCATTTTCCCAGCAGAATCCACCTACAGAAGAGCACAAGACAGGGGAAAAAACAATTTGCAGTTTTGGGGCTCCTGCATTCCAATTGTACTGAACCTGAACTCAATGTTTTGTGGACTGAGCTGTCAGTACAAACAGGATTTTCCGCAACAGTATTTCTCCTAATCTAACAGCAACCGGGAAACTTCAGATTGAAATAGAATGCCATGATATTATCTTGATACTTCTAGGTATCATATCAATAATATGCATGGATAATACTTAGAATACAATTCATCTTAAAATGCTTGTATACAATTAATTTTAAGGTAGTCGTCTAGAATGCATCTTGAGAGAGGTTTGTGAAACTATGCACATACATTGTATTCCAAAATATATTTTCAGATACCCTTCATAGCCAGTCCAAGAGCTTTTCACACCCTAGGCATGGTGGCTGCAGTCCAAGTAGTTCAGGGCTCATTTGCCTGCTGATGCCCAAACAGAAGAGGAAATGCTGGGGTGGAGATGGCTTCACCTGTGGTGAATCCCCCAAATCTCTATGGCAATGGCCAGTTTGGGATGGAGGGGTGGGAGAGAATAATGTAGGGAGATGTTCAGGCACTTATTACATGTATCAGAATGGCACAGGACAATCTGTTTCTAGATCAGAAGTGGGGAAGGGGAAATAGTTGGTATAAATATTACTTTTGCTTTTCACATGCATACATTTCCCGCATTTCCCATTAGCAGGCTTTCTCTGTCTCTAAATATGGCTAAGGAAATTCCAAGCTAAAGTTGTTGAGTATATAAAATAGTTAAGGAACCGTTACTGTTTGCCAAACTAGCTAATTTTTTTGCTCGTGCAGACTTAAAAGCAGATATGTGCACATTTAATGAAACATTTCATAAAACGTTGACTACTAGCAACCAGTGTTCAATATGGAATCTATATTTCAGGTCTGACAGTATGCTCAAATTCTGCCACCTGACAGAATTACTATTCAGGCAAAATGTAGTGTGGAATAAAGCTGAAAGGGATATTTTAGACTAGTTACTAGAGTCTGTTCTATTACTCAATTTCTGACTGCAATTAACTACAGAGAAAAATTAAGTATAGTTTGACAATGTAGTGACTTCAAATGACTTAAAAGGGTAAAACCCTGCATAGGATAGCACTTTTAACATTAATTCACATTTTCCAGTGTTTCATTTAAAAAGCTATTTGCTGCAGAATGTTCCTAATTTTCTATGAAGGCTGATAGGCGCTGTTAGGGTAACATTTTCAGCCCAATTGGAGAGAGGGGCAAATCAGGCTGTAGAGCTGGCGGAGAGCCATGCCAGCCCATTCACCCATCCTGATGGCATAGGTGGCTGCTATGTTAGTAGGGAGGACAAACTGGCAAGCAGATGGGTACCTCAGAGCTCCACAGTGCTTGACCCAGAAGCACCCCACACAGCTGGCCTAATGGTGTAGGCTGGTGCAGTTTTGGGCAGGCTAGGGACGTTGCCAGGGTGGAGCCGACTTTGGTCAGCTTCCACTGAGCTTTGACAGTGGGAATTCTCCTGGTGCTGGGCTCAGACTTACAGTGCCTGAGAAGATGGCATAACTCCATTTAGCCCTATGGAGGACTTCTTCGATTTGTTCTGGCTCTCCATGCTGCCTGGAAGCCCTCTGGAAGTGGCATGGTAGTAGTGCCGTTGCCTGCTGCCGCGGTCTGAGAATTGGGCTAGCCGTGTGTGCATATGCCTGTGTGCGTGTGTTTTTAATTCTTACTCATCTATTTGAAAATATAGTAAATTATGGACCAGTGGATATCAGCAGTTGTTATAATCTAAACTGCAATCCACCCACCAGCAGCAGAGTCACTTTCTTGCTCCCAAGCAACTGATTTTTTTCTCTGTCAATATTGAACATGCCCTAAATCTTATTAACTGAAAGTAATTTAAATGCTTTCACATTCTCTAGGAAAGTGATTTAAAAAACTGGGACCTATGGGCCAGCACTTTTCTGCAGTGTGTTTTCAGGTCATCCAAAAGACCATGACGAAAATAACAGAGGGAAATGAAGACCTTTCCCAAAGCTAACAGTGGTAGATTTCAAATTAAAACTCAATTCCTTCCGCACTGCCCAAAAGCTGTGCTGAACATACAGAGGAGAGCATGTCGCTAGATTCAGGAAAGCATTTCTAAATTAACAAGTGTTCAGTGTCAGATGTTCGTCAGTCAGACGATTCTTGCAAGCTGCTGGGAAAACATCTGTACAGCTCTTGTGGTGTATAAAATCTCCCTTGGAAGAAGCAATTGTCTCTCGAGTGGCTTCACACGTGGCATCCACAGCACAAGGAAACAAGTGGTTCACAAAGTAAAAGCAGATGTGGAGAGTGATCCGTGCTACAGCAAAGCATGAAAGTCTTTGAAGGACCAACATGGTGTCGTGGTTAGAGTGTCAGAGTAGAATCTGAGCAACCCAGGTTCAAATCCCTACTCTGCCATGGAAGCTTTCTGGACCAGTTACATGTCCTCAGCATAACTTCCTTCACATCATTGTTGTCAGAACAAATTGAAGGATGGACAACGGATGTAAGCCTCCTTGGGTTTCTCACTGAAGGAAAAGGAGGAGTATAAATGAAGTAAATAAATAAATTTGAATAAAAAATCTTGAACCAAAGATTCTGACCTACTTCATGGATCAAAAACATAACAGTCCGAAATCATTATTAATCTGGTGATTAATGTTAAACTTAGTTGAGAAGCATCCTTTTAACTGGAATGGGAAAGACCGTGCAAATGGTTGGATTAAAGCTTTTTCCAAATTTAATTCAGTTTCTATAGAAGAATACCACTGACAGATGCATAGAGCACCGTATTCCTCAACAAACTAGTAAATGTACCTGCAGCTTTTGCTTTTTTCTGTTATATTTTAAAATAATCATAATATTGTTATGCCATAATGTATTTTGTGGTAGAAGGGTATCATCTGATATTCCCTTATATACATGACAGTTTCATGTAAATTCTCATTTTGTGTGTAGAGAAAGCAATGCAGATTATGTGATGCATTTTAATATGTTCTGTTTCAGATGATCACTCTCGAGTTAGGCTGCAGACCATTGAAGGGGACGCAAACTCTGATTACATCAATGGAAATTATGTTGATGTATGTATATTCATCTAGACAACAAATCTAACAGTATTATTCAAAGAAAATCATTATTTGTTTATTGACTATTTAAAATAGATATTGTATGCGGTGAGAATGCCAGCTGTTAAATTCCATGAAATATTACAGTCAAAGGATCCCGTGTGTATGCTAAAACTGACATTAGAACTACTGAAGGTTTGTCAATAAGAAAATTATATTGGCCATTTCCTAAAATTGCCACATTTTCAAGTGGGGCCTTGCCAGTAATTTTATCTGGCTACTTTTCCTCCTGGAGCTTATGTAAACAAAAGGAATGTAATTTCCAGTTTATGTCAACAACTTGGCATGATTCCACACTTAAAAGAGTAGTTTGTATATTACTATGACAAAACTCTGATACGGTGACTTGCAGTCTCTTGTCATCTCTGCACTTTTAAGGCAGCCTTCAGAATATAGTCTGCATCTGTTAACCAGTACTTTTAATGCAAGCAAGACATTTCATTAAAAATGTACACTGTTTAATTATTGAAGGCTGCTTCTTTGATCAACCTGCATCATGTTAACTTAATGTTTTACATTCGAATAAATTCTTTAAGAGAGCATTTTGGGGGACATTGAAAGAATGAAATTAAAAGTTGAACTGAAAATCAAGGAAAAGCCAATGCCTTTTTAGACCCAAGTATGCCAATAAACTTCAGTAAACTTCAGTAGATGTTCATACACAATATTCATGTTAGTAACTGAAAACAACTTATTCATCTGAACAACATTGTCAGCATTGTTTCCCTCTTCATTAATGACACCATATGATAAGGTTGTCATTGTCTAATGTAAATGAAATTGTTGGTTATGATAAAAAAGAATAAGATCTTTTCTTAGTTAATTACTTTTAACAAGAAGATGTGTTTGAAATACTTGTAATCTGAGGGTACTGTATAAATGCTAAGCATGTACTCATGCTGAAACAGCTTAATCTTAAGGCTTTAATATTTTTATTAATATTTTGATTAATTGCCACTAATTAATATAACATTCAATAATAAATGAATTTATGTTTATGACTTTAATTTTCTGTGTGTGATAGATTTTTACAGTCTGATGCAAAATACTTTTTTAAACATTTATTTCAGGGTTATCACAGGCCAAACCACTATATTGCTACACAAGGTAAGCTAATCTCACATCAGAATTTCCAAGGGTATATGTATATTAATCTGTTCACCTTTTGATCTCATACAGAAGCTAAGGGACAACTCTGTTTTACAAGAAATTGGTTTTTAGGTAAACCATACTAACACTGTGGGCAACACTTCCCATATTTAACAGTCGGTCGCCCTCCCAGTGCAAAGCCCAGTGTGCCTCTCTTTTAGTGAAAGGTTGGATATTTAAGCATCTGTCAAGTTCTGTGAAGGAAAGATTTTCTCTTTGAAGGAAGTTTACTTAGAGGTTGGAGGATGGCATGGGTGGGTCCCTGCAGTCCTCCAGAACAACGCTGGAGAGGCAGGTGAGTGGGAGCGACGGGGAAAGGGGGGGCTTCCCTGCGGTGCAGTTCGCACCACGCCGACGGGAAGCCGTCCCTTCTCAACAACCTCGCTCGTGGAGCGAGATGGGGAAATGGCAGCTTTGCTCCACTAGACAGAGCGAGGACGGCGCTGCTGCAACGCAGCAGCACCTCCTATACAAACAGCTCCCTAGGGACGGCGTTTTTGCCGTCCCTAGGATGCTATTTTTGGCCCTTGCGGAAGGGCATTTAATTGTTTCAGATATTCTATTAGAGTTTCCAAACAGTCCTCTGGATAAATTTTCACAAGATTAGTAAACTTCCTTCAAAGAGAAAATCTTTCCTTCACAGAACTTGACAGATGCTTAAATATCCAACCTTTCACTAAAAGAGAGGCACACTGGGCTTTGCAGAGCAGACTCTGGAGTAATCCACCTGGAAACCTTCCCCTGACTGTTAACTGAATAACACACACCCTCAGAGACTTCAGTGTCCCATATCTAGGTGCTTTCTCCTAAGAGATCTACAAACCAGCCCTTCGTATCATTTAAGTATTCCCTTGTGATGATGTTTCCCTAGGACCTTGGCTCAACTTTCACATTCAGCCTAGCCTTCCTAGTCCTTCACCAAAAACCAGCTCTCCAGCCTCTTGAGACCCAACTCTCTCTCCTTTTCCCCTCTCCTTGCAAACACCCACCCTCTGGTTTTTTAAACAGCTGCAGTACCAGCCAGCCAATCAGGTCAAGCTCCAAGTTAACTTCTTAAATTCTTTTTGCTCTGACAGAACTGCACTTTAAAATCAACCCTTAATCAGCAGTTTATCACAGTATCTTTTATGGTTCTTTGATAAATTAAAAACAAGTTCATGTGATGTCATTTTCACATTTTCTAAAATAAGCTGGGCCAGATGATTTTCATAGGACAAAATGTGTTTGTTTGCCAACATGTGCTTTTCATGAGTTTAATGATAGGTATAGTGAATTTCATGCATTTATAAAATTGTTTTAAAATGTTTGTATGCCACCCTGAGCCCGATTTCAATCAGGGAGGGTGGGCTATGAATGAATGAATGAATGAATGAATGAATGAATGAATGAATGAATGAATGAATGAATGAATGAAAACAAAAAAGGAGTTAACACAATTACCACATCCAGTAACGTTCCTTAAGTGGAAAGGCTGTGATCTCATATCTGCTTCCTAAGCCCTTTTGGTCCAGGAATGCCCCCACAGGCCCTTGTGAACTTAGGCCAGCAACTGTGATGGTGCAGAGCATTTCACAGAGGTAGGGGGAGCATCACTGTTGCATTGATGACTGCAGTTCAGCAAGCCTCTGAGGAGGCAACCTAGCACAGCGGAGATGGCCATGCTTCACCGCAGCACATCTATTCCCCTCAGGATTCCTCAGTCCAACCAGAAGATCTGCCATAGACAGATTACTTTCTGTATTGCTTTCTGTACTCTTTTCATTTTGTAGATATAGTGACGGCTTTCCTGTTTTGATTTAAAATTGTCTTTCATCAAATGAAATAATTTAGGCTTGATTTGGTGTGGACCTGAGTAACCGGTTTCAAAACTTGGTGTTCCAGATCTCATCATGCTTTCCTGTTTCGGGCCTTGTTATAATCAACAACATGAGAAATCCTCCCTCGTGGAGACTACTACTCATGCATGTGTTAGGTCAAATGCACTACTGAAAGAACTTGCTCAGTATAAGGATATCTGGTGTCTGTTAGGAGAAAGCCTGGAGCCCAGGCAAATTACAGTTCCCAAAAATGTTAGTCCTAGGATGTTCCTGTTGATAAGGCTATAGTAGTTAATGGTCCAAGGAAAGTGTCCCTGCCTCCTCTTTTGCCACCGTGAGAAAGAAGAGCATTGACAGAGCTCCTTATAAGGGTTGCCAATGTCTGGATGGGGCCTGGAGATCCCCAAGAATTACAACTGATCTCCATATTACAGAAATGAGTGAAGAAAATGGAGGCTATGGGATTATTCCTCCACTGAGGTTCCTCCCCATTACTCGCGATAGTGGAAGTTGCTTTAGATGAAAACTAACTGCACAGGCAGAAAGAAATGTTGATACATTCTGTGTAATAGGATTAGATGGGGAGAGCTGAGGTTAGGTTGTGCCATCTTGTTACCTTTTCCTCTGCCTTCAGTCAGGAACTGATAACTGAAGAAGACATGGAAGTCAATCTAGAGCTGTTCATATCTTTTGGAAAGCAAATCTTATTTAAAACTGTGAATGTATGGTCTAGGCATGCAAAGGTATTTCCTATACAATATTATGCCATCTTTCTTTCATCAGGCTTTCATTCTCTAGTTTCTTTCCGTATTTGTGTACATATATGTTTCACTGTACTCTACAAGACAGAAAAAAAACCCTTGCAGACTTTAGTTCAAAATCCTTGTGGAGTGGGTCACATCGGTATTTAATTGTCCTTGTGCGCTTCTTCAGCTCCATGCAATGTTTCGAGTACTAATGAGCAAATGTAATTGGATGCCGTTAAAATAGCGGCATTCAAATGGTGGTTTGTAGTAGGCTACCAATCTCGATTTTTAACAAAGCAGAAGGTTTATTTCTTACTGTTTGAGTACACTCCAAGTGAGCTAGACTTAGTTTTACAAAGCTTGACTTGCAAATGAGTCAGCCTTTTGCCCCTTCCTACTCAGGTTGGTTAGGGCACCAACATAAGAAGAGCGAAAAGTATTTCATCTAATTCTGTTTCAAGAGACCATGTAGCTATATTTTAAGAGCAATAAATTCAAAACCTGCAATTTGGGTTAGAAAATTAGACTCTATTTTTCTTCTATACAGTCACTATAATAGGCTGAAATTGCCACTAATGAAGGCTTTTGGTGATCTGGAGTAATCGGCACTGCCAGACAGAGGATGCACCTGGTTCTTCCTTGTAGTAAAACTCGGTGTTGTCTCAGTGCAAGAAATCATGTAGAAAGTGGAGGCGGCATAATTTTAAAATGGCTGCTTGACATTCTGCAATTGATAATAGTTATTTAAAATCCATTTACATCAAAAAAAAAATTATGAGACGTACAACTGTCTAATTTCTTAGTGGTTATTTTTTTTTATCCCATGCTGTAGGTAGTCGATGAACATTGTCAGGCTGTTATCAGGCTGTTTGTGAAAGAATGGGTTTTTGAGTGGTGTGTTCAAGTGACTGCAGGACATCTTTCTGCTCACATGGCCTGCCAGCAATAACTCAGAATTCATCTTTTGTGACCATATCTGAGTCCAACATGCAGCACTTTTTGTTCTTTCCTTTTATTTTGCTGATGTGTTCTGGTCCGTGGACAAATGAATTGCTTTCAAAGGTTTTAATATTTATTACTAGTAAGCCACTAGTTCAGAGTGCATTCATTTCTACACGGCGATAAGGCTTGTATGAATTTATGCTCAGATTTTGCTCAGCATGTTAATACATTTGTCGGCACCCCTTACATTCCCAATACAGCAGTGGAACCACAGAATCAAGCAACACATGGACACAATAAAAAGGAATCATACCGTTATGCGTGGGGTCAGCAATTACATTTAAAGTGTTCAGGGTGCAACTTATTAAATCATAGTTTAAATATATTAGGCCCAATAAAATGTTTTAATTGCTCATTTTAAAACAGCATCTGAAACTATCATTTTCCTCTCTTGAGAATGCTTTCAGTTTTTTTAAATAAAGAAACTATTTACTGTTTTATACTTCATAGTGCAAGCATAATTCTGTTCCTCGAAGCAAGAAACCTGCCAAGTTACACCTATAGAAAAATCTTTTCATGGTACTTATAAGCCCCTGAAGATAAGTATTTACAATGCAGGTGTTTGCACAGCTTTAACTGTGGCAACACAAATGTGCCACTATAATGATCTATTTCATATCCTTTGCCTTCTCTACCTTTTGGCACATGTGTTGCAAAGGATTACAATAAGGCCTTTCAAAATACAAATACAGATTTCTGGTCACAAGTTCTCTTTCAAAGATATAAAGCAAAATGTTGTCTAGAACTGTTCACTTGAAGTTGCTACCACAGCATCCATAGATAACAAGTAAATAACACTTTGTCATTGGTTCTGGCCTTCAGATGGAAATGGTGATGGTATATTATGTTTGAAAAATAACAGTCTTCAGAGTTCTCAACAGACCATTTAAGTTCACTGCCCAGAGTCTTTGATCCTGCTGAACATTTCCACTGATGGAAAGATATCCGTCAGTGCAGTGCAACTTCCTTGCCTCCCTCTCTGCTGCAAGTCAAAATGTAGCCTCTCAGAGTGGGAGATTTGCATTGGGAAAGGAGTTTGCCAAAAATTATGCTCTTTCCATCAGTGAAAATCATCTACATGATCTAACCCAGTCAGGGGCGTAACGAGGCAGCCCTGGGCAAAACCTGAGTTTGATCCCCCCCCCCATGGGTGGCCACTCCACCACGACCAAAAAATATTTGCACCAGGACATTGGTGCCTGCAGGGGGTGCATTTTTAGACATATCAGCACCACATTTTTAGCATATCATCAGGAGACTGCCCTAATGATTCCCCCCAAGTTTGGTGCAGTTTGGTTCAGGGGGGCCAAAGTTATGGACCCTCAAAACTGTAGCCACCATCTCCTATTAGCTCCCATTGGAAACAATGGGGAATAGGGGCACCCCCTTTGGGAGTCCATAACTTTGGACTCCCTGAACCAAACCTCACCAAACTTGGGGGGTCGCATAAGGACAGTCTCTTGATGATACGCTGAACATTTGGTGCCGCCAGCCTAAAACTGCGCCCCCTGCAGGCCGAAAATGGAAAACCACTAAAAATACCCAAAAACGAACCCAGCATTTTGATGCCCCCCACAAGGTGATGCCCTGGGCAGCTGCCCACCTTGCCCAATGGGCATTACGCCAGTGAACCCAGTTTCTTAGTTGCATAGCTATAAAGAAATCAACTGGTTCTTGACTTCTCTGTTTTGTTAATACTTCTTGCCTGAGTCATAGCTGAGACAGGTAAAATGTTGTTGCCATCCTAAGAGCTGACTTTGTGTTGCAATTCTTGCAGTTGTTTTTTCTACTCACAGATCGGCTAAGATCCACCATTTCCTTCTGCTAATACAGGGATAGTCTGTTGGAGGAAACTCCGTTCATAGGATGAAAATATCTTTCTTCCAATGTAAGAATCATTGGGTCAGCAGAACATTGCTTTCTTTGCAGCAGAAAACCACTGAATTTAATCCACTGAAAACAGATTTACTTTACGTACTTTAAAATATTAACTCTAGTGTAATAACATACCTTGAATTAAGAAAGACTAATAAATTTATTAAATGCAAGAATGGTGATCTATCAAGCATGGTCTGAAAATTTAACATATCCAGTATATCCATTAGCTCCATAACTTGGCCAAGTATTTTTCTAAAAGACAAAAAAAACCTTGAAGGATTGGACAAATAGTAAAATACTTAATTTTAAAGTTTGTGATGGGAAAAGATGTATGCCAATTAATCACATGCCTAATAATCCGCAATGAATAGATAAACATTGGTTTCAAGCTGCTCAGCAAATGGACTGTGTGAATACCTCAAAAGGTTGCATGAAAATTAACAGAATTTTAATTTTAATAGCAAATGTAATTGACAAATCCACACAATTGCCTCGAAAAATGTACTGTACACTATGAAACTATATAGCAATGGATCTTATAATTATAGAAAATTATGAGAAGGTAACATATGGCTTTATATAAATACTTCAAAATGGGGAATGATGATATCATTACTAAATAACACAAGAACAGAGGATGCCTTCTCCATTGCTGACTCCACATCCTTTCCCTTCTATAATAGGATTTCTGAGAGGATAATGTAGACTCCATCCCTACCAACTTTATTTTAAAGGCATTTGGGTGATGTTTTCCTTGTAGCAACTATAGTTTAATGTCAGACTGATTCTCTTTCTGTCACCTCTTCTAGAAGGAATTAAATTCTTTTTCATACTGGATTATTTGTGTGCAAATATGGTTGAAGTCCTTTTTTGTAAAATAACATAAGCTATTGGAAGGACAGCATATATATATTTTAATGAACAAAAGGATTTGTGAGGAAATGCTTGAGAATGATTGTCTATTGAGATATTTAATAGGTCATTACCCTGTTTCCCCAAATATAAGACATCCCCTGAAAATAACACGTAGTAGAGGTTTTGCTGAAGTGCGAAATATAAGGCATCCCCCGAAAGTAAGACGTAGCAAAGTTTTTGTTTGGAAGCATGCCCGATGAACAAAATACAGAAAAATAAGACATCCCCTGAAAATAAGACATAGTGCATCTTTGGGAGCAAAAATTAATATAAGACACTGTCTTATTTTCAGGGAAACACAGGTATGACAACAGTTTAATGTTAAACCCTCCACCATTGTGATGATTGTTCAGGTGAAATGCTTACCAATTATGGTAAGTACAAAGGTCAAAAACACTGAACTTTATAAATCACTCTGAAATGTTATAAATCTTGTGCCCTCAGGTATCTGATCTAAAGTGAAAATCCCCAAAATCATTAGCCCATACTCATCAGAACAGTACTGCAACTAGGGATGCCAGCCTCATGGGACTTGGGAATCCACTGGAATTACAGTTTATTGCCAGATGACAGAGATCAGTTCCACTAGAGAAAACAGATGCTTTTGAGGGTGGACTCTATGGGATTGTTCCCCAGTTTGGTCCCTGTCCTCACAATCTCAGTTCCCAAATGTCTAGAAGTTTCCCAATCTGGATCTGGCAACCCTGACCCCATTGTCTCCCCATAGTGACTAGGGGGAAACTTTCAATCTATATTGCAACCTATCCATTCTAGTTTTACAGTATCCATTTTGAGGTGGGATTGCTTTGACTAATTAATTACAAATTAAGTATTAAAATTATATTCATATTTAGAATCTGTAGTTAAGTACATATATTGTTATTAGATATCCCTAATTATGTTTTTTGCTTTTTTCTTCTCCGTGATATTATTGCTTTGCATTAGGGCTCCAATATGTTGTCCATTAAATAGTGAAGTTAATTCATGAAAATCCTTTTGATCAAGTAAAAGGGCTTCTGATCAGTTGGACAATTATTTGTTCAAATGCTAATTATTTTAGTATAATAACTAAAAATAATTTGTAATACCTTCTTTGTTAACAAAATCCTACCCATAAACCACTGCTAAATTTATAACATGGGCATGAGGCACTTTTCCCCCAGGGTTGCCCATGCCATGTTGCCTCCCACAGACTCTGTCCCAGGTCAAGTTGGGAGGGGGTGACCTCAGATGAGTAGTAATGTAGGTTTCTCTTACTAACCCTGACAGGAAAATTTCCAGCATGCATGGGTTCTCCACTGCCCACTTCCTCCCTGACTGTGCCCCTCCTATCACTCTTTAAAGGGTTTACTCCACCCCTCCTGCCCCCTCCTAGCTAATCAGAGACTTTGAACCCATCCCCTTGCCCTTTCCTCAGGGTCTGGCTTGGGTCCTGTGGCTACCAGTCTCTGTCTGTACCCCCCTCTCAAGGCACCTCTCCTAGGCCCTGCCTCAGCAGACGCTGAGCCCAACTCATACCACCTTGCACCACCCGCCTCTCTCTGCTGCAATGCCCCCGGATTGCCCCTGTTGCCTCTGGGCCTTGTCTCCACCACCGGCTGTCATCGCCCACTCAGCAGGTTCTCAGGAGGCTGAGAGTCTGCCTGGTTCTGCTGCAACTGAGCCAGCTTTCTTGCCTTCGCTTGCCCCTTGGTGCCGCATTTCTTGCCATATTTCTCTCTGCTGCTTTGCTCTCCCATCTTGGCAAGGGCCATTGGGGGGCAGGGGGATGGGAGGCCTGTGCCGGACCCAATGGGATGATGGGTAATATCCGAATCTTACCTTGGTCACAAGGATTGTTGTTGTTTATATACCTGAATTCCATTCAATGTGCAATGGCTTATGAATTAAAAATGTTTTAGGAAGTTACTTCTACAATTCCAAAATCTCTTTCCTCCTATTTTCTCTCACACTTATCCAAGCTGCACAGTTAAAACGATTTGGTTCACTTGCTTGACATAACAGTTGTAAGTCAGAAATAACTTTTTAAACAAGTAAAAATCTTTTGTGGCCAGATTTCCATATGAGTTGAATACTATATACAGTTAATCCCACTGCAATGCAAGAAGAATATATTATCTTTTAACACAGCTTTATTGCAGTTTTTTAAAAAGTTACGAAACAAGCATTGTTAAAATTAACAGGATGTGTTTTACTATCTGTTTTGTATACCTAAAATGGTAGAACTTTAACTGATCAGTCATTCTTTTATAATTTTTTAAAGTATGATATATCTCAAACTTGAATAATCTTTGAATTAAGTTGTAGTTGCTGGGTGTTACAAAACCCAAGTGCTCTGCAGAAATCCAGCTTGGTTAAAATAAGGTATACACTGCGCTTATGGGTAATTAGCCAATCAGATCACCAGGTTGGCAAAAAATTAGTAATCCAGTAATTTTGCATATAAATTGAGCCACATGCTGTGGAAACTGTCCTTAGAGATTAGCTAATTAACAGTTCTGGTGTTCCAAATAGTTACATTAAGGAAAGCTGCATTCCCAAACTTTTAATTAAATTAAATTCTGTTATTTTGATTACTGTGCTGGTGATTTTTGTGTTCCCACACTGCAGTGCTTTATATCTGAAATTGGCATGTCTGGAATTCTGCTGCTAATTTATTTCTTTTTCAGTGAGTACTCAAGGCTGTATATAGTGGCCTTTTGGCATCTGTAGCAGAGTGAGTTAAGTGCACCTCTGGACATCCTGGATCTGTTTAACTTTTAACCGTTCTCTTATTTTCATAGAACATAGGATTGTGCCAATAATTACAATTGCTAGTGTTAATTAGGCTCTCTCAGCTAGAGAACCTCTATCAGTTAAGGTGCTTATCACCCCAGTGGGAAAAGGTTGTTATCAACAGGAAGACTCAGACTCCAGAGTTTAACTGACACAAATTAAATGGTTTATTGAGGCTAGATTACTACCCTGCAAAGGCGAAGTTACCGAATTTCTACTTATCAATCCTTTTCTCCTTTTTAAAATCTGTTCTGTTTCCAGATGTTTATTTCCTTACTGAAGGCCACTACCACTATCACCATCACAACATCTACTATTACTTTTCTTCTTCTCTCTGTCTCTCAGGTTTTCTTCCACTTACACCACATTTTTCAGTCTTCTCTCCATTTACTTTCATAGTGCAGAATCAGATTATTGTGTCAGTTAGTTAAGATAATCTATTGTCTTTGTAAAATATTAAATCTCTGGTCCTGTTGAGATACATATTTATATTAATCAACTTGTTTGTTTCTTTTTTCCCCAGACCTAGCAAGGGATAATGAGTAATGTACCAAATATTCTGCAAATCACATTTTATTTATTTTAGGGTTAAGGTTGCATAAATTTTGGGCACACTTAAAATACTCAAGGTTCAAGTGCAGTGTAGCTTTTGCAAACCTTCGTGAAGTGTGGTTCCTTTAGTGATTATAGTGTATCTTTTTTTCCCTATCCTGGACCTTTGGAATCAAATTGTTCACCTCTTGATGACAATCAATTCTGTATCCCTTCTTACCCTTCAGTGCTTCTTAACTGTGTCTGGAGACAAGTGACAGAGCAATAATTTATTCTGATGTCAAAAAATAATTTGAAAAATGTCAAGTAAAAGAGAAAAAAAGGATAGAAGAGAATTACTTTGTAAGACATGCAGTTTGGGGTCATGAATTTCCCAGGTCCAAAATTGTTTTTTGTGGATTTCTGTAGTAAAGGGAACAATTAAAATAATTCTATAACAAACTTACCATTAAATTTTCTTCCCCTGGGTTGTTTTAATTACCAATGTCTTTCTGTAGCAATAATAGGTAGCATTGAAAAGAGCATCACTGACATTCTAAAGAATTCTCTCATCACTCATTCTTAGAGGAAAGTCTGCCTGACTGAAGAAAGTGATGGGGGAGGGGGGAGAATGATGAATTGTGTCTGAGAAAAAGTTTGATCCAACTTCATCCGGAGCCCTGAGGATTCTCAGTTTTAACAAAATTATTTTTCATCTTTTACATTTTCTCCACGTTAATAGATGGGACCTTTTTCTGGCATGATCTATGACTGATGTCCCCAGAATACATAAATTTACACAGAAAATTCAATTCACTGATGATTAAATGTACAGTCTGCACACAGTAATGCAAGCTGAAGTCCCACTTACCGTGCCCTCCCCCCCCCCCATTACCAGGATCCAAACAATGTTACCAATTGTGTAATTTTATATTTGTACACATGTATACATGTGAACCAATTTAGGACATATCAGATAAAGAGGGCTGTAGTTCACAAAAACTTAATATCCTCATAACAGCCCAATCCAGGGGCCACTGGGGGTGGCTGTGCCTCTGCACCGCCTCCAGGGGGCTTTCTGGCAATGTGGAAGTGCAGTAAAAAAGAAAAAAAACAGGACACCTGAAAGCCCTCCATAAGGCTGAATGGAGTTTTGCCACGCTTTCAGATGGCATACTCCAAGGCCCAGACCACACAGTCCTGGCTCTAAAAGCCAGGTGGAAGCTGACTACAGTTGGTTCCACCCCTGGGTACACCTCCAGCCTGCCCTCACTGCACCAACAGGGCCAACTGAGGTGCAGGAGCACTGACAGCCACATTTGGGCAGCCTGCAGCTCTTCTGCATCCCCTACCGGTGTTTTTGCCCCTCCATCAGGGTCCCAGAGAAGCCAAGCTGCCAGTGTGGGCCTGTGTCATATCCAGGAGTCAGTTCACCTCCCCCCTTCAGATTGGGCTGCAAACCTTTAGTAAGCAAATCAGTAAGAAATATATTTTGGTTTACCCTTGTACGTTTATCTAGTGCAAAAGCTGGTGTAGTGGTGCTGGAGGCATTTGAACTCAGGTTTTTCCTGTATTAATCCACGATTCCAGATCTATCAGGCTGGACTGCTTTTCCAAGTTACATCATATAATTCCCTTTCCCTGAGCCCTTTTGTCAATTTTTTTGTGAGGCACAGAGAGAGGGAACGTGAAGGAAAAGCTACAGCTAGAAAGGCTTTTAAATGCCAATAGCAAGCACGTTTAAACAAACAATGGTAGAACTATGTTCTTGTGGGTTTTTTTAGTTTAATAATATTCTTTAATGTATTGCTCTGACTTGTGCTCCCATCAGTTTTAAGATGCAATTAGTAATATAGTATGTTGTTCACATTTATCATTTTACAAAAATATTCTTATTTCAAGAGTGATTACATTCACAGCTTCTTATCAGCTGTAGGCAACCCTAATTTTAAAATTTAAAAGGTATCGTAATGTTTCAAGGAAGGCATCTCATTTGTTAGCTAGACTAGGCTGATAAATTTATCCATTTGTCCCCAAATGAATAGACTAATAGCATTCTCATGAATAAGTGACTAATTGCTTACTGTTGTGAAGAAGATCAGTGAATTACTCTCTGTGGATGGTAGGATTTTAGTAATTTATAGGTTTTTCATAGCAGCTTATTCTCTGAGTGAATTTGTACTAAGGTGAAATGGCAAGGTGAAAAAATGCTATAGCAAAGGTGTTGGAAGAAAAACAGTATCACTTTTGTTTCAGATTTGCCATGCTGCAGAGAACTATCTTATGAATACACATGTTGCAGAAAGCTCTCAGAAGTTGAATTCTGAAATGTAATTCATTTAAACTTAATTTAATTCATACTGATGCCTTATTTCATTTATCATACTTTTAGCAAAGAACTGAATCAAGATTCAGTTACTATTTTAAAAGGTCTAAATATATCTGTGAATAGCTTCCGTCACGCGTTTTAAAACAGCATTAAAAGTGGAGGGAATGCAGTTTTCTTCTTCATAAAGAACACTTTTATACCTGCTCACAACAAAACCTACCTTGAAAATAGACCAACAGGCTAGTCACGGTACAAGCATATTCAAATAGGTGCATTAAGTTACCACTGGAAATGGCACCATGACATTAGCTTTTTCAGTACAAAAATCAAAGGTGGAACCTTGATCAGAGTATGGTCCAGTTTGGGGTTAATTAACTGTTAATAGTATGTCTGCAGGCAGTGGCGTATCAACAAAAAATGGAACCTAAGGCAAGGTCTGTTTTCCGCGCACCCCCCAGCCCGGCCCCACCAATAGCCTTACTGTGAGGTGTGAGGGCCACCTTGAGGGTGGCCTCACTTTTGGGTTCAGGGGGCTGCTGCAGTCTTGAGTCCCTGGGGGGCAGGCCAACTGCAGCCCATGAGGGAGGGGGAGCCCCCCGGCAGCAACTGGGCTGGGGGGTCTTGGAAGGCTGACTGCAGGGCAGGGGAACTGCCACAGAGGGGGCATGGCCAGGCGCCGCAGCAGCCAATGTATGGCAGTACTGCATGCATTAGCGGTGGTGGGGTTGTGGTGGGTCCGATCGCCCGGGAGCCTCTCATCTCCTCTGGAGGGCAGGCAATGAAGGCAGGGGTCTGGTGACTGCGCCCCTTGCACATCTCCTTCCTGTTGGTGCTTCTGGGCCTCCTGCCCTCCCCGGTCTCGCTGGCTTGCATGGGGGGAGAAGGAGGGGTGTGGGTGCAATTTTCTGCCCCCCCCCCACGTTACCAAATGGTCGTCGCCTGGGGACATTTACCCCAACATGTTCTGTGGGCAGTACACCCCTGTCTGCAGGGCAGGCTACTTGATACAAGACAAACTTTATATTCAAAGAATTCTTTCATGAAGACGGACCAATTGGCAACAGGTTCCTGTGCAGTTAAGAAGTGAAACTGACCCTGGAAAAAAGCTGACACGACTACTCACCTATGTGATATGATGTCACTTCTGGCTCATCTTTGTATTACTGCTGCCAAAGTCGCAGTTTCTGAGGCATTAATGGCTGCCCCTTCACCCTCCCCACACCCACTTCCTATTCCTTAAGAAAAGGCTACCTGGGCACAGCTGCCACTGCACAGTGACCACTATCACTTGTGGAGCTTGCTATCTAAATTTACATTTTTTTAAAAAATGCACTACTTTTGCCTTTCATTTTTGTATCTGACATGTTTATTGTGAAACATATATTGCCTGAAAGCCCCATTTGGAGGGGTGGTGAATCCTCCTGTGGGAGCGGGGCATGGTCACACCAGCAGATTTATCCTTCCTGGGGCACTTACCCTGGTGCAGGGGCAATTCCACAGGCATGCCGCTACCACAGCCCTCCCCGGAACAGCAGGAGCAGACTGGGGATAATATCTCTGACCTACACCACTAAAAGGGTGCCATATGTCTATTAAGACCAATGAGGGCTTCTCGGTGGTGGGGAGGCTGTTTTGCTTTACCAGCCTCCCCGCACTACCAGGAAACCTCTTGGGGGGGCACCATGGCTGCAGCACCATGGCCAGGTGCACAGCCCCTTAAATGGAACTGTACATCTGGTTTCACTTGATTCTTAATTTTCAACCATATAAATAAAAATACATTTTTAAAAAATTCTGAAATTGTACTGTTTTGTATAAAGCATGTTAGTTATGCTTAACTGCATATTCAATTAATGTACTCATTGATTCATTCAAATCTGGATATTTCTCTGCCTTCTTTTTCGCTTCGTATGTTACTGTTGCTGTCGTCACCATGTATTTGAATAATTTACTATATATTTTTGGAATATTACTTGGTACAATATTTAGTAGCATATTCTGGGGATTCATCTCAAACTCAAATTTTGCATTTCATCATATCCAGTATTTTCTTGCTTTCTTGTGTGTCATCTGTTTGGAAGGAAGATATGGTCAGGCTCCTGGGCACCAGTCCTTCAGGAATTGTCACAGTCAACTAAACATCCAGTCTGTGCCAGTTTGCACAATATGGGCATGATACAAATCTGTGTTGAACATAAGTATGCCTAAAATGTTCATGTATTCTGCATGAATGTGGAAGTAAATTTAGCTCATTAGACTGGCTCTGAAACATAATCAACACAAACAATAGGCACAGCCAGTCTAAAGCATTACTCAGAGGTGTCTTTTCAGACTCATTTCTCTCATCAAGTTCTACAGCAAGGATAATTGTCAAGCCTGGCATTTAAGCTGTTTCCCCTACTAATGTCAAAATAATAAACTGTCTCAAAGAACTGTCTTTTTTCAGAAAGAGCAATTTAGGAATCAGACTAATTAGATCAATAGTGCAAGCTAAGAGAAATAGTAGAAACTGCAAAAGGCCAGGATAGTTAATTGAAACTCTTCTCGTGTCATTTACTCTGGCTTGTATTCTACCATTCCAACCTCAACAAAGCTGGAAGTTTTCTTATGATGGAAGTAGCCTTTCTAATGTTACCAGGAAAAATAATTCTATTCATTTTTCACAATCCCAGGCATGATGATTATGGAAAGTAATTTCTAAAAATCCAATAGTGTTTGAAGAAGAGTTTAGATTTATACCCCCCCTTTCTCTCCTGTAAGGAGACTCAAGGGGGCTTACAAACTCCTTTCCCTCCCTCTCCCCACAACAGACACTTTGTGAGGTAGATGGGGCTGTCATGCCCCCACAGAGCCTTTGTTTATTTCCCCTTTAGTTTCCCCACAGTTAGTATGGGTTTAGCTATGTTTGTATAGTATTTCAGTGGGAGGGAACCCAATTTAGTTCTGTCCCTTTAAGAAGCCCTAGGGCTGGTGTTCTACGGCAGTTATTACCCAGCAACCCGTCTGGTTTTGGCAGTTAGGTGCCAACGGAAGCTGGGTGACAGCAACAAGTTAGACGTCCAAGATGTTATAGACTCTCAGTATTTAACAGTCCAAGATGTTATAGACTCTCAGTATTTAACAGTCCAAGATGTTATAGATTCACAGTATTTAAGTTAAAAAAATCATAGATGTTATAGTCTCACAGTGTTTACATCAATAAATTCCAGCCTCCAGAAAGTTTCTGCAACAAAGTAACCTTTATTTAGTTAGACCCGGGAGGAGTCAGGGTCTGTCAACATTGTTACAATTAAAGCTTTAAGTATTGAACTGTTAACTGAATCAGTGAGTCTTACATTCTGCTTTGGCCGGGTGCAGGGCACCTAAATAACCACCTGGGGAGCAGAACAGTCTAACTTGTTGCTGAGAAAGTTTGGAGAGAACTGTGATTAGCCAAAGGTCACCCAGCAGGGATGTGCAAGAGTCGGGAAACAAATCTGGTTCACCAGATAATACTCAGCTTCTCCTGTGAAAGAGTGGAGAATCAAACCCAGTTCTCTAGATTAGCGTCCAACTACTGTTAACCACTACACCACGCTGGCTATCAATTTAGATAACTTTGCTTTAAAAAACATTTAAATGCAAATCAGTTGGTTAGCAAGGAATAAACTAAATTTTCATCAAGCATTTGACAACCCAAAAGGCAGCCCTATCCAAAGCCAGAGGCGGTGGGACACATGCCAGTTCAACACCACCCCGCCGCCTCCAAGAGGACTTCTTGGTAGTGTGAGAAGCTCAGAAAAGACCTGAACCCCACCCACCACCCCGCCACCAAAAGTGTGGTGTATGTCCAAGGACCAGGGCAATATGCACCCGGCCGTCAATCATGGGAGGGAGCCAGCTAATGTCCCCCCACACTGTCATCTGAGCATGATGCCAGCACAGCCCCACCACAGCCCAGATTTCCAGGTTTTTCAGTGATAGGGCTGCAGGATGAGTGGCCACCAGTGCGTCTTCCTCCTCCACCGGGTTAAGTGCACCAGGAAGGTCTATTGTGACAGTGCAAGGCTGCACTGCTCCTGGAGCCCCTTTGCCTCCCTTTGGATGAGGCTGTTAGTAAGTTTAGATATTGCACCCTACTATTTGTTATTCCCTTTAGCAATGTCAAGCTTTGGAGGTGGTCCATAAAATGATCACTGTGTAATCTTTCAGTCATAGAGCATGCAGAAGTAACCTTTAGACTGATTTTTTTGTTTGTTTCAGGACCAATGCAAGAAACAATATATGATTTCTGGAGAATGGTCTGGCATGAAAATACAGCAAGTATAGTCATGGTGACAAACCTTGTGGAAGTGGGAAGGGTAAGATATTTCTGGATATTTCAATTTTTCCCCCAGTGTTTAAGATGAATCATCCGTACGAGGGTATGTTGGATGTATAAAATAGTGAGTCTTTTGCTATTTTAGTTCTAAGAAAGTGAAATGCAATGGAAGTGCATCAATGTACTTGAGTATATTTATATGATGATCTGTACTAGAAATTAACTTGAAGTTCTTCCTAAAATTTTCTTAGCTAGAAATGAGGGGAAGGTCGGTTCTTATAAAGCTGTGATGCTTCATTCACCATCAATTTGATGTCCTCCTATGTGGTTCTCAGCTACTGCACGCCAGTATTTCTTCCTTTTTTAACTCACAAGATGACAAATGAATTTTACTGTAGACATCTTCATGAAGCCAAATCTCATTGGCTGTTCAAAGACATTTGGCTACGTGGCATAATCAGAAAGCTCTGGCCTCTCTGTGATATTTTGTAGGTAAAATAGTATTCCAAGGTTAGGAGAACTTTTCTTATCTCAGCTACTTAGCTGTTAATCAGTCACACCAATCCGAAAGTAGTGGACACTGTAAATGTGAAATAAACCCTTCAACTGGAACATAAAGGGTTAGGTCTAAAGGACTGTGAGCAGAGACAAGATCACAGAATGGATCCTTCCTGCCTCCACACTGTGCTCCCAGAAATGTGGCTCCTGATTGTCAGGAAACCCCCTGAGACTAATATGGAATGCAGTATTGTGGTCTGCAGTGGGAAGAGTGAATCACTGAGAGTCAATTTATTCTAACCCCACCCACCGACATACAAAAAGAAGTGCTGTTTCATTTACATAAAAGAAACTTTTGCTCTAACCCTGTTGTAGGACATTTTTGTACAGTTGAAAAATGTCTGAGTCCAGTGGCACCTTTAAGACTAACAAAGTTTATTCTTGGTATAATCTTTCATCTGTGTCCATACTTCTTCAAATACTTGTACAGCCGTAAATATCTTAGACATTTGGGTCACTAGCTAATTTTACACACACACAAACTCCTTTCCCAATAGAAGAGAATTCCTATTATTCTTCTGTGGCTTCAGATCCACTCTCACACATACACCTAGGTGAGGAGTTAGGAGTTCCACCTAGCAACTAATTTCCATTTCCTAACTATTTTATGTGCTGACCAGATTCTATAGATATAGCTTAATGAATCTGTGTTTTCATAGATATGGAAACAATGAGTTCCCTAAGAAATACATATATTCATTAACGTATTTGAATTTTCATTTTCAAGCAGTACTTAATTAAGGTTTTTTAAATGGTCAGCTTTATTGTTTTTCATTTACTGTATTTTACTTTATTAGCAGCATTGATGAAGGTTAGGATATTTAACATAACCTGATAAAATCCCAAACTTCATCAACAATACTGTCAACGCCTCCAGAAACAGCACATTTGTTAGCTGTGGAAAGAGTAGGAAATGGCAGATATACTTTGATGGAGCTAAAACAGTTATGATGCATGTTTTTAATTTCTTAGCAACAGAGTTCTTTATAATTTTTTCCTTGAAAAATAGATGTATGGCCTGTAGGGTGATCAATTTCTAAGTAATATGAGTAAATGTGTCATTTCCAGCTTCCTTTATTATAAATTCAATTTTCATTTTGGTGTTCAGAAGAGAGGGTGTTCATGGTTTATTGGGAGTTTAAATCCTACTGCTTAGACATCTAAGTGCCTGAGCCTCCTCACAAATCAGGCAACAGGGCCACATTTGGACAACAAAGCAGTTGGATTTGTGAGTATAATTAAGTGTTGTTACAAGAGTGCAAAGATGCAGCCATTGGGGATGACTAAAATGGTCAACCAGAGGCTGTTGAGACCTAGTGGAAATGTAAATTTTTTTTGCCACTGACAAGCAAACCGAAGCAAAAAGTAAAGATCATTTTAGTGATATGCAACTTAGTGGTATATTGTGTCTATGGTAAACCATATTTCATGAAATGTAACACATTTGAGAGATGACTAAACCCAGCGTCCATCTAAAGTACCCCTTTTAGCTAGATTTCATCTATTACTCAGCTCATTGTCAGCTCTGCATCTGTAGCAAAGTTAGATTCTCCAGGTATTCCATAGGTAGGGCAGAGTTGAGATGGCAAAGCACTTCTTTGTGATTATAGTCAGGGTTCTTATGCAGCATACCAGCAAGGGGAGTGGTTTCCTTTTAGCTCTCAGATGGGCACTGACTGGCTCTCCAGCTGCAGGTAGAGTTAGTAGAGTGCTTATAGCATCAATAAGCTCTTTTTTCCTCTTCCTCTGCATCCTGACCTTCAGTAGGGTCAGGTTTATTGGGGTTAGCTTCTTCACCACCCAAAGCCAGAGAAGTAACTATGTTCTGAACAGACATGCTTTCTGCTCACCCTGTGGATTTTCTCTATGTATACAGTTTGCTTCATCCTTTGGAGAGTGGGGCTGAGGGGAGCAATGCACAGCTGCAGCTCTGGACTGTGCTGACACCTGTTTCAACGTAGGAAAATGCTATAGACTAGCCACACTTACTCTCTTCCACTTGGCTTCTCCATCATCCTTCCCACAGCAAGCAAACTTGTGGTCCTAGTAACACACAGTTCCTTCAACTCCAGCTGCTCCCCTTCCAAAAGTGAAAGTCAATAAGTGACTTTGAGACCCTGTCTCAACCCAAGGTTTCAGCAACCTTGACTACAGAAATTTGGTCTCTGCACTGTTTAGCCAGCCATGATATCTGAAAACATAGTCCACTTGGGCTCCATTTTCTAGGTGGAGAAGAAGCCTGTCTATATCTAGACAAGAAAGCCATATGTCATCACTTGTGGAAGCCATGAGTAACCATGGACCTGGGGCTTCAGAGTGGCAGGTCCCACAAGTGTTCAATTTTTTGCCCCAGATCGGGCATCTGAATATCCTAAAATGGGAGATGAGCATTTTCTTCACACTGAACCTAGTCACATCAGAACAGGCAACATGAGCATGTATCAAGACCTCCATCAGGCTTGCCTACATTTCTACATTGCCTACATGTCTACATTTAAAATATACATTAGTAGTAATTGGTCCAGTTGATATTCTGAACACATTTGTGATTCCATCTGGCACTAAACAAATATTGGTGCAGTAAATTTATTGAATTGATTCTAAAAGATACTCTTTGAAGCCCTTTCAGCAGCTCTCCAGGCATCAAGCACTAACTGTTCACGAGGGAGTCTTCTGATGGTCTGGAGATGAACCAAAGAAAATTCCTTATCTACTACCTGGTAGAGACTGTATCAAATTCTGTGCAGTGGTCACCAATGTGGCAGTTCACAGATACACTTAACTTTGATACTAGGAAGATTGGTATGTTTTGCTTTGATACTGGGAAGTTGATCCAAATTCCCAGTCACAGCTTGCCAGTGTTCCCTTTGTTCCCTTCATGGTACACCTGGGTACCATAAACCTATGACAAGAAGAATGTTCACTAAGGAAGGATAATCAAAGTTCTAAAAAGTTCCATTTCCTGTGGGACCCTAAACCCATAGCATGCAATAGGTGATTCAGAAACTTCAAACAAAAACGACAACCCACTAATCTAGCAAGAAGACTGCAGTTGCTCATCATTTGCTCCCTACTATTACCAGAGAGGAAGGAATACCTGACAAGCATTTCAGTAATCCACTAATGATAGGAGGTTGTCTTCAGCACTTTGCAGGAGGAGCCTTTTGTCCTCAGATTGTTGATTGCTTCTAATAGTCTCCCATGCCTGGTTTCTGAAGTATTCATCAATTCTAAGACATATTAATTCAGTCCTTGAGGGCCATGTGCAGTTTAATCTACTTCAGAAATATCCTGAACAAGCCTTTCTCAACTTCTGGGGATGCTGGTCTCCTGTAATTCTGTTGGCAAGATGTGAAGTTCCTAGAGATGCTGGTACTTCTCTTCCAGAAGTGAAAGACTTCTCAAGGATATGGCATGGTGTCTGAACAACAGACTCTGGATCATCCTCTGGAAACCAGTGCATCTCCATCTCTTCTCAGATGCCAGCCTGTATAGATGGGATGTCCTTCCTCCACCCTAAGGAGCTTTCCGCCAACTTAAGTGACTCTTCCTCCAGTGGAAGAACTCTTAAGACGAATGACAGGTCCTTGGAGGAAGGTTGGATCCATGCAATTGAAGATGAAACTTCATAGTAAATGTCAGTTTTCTATTTCTTCCCCATTCACCATGCCAAAAAAACTTCACAGTGTGAATTACGCATCTTGGTGATCTACTTCACCACTAGCAAGGAACTGTCACAACACAACACAATTGTTATGTTTTAGAAGCAAAATAATAATAATTGTTATATCAGCTTATCTTGTAATTGAACTTATTTTTGCTATGTATCACACAAATCTATGCAATCTGTCATTTTTTATCTTATCCACAAGCATAAATTGAACAATGGCTAGCCTCATTCCAAACCTCTAGAATCTTACTCAAACTGTAGCTTCTGCTAATAACATTGACCTCAGAGGCAGGGATAACCTGGAACTTGTCTCTTTTTGGATTAGAATACAAAGGAGGGCATGTAATAGTCTAGTGTCATGGCTAGAGTGCCAGACTAGGGGCCTTTCCCAACTTACCTTAAGCCCCGCGCTACTTGAGGAGAGTAGTGCGGGGACCCCCGGCACTCCCCATGAGAGGGGCGGCGACAGCGCAGCCGCCCCGACGCTGACGCTGTCATGCCCCCTCAGCGCGCGGCATCCCTGGGGACGCCCGTGGGGCGCCCGGGTGTGTGCCAGGGATGCCGCGTGCTGAGAGCAGCGCGCGGCATAGGGGGGATCAAGCTGAGCGGGGAAACGCCCTAGGACGTTGGAGATCCAAATTCAGATCCCCACTTAGTCATGAAGCTCGCTTGACAACCTTGGCACAGTCATTCTCTCTAAGCCTAACATACAGGATTGTTGTGAGGACAAAGTGAAGTAAAGAAAACCACATGCAGTGTCTTGAGCTCCTTGGAGAAAAGAAAAGATACAATCATGCAGATAAGTATGAGATGCTATGCTATATCCTGCCAGCCCCATAGTACATTCTTCCACAGTTTAGGGAAATGAAAGGCAATGAGGAGGGAGCAAACTGCATAATAATGTGAAAAATATTCTGAAAGCATTTTTAGATGTACTAAACACCACCTTATTTAAGGGAGCTTACTCTCAAGTAAGTGTACTTAGGACACCACCCTTTAAAAGTCATTTGCTCTATTTTAGGATAATTGGGACCCAAACATTTGACAATTGGAACTGCATTGGGATTGCAGTCTTCAAGAATTCATATTTACTGTTTTCAGTGGTAAAGCTGTTGACTGTAAACATTTAATTAATGTACAACCTGTGCTTTCTGTCATCCCTTGCCTAGGCACATAAGGCTGTATCTTATTTCAGTTGGTAATCATTTTACCTGGGCTTCTATCCTTGAGTTTTCTTCCATTTTTCTCTCTTATTTTTTTTAATGTTTTGACAGTAGGTCAGATTCCTGCAGAACAAACGTTATAACTTTTGTCAACTTTGAAGGTTTTATATGTTTTTGTTGCTGCCGTTTCTGCTCGACGCCGCTTCTTTTATTTGACTTACAGATTTGTTTGGAGACCACCGACTCCTTTTAAATCCAAAAGCAAGCATCGGCAAAGGAAGGAAAAATAGCGCTATTTCTTTTTTGCCAGGAGAGAATACCTATTTAACATGTTTTCCACATAACTTGTGTGTGTCCTTCATACATTAATCATTAAGGGGGCGTATGTGTATTTGTTTACCCGGACTGGATAGTCATTAAATTTGTGCTCGGATATAGCTTTTGCCCTGGAGCTCTATGCATCAGGATGGTTTTAATTGCAGGCAGAGGAGCCACTGGGAGGCTTTCCCTCATGCAGGCACCTGCTACAGATGATTTCGTCCCCGCATTTGCCTCTAGCAGGGCCTGGATCCATCTGCCAATACCTGTCATTATCTGAGTCAGGCTTGTCAAAACCATGCATCCCTTTAAGCTCTCCAGAGTTCCAGCAAGGGACCTTTGTCAGTTTTGTTGGCACTTACAGGCCGGCATGCACCTGGTATTTAAATGGCAACAAAATGTGTTTTGATTGTTTTCCTTCTTTAATGAATCTACCTGAGGGACATTTAGCTCTTTATCTAGCAGCATGTAAGCGAGTCTCTCAGATATACACTCTTGGTATGAAGAGACAAAAAAACAAACACCCCCCCCCTACTCTTGTGCTTGTGCTATTATACTGATCCATCTGCCATAGGTATATAACAAAAAACTGCAGAACTCCCCTAGGAGTTTATTGCTGTGGTAATTTACTCTAATGATTTCTAAACATATTTAGCCAGCTTTATGAAGACCTCATTAGAATGTGACTGAATGCTAAAAATGTAAACGATGCCTCACTGTAATTTAGGATAGCCATTATTAAGTTGCCATGAAAAATGCTTTGAAATGTGATGTGATGAAGAAATAAGCAACCACTGAGATTTTGTGTGTGCCCCCCCCCACACACACACACAGACACACACACACACAGAGATTGTTCTGGAAGTATTCCCGTGACTAGAGACTGTTGGATCTGAATAGGGCATTTTCATGGATATTCAGGAAAGCTCCTTGAGCAGGTATCATGACAGGCAACCTGATAGATATGAGGGCAGGGATTCAGTCTGTGTGCCATCTCTCAGCCAATGGAGGGAAACGCAAATGGAAACCATCTACTACAGCTACAAAGGCAGCCTATGTGTAGGCTAGAACAGGTCCTGACCTATCTAAAGCCTTTTGGGTGCAGCATTCTCTTGGGTCTGAACAGCTAGAATACTGTCTTGGTGCTCTTTGTTCACCTCCCCCAACATTTTCCATGAGCCTATACACAAAATACTGAAAGCTAGAAACATAATTTAATAAATTGGCAGTTGTGATGAGGGCATGAATCCTTATTTGCCATTTCAGCCCATCAGGCAGTTATTGCAGATGGGTGAAGAATAAGGGGAGCCAACATGGGCCGGCCTCTCTCATGGTGTGGCGACCTGGCCCATGCTTGGCGGCTCCCCCTGTGCCGGGTTGCTGCTCACCGGCACCCAAGGCAGGACCAAGCTACGCAACCGGAAGCCCTCCCCCCACCAGGGGTCATGCCAATGGCCGAGGCTGGGCCAAGCCTACTGGTCAGGTGGTTGCTGCGGCCACAGGCTGGCTCCTGCACTCCCAGGCCTCCCTGCTGATAGGGAGGCCAGCTGTGGCCGTAGTGCCTGCCAGAGCCACCTGCTGCCAAGCATCCCTTGTCCCAGCCCTGCCATGCTGCTCTTTCAGCTGACAAAGCCTCCATCAGCTGAAGGAGAAACCTGGTGACCCTGCTGCCGCACACCCCTCAGCCCGGCCTGCCAGGTTGCTTTTTCAGATGGTGAAGCCTCCACCAACTGAAGGAGAAGCCTGGCGGCATTGCCCTCGCCCGGTCCTGCCAGGCTGCCCAGGACCAGTGCCACTGGAGCTGCCACTGGCTAAGGTAAGTGGGGCATGGGTTGGGCGCCTGAAGCAGGTGTTGCTCCCAGACATGATTTTCCCCTAGTACATCTCTGGGGGACCCTAGGGGAAGTGACCATGTTCTCCTATAATTTCTTATTCAATGGGGAACCAAGGAAATTTATAGCCAGGTGTGTATGTTAGATTTTAGTAGGACGGACTTTAATAAATTCAAAGGCATGGGGAGAGTCATTCTATTGGCAAGAATTCTGGAAGAGAAAGGAACAAGTGAAGGATGGGCTCTCCTGAAGCAGCAGCTCTTGTGAACTCAAGCCATCACTATTCCAACCAGACAGAAATATGGTAGGGGATCCAAAAAGCTAATGATGATGATCAGAGAATTCTGTGAAGATCTAAGGAAGAAAAGGGAAATGTTGAAGAAGGGCATACCTTTAAATTAGAGTATCTAGACACTCTGCTAGACACTGTGGGCCAGCTGTCAGAGAGGCCAAAGCTTGAAATGAACTGAGAATGGTCAGGGAGGCTCTCTGCAACAAGAAAAACTTCTTTGGATGTGTGAGGAGGAAAAGGAAGATAAAAGTGGCAATAGACCCACTGTTAGATGAAAATGGAGAAACTGACAGAGGACCCAGAGAAAACAGAAAGGCTTAAAACCTACATTGCCTCATTGTTTCCCCTGAAAAATAGAGCAGGCTTATCTAGAGATAGTAGTGGACAAGGCATGGCAAACACTGGACAGAGAAGTTGTTAAGAGGCATCTAACTACATTGGATATGTACAAATCTCCCAGGCCAGACGGTATGCATCCACGAGTGCTCAAAGCACTTTCTAGAGAACTTGCAGAGCTCCAATTATCCAATTCAATAAGAATAAGTACACAGTTCTACATCTGGGTAACAAAAATGAGAAGCACACATAATGGATGGAGATAAACTTCTCAGTCACACAGTATGAACAGATGTAAGGGTACAGGTAGACTGTAAGTTGAATATGAGCAGTCAGTGTGATGAAGCAGCAAGAAACATTAATGCGGTCTTGGAGTTATCCATAGGGACATATCGTTTGTGGGTTTGTTACATTATTTGTTTTCTAGGCCACCCTTTCCCATAAGGGCTCTGGGCAGTGTACAACATCAATCAACAACAATAAAAATAATAAATTATCAGCTGTATCTCAACACCATAATCTTGACTAAGGGGATAACAATTAAAATATAAATGATACCCCCTTAAAAGCTAATCTTCGCATTAATATAAAGGAAAAGGGGAAAAAAGAGGAAAAGAGAGGGGGGAGGGGAGGGGCGACCAAAAGATCAATACCACTGCTGTCCTTAATCATAAGCATGGTAGAACAGCTCCCTCTTACAGATCCTGCAAAATTGTACCAAGTCCTGCAGGGTCCAGGTGTCGCTTTACAGAGCATTCCATGAGGCTGAGGCCAGAGCCAAATCACAAAATGTCAGTCCTTCTGAACACCACATCGGTCAGGCTGCATCTGGAGTACTGTGTACAGTTCTGGATGCCTCACTTCAAAAAGGATATGGAAAGAATGGAGCTTGTGCAGAGGAGAGCAACAAGGATGAGGAAAGGCTGAGGCACTTGAGAATGTTCAGTCTGGAAAAGAAGGCTGGGGAGAGGGCATGATTGCTTTCTCTAAGTATTTGAAAGGCTGTCACTTAGAAGACAGCAAGGAGCTTCTGTTGGCAGCAAAGGGTAGGACTCACAATAATGGGTATGACTGGGTAGAAAGGTACCTCTGGGAATTAGGGTTTTTTTTTTACAGTGGGAGTAGTTTAGCAGTGGAATCAGCTGCCTAGGGAGGTGGTGAGTTCCCCCTCTGTGGCAGTCTTCAAATCAGCAACTGGACAAACACTTGCCAGTAATGATTTAGACAGATCCTGTGTTGAGCATGGAGTTGGACTAGATGGCCTGTATGTTCCCTTATGATTCTACAGGGAGATGCATAGAGGAGGAGAAGGAGTTTAGATTTATAACCCCCCTTTCTCTCCTGCAGGAGACTCAAAGGGGCTTACAATCTCCTTTCCCTTCCCCCCTCACAACAAACACCCTGTGAGGTAGGTGGGGCTGAGAGAGCTCGTAGAAGCTGTGACTAGCCCAAGGTCACCCAGCTGATGTGTGTGGGAGTGCACAGGCTAATCTGAATTCCCCGGATAAGCCTCCACAGCTCAGGTGGCAGAGCTGAGAATCAAACCCGGTTCCTGCAGATTGGATACACGAGCTCTTAACCTCCTATGCCACTTCTGCTCCTTGTGAGTGAGCTCCTTGTGAGCGCGCTGTTCCTTTAAACAAGCCTTCACCTGCCCATCCCTTATGTGTACAACTGTACACATTTGAGCTACAATGCCCACCAGTTCTCCTCCAGAAGCCACTGGCAAACCCCACCCCTCCCACTGACTCCTATTGGGTGGTTGGAATTGCATTTCTAGGATGTTATTACTTGTGAAACATTTTAATAAGCTGACTTCTTCTTTAAAAAAAATTTAAAAAGAAATGTTAAATGCTTTACATGCACCTTTTCAAAAAGACAAGAAAGTTTAAATCTGTTTCTTTTTAAAAGTTAGAATACATGTAAGGTAAGTCGGAAATGAAGATCACAGAGACAATTACGAAGATCAGTGTTAAATCTCTCAGTGATACGTATTATAAACCAAAAACAAAAAGGAGGAATCCAGCAAAACTATTGATATTTAAAGGCAAAAATGAATGGACTGTTTTTGTTTTTGTCTGCCATGACATTTTGATGCGTATATGTGAAAGAACTGTCTAAGCTGCAGATCAGTCTGTTTGGATGTTTGCTTGCTGAAGCTATCCCACTGCAACAGAGGGAATCCACTTCCACAATTGAAAAGTGAGAACTGCTGCAGGCTGCATATGAACTATCCACATTCAAAATGAATCTAGCTCAAGAATTAATTTGTCGCTCCTTTTTCCAGTACAAGCCTGCTGTGCAGAGCTCAGGGCCCAAGGATCGGAGGGAAACTGGTATCATTTCTGGGGTCTCGGGAGGGGAAAAACATTGCCATGCTATGAGCTACTTGTGACATTTCAGAACTAGGGGTGTGCACTCAGCTGAAAATAAACTGGAAATTGGTTTTTGGTCAGCTTGGGGATACTCACTCACAAGTCTGGGAGAAATGAAGATCTCCTGGAATTATGGGAGTGTTTCAGGTTTTAGGTAGCAGGAGCTAAGAGGGAGAGAGAGAAAGCTGGCCCACCAAACAGCTGCTTGGCAGCATTTCCTCTCCCTTTAAATTTCAAAGGGCTGTTAGTTTCTGTGGGAAGACCTGGCATCCAAAATCAGAACCCAGGCTACCCTAATAAAAAATAATGGCCCTTTAAAACTTCAAGGGACTGTAGAAACCTACTAACAGCTGATTGGGTAAACCTAGTGTGGAAGCTAGATTTACCACTCACAGTAGAGAGGCTAAGTCTACCCAGAGGACACGATGTTCTCATTATGTCCTAAGAGCAGACTTGGCCTCTTTTTTTTTCTGTCTAGTCATATCTGATTTATAATGAATTCTGATGGGGTTTTCAAGGCAAGAAACATTTAGAGGTGGTTTGCTGTTGGCTACCTCTGCCGCTACCTCCATGTTGTGATCCTGTGCCTACCTCTGCGTTCATGACCATGGTGTTCCTTGGAGGTCTTCCATCCACACACAAATCAGGGTCGAACCTGCTTAGCTTCTGAGATATAACAAGAACAGGCTATCCTGAGCTATCCAGGTGAAGCCTTTCTACCTATGAGGAAATAATAGACACATTATTTCATGTGATTTGTAGACCTGGCCTGTCTACCATCCATAGGAAATAATTGCTCCATTCTCTCCTATGAATGGTAGACCTTGCCTGCAAGGCCATGTCAACCCAATCGGCTGTTATTCAGCATCTCCAATCCTTCTACATTTTAAAGGGCCTTTGTTTTCTATGGGGGCAGAACAGGCCTCTGGTTTCTCCAATTTCCGAAACAGGGAAATTGCTAAAACTTTCCTGAAAAAAAATCCCAAAATGTTATGGAGAATCCCAAACATCTGGGATAATGAAAAAGTGCCCTCTCACATCCAGATCCAAAACTGATCCAATTTTTAATATATACATCCTTATTTAGGACTATAATGTAACAGAAACTCCTCCTGCATGACCAGTGGTGGAATTCTAATTTTTTAACATCCAGTTCATCCCCCCTCACTGCATGTTTTACCACTGAAACATTTAAGGAATGATTTAGCAAAATTCTATAGAAGAGAACATAAGAAATCATATTCTTCTTAAATGGGTTTGTCCAATTGGTATCCTTTTTTAAAAGAATGTAAACTGTAATTTTTAAGTAGAAATGAAGGCAAATGTAATTCATGATAGATCACTAAAAAGAATATGCTTTATAAATATCTAAAGTTTAAAATCATCTTTAATCTGGCACACCAGTAATGGACTAATATGTCTTACCAGTCAAATCAGATTTCTCCATTCTTAACATACTATCAAAAATAACAAGTTAGCTTTTTTCCATCAAACATAGCAGGAGAGAAATCCTTATATGTGAAATTGGCTGTTATTCTCCAGGAAGCTAGAAAGACTCTTTTGTAATCATTTAATAAAGATGTCCCCGAATCCACAGTATTTGCTTGACTAAGTAGAGCAGCCCAAAACATTTGCAGAACATTTGCACTTTGTAACATTAAGAAAAGGTCTCACTGGTTTTCCGTTTTTCTTACATTGAATTTTCTGCAATAAAGCAGATTCTCTAAAGTGTGCAGGATCAATAGAGTTTCACATCTTAAGCCTTACTAAACCAATTTAGCCGTATCACTTTGAAGGTATAACTAACTAGATTAAGAAGTACACAAAGTGCTTAAAATTTTTTCTGGTGCAGATACTGTGACAAACTAAAATTCATGTGTTTGTATGCACAAGATTGCTTGAAGCTCTTTAATTCACTACTGCTTGGTAGGTAGATAGTTTTAAAGTAGGGATGCTCTAATTTAACCTTAATTACTGACATAGGTATGAAAGAAAAAGGAACCATGTGCCAAACCCTCAGAAGTTACTCTGGAAGATCCACAGACATTTTTAAAGGGCAGTAACAGGCTTGAATCAGAGCCATGATAAAGGTAGAGATTCACCTCTTAGCAATAAGTCACACTTAATGAATGATGCTTTAGTTAGCATGCAGATCAAAGTTCCTGTGAGAGACATCTCATCATGCCCTAATAATAGTTCTCACTAACCATTGCAGTCTCTGGCATTTGTGACACTAAAACCCAGGCACCATCTAAGTTTCCTACAGTAATTACAAATGTTCTTTCTGTAAATTTAATATCACAGCTCAAGAAAAAACTATAATCTGTCTTAACACTAAACATAACGTAGTGTGATGTTTACCTGCTGGGTCTCATCCCACATCTATGAGCTTTGGTGGCACAACAGTGTCAATGGCAACATGATTTAATTTTTTTCTGGATAATGGGATAGCTATACATCAGTCATCAGTATAATCAGAATGAGAGAGAAGGCAAACATCTGTGCTTCTGCTTTGTGCAAGGGCCAGTTACTATGTGATAGTATGAGCAGCTAGTCAAAATGCACACATTTAATACAAAACTCAGTGTGCTAAATACACCGTGTGTGGTCCATTGTTCTGGGCCACTCTGCTGCTTTTCACTTTTGCTTTTCTTGTACTAGTGTATATTTTTGTTCCTATTGAGCGTAATGATGGCTTGGAAAAATGGAGATTTAAAATCTTATGCACAGTACTATGATTGCAGGCAACTTCTTCCAAAACCCAAATAGCATTCCCTTTTATCCTGGCTTGTCCAAAATGCCTAATACCAATCAGCTTGCAGTCCAATCTGAAAGAAACTGCAAATACTTGCTGGAAGTCAACATGGCTGTACTCAGTGGGAAAAGAAGGTGCAAACATCTGGTAATTGCTTTAAATTGGCTTGTATTTTGAACCTCGCACGCACACAGTAAGGCGCCAGCTGTAAAGAAATGATTTCTGATGCTACCATTTGTTCCAAATGTGTTTTTTATTGGACCATTTGAATATAGAACAAGAACTTCATCATTCCCAAGGTCAGTCAACAGAATTTTATTGGATGAGACTGGAGCAAGTCTCTCTCTCTCTCTCTCTTTCACACACACACACACACACACACACACACACACACACACACACACACACACACACACACACCCCTCAGCATATTACTCTGATAAAAGATATCACGGGTATCTATAGGAATAATACCAGAGAAGGCTCAAAGTAAAATGCAAAAGGAAGATGGAATGTGGAATAGATGCTAGAAGTGTGAAAGTACAATCAAAATGAAAGGAGAGATTGGATGGGGGTATTGTGTGACAGGACAGAATCAGCTAGAAGGCAAAGAATATTCGTATACATACGGTGAAGATGAAAAATTAGAGGGAATGACCTTTAATACCTTGTACTCTTAGTCTAGCAGGTTTGAAGCACAAGGAAAAGCAATATATTAATTTTAATTAAACAAATAAAAATTACACAATATATAAGCAAAATTTACATGCTCTTATTAACTGCTAGTGCACCTCCTAAAGAATAGGGAGTCCTTTTTTTGTGGGGGGGGATTTTTGATCCTTCAGTTGAGGTCTCATTGCTGTGTGTCATATTTCCAGAGATTATTGATATTGTGTTTTATTTGAAACTAGTGAGGGGTGATTTCTACCAGCAAAACTGTCCTTGGGCTCATTAAACTCCCATAGTACCATGGCTCAGGCCCCTATGCGGTACCACTGGCTGTTTTTAAGGTTTAAAATATGTCAATAAATCTAATCACTAATCTCACATATAACCTTAATGCCATATAGAAAAGAATGTTAATTAAGAGTCATTTATATGTCATACTTTTTAATCAAAATGTACATATATTACTACAACTTGCAGTTACAAATCCATTAATTAAAAACAGGTTTATCCGTATGAACCCTATTCCTACTTTAACATCCTCAGTAAATTTAAATTTCATTCTCAGTTAAAATTAGAATGTGTAAAAATGTCCAAGCAATGATTTCATACAAGCTATCAATATCACCTACTATAGATAACCAGTGAGTAATTCAAAATACTCTCTTGGAGACAGAAGTTTAACTTAGGTTCAAGTTCATATATTGGTATCACTTTCAGCAGTAAAGTATAAATTGCTGTCGTTATGAGTGCTAACTGCTTCAAGACAGTGTCTTCAACATACATGAAAATAACCCTTTTCAGTCATAACAAATTTGCCAATTCAACTACATTTAAATGTATTTTTTTTTGTTCACATTATTTATAGTCTGCCTTTCTCACAGGTACTCGAGGCAGATTACACATAGTGAATCAGTACAATCAGCAACATGGGATATTCAATAAACAATGTGTTAGGATTGTAGCAGTCTGGAACCACCCAAAAGTTCTGAAGCATAGTATGACATGGCACATTATGCTGTACAAAAATTATATAATAGAATCTTACTTATAGCAAGCTGTACACAGCAGTATAGCCCATGGTCCCCAACCATTTTCCACATAAGTTTATGAACCATTTTGTACAGTGCAGTCTTACAACCTGTGCAGAAAGGCCCTTTTGAATAATTCAGTTTTGCATAGGTAGATAATGTCACATGCGGTCACTGTTTGAATAGGACCATCCAGGTACTTTCCAGCTTCAATATACATCAGAAGCTCAGGTTACTTGTGGGTATGAGCTTGTGCATACCAGAAATGGAAAATATGTGCCTTGCTGTATTCACATAGCATGGTGACAGCACATAATAAAATCTAAGTTTCTTACATCTATATTTGGGGTCCCATATGCATGTCTTGGAGTCAAGGATGGTGCTGCCTTAACCAAGATGTTGTTATCAAGTTTTATATCTATATAAATCTTTATATAAACATCGTTGTGACCCATACATAAGTTGAGGAGTTACTTTGCCTTAGAAGACTTTGATCACGTAAGGAATTTGTGAGCCCCATTTTGTAAGAATGAAGCCTGGGTATGATGATGGAAATGAAAATTGTACTTAGGGAGAGCCCCAGGAAATGATTTGATCCCTCCAGAATTGCTTTAACATTGAATGGTGGGTGTCAGATTTGGTGCCATTATCACCCCAATATATAAAAAGAGGATAAATTAAATTCATCCAACTATAGTCCAATTAGTCTGCTCAGTGTCATGAGCAAACTTTATGCTAGACATGTACAATCAGATTTCTGAGAGTGGCTTGATTTTAGGATCAAGATGGCACAAGATAATCCAAACTTTAATCACTTCACCACACTGGTGCTCTATGATACATCATAGTTTTTATTATTATTATTTATTAGTTTTGTATACCACCCTCCCCCGAATGGCTCTGGGTGGTTTATATCATGTAAGTTGAGGACAATTTATTAGTTTATGATTTTAGTTTTATTTACTCATTTATCTGTGGCTTTGAATATAATGGAATATGTTTGGCATGGTCTCTGAGCCATATAACAAATATATCAGTAGAGAATCTTGCTGCTTTAAAAACTGTGTCAGAATGTAGGTTTTAAGACGGTTTTCCGAAGTTTTGCACAGTTATAGTTCTTAACCCCATTTGAAATTGATAAATTTTGCCATACTTGGTAAACGTTGAAGAACTTACCATAGATTTGCCATTTATTACTTCTACCATCCAAGTACTAACCATGACTGACCCTGCTTATCTTTTGAGATCTGACAAAGCCTGAACTATCCAGGTCAGGCTGTGTATGTTGACAGACAGATAGATAGCTTAGAATAGCTGTAAATAAATATATTACACAGCATTAACAAGAGCACATTCTATACATATTAATGTGAAATTCATCCCAGCATTTCAAACCGTGATTTTCCTTACATACAGTACCTGTTCATGTCAATGGCCCCTTTCGCACATGCAGAATAATGCACATTCAATCCACTTTCACAATTGTTTGCAAATGAATTTTGCTATTCTGCACATTAAAATCCAGCTGCAAAGTGCATTGAAAGTGGATTGAAAGTGGATTATTCTGCATGTGCGGAAGAGGCCAATATTAATTTATAGTAAATTGTTTGCATCATTTTGAGAGGATTAAGTGTAATCAATGTTTACTGACATTTACTTGTCTGCCAAGTAGATCTGCTAAGCTTGTGCATAAAATTTAAATAATAAAAGATGCCTAGTAACAGATAAAAAATGCAATAAAATAAGTTCAGAGCACAGCATAGTTACACAACTGTTTACAGAAATAATGTTTTTCGTCTTTGCGCATGCACACCAAAGCCAAATATTTGAGGCCAATGATTGCAGTCGTGCAGTGTTGGTTTGAATATGGCACGCCTAGATCCAGCTCCCAGTTCAGCCATAATTTTCACTGGAGGACTTTGAGCAAATTGCTTTTTCAGTCTAATCTGTGTTGCATTGGTTTGTTGGAAAGAAAAATGTCCAGTAGTTCTATATATAGATAAGTCATTTCCTAACCATCCATCACAGTCTAATGGAAAAACAGACCCTAGGACAGAACCATCAAGGTTGGGGTGTGAAAACAGGAATAACTGAAAATTAGACTTAACCCCTACCTTGACTGGTATCCTTGACTTTATTTTCTGCTTTGGGTTCTGATTTATTCCTGCGTGGGAAAGTGAATCACTGTACTGGGGGAGGGAGGGGTCACTGCTGCAGTAAGGACAGAAGCTGTCCTTAATCCTTCAGGGTTCTGATCCTGACCCACAGCAAGTTGTAATGTATTTCCATGCGCTGAATTCACACTGATCTTCTGTACTTCTCTGTGCTTTTTGAAATATACACACCCTTATTCCCCATTCACTGTTGCCCAGAAAAATGGTGTATACTTTGATAGTTAATAATACCAACATGTTTTGGCTTTCAGAAGGACATTGGCCAGATGTCACAAAAGTTGCTAATAAGTTACAATCAAGCAGATGGCAAGCTGAGGTTCCCTTGAAGAAAGGAAGATTTCTAGTTCTTGCCTTTCTCCTATCTTTCTCTGGCCAGACTCTGTATTTCCTTAGGATACATACTGATAAAATCCCACAGTATGAAGCCAAAGAGAAAAAAAAGATGTCTGTACACACCCTAAATCTACTGAGAATACTTGCAGAAGGACTTTTAAAAACAGTACAATTGTAGTAATCCTGAGTGTCTAGACTGAGGCAGTTGTATGTTTCTTTTCTGAGCCAAATAACTCAGTCAAATCTTTTTTTAAAAAAAATTGTTTAGCCTGCTAAATGGAGTGCTGTGGAACATGGCAAATGCCCATCTGTAAAAGAATTGTGCTAAAGTTAGAAACTTGATTTAGGTTACATTCTGCAGCTGTTTCCTTTTTTAAATGTGCCCTGGACAAGTTTATGTGGATCAGATTCAACCCACGAAAGAGACAGAACTGGCAAGACAAGGAAATTAAGGTCACAAACAAGTCTCTGGATGGTTTGCACTGACCACTTTGGGGATAACGGGAAGTTCTGTTTCTCTTGAACAATGCACAGGAAACACATTTTCTATGGGGGGAAATTGCTGTTACAAATAGCTACCAAACAATGGATTCAAGCAGTGTGAACCTTTAAGTCAGGGATTTGAACAATGCTATTGGTCTGGATTATCAAGCAGTATAGACAGATGGATAAACAACGAGCTTCCAATCTGTTTCTTATGGTTTCTGTTTCCCTGACTGCAGGGCTTTGAGAAATTCTTTCAAAGGGAGTTTTTGGAATTGTTATAGCTTAGACAGTGAAGTTCCAGACAGAGAAAAAATGAACTGCAGGCTGTACTTATTAGTGCTTTCAGTATTTTGCATCTGGTGTTCAGATGTATTTGTCTTCCCAGTCAGAAATGATCCTAAATGTTAAGGCAGTGCAGGCACAAAATGTTGTATTTCATCTCAGGTATCTTTGGGAAGAGAAATGAACACAGATATGTACACAACACAATCAAGTGCAGACCTGTCCAGTATGACTCAGAAGAGTCCTGTATTTCTTCTGGCCCGTAGAAGTTCACAAGCATGTGGAGAAGCAGATCAAAGAACTTTTAGGAAATCCAAGCACCTCTCCCTTCTATCTCTGTGCCATGCGTGTTACTCATACTCTGAAACATTATCAGCTTGCTTGTGAGAAGCTAGATGGAAATATGGTGGCTGCACATGGGCCTCTCAATATAGTGGATGCAAATGGGCCTGCAATGTCCATGCCCAGGGTGAGAGGCAACACCTGAAAACCCCTCTCCAGGCACAGGTACCCCACTTACTCCCAACGGATGTAAAATGCATATGAAGATTTCAGCTTGAAGGTGTACAGTCCTACTGGAAAAATGAAGAGGTAGCTGCTCCTTATTCCTCTTCTGCATGTTTCCTGGCTTGGTGTACATTGCTTGGGCCAAGTTTCTTTGCCTTCCCAGGAGCCTAATGAGTTATCCAGCCACAGTGGGCATCAATTTCAGGTCCAAAAATAGATCCTTTCCATTTGAATCTCACTATTGTGCATTCAGAATTTTTTCACACTGAATATATTATGTGTTACCAACATTATGTGAGTCTTTTTTTGGTGGTTTTGCTGAGTAATTAATTCTATTTCAGAAATGTGTGTTTTCTTTCTTCCATTAGAAAGAAATCATGTTACAGTATGCTTTTCCATAAAAGATATTTTGGAGTCAAATAACCAACTGCAGGCAGATATTAAATTTATTCTTCTCTTTGTTGTCATTCCCCCGGACACGGACACACACACACACACACACTCACACCTCTGAATTCTCCTTGAACAGGAGGGGGGGAAAGGAAACAAATGGCAGTTTTAAGTGAGCAATGCATGTCGTATCTACGAACTTGGTTCATACAATTTCCATATTTTGAACCAAATGGCATTCCCATCCTTAACTCAGAGAACTGCTCTTTGAGAAAGACAGCCCTTGTTCTTAAAAACTAATGGGCCATGGCTTAGTAGAGGCAGCATGACTGTTTTATCTGTGGTCGGATTGTATATCATGCATCACTGCAAAGTTTTAAGGAATGGTTCAGATTGAAAGATATGAACCTTAATTTTTTTCCTTGTATTTCTAAAAGGTCAAATGCTGTAAATACTGGCCGGATGACACAGAGATATATAAAGACATTAAAGTTACTCTAATAGAAACAGAGCTGCTAGCAGAGTACGTGATTAGAACGTTCGCAGTAGAAAAGGTGAGTGTTCAGAGATATATTTTCTCAATATGTTCCTCCAACGTATTTAGTCATGTCACTGTTAAAGTTGTCACGTCTTTCGAGAAATGCAAGTTAACCCACTTTGCAGATTCTTCTGTGGCTAGTCCTCTACTGCCTCCTCATGGTGAGGACAACTTTTGCCTTCCGTATTTTCATTGACTGATAAAATCGAAAAGGGAATATTCTGAAGGAGGGAATATTGCAACTGTGATAGCATTTTTAAAAAGCTTGTGTTTGCCTCTGTCTTCTTTTAAATGAATAACTGAAGCTTTTTTTCCCACCTCCCATCCCTCTTCTTGTTTTATTTTCTGATGGATGACCAGAGAGGTGCCCATGAGATCCGAGAAATCAGACAGTTTCACTTCACAGGCTGGCCAGATCATGGTGTGCCTTACCATGCAACAGGACTTCTAGGATTTGTACGGCAGGTCAAGTCTAAAAGCCCACCTAATGCAGGCCCACTGGTTGTACACTGCAGGTAACTAGAAGAAAAGAAATTTCTTCAGCCTGTCTAGCTGAGAAAGTTTAATTTTGTCTCATTCAACTAGACCCAACAAAGCATGGGTAACGTAACTCTTATGTCATTTTCTCAAGCACAGCTGATGATAAACTACAGTTAGTGGAAAATAGCAGTAAACTTTAACATTCTTATTAAGAAGGTTTTTTTCTGATGTACCAGGATATCATTAATCTGGACAAATACATTTAGGGGCAATTCAAATGTTAGTGAACCCTTGTATGCGCCACTTCTATGGAACAACTTACATGTTACATATGCCACATTATCACCATGGAGACTTGCAGCAGGACAACACTGCAAGTTCCCATGGGGGATCTGATTCTGTTTGGTACTGTGGTGTGGGGGAAGGAGGGGCTGCTGCTCCCCCCCCCATTACATTTACCAACATGAACATTTGACCTGTTGGGGGACTGCAGGGCAATTAACACCCCTTAGCACTGTTTCAGTCAGGAAAATGGTGCTTTGAGGAGAGCAGGATCCCCACCTTCCCTTATACCATGGCCCTAGCCAGAATTGGGCCCCTAGTGGTGCCTTTGGAATTCCTATTCAGAACATACAGTTGGCATATGGCTTCAATTTCCAGTGGCAACCATATGGAAAGTTTAACACCTTTTTTTTGCTCTTTATGATGGCATTCCACTGGGCAGCCATAGTATTTGTGTGTGAATCATGGTAACTGGCATGTTGCTGTTACAGCCATTCACATGGATTGTGACCATTCAGAAACCACTGTGTGGAAGAATGTGTAGAATAACATTTGAACTCGTCCTTTCGGCCCATTACAACATAATCTATCGAAATTAACTTTTTCCCCAAGGGAGTTTTAATATTTTGCCATCATAATTACTAAGCAGTCGTAAGATCTAGAGACATTTGATTCAAATGAAACCAGAAGTGGCTGTTGTGGGTTTTCCAAGGCTGTGTGACCATGGTCTGGTTGTTTTCGTTCCTAATCTTTCATCCTTAACATGCCATCAGAGGCATGTCACATTAAGGTGTGCCACAAAGAGAAATACATTTCACCGTGGCATGCCTTTGAAGATGCTGGCCATAGATGCGGGCAAAATGTTAGGAGCAAAAACTGCCAGACTCTTTGATGAAAGTAGAAGTTCTTTGAAATGTAATAAGTGTACACTGGATTTATCTTGTCCAGTCCTACAGTAGAATTTCTTACATATTAAAGTGCAGTTCTAAACCATAGCACAAAATTGTGAAGTAAGTAGAATTGTTGTGATCTTTATTAAGTGTGCCATTTCAGAAAGACTATAGTTTTTTTCCCAAATTCAACCATAAGAAAAGTAAGCTATTATGGTTAACATCCACTCATGGGCATATTATCCATGGGTTTGGTTTTTAAACTTAGTGACCACTACGACATTAATTACACACTGAATGAGGAAGTACTTTTTATGGGTCCTGCATTTACCATTTATATTTCTGAGAATTCAACTGGTGCTAATTATGCTTCATGTTTACAGTGCTGGCGCAGGCAGAACTGGATGCTTCATTGTCATTGACATTATGCTAGACATGGCAGAAAGAGAAGGTGTCGTAGATATATACAACTGTGTAAGAGAGCTTCGGTCTCGAAGAGTTAATATGGTGCAAACTGAGGTATTGTGATCATTTCCTTTGGATATTCCTAAAATTGCATATGATGAAAATGCAACTTACCGGTATTTGACCAGAGGTTGAAATTTAGATCAATTTCAGTTTGATATTTAACACCAGTTGTGTATAAGTACAGAAGTCTGCTAATTTACATTAGATAGGGCAGGACTGGGACTGAGAAAATTAGGACTGGGACTGAGAAAATTAGGACTGGGACTGAGAAAATTAGATAGGGCAGGACCAGGGACTGAGAAAATGGGGTGAGAGTCAGGGTGCCAGTGGACATTGGGATGTTCAGGGAGTTCAGGAAAGGTTGTGCGGCCCCAATGACTTTTGAGGACAGACTTGAAGGAAGAGAAGAAAATAGCTTGACTGGAACACTGGGCTCCACATTCCAGGCCAAAGCAACAATGTGACAGAAAGCATGAAGCATTGAGAGAGAGCAGAAAGTTGTCTGTAGTAAGATTTATCAGGGGCTATGACTGGAGCAGTGAGATAGAATCTCCAGACTATACACTTGGCTCCTGCCAAAAAAGTGTGATTCCATCAAGGGAGAGTAATATGCCTCCCCTTGATTGTAACACCCTGCAAACATTAATTTATCTGACTCAGGGGTACTTCCCACTGGCAATTAATCCTGGGGTAGTCACCCGAAATATCCAGGTTTCCTCGCGATCTTCCCACTGCCGAACTGTGGAACACAGATCAGTCCCGTTTCTGATGCCCCCCCTCCTTTATCACGGGATTTTCCTGGACCTGCTTGTATATGCACCTTCTTGAAAAAACACTCCAATGGGAGCTAATAGGAGATGGGGGCTACACCTTTGAGGGTCCATAACTTTGGCCCCCATGAGCCAAACTTCACCAAACGTGGGTGGTATTATCAGGAGGGTCTCCTAAAGGTGCTGCTAGCTCAGTGGTGGTGAACCTTTGGCACTCCAGATGTTATGGACTGCAATTCCCATCAGCTCCTGCCAGCATGGCCAATTGTAGTCCATAACATCTGGAGTGCCAAAGGTTCGCCACCACAGTGCTCGTTTAGCAATTGCACCCCTGACAGCAGGCACTCCCCCAAGGGGCAAGCCTAGACGTCTTCACTAGAAACATGCTGCAGTTAGGATGTTGGAACCTGGATGAAAAGGTGCCAATTCTTTTGAACTTGGTTATATCTAGATTAAATTTTCAGTGGGAATTCAGCCTCAGACAGGGTTAAGCTTCAGTTTGCTATCCCTCATTCTACTCATAATAGCAGTTGGACTCAGGCCTTGTTACTGCTGAAGCGATATCCCTGTGACTGGGCTGTACTACTTCAAACTGCATGTTGGGGACTCAATGCTAAATTCATCCCACATGGAAAACAAGATGTTACAAACAAGGGCCGTTTCCGCACGGCGGCGGAAACGGCGAGGTCGGCGCATTGCGCGCCGACCTGAAGACGCTGGGACCGTCTGCATGGACGGTCCTTGAAGCAGCTGGGCAGCCGGCGCCGCGGAGCGCCGGCGCCCAGCCGACCCGGCCTGTCCCCGGGCCTCTGGCGCGTCGCCGAGGCCTGGGGACACGCCCCCCTGGCCCTGCGCACCTGAAGCAGGCGCGCAGGGCCAGGGGGGCGTGTCCCCAGGCCTCGGCGACGCGCCGGAGGCCCGGGGAGAAGGTGAGTGCCGGGTGGGGGAGGCGGCATGAAGCCGCTGCCGCTGCCGTTAAGCACCGCAGCGGCTTCATGCCGGCGCTTTCAAAGAGCTGGGAAGCGCTCTGGGGAAACGCCGCCTTCAGGCCGGCCGGGCGGCGCGAGGGCGGCGCGGCTGCGTTGCAGCTGCGCCCCCCGTGCGAATGGCGGCCTGGAGACGGTGTTTTTACCGTCTCCAGGCCGCCATGAATTGCCCGTGCAGAAACGGCCAAGGATTCTAGCCCAGCTCTCTCCCTGGTACGATTCTTTTCTATATACAGGGAGTTGGGAGGTTTGAGGAGTTCTGAGAGTTATGTGAGTCTTCCCTGTTCACTGGAAAGGTTTTCTTCTCAGGCATTTCAGTGAAAAATACACTATAGAATCAAGAAATGTATTAAACTTACAGGATCAACTGTAAACAAAAACTACAGCTTGTTATGATTAGCATCATGATGACACTGAAAGCCAAAACCAAGGGAAAGGCTAGTAAGGAAACTGGTTTTGGTAACCTGGATGGGAGACTGCTGTAGATATAGAACACTGTAATATTGTACTATAATAAGCTGAGATTCTTTGAGACTCGTGGGGGGATCCATTCCTTCTACTCACTTGCCAGCTAGCCTGTGGCAGGGGCTGCAGCACCCTCTCCTTCCTTTCTGTTTTTCCATTTATTGACAGACTCCCAGATCATGTGGCAGTGGCCCTGGTTCCCTGCTTTCCTTCTGCCTACCTAGCTCATGTGGTGATAGCACCCAGCATGGTGTAGTGGTTAAGAGCAGTTGATTCTAATCTGGAGAACTGGTTTGATTCTCCACTCCTCCACATGAGTGGTGAACTCTTATCTGGTAAAGTGGATTTGTTTCCCCCTCCTCCACATGAAGTCTGCTGGGTGACCTTGACCTAGTCACAGTTCTCTCAGAACTCTCTCAGCCCCATCTACCTCACAAGGTGTCTGCTGTGGGGAGAAGAAGGGAATAAGCTTGTAAGCCACCTTTAGTCTTTTTACAGGAGAGAAAGGCTGGGCATAAATCCAAACTCATCATCATCTTCTTTCTTTGTGTCCCTTCCCCTGAGTTCCTTTTCTCACTTTCAGATCATAGGGATGGTTATTTCACATTGTCTGCACTGACAACATTCTTGCTTCATTTTCTGCATAGGGGTCAAGTTTGGAATTAAATATATAATAATGAATGGCTGTCGTTAGTTTTCCAAAACAAGTGCAGGATTGAGCTCTTTAAAACATTGATAATCTCTGGATTCAGTTATAGTCTGACCCTAAACAGGACTACTCAGAATCCTACTCAGGTCTATGTAATGTTCTTAAGATTACAAAGTTAAATACTGTTATTTGCATAGGTGCTAAGAATGTGTTCATGTTCAGCTGATGTTTGTTTTTTCCCTTCAGGAACAGTACGTATTTATACATGATGCAATATTGGAAGCTTGTCTGTGTGGAGACACAACTGTTCCAGCTTCTCAGGTTAGGTCTGTATATTATGAAATGAACAAGTTGGATCCTCAGACAAATTCAAGCCAAATCAAAGAAGAATTCAGGGTAAGTCATATTTCTAAAGTCAGATAATATGAACTATCCACTTTGTTGTCAAAGGGCTTTGGGCCTTGTTTTGTTTTCTTCTTTCAATCGGGCTACCCAGATCATATCATAACTTTCAGGAGCATAGATTGCTCTTGAGGATGAAATTCTGAAATATGTAGACCTGAATTTCTGAAGGTTTTTCATCTCATATATCACTTACCTTGTTTTATAGACTCTAAACATGGTGACTCCAACTTTGCGTGTGGAAGATTGCAGTATAGCACTTTTACCACGGAATCATGAGAAGAACCGATGCATGGATGTTCTTCCTCCAGACAGATGCCTACCTTTCCTCATCACAATAGATGGGGAAAGCAGTAACTACATTAATGCTGCACTGATGGATGTAAGCTCCTTTTTGGATGTTAACAGTTAAGCAAGAATGCACTGCTCAACAAACTGGAAAGTACTAGAAAGCGCAGTCAGCACAATCTTTCTAATTTGCTTTACCAAAAAATGACACAAAATCTTTAAGCGCTCAAATACATTTAAGATCCCACATATGTTATATTGCAGCTCAGGTCTGAAAGCTTTATTGAGAGCACTAATCAATGGGGAGGGGAGCTTATTGACGAATGAAATTTGCATCGCTGCCTCTTTACTAGCGCTTAAACCTTTAACCAAAAAGCTTACGAAAGGAAAAGGTTGCCCACAAAGACAGCTTAGTGGCATAATAAGGTTTGCAGCAATATTTAAGTTTCCTCCCCTTCTCATTTTTTATAGCAATTAACAAAGAAAGAAAATAATTGCCTGTCAGCCTAGATAGTACACAAGGCATTACCTCAGTCACTTTGTTCGTTTCTGACTGAATGAACATTTCTGTTCTGAATGAATGTTTCTTTTTCTTCTTTTTTAACCACAGCCAAGGAAATTTTAATAGCACTTATAGGGTATCAGTAGAAGGATACTTAAACATGTTTTATACTCTCTAGAGATGTATAGAGTATATCTGACATTTCAGAGGAACAACTAATTAAAGCTGTCACGCATACATACACACATGCCAAGAAAGCAGCTTTCAGAAAAGGATGAACACGTTCTTAAATAAATTTCCACAAAGGTAGTACTTAAAGAAGAAGAAATATAAGAAATTTGCATTTATATAAAATTCTATTGGCATTATATTTATGCTAATCAAAGTGTATAAAGGAGGAAATGTACAGTATGATAGCATCATTATGTTGATTCCAACATAATTCATTGATTGGTACCTTCATATGACTAATGTGGGACCTTGGCCCAGTGGTGCTGAATTAAATGTCCTCAATTATTGTTGTGTTCTGACTTCAATACTGATTGACCATAGCATTGTCACTATGTTAGATCAGTATCAAGCCTTGGCAGCCTTTATATGCCTATAGCAGTGCATGCTTAAATGGTTTCCAACATCAAAATAACCAGGCCAAAGGTTGTGATTAGGCTTCCCTATTTCCTTGATGATCCCATTTGAGTTGTGGTCCTTTATAAAGGTTCCACAAGTTGTGATGCAGCTGGCACAATAGTGACAAAGGTTAGACCAAGTGTACCTTTGAGGTATATCAGTATCGGGAGGTTTAAGCATGAACCTATCTGGCACAGCAGGCATGAGTCATGGATAGGATTGCTCTAATAAATACTGAATGCCCAGGTAACATCTGCTTCCGTTAAATCTAGAGAGCTGTTAAATTTCCTGAGTCTGTTTTGTCAATAAAAATGGAACATCTTCCAGGAATGTTTTCTTTCTCTTTCATTTCCATGCTGTTCTGAAGGCATTCAGTGTCACTGTGTTATCCATAGAAGCTCTAAAAGTATGACCTTTAAAAAAAATCCATCCAGAATTAGGCTAGAACCCAAAATGGCTGCCAAGTCCAGGGATGTAGGTATAGATTTGGGGGGGTTTCGGGGGGGCCACACCCCCACCCGCTCCTAGGGCATGGCCACGCCTCCCCAAGCTAGCAGCACCAAACTTTTAGGGTACCTTTAGGAGACTCTCCCAATGATACCACCCAGGTTTGGTAAAGTTTGCTTCAGGGGGTCCAAAGTTATGGACCCTCAAAGGTGTAGCCCCCATCTCCTATTACCTTCCATTGGAAACAATGGGGGATGGGAGCACCCCCTTTGGAAGTCCATAGCTTTGGACCCCCTGGACCAAACTTCACAAAACCTGGGTGGTATCAGTAAGAGACTCTCCTGATGAGACCTCCCAGGTTTGGTGAAATTTAGTTCAGGGTGTCCAAAGTTATGGACCCTCAAAGGTGTAGCCCCCATCTTCTATTAGCTCCCATTGGAAACAATGGAGGATGGGACACCCCCTTTGGGAGTCCATAACTTTGGACCCCCTGAACCAAACCTGGGTAGTATCATCAGGAGAGTCCCCCAAACAATCCCTGAAAATTTGGTGCTGCTAGCCTAAACAATGCACCCCCTACAGGCCAAAAACCAAAAAACACTAAAAATGTTTTTAAAACCCACAAACGGGTGGGTGGAGCTTCAGACATGAATGGGGGGGTTGAACTCGAGAACCCCCCCCCTTACCTACGTCCTTGGCCAAGTCCCTGTTAAGCTATACCAAGAAATCTCAGCTGCAGGTTTGAGATGCCAGAGAACCCCTTGTAAGAGTGAGGGCAGCATGGGAGGCCGTGAGTGCTGGAGCAGATGGGTGCAAGCAGGGAAAAGTGAGGAAAGCAGGAGCCCTCAAGGGTGGAAGAAGCTGAGATGGTACAAGAAAAGGGGAAGAGACTGATTTGTTCTCTCCAGCAAGTTCTTGCTCATCCTCTCATAGCTCTAATCTTGACAGTTTTGTTCAACACGATCATCTTTTTTTGTATTACAGAGCTATAAACAGCCTTCGGCTTTCATAGTTACCCAGCATCCTTTACCAAATACTGTCAAAGATTTCTGGAGACTGGTTCTAGACTACCACTGTACATCAATAGTTATGCTAAATGATGTGGATCCTGCACAAGTAAGTCGCTGTAACTACTTGAATTGAAACTGTACATTATAGTGTAACGTGTTCATGGAAGTACTGTCAAACAAGCATACTGCAGGAGAAGAAGAATTGGTTTTTATACCCCCCCCCCTTTTTTTTACCTTTAACGAGTCTTAAAGCAACTTACGATCACCTTCACTTCCCCTCCCAACAACAAACACCTTTTGTAGTTGGTGGGACTGAGGCCGTTTTTGCACGGCCACACTGCGTGGGTGCGTCGGCATAAACAACGCCGACACACACACACCCCCGGACCGTTCGCACGTACGGTCCCGGTAGGGGTGGGGAAGACGGCGCAACCTGCACAGAGGCTGCGCCGTCCCCCGAATGCCTTACCGTCCCCTCCGGCCTTCCGGCTCATCGCACAGGCCAGGGAACATGCCCCCCCCCCCCGCCCTGCGCGACAGCTCTGGAGTCGCAGGGCAGGGGGGCGTGTCCCCTAGCCTGTGCAACGTGCCGGAGAGCCAGAGGGGACAGTAAGGCGTTCAGGAAAGTGGGGGAATGGCGCCTTCCAGCCACTGCTGTTCACTTTTTCAGAAGACGCTGCTTCTGAAAAAGAGAGCGAGGTACGGAAGCAGCGTCTTTGCGCCGCTTGGGAGTTGCAAGGTTGCGCTGCTGCGATGCGCTCTTTACCGCCCGTGCGGAAAGGGCCTGAGAGAGTTCTGAGAACTGTTATTAGCCCAAGGTCACCCAACAGGCTTCATGTAGAGGAGCAGGGAAAGAAACCCGGTTCACCAGATTATAGTCTGCTACTCTTAACCACTACCATACACTGGCTTGCACAGTAAAATTTCTAATAAAACACTAATTTGAGAGTGAAGTTTCTCATAAACCATTGTGTAATTTGCAGTGAAACACAAAGATGGCTAGAAGAATTGTAAAAAAACAACACGAACAGTCCAATACAAGATTTTTGGAGTACAACCCAAGTTGCAAGAAAATTAAGAAAAGATTATTCATTTTAAAAATAAATTGATAATTGTAGCTAGAGGCAACAATTTAAAATTGGTATTTCAGAGATACACAGTCAGAAAATGGAAGTTTTCCCAATGTTTTCCATTTTGCTCAATGGTGTTAATGACAAATTTACTGAAGTCATAGCAACCAACTTCTCAACACATTTGAAAATTTTAGAAAGCCCTTGCTGTGCAGAAAGTGATGCTCAGACATAACCATACTGGCCTCCATAATTTTTAATAAACACAGCAGCTTATGATGCCAAGAATGCTTTAGACAGTATGTTGTAGTGAAAATAAAAATAAGGCCAAGACCAGTGGTACAAATAAACTAAAAATATTTTTATTCTTCGGTTAATTCTACGTGTTTCTCCAGTAGGCTTCTTCAGGGAGATCTGGTAGCCTTTTAGTGTTGCCTCAACAAGAGAACAAGATCTTGCACCATCAGCCTGATCTTTTATAGCAGTATGGTATAGGCCAGTGGTGGCGAACCTTTGGCACTCCAGATGTTATGGACTACAATTCCCATCAGCCCCTGCCAGTATTGCCAATTGGCCATGCTGGCAGGGGCTGATGGGAATTGTAGTCCATAACATCTGGAGTGCCAAAGGTTCGCCACCATGGGTATAGGCCATTGTTGTTGAACATGGAGAATTGCAGATTATTCCCCTTTTTTTGCAAGTTGACGACTCCATTCTGTGATCCGTTCATCTCTTCTCTTTTTATTCTAAAATAATTCTTGGAATATGGTGACAGAGCATGTTCATCAGATATTAGTCAACCTTTTCCAGAGATTTATGATTCCTCCAGATCAACCAGTGCCCCCAAACCACTAAATTACCTGAAACAGTTTGACAGACAATCAAGTGAATAGTACAAATAGTTCCTTTTATGTGGCATTGATTGAACTTGCAGTGCAGGGTTTTTTGGGGAGGAGGGGCAGGGGGTTAAAAAAAAGAAAGGTATCAGAATTTCAAATCTGAAAACTCCTAACTGGTTCAGTGGCTGGCAATAGTCTACATAGGTTCTAAGTCCAAGATTCATTTGTCTAGTTCACTGGTCAAATGTGTATCCTGCCCTTTCTTCAAAGAACACAGAACTTTCTACATAGGTATTTTCACACCAAAGCTGTGAGATATATTAGGCTGGAAGTTAATAAAAGAAACAAGATCACTCAGAGGGGATTTATTGTGGAGAAGAACCCAGGTCTCTCTGGCCCACGATCCCTAGCCACTAGATTTTATGTGAGAGCTCAAGTACCATTCTTCAGTGCTGAAGCACCATGCTTTGGTATGACTTCCTTGAGAAAATGAATGTCACTCCATTTAAACATTTTTGCTGGAGAAAAAGAGTCTGTAGTGGTGTGTTTTTCCATGGGATTTTACAGAGCCCACAAATATGTATGTGGCAGGTTCCAAATGGCAGCCTGTAATGATGGCTGTTGCCTTGTCTTAAAGAGGCTTATAATCGCCTTTCCTCCCTGCTCCCACAACAGGCACTTTGTGAGGGCAGATGGAGTTCTGAGAGAACTGTGGCTAGCTCCAGGTGACCCAGCAAACTTCATGTGGAGGAGTAGGGAATCAAACCAGGTTATCCAGATAGTTTGCCACTCTTAATAACTTGCTGGCTCTCTCAAATGGTCCTGGCCTAGTCCTCTGCCTGGCATAAATGATCTACGTGCTGCTCTTTCTGCCACCTGAAGCAGCAGGAACAGGAGGTGCAGGCATGGCCTAAGAGTCAGCTCTCTGGAAGCCCAGGAATGGAAAGGAAGCATCTTTCACCCGACTAGAGGGTACACAGCACAAGCACTTGATGTGCCCATCATGACAGCAAAATGGAGCAATATATGAAAAATGCCAGTAATTCCCCATGGAAGTGCATAATTACTGACCCCTGTTCGTATAATAATTCAGACTCATAGTGTGTTCATTTTCATTAAATGGTTTTGCTAGCTGGGTACATGCTGGATACTTACTCTTTTCTGTATTTTTGGTGTATTCATTATAAATCATTGAAATAGTACAAGAAAACCATCGAAGAATAACAATGTTTTTTCTCTAACAGCAGAAGTATATGTTGTTGTTAAAAATCAGAATAAATGCCTCTTCTTACAAGTCAATAACTACCAACTGTGAACAGTACCTTGCATATTTTTGATTCCCAGCCACACTCAGTTGTCTCTGGGGAAATATATGAAAGGCAAAACGCTTGTTTGTAGGAAGGTAGGTTATTTTCGGAGTGAAAGAGAAAAGGCTCTAAGGACTCAGACTTTTAACTGCCACTAAAAAGCGTGTTTGAATTTCTCAGCCATGTTTTGAATATACAAGAGCACTGAGCCATTTCAGGTTTTCATTGACCTTAGCTACCTTGTAAAGCTACTGGGGGGTGATCTGTGTCAGGTAGGACATCTGTTCTGGTACTTCCACCAGCATCCATGACAAGATTTTAATTAGAAGTACAGGTCAGAATTTGGAGGGGCAGACTTCACTGAGAATCCTAACATTTATATTTTGCATTTTAAATTATCATTACCTATATGCCATTAAAGGTATTCGAAATCGAAATTATCATTACCATTTGTCCATATGGTGCATGATTTGTTCCTTGAAAGTTAGAAAAAACTGGAGAATCACCTTTCCAAAAATGCAGGTTTTGAAATATGCATTGGATTGACAGCATATAGGTCTTAATAACTTAGAGTAGTATGATGCTTTAGCAATCTGCTAGGTATGTTGTAAAAAGTCTGTGGCCATCACTGAGATTTTCAGATTAATTTTTCAAAGCTAACAGATTGCTACTCAGGTGAAAGCTATGTCACAAACAAAACTTATATGCACTGCCTGCATTTATAATAGACCTTGACCACATTCAGATATCATGCATAACCATAAGCCTTGGTGTGCTTATGTGTTCTTTCCCCTTTCCCGTTGCACATAAATAATGTTCTGCATAAAAAGTTACTTTACTCCCCTTCTTGCTGTTACCTTATGTTTCCCCTGAAATTGGATCACTGGACCCACAGGATCATTGTGAGGGGATTGGAAGCTGCAGTGAAAAGACGGAATTAGTAAAAATCATACTCCCACCATTTTACAAGTAGTGCTTGGCATGAGCAGGAAAGGCACTTCGATTTCAAGCCAAAATGTATTATTTGGTGGAAGGGGCAGAAAGGCAGCTATTTGGGCAGGAGAATAACTAGTAATTCTAAATACCCAAATACCAAATTCCCATTAACAGAAAGGTTACTTCAAATATGCTAGATCTAAGCAAGTTACTGTATTCAAAGGAGGGGCAGATAGAGGCCAGAAAGGAGAACAAGGCATGTGAAAGATAGTAACTACTGTATTGTCGAAGGCTTTCACGGCCGGAATCACTGGGGTGCTGTGTGGTTTCCGGGAGAGAATGCTGCTAGAACACGGCCATACAGCCCGGAAACCACGCAGCACCCATAGTAAGTACTGTTGTTGATGTTTCATGGGTGTCAAGCAGTGAGTAATCCATAAGAACAGAACCCCAAACAGCTCACCAAAGAAGGGTAGTCTTTTGTCAAGGAAATACAAGGGGCTTCTTGGTAGGGTTGCTAGGTCTGGGTTGGGAAATACCTGAAGATTTAGGGGGTGGAGGCTGAAGAAAACTGGGTTTGGGAAGGGGAGAGACTTCAGTGAATATAATGCCATAGAGTCTACCTTTCAAAATATAATGCCAAAGAGTCTACCTTCCATTGCCTGGAAATCAGTTGTAACTCCAGAAGAGCTGTAGCTACTACATGGAGGTTGATAACCCTAAGGGGAGGGATTTGGTTCCTGTTTATAGCAATGCTTTAAGAATGGTTCTTTGCTTTTCAGGATTAGAAGACAGGAAGGGGCAGGGTGTAGGCTCAGGCACGTAGCCTTTGGCAGGGGAGGAGATATTGATGGGGTCTGAAGAGTATCTTGAGACTCAGAACATTTCCAAATAAGGGAACCGAGAGAAAGATCTCATAAGGAAGGAGGGTGTTTGGTAGCATGCTAAGCTTGATAGTTGAAGTGGGGCTTTGGCAGCCAATTCAAATGCTACTGAAAACGGGATTTTCTTGAAAATTAAACCAAGAATCGGGGGGGGGGGAGGGCTGTGGTTTTACCCGTATGTGGGCATGGATCTAGTGTTAAGGTAATAGTAACAACTCTGCTAGTGAATAAAGCCACACTGCTTAAATACTGGGTGTCCATGATCTGCATGTCACACTAGATGGCTGAATATCTACTTACCATATATACTCGAGTATAAGCCAACCTGAATATAAGCCGATGCACCTAATTTTACCACAAAAAACTGGGAAACATATTAACTTGAGTATAAGCCTTTGAACTTGACTCAGTAGCAGCTAAAAACAGCAGATTTGGGAGCAAGATGAGATAGAGTTGCTTAACAGAGTTTGCATTAGGGATGAGCAGCTTTCCAGCACTCTAGGAACACAAATGAACCACTGTTTTCCTCCAAATGTAGAATAATTCTGGGATTCATAGCCATGCCAGCCAAAACTTTGATCCAAAGAAAGTCATTGTCTTCAGCAACATCAGTATTTGGCAGTAAACTACTGTATGAAGAATTGTATTAATCTAGAATGCAACGCACCAATAACCCTTAGGAGTGAAATGCCTTGGTTTCTTTTAACACAGACACACACACACAACCTAGTTGTAATGCTATGCAGGCTATCCTTACAGCTTGTTTTTACAGCTCTCTGGTGAGTTAGAAAAAAAGCAGCAACATGCTTACCGGATCCCCACATTAGCCCCAGCTCTGGCCACCATCTCTCAGCATAACAAATGTGTTGAAAAAGTCAGCTTATACTCGAGGATATACGGTATGTTCTAAGTAGCCATAGTTGCCTGGAATATCCATTAAAGACAGAATAGATATTCCAGTTATAAGAAATACAAATTACAAGCTACATGATATGTTTTCTAATTCAGTAGCAGATTAGCCAGAACAGTGCAACAGATCGAAACATATAGTCATTTTATGGTGTGATTTTTTTTGTATAATTCAAACATAATACTCTTGCCAGCAGAAAAAAAAGTTGCCTTATATGCATGCTCCTTTTATTTCATGCTTCATTTTCATTATATTTTTCCCAACCTCACTCTGGAGAATTTCTGAATAAGTACATTACTTTGCGAATCAGTGTCTGCATTAGATAATCTTTGTTCACATACAAATTGATGATTGGGATATTGGGAGGTGAAAAATTAAGCAGCTCTTTAGAGTTATTCAGCCTGCAGTTCAACAACTTCCTCAGTAATCCCTTCTGGTACAGTTTCCCATATTTAAACTCAGGGATGAGTTTTCTAAGAAGGGGGAGAGTGACCGTCACAAGCATAAAAAGTTCCAGATGAGTGAGAGAAAAAAATTCCTCTGAGAATTTAAGCACAGATAGGGTCATGTAGGTAGCAATAATCATTCTGTGAACTGCTCACTGTGTCCTGGGGAGCCTTCCTGGCCCTTAACGGTGTGGTTCACATCATGCCATCTTGTCTGCTGCCTCAGCCTATTAAACTGATGCTGACTGCCAAAAGCTGTCATCCTAAATGCCAAAGTTTTTTCAGAATTGAGAAGTAGCCAATACATAGTTGAAATATATGAATGGAGATGGGTAAAAAAAATGCTAAATCAGAATCCTGTATAAAAGATTTGGTTATATTCCTGCCCACACGTACAAACAAACATATACACAAACTTTTCTGCTCAAAACCCTCTTATTTCAAGGAAAAATGGATGTACTGATTGTACCTTGGGAGACAGAATTGGCCTATGGCCATACTGGCAGGGGCTCATGGGTATTGTAGTCTATGAACATCTGGGGTGCCATAGGTTGGCCAGCCCTGGGTTATTATTTAGGTACCTACTTTTGAGACCAATCCAAAGTTTCAAGGAGCTTCAGTGTCCCTGTGAAGCTCTGTACAAAGATGGGCTGCTTCATTCTCTTGGATGCCAGGAAATGGTCTTTGTGAGCATTTTAACTGTGCATCTGGGGCATTCTGAAAAAGACAGAGTTTCGTTTCTTGAACAATGCTTTATGTGTGTGCTGGAACACCTGTAAGTGTGAACAAAATTAATGTTGGAAATTGTTTTATCAGTGCCTTTACATTTATCCTGTTTATTCTACAGTTGTGTCCACAGTACTGGCCTGAAAATGGGGTTCACCGCCATGGTCCCATTCAGGTGGAGTTTGTTTCTGCTGATTTAGAAGAAGACATTATTAGCCGGATATTCCGAATTTATAATGCATCAAGAGTAAGGAACTTACCAGTTATTTGCTCATTTTACTGATGAAAAAGAAACAGAAACAAAAAGTAGATCTTCGTAATAAAGGGATAAAATCAGTGAACTGAAATCTTCACTGTCCAATTTAAAAAAAAACAATTGTATTCATAAAGTGTTACTATTTAGTGTTACATAAAACAATTGCAATTGCTTTGGAGTTGAAGAAAGGAAAAGAAAACTGACTAATTGAAGTAACAACTCATATGATATATGCTGTGTATTGTATAGTGTGCTCTGAGATTCTGTGTTGTAATAAGAATCATTAAATGGGAACGGCGCAGCCCAGGACTTACCCAGGGATGCCATTGCTTCCAGGAGCAGGGATGGCAGAGGGCCTCTTCTCCATGCCAGCCACATAATTCCCTGAGGGCAAGGCTATTAGAAGCCTGACTGGTACGGAATTAGGTGGCAGGGGCATTTCTTGGCTCCGGATCATATTGGTTCTTCTCGCTCACCCTCCCCTTTTTCTTGCGTCTTTTTTGGAGTTCTGTTATTGTTATGTGTGTTCGATGTTTTTGTTTATATGTTGCAGCTTGGTGAGTTGCACATGGGGACTGATCCATTTTGGGGAGGAGGAGTCTGCTCACTGGCTCTCCCCATTATTGGGAACCCCCATAAGGAGCCTTGGTGATCACTCTCCTTCCATTACATGCCACTCCTCCCTCTCTCCCCTCCCCCTCCCTCCACTCGGGTGGGTGGGCCATGTCCAGATCCAGGGCCCCCTTCCCCTCCCTCCACTCCCTTGCATGCCACCCTCCCCTCCCTCTGCCACAGCCACTTTAAGAAACTTGTGAGCCACAACAGGGTGAGGTGAGGGGAAGGGTGGGGTGGGGTGGGGTGGGGTGGGGTGGGGTGGGGTGGGGTGGGGTGGGGTGGCACACAAGGGAGAGGAGGGGTCCCGGCATCTGGACATGGCCCACAGACCTGAGTGTAGGTAGGGGGGAAGGGGTGGCATGCAAGGGAGGGGAGGGAGGGGGAGGGGTTAGGATTAGCAAGCCTTGATGCTGTATTCCCATTCAGAAGCTGCTAGCTGTCTCGCATCCCAGGCAACAAGGGGAGAGCCATTCAGAGGCCAGTGCCCAAATGACTCCCACAGTCTTGCTTCTCCTGGTTTTCCCGAGTTTACTGAGAAATTAGTTCTGAATAAAGATTCTTTTTCAAGTCAGTGGGCTGAGAATTTTAAATTTAAAAACAAGAACAATATTGTGTAGCATATCTCAGATCACCCTGAATACTCCTTCACATATGAGGATTTGTAGTTAAGAAAACAATCTGGTGCCTCATCATCATCATTCTGGATGTAAAACTGAAACTTCTATAAACATTTTACATTTATAAAATTAGTGCTATAAGCATTCTTCCAAGTACAAGCATCAAAGTTTATAGTTACTGTATTATTCATAGTTTTCCTAACAACAATTACGTCATATGCTTTTTAAAAAAGCTTTGTAAAAGTCTACTACCTTCAGCATTATTTCACTATTATGATTCCATATCTTATAGCACACTGATGCCAGATTCAGACATCACTTTAATCCAAATATTAAAATGTCATGGGCACAAACCAAGTTTGTTGTTCATGTTGAGAATCCCAGTTTGAAATGTAGTTGGGCACAATGTAATCAAAGTTCATTTCCCCCATGTTGCCCACACTGATTCTAAGCCTGGATTAAACTTTTGTTAGTGAGAGAAAACTAGCTGTGGTTACCCATGCTCCCCTGCATTCACGTGTCTTGAGTACCTTGAGGAGTGGTTAAAGGTAGTTAAACTGGAGTTGAACAGCCATTTGTGGTTTGAAAGGGAAGGTGAATGAGCAAGGTGTCCCTGTGATCAGGGCTGTGCATAGTTTTTCCAGTCTTTATTACCTATATGCAGAGTCTCAAGAACAAGTATTTCTTTCAGGAAAATAAAATTGCCAAATCTTACAGTTTCAACTGGTGATTTTTGTGTGTGAGGGGGGGAGGGTTGCAGAAGATAAGGGTTCGTGTAAAAATTTGAGGTTTAAAACGTTTCCTGTCCTTGGAACTGCAAAAATCCTGAAGTTTTTTGAAATATGAAGTTTTTAAAAAAAAATATGAAGTATTTAGAGTTATTGGGTATCAGAGAAGGTTTTTCCCTTTCCTTCTCTGCATTATAAACATGCAGAAAAAAATATTCCAGGTTTTTTAGATAAATAAAATCAGATAATATAAAATATATATTTACAGAGAAAAGAATGAATGAAGAAATCTTTATTTAGTATGTTAATGATCAACTGCACAATGAAAATTCACCCTGAAAATTTGAAAATTACAAGCTATAAAAAAGAGCAGCCATAATTGAAACTATATGGCAGTTCTCCTAGTCAGTGATTGCTATCGTATGAATCATAATATACTTGACTTTTGCAGCTGTACTTTTGTTCCATTCCAGCTTATTGTATTTCCTCTATTTTGAGCATCATCTTAATAACTCTGAAATTCAAGTCCTAACTCTTAAATGTTAATAATTTTAGTAACTTGTAGGCAGTAATCTGCTTTAATGATAATTTCAGTTCTGATGAGAATGTGTAATGCAAATCTGGATGTAGTATAAATAATGCTGTTTTTATTCTCCTTCTGTTGGTTGGATCCCCACAGCCCCAGGATGGGTACAGAATGGTGCAGCAATTTCAGTTCCTAGGGTGGCCCATGTATAGAGACACACCTGTCTCCAAACGTTCTTTTTTGAAGCTCATACGTCAAGTCGACAAGTGGCAGGAAGATTACAATGGAGGAGAAGGCCGTACAGTTGTCCATTGTTTGTAAGTAACTGAAATTTGAAGGTGATGACTGCTAACTTAGATGTTTGTCAGACAACTTCATGAAAGATGGGCCATAGACACCTATGTGGAACCTTGTGGTAGTATATCACAAAATACCACGTGCTGGGGACCATAAGTAGGGCAGGGATGTTGCCTTTGTGCTTTGTATTAGAACTTCCTGGAAATATGTAGTTGGCCATTGTTTACCATGACAAGGAAAACATTTGGACTCTGATATATGGTAATTAGTAAAAGCCGAAGGGGATTTACATTGTGAAAATATTGTATGTGTAGGGAAAGAGTTAAATCCTTCCTTCTCTGAACATTACAATTCCTAGCCAGTTCCTCCCCCCCCCCCCCACCCCTTGCAGTGCAGTTGGTGTTAAAATGTATTAAAAAGTGATGAGAGATCTAATCACAAATCTTTCGTATCTTCTCTAGAGTCACCCTGAAAGTAACCTACAGTTGAGCCAGTAGTTCAGATAGGCTGAGCCTTCCTAGTCTCCTTCATTTGTTGCTTAACCTACTAATGTGAAACTCAGACATACCTCTCTAACCTCTGTCCTTGAAGATTGAAGGTCTAGTGGAGAATATTTATCTAAAGCAAAATGCTGTACTTCAAAGAAGTGTACTTAACAATTTTTTAACTATTTCTTCCCAAAAGTTTTCTAAAATGACAACTTTCCAGATGATCATGGACAAGGAGTTTCTTATTTGTATTGTTGAAGGCTTTCATGGCCGGATTCAACTGGTGAGTTGGGAATAGATGGTCTGGTGGATTTGTTCTGAACAGCTGTTTGCATTTGTTGGCATCTTCAGAGGTGTATCACAGAGATACACCTCTGAAGATGCCAGCCACAGATGCAGGGGAAACGCTAGGAACAAAATCCACCAGACCACTGCCACACAGCCCAGAAAACCCACCAGAACCAGTTTCCTATTTGTTGACTAGGAATCCTAATATTTCATCTTGTGAAGTTTAGCTCATTCATGCTGTGAGATCAACATCTGGGAGGTCTTTTTAAATGCAAATTAGTTTCATCACTCTCATTTACTTCTGATATTAACAGCCATGCTACATCTCACATACATCCACACACATACTGGCATGTCACTTCTAGGTGGCATAGAAAAGGGAAAAAACTTTAAAATGACTTTATTTCAATTAAAATACTCAAAGAATGGCACAATATTGTCCCGTGTTTTGGCAGCAGGAATGTTCTTTTCATGCTGCCTGGATGGGACAGATGTGCCATCTTGTAGCTTCCTTTGAAAATTAGCCATTTGTGAACTCTGGATTTAAAAAGCTGCAAGCTAACTAGTCAGCACTCAAGTAATTATTAAGGTTTATTATTTTCCATGAAGTGCAGCCTAAAGATGCTGATTAGAATAGCTGTGGAAATAATAGTTTCCAAAAGCAAAGAGATTCTCTTGAAGATTAAAAATAATCAGAGATAAAGCTCTACTAAATACTATATTTCATCATGCATCTGAACACTTATGCCTCACTTTTTTGCAGCAAGTTACCTTGTATTTTCTTAGGCTTCACATTAATAGTATCCATAATCAATCCCTTGAACATATCATAGAATTCTTTGCTCCTTCAGCGCAAATTCCCCTTGGTTCAGCACTGGGACTTTATTCAAAGTTGGTGCTAACCTAAGCCTTAAACAAGTTTGAGGATGCTCAACAGACATCAGAAGAAATTTGCAGTGCAACAACTCTGGGATGGAGGGAGTACACTGCTTGGGTTTCTTGATTAATCCAGAATAAATCGTTCTACAGTCTGATGATATAAATGGACTAATGACTTTTAACTCAATCTGATGAAATGGTGAAAAAAATGTTAATCAATAAGAAACATTCCAAATTCTAATTTCTTGAGCAACAGTTGGAGGGAAGGTAGCATGATACCTTCCTGATCACATGAAAGGGAAACCACCAAGGAGACTCTGCAGAGGAAGGCAGTGGCAAACTACATCTAGTTTCTCACCTTGAGAGCACCTTGCTAGGGTTGCCATAAGTCAGCTGTGACTTGACAGCACTTCATATGCACAGAGCCGCAGATGTAATGCAGTTTGATTTGGAAAATAATGTTAATTTGTTTTATTTCTTTTATCCTAATAGTAAAGACAAATCCACCTAAATGTAAATGGCCAGCAGTGTGCAGAATCTCTGCAGCAGCACAAAATGGTGGGTGCAAGCTGCTGAGAAAATGAAAGTGGAAGCTAATAAGTCAGGCAGGACAAATGAAACGTTTCCTGCTTTCTGCACTGCAAGCATGGAATGCTTTGAAAACATCTTAGCATTTTCAAAATAAACATTTTGAGGGGAAATAAAATGTCTTCCAAACATTTTGAGGAAAAACCTGTGCAGAATTCCAGCAGGAAGCATTTTATATTTCAGCCTCAAAACATTTTATTTGAGTTGTGCAGAATGGGCCAATGTCTCTTGCCTTGAAAACCCCACCAGGGATCTCTATAAGTCATATGTGAATTGACAGCCAAAAAAACAACAACGGAATACATAGAATACATTTTTGTATAGGAATTTCCACCAACAGCATGACTAATGAAGGAAGGCGATATTGTAATTGTGGGCGAAGACCAGTGGTGGGATTCAAAAATTTTAATAACAGGTTCCATTGGTGGTGGGATTCAAACAGTGGCGGCGCCGCACACATGCACCTCCCGTCCCTATTAGGCAGGAACGTTGCTTTAGTAACCCCTTCTCGGCACTCAGAAAAAATTAGTAACCATGGTGGGCCACTGCGAGTAGCAGAGAGCTGGACTAGATGGACTCTGGTCTGATCCAGCTGGCTTGTTCTTATGTTCTAACCACTTCTAGAGAAGTGGTGAGAACTGGTTGGATCCCACCTCTGGCGAAGACCCTTTATTATAGCAAATGTTTGTGTTGTTACTGTTTGTTTAATGGGAATCTGAAGATGTTGAGTCTACTTTGCTTACACCATGTGAACCCAAACATATATGTCCTTGTCAGACTCCAGGAGACTCTAGAGACATAAATGGCCATTGGCATATCAACATTTGAATCAGCTTATTTGAGCAGAAAGATACACACACACAATGAGAGCACATAGCATAAACCTAAAAAGTAATCATGTTGTTTTGTTGCAGAAATGGAGGTGGTCGCAGTGGGACCTTTTGTGCAATCAGTATTGTTTGTGAAATGCTTCGACACCAGAGGGCCGTTGATGTATTCCATGCTGTGAAGACCCTAAGGAATAATAAACCTAACATGGTGGACCTCCTGGTATGAGCTGTTTAAACTGCATCACTAAATAGAAAATTTATTTCTATTGTCATAAGGCGTGGTGACATTTTCAGTGAGTGATGGCTGTTCATAAAAGCAAGCCTGTTATTTTCAAAGGGAGATAATGAAATCTATTCACTTGTAGAAGTATTTTTACACTGCTTTCTTCCTGAAGAGATTTTGTCTGTCTATGCTAGATTTTTTGTAAAAAGTTTAAAACTTTCAACAGAACATCCTTATTAATTTTCCCTTCTACCAGCACAATCCACATGAATTCTGCTTTTGTGTGGCAGAAATAATAGTTGTGTAAAATGAAATGCCAGATTTTCAAATTATATATTTTACAAATAGCTTAATCTCCTAATATTTATCAAGACTGTGAATTTCGATTTGACATTCAGAGTACTGCATTTAATTATGGCTGTTCTATCTCACAGAAAGATTAAAAGAGTTCAGAAACAAAGGGCCAAGAGCAATTATTTCCTTATAGAATGTTTTATGGAGCTTCCTAAAATGTAGAATTGCTGAAACATTAGCAGCTGTTATATAAAAAATGATATAAAATAACTCTGAGCATCGAAATACTGTAGCTATTTTCCCCATCTATAATGGTGGATAGGTTGTACAGTAACCATCCTGTTAAGTAGCCATGAGGAAGAAAGAATTACAGAACCAATCATAGGTTATAGTAAGGCATCACATCAACCCAAACTTTAGCCTAAACATGCACAAACCCAGCTTGGTGCATTTACCTCATCCTTTCTTGGGTGGGGCACAATCAAGAAATCCTAGTTTAAATCTAAGTCTGGCTTCCCATGATTACTGATTTAAGCAGAGCTAGCTCTATCTCACCCAGCCTATAAGCAAGATTCTTAACCAGGACTTAACCCCAGTTTGGAAACCTGGGTTGTAGACTTGAAACAGCCTCCAGTCAAACCCCATGCCTGCATTCATGCATCATGAAAACCAGTGTTGTTTTTAAACCAGGATTATATCATTGTGCCCTTCATGGGATAGGGAAAGGAGTAGTGTATATACAAGACCATGACAAACAAGGAAGGTTTTTGCTTATGCAGGTTTAATATCTGCTTGATGTGGCATATGAATGAAGCTGTTGTATGTCAAGCAACTAAAAGGCTGTGTAGATAACTAAATAAAGCACCTTTGCAGTATGGTATGTTTAACTATGGTTATTTTCAGATTTTTGTTCCCAGGCTTCCACAGCATTGTACTTGGCTGTGTGTTGTCGAATGCTTTCACAGCCAGAATTATCTGGATGTTGTGGGTTTTTTAGGCAGTGAAATTGAACTTCATCTGAACACATTCAAATGCACCTTACCCCACCCCCGGCCTCCTGTAAGGTGGACAGAGCGTATAGCCTACTGCACAATCACTCCACACTGTGCCACAGACAGAAACACATCTTACTATGATATGCCTCTGAAGATGCCAGCCATAGATGTGTGTGTAACGTTAGGAACAAAAACTACCAAACCACACCCATACAGCTCAAAAAACTCACAACAGATACTGGGCTGACTTTACCACCTCACCACATTTTCTGTAATCTAAATTACCAGGTGTACCTTCTGCTTATTGATTTGCTTGTATGAATAATCTTATTGACAGTGCAGACTGGATTTCAAAACTGATTCACACTGACCATGTTTGAATACAAGCAAATAATTTGAATAGACAAAAAATGGTTTCTTTAAATAATTTTAATTAATAGAACAGAAAACAGATGCCCTTCATTAAGTCCTTCCAACAACTGATATTCTGTGATTTTTTTTACCTTTGATTTTTCAGGATCAATATAAATTCTGCTATGAAGTGGCTCTAGAGTACTTGAATTCTGGATGATGACGCAAATAACATTGGGGGAAAAGCAAAAACCTTTCACCACCACAAAGTGAATCGCTTCATGATATCTGTGTGTATGAGATGAGGACTTCTCAGTGTTATGCTTATATTGCTTTGTATCGGCTCTTTTTAAGAGCTTGGAGGAATCTTTCCAAAACTGCTTGCACTGCCCCTTTTCCACAATATGGCTGTTGCTAGAGACACCTACAGTCCCACAGTAACACACAAATGCACTCCAGTGGTTGGAAATGGCTACCATATATATCCATCAACTCAATAGACCAGCCTAGTCATTCAGTAAATTAAAGAGCACAATTCTATTCTAATGAAGAAATTTGTACTTTTCTGTTGTACTTTTTTGTTGCCGGTGATCCTCTGTTATTGTCAGAACCTAGTGTATATTTTTGTTCTGTGGAGAATGCCTTCTAGCATTTTGATAATGTATTTTTATTTACATTTGTATCCTATTTGCTCCTAATAAAACAAAGTATCTGTAGCTTAAACTGAACTAATAGCTACACTCTCCAGACCACATTTGCTTCATGGAGTTGTATTTTCTGTCCAACTTGTATTGTTTCAAGAAGGGAGAGACTTGATAGAAGTCCATTAAGAAAATGAGAAAAATACAGGATGATCAGATTAATATAGCCAAAGCTTTTTCCCATTTGTTTATATTGTAAATATTTTTTGATTTCATCAAATTATTTATTCATTAAAAAGAAATCTTTTGTGAAGAACAGTGTGTGACAATTATTTTTATTAATCCTTAGAATTGCTTACCGTATGGTATTGTAAACATTTGTTTACATATATAATAAAATCTCATTTAATTTATAGCAACACATGGCATTAAAATTCTTCAGCTAAACCTTGTGAAAATTCTTTTTTTTTTAAATATTTTTATTGATATTTCGGAATTATTACAGATTTATAATGTGTACTTTATATACATCCTCCATATCTTTTCCCCCCTTTTTCCCCTCCCCCTCCTTCTTCTTCTCTTCTTTAGATGCGCAGCAGCAGGTCCATTCTTTTCAATCTTCTTGTCCATTTTTCTTCTGTAATTCCAATTTCGTTTAGCCAGTCTTTGAATTCCATCCAAATCTCCTTCATGTCCTTTTGTTTTTCTTGCCATATTTGATTTCTTGACATTGTGTCGAAAATTTCTAATTGTATTTCCTCCCATATATATTCCAACCATTTCTGCATTGTCCAGATTTTTTTGTCCTTCCACCCCAATGCTATTACTGCATGGGCCGCTCTGATCATGAATTTGAAAAGTTTTCTTTTTCTTTGTTCTATTATAATATGATCCACTATACCTATAAATAGTAAATCTATATTTATCTTTATTTTTACCTTTACATATTTTTCTATGTATTTTATCACATTTTCCCACATATTTTTTACTTCTGTACATTCTAGCCACATATGGGTATATATTGCATTTTTATCCCCACAATGCCAACATTTCAGACTGAGTCCACTTATCATATATGCCAACTGTTTCAGTGTTCTATACCATTTTAATATTAGTTTCTTCTCCAGTTCTGCATATTTATCAATTTTTATCTTATTTATATTGTCTATAGTCCTTTTAATAAGCTCTATGTCTTTCACTCCATCTTGTTGCCATTTTTTCCATTATGATTCTTATCATAAATCCTTGATCTTCTATCATGTTTTTGTATAAAACACCTAAGATTTGTCCTTTCTTTTCCTCATATATTTTTATACAACTTTTCATTATACACTCTTCCTCCCTCCTGGAGGCATTTGTCTTTCCCGGATGCCTCTTAATAGTAACCAGTTGTCTTTACCTCCTTTCTCTAAAACATTAGGAAACGGTATTAGTTATCCTCTTTCGTTGTGCAGGTGTGCTACCTTTTATATTCCTTGTCTATGTAGAGATCTTATTGCTTGTGTTCCTTCCTGTCCAACCATGCTCATAGTGGTGTCAAGATCCAGTAACCCTGGCATCCATTTTCCCTTCCATTTCTCCCAGATTTCCATTGATACCTTTCTAGGGCCTTTTAATTTTTGTCTTTCTATTTTTGAACAACTTGAATATATTCCAAAGCTACCCGTGTTCAAATTTATTTCATTTTCGAACTTCATCCATCTGTCTCTTTTATCTATTTGAATTCCCATCAAACTTTTTTATTTGAAATGCCTCAGAGTATTCCTGTAATTTGGGAGCCCCCCAGTCCATTAGTTTTTTAGACATATAAACTATTTTATTCATCACTCTTGGTTTCTTTTGATTAAATGCCCATAATTTAATTTTCTTGTCCCATTCTTCAAATTGTTTCTTCTTAATCTCTAACGGCAAAGTACGAAATAGATAGAAGAGTTTTGGCATTATACACATTTTTAATGCTACTATTCTCTTAGAAATAGATAGGTTCTTCTCTCGCCACTCCTTCAATTGCTTCGTTATTTTTTTCCATATTACTTCGTAATTATATTTAAACATCTTTTCCTTCTTGTTTGTTAATGTTATACCTAAATATTTAATCTTCTTTTTCACCATTTCCTTCCCTAGTAGTTTTTTTTCTATATTTATTCCCAGGATTTCAGTTTTCTCCATATTAACCACCAAACCAGAATGCTTTTGAAAGTCTTCTAATATTATTTTTAATTCTTTAATTCTTTTAAAGTTTCTACAGGATTAGTTGTTATTAGTAATAAATCATCTGCAAATAAATTTATTCTTATTTCTTCTTTATTGATTTTAAAGCCTTTGATCCTACCGTTATTTCTAATTCTATCCTACTAGATATTCCATTGCTACTACTTAATAATGATGGAGATAGCGGACATCCTTGTTTCACACCTCTTTCTATCCTAATTTCTTCCGACCATCCATTGTTTATCATAATCTTTGCTTTATTGTTTTTGTATAATTCTTTTAATATCGTTATTAATCCCTTTCCAAATCCCATCTGTTCCATTATTTGGAATAAATATGCATGGCTAACTGTGTCAAATGCTTTATAGACATCTAATTTTATCATGGCATATTTTTTATCCTTTCCATGTTCTATCACATTCAATACATTTCTTATGGGATAGCTAATATCTCTATCTTTCACGAATCCGTATTGATCTTGACCAATTATTTTTGGTAATATTGCCTTTATTCTATTCGACAATATTTTAGTAAATATTTTATAATCCTGGTTTAGTAAACTTATAGGTCTATATGATTCAACCTGTTCTGGATTGCGTCCTGGTTTTAATATAGTGATTATTTCTGTTTCTCTCCATGTTTCTGGTATTTTCTGTCCCTTTAATATCTTATTATATAACCTTTGTAATTCAGGTATTAATATTTCTGCCATTTCTTTGTAATACTCTGCTGTAAATCCATCTAAACCAGGAGACTTGTTGTTCTTAACCTTGTGAAAATTCTCAAATGATGTGAAGTGGAAATTCCTTAGACCTAAGCCACAGCCATTATATGACATTATGGCACCCTCTGTTGGTGGGGACCCCTTCCCAGGACCTCCTGGAGCAGATGGCTCCATACTGGTCTCATAGGCCTCAGAAGTGAGGGAGGAGGACTCACTGGATGCATCTCCCTCATGGCTCAACAACTTCCCCAGTTCCGCAAGGGCTGACAGCCAACAGCTTCCTCTTTGGCCACCTTCCTTCCGTGACTTTATGGAGACAGTCCCATCCCTAGGGCCCCAACCTGCCAACCAAGGCCTCTGGGACTTGGTCAAGAGCGCCCTTCCTTGGCCCACTGGCTGCCTGTGTTGCCTCTCCTTCCCAGACTCCACCCTCCCATAGACTTCCTTTGGGGCACCCTGCTTGTCTTCCCTGATGCTGAGGCCAGTGTCAGATTTCTTTTCTCCTCCTCCACAGTGATTTCCTCCTGGGGCCCTGGGCTGGGGGGAGGAAGGATCCCTGGGGCATGGGGAGGGGGTTCCTGGCAGCCTGAGGGCTTTCCCACCAGGCTCAGAGTGAGACCCAGTGGCTCTGGGGTGAGGCCACGGGCTCCACCCTGCCTTCCCACTATTGCCTGTCCAAGTTCCACTAGTTTCAGAATGCTCAAAGGGCTTTTTTTAAAACCAGCATTCTTTTGATTTAACAATCTATCTTGCCAATGAAGCAATACTGAACAAAACATGTGTACGCACATGCACGCACACACAAAAAGAAGGCAGCAGATGGAATCAAGGTGGGTGACAGTTGTGGGTGGGGGAAGATGATGAAGGAAAAAAACTTTCAGGAGATCCTGCTGGCATTGACTCTCAGTAGTTGGGCTTGTAAAAGGCATGCTCAGAAAAAAGCAAGGCAACCACTGACAGCCAAAATGGTTCTGCTGAATGCTTTGCACAAAAAGCTGCTGGGAAACCCCACTCCCAAGCAAACAACCCCAGGGTTAGTGAGCACTACAGAATGGGCCTATGAACTCAAACCCGTCTCCAGACAATATCTGGAGACTTTTATCCACAGATAAAAGTATCACGCAGTAGTTGATATGAGTAGTTGAACTGAGACCCCATCTGAGTGAACAATACTGACCATGATAGGTCAAGCATCTGATTCAGCATAAGGAAGTTTCATATGTTCATCAGTACATCACCACATCTAGTGTCTGAGGCTACTTGTGTGTATCCTTGTTGGAACATATACAATAGCAACTTGCAAGCCTTTGTATTCCCTACAGAAGGCCCTGCTCTGATAAGTGAAGTGCAAAGTGCTAAATAAGTGAAGCTGTCATGGCAGAGCATATGGAGAAAGATGGTCTTGCAAGTATGAGGTCCAAAGCTATGAAAGGCTTTGTATGTGATAGCCAATACTTTAAATTGAGCTTGGTAACTGGTGGGCAGCCAGTGGAATGACTATAGAATGGGAATAATATGCATGCTCCATCTAGCTCTACATGATAGCTAACCTGTGGCATTCTGCACTAACTGGATTTTTAAGTTAATTTTGGGGGGTGACCAATGAACAGGGATGGCTGACTTTTTGTTGGGAGGAAATACTTATATTCTGTCCCCCACAAAATCTTCTCTTGATGGATACAGCTAATTTGGCCCAAAGTCATGGAAGGGTCCATTTATTATTCATAGGTACCTATGTTGCTCTTTATATTTGACAGGAATAAATACTGATCCTATCACTAGCACATTTTCCCCAGTAAATCTTCATTTGTTCCCTCCCTAGTGGACTCAGGCTTGCTTCAAATTTCCAATGAGTCCACATTAGTCACCAGGTCCTTGCATCTCTCAGTGTGTTGAGGGTTAATAATTTAATCTACAATTATTTTGCAAGTCTCCACTTTTTCCCATTACACAGTACACTGTCTTATTGGCTGCTTTTCTGATGTAACTAACAAGATTTCTGCCTCTTTCCTTTTGTCTCTGGCATAATATAGTGTATTCTCAATGCCTTGTTGTGTTTTCTGATAGGCCATTCTGCATTTCATGGCTACATGCCCAGTTCTTAGGCCTTTGTGATACCAAGAGATTTTATATTTGTAGGCTGAAACCGAGTGAACTCCACAATGGAAGCATGTTTCCATGACCTGAACCTTTTGTTGCAGGTTTTGTAGTTTGTTTATGGATTCTATTTGGGTGGACTTCAGAGGTTAACCTTTCTCATTCTTTGCTGCTGCTTCTATAGCTGTTGCTAATTCTATAACTTGGTCCAGATCAGCTTTCCTTCTTCCAGCAATTGCCTTCTAATTCGCTTGCCATCATTCCACAAACAAATCTCTTGCTCAACAATATCCTCCATGTTCAATTAACTTTTGGAACTCAACTACATATTCATATATACTCCTCTCCTCACCTTATGAAAATTAAAATAATTCCCTTTTTTAACTTGCTTTTTTTAAACTTTGCTTTTTAACTTTTAAGATTGCTTTGAATTCTGTCATAGGCGTGCTTGGCACTGTGATGATCAAGTGTGGTATGGGCACATAGCCCTCAATTAATCCCCAAATCAGTACATGTCACCATAGTGAGGACAGCAGTATTGGTCAGCGCAGGGGCGGCGGGTGGGCAGGGGGAGGAATCACACCAAAATTATTTTAGTGCCTCCTCTTGTGACCATACCACTCTGGCATAGTAGGTTGGGGGGGGGGGGTTCTTCTCAGATCTCCTTGCCCACGTGCTAGCCTAAAAAGGTGATATTGGTTCTGCAGAGAGGCCTTCTCTGGCATTGCCATATTATCTAAAGTATGGTTTCTGGCTCCCATGCCATGTCAACCTAAAGGAATTGCTTTCCAGTTCTCATGCTCACAACCTGCATGAAGTGGTGTAACTAGGCAAACTGGAGCTCTGGGCAAAATCTGAATTTGATGCCCCCCCCCCAAGTGCGTGCCTGCTGCAACGTGCACCCCACGGCCCCCTTGTAGCAATGCCCAGTGGCATATCTAGGCAAACTGGAGTTTGGCGCGCCCCCCCCCCATGGGCAGTCGCCCTCCCCCACTGTGACCAAGAAATGATTTTTCACACCAGGTCGTTTCAAAGTCACCATCACATTATAGAACATGCCCCAACTCACAAATCTGAACACAGCAATAGGCCATGCCACACAGCAGAAATAATTTTTTGAAAACATTTTCAAAATGCTTTCAAAATGTTTTATTACTGCTATGAAAACATTTTATGGCGTTGTATCCAGTCCCTCCAATTGGGGGGGAACAGCATCCCAAACATCCCGCCCAATCTCCCAGGCATCCCACCCAATCGCCCAATGACCCAGGCATCCTGCCCAAATTCCCAGGTGTCCGGACAAACCTCCCAGGCGGCTGCCCAACCTCCCAGGCGGCACCCCCAATGGCCCAGGCATCCCACCCAATCTTCCAGACTGCGTGCCCAACCTCCCATGCGTCCCGTGCAACCTCCCAGGCGTCCTGCCCAACAGCCCAGGCGTCCCAACCAACATCCCAGGCGCCCTGCCCAAAGGCCAGGGCGTCCCACCCAACCTTCCAGACTGCACGCCCAACCTCCCAGACTGCACGCCCAACCTTCCAGGCATCCCACCCAACCTCCCAGGCGTCACGCCCAACCTCCCAGACCCAAAGGTCCTGGCATCCCAACCAACCTCCCAGGTGGCCCGCCCAACCTCCCAGGAGTCCTGCCCAAAGGCCCAGGCATCCCGCCCAACGGTCCAGACGTCCCACCCAATGGCAAAGGTGTCCCACCCAACCTCCCAGGAGTCCCGCCCAAGAGCCCAGGCATCCCGCCCAACGGTCCAGGCGTCCTGCCCAAACTCCCAGGTGTCCAAACCCCATCCTGTCTATACAGAGACTCTATCTTAAATGAAATGTCCCGATGTGGTACCTCCCGCCCCCCCAAAACCCTGGACAAAAGGGACACTGCCCGACAAGTCTTGGTTACGCCAGGCAGGCACCTTACCCGCTGTAAATCGATGAGGCCTGCTAGTTAAAGGGGCCCCCTTACAAGTTTTCCGAGAAGCGCCAGGCTCTCCTCTGCTGCCGCTCCCCCCACTGGAGGTGGGAACTCTCACTTTAGGGGCCCGTGTTGCTTGGCCTTGACCCCGACTGGGGTTTTTCCCCTTAATGTCCTTAACCAGTGCCATAATGGTAATAACAGGAGCATAAGTGAGTGCACAGCGCTGTGTAATGGTAGAGCATGGTAAAAACACTAGCACCTCTGATAACCACTAATTGAACTGTCTATTGAACTAACTCAGCCAGCCGGAGCTCTGCTTCCTCTTCTGGATCCCTCACCGTCCAGAAACAGAGTGGGACCTGGACCACGAGGCAGGGCCTTTTATAGGCTCTGCCTCTGACCCACTCTGATGACATGCTCCTGCGCATCGCGAGAGCACGTCTCCAATTACGATTGGCCTTCTGGGCATGCGCAGATTGGTCCCGAAGCCACCTGGCCCTCTGCGCACGTGTGGATTGGCCACGCATGCGCAGAACGGGCCGTAAAGCCCTCATCAGGCCCCTTTACCCTCCCACAATGGCAGCTGCGTCTCAAGCGCGGCCGCACTTTTATTTCACACACTGTTGCTGAAAATTGATGGTAGGATGCCATCCGTAATGCAGAAGAATAACCCTCCCCTCTTTTTTTCTTTTGTGCAAGTGTCCTGATGTTACTGCACAGATACATTTTGAAGTAGCAACTCAAAAATGTCTCGGTCTCTATTTCTACTCTTAGGAAGGTTGCAGTTGAATTTTGCTGGCAGAATGGCAACCTATGGTATCCAGGGTGATGTGTAGCAGGTTCCAAGTAGGACATCACTTCACAGAGCATGAGTATGGGAGTAATGGGGTTACAGAGAATCTGGGAAGCAAGTAGATTGAGGACTAGTAAGATAAATTGTGAAAAGACCTGTTATTTTTATGTTTTTGTACATGTATTTTAGCCTGGTACTAATTGTGTTTGTTTCTTTTTAATGGTTTTAAAGAAGAGGTTTTATTTATCTAGTAGCTGCCTTGATTACCCTGAGGAGGGCAGAAAGGTGAGGTATCAATTTTGTAAATAAAATTTTAAATTTTGATGAATGAAATTCATTACACACCTGGAGACAGGATGGGCCATGTACGTTCAGGTTAAAACAGGTTCATTTGCATTTGCTGAACATCTTTCGTAGGCTTAGCTCATAACACAAACTGGGCCAATACATTATAATGTTCTGTGTCTACCCTATCTTTTAAAGAACCATAGGAGAACACCCAACCAGACAAAAGACTTCTCTTCTTGTACTTTTAAAAATACATACATACACACACACACACACACACACACACACACACACACACACACACACCCTTCACCTTAAAATCAAATTTGCTAATTTGACTTTTTAACACAAAGCTGAAATTTTTCTCTGCTCTTTGGCTTCCCTTCCATAAATAAGACAATAAAACTAATTCCAGCCTTCCTGGTTTCACTCAAGATAACCAGTTTCCAATATTCCTGAAGGGGACTATGTCCAAAGAGAAACCTCTCCAGGATAACACGATTTCATATACATCTTATTTACTAAAAATGTGAAAATGATTGTAACAATTATTTATGATTTGTGGTTTTCCTAGAATGCATCCTATGCATACTTGTCATATATTTCACTATCATTTCAGAGTAAAATATAGAAAAACACATTTTAATTATCTCATCAGATTTATCTCTTCTCTAACCTTTGACATCTTCATTTCTGTGTTTATTAATTTAGTTCCTCTTATCTAGCTGAAGATGCCTTTAGGTCTATAAGACATGCTCTATCTCACGTCTTAAGTCCTATACCAGGATGTTATACATTCCTTAGTGATATGAAAAGATCTTCCCTGCTTTGTAACTTGCTGACCAGTTACTTTTACTACTGAGACTCCTTGATTTTCAGTTTATATAGATCCCTTATTCTTTTATATCAAATATAATATTCAAGCCTATTTTCCTGTTCCCATAACCTATATGGCTTCTTATGACCCTTTCTACAAAGTACAATGCAAATTAAGTAGATCCTTTAGGAAGTCCCTGGGCAACCCTAATGTGTAAAGTGTAGTGAGGATTATAAAATATGTGTCCTATTTGGGCAGCAAATTCTTGGGGATGCAAAGCAGGTATAAACTTCTCACCTGAGACAAGGAAGGAAATCTGCTCCAGGTCCTTGAAGACTTAATTATCCACAATTCTGATTCAGTGTGTCCTTTAGTCCTTGCAAGTTTTGCATCAAACGCCTGCCAAGTACCTGCCAAGTTAGACTTCATGGGAGCTCACCTTAGTGACAAACAGTTGAAATTGCATTGCAAAAGGCTTTCGCAGCTGGAATCAACTGGCTGTTTTGGATTTTTCAGGCTGTGTGGCCATGGTCTGGTAGTTTTAGCTCCCACATCTATAGCTGCCATCTTCATAGGCATGTCACATTAAGATGTGTTTCTCTCTGTGGTACAGTATGGAGTATTTTGTGTAGTGAAGATGGTATTTGTTTTGTCCACCTCTGAGGCTGGAGTGGAATTAAGTGCATTTTCATGTATCTGGGCGAAGTTAATTTGCAGTCGAATTTCCAAATGGGTATTTGGACACACTCAGTGGTGGGATTCAGCAGGTTGGCAAATGAACTCCATCTGGACACATGTGAATACACCTCATTCCTCTCAGAGATGGACAAAACAAATACCCACAACCACACAGCCTGGAAAATCCACAACAGCAAGCTGAAATTGCCTTAACTTGTACCAAAATCTTATACACCAAGCCAAAGAAGTCTGTTCTATTTTTTCCAATGTTGATAGTGAACAGAGAAATGGGCTGACTCCCAGACTTGAAAGATGTAATTACAGATGCAGGGGAAATATCAGGAGAAAATACTACTGGAACATGGCCATACAACCCTGAAAACCCACAACATCCTGATGATCAAGCTGGTTTTCCCCCAAATCTTTGGTAAGGAAACACTAAAATCATTTATATGGCTGGACAGGCTGTCGTGCTCAAGTATGGTACTGGAGTAGTGCTAAGAATGGTTGTGAACTCTTAAGGGTACTACTGCTGAAATGCAAAGCCCTTAGAACTCAGACTGTTCCCCAACACACATGAACACAGACAATGGTGGATTACTGCTGTCCATTGACATCTGAGTTATTCCACCTCTGCTTGTAGTATTCAGGGGCTCTGGTCATTTCATAGTGTTAAACAGCACACAATGGAACCAGGAAAATCTGTCCTGGTGCTATTCCAATATTTTCAAGTCAATCTATTGGGTGTTCTTTGATGACCATTTTCTGCTCCCATACAGGTTTGCACAGAAACAAGAAACAGAAAACCAAATGAAAAACAGAAAAGCAGAACAAATTTAAAAATAGGGAATAGGAAGCAACCTCATGATGACAGCCCAGATCATTGCTCTGGGACTGCCTCCTGAGATTTTTGGCCATGGGGTTACCAAAATAGTTTCCAAATATGGATAAAATGCTTCAGTATCTCTAGCTGAAGTAATGGGAAAACCTGTCAAATGAAGCTTCTCACACTTGATGCAGAACCTCTCTATACCTACCAGCTCAGTCAGCAGGCCATAATCTTGAAGCAGGAACTTCTCAGCTTGTATGGACTGCCAGATTGCCCCCAGGCTCTATGATCTATCACACTTTATGATTATATTCAGCATTGGACCAGTATGAAAAGGTACCACCGGTTTGTTTCAGCCTCCTTTTTCCTCTACCTTTAAAATTTTCTCTGGTTCCTATCTGATATTTCAGGTTGAATGTCTTTTCTGTGACTTGACTTTAAAATATAACAGACATTTTGCATTTAAAAATAGAGTTTATCATTCTGATATATTCCATACATTCCTGAAAAGCTGTATCACCATAATGGTCATTTTTCTGTAACATTCACAGTGCTCGATCAATATGACTGTTTAAACGAATTTCTTGTGAAGACCTGCTAGTATCACTATAGTAATATGAATTCCAATATGAATTTTTAAAAAGTGCATCTGGACTACTATGTCGTAATTTAGCCAACCTTCCGCACAACACTATTAAATTCTCTTCATAATCAACCAGCCAGAACCATTTTGCAATGCAATTTTAATGAACATTGCTGTAAAAATGCATTAAGAATATGCTAGTTACCTAGCAGATGTAGCCAGGATAATCTTTTTATAACTTGTGAATATCTACAGCACATCTGCAGAATTAGTTAAGAAACAAATTGACTTCAGCTGCTCATCTTTGCAGGAATGGGTTAACAGAACTGCTTGTTCAAAATAAGCTGAATCTACATACCAGGGAAACTGACATTTGGATAAACACATTTAAAGGCTGAGCCACTTAAATAAGATCATAATGTGTGTATGAAGCAATAATGGTATGTGATTCTCTCCTACTGGGCAGAATCATCCCTGCCCCCATTTGCTTCTTCTAAGGTTCATATATGCAAGACCACTGTGTTGTGTTCTGTATTAATTAACGTGGTTCATGATTCACGTTTGGTGGCCAGGGCTGCCATCCTATTTCATTCATAAGCATTCATTGAACAGCTGTGGATAAACTGATTTTTTCAGAATGAGGGGGTAAGAATATAAGAGTAACTTGTTTGCGCTAAGACGTCATAAGTGCACACTCCAAGTGTCAGCTGATTTCACAGCTTATTGATTACAGGTTAAGTGAAGGGCAGATGCAGGATCTAGAACATGTCTAGCAAACCTGCAACACAGGATCTTCTGTCATAATATACTAAAAGTGTCTTGTGCACCCTTGCTATAGGGTTCTTTGCACTCAGCTTCAGTTCCATTTGGAGCATTTGCTGCCAGTTCAGGTAATTTTCCAAGCCTGACCCAACATGGTTCTTTTGAGGAAGCTTCCATTGGGTATGGAACTGCGGCTGAGTCTCTGGTAACAAGCAGATGTACACTCCTTGGTACCCTTCAGCAAATAAGTTGAAACCATTTGGAAACCAACCATGTCTCCTTTCAGCACAATGAAGTATGCCAACATTTTGTGCAGTTCCTTAGGTTCTGTTGCCTGACTTGTTGCTAAGCATGTGAACTACTGAGGGATGTTATATGTGTCCCCTAGAATTGCACCAGCCTGACTTCTCATTCAGCAAGGACTCTTGGTGGAGAAATTCAGGGCAAGTAGCTTCTCTGTGGTTAGTCCAATTTAGTCCTTGTAGAACACCCTCTTGCTCTCTTCTGTGTACGCAACCGGACAAACACACATTGTAGCCGTTTAGCATAATACTGTTTTTACAGACCCAATCAATTAAGCAACAGAGGAACTGAAGGATCTCCCGCTCATGCTGACATTCTTATAGTGGTTTATCTGATTGCAGCCTAGTTAGAAAGGCAACTCCAGTTTTTTATTTTGAATGCCATGAATGGGGTTGGAAAAAGCGGATGGGAAATCTCCCTCAAACTATCAGAAACCATTTTGTGCTTATTCAGTTGTCTTCCAGTTGAGATTTAAAAGTCAATCAACAGTTCTATAACAAGGACAAGTTTGGCACTGAATGAGCAGGGAAACTAGAATTGTGTGTAATAAAAAGGGAAGTAGAATTCAACTATAAAATCTGTGCTTAACAGGCAGAAAACATGTTTATAACCTTGTACTCAGGCTGATAGCCTACCCATATATAAACACACTTGTGGAACAAAATGTAGTTACTCGGGAAGTGCTATGTGTACCTGTTCTAGTGATTTTGTAATTACTATGCAATGTGCTTTGGCACTTAATGTATTGACATTGAAGGGCACTCACATTACAAATCAAGCAGTACTGTGGCGTGACTTAGTGAATGTTAAAATATACTCTGTAAATGTGTTGATATGAAGAGGCTTTCCTTGATGATGACAAACAGGCAAAACATTATGCTCCACTTCTATAGCGAAGCCAAAGCTATCTTCTTGATAGAAAAGAAAAAGCTAAATGCTTAATTGAGGGCTTTTTTGCATTGGGGGGGGGTCAATTCTGGCCCCAAACGCCTTTGGTTATCTCCTTTGGTTTATTTGATTTCCACATGCATTTTTGTGCCTTTAGTTTTCACTGTTTTGGTTTGACTTCTGGTGCTCCCCCACCCCCACCTTTTTTCCACATTTCTTTTGAGACAACTTTTGCATGTGTGTTAAGTACTGTCAAGTTGCTTCCAATTCATGGCAACCCTATGAATCAATGTCCCCCTAGACATCCTAATGTTGCAAACTGAGGGCTGTGGTTTAATTGATAGAGACAATTAATCTCATGTTGGGTTTTCCTCTTTTCCTGCAGACTCCAACCTTTTATGGCATTATTGCCTTTTGCATTGACTCTTCCCATCCTGTGACCAAAGTATGACAGTCTCATTTTAGCTTCTAGGGAGAATCCAGGCTCCATTTGATCTAGAACCCACTTATTTGACCGAGACATTATGTATGAGTTAAAAGGGAACTCCAAATCTGTCTCCAGAAAAAGGTTGGGCAGTGAAGAAAGCTGACAGGAAGAAAGTTGATTCCTTTGAAATGAGGTCTTGGAGGACCTTACTAAATACATAGGAAATGTGCTGCTTGTACCCATACTCTTTACCAAGACAAATACCCGCATCTGGCATTCTCTTGTTTTCTGTCTCTAAAATTCTCAGCTATTGAACTTTGAGAAGAGGCAGTAGTTTCCTTTGATTTTTGTTTTGTTGTTGGAGTTCAGCACTGCCTCATTTTTCTGTGTACAAAATGGAACTTGTAACATCTGTCCTGCATACAAAATGGCACTAGTAGCATCTGTCCTGCATATGTTCATTGCATTAGAGAGATTTAGAGATCTATGAAGCTAAAAGTTCACAGTTGATTATTGCAACAGCAGTTAAGGATGTGTTCTCATAGCGTGCTTCATCATCTGTGAAGCTTTTAGAGAAGTGTGGATGCCCAAGGGATGGGAAAGGCAGCGGCCAACTGTACATCTAGGCTTCTTCAACCAATCTTTTTCCTTTCCATTACTGCTGTATGAAAGCATTGGTAAATTGGGTGAAGCTTTCTCCTCGGACCTAACACAGGAGCTAAAGCAGCTTCTTGGATGCCAAGAGATTGTCTGCTCCACAAGCCTCTTCAGAGTATTCCAAACTCTTTCTGTAAGATTAGAAACTTACAATATTATGAGAGATAGACATGTTCCTAAACTTTTGCTTCTCTTGTAGCGTAGAAAGACTGGGGCCCACAAGCAAGAAGAGTGGACTCTTCTGGGGAAAGGATGATTTGACCCCTCCAAATCCCTCTGAATACTATAAAATACTTTCCACAACTCAGCTCTGGAACTGAAGCATGGGGGGGTGGGGGTGGGGGGGGGGGTGGGGGTGGGGGTGGGGGTGGGGGTGGGGGTGGGGGTGGGGGTGGGGGTAGAGGAAATAATCTTGTGGCAAGAATCAGCAGCTCTCCTCTTTCCCTGCCTTTCCTTGGAAGTTCTTTATCCAAACACAAGTTTGGGAACAGCTTATCAAGGTAACATCAATCTCCATTAACAATAGGGGTCATTTCAGCAGCTGAATGGCAGGGTATCAACTTCTCAGAATCAGTGTAGCTTCCTTACCCATCCACAAGTTCATTTACACGACCCATTGCACAGCTATACAAGTGATAGCTCTTCAAGCTAAAAGTCAACAACGTGCAAACATTTCATTAGGCCTGACATCATATTTGACTTAGCACTTAATGCTAAGTTTTACTGTGCTGACTCTAGCCTTCCCCTTTGCCTTGCTGTCCTTCCACCTCTCAAGCAAGACAGTTACTTCTCAGGAAAGCCCCTCTCCCCAGTTTAAGAGGTGGTGTTTCTTTCCCACATAAGTCTGAACAATTGCTCTACTCCACTGTTCTTAAATAAAAGAACACACACATCTTAAAGTAAACATGGAAGGATAGCAGATGATCAAAAACCACCAATAAGTTGGGGAGAATCTTTTTTGCTGTCAAATCACAGCTTATTTATGGTGACTCCATAGGGTTTTCAAGGCAAGAGATGTTAGAGGTGGTTTGCTATCGCCTGCCTCTGCATTATGACTCTGGTATTCTTTTGAAGTGTCCCATCCAAATACTAGCCATGGCTGAGAGTATATGACTGGCCAAGGTCACCCAGCAAGCTTCCATGGCAAAAATGGAAATTCAAACCTGGATTTTTCAGGTCCTGGTCTGACCCTTTAACCACTATACCACGCTGGCTCTCAGGGAGAACTATACTGCACCAATAAAGCCTCAGGCAAATTATTTCCATATAAATACTGACATTACCTGACATTCTATTCAATTTCTATTCTATTTTATTTGCATTTATTACCTGTCCTTTGCTACAGTGTTAGGGTGGGTTACAATAAAACATGCAACATTAAAATCATGACAGTAAAAACATCATAAAACACAAAAAACAATTCTAAAAACACAGTAAAACCCAATTCTAAAAGCCAAGACACAATCTACAGTCTCCCTCACCCATCCCACCCACCCACGAAAAGGAGGGGTGTATAGACATCCCCGCCCCCACCCACTGGCATAATGCCCAACTTGGGGGGTATCATTAGGGCAGTCTCCTGATGAGACCCTGAAAGTTTTGAGACTGTGCCTTCAGAAATGTGCCCCCCCCCCCCCAGCCTGCAATCCCCATTGACAGCAATGCAGAAAACTCAATGCAGAACAAAGATTCTTGGGCAAATTTCTAGGATGTTCCTGCAGGGGGTGCATTTTTGGATGTATCAGCACCAAAATTTCAGGGTATCATCTGGAGATGATGGCACCCCCCAAGTTTGGTGCAGTTTGGTTCAGGGGGGCCAAAGTTATGGACCCGCAAAACTGTAGCCCCCATCTCCTATTAGCTCCCATTGGAAACAATGGGGGATAGGGCACCCCCTTTGGGAGTCCATAACTTTGGACTCCTTGAACCAAACCTCACCAAACTTGGGGAGTAGCATAAGGACAGTCTCCTGATGATATGCTGAAATTTTGGCGCTGATATGTCTAAATATGCACCCCCTGCAGACACCAATGTCCTGGTGCAAAAAAAAATTTGGTCATGGTGGAGTGGCCGCCCATTGGGGGGGGGCATCCAACTCAGGTTTTGCCCAGGGCTACAGTTTGCCCAGGGCTGCCTCGTTACGCCCCTGCCCCCATCCCTTCCCTAAGCAGAACATGTCTTGAGAAAATAGAAAGACTGCATTGTCGACCTGGTGAAAGTCACCCTTTGTATGGGTATGCAATAGCAGGCCAAAAGCTTAATCAATCCTGGGGTGGCAGATAGTGATGCTTGGGACAGGCTGATGTGGCAGAAAACTGATAAGTGGCATCTGCTGCCCACCTGATGAATGTCATAAAGTCATAAAATATTCATGTGAATTGACAGTTTGAAACAGCTGCTCATCATTAGGCAAAAAGATATAAAGTTTTAGGGAAAGTGGTGTTTTCACCAGCCTATCTGAATACAGCACTGAAAGTATTGAAACAGATGAGAGATAGGAGGAACTGAAGGATCGGGTTCCCTGTAGGTTTCAATATGGACTTCCAGTGTGCTGTTTCAATGAAGGTAACTTTTCTTCCAAGATGGCTGGACTTCACTTGACTCTTCCTAATTACTACAAAAACTGATTGGTAGTTTCCAACAGGAATTTGCACCATTCTTGGGTTCACTCCATCTCCTGCCAATAGCTGCTGAGGAAAGCACATCTAGAGAGAGAAAACAAATAGGGCTGGAGCGAGTTTCTCCCCCTCAGTGTCGCAGCAAAGTTCATCTGCCGAGAGATTTTCTTTGTATTCCAAAGAGAATATCATTAATCACTACAGTCAGAGGAAATTAGCTTCCTTCTGTGCCAAGGCTCTGCTTGTCACATGCAGCAGGCTTGTCTTCCACAATGATCTATAAACACCTCAGAAATGAGCATCAAAAGGTCTGAGGCTTACCAGATATGAATTGTTTCCACAGCTACAAGCATATAAATGGTAGTTCCCAAATCTGCAAATGGTTGTAACCTACAGAATTGCAGGTCATGCAGCAGACAAAAATCAGTCTTCTTACGAGAAAATTGTTTTGTTCATTTAAAAAACAACTGGGCGAGAAGACTCTTGAATAGCTATAAAAATCAGGAGATTATATCCTCCCTGGCTGGCAGTCATTCCAAGAAGAAGCTAGAACTGACTTGCTATTCCGTGGTTAAGGTTCACATCTCTCTAATGGGTATACAGATACCCAGTATGATATACCTGTAACTTGCAACGCTAGATAGGGCCTTTGCATAAAAGAGCAATATAACTTGAATCTGCTGGCTGAGAATCCAGTGCAATGCATCTGACCAAGTGGCCTCTAGCCCACTAGCATCTTAGGGATAAATAAAACTGTTTCTCTTTAAGGTACCACAAAGCTCCCATTTGTTTAGTGCTGCAGGAAACTAATACAGCTACCCCGGTGGAATTCCTTCAGGAGATGAGCAAACTACAAGTAGAGCTGAGATATTTTTATATTCTTATCCTAGTCCCGTTAGGGCAGAAGATGCTTCTGAACATGAAGTATGAGGAACCACATGAACTGCTTGATATAACAGCTTGGTATAACATGACAAATCAATCTGGCTGATACCAAGAGCTGCCAGATGGGAATATGGAACCAGAACAGCCTGCTATCACAGGTATGTCCTGATGGGTCTCTAAGGGCCAAAATATAGGTGTCAATGATTAGACTTACTCTCTATCCACTTGTAAAAGGTAAACTGTGTGTACATATAGCCCTAGTTCACATTCAGATTGTGTAGTGAGGTGAGAGAAGGTTTAACCATTTCCCATTCAGTTTTGGTAAGCAAAACTGGGTTTCCCATGTGCTAATGACAAGTTTAAAAAGCACAGAGTCAGGCCTAAGGTCACATGGAAAATTAATATAAGTCAAGCCAAGCCACATAGAACCAGATTTCTTAAGGTATTTATAAGGCTTCCGAGTAGATGGGGAGGTGCAATCAGGGCCATCTCTGCCCCCAGATTCACCACATTGCCACCTGCGATTGTGGAGAGCATACTTACCCCAATGAGCCCGCCATAGATCTGGCCTTTTGAGGTAAGTTCATCCGAGAAGTCACCCAGCCACTTTGGAGTGTGGACTCTATGGTATTGTAACCCACTGAAGTCCCTCCTCTTCCAAAACCCACCCTCCGCAGGCTCCCCCACCCCCTACACTCCAGGAATCTCCCAATCTAGAGTTGGCAACCCTCACTTGGCAATGGCATCCCGTTGAGATGGACAGATATTTGATGAATGGAGCTTTGACTTTCAAAAGTTAATACCTTGGACATCTTGTTGGTCTTTGAGATGCTACTGGACTCAAATCTCACTTCTCAAGATGGCTGTAGGGCTCAATGAAGTGCAGCCACTCTGTCCTTTTCAGAGTGAGCAGCATTCCACAAATGTTCTAAACAATAGAAGTGATAAAGATTAAACTTTGCAATATGCTTTACATTGATCCAATTCAATCTGGGCAACCAGTTGGGGTTTCTGTCTTCTACTACATCTTTTGTTATATCCTTACCCATATCTGATGGAAGGAGCTTTGATTCTTGAAAGCTTATGCCCTGAAAGGAGACTCAAAGGGGATTACAAAATCCTTTCCCTTCCCCGCTCACAACAAACACCCTGTGAGGCAGGTGGGGCTGAAAGAGATCATAAGAACTGTGACTAGCTCAAGGTCACCCAGCTGGAATGTGTTGGAGTGCACAGGCTAATTTGAATTCCCCAGATATGCCTCCACAGCTAAAGCGGCAGAGCTGGGAATCAAACCCGGTTCCTGCAGATTAGAGTGCACCTGCTCTTAATCACTAAGCTTTTACTCTTTCAAAACAAAAAGCTTTTAAAAAGGAGATTCTATAGTTCTAGTTCATCCACTGAACTAGTCAATAGGATTCTCAGATGCTGTCCAGATGGAAATACAAAGTTTGATTATCAAGTGTGGATTTCAAATAGCAGTGCAGAATTAGCTGTAGATTAATCATAACTCACTCATCCCCAACTGTTAAAGCCCATCAACCTATGTGAACATTGCCATTAAATCTCTGTGAGTTTTTACCCTTCCTGTTATAGCATCAGGAGAGCCACATCTCCTGCTGTAATGTGATACATCTCATCCTTTTTTTCTAGCTAGAATATCTAGCATTCCTCATTCCATATATGGTGGCCTTTGTTGAATGATTTTGAACATCACTTTACTTGCGCAAGAAATTAATATGATGGTCCTATGGTTGCTGCAGTCTTTGATGTCTCCTTGTTGGAATGCAGAATTGGAATATAGAATTGGAATTTTTGGAATATAGATTTGTAATATGGATTGAGTGTTCTGCCGAAATGGTGCAAGCCTGCTGAATTTCACCACTGCCTTAATCTCTTCTGTATATTTTTTACTGTATTGTTCACATCTTTTCTTTATTTTGTCCTGCTCAGTTGATCTTTCATCATGCCTAACCACACTTTAAATTTCCCTTTGATTTATTGGATCTTGCAAGAAAAAAAATCTCCTTTTCATCCTTTGTTGTTGTTGCTCTTTTCTATTTCTTTGCTTATTATAATTATTATAATAGTCCCCTTTGTCTATGAGTGAGTTGCTGGTATGCTGCATTCAGACCCCAGAGCACTCATTTCCTTTCCCAGCCACTGGGAGTTCTCTGAATTCTCAACTTTCCCTTTTTTTAAAAAAAAGTCCCTCTACTGATAGAAGGGGATACAGCAGGGCTAGAGCCAGGGGGAACTTTTCCTGGGGGTCGTGTGCATCCTGTGCCCTCCCCACGCCCCCCACACTGGCACGTGCCCGGTGCGTCGTGCACCCCTCATCCCCTTGGTGCTATGCCACTGGGATAGAGAATTGCTGTTTCTTGAAAATGAAAGCTGGGAATTCACAAACCCTGTCATACATACTGTTACAAAGATATGTCGATATAATATTCTAGTGCCATTTGTTTAATAGCAAAAGTCTTAGTGATAGCCCAGTGGAGGGGTGGCACTGCTGTGTAGCACTGCAGGGGAAACTGCCACGTGAAAGTTCAGTTGCGAGTGTGCTTTATCTGCAGTGACACCAGAAACAGGAAAACCACACAAGGCCCTCCTCATGTGGAAACCATCACTGTGTTTCATATCTTCAAAACTGGGAAATAATGTTAGGTGGTCCACTAGCAAGCCAAAAAGAAACAACTAGCATGACTTTACTTGGAGAATACTGGCCATGTAGTTAGTCCTGAGTCCTGTAGTTAGTCCTGAGGTATATGTGTAGATACTTTTACCTTTGTACCATTGGTTGGAGCTGTTAAATACTTTTAAAATCATAATGGGTAATTTTTGTCAGCACTTGCAGATTTCCAGTCAGCATTTTGTAACAGATGCCAAAACTAAAGCATACTAGAAGTCCTGGTTTCTCATTCTAGGGACAACATTTATTGGGAGATTATTTCTTTTGTTACATATTAATGTCCGATATTTACCTTTGAGAGCTATAAAGACTGGAAAAAATGGTTTATCTAAAATAAATGGTTGGTTTGTGACTTTCTTTTTACACAGCCTAGCTTGGCAGAACAATTCAGAGTGGGGAAGGGTGAGCAGGTTTACACCAATGCATTTGCTCTCTCCAGGGCACTTATTCTGGCAAAGGGGCAAACCCACCAGCACCTGGCCACAACGGGGTCCTAGGAAGCCTGACCACAGCACCCAGCACCCCGCTGACACTACCCAGAGCTATGCTGGCACCCCAGGGGCATTCTGGTGGGCAGGGCCCACCTTAGTCAGCCTCCAGGGCCCCTGTATGCCAGCAGAGTTGCCAGCAGAGATATGCCGCAATATTTGCAGTATATCTCTATTCTCCCAAAGGAAAGGTTTCAGGTAGAAAAAAAATAAACCTATGGAATGTGTGGAGCAGTGCTCAAGTGATACTGTTGCTGCCTACCTGACAGCTCTGGATTGAACCGTTAAACATTTTTTTGACTGAAAATTCAGTAACACTCTGAATATTCAGCAAAAGGCTGCTATAAAGTTCATAGTGACCTTTTTCGTAGTAGGATTATCTTCCTTTTAACTGTATGTTAATCTAAACAAAGACTATTATTCCTATTAAGAGGTGAATGATGTAAGTTACTTTGGCTGCCCCATGGGGAGCAGGGTGGAGTACAAATGAAGTAAATAAATATTATTTGATCTTCATATGCTTCAGTTGGGTACACCAGTTAACATTTTATTCAGGTTCTGCTTATCTTGTGGGAGGGAGAAGCATAACCAGTTGTTGGGCAGGAATCTATGACTGTGTTTCTTGAGCTTAGGGTTTCTTGCTGAGTTTATAATAGACTGATATATTAATCCTGAGTTTTGTAATAAGATTTTTAATTGTTTATGTAAAAAACCTCCTATTAGAGGGATGAACTTCAATACATTTAAGGCTGCAATATTGTGCACACTTGTTTGAAAGTTAGTCCCATTAAAATGGATAGGATTTACATCTAAGTAAGGGTTAAACACTAAGGCTACAATCAGTTGCATTTTCTTGACTTTCATGGAAACCCTGCTGAAATCAATAGGAGGTAGGTATGCAAAGAACAGCTGCCCATGGCTTATTTCAGCATACTATGAGGACTATGTTTATTTAGGGAATTTATATCCTGCCTCCTCAGAGTCCTTCTTAGGGTGACTTTCCATTTTTGCTAAATGCTGCATTTATTTAGTATACACTGGCCAACTTGTATGTGTGTGATTAGTATTTGAGTGTCAAGAGTTCCGAAGCTGGGAGAAAAACAAACAAGAACCTCTTACATGGTAACTCTTGCTTGCACGTTAATTGAATAGATGAACAGCCATACATTGCCAGAACAACAAAATAGCAGACCAGAGGGCACAGTGACTTGTGCAGTCATTTTTCCCCTCAGACAAGCTTTGCTGCAGTCTTTTAAGGAAACACAATATATCCTTGAGCCTTGGCTAAAATGTGAGGTCTGATGAAAGAATTCTTTCTCCATATCCATTTTAAATCAATAGATTATTTCCCAGATGCAAAGGTGGGTTTAGAATTTGGCCAATAATTGCTGCTTGGGTTTGTACAGAACTGCTGTTTCCCATACCTGTCAAATTTTATCCAGCCTTTCTCTACCAGCGTTATGTAGTGGTTAAGTGAGGTAGACTCTAATCTGGAGGACTGGGTTTGATTCCCCACTCTATGAGTGGTGGACACTTATCTGGAGAACTGGATTTGTTTCCCCACTCCTACACATGAAGCCTGCTGAGTGCCTTTGGCTAATCGCAGTTGTCTCTGAACTCTCTCAGCCCCACCTACCTCACAAAGTCCCTTTCCACACGGGCCTTTTACAGTGCCCTAGGGACGGCAAAAACGCCGTCCCTAGGGAGCTGTTCGCATGGGGGGCGTAGCTGCATCGCAGCCGCACCGCCCTCACTCCCCCCCCAGCAGCACGAAGCCACCATTTTCCCACCTCGTTTTTGGAAAACAGTGGTTTCCAGCCGCTGCTGTGTGAACGGCAGCGGCTGGAAGGCACCATCCCCCCTTTCCCAAACGACTTACCTTCCCTGCGACCTTCCGGCACGTCGGCCAGGCCTGGGGACACGCCCTCCTGCCCTGCGACTCCAGAGCTGTCACGCAGGGCCTGGCCTGGGTGACGCGCCGGAAGGTCGCAGGGAAGGTACGTCGTTAGGGCGACTGCACAGCACTGCTTCGTCTTCCCTGCCTTTACCAGGGCCGTTCGCACGAACAAGGTTGTGTGTCGGTGTTGTATACGCCGTTGTATACGCCGACGCACCCCCCAACGTGGCCGTGCAGAAACGGCAAAGGTATCTGTTGTGGGAAGAGGAAGGAAAATGAGTTTGTAAGTCACCTTGAGTTTTCTTACAAGAGAGAAAAGCAGGATATAAATCCATGACAAACAAGAAGAAGAAGAAGAGTTTGGATTTATATCCCCCCTTTCTCTCCTGCAGGAGACTCAAAGGGGCTTACAATCTCCTTGCCCTTCCCCCCTCACAACAAACACCCTGTGAGGTGGGTAGGGCTGAGAGAGCTTCGAAAAGCTGTGACTAGCCCAAGGTCACCCAGCTGGCGTGGGTGGGAGTGCACAGGCTAATCTGAATTCCCCAGACAGCCTCCACAGCTCAGGCGGCAGAGCTGGGAATCAAACCCGGTTCCTCCAGATTAGATACATGAGCTCTTAACCTCCTAAGCCACTGCACAACAAACCCACTGTGCCCTAGCCACCAATAATTATAACATATCAACCTAGAATGCAATTTTTAATAAAGTATGAAAGAGCAAAAGTGCAAATAAGTGTAATAACTATGCATCCTATATTAAAATATAACAAGACCTCACAACCATAATACCAATATTGTCTTATCACAGAACTACAACTGGTAAAGACTTTAACATACAAGTTGTAGTCCGCTTGAAATACCACATGCAGACATGCAGACTAAAAATTTTGTTTCTGTATGGATTTTACAGACAGGCACAGGAGTTCAAATCAGACAATAGTCAATGGTAGTACTCCAAACAACTTGCGTGCTCTGTCAGTCCTTCAAGCAAACTTTGCAGAGGCCATTCAGTTAGTTTCCCATTCTTCTGAGACCTGTAGTGCTTTCCCAGTGAAATTGACGCAAGTACACTGAATATGCAATGTTGAATATGTAGAGTAAACTGCACAGAACACAATCCATGGTAAGCGGCATTTTCAGGAAAATCTTCCTCAGATGTTCAAATATGTTCAGCCAGATTAACTGAAGGACTAAATGGTAGAATAAATCTCTCCCAATCCTGCTTCAGCCTGCTGCAGACTACAACTTGTATGTTAAAATCTTTCCTGGTTGTCGTTCTGCAATAAGACAATATTGGTATTACAAATGTTGGTTCTTGTAGCATTTAAAATATTGGATGTACAGTTATTGCACTTATTTGTACTTTTACACTTTCACACATTTAAAACTGCATTTTAGGTTGATTTGTTATAATTATTGGCAGCTAGGGTGCAGTGGGTTTGCTGTTGTTGTGGTCATCGCGCCGTACCCATTCTCTTCATGTTGGGGGTATAAATCTGAACTCTTCTTCACTTCCCATTTTATTCTCCTATAATAATAACAACACTATGAGGTAAATTATGTTGAGAGAAAGAGTGACTGGCCTTTTGGGTTTCATAGACAACTACAGATTTAAACTCAAATGTCTCCAATACTGAACATGAACAGTTATATTACATTGGCCCAGATTTTCTCCTTATTGCTTTCTTGCCACCCAGGACTCCTATAAAGAAAATATGCTATTTGTTACTGGTTATAAAAGGCAGGAAGAAGACATATGGCTCCATCTTGCCAGGAGTTTGAAGATGCCCTTAAAAGAACCTTGCAAAATGCTGCAGGGAGGAATATGTAATGCCAACGGCAGATATAGTGTTCAGCTGGGATGGCAGGAACTTTCTGTATCATCCAGGTTAATCTCAATATCCTCACATTCCTCTGCACAGTGGCGTTCCTGCCTAGGGACAGGGGGTACCCTCTGTCCCCGGGGGCCCCCCATTTGGTCACGTGGAAGGCGCCAACATTTCAGGGTCGTTTGTGTGTTTTTAAAGTTTTTAAGTGTTTTTCACGTTTCGGCCTGCAGGGGGCGCATTTTTAAGGCTAGCGGCACCAACATTGCATATTACTTTTCCCACCATAGACTTCAATGGGGCTTTCTGTTATGCCCAGATGGCTCTGTGGTAGAGGTTTCAACAGGAGGCACTGTGGTAGGGATCTTGCTCTGGGTGGGGGCATTTCCTGTAGCTGCTGGTGTGAGTCTCCTGAAAGGAACAAGCCAAAGTTGCTAAAATGTGTGTGGAAGAGGGCAGTCTCTGGATGGTACCCTGAAATCATGGTGCTGCTAGCTTTAAAAATGTGCTCCCTGCAGGCCAAAAAAACACCAAAAATACCCCCCAAAAGCCCAAATACCTCGCATTTGCATTTGTTCATATTTGGGCAGGACATAATCAGACAATTTTTGTCCGAATGTGCCCAAATTTGCCCAGATTCTAGCCGAATCTGCTATTTGTTTCATCTGAATCTTCAACCCTCAAAAGTGATGCTGTTTCAGGGTGGGGGAGAATCCACCCCCAAACAGCATCACTTTCAATTTTGTTTTAACCGGAGACCCCAGATTCTCCCTTTAAGGTAGATTTAAAAGAAGAATCTGAGCTCCCTAGTTTAAACACCATTGAAAGTGATGTTGTTTGGGGGTGGATTCCACTGGAGGTGTTTTGTGAGAGTTGATGCCGACATTTGTTTGGTAAATGTTTTGCTGGGGGTGATTTGTGAGAGATTTACATGCTTAATACCCACTTGCACTGGCTTGGAGATGTTTCTCAGGCTAACAACCTACCTCATAGGGTTGTTGTGATTAGGAAATTAGGAAAAGAGTTGGTGGGGAGGGAGCCATGTATGTTTTGCTGGGAATGGGAGGTATTTTGTGAGCTGGTACAAAAAATCATTGTTTGATCATGGTGGGGGAGGGTGGCTGCCGATATGCCGGGCTGGGGGGGGGCGCCAAACTCAGGTTTTGTCCCCGGGCACCAGTTTGCCTAGGTACGCCCCTGCCTCTGCATGGTCCTATATTGTGTTTCAACTGTTCAGCCCAGTTGTCTTTTGTTAACTGGGCTAGTCTTGGCCAGAAATTTTTTTTTTAAGTAGAGATGTTTTCAGTGGTGCCAGATGTCATTACTTACCTTGAAATATTGACTCCTAGAGATACCATGCATATGATTATGCAAAATTTTCACAAGCTATTTGCTGGTAAACAAGCTATTTGCTGGTAAACAAGCTATTTGCTGGTAAACCAAATGGTAAACCATTTGGGCAGATGGACTTTTTGGGCAGAGGGACTTTTCTTTATAAAACAAAGTAAATGCACTCTAAGAAAATATTATCCTTGGGATAATTTATATGTGTAATTCCTTTATACATGCCTGGCAGAAACATTCTCAAAATTAATCCTGTGTTTCAGGAATTATGTGGATTCTTTACCACCTCAGATTTCTTTAAAGAGGATGCAGCTCCCATTCATTGAAGAAGGATTTGGTTTCCTTGATCTTAGTTTATATCATCGGGCCTACTTAACTTGCACTGTTTCTTGGGATCACTTCTTGTAGTTGGACTACCCATCCTGGGCTCTTTTGGAGGCTTCTTGTCTTTTCCCCCTATCTATAGGCCCCTCCGCACTGTAGGATTCGATCCTAGTTCAACATAGGTCCGACCCGGGTACTCCGCACAGCTGTAGCATTCGACCATCTTGGCTCCCCCCCCCACCATTAAATTTTTGAGCTCAACTGGGAGGTGCAACTTCTGGCGAACTTGGGTTGCACTCAAGCCGAAGGCAGCGGAGTGCGGAATCTCCCTCGCCTCAACTCTGCCAGCCAATCACAGTGCAGTATTTTCAGCCATGCACAGAACGGGAGACTCGTGGCAGCAGCGAGAAGTGTGCCTTTAAAAAAATCTTCCTACGTAGCTCCTATGTCGGTAAACGGGGGAAAAAAGGGACACACACTCACGTTTCCTGCCATAGAATGGCAGCCAATCGGGAATGAGGAGCGGAAGAAGTGAGGAGGTAATCCCGGCCTCTGAACTCGGCTCTGGAGACACAAGTCAGCTGCTGTGCGGAGAAACGGATGAGTCGAGCTCAGGTAACCATTTCCGCGGACACAAGTCAAACCTGAGTCACCTTGTGTGTGCGGAGAGGGCCTATGTGGAATGCATTAGGGGTATTTATTAGAGTGGATCCCATTCCTCCTGCACTTCTGTAGCTAGAGGACAATGGTGCAAGATGTCGTCATATCAATTAGGTCAATTTTCACAGGCTAAGGTAACATTATGGCCCAAATCAGATCGAAAAATTGGGAAGACATCTTTTTTATGGAAGTCTTGCACCGATAGGGGGATTTTTTAACATTAGACTAATTAATAGACTATGAAGATGAGTTTTTGTCATTTTCTCAGCTGAGGTTTACTTATGATTTTGACAGCTTCTGTTTAATGGCAATATTGACAAATGCATCATCTATTAATATCTAAATATGGCTTTGCTTCATTAAGTGTCTCAGAGTCCCTTTTGGAAACTCCCTCTGAATCAATACAAAAACCAAAACCTACAATATTTGTTTATCAGTAGTTAATGTCAATTTGAAAACATGATGCGCAGAGTCTCAGAGATGAATGGAATAAGGAAATTGCCCTAGTTTTGCCAAAGCAATGGGATATGTCCTTAACATTTATACTTATTCTCTCTTAAGTTGCAACTTAAGATAAACTGGACACCACAATGACCCCTTAGCAAAGAATTGAGTAAAGTTTTAAACTGATGACATTATAACAGGATGTGTCACTTAAATACATGCTTTGGATATATTCAGTCATTTGGTTTTTCTGGGGAAAAGATATATCAATTTTATTTTAAAACACTTGTTGTTTTTTATACTTATTTTAAGCTATCTGTCCATCTGTTGGAGGCTATTAAAGGGTAAATTAAAACTGATTTTACTATAGCTAACATATTTATATTAGACCAGTGGAGAGATAAATGCCCCTCTTGGGACTGAGGACCTTAGAATTGTATTGATATTTGCATTCATGATTTATTTTTAGACATTTGGAAAACTTTTATAAAGACTGTAGGTCTATCACCACTGTTATATTTTTGGTTGAGCTGCTTGAGCTGAAATGGTACTCTAAAGTCCTAAAACCACCTGTATGTGGAAATTCTTCTAGAATGACTTGTAACTCATGGCCTTTCCCTATTATCAGTTCACAATAAGAACTTATCCATGATGGTAAAAGTTCAGATCCAGTGTGTGTTACTGATCATGAAGGGTACAAACAAGTCCAGGAATCTGCCAGCATGTAAAAGCAGTGACAAAGAAACCATAAAATGGAAGCTATATGTATCCGTACCATAATAAATATGAGCCGATACTAGCTTGGCCACATAAGTAGAAAGGAGATGTACCTAGAGTTTATTAAATATTGAAATAGAAAAAGTGAAGTCAACTTATAAAACCTTATGAAAACTTCAGGTGAAATTGGTATAAAATACATAAAAATGCATATACACTAAGAGAAAATGTGCTAAAATTCAGGAAGGTGCTATACTTAGCTATGAGAATATCTACATTTTACATATAGGTTGGAGATGTAATAAGGATCTTGGAATATGTTTTTCATGTTTGGTGCAAACGTCCTACTCTTAAAAGTATTTGGCAACAAGCAAGAAATAACAATTCCACTGCAACCTTCATCCTAATAGTGGGGGTGAGTCACAATTATTGAAATGAAAGGTAACTACTGCTGGATTGACTTCCTAACCCAACTAGCTTCAATTATGATATGAAATAATTCAACACTCATTTTTTAAATGACCTAGATCCAACTTTTTTGTTTGCATACTCATGTTTAAGGCATTCTAACATATCGTGCTGCCCAAGTGGAACAATGACTTAGCATTAATATGATGAAAATCCCCAGGTGCAGCATACCTGTGCACTAGAGGGTGAGTGATCTGCCAGTGTTTATAGACCAGCTGTCCAGAGTTCAAGGTATCCTTTTTACATCCATGCAGGTGCTTTTCCTTCCTTTAACGAGCTTCCTGTTCCCTCTGATGTAACTGTGGCATCTTAGTTTATAGCTTTTAACACAGCTGTTTACAGGCCAAGGAATCAGCCCAGAATTTTAATTGTAGCCATTCGAGGCCTGAAACAATGTCATCATGTTGATTTTTCTTTTCTTTTAGGAACTTTTGGGCTCCCTCCCATTAAAGCACTTAATACAGGCTCTTTGACTATGCACCATGTGATTTCATTTCCGAGAAACAAAACAAAGACTCTCTCAGATGAGTTAGAACCGGGTGCTGCTGATTTACATTTATCTGAGCAGCAAAATTGTAGCTTCTTTAAAGAAGGGGATAAAATTCCATTGTGGATGAGTGACAGATCCTGCTATAAGAGGTTTAGCACTTTTATTCATACTTGGGGAATGCATTTGTCCTTGCTGAAATGCTTAACAATTCCAAAGAACTGTGAAGACTTTAAATATGCTTTTATTTAAACAGAGAGCACGTGCTAATAGAAGCCTTGACAGAATATGAAATATTATTGGTGCAAAATAATTTCTTTCAGGGTCATTGTCTAACCTGTCATTCTCAAAGAAAAAAAATTAAAAGTGGCTGATCTGATGCCTTCTGAGGCCCCAATTTATCTTGAACAAAAAGGAAAGGTTTTATGGCTAACAATAGAGTTAACTTAAGTCAGCACAGAACTCCAGCCAAACTGTGCAAAAATAGGTAAATGCACTTAATGGATCTTAGAGTGAAACTGGTGCCCCATATCACCCCTGCAATCTATTGATGATAAGGAATGTCAGGTCTTTGAAGAGCTATCTACACTTCCAGGATGGTGAGAAGTTCACCTCTTTTCTAGACATTCAGCAGGATACTTGGCATTAGCTACTAGGTGGGTAGGTGCTGCTGCATAAAAGCTAGACAGGCTGGTCCATGCTGTACCCTGGTTTTAGGGGAAATAAAATTAGCAGCATTTTGAAAGTTAGTGGAATGTTGACAAGGTATGTACCTCACTTGTTTCCTGCCTCTAATAAAAGGAACCATTTGTTTTCATTCTTTTTTTTTAAAAGAATATCTGGAGAGGATATTACATGTATGTCGGAGTTAGCAATAATAAATAGCATTTTTATCCACGGTGCATGTATCAGTTGCTTTTTGATAAAACTGTTTTCTCATTGTTTGTTGAATGCTGCTAAATGCTTAATAAGAATGTCATTTATTCATAGCCGTTAAAATATATATATTCACTTGTCATTAGGATGGATTCAGCTTTCTACGTTAAGATCACAATGAAAAAGCATTCCCCACGTTGTAATCCTATTTGAATCTAAGAACACACAATATTTTACAGCTGAAGTAAATATTTTATCATTTGGAGTTATGCTACTTAAAGCTGTGTGTGATAAATGCCTTGTTCAGATTAAAGTAAAAGTTTATGTAAGATCCTTGTTATCTTGACAATTTTCAAATTTTAAACACACAATACTTGAATGTAATTCAGGAGGGGCATTTTCTTGCAGCTGAACAAGTGTCTTTTCCATGAGGTCTGAAAGTATGTGATACGACACCATAAATGTTCACATACTTGTATAACTTCATCATGACTTCTAAAACTACCAATGACAGTGATGATGAGAAGGGGCTATTATGTAGTTATCTTTAGTAGAATGTCCCTGTAACAGAATGAAGGGGATGTTAGCAAGCATTGCAGGGGGAACCACCTGCGAGGGAGCTGATTATACTGTACACTAGAAGACGTGCCACAGTTTCCAACAGAAACACCCAGAAAGGCACAGCTGATGAGCCGTCAGTTAGTCAGACAGCTCATCCTGGCTATCATCAGCAAGCTGCAGCATAACTTCATTTTCAGTACCAAATTTTCTCAGTTGGACCAAAAGACAAGATTAAGCAGAGGTCAGCTTGCCTCTGTGGAACAAGATGATGAGCTTCATTTCAGTACGCGTTGCTCTTCTGTCCTGTTAATGCAGTGAAACTATTTCAGCCCCATGTGATAAACTTCTTCCTGAATATTAGTTCTATGCATGCACACAGTCCAAATCCCTGAAAAGAAAAAAATAACCTTTTAGAGATTATTTTGCATATTTATTTTGGAAAATGACCCCTCTCTCCTTATGAGGCTTCTGATAATCAAATATGGGATTCATCTACGATGTGCCCATACTCTTCTCCACATCATCTGCCATTTTCTTGGGTAATACTTGGTTAAAGTGCAAACATGTTTCTCCTCATTTACTATACTGTGAGCTGCAGTTGCGTAACTGCAATGGGATGGGGTGGGGCTGCACCCTGGCGCACGCTATTGGGGACACGTGGGGCGGAAAATCGCCCCACACCCCTCCCCTTTCTCCCCTTCCCCCGCCCTGCCAGGCCTGGCAGCCCGTGCAGCCTCCTGGTGCGGCAGGAGTGGAAACAACAAAGGCCCCCTTCCCGCCTCCAGGGAGGCCTTTGTAGGAGTTGGGGCTCATAAGGTCTCCTGGGAAGTGTAGTTTCCACCAGGCTGCTTTTTCAGCTGGCTGCTCTTTGCAGCTGGCTGAACTAAGGTAAGTGAGGGGTGCAGAGGGGCATGGAGGGCACGGGGGCAGTACCTGGGTACCATTTTGCCCCGGGCACCATTCCCCCCCACACACACACCATTGGTGAGCTGTCATTTTAGCTAACAAAACAAGGTGTCTGCTGAACATTGAATGGGAATGAAATCAGAGCTCAAATCTATATAAATGCCACAGGTCCCTCCTCCTTCCCCCTGCATTGTTGCATCCCAATAGGTCAGTGGATCCCTGAGGATCCTCAAGCAGGTTGAAATGGAGACTGCAGTGAGAGATGTAATGACAACAATCACTTTTCTGCTCAAAGTATCTAGTACAAAGGGAAGAGAGCTTATTGTCCAAGCAAAGGCTTTTTTGGACCAACTTCATGCTACTTCCAAATTAATTAAAGGGGATTTCTGTTGGGTTTTTTTCTATCACCTTTGTTAATACACATTTTCAAGCATGTAAAACGTTCAGTTGTTGCAGAGTCTGTCAGCAGAGCTGCTCATGAAAATGTGTTTCATTTCCTGAGCCCTTAACCTTTGATCTCTGTTTCTTCTTCCCATTGTAGCCATTCCTAATTCCTTGTGGTCGTATTAGTCTTTAGATCCTAATGCTGCAGATGGGGTTTGCCTTGTTTAAAGACTGTACAGTGCCAAGTTCTTGTAAGGAAGATTTTATTCCCACAGGAGGAATTATATCCTAAGTCTGGCCTCTTTATCTGACCTATACTTAAGGATCTGCCGTGAGATAGGCTGTGCTATACTTCTCGCTCCCTGTCCAACATTCTACTTGGACAAGGAAGATGAGCTCTGAGCAGATCTTTCTGTGTGGTGCTGCTGTACCAATGGTAGGACTGTATTGAGCTTTAATGATATTTGGTGGATTTAAATTAGCACAGGAGGCATTGTCAAACAATTGCTTTCTGCAAAAATAAAAATCTTCTGACTGGACTGATTTCTGAAAAATAATGCGTATGTATTTTATATTTAATAGATATCAAAAAACTGAAATTTCCAAACTTTTAATTTCCAAACTTATCTTCTTGCCCCCCCCCCCCCCCATTTCTTAATACCTGGGTCTCCCAGATCCTAATTTGACACTCAGACAATTACAACACATGGGCTTCCTGTTAGGCCAATATAAAGTTCTGAAATGTCATTTGAAAAAAAACAGTGTTAATACTTGTCTTAATACTTCCTAACAGGTGCAGACAGATGAGATGAATTGACTCAATAAAGAAAGCCACACCTTCCAGTTTGCAAGACCTGAGCAAGGATGTTAATGATAAGACATTTTGGAAGTCATTATTCATAGGGTCTCCTTAAATTGGAAACGACCTGACATTATTTCACACACACAACAGGGCAGATTGGGTGTCCAAAACAACCCTGGAAAATTGCCCCCCCCCCCAAGCAGATGGGGGAAGGGAGGCAAAGCAAGCTTTTGCCCACTCAGCATGGGATGGGTGTTACCTGCAAGTTTAGGGCTGGGGTGAGATGGGGAATCCCCAAAATTTTCCCCAATGGCCTTAATGGCTAATCCACCCCTGATTTCTGATATGCTCCAGACTAGTTTCTTTGAAAATGAGTTTGTTCCATTGGACACAAGTAACCTTGAAGCTGAGAGGTCTAGAGCAGAGATGAGTCTTGTGAGCACCATGAGTGCAATTGCCTTATGGAGCATGGCATATGAGGAAAGGAAAGGAAGGTGGTTGATGGTGCTGGCACCAATTGGCACTTGTCTGAGGCACCTGCTGTAGGCTGTTTCTCCCAGCCATAGTGTATTGATCAGAAGTCAACTTCCTATGGTCCACCCTGGACAAACTTAGGGGTTGTCTGAATCAGGCCCAGCTCTCACTCCCCTTTCAACCACTCAGCTTCCCACCCCACACTAATTCTGATTGTTAGCAAACCTTGACATGACCTGCCCCTCGACCACTTGCTTACCCTGGGATGGAATGGCCACCAGGGTTATGACCCATTTTCATTGGTTTGTGACTTAAATATGCAGTTAACCCTCCCCCCCAGTATATTGATATGAATTCCATAAACAGAGCAAAAGCATGTGCAAAAGTAGAAGAGAGTATTTCTGATTATTTCTCCATTGTTGTGTGCACACACAGACACACACATGCATGATTATCTCCCATGATGTTCCTGAGGGTATCCTGATTCTCTGGAATTGTTACTGCTGCTGCTCGGGTAACAATAAGTGATTTCAGCTCAGCAACTTAATGAGGCGCAGGAAGCCGATGGTCTTCAAAGCAAAAGGATTTTATTCGGAGATGGTGGTCACAGCTCAGGCAGGAGAATCGCGCCCTTGCAACCAAGTGCAACGACTTTTATTCCCAAACCTCAAAGGGGCAAAGGGCAGGTAGGAAGGGGGAGGTGAGGGGGCAAGTCCCTCACCAAACAGCAATAAGAAAACAACAATACAAAAGCTAGATACAATTACAACTTTGAATGGGATCACCAAGTCCCGCTGTCAAAAGTAGTCCCGCGAGATCTCACAATGGTGCTGAAAGGAAAGTCAATAAGGTCCATTCAGGAAATCCAGATGGGCTCGCTACCACACCCAGCTATTTTCTTTATCAGATGGCTGTTTCCTTCAGTAATGCCCTGAGGCTCCCGCTCTTCATCTTTGCAACAAAGAAAAGTTCAAACTGTCCAATGGTGGTCCCTGCACATCTTCTAACGACTGGGGACCTGTGGGTGCTGCCCTTAGATTTGATTTAAAAGGGAGTCTTTGTCTTTGCTAAGGAGTCGGATGGGTGTTGGTCTAAGCTGCATTCCAGGGCCAACTTCCTTGTCCCTTAATATCAGCCTCTACAGGCTACTGCTTTTGCCAAAAGATACAAATTTCAAAAATAACATTTCTAAACTTAAACATTAGGGAAACCTTAAAGGATAAACACATATACTTATAGGCAAGACTCTCCTAAATTAACAATAACAAAACCTTAAACTAACTGGAGAACCTAGTCAAACTAAAGTCCTAAACAATAGGCACATAATAAATTCAACTAAAGAGGGGCTTAATACATCTTAAAAGGGCATAAGCAAGAGGGCAATCATATAGCATTGGCACAATCATACATATACGTTCTCTGTGAACGTTATGGAGGCTTTTGAACCACACAAGTCTCCGCATCCGGGCATGGAGCCAGTGTAGTCAGGTAACCTGAGTCAGGAAAATATTTTGTTTATTTTCCTGGGGTGGTAACAGAATCACATTCTGGAGTTGTGGGGGGCGGGGTGGGGTGGGGCAGGGTGGGGTGGGGTGGGGTGGGGAGGGGAGGGGAAATAGCCTGCACTAGAAAGGGGGAAGACAAGAAGTCTCCCTTTTTCAACATCACTCCATTCACTAAACTCCAGTGCCCAGAAGTCTGTTGTACTAATGGTTTTCTGTGTGTATGTATAAGCTTAAAAAAACATACATATTCACAAAATTAATACCATCAAGTGAGATATATAAAAACAAATAACAGCTAGGACTTTACTATGAAGTTCAGATTTTATTAAACTACCGGTATGTAGTAAATTCTCCTTTCCATACCATACATTTAACTTCAGTCTTTGTTAAAGATATTCAATTTGCAAATGGTTAAAAGAGCATTAATGATGCCATTTTAGTATGCTCAGTTCTCAGGATGAGCCTTCACCTGCTGGTTTCCTAACAACTGTAGAAGCTATTTAATATATTTGTGGTTAGAGAGCCACCTAGTGGTACCATAATATTGATCTGTAAAGTTGATCATTTGAAAATAAACAACTGGTGAGAGAAGGATTCCACTTGCATTGAGTCTTAGAGATTTTTCTTTGCATCAGAAGATTTTAATCTGTAAGTAACATTGTATTTAAAATGTACATCCCTAAAATATTAGTATTATTGTCATTCTGAGGGTAAAATGATGTCAATAGTGGAGTTATATTCCTTTTTCTAAATATTTTGGAGATCTTGAAGGAAAATACTTGATTCAAATTAATCAGTTGCATGTATTTTTGCTCTGAAACCTTGAAAGAAACTTGTAAAAGAAGCCCTTTAAAATACTCCAACAATTAGATTTATTTTTTCTTAATTGTAATTCCATCAGATGCATGCAGTTAAAGCCATATATGCACTGAAGCTGGCTTCTGCCATCTTATTCATTTCTAGGTGATGAACTTCATGTTGAAGTAGTGTTGGGAAAGATCTTTGTCATCTTCAGATCCTGCTAGGCCTGCTAGGTTTCCTGCTGTAGCAGAAGACTTCCCACTACCCTGTTTCCCCGAAAATAAGACATCCCCTGAAAATAAGACGTAGTAGAGGTTTTGCTGAAGTGCTAAATATAAGTAAGATGTAGCAAAGTTTTTTGTTTGGAAGCATGCTCATCGATCAGAGCATGCAGCTGTGGAGCGGAAAAATGAGACATCCCCTGAAAATAAGACATAGCGCATCTTTGGGAGCAAAAATTAATATAAGACACTGTCTTATTTTCGGGAAAACAAGGTAGCACTCTCTGACTTCCCCATCATTCCTTAGTAGGTGGCAAGAGAAAAAATAAAGGAAAAATCAGTGTAGTGCCATTGCAATTATGTCACTTTCAGCACTAATATGGAAGTGATGTCATTGTGTCAGAGCAATGTTCAAGGAAAAGTTTTAGACAGATCCTAGAGTGTTAGCCCAATGCAATGATGTCATTTTTGTGTTTGCTCTTGAAGTGATATAGCAGCATTGGCACAATGCCACTGATGTTTTCTCTTCCCCTGCTCCTGGTTGCCAGCACAGGTCTGGCAATCCTAGACCCTGGAGAATTGCTGCCAGTCATCCTTTTAATAGCATTTTCTCCTGACGTTTCACCTGTATCTGTTGCTGGCATCTTCAGAGAATCTGATGGTAGTAAAGCAAGTGGAGTATATATACCTGTGGAATGTCCAGGGTGGGAGAAAGAACCATTTGCCTGCTAACAAATGTAAAGGGTGCAATTAGCAAGCTTGATTTGCATGTGTTGGGTGGGATCCACCCATTTAGCCTGTGAGTAACCATGAAGATAGCATAATCAATTAGTGAGGGCATCTGCATTGTAGTATCCTGGCCTGGGACCACCAAACTCAGCACCCAGACACGAATCAAAGAACATGAAAGGCACTGCCAGAAAAATCAGCAATAGCAGAACACGTGATAAACCAAGCTGGGCACAGAATATTATTTGAAAACACAGAAATTGTGGACCACTCTGACAACCACTATGTCAGACTACACAGAGAAGCCATTGAAATCTGCTCACATGCTAAATGGATGGATCCCACCCAACACATGAAAATCAAGCTTGCTAATTACACTCTTTACACTTGTTAAGAGGCAAATGTTCTTTCTCCCACTCTGGACACTCCACAGGTATATATACCCCACTTGCTTTACTACCATCAGATCCTCTGAAGATGCCAGCCACAGATGCAGGTGAAATGTCAAGAGAAAATGCTACTAGAATACTGCCATACAGCTCGGAAACCACACAACATCCCAGTGATTCCGGCCGTGAAAACCTTCGACAATATCACTGTTTTTCTTCAATATTTCAGGGCTGCTGTCTATTGTTCAATTGTCAGCCTTTTAACAATGATTATTTTCAAACTTCTGAACATAGAATATTGAAAGCCTCCTCAGTCACCAGGGAGAATAAATAATAAATACACCAGGGAGTATAAATAAAGGGAGGAGTATAAATACTTTAAAGGAATGCATTAATGAAATTGAAAAAATTAATGTCAATGCCACCCCAGATTTGCATTGTGATGCTGATGAATGATAAAGATTGAAATTATACCAAAATTGAACTTTCATAGGATGTCCTCACACATTATATCCATTGCTAACAACAGTCTCTGCTTCATTGTTTGTCCTGCACATATAAAATGTGCAGCTATTCATGCTCATGTGTATTATCCAAACCATTAGTGGCCATTTGTAGTTATCACCATTCTGTGTAACAGGAGAAATGAACATACTGATATTTATAAGTAATAAGGTATCACTCAGCAATTACTAGCTCGTGCCCAGCTGAACTCAGAATGGTAATATGTGGCAGAGTGTTATATTAAAGAGGAGAGCATTGTCAATTTGCTTTACATGCTATAGATTAAAGGTTGCTAAAAGGTATTACTAATGCAGCCTTCTGCTGAGCGAGGATTTGGCATCGTTAAAGAAAGATAGTACCAGTTTCAATATGAGAGGCATACAATTACACAATACAGGGCCAATGTTCATGAATTAATGAAGCTTGTGCAACTTGGTGGAAAGCTGAAATTTGAATTGAAAATAGAAGCAACCATCTTTAGCAAATGCTAATTAACAAGTCCACAGAGAAATTTAATATATTGAATAGGATTGGCTCTCCTTTAGCATATGAAGGTGGATGCATCTTGCCATATTTGTAGCAATTTTCTGCTTCATCAAGATTATGTTTCAAGGCCGTTAGCCACTAGTATGATTTCTAGTTTCTCAGAAAATGATAGACAAAAATAGGAAAAATTAGTATGGATTATTGTCAGTCTACACAGACAGTCAACAACAAGTTACTAAATAACTGAACAACTTAAGAACCATTTTGAGTTCAAAATTGTAATTTCATTGCACATTCTGCAGGCTAGTTAATTTCACCACCCGCCCTGCTCAGCTGAAGTAATCAGGAATAGATCAGAGTGAAAATGTTTATGTTCATGGTCACCTCTGTTCTTGTTCTCTATAGCAGAGGCCTGACACTTGGACTTTGTGTCCCGTGGTTAGGCCATTTGCCATGGACAGATGACAGTTCAGCCAAAAGGGAGAATAAAGATGTCCTTCCAGGATTTCCTGAGTGTGAAAAATATTCATGGTGGGTCTCAACTCCAACATAAATTTGCAAGTTATGTATTAGGGGAAGGAGGGAAAACAATGGAGTCCTGGACTGTCTGTTGCTTTCTCTGACCAAGTGCTGATGACATGGCAGCTGTCCTCTTCTGTACTAGCCATGAAATCTGCAGGAATTTTTTTCTACTGTAAATAGAAAATATGGTGGTGTGCTTGATACTGCAACTCTATTATGTGTGCTTTGCAGTGTATCTACAAGGGCAGAGGGGGGGGGACAGTGCCCAGGGCACGCCTGCGCCCTGCACCCCTGCCATGCCCCCACGCCCTGGAATACCCTCACCACACCCACACATGCCTGGGGCATCCCACCCCCGCCCCGTTGGCACTATGCCACTGGTATCTACATTTGTATAAAAGCTATACAATTCTCTGGAACCCTGATGTCAATGACTATCCTGAATGGTGGGATAGAAATTCACTAATTAAATACATATATAAATATATAAGGATGTTTGCTGCTCAGCCAAAGGCAAGCTCAATACCTCTCCTTGACATCAGCTGAGGCTGAGCATGACCTTTTGTGGTTCCCTGATTTGCGACCCTCCATCCTGAAGAGATGACTGGGAGTCTGCACTTGTGTTGAACCACAGGGTATCCTTCCTGTGGGGCAGCTGCTGATATACCGGCTAGTACAGGATCAGTGCACAGCCAGCACATGTGCATTACAACCCAGTTACTGCTTTTCTACCTTAATGAGGAACTATACTGGGAGGATCCTGCACCATTCTTCAATTTTTTCCTCAACTGTCACACAAACATTAGCCTCATGGAAAAGCATCCAAGAGCAGTTTAGAATTCATTTTTATGCAAATATACATTTGAAACATTCATACAAAGATACTTCCGTTCTTATTAGCAGGCACAAGACTATGTCTTCAGACTGTGCCCCTCCTCCTCCAACACATTGACGTTACCTTTGCAGTCCACATTCCCTGAAATTGCATATCCTACCCCAGTCTCAGTATATACACTAGGTAAGCATTCTGACCACTACTTAGTCAACAAAGTATTTAGCACAAGTATACCCCAAACTACCAGCCATGCTTTCCAAACAAGGGATGGATACCCCAGTCTTGTACTGCTTGCAGACTCCTTGATATAGCAGCCTGACCAGTATCACAGGCATAGGATTCGACTCAACAGCATAGCAATTCTAATTCTTGCAACATGAAGAAAACTTTCACGGGAATTGGAAAGAACATACCATTGTTTCTATGGAAACTATTTCCATGAGTTTAGGATAAGTGTGTAAAAAGTGAATATATTAAAATGTTTTCTGCAACAGACTCATCACATGCTGAAATAGTGAAAATGAATTTGGCTTCTGTATTATGGGAATATGGGATGAATTTCAGAAGTCAGGTGCTCAAGAGGGATGTAAAGAAGAAAAAAGAAGCAGATTAAATTCATGTCAGTAGAACTGAGACACAATAACACCACCAGAGAAGAAAAGCGTGTGTTCAAAAATAATATTGACAATGCAGCTTTTGATAAAGGTCACTTTCTCTTCCTTTATTACTATCATTTTCCAAGCAAGTGAAATGTGTTTTCTCTCCACATCCTTTGCAATCAAATTGTCTTTTGGCATTTTCATGAGCTGGACAGGAGAGTAGAAGGCCGCCCCCCTCCTTTATTCTCCCACTAATTGACACAACCTCATTCACAATTTCAGATGTTTTATATCACTTTTTAAAGAAGAAAGGCAGTTCTTTATTATTAGAGTTGAAAACTGTCAAATTTACGAACAAAGCAGTCCATCTATTATAATAATTAGTATATTCCTTCTTCTATTTCTTTTCTTCTATTCCACTCAGCTTTTGTAGTGTTCACATTCATGCCAAGAATAATAATATGTAATCTGATTTTTTCCTTGCAGATAATATATGATGTTTCAGGACTCAGGTGAACTATCATCTATTACTTACGTTACTGTGCAGTGGTTGGAGTGTCAGACTAGGATCTGGAAAACCCAGTTTGAATCTCTACTGTGCCACAGAAGCTTGCCGCATGCCCTTGTGTGTCCACTTTCAGTCTAACCTACATCTTGCTATGATGATTAAAGAGAGGACCAGTGAATGATGTTATAAGCTGTTTTTGTCCCCACAGGGGAGAAAAAGAATGGTATAAACATCTAAATAATATTAAAAACATAACACAACTGCCAATGTATTGTGTTTGAACTGTTTTTGAAACTGAAGCAGCTGTACCTGATCTTCTGCAGATGTGGTCTTAGTAGTAGTAGGGAACAGAATTGTTAAATCGCACCAAAGCAAAGAGTGCCAGTAGGCCAGTCATATACTCTCAACCTAAACTATTTCACAGGATGTTTATGAGGGCAATTCAGAGGACCAGAAAGCAATGTAAGATATTTTGGGTTCCACCGAGGGAAAAGGTGGGGTATGAATTAAGTAAATGAAATACCACAACAGGGCCTTTGGTTGAGGACAGTAACAGCATTAAACTAGCTGCCCTCCCTTTCCCCTTCCCTTCCTTTCCCCTGTCCTGATATATGATTTTGTAACCCAAAATCCACTAGCGGGACTAAAGAGTTGGGATATTTCCATATAAGAAAAAAAAGGCACAATTCTCGCAGATTTGTTGTAGAGCTTGACGCTGTAGGTATTTCACCTCAAAAGGACTCCAAGTTTGTTATGAACTACACTAGCACTAAAGCCCATTTAAACAAGAAAATTGGCTTTAGAAAGGGGGAGAAAGGGAGTGATACTCCCTCCCCTCATTCCCCTCAGGAGAGCGGCCCAGACCAGCCTCCGTCCCAGCCGAACTTACCAGAGGCCAGCACTTATCATTCAGATTATTCACTCTCTCCCCGCCGCAGGGGCGGGGAGAGAGTGGTGGGGCAATGTGCTGGTGGGGCCAGAATACCTTAAAAACCACCTGCTCCCTTATCAACATACCAAACAATGCCAGTCATCTTCAGAAGCCCTTCTTCAAGTCCCCCAGCCATCTGTGCTAGGCAGGTGGCATCCAGGAAGGGACTTTAGGGTCGTGGCACAGAAACTTTGGAAGTCTCTTCCCAGGAAGATTGGTCAGTCCTCTGTTTTTGTCTTCTATAGTAGGTGAAGGCTTATTTATTTATTTACACTGTTGACATCCCACCTTTTCCTTCTCATAAATGCCACCAAGGCAGCTAACAATTTAAAACATAAATGATTAAGATCACATTTTTAAACCATTAAAATCAGGTATCACCTAATTAACATCTTTAAAACAAATTAAAAGCAGAGTTAAAATATGGAAAAAGACATAAAACAGCAATTAAAATATTGGTCATAAGAAGGAATGCCAAAGGAAACAAAAAAAAGTATTCACCCACTGGCAGAAGATAGCTACAGAAGGTTGCAGGCCAGTCTCCCTGGGGAGAGAGTTCCAGAACTTTGGGGCCATGCCTGAGAAGGCCGGCTCCCAAGTTTCCATGAGCCTAATCTCAGAAAGGAATTTAGGGAAGAGGAGGTGGTACTCAAATAATGCCTCTGAAGATGACTGTAGTTATTGGGCAGGTTCCTAGGGGAGTAGATAGTCCTTCAGGTATGTGGTCCCAAACCAGAACCTTGTATTGTCAATTCAGAGCCGAAGTAGATGGATCATGACTGGAGTGATGTGGTCCTTATGAGCTACTCCAATCAACATCCTGGTTACAGTACTCTGCACCAACTGAACATTTCCCAACTTTTTGATTTTATTTTGTTTGGCATTCCCCTACTAATTTATATTAGCCCATCTTCCTGTTTGTATTTTATGGGCTTGTGTTTATATGTTTGATTTAATTATTTTTTAATTATATAATGCTTCTTAATGTTTGAAATATTTTAATGTTTGCCACTTTGGGAACCCTGAATTAGGCAAAAAGGTGGCATAGAAATATTTTAAATAAATAAACTAGCTTGCACAGCAAGTGGTAGGACTGGTTTGCGAAATACCACAAGTGCTTCAGAAAGTTATATTCCTGATCACTAGATTGATCAGTTTCTATTTTTGTAAAGCTGGGCTGTATCCTTCAGCATTATCACAACTTTTACATCTTATAGCAGTTAGGCTCCCTCTAGTGACCAACCACTGCAATGCATTTTACACAGTTCAAGAAAATATCTTCTAAAATGTTTGTAAAATGAAGGTTAGGCATATAGTAATGTAAAAATCCCCTTTGTTTCATGACAGTCAGACTCAGAACTATGTATACATAAACAGAGCTGAATTTGAATCCAGGCAAGACAGAGATGATGCTAGTCTTCAAGGCCACTGTCTTGGTGGAAAGTGTACTCCCCATTTCTGATGGGATGAGTGAATCTCTATTGCACTCAGTTAAGAAACTCAGGGTCTTGTTGGACTATGTTCTGTTATTAGTAGGGCTGAATCTATGGGGAGTGGAGGGAGCTGCCCCAGGCAGTGGGCAGAATGAGGACAGTGGTACAAATGGCAGGGGGGGACTCAGTTGCCCTGAAGAGAAGGCTTGTTCTGCAACATCTGTACCTGTTCCCTGATTAAGCTGCTGCTACCCTGTTTCCCCTAATATAAGACATCCCCGAAAAATAAGACATAGTAGAGGTTTTGCTGAAGTGCGAAATATAAGGCATCCCCCGAAAGTAAGACATAGCAAAGTTTTTGTTTGGAAGCATGCCCGACGAACAGAACACAGAAAAATAAGACATCCCCTGAAAATAAGACATAGCACATCTTTGGGAGCAAAAATTAATATAAGACACTGTCTTATATTCGGGGAAACACGGTAGGAGGTGGTGGAGACTGCAAGGAGAAGATGGCTTGTTCTGAAGTATGTGTACTCCATTCCCCAAATTTGGCTGCTGCTAGGAGGTAGGGGAGGCTAAACTGCATGGAAGAGATGGCTCGTTCTGTAGCTTCCACACCCCAATCCCTCAATTCGGCTGTTGCTAGGAGTGGGGGAAAGGAAAGGTAGGCCCTAGGCCTCAGAGGGGAGTCACAGCCCTTGGTAAGGCTGCAGCTGATAGTCGGTCAAGACTATGGAAAGCAAAGAGGAGGGGGACCTAAAGGTTCCTGAGGAGATGTTCAAAGATGTCAAATTCTGTGTAGTGGGAGGCACAGACCCTCAGGGAAACTTCCTTGGCCTCACTAATCTCCATCCTTTGCCCTCCCAAGGCACCCGCCACTCTTCCACCTGCAGTACCTTCCAATTCCTTGTCTTTCTGACCCCCTCCTTTCAAGGTCATGAGTTGATAGAGACCATGGTAGGCTTTGGGCATGCGAGACTTCGGGGTGGGGGCGCTTAGGGCACATTTTAAACACTCACACGGGGGAACAGTTTTTGGAGTGCCTGATTGTGCCCCTCTTTCCCACATCCCTGCCTTCTGCTCTGCTGAAACATTACAAGCCCTGGAGAAGCCTGGAGTTGAATGGGGCAGGATGCCCTCCACCCTGCCACTTTAAAACTGGAAACTGTGTTGTCCTTGGCTTTGCCAAAGGCTATTAGTAGACCTGCCCTCTCATCTGTTAGGCTTGGCTGTAGACTATGCATTATATGTCAAGGTAGACTTATTTCAGTCTCATGTGGTCCATTGAAGCATAACTCATCTATATTGAGCCAACCTAAGCACATGCTTGTGTCTGAATCGCCCCAATCTCCAAGACCTCGTATGGGGTCCCCAGACCAAGGGAGGCAAGCATGCAGGCTCAACCATCCATGAAAAGCAGTGACAAGAAGTAACTGAACCAAAATACCGAACATGACCATGAAGTGCAAAGACTGAGGGAGGATGGGAGGGGAAGTTGGAGCCAACTGATAAGCAGCCCCAAATGCAGCTGCCTTTGTATTGGGGGGGGGGGGGGCAGACCAGAGTGAAAACTCTGACCTTCAGATTCACCTGGGAACGTGTCCCCTCCCAGCTAGCCCCAGTGCTCAATTTGCTGGCCTGGCCCCCAGCAGAATGAGTCAACTGACCGCTGCAGCCCCTTGCTTTTACTGTAGAGCCATTAAGAGGAAGGAGAATCTTTCTGCTTCACTCACTCCTGGTTCTGTGTCTACAAATGTGACCCCAGATGAGTCCAAGCCTATTAATTGTGGTCGTAGGGGCAGAGAAAAGAGCAAGAGCAAAGGGGAGGGATAAATAAAGATGGGGCATCCTACCATCCAACAAGTACTTAATGGCCCAACAGTAGACCATGATCTACTTTCTTTACACTACTGTTTTATAGGACTGGTTGTTGGTAGAAATGGAGAAAAATTACATAAGCTATTGAATTTGACATTTGTTTCCCACTCTCTTGCCCTCCTTCTTGGCCTTGCGAGCCAGCTTGCAAAGATTTGGAATGGAAATCCTTTCTAACGGCATACAGATGAAGTTCTGTTTCTGCAACATCAAAATCCACCTGCTCCTGGATGTGAGCCATCAGATAACAGAGCGGAGAATGCTGCAACAAGCAGTTCTGTTAATACATGAGCTATTTCCATAAAAGCTTCAACTAGTCTCAGAAATAATTTATCATCGAGATGTTAACAAGAAGGTAATTTTGCAAAGTCAGATGGATCTGGAAGTGGGCATATGAGAAGTGAGGTCCATATGTTCTTTGACTACATTGCTTGATGAAACCTAACACATTTTTAAATGTATCAGCACAAATTTATGACTGCTTATCTTAATATTATTCCACTAAGATGTATTTATTCTGTCTCTCTGAGGCTTGATTTATATCTGCCTGTGAGAACTTTGCTTTTTAAAGAGACAGCTTCTGCTGCAGAAAAACAAAGCAGCCCCGCTCTGCTGTCATTTCAGAATCCTCTTTATTGGTTTGGCATTTTTAAAGTTCAATAGTTTTTGTTCAATCCTTTCAAAGCTTAAGTGGTTTTGTCAGCTCTCTTATACAGTTCCTCAGTGGCTGTCAAATACTGACGATGTTTCCACAAAAATGGCACCCCTTAGATTTGGGTGCTGTGTGGTTTCCAGGCTGTATGGCCGCGTTCTAGCAGCATTCTCTCCTGACGTTTTGGCAAATGTAACAGCATCTTCAGAGGATCATGATCACTCTGAGATTGCCAACCACAATCCAGCTATAAAGGAAAACTAGAACACCATTGAGCACCCACAACAAATATGATTCCGCCGTCAAGAGCCTTCAACAATACCCCTTAGATTGTATGACCGGTTGACTTACTGATTAATTATCCAGCAAAATAATTACAAATACAATCCAAATTTCCTATTTTTCATGTCAGTTCTCTGGGCTGGATGATCTTGCTTGAGAAAGTCAATGGGAATGTGAAGGAAACTGACATTACATCTTTTCAATTAACCATTTAGTGTCCAAGGATCAGTGCTTGCGGGGAGAGATGACAATTGATCACCTGTCTGTAAGTCTGCTTCTTCCTCCAAAGGCCAGTTCCCTCCACTTGCAGCTTACAGCCCAACCTCCACCAGTTGCCATCTGGTTTGCTTCTCTCTTCAAAAGCCATCCTGGAGGACTGCCTGCAGCTGTGAGCCTACCCAGGTGGGCACTGTGCCTTGAGGGGGCCAGGGGCCAGGTCAGCCTCCCTCCTGGCCAAGTGAAGGTCATGATATATTTGTTACTTTTACAGTGACGTAGTATTTTGTGTTGCACAGTCAGAAGCCCAGCCATTGTTTTCATCTGATGATATATTTGGATTGCATCGTAGTGCACTTTACATGGGTCTGTCTTTGAAAATGGTCCAGAAACTTAATCTTGTCCAAAATGCAGCAGCCAGGTTATTGTCAGGGATGAGATACAAGGATTATATCACCCCAGTGCTGAAATATCTGTACTGCCTGCCTGTTTGTTTCCAGGCACAGTGCTGGTTCCTACTTTTAAAGCCCTATGCGTCTCCCTGCATTGCCCCACTATGTCCCTCCGCTCCTCAGAAGAACACCTGCTGGAGTTCCCTGGCCCAAAGAAGATCCGGCTGGCCTCTACAAGGCCTTTACGGCCCTGGTCCCTACCTGGTGGAACAGGCTCCCTAAAGAGATCAGGGCCTTGTGGGATCTACAGAGTTTCCACAGGGCCTGTAAAACGGACCTGTTCTGCCAGGCTTTTGGCCAGCTGGGTTAGTCATCGGACCCTCGTACCATCTTGGCCTCCCATGGGTGGGTTGTGGATGGGAGAGAAAAAGTTGCCATCAGCTGCTGTTATTAATCTGTTGTATTGTAAATTTTAATTCATTGTTTTATGCTGATTTTATTGAGATCTATACTTGATGTACACCGCCCTGAGCCCTTTGGGGGAGGGTGGCCTAAAAATGTAATAAATGCAAATGGATGGATGGATGGATGGATGGATGGATGGATGGATGGATGGATGGATGGATGGATGGATGGATGGATGGATGGATGGATGGATGGATGGATGGATGGATGGATGGATGGATGGATGGATGGATGGATGGATGGATGGATGGATGGATGGATGGATGGATGGATGGATGGATGGATGGATGGATGGATGGCTTGGAGCTGGTATGCTTGAAGGACCACCTCCTCCCATGTTGTCTAAACTAATTGCCTCACAAAACTGACCAGGTCTCACAGGGCCTTGATACAGCATTCCACCAGGTACAAATGGGGAAAAATTGTGACATTTACTTCCATAGACAAGGAGGCATCCAGGATCACTCCTGAACTCTTGATGGTGGGAATACATGTTAATTGCACCCCTCAAGGGTCAGAAATCGGCCATCCCATCTGCCCTTCCCTATCCAACCACAGGATCTCTGCTTTCAATAGATTTAACTTCATTCAACTCTGCTGTAACCACCTTCACCACATCTGGCCAAGGAATTTGCAATGGTATCAGGTAGCGCCCCATCAACATTTGAAGCTGGGTGTCATTAGTGTATTTGTGATAACCCAGCCCAAACCTCTGGACCAACTTTGCAAGAGGGCACAAATAAATGTTAAATAACATCAGGGAGAGGGATTCCCCCTTGCAGGGCCCCACACACCAGTGCATAGTGTGCCAAGGCCCTCTCCCTGATTGCTGCTTTCTGTCCTCCACCCTGGAGAAATAAGCACAGCCATTACAAGGTTGTCCCATGAATCCTAGGATCAGTGAGGCAGTGAGCCAAATGATAATGATGGACTAGGTAAAAAATTGTTGTCAGATCAGGCAATAATGACAGTGCCAACCCATCTTGTTTTTAAAGCTGGCTAAGTTTTTAATACTTTTATCTTTTAATGTCTCATTTTTATTGTTACTTTGTAAGCTGCCTCAGGCAGGTTGCTAGAAAAGTGGCATTTTTTCCCCATAATAAATAAAAAAACCCAAATCTGGTGAGTATATGCACTTCTCCACTAGCTTCCAGAATTGACACTGCAATGAGCCTTTGGGCCAGCAAGTAGAATTCAAATTTCATGAAAGCATGCTAATGAAGATCTGAGGACCCTATACGTTGCTGTAATGCAACCTGTGAAGACACAAACACATCATGTGATCCCCAACTTTCTTTTAGGATATGATTAGATTAGTTTTTTTACGGTTGTGTACATATGTAGCATGAAGTTTTAAACTTCTTAACAGCTGTGTGGCTAGCTAATCAACAGGCAAAAATTCCTCTTCTGCTGAAACATACCACCAAATTTCTGCCTGCAAAAAGGTAGTAAACATAACAGGTTTTGAGGCAGTTTCTTTTTGCAGAAGTAAAGCACAGTTGGGATGGCTTGGTGGCTGTTGACCTAGTCTCTTGGACAGCCTGTAGCTCTCCTCTGGCCTTTTCTCACCCAGATGATGAAGCTGAATCCTCCTATATTATAGAACAGTGAGAGAATAGTGGCGAACCTTTTTGAGACCGAGTGCCCAATCTGCAACCCAAAACTCACTTATTTATGCTGCTTTTTAATCCTACCTCCAAAGTTTTAGTTTGGTCCCAAAAGTCACATGCCAAGAAAAGCATGCCAGCCTCCAGTCTCCCAAGCTTTGTGGGGGAGGGGGTGCTTGTGGGGAGGTAGATGGTATTTACAGAAAATCAGGTCGACTCAAGAGGACCTCCCTGAAGCTCAGCCCCAGCTGACAGAGCGCCTTGTGCATGGCCAGCCTGTGCATTGTGACTCCTAATGCTTCTGCTGGCAGCCACCCCTGGCTGGGCGAGGGGGGAAGGGGGAGGGGGAGATGATGGCACGAGTGCCCACAGAGACGGCTCTGAGTGCTGCCTTGAGCACCCGTGCCATAGGTTCGCCATCACGGTTATAGAAGGTGTTGCTTGTACCAACTGACTACAGACTTTTGTAAATCACAGCTGGATGCCTCTCACTAATTCAAATGCCCTCTGACTGACTGGGGCCCCTCTTCAGACTGGGGCAAGAAGCAGCAGGAGATGAGCCCTTCGGGGGTAGGGCGGTTTACCAAATCGAATAAACAAACAAACAAACAAACAAACAAGCAAACAAACAAACAAACAAGCAAGCAAGCAAACAAACAAACAAACAAACAAACAAACAAACAAACAAACAAATAAATAAATAAATAAATAAAAGAAGGCAGCCTAGATAAACAGAGGTTGGGCCAGGCCCTTGGCTGCAGAATCAGGAGTGGACATTGGCAGGACTGGGTTTAGCTGCTGGCTCCTCCATGTTCCTGAGACCTAAGGTCCGCTACAGTAAACAGCCACCATACTTTGTTTGCCAACTTCAAGCTGTATGTGATTATCAGTGTGTTAGCAAGACCAGTCATGTTGATAGTTTCACAGGGTATTTTGGAGTATAAGCTTTCAAAAATCATAGCTTACTTCAGACAAAGGAAGCTCTGACTCCCCAAAGCTCATACCCCCCCCCCAAAAAAATCTGATGGGTCTCTAAGGTACCACTGGGCTTGATGGATGATACCTTCTGCAAGGCCTGCAAGTCCACCATAAGAACCAAAAGGGCAATTTACAAGGGTTTAGAGAAGGTAGTACTCCCTTGGGTTGGAAGATGGAGAAAGAAGGTGTTCCAGTAAGTATTGAGTCTTTGGAGTAAATGTATCCATTGTACAGTCCTGTTTACTCTCAGGCACACCAGCTTAAAAGCATAGTTGAGCTAAAAAAATACAGTGTTGCTGTTCACCATTCTACCTATTTTATAATGACTGGTGTTCTGTCAGGAATGAGATTATTCATCTCCTGGGATGCCAGAACTCAGGACTGCACCTATTTGTATGTTTGCATGCATATTTACACGAGCATATAAATTGTTGCCCCCACATTCTATCAATGCACATCAATATTTCAGCACTGGCAGTAAATGGGATTGCATTATCGGTTTGTTTTCTTCAGTGATAAAAGCCACAAATAGTAGAGTAAGGGAGAAGTACTGCTGTTATCACTTACCCCATTACATTTTTGACTGCCCACTTTATGTGCAACCCAGGGCTAAATTTCTTGCTAGAGTATTTGTTGGTTTAAATTTACATTCTTCCATTGAGAAATTAATATTCCTTCTCTCTGATTCTGATGGTTTTATATCTTATAGAATGCCGGTGCATATGCTGGCTGCAAGGAAAATAAGGGCTAATGGAGTATCCATGAGAGCTGGTACCCAAAACAGATTTATTGGTTGATTGGACGTCCTGTTTTATTTTATTTTTTTATCATTGTAAGATTGTTTATACTACTGCAATTCTAAGTTTAATGTTTGTATATTCTATTACTAAGCACGTAGGGACTGCTTGTAAAACATTAAATGTGCAATTGGATGTGCAACAATTATAAAGAAACTGTAACTTGAAAGGGATTTTTTGACTTTAAAGATGTTTGACACACCCTATTCACTGATTCTCCTCTCAAGTCAAGAGAGCTAAACTAAGAATGCAGGTGGAGTAAATTGCAGAGTACTGTTGCAATCTTGTAGCAATTAGGTATATGTAAATCACCTTGATCAGTGGGGATTGTGTGTGTGTGAATGTTTGTCAAATTACCCAACTCCTGGGGCCTCTAGAGATCAGAGAATCTCTACTGAGATTCTGTACTGTTGAGACAGACAAAAATAGACACCTCGTATCAATATTTATTTTAACTAGATTGAGGTTAATGACGGTAAATTTAATTTTAAGAGGTGCAAATTGAGTTTTGAGTTCATTTACTATGACCTGAACTTCTTAAGAAAGAAACTACCAACTATGTCTAGCTTATACATGAGATATAGACAGGTTTCAGCTATTTGATTCTGATTTTGACATATTACATTAATTAGACCTTGAAGTTTATAAGTTAGCTGTGGTTCTGCGGCAAATTTAAATACTTCATTACTTATACTAGTAGTTTGCTAGTAGATGTATGCATTCTAATTTTATACAATTGATTAAAGAATCAGTACAAAGTGACAAGACGTAGGACTTCTGGTTCTGGCTTTGGTAGGAATTTAAATTTTTCTCTTTGTCAAAAAACACTTCTTAAAAATATGGAAGGTACTAAAAACAAAATGGACCCCAAACTAAAACAGTAGTTAAACTAATTTTTCATGTCTCATTCCTGCCTGGATCATGAGACGCACTACACTCTGCACCTATTCAATAAAGCTATTCTTGGATGTATATATACTTGTATAAGACATCTACATTGGGTTGTCAGCTCTGTGAGGGGAGGCGCCATGGGGATTTTGGGGGTGGAGCCTGAGGAGTGTGAGGTTTGGGGAGGAGAGAGACCTCAGCAGGGTGTAATGCCATAGAGCTGTGGTGGCGAACCTTTGGCACTCCAGATGTTATGGACTACAATTCCCATCATCCCCTGCCAGAATGGCCAATTGTAGGGGCTGATGGGAATTGTAGTCCCTAACATCTGGAGTGCCAAAGGTTCGCCACCACTGCCATAGAGCCTACCTTCCAAAGTGGCCATTTTCTCCAGGGGAATTGATTTCTGCTGCCTGGAGAAAAGTTATAGTAGTGGGCAACCTCCAGCCATGACCTAGAGGCTGGCAACCCTCCATCTGCACATTATGTCTATCAGGGACATTCCAGCCTGACACTGTATTTTTCACAACAATTATATTGTGTAGTGCTATCATATTTATCTTGCCTTGTAGGCCTTTTGTACAGGATGGCAAAGGAGCAGATACATTCTGTAACTAGAACAGAGCAGAAATAATGGGGGGGGGGAATCAAAACAGACTTTCCTGTTTGTGGTTTGATGTTTACTTGCTTTGAAACAACCAGCCAAATTTTTGACCACAGACCTCTAATCTAAAGGAAAAGGATCATTCCCCTCCCCCCAAACAGTGGAAAGTCTGAATTAGGAGTATGTGATGAAGTTGTCCTGTAACTGTATTAGAAGAAGTCACACCAGCCTGTTAAAAAACCTTTGCTCCTCAGAGAAACCAAAGTGAAGAGCCAAATGGTTTAGATCAAAGTATTGTTTTGAAGCACATGGCAGAAAGGAAGTTTTCTTGGAAAGCAAGGAAGAAAGGCAAGATAAATTCTACCATGGGCTGAGCGAGAGGAGGCATCTCTTGACTTGAGGTCCAAACAGAAACATAATGAGAACGTGGCTGGCTGAAAGATCTCTGTAATAGGAATTTGGTGGAGTCTTTTAATCTTGCCACAACTTAATTCCAGTTAAATTGTAATTTTACAATTGTAATTTTTCTATTCTGTGGTTCACTAAACTTAATATAGGCCACCACCCATATATTGTGACCATCTGGGTGCATGAAAGCTTCCCAGTATTTGGATTTCTAGATAGTGGGCCTGTATTTAGCTTTGTGTCTCTGCTATGGTTCAGGCATACTTTAACAAGTATTATGATAATATGATAATATTATCGATTATGATGATGCAAACAATGGAATGAGTGCACTTTTCAGCAATTGCACTAGGTTGAATCCTGTGCAGCACTTTTCCAGCACAAAGACCCTGGCACCAATGCTAGAGAACAGTTCCTCAAAACCCAGTCCCATTGATTATGGCCCTTTCTGTACAAACCTTTTTAAATGTTTTGAGGCAGGAAATAAAATGTTTCCTTCATGGAGTTCTGCATTATTTTTTCCCCTTACATCCCAAAAACAATTTATTTCCAGCCTCAAAATGTGTTAAATTAATCCCCTTTTAAAACATTTCTTTGGTTTGAAATGTTTTCAAAGCATCTTCACTTGCTGTGCAATTTATTTACTACATTTTTCACAGCTTTGTACTGTTCCCAGACTTTCTCCTTGGTGCCATTTTATCATGTTGTTGCACTTACTTTGTTCCCCCTTGCCTTTTTATTTTAATGATTTGTTTGTTTTTTTAGTGGGGAGGGATAAAGTCTTAGAAGCATTAATTATATAAGCTATAGACTAAGGGTCAGCAACCTTTACCACCCAAAGACCCATTTGGACCTGTTTTTCCACTGTCCCAAAGATCTATAGAGCCGCCTCCGGTTCGGCCCCTTCACTCTCCTTTCCTTCCAGCGCGGGGAGGCGGAGGTGCCAGGCAGCCACCTGCTCCGTGGGGCAGAGGGGGGATGGTGGCCATAGCCTGCCTGGTGCCGCTGCCTCTTGCGCTGTGGGAAGCAGCAGCACCAGACAGGGAAACCCCCTCTACCCGATGGAGCAGGCAGTTGCCTGCTCTGTGGGGCAGAGGGGGGGATGGCGGCTGCGGGAATAGCAGAGGGATGGCGGTGATCTGGAGGGACACGCCCACGCTACCCTCCGACCTCCTGGGGTCAGAGGGTAGCATGGGCATGTCCCTCCAGCCCTCCAGAGCAGTACTGGAAGGAGAGGTGAGTGGAGTGGATGCGAAAAGCGGCGCCCTCACGCACGGAGCCACCTCTGGTTCGGCCCCTCGACTCACCTTTCCTTGCAGCGCTGCTCTGGGGGGCTGGAGGAACCCGCGCAACCCTCTGACCTCCAGGCCATGTGGAGCCGCAGTATAAGGCTGAAAGAGCCGCATGCGGCTCCGGAGCCACAGGTTGCAGACCCCTGCTACAGACTATAGAGAATCTCAGCAAGAAGCATTAAAGCATCGATTCAACAAATAATTAAAGAAAGAGAAAACACCTAATTGCTGCCATGAATCATGTCAAGGGGGTGAGTGTGGACAAACATCATGATAAAGAACAGGGATTTAAAAAGTTTTACAAATGTTTTAAGTGATTTGTTCAGAAAAGACCTCTATGTCATTTGAATGTCAGGCACTTTAATGATCATATTGTGATCAAAGTTAGTCTTATTAGTAAACTTAGTTTTAAAATGCAGTAGTGTATAAACTTTGCTCCATTCTACTGACTAATCAAGTCTGAATCTTATTAGATTGTTTATGCTTTTATCTTCCTTTATTCTTTCTATGGATGTTATAACTTTCATGGGTGACGTTTTAAATAATTGTAATTTTGAACTTTTGGTGAGTTATGCTTTACTTATTTGTACCTATTTCTGGTCAATGACCTTATAAATAAACAAAGCAAAATTAGTCTTAAAAAGCTGGAGATAGTTAGAATTCAAATCAGTTTCATGAAACGGATGTAATATAAAAAGGCTGGGAATATAATATACACTAACACAAAATGTCCATTAGGGGTCAGTGATGTATTACCTATAAAATATTCTATCCTAGGGGGGCCAAACCTGCTTAACCTAAGAGCCACATAGAATAATTTTCAGATGTTTGAGACCACAAAGCAAATATTACACACAAATTTTTATTGTTACATGTATATTTTGTTACCAATCTCTTAGATAAATATTCTTCCTTTCCTTCTGGACAATTCTGACAATGAAACTTGTGAATTGGTAGCACAATTTTTACTGGAGGTGATGCTCAATCAATAATTTATATTCTATCTTAAACCTTTGTATTTGTATACCTTTTATCTCAGGTTTTTTATTGTGTTATGGTTATTGTTATGCCAAATAAAGGCTTATTATTATTATTATTATATAAATATTAAGAAACACACATATGTAATAATTATTAATGTATGCAGTTTTTATTAATATTAAATGAGGCTGCCAAAAAAACAAACAAAAGGGAGGGTAAAAACAGATATTGGTAATTATACTTCTTTGACTAGGTCTCTAAATACCTGGTCAAAACATGGAGAAAAATATGGCTACTGCTGCAATCAGAAATATTCTGTGTCTCCATCTTCACCTTTGCAGTGCAAGGCTTCTGACTGACTATTGGGGATTTATTTGTCTTTGCAGATTTAAAACAACAATGTTGCTTTAGCAGCAGCTGCCACCATAGCACAAAGCACCATAGCACTATGTTACTGAAGTTAATCTATGGCAATCATTTTATGGCTAGCTCTGCTTCCTGCAGCATCCATCTTGTGGCATCCATTTTGTTGCTGCACCTGCCTTGCCGTGTTAGAATACCAAATGTGCCTGCAGGTTCAAAAACACTGGTGATCCCCGTCAGTGTGATGTAATGGTTAAGAGCAGCAGACTCTAATTTGCAGAACTGGGTTTGATTCCTTATTCCTCCATGTGATCGGTGGATTTGTTTACTTGCTCCTCCACATGAAGTCTGCTGGGTGGTCTTGGGCTAGTCACAGTTCTCCCAGAACTATCTCAATCCCACCTGCTTCACAAGGTGTCTGTTGTGGGGAGAGAAAGTTTGTAAGCCGCTTTAAGTGTCCTTGCAGGAGAAAAGGGCAATTGAACCTCCCCCCACTTCCTAGCAGCATCCTAATCAGTGAAATGAGGCATGCATGAACTGCAGAATGAGCCATCTCTTCTGTGCAACTGAGCGTTCCCTCCCCCCACCTCCTAGCAGCAGCCTAATTGGGGAATAGTGTGTGCGCACTGCAGAACAAGCCATCTCTTCCAGGCAATTGAGCTTTCCCACCTCCTGGCACTGCCTCCTCTCTTCCCGCTACCTGGGGCACCTGTTCCTTTCACCCCCTAGATCTGGCCTGATATCAGTTTCCTTCATCCTGTATGGGGACCTGCAAAGAGCAGTCTCATCTTCCCCCACTAGACATCCAGCTAATTTAGATAAGAAGTTCCATGTAGGATGCATTCAGGAATGATGAAGCTCATGCATAAGGTGTGTGTAATACCAACAGCTGTTCTTCTGGTATCAGATTTCTGGAATCAGATTTCTGTGCTTACATGACAACAGAGGAAAGAAAGTTAAATAGGCACATCAACCCTGGCCATTTCCACACACAACATTTATCTCACGTTGAAGGCGTTTTCAATCCCACAGTTTATTACAAAGTTTCTCTGCGCTCCCCTTCACCTTTCCTGTCTGCCATTTTTTGAAGCTTTTTTTCACGGATGCACTGCAGCAATGATTCATAGAGTTGCTGATTTGTTAATGCACAAAATGAGGGAGAAAAGGGAAAAGCACTTAACTTAAAATGTAAGCAGAGAGGAGTGAAGTGACAAGGTAAGAGATTAAAAAAATGGAGGTACAGGCACTGAAGGGGAGATTTCATGACCGCACAGGGGACATGGAAATGTCTCTGCTGTTTGGGGGGGGGGGGAGAGACTCATTTTAAGTATTATTGCACTGTGAGGGAAGCCAACTCAGAGAAGTTTTAGTGGAAAAAAACCCACTGTAAAGATGTTTTCAGAAACAATGGAGAAAAAGTTGCCTGGAATAATGTTCAGAACTGGGGGAGGGGAGGGAGTTTGGAAGTCTATGGAAGTTTTATAATCATCCTGGAAATGTTGTAAATGACTTGTGCAGAAAAAGCTCCAAAATGTCTCATTTCCAGATAACATTTCAAACACACACACACACCCACCCCTCATCTGAAGTTTCTCTCTTTTCCCCTACTCCTTAAACAGCTTATCAACATTAATTTATTAATACACACACACACACACACACACACACACACACACACACACACTAGCAGGCCCAGCCACGCGTTGCTGTGGCTGAGTCTGGTGAAGTGGAAAAGAAAGAAAAGGGGAAGTGAACGGTTCGAACATGTGTCATTGCACAATGATAGCAAGGGAGGGGAGGGGCAAGGGGCCCCTCCCTCCCCTCCTTCCCTCCCGTTCCCTTGCATAGCAACCCGGCCGGTCCCTCCTTAATGTTCCCCTTCCTCTGCAAGGGTGGGTGGGCCATGTGCAGGTGGCTGGTCCTGTCCCTTTCACTCCCTTCCCTTGCAGGTGAATTATCTAGTGTAAAACATGCTGGGAGGCATGAGCTACATTGTGTTCAAATTTCAGAGTGTTTGGTCCAGCAAACCCCTGGACCCGCCCTCACCTTCCGCTTCCTCCGCTAGGATGGGAGGGCCATGTCCAGATGGCCTGCCCCATCCCTTTCACTCCATAAGGCAGTGGTTTTCAAGGAAGGCATGGTTGGTTCCCTTGTATCAGAAGGATTGCTTTGACGGCCAGCAGATGTTGCTATTGCGGAACAGAACTGAGGTTCCAACTGTCACAGGTGTGGCATGTACACAATAACTGGCACAGTTGTGACATGTACACAACAGGAGGTGTGGAAACAGTATGGAAACCTGGCCGCACGCGAATGCGACGTTGTGTGAAAATGTCAAAGCAATCAGTCCAGTAGTTCGGGAGATTACCTGTCAGCAGAAAAACACACTGATAGATTTATATATATATACTAGCGTGGCCGGCCACGCATTGCTGTGGCTTATTGTGGTGAAATGGGGAAAAAACAGTAGCAGCAAATCAATTGCAGAGGCCAGCAGTACGTGCTCATGCAAACATGCAGCCTGAAACTGTGTGATGTCAGTGATGTGTGTGCCTGCATTCCTGGGGGCGGGATGGAAAGGCACCCCTCCCACACATCTAGGCTGGCTGGTCATGATCCTTTACCTGGGAGTAAGTTTGGTTGGTGGCAATGGGTGTCGCTTCTGAAGAAATCCTCTGAGGGGCGTGACGCAGCCATTCAAAGTATGTCACGGTTGCTGTACCGAGCATATTCCTCTCTTACCTCACTCTCTTCCCTCCCTCACTTCTCTTCCCTTGCATGCCACCCCTCCCCCTCCTTCCCTTCCCTTCCCTTTTCCTCCACTAGGATGGGTGGGTCATATCAAGATGCTGGGCCCCCTGCCTCCCCTCCCTTGCATGCCACCCCTCACTCTCTCCCCTCTCTCACTTCTCTTCCCTTGCATGCCTCCCCCTCTGTCCCTTTCCTCTCCCTCCCTCTCTTCCCTTGCATGCCACCCAGTGGTGGGATCCAAAAATTTTAGTAACAGGTTCCTATGGTGGTGGGATTGAAACTGTGGCGTAGTGCCAATGGGGCTGGGCGGGGCACGACAGGGGCATGACCGGGTATTCCAGGGGCAGGGTATTCCTGGGCAGGGCTGTGGCAGGGATGCAGCCACTGCGCTGGTCCTTGGGCAGGAAATGAATGCACGCAGGTGCAGGCTGCCACGCACGCCGGTGCACCTCCTGCTAGACTGATTCAAGTTCTGCACGCTACTGCTGAGAGGAGGGGCGTAACTAAGACAAAAATCACGTGGCAAAATCACCAATTAGTAATGCCCTCTCGGCACACACAAATAATTAGTAACCTACTCTCAGGAACCTGTGAGAACCTGCTGATCCCACTCTGATGCCACCCCTCCTCTCAGTGCGGCAGTGGCTGTAGGGAGGTTAAGAGCTCAGGTGTATCTCACCTGGAGGAACTGAGTTTGATTCCCAGCTCTGCTGCTCTGAGCTGTGGAGGCTTATCTGGGGGGAATTCAGATTAGCCTGTGCACTCCCACACACGCCTTGTGCTGGGTGACCTTTGGGGCTAGCCACAGCTTTGAGCTCCCTCAGCCCCACCTACCTGCTACAAGGTGTTTGTTGTGAGGGGGGAAGGGCAAGGGATATTGTAAGCCCCTTTGAGTCTCCTGCAGGAGAGAAAGGGGGGATATAAATCCAAACAACTCCTCCCTCCTCCTCCTCCTCCTCCTCCTCCTCCTCCTCCTCCTCTTCTTCTTCTTCTTCTTCTTCTTCTTCTTCTTCTTCTTCTTCTTCTTCTTCTTCTTCTTCTTCTTCTTCTTCTTCTTCTTCTTCTTCTTCTTCTTCTCCCTCCCCCTCCCTTCCCTCTCCCTTGTGTGTATGTATGTGTATGTGTTTCACTTCCACTCGAGTTACTGCCTATGTACTGTTTTCACTGCTCATATCTGGCCGTCTGAGTGAATCAGCTCCAAGGAAAGCATCTAACATCTCTTCTAAAGTGACGGGTTACACACAGGCAGCTGCATGTCCTTCATCATGGAGTGCCAGGAAAAAGGCATTTTACCTGGGCCAGGTTTGAAATTTTAGGTATGTGACCATCTAAAAACATTCTCGCCTGGCTGACTATAGTGGCTGGGAATTTTCTAGAGGAATTGGGCCCATGCAGTTACTGAGAGGTATACTGTCATCAACAAAAACACTGTTAGCTTTTTATATATATAGACTAGCGGGGCCCGGCCACGCATTGCTGTGGCTTATTGTGGTGAAATGGGAAAGGAACGGTAGCAGCAAATCAATTGCAGAGGCCAGCAGTACGTGCTCATGCAAACAACACAGCCTGATATCTGTGCGATGTCAGTAATGTATGTGTGCCCTTAGGGGAGGAATCTCGAAAGGCACGCCGGGGAGGAACTTTCCGGACACGCAGGGAGGGTGCGTCCAGACAGGAAGTGCAAAGAGGGCCGTCTGCGTGACATGCAGGGGGTGTCCCGGACATGCATGGGGCGTCATGGACATGCAGAGGGACAGTCACATTTTACCACCTCCAGTGAGTGCATCCGGACATGCAGGGGGCTGTCCTGGATGTATTAACACACGAGGAGCCGCTCTGGACATGCAGGGTAGCCATCTGGATATGCAGGGGGCTTCCCCAGGACACGCGATGGGGGCCGTCCTTTGACACGCAGAGAGGCGTGTCCTGACACACTATGGGGCGTGTAGTAATGTCGGTTTCAGTAATGCGGGTAATAACTCCGCTCCAATGGTAATTGTGATAATAATTCGATAATGTAGTAAGAGTTTCAGTAGTTGGTAAAAATCTGTAATAATAAAAGGTAATCAGTTATAATCCTATTACATGAAGGAGGCATCCGGACATGCATGGGGGGCATCCGGATACGCAGGAGGGTGTCCGGACAGGCAAGGGGGCCATCCGGACATGCATGGGAGGCGTCCGGACACGCATGGGGGCATTCGGACACGCAGGGGGGCCGTCTGGACATGCATGGGGGCGTTCAGATACACAGGGGGGCAGTTCTGGGTGTCACTTCTGAGGAAACCCTCTGAGCGGGGTGACGCAGCCATTCAAAGTATGTAATAATCGGTTTCAGTAGTTGGTAAAAATCTGTAATAATAATAGGTTTCAGTAATCGCTTACAATCCTATTACAATCCTGAGCCCCCTGGGGGAGGGCGGTATAAAAGTGAAACAAATAAATAAAATAAAATAAAAATAAAATACACGCAGGAGGCATGTGGTCATGAAGGGGGGCATCCGGACACACATGGGGGGCTTCCGGACTCACAGGAGGGTGTCTGGACAGGCAAGGGGGCTGTCCGGACACACATGGGGGGTGTCCGGACAGGCAGGAGGGTGTCCAGACAGGCATGGGGGCCATCCGGACATGAAGGGGGGCTCCCAGGCACACAGGGTGGCCGTCTGGACATGCAGGGTGGCCATCCGGACACGCATGGGGGGCATCCAGACATGCAGGAGGATGTCCGGACAGCAAGGGGGCCATCCGGACATGCATGGGGCGTCCGGACATGCATGGGGGCGTCCGGACACGCAGGGGGGCATCCGGACACTCAGGGGGGCCGTCCGGACATGCAGGGGGGAAGTCAGGACACGCAGGAGGGTGTCCGGAAATGCAGGGGGGCCATCAGGACATGCAGGAGGGCATCCAGATAGGCAAGGGGGCCGTCTGGACACGCATGGGGGCGTCCGGACATGCAGGAGGGCGTCCGGGCAGACAAGGGAGCCGTCCAGACATGCATGGGGGCGTCTGGACACGCAGGAGGATGTCCGGACAGGCAAGGGGGCCGTCCGGACACGCATGGGGGCATCTGGACACGCAGGGGGGCTGTCTGGACACGCAGGAGGGTATCCGGACAGGCAAGGGGGCTGTCTGGACATGCAGGGGGCTGTCTGGACATGCAGGGGGGCAGTTCTGGGTGTCACTTCTGAGGAAACCCTCTGAGGGGCGTGACGCAGCCAATCAAAGTATGTAATAATCGGTTTCAGTAGTTGGTAAAAATCTGTAATAACCACAGGTTTCGTAATGTCGGTTACAATCACTATTGGCTACGCGCAGGGGAGGCATCTCTGGTCATGAAGAAGAAAGTGCAGACCGCAGCATGGGAGAAGCGTCTGACAGCGTGCAGGGGGGCCGTCCAGACATGCAGGAGGGTGTCCAGACAGGCAAGCGGGCCATCCAGACACGCATTCGGGCGTCCGGACACGTGGGAGGGTATCCAGACAGGCAAGAGGGCCGTCCGGACACGCATGGGGGGCGTCCAGACACTCATGGGGGCGTCCGGACATGCAGGAGGGTGTCCGGACAGGCAAGGGGGCCGTCTGGACATGCAGGGGGGCCGTCTGGACACGCAGGGGGGCGTCTGGACACGCAGGGTGCCGTCCTAACACGCAGGGGGCGTCTGGACACGCAGGGGGCATCCAGACATGCAGGGGGGCCATCCAGACATGCAGAAGGTTGTCCGGACAGGCAAGGGGGCCGATCGGAGGACGCGCGTAAAGGCGTCGGACCGCGGGAGGGTGTCCGGACACATGAAAGCGTCGGTTACGCATAAGGAGGTGTCGAACAGGCATGAGAGGGGCATCCGGGGCCCACACAGAGGGACCGTGCCGGACGAAACGCCGCGATAGGGGGCCGCGAATCCTGGAATGAGGCAAGAGGGGCGTCCGTTGACACGCAGTAGAAGCGTCGGACCGCGCAGGAGGGTGTCCAGACAGGCATGGGGGCGCGAAATCGGCGGACACGCCAGGGGCTGTCAGACACGCCAGGGGCGTCGGACATGCAGAGGGTGTCGCAAAGGAAATGCAAGGGGCCATCAAAGACGCCATGCAGAAGGATTTATCCCGGACAGAGCAAAGGGGAAGCTGTCTGGAGAGCGCGTAGAGCGTCGACACGCAGGAGGGTGTCCGGACACACATGGGGGGCATCCGGACACGCAGAACAGTGTCCAGACAGGCAAGCGGGCGTCTGGACACGCAGGGGGGTGTCCGGACAGGAAAGGGGGCCGTCCAGACACGCATGGGGGCTGTCCGGACACGCATGGGGGGCCGTCCAGAAATGCAGAAAGGTATCTGGACAGTCAAGGGGGCCGTCCAGACACGCATGGAGGGCGTCCGGACACGCAGGAGGGATTTATCCGGACAGCAGGCAAAGAGGGCGTCCAGATCACGCGCCAGGGGCGTCGGCGGACAAGCAAGAATTGCCGTCCGGACACACAGGGGGGCCTCCAGACACACAGGGGTGCCGTCTGGACATGCAGATGGGTGTCCAGACAGGAAAGGGGGCCGTCCTGACACGCATGGGGGCATCCGGACATGCAGGAGGGCGTACGAACACGCAGGGGGGCTGTCCGGACACACAGGTGGGTGTCCGGATACGCAGGTCAGCCGTCCAGACACGCAGGAGAGTGTCCGGACACACATGGGGGCGTCTGGACACGCAGGGGGGTGTCCGGATACGCAGGCCAGCCGTCCGGACATGCAGGGGGCCGTCCGGACACGCAAGGTGGGCGTCTGGACACGCAGGGGGCGTCCGGACACGCAGCGGGGCCATCCAGACATGCGGAAGGGTAACCGGACAGGCATGGGGGGCATCCGGACATGCAGGGGGGCCGTCTGGACACGCAGGGGGCGTCCAGATACGCAGGGGGCGTCTGGAAATGCAGGGGGGCCATCCAGACATGAAGAACAGTGTCCAGACAGGCAAGGGGGCCGTCCGGACATGCAGGGGCGGCATCTGGACACGCAGGATGGTGTCCGGACAGACAGGGGGGCGTCCGGACATGCAGGGGGGCGTCCAGACACGCAGGGGGCGTCCGGACACGCAGGGGGGCCATCCAGACATGCAGAAGGGTATCTGGACAGTCAAGGGGGCCTTCCGGACACACATGGGGGGCGTCGGACACGCAGGAGGGAGTCCAGAAAGGCAATGGGGCGTTCGGACACGCAGGGGGGCATCCGGACACGCAGGGGGGGCATCTGGACATGTCCAGACACGCAGGGGGCATCTGGACATGCAGGGGGCGTCCGGACAGGCAGCGGGGCCGTCTGGACATGCAGGGGGGCCGTCTGGACACGCAGGGGGGCGTCTGGACACGCAGGGTGCCGTCCTAACACGCAGGGGGCGTCTGGACACGCAGGGGGCATCCAGACATGCAGGGGGGCCATCCAGACATGCAGAAGGGTATCTGGACAGTCAAGGGGGCCTTCCGGACACACATGGGGGGCGTCGGACACGCAGGAGGGAGTCCAGAAAGGCAATGGGGCGTTCGGACACGCAGGGGGGCATCCGGACACGCAGGGGGCATCTGGACATGCAGGGGGGCGTCCGGACAGGCAGCGGGGCCATCCAGAAATGCGGAAGGCTATCCGGACAGGCATGGGGGCCATTTGGACACGCAGGGGGGGCCTTCCGGACACGCAGGGGGCGTCTGGAAATGCAGGGGCGGCATCCGGACACGCAGGACAGTGTCCAGACAGGCAAGCGGGTGTCTGGACACGCAGGGGGTGTCCGGACAGGAAAGGGGGCGTCCAGACACGCATGGGGGCCGTCCGGACACGCATGGGGGGCCGTCCGGACACGCAGGGGGGCGTCCGGACACACAGGGGGACCATCCAGAAATGCAGAAAGGTATCTGGACAGTCAAGGGGGCCGTCCAGACACGCATGGAGGGCGTCCGGACACGCAGGAGGGTGTCCGGACAGGCAAGGGGGCCGTCCAGATACGCATGGGGGCCGTCCGGACAAGCAGGGGTGCCGTCCGGACACACAGGGGGGCCTCCAGACACACAGGGGTGCCGTCCGGACATGCAGATGGGTGTCCAGACAGGAAAGGGGGCCGTTTTGACACGTAGGGAGGCCATCCAGACATGCAGAAGGTGTCCGGACAGGCAAGGGGGCCGTCTGGACACGCATGGGGGGCGTCCGGACAGGCAAGGGGGCCATCCTGACATGCATGGGGGGCTTCCGGACACACAAGGGGGCAGTCCGGACACGCAGGAGGGTGTCCAGACACGCATGCGGGCCATCTGGGCACGCATGGGAATTGTCCCAGATATGGCATGGATGGCCGTCCGACACATGCGCAGGGTGGGCCGTCTGCCCAAGCACATAGAAGCGTCCGGAGACCTGCGCAGGAGGGTGTCCGGACAGGCAAAGGGGCCGTCCGGACACGCATGGGGGGCATCTGGACATGCAGGGTGGCTGTCCGCACACACAGGGGGGCCATCAGGACACGCAGGAGGGTGTCTGGACACGCATGGGGGGCGTCTGGACATGCAGGAGGGTGTCCGAACAGGCAAGGGGGCTGTCTGGACATGCAGGGGGGTGTCCGGATACGCAGGGGGCAGTTCTGGGTGTCACTTCTGAGGAAACCCTCTGAGGGGCTTGACGCAGCCATTCAAAGTATGTAATAATCGGTTTCAGTAGTTAGTAAAAATCTGTAATAAACACAGGTTTCAGTAATCGGTTACAATCCTATTACACGCAGGAGGCATCTGGTCATGAAGGGGGGCGTCCAGACATGCAGGAGGGTGTCCGGACAGGCAAGGGGGCCATCCAGGCATGCATGGGGGCGTCCGGACACACAGGGGGGCCGTCCAGACATGCAGGGGGGCCGTCAGGAGGGTGTCCGGACAGGCATGGGGGTCATCCGGACATGCAGGGGGGTGTCCGGATACGCAGGGGGGCAGTTCTGGGTGTCCCTTCTGAGGAAACCCTCTGAGGGGCATGACGCAGCCGTTCAAAGTATGTCACAGTTGCTGTACTGAGCTTACTCCTGAGTAATGGGTGCCTGGTTTTCTTAACTGTAACCGCGGTATTCAGGGAATCTAGGGTGCCTGGCCACTCCCTCTCGTCCCTTGCATGTCGCCCCTCACTCTCTTCCCTCCCTCACTTCTCTTCCCTTGCATGCCACCCCTCCCCCTCCCTCCCTTCCCTTTCCCTCCGCTAGGGTGGGTGGGTCATATCAAGATGCTGGGCCCCCTGCCTCCCCTCCCTTGCATGCCTCTCCTCACTCTCTCCCCTCTCTCACTTCTCTTCCCTTGCATGCCTCCCCCTCTGTCCCTTTCCTCTCCCTCCCTCTCTTCCCTTGCATTCTACCCAGTGGTGGGATCCAAAACAGATTCCCATGGTGGTGGGATTCAAACTGTGGCGTAGCTCCAATGGGGCTGGGCGGGGCACAACGGGGGCATGGCCAGGTATTCCAGGGGCGGGGGCATTCCTAGGTAGGGCTGTGGCAAGGAGGCAGCCACTGCGCCAGTCCTTGGGCGGGAAACGAATGCACACAGGCACAGGCTGCCACGCATGCCGGTGCACCTCCTGCTAGACTGATTCAAGTTCTGCACGCTACTGCTGAGAGGAGGGGCGTAACTAAGGCAAAAATCACATGGCAAAATCACCAATTATTAACCCCCTCTCAGCACACACAAATAATTAGTAACCTACTCTCGGGAACCTGTGAGAACCTGCTGGATCCCATCTCTGATGCCACCCCTCCCTCTCAGTGGCAGTGGCGTTGGAGATTAAGAGCTCGTGTATCTAATCTGGGAGGAACCGGGTTTGATTCTCCCAGCTCTGCTGCCTGAGCTGTGGAGGCTTATCTGGGGAATTCAGATTAGCCTGTACACTCCCACACAAGCCAGCTGGGTGACCTTGGGCTAGTCACAGCTTCTCGGAGCTCTCTCAGCCCCACCTACTTCACAGGGTGTTTGTTGTGAGGGGGGAAGGGCAAGGAGGATTATGAAAGCCCCTTTGGAGTCTCCTGCAGGAGAGAAAGGGGGGGATATAAATCCAGACTCCTCCTCCTCCTCCTCCTCCTCCTCCTCCTCTTTCACTCTCCTCCTCTTCTTCTTCTTCTTCTTCTTCTTCTTCTTCTTCTTCTTCTTCTTCTTCTTCTTCTTCTTCTTCTTCTTCTTCTTCTTCTTCTTCTTCTTCTTCTTCTTCTTCTCCCTCCCCTCATGTGTATGTGTGTGTATGTGTTTCACTTCCACTCGAGTTACTGCCTATGTACTGTTTTCACTGCTCATATCTGGCCGTCTGAGTGAATATTCTAAGCAGCACGAACATTCTAAGGGTGACAGTTACACACAGGCAGCTGCATGTCCTTCACCATGCACTAGGAAAAAGGTGTTTTACCTGGGCCAGGTGTGAAATTTCAGGAATGTGAACATTTAAAAACACTCTCGCCTGGCTGACTATAGTGGCTGAGAATTTTCAAAGGAATTGGCCCAGCAGTTACTGAGGTATACTGTCAAAAACACTGTTAGCTTTTTATATATATAGATATAGATAGATAGATATATGAATAAATTAATATTGAGAAGCTTTAAGGAGTAGGGGAAAAGAGAAACTACAGATGAGCTATAGAAAAAATAATATGATTGGACGATCTGTACTTGGGAAAACAATCTCTTTTTAGTTATTAAACCTAGGGTGAGTGGGACAAATTATGAAGGGTATGTCTCTCGACGGTTTGGTGAGAAATCCATGTGTGTAACAAAGGAATCTGAATTGCTTTGTGTATATAATGTTATATTTTATAAGTTGTTGATTAATTGCAATTGTAAACTACTGATTAACTGTAGTCTTTATTTTTAAGATGTATTAATAAAACCATTTAAAAAAAATGAAACATGATACTGTTAGGCTGAGGATAGATAGCAAGCTAAAACAACACCAGAACCTTAATGTCAGCCATCTGAAATACTCAGTTACAATTTATGAAATCAGATTAAAATTTCAGCTACTTAATTACAGTCCAAGAACTCAGAATATATTCAGTCTGATAAATTTCCAAAAGCAGTGAATTCTACAGTGGAGGAACCCCTATAGAAAGCATTTTCCTCCATGCCCTGCAGGGGGCCATCTTCAAGGCTGTGATACAGCATAAGGAAGATTATTTTTAAAATATGTGGGATCCAGGTATTGACAGCATTAGAGGTTGAAATCAGTGTCGTGATTACACTGGAAGATAATATAGCCCTAGTGAAGCTCTTGTATAATCTCTGCTGGTAACAACACCAATAATCTAATTTGGAGAGATAACAAATATGAAGCTTGGCCACTGCAGCATGGTCCTTTAAAACAGGGACTGAACTGGCAAAAAAATAGTTTCAAGGGGAAAACATCTAACAGGAATCCCAAAATAGCACAATGGAAGGCACTTTAGCAAATAACGATCGATAGCCTAGACTGGAACTCACTTCCTAATGATGTACCCATGCCATTTGAGCTGCTTTGATATATTTCAGCATGGTCAACCATCTCTGAAATGGACTGCTATTTTTGGAAGCTGAGGTACATAACATTCCAGGTATATTTTATTAGGAAAAAGCTGTAAATGCAACATGACCTGTGCCTCAGCTTCAACATAAAAATATTAATGTCTCACAGTACCATTGAGTAAGGGGGTAGAAAATCCTTTCTTAAAGTCAAGAATAAACTCATATTCATTATATATGAGGTGAAGTAGAACTGTGTGTCAAAAGAGGGAAAATAATTTTTCGGGTGAGACAGAGAAATTCTCTTCAAACATTTTGTACATAGATAATTTCATTGCTATAATGCTGAACTGGGGTCAGCACTAGACATTCTCCATCAAATAAAAGATTACTACACATTTGAAAAGATAATTAACAAATACATATTTCATATACCTTCATGTATAAAGGATTCTAATATTCACAAATACATGTTATGGACTTCTGCTGAGCTGACCTTTTTACAGTCTTTCTTTTGCATTGATACTATCGAAAGATATTCCTTCAATAGATCTCAATGGCAGAAGATGCTAACTTAAATAAGCACTAATGCCTTTTATGAGCCAGTGGCTTTCGGCACCCCTTGCTCTCACTTGCTCTACCTTGCATCAGTGGCATTAAGGGCTAAATTTTTTAAGTGGTCAGAGGTGGGTTTCCCATAGGCCTGAAAGTTCCATTGTGTGGCCTGGAATCCATTCCTCCTGGGATCATGAGGAACTTTACTGTAATTACTCACCAAAGGGAGAAGGCATTCCGCACTTGCTTAGAGGGATGCTTTGTATTTGCATTATATGCCCTACCTCTGAGCCCAATCACTGAAAACAGAACTACGCTCGAGTAAACCCTGTCTCAAATTAAATCTGCCGTGATTGCTGTCGCCCTGACCTGGATACCTCTGGATAGCCAATTCTTGTCAGATCTCGGAAACTAAGCAATGTCAGCCTTGGTTAGCACTTGGAAGAAAGGAAGTCCAAAGTTGCTACACAGAAGCAGGAAATGGTACTTCTGAACATGTCTTGCCTCAAAAACCCTATGGGGCCATCATATGGGGCCATCAGTTGCAAAAATTGGTATTAAGCCTAAATTACATAGCATTTCACCTTTGAATGTAAAATAGTTGACACGGACTCTGTCTGTATAGATAATCATCTGTTAGTAATAGTTACCCCATATTATCTCGCTTTTGCTCTATTGATTTGTTAGAACCGCAATTATGTTAAATGTTTTGATTGCTCAATGGATCCAGTAAAGGTAAAAATACTTCTTTCACACTAATGCAATATTAAAAGTAGATTTGCGACCAAAATAAACAATAATTGCAGATCACATTCTATGTCCTTGATATAATAACTCCTTGTAAAGTCGCCCTATATGTGCATGGCATTCCATGCTGGCATGAATTCAGCTCCTACACATTAGGAGGATTCAGCACTTGTGTAATAGGAAGGTATAAATGCCAGCCAGCTGCTTTAGTTTCTTAATGCAGTGTGACTCATAAAGGCAAAGACACCAGATTATCTCGTGGAACTGATAATGTAGGACACTGCACCTATTATATGATACACAAAAAAGGAGCAGGAAAAAGTGAAGAAAAAGAGATTGCAGAAGGAGAGAAATCAAGTGTTATATGTACTTTTCAATGTTGTTTCACAGAACTACTATTTAAAAGCAGAAGATATATTAATACTGAACACTTCAGCATGAGAAAGCATGTTTACATCGCTGTTTGTTTAGCCATTTCAGGTTGATTATTTTTCATTCAATATTCCTTTATAGAAATATTTTATTTTCAATCTTCTTTTTATATAAAGTTTTTAAATCTGAATTGAAAATTTTATTTTAGTACACAAAACAAACATAGACATAGTGTACCATAATTCAAAAAATGTACATTTAGATAGTAACTGTATGAATAGGAATGTCTATGTTTTATGTCTATATTTGTTTTTTGTATTGAGATATTTCTTTTCTGTAGTTAAACTAAAGAATGCCATGTTTTCTCTACTCTTCCTCATACAGTCAAGTACACATCAAAGAGAGGGTGAAGTCCTGGTATTCACTTCATTTCGTCATCATGTGAGCCCAGACTGAAAACTTGGCCATCATCTCAGTCTGAGACCTGACAGCTGAGGCCTAATGAGAAACTGTATATACTTGCGTATAAGTCGACTTTTTAGCACATTTTTTGTGTCGAAAAAGCCCTCCTCAACTTATACGCGAGTCACCCACCGGCGCCGGCGCCCGTCATCCCCCTCACTCATTCACTCATCTTTTCCTTTCCCCACAGGCTCTGAGGCTTGGCTCGGGCAGCCTGTCTCTATGATTTTCTTAAAAGGGCAATCCTCTGAGCATTGCTCTTTTAAGAAAGATAGAGCCAGGCTGCCCAAGCAGCAGATACTCCACTGGTCTTTTGTCTAGCAGAGATTGCTGTGTATTCTTTCCCTTGTTCTGTTCTGTGACTGGGTAGAGGATAGGAGACCACCTGGGAAGTCCAAGGTTTACTATGCAGAGGCAGGCAAACCACCTCTGTTCCTCAGTTGCCATGAAAACCCTATGGATTTGCTGTAAGTCAGCTGCAACTTGACAGCACTTTCTACCACCTATTTCCTTGCAGGTTTGAATATCAAGAGTGGCAAAGGTTGTAGAAGCAGGTGGCACAGTGAAGAAATAAAGATAATTTCAACAAGATCACACATTCAATGGAAGCTGGCTTGAAAAATATTTTTTTTATTGTGGTTAAAGTGCTTGGGAAAATTGAAGGAAAAAAATGAAGGAAAAACATTCTGGAACCAAATGAAGGAAAATATGTGGAATTCAAAGAAAAAAGTAGCATTTGGTGGCAAGATACGTTGTAAAGAATTCATGCAGAAAAGGCCAGTAACTGGAGCTAAGCATCCCTATATCCTTTTAGAACATTTCTGTGAGACGATGTTCAAAATGGGAATCTATTCATCAAAAGGGCAGGGTCTTTTCATGTCTACTGGAACAATATTTCATGTCTACCAGAACAAAAGATGCCCTGAGCACAAAACCACAGAGGGAAAAAACCCTTAGCCATCATTGAATACTTTCAAGTAGTAATAGGTCACGATTTTTGCTGACACTGAAGACCAGCTGCTTCAAAATGCAGGCTTAACTAAAGAAAAAGGAGATAAAACTGTTGCATGTATGCTGTCAGATAAAATAGACTGTATGTAAACTAGGAGCTAAACTTACCTTTTAGATAACTTCAAGAGGGGACAGTCTTCAGAACAAAGACAATGAGGCAGAAAGAGAAGGGTTTTCCTTTCCTCAAATGCAGAGGCATTCCTCCCATTGGGCAAAGTGGGCAGTTGCCCAGGGCGCCCCCTTGTGGGGGGCGCAAAAACTGCAGGTTCGTTTGTGGGATTTTTTGTGTTTTCAGTGTTTTTCCATTTTTGGCCTGCAGAGGGCGCAGATTTTAGGCTAGCAGCACCAAAATTTCAGGAATGTTTTAGGAGACTCTCGTGATGCTATCACCCAGGTTTGATGAGGTTTGGTTCAGGGAGTCCAAAGTTTTGAACTCCCAAAGGGGGTGCCCCATCCCCCATTGTTTCCAATGGGAGCTAATAGGAGATGGGGTTACACATTTGAGGGTCAATAACTTTGGACCCCCTGAACCAAACTTCACCAAACCTGGGAGTATCATCAGGAGAGTCTCTTACTGATACCACCCAGGTTTTTTGAAGTTTAATCCAGGGGATCCAAACCTATGGACTCCCAAAGGGGGTGCCCCATCACCCATTGTTTCCGATGGGAGGTAACAGAAGATGGGGATACACCTTTGAGGGTCCATAACTTTGGACCCCCTGAACCAAACTTCACCAAACCTGGGTGGTATCATCAGGAGAGCCTCCCAAAGATACCCTGAAAGTTTGGTGCTGCTAGATTAACAATTGCACTCCTGATGGCAGGCACCCCCCAAATTGCCCCAGATTTTCCTTTTAAATCCCCCCCTTGGCATGGATTTAAAGGGAGAATCTGAGGTCCCCAGTTTAACAACTGAAAGTGATGCTGTTTCAGGGTGGGGGAGAATCAATCCCAAAATAGCATCACTTTCAATTGTTTAAACTGGGGACCCCAGATTCTCCCTTTAAGGTGGATTTAAAAGGAAAATCTGGGCTCACTAGTTTAAACACCATTGAAAATGATGCTGTTTGGGGGTGGATTCCAGCATCACTTGTTTAAACTAGGGAGCCCAAATTCTCCTTTTAAATCCATCTTAAAGGGAGAATCTGGGGTTCCCAGTTTAAATAACATTGAAAGTGATGCTGTTTCCCCCAATTGGGGGGACTGGATACAACACCATAAAATGTTTTCATAGCAGTAATAAAACATTTTGAAAGCATTTTGAAAATGTTTTTAAAAAATTATTTCTGCTGTGTGGCATGGCCCATTGCTGTGTTCAGATTTGTGAGTTGGGGCATGTTCTATAATGTGATGGTGACTTTGAAATGACCTGATGTAAAAAAATCATTGCTTGGTCACAGTGGGGGAGGGTGGCTGCCCATGGGGGGGCCCACCATACTCCAGTTTGCCTAGATACACCACTGGGCATAGCTACAAGGGGGCCAAGGGGTGCGCATGTTGCACCGGGCACATGCCTGGGAGGCATCAAATTCAGATTTTGCCCAGGGCTCCAGTTTGCCTAGTTATGTCACTACTCAAATGTTATGTTGGTCCCATCCTTACTTAAGCTGCTGTCCCTCTCCAAGGAGTTTCAGGTGGTTATTTACCACTGGAGTCACAAATGCCGCAATACTAAAAGCAATTGCCCTGGCTGAACTTTTTTTTCTGTTGCACAGATATTAAGCACAACCATTAGTCAGCAACCTAAGTGCTGCCAAAGTACGAGATCATTCTTACATGATGGAGATATTATATGAATTATTTTTCCTTAGCCTTATATTTAATTTCTGGAAAAACATTACTTTTAAGACCTGTTTTTTCCTGCACTTAAAAAACACCCTATGGAATCACTTAACATCTTAGATGCTGAAATTAGGCCACTCTTATGTTTTATCCACCCTAATGCTTTATCCACATCTTATTTACAGTGCATATCTTGGCACCTTCAGCTGTTAGAAACTTCACAGCTTGTCGTTAAGAAATAAGCATCTTATTTCTCACTCTAAAAAAAGAAAGATAAGCTTTTAAGACAAAAAGAAAGATAAGCTTTTAAATTAACACACCTATTGATGGGAGCATGCAGTCCCTAAACATACAGAAATACATACAGATGCATCATCTCTACTACTACTAATACTAGCCAGGACTAACCCTGCTTAGCTTCTGAGATCTGGCAAGTTCAGGCTAGCCTAAGTCAAAGCCAAAATTTATCTTACCATGTTGTTTATTCCTATACAAAAGGTCAATACAAAGGTCAATACAATTTTCTAAAATGATAATAGGAAGCCACATGGTCAGATTGTCCTGTCCTTGTGTACTGTCGGAGGCTCGCATGGCCAAAATCATTTAGCTATAGTGGGCTTTCTGAGCTGTGTGGCCATGTATTTTTGCTGCTAATGTTTTGCCTGCACTTGTGGCTGGCATCTTCAGAGGCACGTCATGGTGAGATGTGTTTGTCTCTACGGCACAGGATGGAGAGTATATGCTTTGTCCACCTCACAGGGGGTGAGCCACATTTGCTGGACGGAGTTCATTTCCAGTTGTCTTTGAAGGTCTCTGGTTTTTGTATTTTTGTAGTACTAGCAGTCAGGTTTTGTTGATTTTTAGACTCTCTTCCTTTTGGTTGAAACTGACCAGGTGTTTGTGGATTTCAGTGGCTTCCCTCTGTAGTTTGACATAGGAGCTGCCAGAGTTGTCAAAAATTTCTGTGTTCTCAAATAAGAATCCATGTCCACCTTGATTTACAGCATATTCAGCTACTGCTGATTTCTCAGGTTGGATTAGTTGGCAGAGTCTTTCTTAACCATCTTGACCGGTTTGTCATCGTGATTGCAAGGCACTCAAAGCAGTCTCCATGTATAACTGGACTCTATTTTCAGAACATGTAGCCGAAACCATGGGGGAGAGTTCTAACCACTGGCATGAGGTGATGGGCTATTTCTAAATACATGCAATTCCAAGACTCAATATGTGTGCCTGTAAGTTGCTGTCAAGCAAAGCTGATTTATGGTGACCCTAGCAAGGGGCTCTCAGGGCAAGTGAGAAACAGAAGTGGTTTGCCATTGCCTTCCTCTGCAGAGTTTTCTTTGATGCTACTTCTTTTGGTTAAGTATATTCTAGAAAACCCATTGTCCTTCAATGTTATCAAATAATCAAACAAGTTTCAACAGAATGTGCTTTGTCAAACAACAAATGTCAGAAGAGCCTTCTGGATCAGACTGGTTTATCTAGGGAAACCGGGTCTCCTGTTTCAGGCCTCCACCTCTCTGTCCTCCACTAACCTTGGCAGTGGGGGAAAAATATCCTGGGAAAATGGTGTTTGTGTGATCAGTGTTGCCTGATGCCATGATGTCACTTCCAATGCAGCTATCCATCACCAGTGAGCCCCGCCCCCACGTCTCCCACTGGTTGCCAAACTCAAGAATTTAAATCAAGTTTTAATATACATTTTTATTTAAACAAATGCATAATTTGTGAGATCCCAGCCAATATGATCAACACACACAAAATGTTGTCATCTGACATTCTAAAGTCATATATAACTATACAACCAAAGAACATCATTTTTTTTTCAAATTGAAAAAAAAATCTTTATAGTGGTTTAGTTATGGTAAGATATGGAAGTCCTACAATTCAGGGGGTTTGGGTGCTGCCTGATTAATATGGTATGATTGTGTGTGTTAAATGCAGTTGCTTCCTACTCATGGTGACCCTATAAATCACTGTCCTCCAAAATATCCTATTGTTAATAGCCTTGCTCACGTCTAGTGAACTGAAGGCCTTCTTTATCGAGTCAATCCACCTCATGCTAGGTCCTCCTCTTTTTCTGCTGCCTTCAACCTTCCCTAACATAACTGTCTTTGCTACTGAGTCTTGTCTTCTCATCCTGAGACCAAAGTACAATAGCTTCAGTTTAGTCCTTTTAGCTTCCTTTGATCTAGAACTCAATTATTTGTCTTTCTGATTGTCCATGGTATCCATAAAACTTTCCTCCAACATCACAGTTCAAAGGAATCTACTTTCTTCCTGTAAGCTTCTTATTAGTAACCCTAGAGGTCTTGGTCAAGGATCATTAAACCAAGCCTTTATAGTGTTAAAGGCTACACGAAGACATAATAATGCCTAAGGTGTTTCAAGTCAGCATGTTCAATTTGGAGGAAGCCTTGCCAATCATCCACAAAAAGTACAGATTCTTAAACAGATATAGCAAAACTTGGTCTCGGGCATTTTTGAGAATGTCAAGGTAGTCCTCAGAATGCTTTCCTTGGAGTGAGCTCCATTGAATAAAGCAGGACTTAGTTCAGACACCTATTTAGGATTGTTCTGGCTGCATTGCTGCTGGCTTGCACCCAATGTTCTGTTTTTTAGAATATGATACATTTCACTTTGATGTTGTCTATATAATGACTCTAGAAGGCTTGAATAAGATGACACATCTTGACTTGAGATTTATCATCATCACTGAGGCTTATGTGAGTGGAAGCCATAATAACTTCCAAACATAACCTAATGGCACACACAGTAACTGACTAAAACTATTTCAATTAGAAGTAGCTATGTTTCCTTATATCAGATTTTTAAATTATCTAAATATACTTTAACGAACTTCAGGTAAGGTTTTTCATATCTGTTGGCTTTCAATGATGTGACAGCAGTAATGGCCTGGAGAAAAACTTGGACTAAGAGGGAAGCCATTATGGAGGGGGAAGTGCTGTGGCTCAGTGACAGAGCATTTGTTTTGCATGCAGAAGGTCCCAGTTTCAGTTCCTGGCATCCCCAGCTAAAAAGGCCAGGGAGTAGGTGTTGTGAATGATCTTAGCCAAAGACACTGGAAAGCTGCTACCAGTCAGAGTCAGAGTAGATAATACTTATGCTGATGGACTGATAGTCTGATTCTGTAGAAGGCAGCTTCATGTGTGAATGTAGTGATTTTAGATGCATGAAGCTGCATTAAACACTAACAAGTACTAACAATGTTTATGAAACAGATCTTATCCCCCCCCCAGCTATCATGCCATACAAAAATTTATTTGAATCTTAGATAGACAGAGGCCCCTTCTGCACATGCAGAAAAATGCACTTTCAATCCACTTTCAGTGCACTTTGAAGCTGGATTTTACTGTGCAAAATAGCAAAATCCACATGCAAACAATTGTGAAAGTGGATCGAAAATGCATTATTCTGCATTACTCTATTCCTCCGGTTTTCAGAGTCCCCCTGTCATCTAGGGGACCCACTTTTGTTACTGTCTTGTTCCCCCTTTTGGGAGGGTTTAATCTGGGGTATTGCTGATGCCATTTTACTGAATTACTGCTGCGTTTTAAATATTTAAACTTTTAAACTTACATTTTAATTTAATGGGTTTTGTTTATATACTGCATGTGGAATCCATGTTGTACACCACCCAGAGCCCTTTGGGGATTGGGCGGTATAGAAATCCAATCAATCAATCAATCAATCAATCAATCAATGTGTGGAAGGGGCCTAAGAGACACGTTTAAATTCATTCCATATAGAATGCTTGCCGTTCATGTCAGGCTATTGCCAAGATTTGGGCAAGAATATTTAAATATATTTTGTTAAATATACAGGTCAGGTTATGACCTCCTTGACAGTTCACAAGTTTTGCTTGAACTATTAATTAAACTTCGGAAACTTACAATAAGCTGCAATTCACAAAGGTGCTAAATTATACCAAGACAAATGTCACAGAGAAATACATGTTTTGCAGTTCTGAGAGAATACTCTTTATGTGTCCAGGATAAGTGATTTTCAATACTTATTTTGTGCAAGTTCTTGCTTATATTCCATATGGTCATCCTGACAAATGCCTGGAACTGTTACATGTATCCATGTGTGGGGGCGGTCCCTATTCTTGTGTGTAGAAGTAAATACTAGAGCATGCAAATCAGAATCAGAGTATTTCAAAAGGCATAACTGTAACAGAAAACAGCATCTAGCGTTTCACCAAATCTAAAATGCAGACATAACCAATCCAAATGTAATTTGATTTGCCAGGCCATGCACCTGTTTTTTTAAGCATCAAGTGCAAGGATGCCTGGGAGAACATTCAGCAGCATCCTACCGATGGTCTTTTTTACTGATCTGTCGAATTCACTTCCTGACATTAAACTTGTTTTGATATCAGCCTGTGGCATATATAGCCACAACAAAGTGAGTGGATTTATTGTCGCTGCAGCAAACTGTTTATTTTTGCCAGGCAACCGGCACTATAACAGTTTCGCCAGGACCAGTACATCCCTGATGGCTGCAGAAGTAAATTTCCATCATCCCCACCCCAGCCCCTCCCATCCAGGTTATTATCGGCTACGACCGACCCAGGAACCCCAATAAAAGCGCATGCAGAGAGAGAGAGAGAGAGAGAGCTCTAGGAAAAAGCGCACAGTTTGGCTGGGTGACAGAAGGGGAGGCTCATGCGCACAGAGGGGGCAGCGTCAGTATTGGAGACAGCCGCGTTTGCAGTTTTCTCTATTTCAGGAGCGAAAGCGAGGAGGAAGGAGCCTGGGAAGATCGGAAGGTGCGGGTGGGGGGGATGGCGAGCCGAGATGAATGAATTATGATCCGCGAGCCACCGAAGCAGAGAGCGGATCCAGGAAACAGTCGCCTGCAGTCGCGGTTGCAGGAGCCAACCTTATCTCGACCTGCACCGTCCTGATCGGGGAGGAGAAATCAGATCGCCACCGCTTTTTATTTTCCCTCTTTCGGTCGGGTAAGGGGGGGGAGGAGGAGGAGGAGGGAAATCGTGTTGTTGACTCAGCCCGCCGCCGCCGAGGAGGGGAAAGTGTGAGATTGGGGGCCAGGCAGAACCCGGAGGGATGAGAGAGCCAGGGGGAAAGCTGGAGGAAGCCGCTGCTGCTGCTCTCGACCGGGAGGCTCTCCAGCACCGCGACTCCTGCTGCGCCCGGGAAGGGCTCGGGGAGCTTCAAGTGTCTGCCCCTCCCCGGCTCCTGCTCCAGCCGCCGGGACCATGGAGGCTTTAAACGGCACCAGCCCCGGCGAGCCCCCGAGGCAGCCGCAGAGCGCCCCGCACCACGCCGGCTGCGCCGAGAAGAAGCGGCTCCACCGAGCCCCCTCGCCCGCCAGGCCGTTCCTCAGAGACCTCCACGGCCGCGCGTCCTCCGCCAAACCCCCGCCGGGGCCGCCCAAGTCGCCCAGCCTGCCGGGCAGAGCGCCGCACCAGCCAGGGGGAGCCCGTCCGCAGTCGCCGGGGCTCCTGGCCACGCAGAGCCGCCTCTCCCGGCGCAGCTGCGCCCAGGGCGCCAAGGCGGCGTCTGGGCTGGCGGCCGGCTCGCCTGGCAAAGCGGGCAGCAGCAGCAGCAGCGCCAAAAGCGCCCTCTCCAGCAAGAAGGCGGCGCGGGCCCAGGAGCAGGCGGGGGGCAAGGCCGGCGGGAGGCAGCCCGGGGGCGAGCCGGGCCACCCTCCGGGCAAAGGCAGGAAAGGGAAGCGCTGCCTCCCCTCGGCCCAGCCGGGCTCTCTGGCCCCGCCGGCCGCCAGGATCAGCCACACGGACAGCAGCTCCGACCTGTCCGACTGCCCCTCCGAGCCGCTCTCCGACGAGCAGAGGCTGAACGCCCAGGCCGCCAGCAGCGACGCCGAGTCTGGCACCGGCTCCAGCGACCGGGAACGGGAGCCGCCGCCGCCGCCGCCGCCGCCTCCCCCGCCGGGCCCCCAACATGCCGCGTCCCCCGCGAGCAAACCGCCCGCTGCGCCACCTGCCTCGCCGGGGCCCCCGGGAACTCTTGCGGAGCAGCCGCCAGGCGAGGAGGCGCCCTCGGGGAGAGCCCTGGAGAAAGCGCCCGCCAAAGGCGCCCTGAGGCTGGGCGGCAGACCCCCGCCGGAGCCCCCCGACGAGAGGCAGCTGGCCGACGAGGAGGAGCTGCGCAGGGAGATAGAAGAGCTGCGCTCCGAGAACGATTACCTCAAGGTAAGGAACGAGGGAGGGCACTGGCGGGAGTGGAGGGAGTCGCAGGGGTAACTTTTCCGAAGTCGGCACCACCAGCAGCAGCAGCAACTTCTGCTCTGCGCAGCGCTGGGAGGCTGCTGGAGCCGGCCGAGATTGACTGGCAGCCCGCGCCCATGGCTGCTTCTGGGAGAGTGGGGAGGGAAGTTTCTTGCCAGGTTAAGACAAAAGGAGGATGGTGGATATGCCAGGTGTGCTGCTGCAGGGGCAAGCAGTGACTTGTGAGGAGTGGGAATGCACACTCACCCTCTCCCTCTGACACACACAACAGTTGTGAACATCCCATCTTCTCTTCAGAGCAAAAGAGAGTGGGGGCTGATAGTCCCAGAATGTCTTTCATATTATAGAAAGATTCCCTTGAGACAAATAGGCAAAAAAAAAAATATCTCCACGGGTCGTTGTAAAGTATTACATTTCTGAATCGTTTGTTTGCTTGCAATGCGGTCCTAAGAACCCGTTTCTGGTAATCATGGAAATTCAGTAGCCTGATCTCTTTCACTCAGGAGGCAAATTGCTTTGGAGTTGCTTCTTGTGTGTTATGTAGATTCATACAGTGGCAAGCGAGCACTTTAATTCTGCAACAGGAAACGTGTGTGTGGGCAAAGGATTGGAATGATAGATGCCAGACTTGGCTTCACACTGTAAGAGTGCCAGCTTGTGGGTGGTACCTGGGGATCTCCTGCTGTTATAACTGACCTCCAGGCAATTGAGATCCCTTCACCAGGTGAAAATGGCTGCTTTGGAAGGTGGACTCCTTGGCATTATACCCTGCCGAGGTCTCTGCTCTCCCCAGCCTCTGCCCTCACCATTTGAGATCTTTCCCAACATGGAGCAAGCAACTCTAGGTCACATACATGATAATCAGTCAGTTTGTCAGTTTTATTAGGGCCATTAGGCCAGCAAAAAAGAGTAGAGAAGAACAAGAAAAAGGATACATACATGATAATGAAACTGGTGAAAGCAGTTATTAGTTGATATGTGGATATAGTGGAAGGACGGATTAGATATGGCTAATATCCTCTGCCCACCCCCACCCCCACATTCTTTTAAAAGGTGGGTATTTTGAATGACTATGGGTTGCTTTTTGCATAATAGTGTAATCTCTAGCCCACTCTGAAACATTGTCAGAACTGAGCTTAACACAGTTTGAAAGGTTAACACTGGAAATAATTTATTTTAATAGAAAGTTGGTAGGAAGAAACATGGGCGGCCTAGCCCTATGCATGTTTATTCAGGGGAGAACCTGACTGTACTCAGGGAAACTAGCTCTCAGGTGTGGGTGGGATTAAAGCCTAATTAATTTGAAATGTTTTATTGGGGTTAGAGATGAGCAGTTTTATATACTGGTGTTTAATTGTAAGCCACTCTGAAGTTTCTTGTGTTGCTCATCTAAACAAATACTAACATAATTGCATTTTTAAACAGTTGAATTTGGCTGTTAGTCAAACATTTCTTACTCCTATGTTGTGCCCCATTTGTCCTTTCATTTTCTTGGAAGTACACACTGTCATTTTCAGTGGAACTTAAATTCAAATGACCACAACTTGTAAAAAATAACATATGTTGTAATTTTTATACTTATTAAGTTAACTGAAGCCTGTTAAAGAAAAGTGGCCACTTGGTACAACTATGTCAGTGTTTGACCCCAAAGAACTCCCACAAAGCAGCACTGAGAATACAGCAGATTAGATTGTACACATTTGTGTCTTATTTCTCTACAAAGCCTGAATTATGCAGGCTGAACAGTTAACAGCACCAGCATACTAAGAAGTTTTTTAAGACCAAAGAAAGCTTGATACCAGGGGAATATTTAAACTGTCTTTTATGATTTCTGTGGCTGCTGCTGCTGAATGAAACTGTCTTCTCAAGTTTTATTAAATTTTTGTAGCAAAAATAAATGATATACGCAGAATAAGGTACTGTGAGTTATTGTGAACAATAAGGAGACAAGTTTCAACAGCTGGCTGTGATGCTCTGTATACATTACATATAAAAAAGCATTTGTTCATGAGAAACATGGCAGGTGAAAGATTACACATGAATACCTAAAGGCCTTACCGAATATGGGGAATGGCAGTCAGAAATTAAGTTATAAGCAAAATGTACATTGAGAAATTTCTGCAGCTGCTGAAAGCACAAGATCCCTACCAGAAAGCAGATGAAACTCCTCTGCATTCAAGAGCAGTATAGGCCTCAACTGCACTGAAACGATGTTTCTTTTAATTCCTGTTCAGTATATCTTATGTGTAGGGGAATAGCAGTTCAGGAATTTGTATGTGTACACAAAAAAAGCAGTCTAGGTGTGATCAAAATTATTATTGAAAAGAAGAATCCAGTGACGAACACTTGGCATACTTATGTGTAGTCTTAACTTTTTAAAAGTTGGCTGATTGTTCCTAGGCTGGAAGTGAGCAATAGAGGAGGTTAAAAATAATAGTAATTATTTAAAATAGGAAATTTTGAAAGAGTCATAAAATAGTGTGGACATGTGGGAAGGAGTTTGAGCTGCACCACAGTTTGATCCCCACATCTCAAACTATTTCCAATTATTAACTGGACTGTTCAAGCAAAAAATGCATCTGGGAGAAACATATAGCATTGAATATTGTTGTTTAAGTGCTGCCATAGCGGGATAATACACTATAAGAGAAATATAGATTTTGACTCAAAGTGGCGATGAATAGTAAATGGAAACCAGAAGTCCATTTAATGCACAAAACCTGATTATATGGGAAAGCCCTTGGAGGGACATGGGGAGAACTAAGAACAGGATAGGAAAAGATTAAATTCCAGACTAGGATAAGGGAATATTGCAGCTGTGTGCCTAATTATATTCTGGTTGCCAGGATGTTTAACTTTATGCCTTCTGAGCTGTGTACCTGAAAGCTGTCCTCGTAGAAAGGGTATGATGATTGTGCTTTCAGGCAAGGCAAGTCAAACAACAGGTGTTCAGACTTTAATTAAATGGCAGATATGGGCACAGCTTCTATCTCATGTGACAAATGAGTTCTTGCCACATTCAGAGTATATGGCACAAGAACTGCCACACACTCTGAACCATCACTAGTATTCAGTAGGAATTTGACAATTTCAGTCCTTAACATTTGTACAGTATTTCCAAGTGTTTCCAGGTATTTCACGTAAACAGTATACAGTAGGTCCAGGTTATGATTATATTGCAGATGTAATGTGGTGCCGGAACTGTGAGTGACATGAGTACTGGTTCCTAGGGGGCTCATGTCACAGATGAGGCTCAGTCTGGGGGACTTCTTTATTCATACTCCCATCTAGCTACTACACTGTGCCAGCTCTTGTGTAGAAAATGCTGCAGATAAATGTTTCTGCTGAATGTGAATAAATAAAACTGTTACAGATACATTTGTATGTACACATATACAGATTCTCAAATACAGCCCACTCCTTTGTTGATGTTCACTTGGAAGTCAGTCTCAATTAATTAAATAGGATTTATTTTCAGTTAGCATGGTCGGAAAGAAGATGGGACTCCTGCTTCTCAAGGACCATTCACCTTACTACTGATGCAATACTTACCTAAAACTCTCTTAATTCAACCCATTCTCAAATTTCATCTAATTATACTAGTATTCCTTGAATAGTGTCTTCTTCCCAGACACTGTTGCAAAGTAGCAAACGACATGTTGGGCTATAATAGCTCACTGTACAGAGATGAGTTAAGCTACTCCTGCTGCTGCTGCTGCTTCTGCTGCTGTTGTGCAGTGAGCAGAACAAGGGCTCATTCCGCACACGCAAAATAATGCACTTTCAAGCTGCTTTCACAACTGTTTTTGCCATTCCGCACAGCTTCAAAGAGCCCTGAAAGCAGCTTGAAAGTGCATTATTCTGCGTGTGCGGAAGGAGCCAAGGATAATTGGGCTGAAGGAGTTCTGGGTTGCAGACAAAGATGCTGAATGATGCAAAGCAAATGCTACTGCATAAAACTTAAGGACTAGTCTGAATTAAAGCTGAACTATAGCAGGACATCTAGCTTGGCTAAGATTCTGCCCCCTCTGGAGTATTATGTTTTGTGGCCTTGATAGGAAGAAAATGGGGCAGTGAAGAACAATCTGTAAGAATACGTAGAAAACCATTTTAAAAGGAGCTTACTCTCTCTCCAAACCTGAAATGGGGAAACTTGTTTACATTTATATTTGTACTTGTATATTTGCTTTAAGCAAGCCTGCAAAAGCAAGCACAGCTATGACAGAAATATTATTGGTGCTAACCTAGTTTCACAAAGTATTTATTTTATGCTAATCTTTCCATCTGTCGAGTCACCATTCAGATTGCTACTGGATTGATTTTATGTACTGGAACTTTTACTGGATTTGTATTTACAATATAATCTTTGGCATAGCAGTGAGGCCACATTCAGAAACATCTATAAATAAGAGAAATTGAGCTGATGGGACAACCACAGATACTGTACCACTTGGCTTGCTCTATGAATATAATATTTCAGGTATATTGTTGACAGAAGAGTCAGTGAGTAATTTTTATTCCTAGGGTTTTGTGAGCAATGGAAGGCCTTTAGGAAGGGCCCAAAAGTTGTTTGGATGAAAATCTTGAGGCATAGGGAGAAGATTCTTCTTAATAGAAAGAATAGGATCTGAGGTGGTTATTTATAGAGGTGGCATGGTACAGTTTCCCTGGGAGTCATTCTGATGGACACAGCCATATTTGTGGTATTAACCAGGAGTGGGATGTCCAGAGGCATAGCTCCGAAGGGACAGGGGGAGCAACGCACTGGGTGCGCACCCCTGTGGCGGTGTGGTGAGGGCGTTCCGGGAGTGTGGTGGAGGCATTCTAGGGTGGGGCAGGGGCGAAGGACGCACCAGTGCACCGGGCACTTTCCCCCCTTGCTATGCCTCTGGGGATGTCCGCATGTGGGGAGCTAAACTCAACCCCACTTTACAGCACTACTTTCCATTGCTTGAAGTTGTCTTCTGTACAGTCCAGTTCACATCCAATATTGTAGCAAGACTGGGAGACAAGTGCTTCAGATAATGGAGAATGGTAAAGTAAGGAGGTGCTGCTGGGAAGGTGGGATTATTTTAATTCAAACATTTCTTTTGGGGGGAAATTAGACCCAACACACCTCTTTTTAGAGATGATTTGGGCAAACACATGAAGAACAAATGTAGCTGCCCCCATTGTATTTAATTTGGCCCACACTGACCTGGCCAAAAATGTCATCCTAGCTATTATTGCCAGTGCAGGATTTGTTCTTAACCACACTTCTGTGCCTGGAACACTTTTCCCCATTTGTACAGCTAATACCTAGGAGTAACAGGCACGCAAATGCAATGGTAACTAAGTTTTCTAACATTTAATGATAGGAGTGACAAATTGGGAGACCATACGGAGTTATCAGGGAAGGATAAACAATGAGAGCGCACATGCATGTGTGTAGGATCCTGATCTGCCCCCAAACTATACATGCTCATTTGAAGGTGTTCATAGAAATTGCCCTTGTACAAGGGAGTTCTTGCCACACAATCAGAAACTACAGAAAAGTAGGTTTCCAGATCTCAGGGAAAGAGCCTTACTCATGAACTACTGTATGTGTGAGTGCTGTTTTATGCAGATCTTCAAATGTATTTGAACAAGCCTGTGGACCAAGTCAGTTGACTGTAATTCCATTCTTTCTTATGTGCATTCATTTTACCCTGTCATCTGGAAAGGGTATCTTGCTAAAGGAAGCATAAACATTGGCACTGGATCATTGGCAAGTCCAGTCCTCAGTGTGATACCAGATCCTTGTCTAAATATATTTTTGTAAAACAGAACATTGCAGTGGGCAAACATATTCATCACGTTCAGTTTTCTCTGGAACCATGTCTGTGTAGATTGAATAGCTGATGTTCGTCTCAGATGCCTCAACTCAAAATTTATTCACAATGAAAATCAAATCCAGGCAACACCTCCTATCAAATAACCATGTGTGATGGCTAAAATGATTTTCAGCTCCAACCAAAGCTGGAGATAGCAGGATGCAGCACCAAAATGGTGGCACCCTACTGCCTCTAAAAGAGCTTTCCAGTGGCATGGAGAGGGGAAAAAGCTCCCAACATCCCACCTCCTGTCACAGGAAAGGCCCTTTAGACCTTACAGCAGTTATGCCACCAAAGGATGGCCTAAGTCTGAGGACTGGGGTGCTGTGCTTCTGGCCCAAACCCCTGGGATGGTACTGCCCCCCCCCCCCATGCTGATTAGTCAGCTAATCCTTGGGAATGCCCGAGCTGTCCCCCCCACACACACACTGGCATCCATTTGGGAAGCCAGCACAACCACGCTGCAGCTTGGTCTTCTGGGTTTCGTGGCAGCAGGACTGAGGGGCAGGCAGCCACCTGTGTGTCTGTCTCCTCTGCCAGGGCAAATACCCCGGGGAGGTTAAATGTGCCACCACAAGGCCGCACCACTCCTTCAAGCCCATTGGCTTCCCTTTGCATGGAGCTCTTTAATTCTTTATTTGTTGTATATATGGTAGGATCTTTGCAGGTCAAGAATGACCAAATTGTTGGGATGATTTTGTTTGTTTATTTTAAAGAAATATTGGAGGTTAGCAAAGCTTGTTGTTCATGGGGGAGCTTTTATTTTACACTCAATTGTAGTTTTCATGGAGAAGAGGAGATTTATCAAACCTTAGGTATCAGAATAATGTATACAGTTTGCAAATGCTGGATTAGTCAGCTGCCAGAATGAAAGATGAGTTTGGTGAACAATGGCTATGGGCCCATGTGTCTCTTAGCCACAGCTGTGGCTCTGCTGAAACATTACATTGTCCAGTGGAACTAGAATTCATTGCTTGTGTAATGTAACAGGGATTTCCATCTGTAGCTCTCAATAGATCGTATTAATTATCACTGGACAGATGACTACTCCAACTGTTTAAAACTGTGTACAATTTGGAAACATATGGGCCTGCTTGTTTGTTTATATTAAAGTATGTAGCCTTACAGAGTGCTTCATTGTGTATAAACAATGTTACATGATATCATGTCTATCTGTTGAGAAAGGCCATAAGTTGGTCTGTAACTTAACTGGAAAATAGTTTAATTTAGGCTTTCCCAAATGCACTAGAATAATTAGAAGGATCAACATTGCTGATAGTTGAGTACTCAAATGTTTCAGAGTCAAATATGTAATACTATTTTTTAAAAGTTAATCTCTGACTTGGCAGATGTTGGAGTAGGGATTCCCAAAGTAGATGCTGCCACCCCACTGGGGGCGGTGGAAGCATCAAGGCAGGGAATTTGGGGGCTGTAGGAAGTGGTAGAAAATTATGGGGCAGTAGGGGGCAGCTAAGGGATTCCTGGCCAGCTGGCAGGTGAAATGTTCTTTGGTCAGAACACTGGCACTTCAGCCCATCTCTAGCCGCAACAGCCTTTGCGAATCAGCCATCCCTGCCCTGAGAAGCATTTCTCTGCTCTGCTGCCAGGTGCTGCTGCTGGCTGGTGAGTGCAGAGCTGGGTTGGAGGTTGGCAATAGAGAAGCCCCCCTGGCCAGTGGGTTGAGGGGAGGAGGTGACATCCCCCAGCTGTGTGAAGCATCTCCCTAACGCAGGTAGGCGAGCTGACTGTTCCTCACAGAGAGCTGCCTGGCCTGTGCCATTTTGGCAGCAGCAGCTGTGGAAAAGGCAAATTGCCAGGGGAGGCCAGGCTTCTGTGATGGACCCAGTCTGTAGAGCCTGGTTGACTGAGCAGGAACAAAGGGAGGTGGGCTTGGCACAGACACCCTGGGCCCTGCAGGGTCAGGCCTATGTGGCTGCTCCATCCCCCCCACACACACACACAGAGAAAGGGCACACTTCCTTCAGGTCAAATGCTGCCAACCGAGGCCAAGGAAGGGCCGCTAAGATTGGTGACCCAGATTCCTAACAGGAGGCTTGGAGGGGGGAGCACAAGGTGTCCCTCCTGCTTCTCTCCCACTTTGATTCCCTCTGACTTTGCAAGTTTAATTTTTTAAAAAATTTGCAACAACAAAAGTGCGCTGGCTGGGTGGAGAGATAGGAGCCATGGGCTTCAGAATGTTTTGCCATCTGGGATTAGGAACTTCCAGGCAAGCTTGAGAACTTATGTTAGAATCCACAAATATGTAGCTGTGCCAGTTCTTGTGGCCAGCTAGGCAGGATTAAAGTAATTCATTGATTTCAGACTGATTTTGATATTGATTTCTAAATTCCTATATCATTGTAATGAAAGCCAGAGATTATAGCTATTTAATAGGCAAGGATTTCCCCCCCTGTTTTGGGGGGAAGGGGTGTAGCAGTAAACAATGTGAGTATCCGGGAATGCATTTCAACCAGTTGGATTGTTAAAATCATGAATCAGACTCTAGGAGAAAAAGAAAAAGAAAAAAGAAGAAAAAGAACTGGTTTATTAATAGTCAGTAATGTATTCTTCTTCTTCCTTTTCTTCCCTCGTCCCATCCCATCCTTCCATTTGTTCAGTACAGATAGCCCCACAGACAGGAATTGCAGTGATGTAACTTTTATTTATTTTAGCCATTTTTGCACCTTCTCTCAACCCAATTGACAGCTCCCTATGCAGCAAACATTAAAGACTATTGGTGAAGGCAGTGGCAAACCAACCAGTAAGCTGTTTTGAATTTGCAGTAGACATAATTCCACAAAAGTGGTATGTGTTCATATGTGTGTATATGGGAGAGGGGGGGCAGCGCTAGGAATGTGGCCTGGGAGCCAAGGGAACAACTGTTGCGTCCTCAAAGATCTCTCAAATAAAGCAGATTCAAATATGAATGAAATCTTTTCTTTATTGATAAGAATCTATAAAGATGCACACTGGATTAGGATTATTTTCTAGCCTGCACTCAGGTGGGAAAATCCCAACAGAAAATACGGCAGCCCCTCTCACCAATTCCAGTTAACTAGCAGAGTTTCTCGCAAGCAGGTATAGTCATACACTTCCCCCACAAGACCAGATAACCACACTCTTAGAAGATTCCATGGGAAGATCATTCCAAAACAAGGCAGGCCAGCTGAAGCAGCAAGATAGTAAAACAACAAGCAAGCAAGCAGACTGAAAACAGTCAAAGCTATTCCAGATACCACAATCTCCAGTCCCGCTTGGAGAGTAAACAGCAAGACCAACCACTCAGGCCTTGACAGAAACAGCTCAAAAAGGTTTGGGAATCACTGTTTTAGAGTAATCCTGTGAAATCACTGAAGTAACAGGAACAAATAGTGTCTTCAGCAGCAAAATACACTCTTGTGCTTTAACAAAGGCAACTTAAGCATTTTAAAGTTTTTTGAAGTATATTGTCGAAGGCTTTCACGGCCGGAATCACTAGCTCATTGTGTGATTTGTATCGATTAGAGCCTGCATAAGTAGCCCAGAGCTCTGTATTTTCCCGATAGGCTGGCATCTTCAGATCCTCTGAAGATGCCAGCCACAGATGCAGGCGAAACGTCAGGAGAGAATGCTGCTAGAACATGGCCAAACAGCCTGGAAACCACACAGCACCCCTTTTTTGAAGTACTTTAAGCAGAGCTCATCTTGAGGAACAAAACTTTCCTGCTGCAGGACCCTCTCCCAAGCATGAGTTCAGGGGACTCCCAAGAACTGAGCTGGGTTTGGGGAGGGGTATAATAAAAAATGTCAAAGTGCTCTTTCACACTCAAGATTTCAAAAGTAGTTAGGACCCATATATGGAAGGGAGGGGGAAATGGGTATATGCTTTACTGGGCTCATGGGAACCCATTGCATGCTCCAAGTATTTTAGCACAATATGGCCACCCTCTTAATTCTTCTTTCAGTTTGTCCAAGTTACGGTTTGCAAGATTTAACTTGTAATTTGTGTCTTAGGGTGAGATCTTTTGAAGGTCTATGCAGCATGTTTGTGAGTGGGAAAGTGTTGTCAGTGACAGCATTTCCAAACATAGGTCCCCAAGTTAAAACTCTACTGTAAGGACATAAATACAAGTGACTCATTTCCACTTTCTGTTTGTTTGCAGCGATGCTGAGCAACCACATGTACCTACTTCCAAAGTTAATAATTTCTCCTGTATTCAAAGGTCTACAACAAGTTTTCATTTCAGTTAATGTAGGAAACCAAATTTGTTGCCACTGATTTAGCTTTAAACCAGTGATTACTTGCTTGTAACTGGGGTCATCAGGCATTGCTTTCTTGATTGACAGACGAAGACTACGGTAATAGAAAGGACAGTCTTTCCCTTCTTGCCAAAGGTTAGGAGACATAGGGGATAAACACAAATATGCAAAGTTTAGGGGACATATACAAATTATTCTTCCAGATTTCCAGACTATGGAGCCAGGACTGTAGATAAAGATGGTTACAGTTCTTGACTTCAGTCTCTGTGGTGTTCAGCTTTTATGAGAATAGACACGCAAACAAGCAGATATAAGAAGTTTGGAAATATCGATGTATTGCAGTCCCAGGGGTCAAGAATAGGAGCAATGACAAGGAGGAAACACCATACAGACCCAACTGAGGAGGAAAAGGCCACAATTTTTATTAAACTAAGGAGGAAAAGGCCACATTTTTTAATTGAATACAGCCGCAAGAGCATTGGCACAGCATGGAGACAGATCCAACCACTCAATATGCCACCATCCTGCCTGCCTGGGGATGGGGGTAACTGAGGAGTTCTAAGCCTCAGGATACCATCTGGGTACAAGTTGCTAAGTGGTTCCTTTGGTGCCTGATTGTGAGAGCCAGGCAACAGCTCCCAAACTGGGCATGCAGTCAAATGACTCCACACCCATAACCCCTTAAGGGAGTCCCCAGATGGGAGAGGTGGGTATGGTCACAGCCTCCTCCCAAATGGATCTGACCTAATGCCCAAACTGCCCAATGAAGCTATGCCATGGAAACAAACAACCAAGTAAACTGATCTCAAACTGGTTACAGCTTGAATTCAAGGGGAGTGGGTGGGAGGGGAAGCCAGAGAGATCAGAAGGGGTGTATCCCCCATGGCAGCCAGCCAGATAGGCAGGGGGTGAACCAGAGGAGGCTGTGAGCTCAGGGACCACCCCAGAACTCTGCCCCCTGCCTGGCCAGACTGCCTGGGGCCAGCCCAGAGCCTATGAGAAGGCTTCCTACGGCTTGCTCCCTGTCCTGCTGCTGCAAATGTGGCCACTGCTTATCCATAAAGATTAGAGACTGTATTAGAAAGTTAATACCCTCAGAAGAATGGATTGAGGGCTGTAAATTATGACATTTTCAAAAAAGTGGTATAATAGATATCTTTCCATATCCTCACCCTAGCTAATAGCTGTTACTCTATGCGGCATGTGTTCTTTCAAAGGACCACATGTCTCAGGGCTGTTTATTTCTGGTCAGCGGATAAATGTCTCTTTTTAGGCAAAGGGTGTGTCTTACAAAAAAACCTTTCTGCTCAGAGAGTTATAGTTGTGTGTGCAATTTAGGACTAAATGAAGTTTCTTGCATGTTCTGTATGACACATCTCTGAAAACAAACAGGTTTTTGTGAACAGAAGGTCTGGCAGCCCAGTTAACTCTTAATTTTCAGCTATGCCATCCTTTTTCAGTTATGCCAAGTTCAGTACCCAAATAAACTAATTCTTGTCTGGATATTACTTAAAGATGGTGTTGTGGGTATTTTCAGTACCCATTGTATACCCTGTCACTGATTTTATTGAAAATTTCTTTGTGATTTTTTTTGAGGAGGGAGTGTTTCTGTTAGGTTCCAAAGTGCATTTTGCTGCAGAAACTGACTTTCCGTCTCTTTCTCCCTGGCTCTTTCACTCACATGTATGTGATGGCACTGATCTGGCCACTGTGATTCATGCATTGGTCACCTCCAGGTTGGACTACTGTAACTCGCTCTACACGGGCTTACCTTTAGCCATGATCCGGAAATTGAAACTCGTACAGAATGCGGCAGCCAGGCTTCTTACAGGCACATCGAGTAGGGACCAAATTACGACGGTCCTATACCAGCTGCACTGGCTGACGAACAAGTACCGGGTCATGTTTAAAGTATTGGTCTTGACCTTCAAAGCCATTCACGGCTCTGGACCTGCATACCTGAGGGACTGCTTCTCTCCGTATCACCCCATTAGGCCCCTCTGCTCTTTGGAAGAGGACCTATTGATTCCTGGACTTAAAGCTATCAGGCTGGCCTCGACAAGGGCCAGGGCTTTTACAGCCCTGGCCCCTACCTGGTAGAACAGGCTCCCGAGGGAGATCAGAGCCCTGCGGGACCTACAGAGTTTCCACAGGGCCTATAAGACTGACCTGTTTCACCAGGCATTCAGCCAGCCTGGGTTAGAACATCGCTACCGTTCCATCTGGCCTCCCGTGGGCGCAAGGATGGGGAGGGGGAGGGATGATGTCATCTAATGTTATATGGTTCCTGGTTTTAATTAAGTGATATTAGTTTTATACTGTGTTTTAAAGCTGGTATTTAATAGCATTTTGGTTTTGGCAGGATGAGCTGGATGAACTCCGGGCTGAAATGGAAGAGATGCGGGACAGCTACCTTGAAGAAGATGTTTACCAGCTTCAGGAACTTCGACGAGAGCTGGATCGTGCAAACAAGAATTGTCGCATTTTGCAGTATCGTCTCAGGAAAGCAGAACAGAAAAGCTTGAAAGTGGCACAAACGGGTCAAGTGGATGGGGAGCTAATTAGAAGTTTAGAGCAAGATCTAAAGGTGGGTGTGAAGCATTTATGGGTGAGAGCCACTAATGTGCAATTGAACCCATAGCGTGATCATAGAATTCAACAAGTGGACTCATGAAAAACTTCCCTACTATCTAAACAAAGTCACTATGCAGTGTGTTCACATGGCTAAGCTAGGGCCCACAGACACTCCCATGAACAAGAGGTAGCAGCATGGGAACCTGTTTTTCAGGCCCAGTTCTCTCATGGGGCCTCCACTACTACCAACCATTTCTGCCTTGAGATGATCCAGCAGGGATATCCGACTTTCACCAAAAGGTGGATGATTTTTCTGTCAGTGCTCTGGTCCACAGACAGGAAAACTCATATCCCAGTTAACTAGGACTAAGTTATGCTTTCCTTTTCTCAAATAAAGATTCCTTCCTAAGAGCAAGATTCAGATACTTAGAAGCCTTCTTCGTCTCGTGCCTTCCAGGCCAGATTCCTTCCATATTTCTTTGGTTAGGTTTCAGTAGGTTCTAAGAGTCTCCCTGTCTCCTCTCTCCTCTCCTTTATAGAGGCAAAATTTTCCTGTCAGCTAGGCTCTATTCTCTCTTGCCATTTGCTCTGGCCATCCTAGTTCTCACCATTGGCTCCATCCCTGCATTTCCCCTACAGTGACGTGGGCTGCCAATATTGATCACTAATCCACTTCCCAGCTCTGTTCAGCATAGGTGGACCTGTTTCAGAGAAGCACCTGTGACTTGTCCACCTGTACCCTCTTCTGTGTCTGTGCAGCCTCCTACTCCTTGACTCGTAGCCCAGTCCATAAATTAGTGGGGCATCCAGGATGGCTGCACTACAGTGCTTGATCAGACAGTGTACAATGAAAAAAATGTTAACATTGTTAACATTGGTGTTTTGTGTGTGTACTCTTAAATAGGTAGCCAAAGATGTGTCTGTCAGGCTGCACCATGAATTGGAGAACATGGAAGAGAAGCGTGTTAAAGCAGAAGATGAGAATGAACTCCTTCGTCAACAAATCATTGAGGTGGAAATATCTAAGCAAGCACTGCAGAACGAGCTGGATAGAACGAAAGAGGTAAGATAACTGAGTAATTAATGAGAAGTGCTTAGAAAAAGAAAATTTAGAACATCTCATTATTATGCCTTATGCCTTATTCCACCAGCTACAGTAATTGGCACTGAAAAGGTCTGTTCTGAAACATGGGTTGGATCCAGGTGAGCCCTTCTGGACATGCGCAGTCTCTTCCACTCACAGAAGGAGTAGCTTATTCCTTATGCTGGCTTGTTTTGTGAGGGGGAAAAATGAAGCACCATACAAAATACATATCTGCTTGTTGAAATAAATGAGCAATAGAAACGTATAATCATTACAGAACCTATCTATTATAGCACTTTGAGAACTCTTTACTTTAGCATTCACGGAATTGTGCTTGCAGGTGTTTGCCTTTCATTCATAGTTCTTTCGATCCAATCCCTTTTTCTTCAACCTGTAATGTTTGCAATTTTGTATCTGTCTGTTCCTGATTCAGGCATTGTCTTGCTTGACAGGGGGCAATATGCCTGTTACCGCTTGTCAAATCTCTTTTTCCCTGACAGCTTAACAGATGATTAGTGCAGCTGGTGATGTGTTCTTTGCTAGATCAGAACATATTGTCATGCTATATTTTTTTACAAAGCTGTTGTTGTATTTAATTTTCCTGTAGTGGCATTGAATACAGCGTAATGTGTTTGAAGCGGAGCTGTTAACTGAGACCTGCTGGGCTGAGTGTCTCCTTATTCCTCACTAATTTGAAGATGCTGGTGCCAAGTATAAGAGAAACCAATGTTACATCCAAATAATATTTTACATTTGAAGAACGATAATGTCGACATTGAACACCAGGGCATAGAATATATCTGTTTTAAAATGCTGGGAAAGAAGATAACAGTTTTAGATCCAGTTCTCAGAACTGTCTGGGCCAGTTCCTGACCTTAGGGCATAGATAATCTGAAAATCAGATAAACTGGTTCTGGATAATTGGAAACTCAGTCTAAGATGCTATTTCCCTTTGGATTATTTCAGAGATGCAAAGCTGTGAAATAACCATGTTAGGCATGCTATGGTAAAAGTTAATATTTTCCAGCTTTCAAAGGATTTCAAGAAGGGGAATCCTCTCTCTTTTCCCTCTGTTTATATATTGTATACAGTGATTCTTTTGAAGTGCTTTCCAACAGTTTCTTTGCCCCCCCCCCCCAAACAGTTTTGTATTAGAAAAGAGAAAGAGAAAAATCTTTCTTTACAGATTGCTGTGGCTTATACTTTCAAATTATTCATTTTATAAACTGTCATGAAAAATTATGATGAATATGTTAGGTCACTGTTAAGTGGTTGTAACAGGTCTGTGGTAGACAGTTATCCACAAGTCTAAATCAGGGAAAGATTTTTGTATCGAGCCTTATTCCTGTGTCAGTACAGTCCTGAATTCTTCTTGTCAAAAGGTTATTGACATGGACAGTTTGTTAAGAAATTTTGCACAGATTAGGATGAAATAATCTTTTAACATAAAGTGTAATTAAGTACATAGTGGATTAGGGATAGAGGACTTTTCTTCTATGATCCCACCCTTGCCAAGTTTTCTTGGCTTTTGCTGAGATTTTGTCTTGAGTTTGTTTTTGGAAATGAGTTTTTCTGACCATCTGCTCAGGACCTGCCCCAAACATGTCTGCCTTTTGCTCTGTGTGGCAAATGCAACAGCAGCCAGTAAACCTGGAAAGAAGATGTGCAAGAGGTTTGCTAATTTGAATTTAGAGTTCTCACCGCTCTCCACATTTGCAGTGACCTTAGCTGTTTGAATTATTATGTTGCATATTTCTGGCATATCCATACATTTGACAATGAACAAGAAAGGAACTATAACCATCCAAAGAACTGTAACATTGACTGGCTTCCACTGTGTTTCTTTTTGCCTATTAAGCAAATAAAAGTAAAGCTACTTTGACCTCTGAAAGAAATGGTTTGATGCAGAGAAAGGAATGTTTTAGGATGTTTTAAATTTACCTAAATTTACCTAAATTATATTGAAATTCACCTAAATTAAACATATATTATAGCTGAATTGAAGGTCAGTGAACATTGAAGATTTTTTCTGGCATTTAAAAATAATTAGTATATATTTTCATTAAAAGTCTAGTTGAATTTTATTTGTAAGCACAGTTTTGGAAGCCTTTATCTATGTTCATGGGTGAGTTTTTTTCTTTGTGCAGATTCTGGGGCTGACTTCTCCTCAGAATTTATCTGGCAGGATTATAAGGAGACTTGTGTTATCTGATCTCAGCTATGGAGATGACCTGTTTCCTGGTCTTTTGTTTATCTAATAGGTGGAGGGTATTTTGTAAGTGGCCTTGATGGTTGATAATTACTCCCTGAGAGGTGGAAGTAGTTGGGAATCAGAATGTAGCTACTATAAAGAAAACTTTTTTCAGCTTGTTAGAGGATCCACTATTTTAATAGGCATCTTGGATCTGATCCTAATAGTTGCTATCTAACTTTGATGGTAATAATTTTGATGATAGTAATTTGAGGTATTCCAAAAGCCCCTTGTTTGATTCGGTATCTGCCATTTATGCTGTCTGACTGTTAGTCTGTTGTTTCTTATTCAGCATGTATATTTGGTAAGTCCCCACCCCCAAACCCACATATTAACAAGTCAGTATGGTATAGCGGTTGAAATGTCAAACTAAGGCCTTTCCGCACCGCAACGGTGCGGGGGTGCATCGGCGTAAAAGACGCCGATGCATCCCCCCAGGACCATTCACGTGGACAGACCCGGGAGGGCGGCAGGCGGCGGCGCAGCCTTCGCACAGGCTGCGCTGTCCCTGAAAGCTTACCTCATCCCCTGGCCTCCAGCTCATCACAGAGGCCAGGGGACACGCCCACACAGGCTAGAGCGACGGCTCTAGAGTCGCAGGCCAGGGGGTGTGTCCCTTGGCCTCTGTGACGAGCCAGAAGCCAGGAGATGAGGTAAGCTTTCAGGGATGGTGCGGGGGACATGGTGCCTTCCAGCCGTTGGAAGCCGCTGTTTCCGGAAAACCTTGCTCAGGGAGCGAGGTTGGGAAACAGTGGCTTCACGCCGCTGGGGGGGAGCGAGGGCGGCACCGCTGCGCTGCAGTAGTGCCTTCCATGCGAACAGCTCCCTAGGGACAGCGTTTTTGCCATCCCTAGGGCGCTGTTTTTGGCCCGTGCGGAAAGGACCTGGGAAACCCAGGTTTGAATCCCCACTCTAGCCTTGGAAACTTGACCTTGGGCCAGTCACACCTTCTCAGCCTAACCTACCTCAAATGTGGTAGGTTGATGTGAAGTTAAACAGATACAAGAATGATGCAAGTCACTTTTGGCCCCATTGATGGGATATTAATAAAGTAAATAAAATGGCTCCTTCACACAATAAAGTAAATAAAATGGCTCCTTGACAATGGACATTCATCCCAAAGCACTACCTCTAAACTTCTCAATATTTTGGAAAACTAAGACCCATTAAAATGGGAGTGCTCGGGCAATCTTGAATTTACTAGAGATTTTAGGAAGAGTGAGAATGCTTTTGGAAGGATTCCAAAGGAACAGGATAGTTTTCTCAGTCCTGTAAACACTCATGGGGGATTTCCATCTCTGGAGAATGACTTTCTCATCTTCTCCATCCCACTGCAGTCAAAGTCTTGGATCTGACCCTGACAGTTACGAGCTAATTTTGATAATAATCACAAAACGACATCTTCCATAGTTCATCAACTATGATCTTCAAGGAGCTTTTTTCTTGAGGTGCCCTCATTTGGACTGCCCATCTGACAATAATCAATTCATGGATTTTTCTGTAGGAGGTTGCCACTGGAAAGCTTACCAGAATTTGTGTGGGAGGCACCTTTACTTTCGGTATTCAGAAAGTGCGTAAAATGATGGTATCGGTGGGCACTTGGTGGAGGATAAACCTTTGTCAGATCTGGCTGTGTTTATTTTTATCTTGCATATTGCTTTTATCTTATTGATGGACTGTTGGTGCAAGCATTTGCAGCTTGTTGTTGCTTTGTTTTATGATCTATGAGATTAGAGAAGGATATATATATCATAAATATATATATTTATATATATAAATATGGGTGTAATATATCATAAATATATATATTTATATATATAAATATGGGTGCTTATATATATAAGTATGGGTGCAATGTTGCTGAAAATAGTCTATTCTAGAAAATCTGATAGCCAATGAAACTGTATTTTTCCTATGCCACATTTCATAAAAAGCATTGCTAACTCATGGAACCTGCTTCTCTTTCTCCAGTAAAACTGCTAGATTCTTACATCTGCCTAGTATATGTTTTGGTGAATTCTTTGTCCCAGGAACTTTGAGCCAGCAAAGAGAACAAGACAGAAAGCAATGGAGAGGTTCAACTAGCTTTCGAAAGGGTAATCCTATTGAAAGAGACAAAGCATGGGCAGGATTAGGGATGGGGTAGCAGCTGCAGAATGATTTGACATGAATGATATAAGACAGTTTAGGAAGAAATGAATGAGATTGTGTAATCAGGAAGAAAGGGGGATTTATTTTCTATGCAACAGCCGTATTGAACAGCTGACAAATCTCTGTCTTTTGGGGGGCTACATGAAAGCATAAGGGTCAGCAGGAGAGCAACAATAAGGCATCACTTTCTGTGGTTAAGAATTATGCCCAAACTTATTCTATGCAGGCCTTATGTCTGATAAATTTAGGAATGGAAGACTGTGTGACTGCAGAAAACAAACTAAATCTAGGACTGTACCTTTTCTACACTCACTTCCACCAATAGAACATGCACAATGAAGCACTTTCTCACATGGAATTTTTTCCAGTTTCCCCAGTGATGCCAACCACCTGGTTATGTGAATAACCTTGAGAAAGCACACAGCATGACAGATATGCCTCTCTGCATTCCTCTCTACCCATAGCACAAAATCCTTTCCTAATCCTATGTGAGGCTTTCCTTTTGGAACATTTTATGATGTCAGACTCACAACGTCTTAGCTTTGCCATGGATGGAAGAAGCCAGGACTGGAGGACAAGCCAATTTACCAATCAGTTGAATAAAGTTGAAAGTAACCTGTTTAAAACATGCTACTCACTTGATGCTTTTGTGAGTTCTTGTTGCAAATGCAAGAGTACAGTATTCTGACCTGTGTGACCTTTGGCTCACTAAACTCCGAACAAATACTAAACTTTTTCAGTTTGTATCTATACTATAGTAATGTTATCTGTGTATCTGAAACACTCTTCTATGAGTTGGAGAAGAAACAGAAGGCAGAGTGTCTGAGTGACAACAGGCAGTTTGCTGAGACTTTTTAATCTTATGAAGGATCCCAGATTGTGCATTGTTTGTATCGAGCACACAAAGAAAGTTTTCACCACCAGTCAGTTTTAAGGCTGCCCATAGCATTGGCTTGAAAATATGACCAAAGCAAGGGCAGATGGTATTTTCAATGTTTATAGTAATGTCTTTATTCACTAAAGAATTACTTTATAACTTTTGTAGAAGGTTAAAAAATATCCAAGTAAGCATTGAATGGTGTATATTGTGTTCATGGTGCTTTACAGATTACCAAGAGGAAAGTTCCTACCCTAAGGAGTGTACCACATAATGAGAAGGAGGAGGTAGACACAGAGACGAATATGCATTAATTTCCACTCTATTTACTTAGAAGAGTTTACTTCAGTAGAAATATTGAATGAATTATTTCTATAGAAAATATGTATGCTGCCTCTTCAAGCCTGGTTGACACAGCTGTCAACTAAACCAATAAAGCTAAACAATGATGACAGAAACCCCACAGTTATTTAAAACAACAATAAAATAAAAAGTCACATTAAAAACAATTCAATTACAAAAACATGTCAAGTCAATTAAATAATTATATTTTAAAAATCCAAGCTAGTACAAATAAACTACGGCAAAAAACAAATAGAGCAGTCTAAAATGAACTGATAATTATTGTGTCAGGCTAGGAAAAGACCATAGAACAGCTTTAAAAAGCTCTAAAAATCAAGTAGGACAACTGAGAATAAAGTCATGAAAACTTAGGGGATGAAAGAAGTAATGCAGGAGAGAGGCATCAGCTGCATTAAAGTGGGCTGAGAGGTCAGAATGTGGGAACAGAGTAGAGAACTTTGGACCTGGCAGTCAGGCATCTAATTTGGGTAGTGCTGTTTCAGTGGTATAAAAAATACAGAATCCAAATTGTATGCAACAACTCTTTTTGCCAACCTATCCTCCCAAGGAGCTGCATTATTTCTTTGCAATAGCCCTGTGATAATGATAAAAGGTTAGACTGCAGATTTATTATCGTTTAATCCTTTTTTATTATTAGACAGACCTTCAAAAGAGCAATTTTAGTCTGTTTCCACATGAGCGGAAAACAGTGCCCCAGGAACGGTAAAAACACCATTCCTGGGGCACTGTTCACACAGCTAGCACTGCTGCATCGCAGCAGCACTGTGCTCGCCCCCCCAATTGGCGCAAAGACACTGCTTTTGAACCTTGCTCCCTGAGTGAGGTTTTTCAAAAGCAGTGTCTTCCCACCAGTGTGGTTCGAAGTATGCCGGTGTGAGGGTGCTGCTTTTGGCCCCTCCGGTGGTCAGAGGGCAGCATGGGTGTGTCCCTCCAGCCATTCAGAGCTGCACAGGGAGGAGAGGTAAGTAAACGGGATGACCCGGAGGCAGCTCTGTGCAGAACTGGTGGAGAGCCGTTTTCTGCTACTGTGCAGTAATGGCCTTAGAGTTAGAGTTTTGTGTTTGATTACTTAAGAGTAGTAGAGGAACAGAAGTAGAGGAGAAAGTTGCCTGATTTATTGTTGAAGCTGTTAGAGTAATCTTGCAGTTGCTTCATATAAATTTCAAATATTTCAGAATAGGCAAACAAGGTCCTAATTGCTGATTAATTGCTAATTATTAATATTGAATAATTTTATTTAACTTTGCGAGTAACACTGAAATAATGTTGCTCTATCCCAGTACTTCATAGATTAGAAGTTATTCACACATTATAAAATTGCAAATAAAAATATATAAGTAACTGGCATATAGACCACTGTAGTTGAAACCACTTTTCATCTAGGGAACCTTAAACAGCACTGGAATTGTATGTAGAGGTTCCAGTTTATTTCTCTTTCATGTCCAGTCAGGACTGGAAAAAACCTGTACCTGAGACATCATAGACCTGTTTCCATTCAAAGTGGACAGAGCAGGACTAGATGGACTACTGTTCTAATGCAATATTATTTATTTAATTCATTCATTTGTACCCCGCCTTTCTCCCCAATGGGGATTTAACATGTACACCAATCTCTACTCCGTTTTATCCTTGCAACAACCCTGTGATGTAGATTAGGCTGAGAGATTATTCCTGGCCCAAGATCACCAAGTGGCACAAGTGGGGATTTGAACCCAGGTCTCCTGGATCCTAGTTTGACACTTTTAACCATTACACATGGGTAATTCCATAATTCTTAGGAAGTTCTTCTTCCTAGGCAGTAGTTGTCAAAGGTGACAATGCTAGAAACATATTAGGAGGCATTGAGACGTACGGTTGCCAACCTCCAGGTGGGGCCTGCTTGACTCCTGGAATTGCTACTGACCTCCAGCCAATAAAAGTCAGTTCCCCTGGAGGAAATGGCTGCTTTGGAGGCTGGGCTCTTTGGGATTATAGCCTGCTGAAGTCTCTCCCCTTCCCAAATTCTGCCCTCCCCAGACTCCACCTTCAAATTTCCACATCTTTTCCAACTCATAATTGGCAACCGAGAAGGTGATTTTGGACAGAGTCCAGTGTCTGTATCAGCCTTTACATTTTATTCACTGTAATTTGGATTCTATTATATAGAAGTTCTTTCATAATGGTTTTGCAGCAATATTCAAAGCAACAAATGTAGCCCAACAATTTGCAGCCCAAAAACAAAAGAGACCCAGTTCATCTAGCAGCTTCATGTTGCAGAAACTCAGTGGAAGAGCTGAGTCTTGAACTGCTGCTGGAAATAACTAAAAGGAGAAGACCAGAGAACATTGTGGAAAAGCAAAGCCCACAATATGTGTACTGACGATAGAAGCAATTCATTAAATTTGCTTTAGTGGGTCAGTGATATCTTTTGTTTTTGTTCCAAATCCAATAAGCACCAAAGGGATACTTCAACCATCTGTGAATTTGAGATGTCATGTGGATTGTTTATGAACAAGTAAAAGACAGGTTCTTTTTGTACTGTGAGTTTCTTCAGAACACCTCTATGAAAATAGAAGAGGTCAACTCTGCTTGGAATACCTATCTCTTGAATCAAATGACTGCTCTTTCTCTTAAGAATGTCCAAAATGAATTCCTATAGTCAAACCCCCACTAAATACTTTTTTAAAAGATTGCATTCTGAAAGCTTAGTCCTCCTTTTTAAAGTGTTTGGGGACTGGTGAATACAGTCTTTTCAGTATTGTTTTGTGATGCATGTAGGACAGAGAAAACAAAGGATTCAAAATAAGAATCATTCAAGAACCTGAATGGTGCAGAAACTGAAGGCGGAAAGAATGAAACAAGCAAAGCCAACCACTCTGACATTTGCTTTGAAATGCTTTTAACTTTGAAATGTTTTTAGCTCAGTATTTGTGTTAAATGAGATCTATTTTCACAGTGAGCTGCTATTAGTAAATGAGGAATTATTTCCTTTCTTTCCAGTTTCAATACTAATGGAGTCCTCAAGCATCTGGAAAAGTTTTTCATATGAAAAGCATTTTAATTTTAGAGGTCAAAGGGCTATGGGAACAGTTACACCCCCAGTTACTTCTAAAATGCATTTGTCCATTTCTGGTTTTTTTCAGCCTCATTGTACTTTTTTTTTTACACCTGTCCTCAAAAGACCATAAGCAGCAGAATATTGTTTCCCTCTTCTTCTAGTTCTTGAATGAAAAACAATAGCTCAGCTAAGAACCATGAAAGCTGTTCTCCTCTGTTTTGTAACTGAACAAATAATGTAGTAGAGAAATAACATTTCCAGATTGACCAGTTTGGAAACAAATGTATAATATTCTTAACCACTTTTATATTTTAGCACCCACAATATATATTTAAATATAATTTCTACATAGAACTAAAATAAATGCAAAACTTCTCAATGTTTGAATAAACAGCGCTCTTGGATTTTTCGAGACCTAGGAAGCAAATGTGCCATTTTAATGCCTATAGCTAAGATTCACAAAATTTGACTGGAAAACAAGTTTCTGATATCTTTCAGAATGGTTGGCAGGAATTATTTTGTAGTAATCCAGTCCAGGACTAAGATCGAAACACTTCATAAAACCTCCGTGTTCATGTTTGCTTAAAGTCTTTTCAAGATCAAAGTCTGTCACTTGGCTTCAAGATTAACAAAGCTTGATTCAAATATAGCATTTCCCAAGCACCCCTTTGTGTCTGTTTGATCTCTTTGCAGGCACCTATCCAGCAGGGCTAGACATCTGGTAGAGACTGCTCCATGATTGGAGTCCATCCATCTTCTTCTCCTGGAGTATTACCAACAGCTGCAATGACCTTTGTGCATTTCATTGCTTGTTGTTGCCATCTCTCTTGTTCTTGTCCAACTACTATACTATACAATCTGCTTCACATAGTCCTTCTCAAGGTCACGCACTGGGTGGAACAGCTCTGCCTGTGATTCTGGTCCCATTCCATTTAACCCTTCCTTATTTGAATGATAATAAAGGCTTGTTTTTGTTATTATTCTGGACTGTGTGTGTAAAATATAATCCCGAGCATTAATTTTACATGCTGCCTTTATCAAGACCATTGTTTTGTATATTACTGAGCATGGTGCTTTGATATGAGGCCATTTATAGCTCATTGAGTGACTTTCTAATGGATGGGGGAGAAGGACTAGGTAATCACTAGGACCCAGGCAGAGCATTCTACAACAAAGATCCGGTATGCTTTGTTCTGTGGTGGAAGCATATACAATCCTGCTATCTTTCTGTGGAACAGAGTATAGAACAAGAGAGTTGGCAAACACTGTCCTTATGACTTGTTTTTGGTATGCGAGTGCTGTTCAGTAAATGCGTGGATCGCGCCACAGCTGTGGCTTTGTTTCATTGAGATTTGGTGGATGGAGTCAGCCCCACCCCTCATTCTTGAATTAGCTAAACTACCTTCAGAATGGACCTCACTCTGAGAGAGCTTAGGTTGTCCAATGCTTGTGTAGATGGGTAGGGTCTTCAGGTTACTTTGGTTGCTGGCATTTAACAAGTCACAAACCCAGCATGCTGAAAGCTTGGGTTTCCAACCTCCAACTAGGACCTGGAGTCTCCCAGAATTATAACTGATCTCCAGACAACAGGTGTCAGTTTCCTTGAGAAAATGATGGCTTCAAAGGGTTGGACTCTGGGGCATCACATCCTTGCTGAGCTCTCTCCTGTCATTAAGCTCTCCCTTAGGGTCCATATCCAAATATCCAGGAATTCCCAATTCAGATGTGGTGCCCAAGAGTTTTTAAAATTTCATTTATACCCCACTTTCCTCCATACTGGGGATCCAAAGCAGCTTACAATATTCTCCTGTTTTCCATTTAATTCTTACAACAACCCTCTTGGGTAGGTTAGGCTGAGAACATATGACTGGCCCAAGGTCAAACTTATGTGGCACGGTAGGAATTCGAACCTGGATCCCCCAGATTTATTCCAACATTCCAATCACTACCCCATGCTGGCTCTAGAGTTGCTGGGGTGAATAAGAGGAAAGGGTGGCAGTGGAGCCCACAGTGAGCAGAAGAGGACAGTGGATGAGGCAGTACTCACCAAAGTGAGGTGTGTCCAGCTATTAAGAGAACATCTTGGTTTCCTGCTGTTCTGCAGCTGACCTAAAAACAAAAATATATCCAGACTTGACAGAAAGAATCAGAAGAGGCTGCATGTTGCCTGGTCTTTGGTATGTCTCCTGGATTCTAATACAGAAGTATACACAAGACATTTTTAAATACTACTGTTGTGCCCTTAAACTGTGAAAAGTTTGGTCTTAAGTTCTGCAAACCACCCCTCCCCCCGTCCCTGACACTACCCCTTGTGTGTATCTTCCAAATTTATCTGCAACCCACACATAGGAAGTATGCTTCAGTGTGTCCTTTCTAAGGAGAGGCAAAACATCTGAGGGGGTGGGCTGAAACAGTATGTGGGATAGGCTGATAGGAGATTTCAAGGATGTCTCAGTATCTGAAGCTAAAATTATTCTTCCTGTATGAAAGAAACTACCCAGATTGAAAGGGTCAAATGGTACTTTAAAATTATGTCAGCTGCTCTTCTCCTTCCCATTTGTGCTGTAATTTCCATATTGCAGATGTTTTGGGTAGGAACTAAATCATCATTATTTGGACTATGAAGACTCTTGAGGCAAACATGATCTCATTGGTGCACACTGTAATGTATTGACGTCCTTGTTTGAGGAATGTGAGGTGTGGATAGATTATCTAATACAATGATTTTTATGTTCCTAGATTTTATTAGCTGCTGCTGTATCCTAACAGTGGACACTTTTGTTGCAGCAACTAATATTTAGCATTTGAAGTTGTATAGAGTACAGATGAGAGCAACATCAAACGGGAAGACAGTCAGGATGAAGATGAAAAGGAGAACAGAACTGAAGAATGCCTTTGAACTAAGAGTAGCAAAAAGATCTTTAAGTGCTTTTTGAAGCAGCTGGGAAACATTTATTTACTTTATTCCCTGCCTTTTCCCCAACTAGGGCCCCAAAGTGACTTACATTGTTCTGTTCTCTTCCATTTTATCATCACAATAATCTTGTGAGGTAGGCTAAGAATGAGTGACCTGTAAGCTTCCATGGCAGTGGCCATTCAAACCTGGGAATTTCAAATCATAGTCTGATGCTTTAACTACTATACCACACGTGCCAGTTCATTCCGCGAGTTCATTTGAAATGGTAGCTTTCCTATTAAATAACCCAGCATATCTCAGATATTACTTATATTGGTCACTGAGGTCACATGAAAATAGTAACCATTTACTACAAAACCATTTACTTCATTGAACTAACACATGAAATAAAGGAAGCGTCAATCAATATACCTGGTATAAGTGAAATTCACTGACTTCACGTTCTTTAAGGCTCTTCTGATAATTGCACGGTAACTTTTCCACGTGAGCACTTCAAAATGTCACATCAGGGTTAACTATTCCCAAATATAATTCTATGAGCAAGGTCCTGTATTTGTCACCTTCTGTATATGGATTTACTCCTGACCTAACAATTCAAGCATAATTTTTACATGACTTTACATAGGGACCCTGTGAAAAACAAATGTAATATCTAGATCAGGGGTAGGGAACCTGCGGCTCTCCAGATGTTCAGGAACTACAGTTCCCATCAGCCTCTGTCAGCATGGCCAATTGGCCATGCTGGTAGGGGCTGATGGGAATTGTAGTTCCTGAACATCTGGAGAGCCGCAGGTTCCCTACCCCTGATCTAGATAGACCTTTAGTCTCATGAAGAACTGCTCTGATTGCAACAACAGTGATTGCTTTTTTAATTTAGATCTTATGCATTGGTTATGACTTTAGTTGACACGTTTAGTTGATACTCCTGCACTTCTGCCAGCCCCATTGGCACTGTGGAGGCATGGCAAGGGTGTTCCTGAGTGTAAAGGTGACATCAGTTGGCTTCCACCTTAGGTTTTTGGGGAAGTCTGCGGCAGCCCAGGCCATAAGTCCATTGAGCCTGATGGAGGGCTTTCTGATGGCAGGGAAGTTTTGGAGGGTTTTGCCTCTCCCATGCCTCCAGAAAGCCCTCTCAAGACAGCTGGGCAGCAATGTGGCAGCACTGTTCCCGGCCCCTTTAGGGATCTGGATTAGGTTTCTCATGTCTTATTATTTAGAATGATAAGAACACAAGTTCATGGAACTTCATCATATCCATAATAGGCCATACCAACTGTCTGTTTCTCTGTTTTCATAATGATAGTTGTGTTGCCAGATGTTTGTGATTTAAAAACAATGTCATTTCTTTATCTTGGTATTGTCAAGAAAGAACCTGATTTGTAATTACATACTAGTTTGCATAGAGCTTCATGCCTACAAAATGGCATATTTTCAGGATGCTCTGGGGATTTTGTGAGCCTCAACAACTCTTTCAAGTCCTTACTGAGCGCCTGGGGCTATAGACAAGTCCCATCCCTGGTGCCCTCTCCTTCTTACTTCAAAGGCCACGAGCTTCATGTACTTGTGACGTTGCAGATATTAAACAGGTTGGGAGACAGGTGGAGCAATGGAGGCAAAAGTCTCAAAGCAAGAATTACAAGACACAGGTTAGAGCCCTTTTGCCGGCCCATGGGATGGTGGTTACTGCAGTTAAAAAAAGCTTTGGGCATAGTTGTTTTGCCTAATTGTAGTCTCAGATTTGCATCTTTTTGTAATGTGATAGAGTAGGTGGTAGTAGTGCAAGCCTGTGCTCACCTAGAGGAGACTTAGGCCCTTTAATGTAGGGCTCATGCCTGGTTATAGGGCAGAAACAGTATTATTGTACTGGTAGATGATCCCCAGCTTCAAATGCTTCCCTTTTGATCCTCTTAGACCTGTCAGCCACTTTTGCTATGGCTGACAATCATGTTCTGTTGAACTGTTTAGTGCAGGGCTTTGGAATTTGGGGAGATGACCTTTGGTTTTGAACATTCCTGACTGATCTTTGGCAGACAGTTTTCTTTGGAGAGGCAGAGTCAAGGCCATGGAAACTGACTTGTGTTTCCCAGGCTTGGTGTTCTCACCTGTGATCTTTAATATTTGTGTGAGCCCCTTGAATGACATCACCCAAAGTGTTGATGATGCTGATGATCCCCAACTCTTTTTTTGAGCCTCAAGATGCTGCTATCTCTCTCCTGTTGCACTGGGTTCTGCTGGCATTCTATGCATTGCCATTTGTTCTGCTGGGCTTGCAATAATCCCACCCCCCACCCTACCCCACCTAACTTGGATTTGTTCTTCTATCTATGGCTCTCTGGATGCACATTAGTCCTGTTGAACTTGCACTGCCAGAGTGGCACTGTGTTCTGCTGGGCTTGCACTGCAAGACTAACACTGGGTCCTGCTGGACTTGTGTACATTGCGGTTGGTTCTGCTGGGCTTGCAACCACCGTCCTTCAGTTTCCACTGCAGATGTTCTCTAGTTTGACATCAGTTCTGTTGGGCTTGTACTGCCACATTAACACTGGGGTTGTGCTTGTACATCTGGGACTGCAAAAGTACATCTGGGACTGCTTCCGCTACAGAGATTGATGCCTTGACTTCTTGTTCTATTGGAATTATTGGGTTCTGCAATGGTTCTCTTGGGGTTGTTATGTCTTTTCTTCCATGGGAGGCATGGTTTGACCACTGATTGCTGCTTTCAGGCATGGCTTTTGCCAGGAAGCAATTTAGAGATCCATAACATTGGACCTCTTGGTCAAATCTATTTGAAATTTGGTGGGTATTTAAAGGACAGTGTCTGTACCTTTAAAAAAATCCTTAATCACTTAAATATTATATTGGTACTGAAATTTGGGAATATTGGGAATACCAATATTCTTCTGGTCCAATATGCTAAAATCCAAAAAACAATATTTTTTGCAGACAACTTTTGTAGACTCTTATGTCTATTTTTATCAGTTGGAATCTGTGCTGTGCTCATGGAATGGAACTTTCCCGCTTTCAAATTCCCTCTGCAGCCTATTGTCCTCCCTGAAATTCGCCTCCTTGGAGGGTGATGTGACAGTCTCAGGAACAGCACTGGAGATGTGTAGTGGGACAAGAAAAATCAATGGAATATTGAAAGTGAAGTGCTGCTTTAAAAATGCAGCAAGACATAAGATCTAATCCTATATATGTACTTGTGAAATATTAATAATCCTTAATCCTTCTCTGGAATCAATTTGTCAAATGCTTGTTGTTTCTGATATAAAATGACTTACTCTGGAAATCATCAAGTGCATAGTTTTGGGAAGGCTTTATACAGACTGACATGAAATGTTATCTGGTGTTTTTTTCAGAAATCATACTGAGTTTTCTTCACTTAAAGCATTAACACTAAAGGGAAATGGTCCCTCCTACATGGAGCATCTGCAATCCTCATTGTCAGCCCAAAAATAGGTCTGAATCTGTAGTGTCAGAAGGAAGGAGGATGACAGCAAAGAGTAGCAACATCCCTAGAAGTGTGGGCAGTTATTCCTTTTGCCCTGGTTTTAATATAACAATTGGTGAATACACAAATAAAATATAGCATCAAAATGACACATATATGCTAATGAAGCTTTTGAAAGTTTATTTGAAAACTTAATAGGGTTGCATTGTAGTCCAACTCACAGTCTTTGCTGTTACTGCAGACATAAAGTGGTAAATGATCCACTTCCTTCATGACGGATTTCAATTCAGGATGCAGCAGTTTTCATACTGTAGGATGCAAAATCCATGAATGCAGTTGACTCACAGTGGGCAGGTACAGAACTTCCTTCCTCATTTGACCATCATCCTTCTCCTAAGCTGATGGTGAAGGTCACCAGATCTATGTGGTACGGTTATGATTATAACCATATCATTTTGTCATGCTTGTGGGTGGAAAGTACCTGTACTGCCAGAACCTTTTTGAAGATTCTTCAGAAACATGTGGTAGGCTTGAAAAGGAAAATAGTTTTCTTAAAAATCTTGAAAGATAGCAAATGGTTGAGGAAGAAAGAAGGAAAAACACTGGAGGCAATGAAAATACACGAGGCCATGTTCCCAGTTGGTGCTGCTGCTGTGTCAGTAGAAAGATAACTGAGCAAGAAGCTGTGACTCCTCTAACTTGCACTCCTCCTACTAGCCTAGCTCTAGAATGGTTTGAGCCACGACTCTGTGCAGGTACTATGGAAAGAACAAAATAGATGGATAAAGCCTAGCGATGCTACTGAAAAATGTCTTCACTACAGTTGGGTAGAGGGAAATTAGCTTTCAGAGTCTGGTCTTGAAATGGCAGCTAGGTGAACTTTCAGGGAGGAATGTTCCAACACTTGAGAATGGAGATGGAATAGATATCCAAGAGCTGAGGTTTTAGATCAGAGGCAAATTAGTAGATGAATTACCTACTTCAACTTCAATTTACTTCTATTATTATGTGGAGTTAACCACATAATTTAGATTACATTTTTTTCTACAAACCTGGAGTTCTTCTCAGCTTTGTAGAACATCTTTCTTGCTTGTTCATGGCTTCACTCTACAGATTTGAGTATCCACTGATGGAGGCCACATTGAGAATGTTATATATTGATAGTTATCTAAAAATGACAGTAATTATCTGGCACCTTTGATCGTAGCAGGTAATTCAGGTACATATTATATTACATAATACTTTTAATTTTTAGACTAATTCATCCCAACTGCTCTTCACATACCTCTTGTGAATGTAGATACAAGGGATACTGTGATATCCATTTTACAAGAAATATACATGCCAGTGAGGTGGGAAGATCTATCACCACATTGCTATTGTAGTGTCAACTACAGTGGCCACTGGTTCTGAAGTGTTTGGAAGCTCAAGCCCAAATTGATATATTTGAGCATCCAGGGAGGATTGAGAGGAACAGTGACTGCTGCCAGCAGTAACATCTAAACTGAGCTTTGATTTTCCCTTCCTATATCCAGTTTGGGTGCAGTCAGAGGCCTCTTCCGCGCATGCAGAATAATGCATTTTCCATCCACTTTCAATGCACTTTACAGCTGGATTTTACTGTGAAATAGCAAAATCCACTTGCAAACAATTTTGAGAGTGGATTGAAAGTGCATTACTCAGCATGTGCGGAAGGGATTTAAATTCCCAGGACATCAGATTCTAGTGTCACCTTCTAGCCACTGTACCACATTAGCACTTTTTACAGAATTATGGAAATTATTACAACTTTTTAGTCCATCAGTTCATCCATGTATGAGCCTTGGCGATTTGATTAAAAATGTATACAGTAAACACAAGGAAAATTTAGGTTCAGCGTATTGGTATGTGTCTCCTACTTCCCTGAACTGTGAGCTGATCCAGTGCTTACATGGATTGATTCTCTTTAGAGAAGAGATCACTGGAGATGTGGTAGTATTACTTGCTTCATTTACAAATATTAAGTAGAGCATAGGTGGAGGTAAACAGGCATTCCTTCAGGGCAGCTGACCTGCCATTCCACTAAGACCTTCAGAGTAAGAGGAAGAAGGAGACTTTACATCTCCAGGGTGCTTCAGTAAACTCAGCAGTGTCTGTCTGTCTCTCTTTTCCAGTGGCTAAACAGCACTTTCGTTTAGACACCACCAACTGCGTATGTCTACTGGGAATAATATTGATATTGACAGTGTTTACAGTTTCTGGAAAACAGAGGAGAAGTTAAAATAAAAATGTCTATAATGAGGTTTGACTTGATTCTGTTTTTACTTATAATGTTTAAACCATTCTATGAATATAAAGAAATTCATTCTGAGTTATTGCCACTATTATACCATGTAATAATGGTCAACTGTGGTCCATGCAACGGTCACCTCCAGGTTAGACTATTGCAACTCGCTCTACGCGGGCCTTCCCTTGCGTCTGATTCGGAGATTAAAGATGGTCCAGAATGCAGCGGCGCGTATGCTTACAGGAGGTGCCATGGGAGAGCATATTACAACCTTATGCTACGCCCGCTTGCATTACAGGCTGCCAATTGAATACTCAAATCATTCTTTCACAGGTGTTGGTAAAGCAGTTAACCTTTAAGGCCTTCTACGCCGCCTGGGGCCTCCCATACCTACGGGACCGCTCTTTTACTCCATATGACCCGCTAACCCGGTCTCTAAGCTGCTCAGCAGAGGAGGCCAATTTACTGGTGGATCCCTGGCCCCTCCATGATACAGCTGGCCTCCACTCCGAGACCCAGAGCCTTTAGCAGCCTCTGGCCCCAGCCTGAAATAGGAACGCTCTTCCCCTCCAGGCCATTGTCCGGGAAGGCCCTGGCGGGGATTCCTCGTTGAGATTCTGCAGGGCCTGCAAGACTGAGCTGTTCCACAGGCCTTTGGTGAGATCTATCGCCGTTGATAGGGCCCCTCCTCCTCCCTCCCTCTCCTCCCTTCCTGTTCTTTTCCTTTTGACATCATGAAGACCTATAAACCCCCACTCTGGGGCTTCTGTGGGAATGATAGTAGGCGCCATCTGGAACTAAAGTATTAATGCTGCATTTTAATAGAGTAAGGTTTATTTTTATCAGAGCCATCCTAATTTATATTTATATTGTATTTTAATTGATTGTGCTCTTTATATTGTTCACCGACCTGAGCCCTCCGGGGTAGGGCGGTCTATAAACCTAATAAATAAATAAATAAATAAATAAATAAATAAATAAATAAATAAATAAATATAACTAACAAGCTAATTTATGTGATAGATAAATGTAGGCTCACTCACAACTTCAATTATAGTGGCTATTTTGGCTCACAATTTAAAATATTTACTCACAACACTCAATAGCTTAGAGGGCACATTGATTGAAATCCTACAGGGTCACCATAAATCAGCTGTGACCTGATGGCAAAAAGAGGTACTTCAGTTCCTTCTGAGGAAAAGGATGATGAATACATATTTAAACATATTGTTTCAAAGAATATGCCCATAGTATGAGGTGACTGGGCAGTGTTATTGCAGGGATAGCATTACTAGTTATAAGCAACTACTTATAAGTAGTTGCTCATGTTTGCAGTAGGGAGATTTTTAAATGTGAGGTTGGAATAATAAGACCATACATATTTTGTCTTATATACTCTGAAACTGTGGTGGTGTAGCCATGTAATCTTGTTCAGATATTAGTTTTATCTAGTGATCATCAACAGCATAGGGTAACATTTTGAAATAGTTGATATGGTAATGAGAAGACAGGAGTTCTAACTCAGATCTTGAACTGTGGTCCATGGTCCATAGACCATCATGATATATTTCTGTAGAGTATGAATCTTGTTAAGTAAAGAAAAGCTGCTGTATATCCCCAAGGACCTCATATGTAGTTCAGGTATACAGGAATTTCACATTGCAGCTTTTCTACTCTCTATTAGGATTTTGACTGCGCTCAACTAAAGCTGAATTGTTTCACTAATAATGTACAAAGGGTTTGCTGAACATGCCATCAGTTCAAGGCTTTTCAGCATTTTTAGAAACACAAATGTAAGGAACTGAAGTGAAAACTTGGCATTGTGCATCTGTATTAATAATTGCTTGACAGACTTGATTGTGCACATCAGCAAGATCTGCATCTTTTTTCAGGGCTTCATGTAGTTCTTTCTGTTACACAACTCATCATTCGGACTGATATAAAGTGAAGGCTCTGGAGGCTTTATTTCCTACCAGAGACCAGGAAATGTCACTGGATTTTACAATTGTAGTTGATCACTGTGTTTCTGATCTTTTCGATAAAAAGAACAAGACAGAGATCATAAGAAAACTGCATGTTTGAAAGTTGCCAGAAATGCTACCAGGATCATGTAGCATACTCAGTTAGCAAAATTTGCTTGACATTACAACCAGGATAAATGTTACTGCAAAAATTCTAGGCCTGAAGCAGAGAAAAACACTGCAGTAAAATCCAGTTCACTGTAACACACATGACAGGCAAAATATTTTTCCAGGGAGTAAAGATTGGCTGTGTACTCTCTTGCTCTACCCCATCCCTGTAGATATGATCAACAATTGAAAACAATTGACTTTCAGTGGAGAGAACTGACTAGCACAACTCCAAATAAATATTATGACAAATGCATTCTAGTATAGTTTCAGTATAGTTTAAAGAAAAAGCCACACTGGGATTTTTGCCTTGCTGGACACTGTATTGTTTGCTGACATTGAATGTTGCTTTAAATATATATCAATAACTTCACCCTTTCACATGCAAAAAACTGAAGTCATTGTCACTTTCTCCTTCGGAGCCGAAAGACATATTCTGAATGATTCCCACTGATCAGTCAGGGAGGCAGGAAACCAGATTCTTCTTCCTGCTTGGTGGATCATCCCTTTGCCTCTCAGTTCTTTTCTTGCCTCACAGGGAGTTGCAGCTAACTTGGTTACCTGTGCTAGTCCTTAAGCTTTTCTTGTCTCTATCTTTATTCTTACTCTTTATTGTCTTTCTTTCATTTTGCTCTAATCCTTCCTTCTCTCTCTCTGGCTGTCCCTGCTTCTGTCACTCCCATTGAGTCTGAGAGAAGGATACAATAACAAAAGATCTCAATATAGCTCAGATCAACTACAGCACAAGCTTGCAAGGTGTTCCTTTGGACATTGAAGCTCACCTTGAAGCTGCACAAGATGGATTTCTTTCTGAAGATGACCATAAGGCTCCAGTTATAGAGTCAAAGAAGCGTCAGGCAAGGCAGTCGCAGACTATGTGTGGGCTGTTTTGCCTCAGTCTCAGCCTCGTTGTCACCACCATCTTGAGCAGACATTCTGAACTGCTAACAAAGCTTTTTCATACTTGGGACTTTTATCTTTGAGACTATTTTACCCTATTTACATTAATGTGTGTCTGTAAACCATCATGACAAGTCCCAGTTGCAGTCATGATTTCATTGTGTTGCCTATTTTCAGCAATGATTTTATTGTGGCATCTCTAAGCAATTCTCAGTGGAAATACAAAGGAACGAATTTAACCTGTTTTTTTCCATTGATAAAAATGGGAGAGAAGGGTTCTTGATTGTGTATTCCTCCATGGCAGGGGGTTGGACTTGATGGCCCTTGTGCTCTTGTCCCACTCTGTAATTCTATTATTCTGAGAACAAAAGGATCATGAGACCTATGTGGGCAAAAGCCATGTGGAACAGGGCTGTAATAAGTAGGGGAGTTGGCTAAGGTTGTATGGATGCAACCCAAAGCTTGTATATTGTTTTGCATCAGATGTTGTGATGCGCGTCACAAAAATAAATATGCATGAAGTTCTTAGAATTGCTTGTTTACATGTAAACTTAACTTTACACCATTCAGCAATAGTGGATCAGTTTATTACTTAACAGGTTGCTGTCTATACTGGCACCAAAATTTAAATATGTTTTAAAAGCAGTAATGGAATTATGAGATACTGGGAGAAGTTAGGCTAGGGTTAGCTTTTTGTTGTGATTATGAAAACCAGTATTGTCCTTTATATGCTACAACACCCTCCTCATAGCTTTAATAATGTTATGAGAAACCTTGAAGATGTTAGTATTAGGTTTTGAGTTAGCAATAATGAGAAAATGTGATCATTAAAATGCAAAATCACGAAGCCTAAGAAATTATTTGTGGCTTCAACATTTGGGGACTGGCTGTTACAGCCAAAGAAAAGTTCTCTACTTTTACATGTTTTTTTTGCCTGGCTTTTCTTTAAAAAAATGGTTCAAAGCAGGAAGAAAAGCTGCTTGAAGGGACTTTCCCTTGCCCTTTAAATCCTCCATTCAAACTCACAGTCTTCAAAACTGTTTTGCTTTAAAAAGACAGGGGAAAGTTATGTGCAGCTCTGTGTCTCAGCTAGTTAGGAAGCTCTGACCTATTCCTCAGTAAGGGGTCAATGTGGCAGAAGAGAAAGATTAGGAGGGTGATAAAGAGAAGGAAGCACTGTCTTTAGGTATTTGTCAGTGCAAAGCTGGGGAAGGAAAGAGTGTTGATAGGGCTCTTATTTCTCCAGTCAGCCACGCTGAACCACCGAAAACACCGAGGCTTAAGGACTTAATTGAATGATGATAAAAGAAAGAATAAAAGAACAAGGAATAAAAATTAAAAGGATAGATTATCTCCAAGACTTGTATATTTCAGGCAGTATGCGGGGAACATTGTAGAAATGAGCTGGATACATTACAAACAAAATAATATAACATTTTAAAATAAAAGTATATGATAAAATTAGTAGCAAAATATTAGCAGCAAGTGGTTACTTGATAAATAAATTAACATTACAACATTGCAACCTTCCTAAAATACCCACTAGTTCACTCTAATTGAAAACTGAGTTTCTTAAGTTTTTTTCTGTTTTCCTTGGATGGTACTGCACTCCCTGGAGGTGGATCATTGTTTGCTTCAATACCTAATCTTGTTTTCAAGGGAATGGATTTGGTGTTCTTATAGCATCTTTCATACTGCTCCAAATAAGTGCCCCTTGTCCCTACTTGTACCATGTAGTTTGTTCCTGGGATTATTATGATTGTACCATATATACCGTTTTGCTTCTCAGGATTACCTGGGTCAGTCTGCCTCTCTCAGTGCACATCAGTGAATTCTGGAATTTCAGGTTCCATGTAAGGATCTCACTAAAACCACCGTTTTGCATCATGGTTGTGCATGCACACAATTCTGGAAGTCCAACATGGTCTGAGAGCATTTGGTGCCTCTGTGTAGCTCCTTAGTGGTTTTACCGTATATATTTTCACTTAGCTGGCATCATGTCAGCTTATCATCTGTGTCTTGTTTTCTCTTGCCAGTTTCTTGGCTTCTCCATCTGAAACCACAAATCCCTGAATGTACTTTAAAAATAACTTAAATTAAGTTTACAAATAATTCATGCTCCCTTATCACAATACAATGTATTGTGGCAGCAGGTGCTTATGGAATGGGTACGTTGATGTAAATATCCGTTTTTAAATGACCTGTTTCTGAGCAAAATTTTTGCAATGTTGTGACAGTTTATATTCCTGCCACTTCCATTACCAGAACATTATGGTTAGATGTTCCCCAGAGAATGTCAGCAGTGACTTGTTGGCAACAGTCCTGCATGTTTCAGCTGCTTATCACAGAAAACTATTGAGTGGAATCAATTTTGTTCAAACATGGCTGACTGGAATCAGAAAAAAACATAGAGTACTTTAGGGTTCTCAGAATTCATAAGCTGACATTTGAAAAAGAGGAATGACTGCTGTTGGTTGGGAAGACAATTGTATAGTAGATACTGGTGAGCAGAATTGAAACCAAACAATTGTACTTTTCCATCTGCTTCCCAAAGTCCTGTCTTGGAGGCCCAACTCACAAGGAGCATTTCCTTTTCTTACTCTGCTAGTCAGAATTTGGATAGGAGCTAGCTTTTTGAAGATTTTGTTACCTGTGAATTATTTTGCTTTAAACCTTGGCTGGTAGCATGTCTTTCTCCTCCAGCGACTGGCTAGTATCTGTTGCTGCTTGCAGACCCATAGTTGAAGTTCTGCCCCCAACCTGCTGGGTGACCTGCATTGAGTGGCAGGCAGGCAGATTCACCCTGATGGTTGACTGTGTGGAAATTACAGTGAACGGGTAGAAGAAAGGGGAATGGAGCACCTCCTGCCTGGTCATTCGCGCAGAGGCAGCTCCAACCTGGGATTTTACAAAAGGGTTGCTGGCTTAGTGATTTTTGAAAATCCCGGGTGGAGGAAAACAAAAACGGGCCAAACTTGTGTTCAGGATGGGACTCGTGCAAAGCCCCCCCCCCCACAAAAATGGTTCGTATTGCACCCTACACCCGTTATATTTGCTCTGTGCGGAATCCACCTGTGTTAGCAGAAGGACTAACAAGACTCCAGACTTTTCTATGTGAGATACAAAGCAAGAAGGTCAAAACATTATTCCAGGAAATTTGGTTAATCTTGCTGATGTTAATACTGATGTGATTCCCAATTATGTCAACTTGAAAAATGATTGTCCTTTCTAGCTCTCATTAAACTGGCTTTTAAAACGTTAAATAGCTTTATAGAACTAAAACTGGGGGGATTTTTTAAATTACAGTATGCCTTTTGAGCACACTGTAGTCATATTTTCCAAATAAAACTATAAGTAGAAGGATACAGCTTTTGAAAACGAGTGCTGCTGTTCTCACATGTATCTGCCAATAATATATGTTCTAATTGTAAAGGGTCTTGCATCATCTTGACTATTCTTTGCGGGCATTTATCAGGATGATGAGATAATAACTAAACCAGGCTTACAATATTTATTCCAGATCTCTTCTCCCCCATCCCTTGAATTTCTTGATCTTTAGTGTTCTTTTGAGATCAGTATTCTCCAATATTGATTTATTGGGATTATTCCTCAAAGCATATGCCAAATCTAGTTATAAATTGACTTTTAACCATCTGTGTGGATTTGGTAGCAGTGATCATTTTAATATATGGATTAATAAATCTGTCTACAACATAGAGTTGACAATACTGGAAAATCATTGAATTTAATAACTGGTAAGATCTCTACCCAATTACTTAATACCATAGGAATGCTTTTAGAGGGAAGTTTGCAAGGAAATGATGAAAACTGGATTGCTTGGACTAGCAGAGGATCAACAGAAAAGCATTCAGTCTGTGATTAACTATAATGAAATTATATCAAGGAAGGGAGACTAACAGGGCCATCCCAAACAGAATTATACGAAATCCTTTGAAGTCAATGGGATTAGAAAAGTGCAGTTTTGCTTAGAATAGAGTCATGGGGGTCTTTTCTTCTGCCTGTCTTGCATAAGTTTACATTGGGCGATTCCCCACTTTAAAAAAGGAGATACACACCGGGTTTGTTTGCTGCAGGACCTTTTGGGCACAGGTTCATGGTCCCCACTGCAGCTTCTGCCCCTCAAACAATGCTCAGGCAGCAGCCACCGGGGATTCCCACTCTGAGGCTGTGGTACGTGCACTGAGCTCAGGGGCTATCCTGATTGGCTGCTGCTGCTGGGTGGGACTATGGGGGAAGGGAGCGCTTTGCGCAGGGACTGAAACACGGAAGCGGCCGGAGCAAGTTCACCATAGGAAGCATGAGCAAGTTCACTGTAGGAAGCATGAACTGTTGTGCCTTTGAGGACAGGGGGGCATGAGCTATTTAACCAGCCAGATGTCCCTTCAAACATATGACCCTTCAAGCAGAGATCGATCTCGGCACCGCAGGGGGAAAAAAATTGGCTGCGCACGCATCCCGCCCCAGCCCACTGCTTCCTTATTGGACAAAAGGCTCCATATCACTACCAGGGGCGGGAATCTCAAATCCAGAGTCACCCCTGGACTTCCCCACTACCCCACCCTCTGTGCGGGGTTTTCAAAAAGGTGCTCTTCGGACAAGGATCTGAAAAGACGCACGCTGGGTGGGGGGAGAGCAGCAGAATCGGCATATCTGTGTTGTAGCCGCTGGGGTAGTGGGGAGTGCTGCGGGTCCCCAGGTTACTTGACGCGAGTAGCCCGCATCAAATGGTGAGTGGGGAAACAACCATAGAGCCATGAAGGCTTAAGAAAATATTTCCAGCACATGTTTTTCATGTGGCTTAATTGGTAACCAATTCATCTTGTTGTTTATAGCGAGTCTGTGCAAATTGGAATTAGAAGAAAGGACATCAAGATTAGAAGGGATGTCTCACAAATAGACTTGATCAGTGGCAACTTAAATCTCATTTTATAATTTAAGTGAGGTTCCATGGACCCTCTAACACATTTCCTGGCATCCTCCTAATATTTTTGGAAAGTAGCCAGAACCAATCTTATCAGGGCTTCTGACTGCCCACTGGCAATTTGATTGCTTGTGTTGGTTTTTTTTAAAAGTTGCTTTGGAAGGAACTTCTTTTACAGCTAAAGGACCTTCAGGGCATTACTATTGACAAGCTTGGTATATGCAAGAAAATATTGTAAGTGCTGTTAATATTAAAGGAACCATGTAAAACAAAGCTTCTCACAAACTCACTGGCCAGACTTGATAATTCAGGCTACCCTGATCTTGGAAGTTAAGCAGGATCATCATGGTTAATACTTGGAAAAAATGGCTGCTTTGGGAGATGGTCTCTGGCATTATATTCTATTGAAGTCAATCTCCTCTCCAAACCCCACCCATACTCCAGGTATTTCCCAGCCTGGAACTGGCAATCCTATATGGGTTCCATGTCTCAGGCTAGCTCAGGCAGTGAACCCAGTCAGTTGCTTCGAAAATCCCTATGGAATCCCTGAAAATTGACTGTGACTTGACAGCAAAAAAAATTAAAATAAACATTTTGAGATTGGGCCTACTTCCTGCAGCAGCCATTTGTGGTTGGTTCCACATTCTGTGGCAGCCATTTTGTAGATGTGCCCAGCACCATTTGTCAGAATGCCAGAGCAATAGGGGACACCAATTTCAGCCCTTTAAACCAACAACCCAGATTTCTGTTCAAATCATTATTCTGTGTTTTATGTTGTTCCATATTGCAGTATCTCTTGCTTACTATCCCGATAAGATGACAGGCTGGAAAAAAGGCACTGGTGAAATCGAAGTACCCTGTTGCACCTACTGACACAATCAGTGGGCATGACTTCAACTGCGGGATGTGCCAGGCCACAGCTTCTCAATCAGCCCAGCCTGACCCTAGCATAAATGGCCCATGTCACATTGGCCGAAAAGAGGCACTGCTATGGCATGTTCTGGCACAAAAAAAGCCCTCTGTGTGTGTGTGTGTGTGTGTGTGAGAGAGAGAGAGAGAGAGAGAGAGAGTGCGTGCGTGCGTGCGTGCGTGCGTGCATTTGAAGAATTGCTAGATCTCATCAGATCCCAGTAGCTAAAGCAGGGTCAGTACTTGGATGGGAAACCACCAAGGAAGACCAGGGTTGGCAAAACACTTCTGCATCTAACATGTCATGAAAGTCTCTTCTTGGGGATGTCATAAGTCAATTGCAACTTGGAGGCACTTCATACCCACACCCTCTGTCCCAGCTGTCTTAAGCATGAGTATGATGGAACTGATTATCATCATCATCATCATCTTCATTCATTCATTCATTCATTTATTCATTTATTTGCTTTTATACCGCCCACCCCCGGAGGGCTCTGGGCAGTGTACAACATTTCAGTATAACATAAATAAGCAAAAGGAGCCCTCTCAATAAATTAAATACAATATAAGATAAAATAAGGGCTCTAAGCATCGAATTAAAACCATTTAAAATACAGCATACAAAATGAAGTAAAATATAAATGTAAAAATATAGTGTCCAGTCATCTAAAAAACCCCTCTTAAGAGGGAATGGAAGGCCCAAGATGGAAAAGGGCCACAGATGATAAAAAGGGAGGAAGGGGCACCATTAGGCTGCTGTATGATTTTTCTCCATTGGATTGAGCTCCAAGGGCCTGCTGAAGGTCACCAGGCTCTAATGATTGTTCTGTAATAGTAGCTTTGCCATGGGACATGCAAGGAGGGGTAGGTAAGGATGTGGGGAATATTAATAGTGTTTGCATTAACTTGATAGTGCAGTTTATAGCTGGCCTTGAAATCAGATGATCATTTGAAAAGCACTTAAAGTTCTGTGCTGGATTGTGGTTTTTGATTTTTTTCCTTTGGTGTGTGAACTTGAACCAAAGCCATGAAACTGGATGAACTACACAAGTATGCTTGTAAAGCTATAACTGGTGGGGAATCATATTGAGAATTCTTGCTTTAATAGATTCTTCGACTAAGAGATCATGCTCAGTCTGACTTATTTCCTACTGGAATGAGATCATGGTTTGAGCAGAACTAGTTGGTAAAAAGAAAAACATTCTAACTCATATATTTTTTTCTTCATATAGAGAAATTATAAAAATGAAAATTTGTGGAGTATTATAAAATGAAATGTAATATAGGTACTGTTTACCACTATAAATATATTTTCTGTACTCATTAGAAGAAATTCACATATTATGAATGTTTGCCTATTGGGCACAGTAGGGCATAGACCAGCGGTGGCGAACCTATGGCACGGGTGCCAGAGGTGGCACTTAGAGCCCTTTCTGTGGGCACGTGGGCACAGGGTCTGTCATGTGGACGGGCGGAAAATCACACACACACACCCCACACACGGACATCTAGGCTGGCCTGGGCGCAATCGTTTACCTGGGAGAAAGCTCGGTTGCTGGCAATGGGGCTTGCTTCTGAGTAAACCCTCCTAGGGTCATGATTCACCCATCTGAAGCGTTGCATGGTTGCTTCACCAAGCTTACTCCCCAGTGGCGCGTTTCTAAATGAAAACCTCAGTATTCAGATTAAATTGCTGTGTTGGCACTTTGCGGTAAATAAGTGGGTTTTGGGTTGCAATTTGGGCACTCGGTCTCGAAAAGGTTTGCCATCACTGGCATAGACTAATAGAACACAAAGCTTCAGTGAAACTGTGCTTTAAAGATTAGATTCTGGAATAAATAAGGTTGTTCCCTTGTTCCTTTGTGTGAGAGAGAGAGTGAAAAAGAGAAAGGAGAAGCAGAGATAAATTACAGTCCATGTTCATCACATTTCTCTGTTTGATAGCGTTGGGCATGAATGTGTCTTCTTTTCCCCTTTCCCTCCCTCGCTCTCTCATGTATTGATGGCTCCCTGATTTGAGAAGTAGTAAATGAAACTCTACTTTATCGCATCCAAATGCAGGCATCTGGGCAACTGGGGTTTGTTTCCTCCTTTCAAACCAGGATTGATCTGAATACCCGAACAACTATAAAGTCAGTATTGTTTACTCAGACTGGCAACAACTCTCAGACTGGGGGTCTCTCCCTGTTGCCTCAGTTTAGAATCTCAGTTTATGGTGAGGTAATGCATCTCAACTGCTCAGATATCTGCATTTGAACATCATGCCAAAATAGAGTTTGCTTTCAAGGATTCCAAACCAGGAAGCCTCCTCTTGTGCTGCCTGTTGAGAGGATACATGACCACAGCGAACAAGCCTTGTTTGTGTCCTTTCCAAACAAACAGGAGTTTGCCATGATGGTTGAATGAATTCTATGCATATGGTTCACCCTTTTGTCAATGTAAATCTTGACTGAAGTATGAAATTAGATGCAACCCCTCTCCCCCTCTTGCTATGAAATCCTCTAAAGTAAGAGGCGTTTCAGTTTCATTGTGTTTCAGAGCTGCATTTTGCTACTAAGGAATTTGCTAAGGAATTGCTACTACAGCATTTCAAAAGCAGGAGAATCTGTCATTTTCTTCCTTTCGATGCATACTGTAACCTTTTAGGAGAAATTACTGGTAAACAGCCAAATGAACAGCACAGGTGTTATCATTCAGAAAGATTAAAGGTTTTAGAGAAGGCTAAATTACTAAGTAAGCACTGGTTTGTGTAATAGCATTGTGTCAGGAAAAGCATCTACCCTGCAATTGTACTCATGAAACCATCCTAATAGAATTTTGAATCACTTGAACTGCAATCCTATAGGCACCCGCTAGAGAAGATCCTATTGTATGTAATGAATTTTACTTCTGGATAAGCATGCATAGGATCACACTGTAGATGAATTCAATCGAGAGGGATGTTTAGCAAACTTTTGTTTCCTGTTTATTCAAAGACAATTAGTTTACTTTTCCTATACCGTCCTGCGTGATATTTATGAATTTGTCAAATATGACTTTCATTGCGCTATTCATTAAGGCTATTAAATGGAGAATGTTTGTAGACTAGTAATGCAAGGACTGGATAGGAATGAGGGGAAATATAGATCTGTTACATCAAACCCAGCTTTAAGGTAATCTGGCCAGGCATGTCCTGCCTTGAAGCTAGATAACTATTCAAGATGATGAGTTCTGCATAGTTCCCTTTGCTGACCTGAGTGTATATGTTAAGTCTGCTTGGAAAGGTCAGTATTGTATTCTCTCTCACATTGCAACATTAGAGGAGACAGCAAGAGTTCTAAACAAGAATTTCTAGCTGGCTGCTTTCTCACTTATGGAAACAAACAGAATTCTCATTAGTTGCAAAAACCTGAATTCACAGTAGCCTTTTTCAGATGGTGGGAAACTGACTTCTGGGTTCGTGGGGGAGAGGGGTTGCATCTAATGTCCATATTCCTGATATTGACACTTAATTAGTTTGTTCATTCATCTGTTTATTTTTATTTATAGTCTGCATTTCTCACATACTCAAAACACTTACTGAGCCAGTGCAGTCAGAAAAATGGAACATTCAGGAGAAACAAAGGAATTGGTTTTTAAATCTCACTTTTCTCCACCTTAAGGAGTTTCAAAGTGGCTTACAATCCCCTTCCCTACCCACCCCCAAAAGGCACCTTGTGCGGTAGGTTGGGCTGAGAGAGTTCTGAAAAACTGTGAGTAACCCAAGGTCACCCAGCAGCCTTCATGTGGAGTAGTAGGGGAAAACTGGTGTCTAATTGTTGTTACCTGCCCTCAACCTTTCTGGATAGGGTGGGATAAAAATGTGAAACAAACAAACAAACAAACAAACAAATAAATAAATAACCTGGTTCTTCAGATTGGAGTCTTCCACTTTTAACTACTACACTGGCTCTCAATTCAATAACCGATGCATTAGCATTTTAGAAGCCTGGAACCATCAAAAAGAACTGAAGCATAAGTATTCACATGACACATTAAGAAGTATAGTAATTACATAAATAGGATCCTACTTACAATAAAATAAACACAGCAGTATAAACCACAGTGTTTAATCATTTATCCAAGCAAGTTTGTGAAACCATTTTATGGAGTGCAACATTATTATCTGACCAGAAAAGCCCTCTTGAATCATACAGTTTTCCATTGTTTGTGGAAAGCCAGGGCTGGTGGGAGCTTTTCTGACCTCCTTGAGCAGACCATTCCACAAGATGGGGGCCACAACTGAGAAGGTATGCCTTCAGGCAGTCATTGATTTTTTCCCATTTGCAGGTTGGTACCTGCAGAAGCCCTTGCTAACTTGATCAAAGTTGTCATGGCAGAGCATAGGCAGAGTTTCCTGATATTGAAAGGAAAACTAGACAGAGACTGGTGAAACAATTTTATTCAAGTGACAACTTTAACGATTGTGAATTCATTTTCCTTTCCCTAACAGTGTCATGATTTTTGACCAAGGCAACCCTGGCTATGTAACAGTGGGGTTGCCATATTTCAGCTATGACTTGATGGCAAAATAAAAATCAGGCAATGTGTATCACTTCTGTGCAGGCCGATTGAAAAGTAATGTTCCTGCCTCTCACCTTGTGCTAGTCTACTGCCCCCCTCCAAAGTTGTTCTCCTGTGGACCAGTGGACCACCAGGAACATCATGGTTGAACTGGGATGACCAAAGTGAGAGAGGGAACCTGCTTTCATGAGCAGAAGTGCCTACTGCAAGTGGAAAGAGCGCTTAGGATCCAACCCTAAATACTTTTTGAAAGTGCCATAATGATTTTCATAATATCCACTAGATTATTTGGGTGATCCCTGAATAAGTCTTTTTTAATGCTATTTGGTCATTAATTGCCTTTCAATGTCATTTATTTCAGAGCTCCTTGAAGAGAAGAGGCAGCCGAGATATTCACAAAGAAAAGAAGGCATTTGCTCAGGTATTTTTTCTAAGCACACATGTGCATTTCATTATTGTTTTTATGTTTAGTGGGCAAATAAATATTCCTGTTTGCAAGGGACTGGAGATTTTGTCTGAAATATGAGAATGGTCTCAATGTTCCCATAATTTAGAGGCAATTTTGGAAAAGTGTATTGTTTTAATATTGTAAATGTTTTTGGTTGGGTGTTGTATCAGACAAAATTAGACATTTGGGTGCTGTGTGGTTTCCGGGCTGTATGGCCGTGTTCTAGCAGCATTCTCTCCTGATGTTTCGCCTGCATCTGTGGTTGGCATCTTCAGAGGATCTTCTGAAGATGCCAGCCACAGATGCAGGTGAAACGTCAGGAGAGAATGCTGCTAGAACATGGCCATACAGCCCAGAAACCACACAGCACCCAAGTGATTCCGGCCGTGAAAGCCTTCGACAATACATTAAAATTAGACATTTCTTGATACAGAAAATAAAATTACCTTGTTTCAGAAAGTATTTGGAGCAGACATTGCTCAGGGACATTGACTAAATTTATCCTGGGTGCCAAGGTTTTTTCTACTAATGAACATCTTGGCACAAAATGCATTTCGCACACTAAAGCAACGCATTCTCTCAGATACTAAGACTTTGTTTTTCATGCAAGGTGAACAGCATGTGATCTCTAGATATCGGTTTCTTTTAACCTGATTAAAATAGAAAAGTGAAGCAATTTGCCTGCTCCACTTGGATGCAGATCATATTGAATTCCTGAAGCATGATTCTCCCTAGGAAAGATACTGGTTTGGATTTCTTTCTTTTTGAGAGCTAACTATAGTAGTTGAAGTTTTTTTTTCCAGCTTTCATACCATTAGAAGTTAAATAGATTGAGCATGTTGATTGAATTTCCATTCAGAGAGAAGAAGTCACTGTTGGAAAGTCATTATTTAATTTGTCATATTAAAATAATTCCTATCTTTTTCAGACAAAGTTGTGTGCACTGGGCACATTTTCATACATTCCATAAAAGTAGCTAGTGGTGGGATTTTAAAAAATTGACAACCGGTTCCAGTGGTGGGATTCAAATAATTTAACAATTGATTGTTTACAAGCACCATTTGAACCACCGGTTCTGCTGAAGTGGTGCAAACCTGCTGAATCCCACCACTGGAAGTAGCCCTTTTTGATATAGCACCAAGAAAATAACAAGATATTTATTGAAAAACTGTAGTAAAATGATTGCATATGCAGTACTCTGAAAACTGATGTTATTTTCAGTAACATCCTCATATATGGGCTGAGTTACAGTGAGTGTTGATGACAAACCATAAGGAAGGGCATGAGAGTACAAGAATTAAGTTTTGTAGGAGAAAAGTGTTTTTACTTGAACACGGAGTGCTACAAGAAATCAATGTGGAGTACAAATGTGGAGTACAAATGTAATTCATTCCTGGGCCGTTTCTGCATGGCCATGCTGCGGGGGGTGTCGGCATAAACGACGCCAACGCACCCCCCCGGGACCGTTCGCACAGACGGTCCCGGTAGGGGCGGGGAAGAAGGCTCAGCCTACACAGAGGCTGCGCCGTTCCCTGAACGCCTTACCATCCCTCCGACCTTCCGGTGCATGCCCCCCTGCACTACGCGACAGCTCTGGAGTCACAGGGCAGGGGGCGTGTCCCCTGGCCTGGGCGACGCGCCGGAAGGTCGGAGGGACAGTAAGGCGTTCAGGAAAGGGGGGTGTAATGGTGCCTTCCAGTCGATGCCGTTCGCACGGCAGCGGTTGGAAGCCGCTGTTTCCAAAAAACCTGTGTCAGAGTACAAGTCATCATGCTTTATATCCATTGTAGCCACTGAATAGACTTTCAGGGCATTATATGACCCACATGTTATTGTATCTGAGTCTTGAGATGATATGCTAGATCCAGATGTAACAGTAAATAGGTCTGTGATGCATTCATTCATGTACTCCAGATCTGTATGTCTTTGATCGTGTCATGTGCATGGAGTCTAAAATGTCTAAAATCTGGAAGATTTTCAGCCTTAAAAATTTTCTTTGGCCCAGTGGATGAAAGTGGCAATGAAGCAGCATGAACAAATATGGGAATGAGTTGAACTGAAACTACTCACAGATGTTTAAAACAGTTTTTATCCCATTCTTTCCATCTTTCCCTCCTGTTTTTAGCTATCAGGCATAAAGATAGTATTTCTGAGGCTTGATTCTTTCTCTAACAACAGTTACCAAATTTTTGAATAAGAAGGCTCATTTTTGGACGTTTGTCTTTGCCAGGAATATGCTGTTAGTCTCATCTTTTGATTTTGAATCTCTTGGTCTTGGCTGCTGTACTAAAATGCAGCAGCCTTGGGAACATTACAGTGCTGTGATTCAGCGTTCCATTTGGTCACTGTAGATATATCTGGACCATATTTTCTCATCTACTTTTGTGTGGTTGCCAAGAAAATAGATAGTGCAATCCTAAGTGTGAAATTTTGAAAACGTCTAACCAATGCAGTTCACAGGTCAAAAGCAGATTCTGTTCATGTCACTCACATGTACCTGTAATTGTATAAATATCAAAAGTGCTGGTTCAAATTTGTGGGTTTCAGTGACATGAAATGAAAGAGAGTATTCGATATACCTTGTCACCATTTAGTTTTGTTGAAAAAAAAACAGTTTCTGTTCAGCAGAGCTGCAGAATGGAACTTCTTGGAAAATGCCAGGCAGCAGTCAGGACACAAAGAAAACTGTTCCTTCAGCGCAAGGTAGGAATGTTGGCTCCAGCCCAATTTTCTGGACACCAGCTACGCTGCCATCTCATTAGGCTTGCAATGCTGTAAGAGCACAACCACATTCTGCCCTTTCAAGACCATTGAGGAAGTGACAGTAGAAGATTTACAGTGCAAACCTAAAGCAGAGTTATGCTTACAATGGACAAAGTCCATTGCGGTCAGTGGGACTGAGAAGGCTTTGCATCTGCTCAGGATGACACTGTGTGTTCTCATCACTTTCTCTTTGTAACTTCCTGCTGGTCAAAGATATATGGAATGTATGATCCAGTCTCATCATAGCTTCTGCTCTGCAGCTCTGATTTATCCATATTCTTATTGTTTTGTTGTTGATGTTTTTCATCATTTATATGCTTAATATAGGCTGCAAGCTCCATATCACCTGGTATGGATATTTTTCCTAAGTAATCACTTTCAGCATTCATGTATTCCCTGTTCTTGTTAAACCATCTTGGAGCTGTTGAATGATGGATAAAGAACAGAATGAACCAGTAGTTCTGCTACCTTCTACTAATAATGTTTCCTTATGATGTTTGAATAAGGAAAGTGATTCCTAGTATGGATTTTAGAAGCCTGGCGTTGATAGAATTAGAATACAATAGGTATAGAATATAGAATACTTTTATGGATCATTTATTTATTTTTGTGCTGACCTTCCAGTCTGATGAAGAGTTCTGAAGGACTTGGAAACCTGAATACTGTTCTATGATATTTTGGTTGGTCCTATTAAAAATGTTACTCAGCTTTTGTTTCTGGACATTTCTTCAGATTAACAAAGCTACTTGCAGTTTCTTTCTACAATGAGTATGTATCCTCATCAGGAAAAATGGTTTCAAAATTCTAGTGGGATCATTTTAGTTTAGATGAACAAATGTCAGCTCTGAGTTTCCAGGAATATTTCTGTAAAACAGGTTGTAGTTGCTGCATAGGCAGGGCCAAAATAAATAAGGCAGAGTTGTAGAGAATATGTTATCAGCTAAAAAACTAGATTCCACAGTCTGTGGGAGTTCCACATGTCATAAACCATGTGTTCAGTGAACCTATAGAATGGTCAGGGGAGTTAATCTGTCAATGTAGTATCTGTATTTTACATGGAATTAACTGGTAACAAATAATCTGACTTTGAACTGCAATGTAGGTAATGCATGGAACTTCCATTTGCAAATATAAACTTGTGTTCTTGCAGCTTGGCATTAATAGTCCTGTTATCATATCATACCATACCATACTCTAGGTATGTTTAACAGGCGTGCAATTTGGTAATTAATATATGATTATTTAATATTTATTTGTATATCCCTTATAACTTTCAACACTAAAGTTAAGGACAAAAAGAAAACCTAAAAATATGAAAATATAGTAAATGAAAACCTACCAGTTTTAAGCCTCGCTGTCAAAAAACAGCACTAACTGCTGTAATTAAACCAAGAGGTATGTTCCCAAACAATATTGCCATATACTTCCCAAATACACCCGCCTAGTTAAATCTATCATAATCTAATCTATTTGTGCTAATCAAGATACCAAATTCTTTAAGAAGTTGTTCATTCAGGATATTAAAGGGCAATCTTTATATAGAGTTAAGGAATCAGAACTGCTTTCAGAGACAATTCCCCATTGTGCACTCATTGCTATTGTGAATTCAAAGGCCTTCACAGTGCAAACAGAGTATCCACACAATAAGATTAGTTATTCTTTTCTCTGACCATGCAGCTGGAGAGTTTTTTTGCCTTTTGAGAAAACTGGTGGTAGCAATATTATTATAACGTAATAACAATACAATGTTACCAACTTTTTAAAAAGTTTCCAAAAAGGTCTCCAGTGGCATTAGGTGTGTATGTGGGGGGTTGTCACTGCTATGGACAGGGAAGTGTAGAAACTTGCATCTTCCTATTCACATGGTTAGGCAAGCCCACTTTGAGTACATTCTTTCTGGAAAGACCATAGCAACACTTGTTTCAGGGAAAACCATGAAAGTGAATAACTGGAGGACAACCAGTCATAATGAAGTTCTGGGGTGGGGAGGACAACCCAAGCTGAAGCCAAACACTCATGTGGGAGTAACTAGGCTCGAGTATGGTTTAGCAGCTGTTTGTGTATCTCTTGTTTTATTGTGTATTTACATGAAATTTTGAGGAAATTTTGAACCTTCCCATTCCTGCATGTTTAAGTTAATTCAGTGGTTTCAGGCTAGTTTATAAATTGTCTCCTGTATACTTACCACTGTCCTGTGGTTATGCCCATAGTGTACCTAGCATCCTCTACATGCCCTTCCACCACAGCCTTTTGTGTCCTTCAAAGTGCTGCTTGTGTGGGTCACTGTCCCTCAAGAACTGTGTGGTAGGGAAAGTGAGAATCTGCAGCAAGAGAATATAGTCAGCGAGAGTCTTATTTTACTGTTCCACAAAGAGAAATGCTGTTCTAACAGAGGAATTGCTGATATGTTGATGGATCAGCATCTTAGGATCCAAACCTTTGGAGGGAAGCCCATGGGTGCTTTGCCTACAAAAGGCTGGTTTTATGCATATGTACATGATATCACTTTATGGTTAATGGAGAATTTGATTAGTTTTTCTGTGCAAAAATTACCATAATTCTGAGAAGTTGTTAAAAGGTTCATTATTCAGAAATATAACATTGTTTTCTATCAATATTTTCTTGGATTTTAAATTTAGTACCTTTGTGTGAACAGTCTATTTATCTTATAAAATAGTTTTGTAAATTATAGACAAATTAAATTTCATCTTTGAGTTGTTAAAGTTCTTGGTATAGTAATAACAATATTTAAAATGCTTGTACACTGAATGTATTAAAGACAAAAGGTTAAAAAATCACAGTGCTCATAATTCAGACATGAACAGAAATACCGTCCATACTCATGTATAAGTCGACCCGCATATAAGTCGAGGCACCTAATTTTACCACAAAAAACTGGGAAAACTTATTGACTCACGTATAATTCGAGGGTGGGAAATGCAGCAGCAGCTACTGGTAAATTTCAAAAATAAAAATAGATACCAATAAAATTACATTAATTGAGGCATCAGTAAGTCAAATGTTTTTGAATATTTATTTCAAAGAAAAACAGTAAACTAGCCCCTGAACCAAACTTTACCAAACTTGGCTGGTATCATAAGGAGTGTCACCTGATGATACCCTGAAAATTTCGTGTCGCTAGCCTAAAAACTGCGCCCCCTGGCAGCCGACAAAGTAAAAACCCTAAAATATTTACTAAAAATGTTTAGTAAAAACCCTAAAATGTGCTGAAAAACTCGACTTATACACGAGTATATACGGTACATTAGATGATGTAGTTCATAATTCTATACAAAATCCATCACCTACTTAGAAATATACAGTGCAAACAACTGGAGTGTCATAGTCAAGTAAACAGAACAAGTGAACTGTTAAGCTGAATAGCCAGTTTCAGGATTATAAATTATATTTAAAACAGTCATTGTTTTGTTTATTATTTATTATTTATTAAACATATTTATGCCCTACCTTTTTATAGCCATATTCAAGATGGCTTACAAAATACATTAAAATGCAATAATAAAACCCAATACAATAAAACCATACCATGCAATAATCAATAAAGTACACCTATAAAACCTAAAATGTTGCTTGCTAAAATGTAGATGTTAAAAGCTGTTCAAAATGAAAAGGTTTTAACCTGATGATGAAAGGAGAGCAAGAAAGGAGCACACCAGGATTCTGTAAGAAGAACATCCAGTGTCTGGAACATTCCAGTATCTGGAGTGTTCCACCGAGAAGATTCTCTCCTGGCCAGATATACAGATAGGATGGACAGAGAGCCTTCCCCAGATGATCTTAGTAAACGGGCAAGTTTGTATGGAAACAGGTGGTCTTTCAGATAATCTACCTGAACACTGTCAGTAGAAGAGGAAGCCTTCAAACTTTACTAAATTATAACATTGCTCTCACTTCTGAACAGTTACATGAGGTGTGTAGACAATTGTGTGATAATTTGTTTGTTAAGTTTTGTACAGTTTCCTAGTTTCAAATCAGCCACATGGTTCGGTACACTGTAGTGCTGATTTGGTTCGGTACGCTGTAGTACAGTTTGCAAAGCCTTGCCTGATAAGGGCTCTGCAGATCATAGGAAAAGTGGCCAAAATTTTGTTATTCGTGATCTCTTCCCCTGTTTGGCTGACCCGAATTGCTGAATGTGCATAGAGTTCACTTTCCAAATTAATGTGTTTTCTTCATGGAAAAAATCTGCAGTTTTTGAAACAAATGGGTTGCACCTGTTGTTTTTCTTGGGATCTGTTAACTATGATGCTTTTATTATCATCAAATCATCAGCCACACTTTTATTCAATTCTGTAAAGGATATGCAATTTTCATATTTTCCAAAGTTACGGCTAGGTCTTCCTCGTTCATGTAATTTCTTCTTTTTTATTGGCAGGAAGACAGTGCTGATTTGAAGTGCCAGCTTCAGTTTGCCAAAGAAGAAGCAGCACTGATGCGTAAGAAGATGGCCAAGTTGGGCAGGGAGAAAGATGATCTGGAACAAGAACTCCAAAAGTACAAGTCCATCTATGGAGATGTGGAAAGCCCTCTCCCTATTGGGGAGGCTGGAGGACCACCCAGCACAAGAGAGGCTGAACTGAAGCTTCGCCTAAAACTGGTGGAAGAGGAAGCTAACATCCTAGGAAGGAAATTAGTGGAATTGGAAGTAGAAAATAGAGGGATTAAAGCTGAGATGGAGGACTTGAGATGCCAGTATGAGAGAGCATGTCTTAGCCAGGACCATATTTCAAGCATTCCTACCTCACCATACGGTGACTCTGTAGAGTCAGCTGCAGAGCTACGCCGTCATTTGCAGTTTGTAGAAGAAGAGGCAGAACTGCTGAGGAGATCAATCTCTGAAATTGAAGATCATAATATGCAGTTGAAAAATGAACTAAATAAATTCAAGTTTGAACCTGGACAGGAGTCTGGTTGGCTTGATGATAATGCTTCCAAGTCCAGTGGATCCTTACAAGAAGAGCTGAAATCAGCTCGACTACAAATCAATGAACTGAGTGGCAAAGTGATGAAACTCCAGTATGAGAATCGTGTTTTGATATCCAATGTGCAGCGCTATGATCTTGCCTCACATTTAGGACTGCGGACTTCAAGCCCAAGGGACAGCGATGCTGAGAGTGACACGGGGAAAAAAGAGAGTGACAATGAAGAAGGCCGTCTACCTCAACCAAAGAGAGAGGGACCTATTGGGGGTGAGAGTGAGTCAGAAGATTTGTATGAAAAGACATCAGGTTTTGGGAGTGGGAAACCATCAGAAGTTAGTGATCTGTGCTCTACTGAACCAACAAGATCCAAAGAGGATGCAGAATCTTTGATCAACATCAAATGTGAGGCTGAACGTCTGGAAAGAGCTGTGGATCGTCTCATCAGTGACACGGATAGTTTAATTTATGAAGCAAAAGTGCATATAACCAGCAGTAAATCTGAGCAAGGTTTTGAAAAAGGTGAAGAGAGGGGAGAAAGGAAAAATGAACCAGAACTTTTGGATACAATCAATTCAAGGATGAAAACTTTCCAGAAAGAATTGCAAACCTTCCTGGAGAAGGTTGACAGTGTTGGGGAAGGCCTCAAAGAACAAATGGAAGATCTTTCCCCTCTTCCCCACCTTACAGAGTCTTCCAGTTTTCTGTCCACAATGACGTCCATATCTCGAGAGTCACCCATTGGTAACCAGGGAAAGGATCTAATTTCAGACTTCCAGGTATGTGGACTTCTCTGTCTTTTGCAGGAGACTACTATTTCTGGCTTCACTGGTGTTGATTTTACTCATGGCTGTTTTGTTATGATTTTGAAATATAAACTATAAAACATTTTATAAGCTTTGCTTCCCCCACCCCCCACCCCCCAAAAACCCTCTCTGCTACTTTGGTTCAGAGGCTGTTCCTCGTGGCAAAAGGCTAATATAACAGAAGCAAAAGGCACCTGGGTACATTTTTTCTGGACTATTACAGCTGATTTTACTTGTGGCTGGTTTGTTCTTATTTCAGCTTAAAATGTTGATTGACAGGCATTTAATACATTTTATTTTCAGCGACCATTAAACTGTATTTCCTGACCGTTGTATAAAGAGATGTTTTCCTCTTATGTTCATTCCTCAAATGAAGTGTTTTCTCAAAAGATCTCAACAAAAAAAACCCTAAAATAAAATAAGTTATATTCTTGAATAGCCTGCTTACAGCTCTCTCACATAATCGAGGGGTGAGCAAGAAGCACTGTAGCCAGTGAAGGACTGCCTTTCGTATTGCAATTCCCCTGGGCTCAATGTCAGTTCTGCCACAGCTGCCACACTGGATGATTTGGCTTTTCCGCACAGCACAAGTAAGGATGAGAAAGCCTTATATCCCATATCCCCCATAACTTGTATGCTTGCTGTTGGTTTGACTCATGCACCCTCATTGCATGCGCCTCATAACCAGTGTTTGCATTCTTTTCCCTCTCTTTCTCTTTTTTGCTTTTCAGATATTTCAACCCATTATTTTGCTCATTCTCATTTTAGTTCTGTTCTCTTCACTTTCTTATGCCACTGCGTTTAAGTTGATTTTTCTGTTCACGCTTTTCTTTGTCTTGTAGATTTCAGTCGTCTACTTTTACATATTTTTTTTTTATTCCCTCCTGTCCTTTTTTTATGTTATAAACCCCACCCATGCACCTAACAGTCCAAACTGAGGGATCAGATGGAGTGGCAGCGCAACCAAGACCATGGAGATGAGCAAGAGATTCACCACCAACGAGGCGCCGCCGAACCACACGTCAGAGCTGTTGGAGACTTTAAACTCTACAGGCCAGGAAAGAAGGGTTGTTTCAGTCTAGAGGTCAGCACAGACTATTAAAAGCTTCCTGCAACCTTGAAAGGGAGCAATCAGTGTTTGTCACAGAAGTTAAGCCAAGTGGAGGGAGGGAATAACTGATGCAATACAGCACAATTTCAGTTTGAAAGAACCAGCAGTGCCTGCTTAAAATGTGAAACAAAACCTGGACAGTCTTATTTTGCTTGTAGTTGCTGTCCTTGAGATATTCATCTATCGTTTAGATGGATAGATTGATAGATTATTTGGAAGGTAAAATGTGTTTATAACCCCTTGTGTGAAATGTATTGAAGTGTTGTTTTACAACTTTCTATTTCATCTTCATTCCTGGAAAGCTGAATTTTATACCACAGTTTCCAAGATTATAGCGCTTGAAGGGGGGGGGGGGCAGTTTATACTTAACAAAAACATTTAAATTATTTTCATTTTATGGAGAGATCCAATATTTCACAAATTGAAAAGCTTCTATTTGTTTGTTTTTTAATTTTCATTTCTCACCAGAAACTCTTTAGATAGATATATGTAGAAGAAGAAGAATCTTTATTTACGGTCAATGACCAAATACAATATATGTAGGAATTCCTTATTGTATACATCAGTTTCTCTCTTTTTCCACAGAAAACAAGGACAAATACAAAGCATATTCCATATATATAATTTGAAGGCAATAAAATGTGGTGTGTACATTTATTAAGGAAATATTTTCATAACCAGAAATGGATTTGCAGGAACCAAAAATTTTTCCTGAAGAATCCTTCACAAATATATACTTTTTGTGTTCCTGCTGTACTTGGACAGCTACACCAGCAGTGGCGTACCTAGGCAAACTGTAGCCCTGGGCAAAACCTGAGTTTGATGCCCCCCCCCCCCATGGGCGGCCAGCCTCTTCCACCATGACCAAACAATGATTTTTTTCCACCAGGTTGTTTCAAAGTCACCATCACATTATAGAACATGCCCCAACTCACAGATCTGAACACAGCAATGGGCCATGCCACACAGCAAAAATATTTTTTGAAAACATTTTCAAAATGCTTTCAAAATGTTTTATTACTGCTATGAAAACATTTTATGGTGTTTTATCCAGTCTCCCCAGTTGGGGGAAACAGCATCACTTTCAATGTTACTTAAATTTGGAACCCCAGATTCTCCCTTTAAGGTGGATTTAAACGGAGAAGCTGGGCTTCCTAGTTTAAATAAGTAATGCTGGAATCCACCCCCAAACAGCATCATTTTCAATGGTGTTTAAACTAGGGATCCCAGATTTCCTTTTAAATCCATCTTAAAGGGAGAATCTGGAGTACCCAGTTTAAACAACATTGAAAGTGATGCTATTTTGGGGTTGATTCTCAGTATCACTTTCAATGTTTAAACTGGGGACCTCAGAATCTCCCTTTAAAGCCATGCCAAGGGGGGGGATTTAAAAGGAAATTCTGGGAAAATTTGATGTCAGGGGTGCAATTGCTAAGCTAGCAGCACCAAACTTTCAGGGTATCTTTAGGAGACTCTCCTAATGATACCACCCAGGTTCTGTGAAGTTTGGTTCAGGGGGTCCAAAGTTATGGACCCCCAAAGGTGTTGCTCCCGTCTTCTATTAGCTCCCATTGGAAACAATGCAGGATGGGGCACCCCCTTTCGGAGTCCATAGCTTTGGACCCCCTGGACCAAACTTCATAAAATCTGGGTGTTATCAGTAAGAGAATCTCCTGATGCTATCACCCAGGTTTGGTGAAGTTTGGTTCAGGGGGTCCAAAGTTATGTACCCTCAAATGTGTAGTCCCCATCTCCTATTAGCTCCCATTGGAAACAATGGGGGATGGGGCACTTCCTTTGGGAGTCCATAACTTTGGACCGCCTGAACCAAACCTCACCAAACCTGGGTGATAGCATCAGGAGAGTTTCCTGAAACATCCCTGCTAGCCTAAAAACTGCACCCCATGCAGGCCAAAAACCGAAAAAACACTGAAAATACAAAAAAATCCCACAAACGACCCGGCAGTTTTTGTATCCCCCCTCACAAGGGGGCGCCGTGGGCAACTGCCCAGTTTGCCCAATGGGAGGAACGCCTCTGTACACCAGACAATGCTTTATTTAACATTAGGGCTGCTTCTTCCTCACAGTGCAATTTCAGCCAACATGTTGTGAATATGATGTCACAATGTCAAGTGATAAGCAAGCTTTGGTAAGCGAGATTTGACATTAGCAAGAATAAGCAGAATTTGAAATATATTTGGCATTGTGACATTCTGGGGGCAAATGTAGCCAATTACAACTCAAGGAAAGATTTCCAATAGCACAATAAATTTGCTGTAGAAGGCCAAGAGAAGGAAGTAAATATCAAGGAAGGGAAGGAAGAATACCTGTTGCTGTGTCTTTTTTTTGTACCATTATCTAAATAAGATGGGATAATTTCATAGCCCGGCTGCACTGGCCCTTGTTGATGCTTTTAAAGAAGGTTGCAAAGTGTGACAGTGTGTTTCGACATATCCTTTATAGCAAACTATCAAAAGAAGAAAAAGCATGTAGTTCCCTCTGTAAAATATCTATTGCGTCACCAGTTCAGAGCAGCTTTAAATATATAACTGTGAGTTCAGAAGCACATAATTTATATGGTGAGCTGACTATAAAAAGAACCATACTGTGTTTAGATGTTCAGTCTCTTTCCAGCAAAAAGGACTGGAAATCAGGGATATCACTGACCCTCCTCCCCTCTCCCGCTTGTTGTCTTAATATTTTAAAAACTGATTCCTTTTTTAATGTGAGTGATTAATATACATTTAATTGAATAGATGTACATGGAGCACTGAGAGACAGTGGAGTCAGGCCACCCAATGAACTTCTTAAGTCAATGGGAATCTTAATTCAGGTCTTCTGCTTGATGATCTAATCACTACACCATACCTGTTTGCATCTTTGAATCATTACAAAGATTGGGGCAGGATAACTAAGCTCAACATGTGGGGGGAAAATGCTCCTGTTTGTCCTGGTTAACTTCTGTTGCCCGTCAGCCATGTACAAATTGGAAGGGTCTGAGATCATTGGGGAAAATAGTAAGCGAGCTTTGACATTAGCAAGAATAAGCAGAATTTGAAATATACTGAGGTGACGCTAAACGGTGACTCAGCTCTATTGGCCTGCCAGAGACCATCCCAGGAAGAGCATTTATTTGAAATGTTATGATCATTAAACTTGAGGAAGTGTTATTAATTTTGCATATAATGTAAATGAAATTGTATTAATTTAAGATTTTTTTTAAAACACAGAGTGGTCAGTGATTACGGTTCAGGAACAACGAGAGCAGTAAAAACTAAAATAGTTCCACTTGAATAACCTGTGCAGTTTACACCCCTTATTGTTTAAACAGACAGAAAGGTGTGCAGCACTAGATTTTCACTCCTCTTCTAGTCTGGATGAAACAAGCTCTACATTAATTGGCCTGTAATCAAAGACATACGTTAATATGACACTGTGAAATGCTGCCATAAACTATGCTAATGATGTAGATAAACCAGTGGCTACAAAATGAAAAAAGTTCAACTAATCTCCATCTAGTAATCCTTCAGAATGATGAATCAGTATTTCTTATCTGCATTTGTGATAGTGAGAAGATCATGGGCCTTATTCCACATTCATTAATCCTACTTCCTGCCATTAGTTAAACCAAGATATAGAAGATAGCCCAGTTCATCATAATTTACAAATCAGCTAATAGAGAAGGTACCCATAGTGAATAAAAGTTTGCATGCTAGAGGTTGCAAAGGAGAAACAGACTTGCATAAAGACTCACATTGAAACACAACGCCACATGCAATAAAGTGTCACAATAATGTTTTAGAGCCAATTTTAGTCTTGTTAGCAATATCTGAATGCCCTTTTGTCAGTTTTGGGGATTCGGCTATACATTGTTGAGTTATTTTTTTAAAAGTTAAGCTGCCTTTTTAACAACATAACAATTTCCATTTCAAAAGAGTTTGAGTCTACTGGCATCTTTAAGACCAACAACATTTTATTCTTGGCATAAGTTTTTGTGCGCATGCACACAAATTATTTTTATTTATCCAATTGTTATTAGTTTCAGTGTGCACACTTTAATGACAGAAGATATAGCAGGGCAGGTGCTTTCTGGTGAATGAGGTGTAACATTTGCCTCCATCCATCACCTCATCTGCAGCACTGCTTACCTGTTTGTCTGCATGTGCAAGCAAAATGTTTGTATTTGTTTATCTGCCCTAGTGGCATTCCTGCTTTGTGCTGATGGGGAGGTATATCTGTATGCCAACATGTGCAAGCAAAATACTTGCCCCTTTTCCTAGCAGATGTAGTAGCACCACAAAGCTGAATAGTGAGGAGCCATAGTTTATGCAAGGTCAAATCTGAGCCCTCCAGAAGCCAGAGATGTGTCTGATGTCACCAACACTCAGGAAAAAAAGATCTTTCAGTGCAATCCTCTTCTGTTTGGAAAACATCCCTATCACCATATCTGACTTTATAGCCCTTTAGTACATTATTTTTATGCTAAGTATTATGGCAGACTAATTGTCAGATTAAACACAGCTAAGGTTTACTGTCTATAGTTTGATACCACCCACTAGTCTTAACTGCAAACTGCTACTAATGTTTGAGCTGAATTAGCAGTTTTTAGTGTAAAGTGTTTGTAAAATGTATTTAGATAAACTCTGAGTTAAGTACACATCACAACAGAAATCTGTCTTTTCAAAAATGCCGTAAGTGGAAATCTTTTTTCCCCAGCAAAACCAGACTTTCAGCTGCTTTGATGAAAGGGAGGTGACATGCATGCAAGATACATGCTGAGCTCATTACTCATGACTGGAGCAACGCTCTGCCATTGTGAGACAAAGGAACAGATGCCACACATGAAACATCAGTAGAGGATCTTTAAATTGTGTATATCCTGTGTCTAATCTAATACTAACTCTAAACTGAGTAGATTCAGATGTTCAAAATTTTCCCCACATAATGTTGTGTAATAATCTTCAGAAATCAAATATGAACACAGGAGTAGCTTTTGACTACTGTTACGGAATCTGTGATCATATCTATATTGTAAAATTGTTTTCCCCCTGTCAATTATAACAGCCCAATCCAGAGCCTTGGGGTGGCCAGGAACAGTGCCACTCCAACACTGCCCCACTGCCTCCAGAGGGCTTTTTGGTGGTGTGGAGAGGCAAAATACAAAAAACCATCCCTACTGCCAGAAAGCCCTCCATTGGGCTCAATGAACTTATGCCACCGAAAAGGGTGGTGTCGGTCCCTGCTCCAGACACTGGTGTCCTGGGAGGCAAACAAGGTTTTTTGAGCAAGAACATGAACTTTAAAGATAAAAAATATGGTATATTTTTCTGTTTTGTACTTGAAAGCACAAGGTCCCTGAGACAGACCTAATACCAACTGAAATATTCAAGAGCAATTTACAGTGTGAAGTACTTTACTAGCGCCTTTATTCACCAGAATTAAGTCAGTAGGTAAAATATCAGATCCATGGAAATATGCTGTTACTGTCCCTATATTTAAGAAAAGTGAATAGATTCCAATAGTTTGTTACCAGTGATTAGAATATTATATGCATGTTATAAGTTCGTTGACCGGATAGATTTCAGAATCAGTGCTGGGTACAGAACAAGCAGGTTTTAGATAGGAAGAACTGCATAGATGAGCTGCACTAACAAAGATCAAAACACAGCAAAACAAAAGGTGCACAGAGGATCTTCAAATATTTAAATAGTATTTGATGATCCTAATGTGTTTCACATCAAAATGCTACATCAAACTTTGTTTTCAACGACAGCTTGAAAAGTTTCTCAAACTGCAACCATTTGATTCGATTTGATTCCTAGGATATGTTAATGGCAAGAACTTTAGGAAAACCAAGACTGATGCTAGATTGATGTGATTGGTATGGATGCTCTTTGCTAATTCAACAGTCTAGGTTAGATGTGGGCCAGAGGGGTAAATGAAAGAAAATGTATTATGAAGTCCGGAGTTAAGCAGGGGTGTCTGATGGCTCCATTACTTTTTAATCTGTTTTTAAATGATTTAGCACCTGCACTTAAAGGAGACAAAAACTGGGCACGCTAAAAATACTCATTTTATTGTATGCTGATGATGTAGCATTAATACCACGATCACCCATCAGGCTACAGACCCTAACTCTGTAAAGTAAAATTCATTGGTTTTTTTTTTACAAAAGCAGAAAGAGATCCAAGATATAAATGGATTTTAGAGGGTATTGAGCCATGGTAGGTTATGTCTTTTAAAAATCTGGGAGTAATTTTTGACATGCATTTAATTTGGAAACTTCATTGTAGGGCTATGATGGCATGACTGGCCTGCTCTAGCACATCAGTAAAGTGCTTTTTGCAGGAAAGCTGAACAGTACCTTCTGATAGTGAATACAGCTGTCAGTGCTAAGATATTGTCTCAACTTCTATATGTAGTAGTAGTCTGGGCCAGTAGGATAAATGAGACTATAGTTGAACCATTAGCACAATTTTGAGCCATTAACACAATTAACTGTTCTACAAGATCCTGAAATATGTGGGTGGAACTTGGCCATCATTTCATTGAATCAAGGGTTTGGATACTGGCATTAAACCTGGAACTTAAAATAATATCGGATGATAGCAGCTTATTATATTACTTGAAGTGAGATAATTCATGGAATCAGGCTACAATAGAAAAATAAAATATTGTATGATGCCCAGAGAAAGTAGTTTCTGTTCTAGGGTGACTTTTAGCCTAAAAGATTATCAAGCAGTTGATTATGAAGATTGATAAAAAATGGTATTACCTGCCAGGCTAGGCATGCTTAGTCTACTCTACTAATTCTCCATGGGGGAATTCCACCATTCTTTACAGTCCAAAAAGACTGGTTTAAACTTACAGTTCCAAGTTACAGGTGAGCAATTATACTTGCAAGATTAACAGTGCAATTCAGATGGTGACATCAAGAGAGGGCACTGTGAAGGGTTCCATGCTGCCTTCAATAGAGTTCTGGGTAGTGTAGCCAGCAGTGGGGCAAAAAAAACCACTGCTTCCCAGAATGCTCCACCTTGGACCAGTTACATATTCTCAATAAAATACCTCAGTTATTATAAGTGAGAAACTAAATGGCGGGCAGAATGCTGTAAACCATTTGTGGGAAAGGTGAAGTATAAATGAAGTGAATAATAAATATAGCTGGAGATGAAGGGCAAAAAAAGGTAGTTTGGTTGGTGGATGGGAAGGACAAAAGAATACAGGAAAGGGGGAGAGGCAAGGAGGGCTGGAGAAGAGAAAGAGGAAGTAGTGGGAGACAGAACAAGATGCCTCCCAAAAGTCTTTCTGGGTCTCCCACTTGTGAATTGTATAAATGCAATGCCTTGTAAATCATATGCACTATCAAATATATCTGAGTTGTGTTTTTAAAGATAAAATTATATTAGTCTACATCTCTTATACTGAATTTATTGTGCTCAGAAGCACAGTTTTCCCTTTTTCTGGAACTGTGGGTGTTCTTCAGAAATTGGCAAGAATAGGCTTACTCTAATTAAAAGATATTGAAGCTTTTTGGAACTGTATCCTATTTTAGCAGTTTGTGTTAGAAAAATTTAATAATTTTAAAAGCAACTCTTCACTCTTCTAAAAAGATCGCATTCTATTTATTTTTCAAGTTCATATATCTTACCAAAGCATTCACTTTCTAAAAATGGGAGATGACTGTAGATAAAGACCCATTAAAATCTTGGGTGGCCAAAATACCCTATAGGTATTTTGAAATGGTTACTTGCTTTTTAAAAATATTTTTATTTGTATTTTGTGACATTCATAGGAGTTTTTGAATTCTAAGTATCTGACATAGAGATTTGCCAGCAAAATTGTTCTTTCAGATTGCAAATAGTTTCTTCTTCGTCCTTGGCATCTGCTTCAGGAATTCTGGGAACAGCTTCTGTGTGGTGACCATTCCATGGTTCACAGATCATTTCCAGAAGGGGATTACCTCAGGCGTGATGTAGTATTTCACTCACACCTTTTAGGAGGGAATGAACAAGAGAAGAGAGAAAGAGAACATGCTTTGTACAAATGGAAGGAATGCAAAATGAGAGAAATCCCTTTTCACTTTGCCACCTTCCTTTGCCTTGTTTCTTGTAGACTTTTCTTTCCCTTGTCTAGGGGTGGTCCACTGTGAGATCAGATTGTTGTAGGCTGCTAGTGGTTGATCCCTAACTCATGGCCATAATTTCAAAGATAGATTTTTATTAAACTTTGGATTTAACCAAACTTTTATTGCAGCTGACTGACTAATTATCACCAATGTGTCTATTCCAATTATTGCCAATTAAAATTTGAAAATATAGATTCCCCTGCTTTTATAAGATTAGAACAAATATTCAATAAATATTCCATAAATTTCTTGTAGACAGATCTTGATAATTGCCTTAACTTCACAGACTTAGAGGATTACACTACCCACAACTGTAAGAATTTAGGCTCTTGTTCAGAATTAGTTCCAATACATACACAGCTTGAGTATGGCAGATTCCGGATGGCCAAAAACAGTAATGTGAAAATGGGTATGGCGGATTCCGGATGGCCAAAAACAGTAATGTGAAAATGGTGTGAAAACGGTGTAAAATTATTTAAAATGGTGTAAAAGGGTTTACATCCTTTTCACTCTGCTGCTTTTGGCCCATGCGGAATCCGTCTATGTGTGTTCTTATTCACAGTGCAGTGGAGATAGATGCATGCAACTAGAAGCAACTAAAGATATGGTTCAGTTCTTCACAACAAATGCCCCATGATTTAATCCATATCACAGTATGGACTCCATATTCAGCCTTATTGTACAGTTCCTGATCCAACAAGGGAATCCATGTCCATGGATTTTTCATTTATTAGGAAGTGTATTTTGCTGATTATGATCACCATATAGTGAATACAGTTTCTTTTATTTGTGTAGTTGTGGGTCTTGGTGTCTGTCCTGTAGTTTTGTCAAACCTGTAAGAAACTTACCCATTTGTCCTGCTGATCAGCTGAGGGACTGCCATGTTTTACCTGTACAGAATGTATCGATACAAGAGCTTCAGGCTCAACTTGAGCAGGAGGTGAAACTTCGCCAAGAAGAGCAAGAAAAACTTTCAGAGAGGATCATTCAGGTAAATACATAACCTGGCCACTGGAAGAGATCTGTGTCTTTAGGAAGGTGTACTACTTTTCTGTCTGTCAGTGGCTCACAGTATTGAAATGAAGAACTTTAAAGTTCTTTGAATTGTGTATTTCCTAGATGATTTTACTGTGGATTGAGTCTGAACTCAAAATTAAATTGAATAATTATCTTATTTGTACTATTAGAACCCATAATTCTTACTTTGAATCCTAGTAACACAAAAGTTAAAAATACGTTTCTGACTGTAGGAATATGGTGTGATTCAGGGCGCTGAATTCTTTATCCAGATTTTCAGATATAGTCTAGTTCCAATTCTTAAAGTTAATGGCATGTTAAAAATATAACAGAAAAGTAATTAAACATGACACATCTAGAAATAGTATTTTCAAAGTAACACTTTGCATTAAAGGTACATCTTCTGGAATTATTCAAAATTATTACATTTCTGTAGATCATTATGGAATAGAACATTGTAGATATGTTGCTTTAGGGGTCTCCTTATTTTCTCATGAATACCTTTTAATGATTAGCAAGCTATTTTCTAAGTGCAAGATTAATGTAAATGGAATCTTTTTTCATTCATTTATTAGTAAAGTTTAAGATAAAACAGATGTGAAATAAAATAGATGTGACTTCATGACAATTATTCAGGTATGTTTTTCACTGAGAAATAGCTTTTTCTGGTGAACTCTTATGAATATACAGGTAATGATACTAAGAGAGTCTTTGTTGTTTGCCTGGCTGATAGCTAATTCCATAAAGAGCTTTTAGCAAATGATGCTGGAAACTTGAATATTTGGATACAGTGCTAGAGAACATCAGTGCTGACAGTCTGCATCGGCATAGTTTCTTATGCTAAGATGTCCAAGATGGGACCTTGATTTTCCAAAAATAGTGATCTTTGGCTGAAGAAATAGAATGGACAATTTCCCCACCTAAACAGAAGGGGAAAACCCAAGGCTAAGGACTTCTATGGATTGTCAGCAAATGGAATTTACACACTGTAGTAACAGGGTCAGGGTCATCGGGATTGCATCTCCCCATATTGTCCTACAAAGCCCCTCCATTCATTGGAGGGGAACCTCCTGGTGACCCCCCGCCCAAGGAGGGGTGGAAGAGGTGGGAAGAATTAATGTTATGCCATCAATTTAATTATTAGGCCTACATTATTTTAACATTTTGTTAATTGGTTTTAAATGTTAAATTAGGATTTATATTTTAAAGTTTACTGAATGTTTTAAATTATGTTGTAACCCACCCAGAGCTCTTCGGGGATATGGCAGGATATAAATCCAATAAAATGAATAAATATGGGGAACATATTGAAAAGGACACAGTGGAAAGAACAACGTATGTGTAAAAGGAATAAAAATGTTTATGCTGCAGAAGTCTGATCTAAGTTGTAAAGTGTGTATTTCCCCAGCAGGTTATTCACATATGGTTAATTAAATTAAGTTTAGAAACTGTGGTCTTCAGGTTTCTTGAAAGTCAATTCCCTTGCCAAGTTCAGTTAGCTGATGGTAATTAGAATGAGCAGTCTTGATTTAGCTTGCCCAAATAGGGGGGAAAACAAACCCTGGAGAGCAGTATCCCACTGATATTGAACATGGTTGTTCTGTTTAAAGCTAGAAGAGGACCATCTACAAAGCCTGCGGAGGAAAGACTTGGAGGTGCAAAGCTTGACTTTGCAAAACAAACTGGAAGAGAAGACGTGGAGTCAGGAGAAAAACCTGATGCATCAAGAACTCAGGCATTTCAAACAGAACACCTCTCTCCTCTACGTCAAACTGAAATGGCTGCTGAAACAGTTGCGGCAAGGCAAGGAGAAAGGAGAGGACATGCTTGAGGTAATTCTCCCGTGTCATTTAATGGACTGAAACTGCAAGGGAAATGCAAGATAGATTATTCCATTATGTAGAGAATTCATTTTGAGAAATAACCTTGCTTTCCAGTCCCAGTGTCAGAGCAGCCCTAACTGCAGAACTGTTTCATTTATTGTTAGATGGAGAAATTGCTGAAAAGGAATATGAAGCTGCCAGCTACTGGATTTTTTAAAAGTACATGTGATGAAGGATCACCTGGCTGACAATCCTAAATTATATCTTATTTCTAAATCAATGTAATCTCTTCTACAAATACATGGAATAAATACCCCTCCACCTCTCTCTGTATCAAATCACTAATAGCAACTCCAACAAGGGGCTTTCAAGGCAAGTGAGAAGCAGAGGTAGTTTGCCCATCCAAGTACTGGCCCAGCTAAGCTTTTAAGATCTGATGCAACTGGGCTAATACCATACCATTCCACACCCCTCCCACATTATTAGAAGAGGTTTAATACATTCATGTAGTAACAATTTCAAATCAGTTTGGAGTAATGTCAGCATTTTCCACAATGTGAAGGGCCCTTAAGTCTGTCAAGAACATGTTGGCTTACTAGCAGCAGAGTCTTAAAATACTGGGAAATATAAGCAATGCATACATCAGGCTCATCATGAGTAAAATGTTTTCACACAACTCCTACATCACTGTTTATAATAAATGGACAGGAAGAGAATGTTATGCCTTTAGACTAATCGCCCAAAATAACCTTAGGAAGAAAAATATATCAATCAAATCCAAACAATTATGTTTAAAAGATACCTATTTTTCTGCAGTGCTAATGTATTTGTCATATTTGTGACATCGTGTAACATTTATTCATTGGGAATCTGTATGATTAAAAGTAGGCAGTGCCAGCGATCTCTTTGGAATTAATCAAGGACTATTCTATATTTAACTGTAAAGCTCAATGTAGAGGGCATTGCAATAAATTAATGGTATTAGTGACTATGTAGACACTGGCCAGTGTCTGGCCCCTTCCGCACCCGCAAAATAATGCGTTTTCAAACCACTTTCACAACTGTTTGCAAGTGGATTTTGCCATTCCGCACAGCTTCAAAGAGCATTGAAAGCAGTTTGAAAGTGCATTATTCTGCATGTGCAGAATGAGCCTCTGAGTCTGGAATGGAGAATTGCCATCTTTATAGAAAGAATGGGGAAGCCCCTGCAAAGTGTCGCATGCTTATTAGTACAGCTATGTCACAAAGTTTTCATACAGAAATGCATCTATATCTTTAGTCACTTTTCCTTTTAGTCAGACCTCCTAGACTCCGTATCAGAATTCAGTTCTCAGTTTGAAAATAAGGGTATTGAACGAGAGAAGGAAAAGGAGGAGGAAGATGGAGCGTTTGCACTGACAGATTACTCTCAACATTCCACTGAAGAAACAAGTGAGCATGGACCACAGCTACAGACTGCAGAATTGTTACAGCATCAACAGCAGGTATAGGCAGATATGCATGTGCTTATTACTCTGTCCCAGTAATCAAATTCTTTCTGTTCTGCTGCCTGTCTTTTAAGTATAACCATAATTATAGTTGTTTTAGAGATACTGAGTTTTAAATGTGTCTCATTTATTATATTCATGTTTAATATGGGGAAAAGAATTGCAGCAGCCTTTTCCCACTGATGTTGTTAGTGAAATATTCCATTTCCTGTTCAGAAAAGGATATTGTTATTGGATGGTTTGAAGCACCAACAATACACCATCAAGTCATTAGTGGGAGGGGAAGTTTTCTGTTTCTTATATATAATGTAAGAACTAGAAATGTGTGTTTAATTTGATGAAAGAATTTTTTAAAACATGCCCAAATACTTTCACTAGATGCGCTCTTTTAAAAGCTAGTTAATGTTGATCTCTTGTCTTCTTCTCTCAAGTGGATTGAGAGCTTTTCCTACTTCGGGCTTGACCTAGATTCAAGTCTTGGAGAAATACCAGTAAAATATGTGAATGTTTTCCAAAGTATATTTGGGGTGCAGTCCAGCTTTGTTAAGATAATTATTCATTAATAGCTTTGTTAAGATAATTGTTCATTGATAAATGTCAGCATGTGTATATGTGCAGAAAGAGAAAGAGCAAGAGAGTCCCACAGCTTCAAGCTAGACAAGACAGCTGTGATTCCTAATTATGAACAGCAAGCAAAACTTTTCACATAGGACTCAGTAGGGTTCAAAAAGTTGGATTCCTTGGTTAAATCCACCCTCATTAGGAGAACTGCTTTGCTATCTAGTTTTTAGTACAGAAATGGAAAAGTGATGTGGAAGGAATGGGCAAGTCTGGTAAATGTGCGATGGTAGGCAAAAGTAGCAGAGCAGTGTGTTTTGTTTGAGTATGTACAAAACAAGGGGATAGCATTTGAAGCCACATTTCTGAGCTTGCTTAGTGAATCAAACCATTGTCTATTCTCACTGGTAGCAGCTCTCCAGGGTCTCAAGCAGAGAAAGTTCTTTCCCAGCACCTGCTGCCTGAAATCCTTTTACTTGCTGATCTTAGGACTAAACCTGGAACCTTCTGCATGTACAGAATGTGCTTTATCTCTGGGCCATGCCCTCTACCCTAGTATGGGTCCTTGTGACAGGTATGGAATTGTACCTAGTAGTCTTCTTGTGTACGCTGGTGCTGGTTGTCTCAGGGATGATGTTGAAGACTCCTAGTTCTGGGTGGCTTCAACAATCATACAAGTCCCCTTAACACACAACCTTCAGGATTTCATGGCAACCATGGGCCTGGTTCAAATTATGATTGACTCACTACATTTATCAAAGCATACCTCCACCTTGGTGATCTCCTCTGTATAAAGGGATCATAGGCCCCTTCCGCACATGCAAAATAATGCGTTTTCAAACCACTTTCACAACTGTTTGAAAGTGGATTTTGCTATTCCGCACAGCTTCAAAGAGCACTGAACGCGGTTTGAAAGTGCATTATTCTGCATGTGCGGAATGAGCCATAGTTTGAATGTGAGGGAATTTTATCATGATCCAGTTGTTATATGCTGAAGCCTGCTCTCTATGCTGCTGGTCCTGTCCACAGGTGTATGAAACCAATTAAGATGGTCCATTCACAAAGACTCATGGATCTTTCTAGCTTCTTCATGGTGTTGGGGGCATTTCCAAGTGGAATCTCTGACAGTCCTATCAAAGTCTGGATTGAACTGAGACCCAGCTAAAGAAGAGTCCATTCAGCTCCATGGTTTATCAGGGACCAGGGGAGAATGATCTGGCAGGGACAATAGCTAGTATAACAGCTGCAAAATAATCAGGCTGAATCAGACCAGTGATAGGCTTGCCCTCTCCACCTACAAACTGGGAATGACAGAGCCACTGGCTAAGATTCCCCTATCGTGCTAAGCAGCCAGCCTGAAGTAAAGGCTTTGCTTGCACTGTCTCTAAAAATTTTATATCATAACTCTGATCTCAAGGAATATGCAAACTGGGCCATTGTTGCAGTGCTTATTTCAGAATTTATTCTAAAAGGTATTCCATTCAATTGATCCTAGTCTAACAAATCTAATTGCCTGTAAGGAAGTATGGTTAATTTATAGCTTACAACTCATCTCTGCTAGGGGTGGCGCATACCAATCAGCATTAAGTACATTCCAGTATTGCAAATAAAGTCCTGCTGGTGGAATATCCCTTGTGCCAAAGGAATGCTGAGCAGAGGACCAATTCTGTTTTCAACGTGCATTTCTATATAAAAAGATGGTGGGGTGGGGGGTGGGCATTTATTTATTTATTTATTTATTTATTTATTTATTTATTTATTTATTTATTTATTTATTTATGAGTTTTTTTTATACTGCCCTACCCCCAAAGGGCTATGGGCGGTGGACAACATAATTATACAACATACAATTAAAAACCCACTTAAACACAGCGGTCAGCATATAAAACAGCATCAGTGATGTATAAATGCTGATGTATAAATGTCTTATTCTGCTGAGAGTTCCTGTGCTTACAAGCTCATGCACCAGCTCCTCTGGTGACCCAACCCAGAGGTGGGTGTGGAAATCCCCCTGTGGAGCCAGGGCACCCCGACACTGGTGTTGATGCCTACCCCACTGTCACAAGAGGCAAATGCACTAGTGGGGAGTGTTACTTATCCCAGTGGGCGGGCACTGTGCTGCTCTTCAGTGCCCAACCTGGAAGCCGCCATTCTTGCCCAGGCCTGCCAGCACAGAAAACTGCGCTGGCATGGCCAGGGGCAGACCAGGCGCAGACCAGGGTGGAGCTGACCTTAGTTGGCTTCCACTGCCTGCCCAGGATCCATAAATCAGGGGAGCATCTTGGAGATATGCCACATTTTTGTGGCATATCTCAATAGTCTCTGGTGAGGAACTTTGTCAAAAATCCAAACTTCACATACAGGGGTCAGTGCTATCAGTCACAGACCAGGAAAGGGGTTTGGGCGTCTTAGTTGATTGTTCCATGGGAATGTCAACTCAATGCATGGCAGCTGCGAAAAAGGCAAACTCTATGCTGGGGATAATTAGGAAAGGAATTGATGATAAAACTACAAAGATTGTCATGCCCTTATATAAAGCAGTGGTGCAACCGCACTTGGAGTACTGTGTTCAGTTCTGGTTACCACATCTTGAAAAGGATATTGAAGAGATAGAAAAAGTACAGAGAAGGGCAACGAGGATGATTGAGGAATTGGAGCACCTTCATTATGAGGAGAGGCTGCAGCGTTTGGGACTCTTTAGTTTGGAGAGGAGACGTCTGAGGGGGGATATGGTTGAAGTCTATAAAATTATGCATGGGGTAAAAAATGTCAAGAGATAGAAATTTTTCTCTATTTCTCACAATACCAGGGGGCATACATTGAAAATGCTGGGGGGAAGAATTAGAACTAATAAAAGGAAACATTTCTTCACGCAATGCATGATTGGTGTTTGGAATATGCTGCCACAGGAGGTGGTGATGGCCACTAACCTGGATAGCTTTAAAAGGGGCTTGGACAGATTTATGAAGGAGAAGTCGATCTATGGCTACCAATCTTGATCCTCATTGATCTGAGATTGCAAATGCCTTAGCAGACCAGGTGCTCGGGAGCAGCAGCAGCAGCAGAAGGCCATTGCTTTCACATCCTGCATGTGAGCTCCCAAAGGCATCTGGCGGGCCACTGCAAGTAGCAGAGTGCTGAACTAGGTGGACTCTGGTCTGATCCAGCAGGCTCTTTCTTATGTTCTTATGCCTCAGTCAGGTCCGAGTGTCCAATTCCATGGTTGCCTCATAAGGCCCTTGAAGGAATGCAAAGGAAGTGGCAGATGCAGGGGCTTAAACTTCTTGTGCAAAGTGATCCTCAATGGCAAATAGGCTTTAACTGGAAATAAGCCCCTCTCAAGGGAAAACTGTCTGTAAAGGTTTGAAGGGAAGAATCAGTTGATGTCCAAATCTAAATTTTCAACATTACTGGGACTTTTAAACATTACAGAGCACACTGCTTGGGTCTCCATCCTCACCCTGTGTCAGAGATGGCTTGGGGGTCTTCTAATTCCTGCATGTGAAGTTTCTGATCAGCATCAGGATGATGGTGTACAGAAAAAGGGGGGCTCAGCCTTTCCCCTGCACTATTTTCCCAGTTGGGGTTGCTGTTGGGCCTATGGGCCATCTGTTGCAGAGAACACCTGGATTTGGAAAATGGTGCAGAAGGGTGAAACCCTTTCACCACATACACCATTGTTCTGATCCCGGTACCGTGCATGTAGGAACTGAGGAAAGCCTACAGGTTATGTTTGATTCTGATACAGCTGTCACATTATGGGCCCAGGACTCAACCTGCTTGCTGTGTAAAGAGGATGTAGAAATTAGTTTTGGAGTGCACATTGGCCAGGGCAACATGGACTTCTGCTCTGAGAAATCTCCACACAGTAGCCTGTCAAATCTTACAATATTTTGTAGCGTGAGGAAAAACTACAGACACTATCTGACATAGAGGCAGAAAACAGCGCTGGAACATGACTAACATTGTGAGCAGTTTGGGGATTTTTTAAATTATGGAAGCAAAAGGTAAAGACTGCCTCACTTTCTCTCTAGAACCCCTGGATAAACAATGTTAGCAATAGTAATCTGCCCAGTCACTATGGCTCATTCCGCACATACAGAATAATGCACTTTCAAACTGCTTTCAGTGCTCTTTGAAGCTGTGCGGAATAACAAAATCCACTTGCAAACAGTTGTGAAAGTGGTTTGAAAACGCATTATTTTGCGTGTGTGGAAGGGGCCTATGATTTCAGCACTGAACAGCATTTCTTCTCTATTGGTACAAAGTGGCAGCTAGACAATACATGGATTTCTAAAATAATGTGTAATGGTAAATGAGTAGACTGTAAGAGGTAGGTCACAAAAGGGAAGTGGATTCACTGTAATTCTTGAGTGGCCGATGTTCATATTTAATGTTTTATTTTATATCTGAAACTTTCAACATCATCTGTGTCCACAAAGAGAAATGAAATATGAGAGGAGGAAGCAAAAACAGGGGAAAAATACTTGTACACCAGAGATCCCATGTCATATTAGGCTGTCCTGTCCAACTTGAACCTGGCTACTTCATTTGTCTTCAGCAAGAGCTAGTCCCACTTTTATGTCATGTGACTGTAAAGAATGGGAAATGCTAAAAATGTGGCCCTTCCATCTACTTTGTCTCATTGATACTGTTTTTCATTTAGCCTATCCTGGATTGCTAGGAGCTTCTTTGAAGGATGAACCAATACAGAAGCACAGTCAGTCGTTAACCTTTAACTGAAAGCTTTCACCCTTTCCACTGTAGTGAAAAATCAAATAATGCAGAAAACACATTTATGCTATTTTAGAGGCAGGTTGAATCGGAGATTAATTTGAATGCTGAGGGCTGACATATTTTGAATATAACCAAGCTTGATCTTTTAGGTCCATCTCTAAATTATGCAGCTTGAGTTCATTTGGGGTGAATCAGGGAAATCTCCTTGTGGCAAGCAAAGCTTTTTAGCATTTGTTTCAGGGTGGAATTAGCGTTGTTGATTTATTTTGTTCTGTGTTTGAAAGGAGGTTGAGTATTTTTTTATCCATGTTGCTGATTAACCTTAATGTTGCAGTTGCAAGTATGCAGAAAACATTTTATCGTTTGTAATTTTAAAACATTATTAAACTTGCCACTAGCATCACAAACAGCATTTGCTTCCACAGGCAAAAGAAAATCACCAACTTTTAAATGCCCTGAGAGTTCTGTTGGATGACTTTCGAACTGAGCTTCAGGAGGATGAGAAAGAACATCACAGCCTCCAGCAGCGGTATGCCACTGAGAAAGCTGCTTGGGAGGTAGAATGGACTAAGCTGAAGTGTCAGTTGGAGCAGGTAAGGTTCCCCTAGTCTAAATGGAAAGGCAAGTGATATGTTTCTCTGACTGAACTGAAGATGAGTGAGAGACAAACACTGAGGAATTATTTTTCTACTTATTGCGCATCCAGTTATACCATAGACATGGTGATCAGTTATTTTGGGATGAATTGACTTTATGTTCTATTGACTTTACGTTTGTATACACAGTTTCATTTCAGTTCGTTATATGAGTTAAAAGGGACTCAGCAGCCCACAGCAAAGTTTTGACTAGGCCATATTTCATTTATGGATAAATAACTGTAAAGAATAATTGGTTGTCTCAATTTTATTAAAGTGGTATGGTTAAACGTCTAGAAAAGCCTTGTTAGGCAAGGTTTCTCAGAACAATAAGCCCAAAACAGGAACTCTGAAGTTATTCTTGTTTAATGAAGCTCTGGAACAGATTTGAACAGATTTTTCAACCCTGCACATGTATATAAGTTTCCTGATCTAAGACTACTTCAAATCTCGTTCAGTGTGAACAGACAGTATCAACATCTGATCTTTAGTTCTTTTTATGAATGCTTTTCTAAATATTAAGAACTGTGTTGTTGTGACAAAGTTAGTGATGGTGCAGAACTCCCGAGGCTTGTGTGTACTATCCTTGGACGTTGTATAGAAGAATTTTGAAATCAGAAAGTCAAAAGTGTTTAGTTACCAGATTGCTAATTAAAACTAAAGCAATCAATTTGACTGTTTGACAGGTTTTGCTGTTTTAAAAAGGCACTGGCCAATTAACACACTGTATTTTCCCTTCAGGCATAAGTATTGGAATTTTCAGAAATATCTTAGCATTTTTGTAAAAAAATATCAGTAGGATGTAAAAGAGGGAGAATGAATCTTGGAGTTTGAGAATGAATCTTGCAGTTTGAGATTTAAGGACTAGCTGACACTGCAGCCACAGATTGCTAAGGCTTTACTATTCTTTACACAATATATCAAAGAAAGATGGGCATATAAAGTTGTCCTTAGACAGTTCAAGAAGTATTTCGTACCTTAAACCTTGGAGATAAAGCTGCTTCAAGACTTCTTTGCAGTCGTTGCTGTCCACATCAGTGTAAGCACCCCAAAGTCCTTAATTACAAAAGACTTTCACAAAAAGTAATTAGGGCAGTGTTAAGCAGAGTCACACTATTTTAAGCACAATGCTTTCATGGTCAGTGCTCAGCATTGAATACTAGATTATAGACTGAGCCATTAGATATGTATAAAAAGTATGTTATAGCTGCCTTTTTAGAAGAACATGCATTTTGACAATTTAAAGCTTATGTGTGCAAAAGAACAAAAATATCTGGACTTGTTAACTAAGCCTGACATGGGTTTTGCCATGAAAAAGATGGTTGCAATAATACTTTTTTTTTCATTTACAGTGGGAAGGGATGAATGAAAAAGCACAGAGTGACCTTGGTCTTGATATAAAGGCAGCTTTTACGAGGGAGAGAGAGGAGCACAAGAAACTCCTGACTGATAGTCACAAAACTGTGATGAACTTGCAGTGGCAAATCCAACACAGCGAGAAGAAATGGAATAGAGAAAAGAAAGAGCTTCTGGAACAGCTGGATAAAGACCATCGAGAGTGGGAGCAGCAAAGGAAGGACCTGCTGAGGAGGCTGGAACAGGTAAATCAAGGCCTGATCAACCTAATGAAGCTTCTCAATAATTGCATTGCAACAAAGGAACTTTGGGGAAGGATTTACAGCATCAGGTGGTCCCAGATTTCCTGCATAATTTTCCCCTTGACAGATTATCAGAACCCAGTGCAGAGCCGTATAGGGAAAAAATGGCACCCGGATACAACTCCTTCTCCGGGTCCTCCCGCACCCCCCCTGGGGCAGGACTCGGAGATGGCCCTGCCCCCAAGCCCCCTACAGCCCAGCTTCTGCCATCCCCAGAGCCTGGGGAGAGCAGGAGCTAAGCCAGCCTCCAGATTTTAAAAGCACAGGGGCGAGGGGGCAGGGTTCAGGGCGGGGCCTGCCCCTGGCCTCCATGCTTTTAAAAGCACATTCCTGGAGGCTGGCTTGGCTCCTGCTCTCCCCAGACCCTGGGGAGATCAGAAGTCGGGCTGCAGGGAGCCCAGGGGAGTAGGGCTCGGGGGGCCCTGCCCCCACCCTCAGCCTCCATGCTTTTACAAGCACGTCTGTGGAGGCCAGCTTGACTCCTGCTCTCCACAGAGGAGGGCAGAAGCCTGGTTGCAGGGGGGGAGGGGAACTCAGTTCCCTGTTCACTGGGAACTACATTTCCCAGGAGACCTTGGGAGGAACACTCTCTCTGCCTCCGTTCATGTGACCATTTGGGAGTAAACCAGCCTGCTCTGAGCTCTTGACGGGAGGGGGGAGAGTGCTCCAAGTGGTCAAACTTTCTAAAAGCCTTCCCCATGTAAGACTGCACTGAAGACACAACAATGAACGAAACTAAGGTAGGTGGGAGGGGCAGGGGGGCATGAGGGGGAGGGGGTCAGGGGCATAATTTTCTTCCCCCAACATGACCCACTAGTGCACGCTTGGTGCACAACTCGGCACTCTGCCTCCTTGCAGCTACACCACTGCATAAGGGTATTGCAAAAGGATATGTACCCAGGAGTCCACTGACTTAAAAGGGCAGGGACATAGTTGCTTTGAAAGGGAAAGCCTTAGCAGACAACGCAGCAAAACCATTGAAAAAGGGCAATAAAATCTTGAGTACATGAAGGTTCTTCATAACTTTAAATTGACCAGAGAATCCAGAGAGGAGGAAAGATTACCCTTAGATAGCAAGGCAAAGGCAAGCAAAGAACATGTCCTCCAAGTATCAAAATGAATGTAATTCTTATCTCCAGCATAGATCAATTTTGCCACATATTTTTACATCGATATACAGGAAAAGAGAAAAGTCCTCCAGGTTCAGGTTCACAAGGGATGACTTCTGTTTAGAAAGCTGGAGCCAGGCACAAGCTTCTGTTGAGCTAAGACCAAACTCACAATGGAGGGTCAATGATAAAAAGCACCTGGAGAGCCTTTGCAAACTAATGTTTTCATACGATAGTACCCAATCCACAGAGTCTTGTTTCAAACGTGATAGTACAGTTGCCTAATTATATTTCATAATTGCAGCATTAATGAATACAACAACGTCACTAAAAACTTTCATTATGTTTATAGGTTTCAGATTATTAGTTCTTGTTGAACTCTCTCCTGTGTTTTGTCAAAGGCTTTCACGACCGGATTCAACTGGTTCTGGTGGGTTTTCCGGGCTGTGTGGCCATGGTCTGGTGGATCTTGTTCCTAACGTTTCGCCTGCATCTGTGGCTGGCATCTTCAGAAGTGTATCACAGAGGGAAGTCTGTTACACACTGTGTCCAGAGAGAAGGAAATGTTTGGGGTATATATTGTCCATGTCCCAGGGTGGGGAACCAATCAGTGTTTGGATGGAACTTGTTATGTAAAGATGTGGTTGATAATATTGTATTGCGGGTTGATAGTATTCCCTTCTATCTGGACACAATGTGTAACAGACTTCCCTCTGTGCTACACCTCTGAAGATGCCAGCCACAGATGCAGGCGAAACGTTAGGAACAAGATCCACCAGACCACGGCCACACAGTCTGGAAAAGCCACCATCTCTCCTATGTTGTTTTCTACTTCAAGTTCACTGAAGTGTTATTCTTTGGTGACATAACAGAAAACCTAATTATTATCTAGTTCACAGTTATTCTTAAAACTGGGTGTTAGGTTATGAAATGGTGTACATGTTGTTCATTTCAACACACGAATGACCTATGCAGGTTTCACACACAGTCATTGCTAGAAAGAGGTACAATCCTAAATTTCTAAGTATAATTTATTTGATTACCACTGCTTGCTAGTGGAGTCTTCCATCAAGGGCTGAGTTTCTCCAGCTGCTCAGTCCAACCTCTTGGCTGCTGTCTCTGTTTTTTATTGTATTGTGGTTTTTAAATTCTTGTTCATTGTTTTGTAAGCTACTATAAATATTGCTTTTCAGGAAAAAAGGAGGATAAAAATATCCAAATTCGTGTGTGTGTGTGTGTGTGTGTGTGTGTGTGTGTGTGTGTGTGTGTGTGTGTGTGTGTGTGTGTGTGTGTGATTCCAACGATATGTGTGCATAAACCCTGCTTGTAGACACCATGTTTTGCTTCAATAAAGCTTTTAAATACAGCTGAATAATAATGCCCTTGGTCTTCTCAGCCCAGTAAAGTCATTGCAACAGCTTTGAAGCACTTGTGCACATCTTAATATTGCTGAACTACAATATATGTTTGGTTTGAAAAGCACATTTACGTTTCCTGCCAGTCCACTTATGAATATGTGTTTGAGCTGCCATAATCCCCGGAGTGGACTCCTCTCTCCCTCTAACAGTCATGCGAGATTATCACTGAACTCCTTGGAAAGTCTGCATGTATTTATGACATGCAACTGAAAAATCCAAAAAGAAGATGGTACAATTCCCAGAAGACTCAGACTTCAGAAATAGCAACTGAAATAACTTATTGCTTTTACAGATACATACAAACCTTTTGTGCTGATAAACAATCCCTTTTTATAGCAGGAAACATCCAGCGATTAGTAGGTCTTTAGTTCAGTAGCTTCTTAGCAATTAGCTAGACTTCCTTCCTGTAGAAGCAATTAGCATCTGTATAGCATAGTAGTGTTATCTGTCCCTTTTGAAATATACAGAAGAACTCTGACAACCAAATCTATAACATGATATCACAATAGATAAGTGTTTGCTATAATCATTGCCTGTATATCTTATATGTTTGCTTTCACTATAATACATGGAAGAGAAATGCCCACAAATCTGTGAGGCATAAAATAGACCATTTGAGATAATTGTGGAAATAGAGCTTACACATAGAAGCATGCTGACCTACATTTTCTGTGCTTCCAAATATTCCGTTTCAAGAACATAAATACAGTGTTATTCCTTAGAGATGGAACAGCAGACATAAATTTGCAGTTTTGATTGTGCTTGTGTTACATTTTCAAATCAGTTAATCCACAGCTAATATTTTCGGTTTAATTATAAAGCAGAATCATTTCTCTTTCTGATACATTTTCATGCACACGCGGACACCCCTAATATATTATTAAAACTTACATCATGTCCACATAATGAAGGAGGAGTTGGATTTGAGAGAGGAATTAAGCACAGCTAATCCCAGAATGACAGCAAGCTCTCATATTGTCCTCAGAATGGCCCCACGTCAGGCTTTTAGAGATCGGGGACATCACACACTAAACACTAGTGACAGAGTCAGCATAATGGAAAGATATACAAACACTGCTCAACCTGGTTCCATCACTTTTTCTTAGAAGACTTCTTAAACTTCCTGTTGTGGATTGAAACAGCACATCTGACACCCGTAATCCACATGCATGCCAAGCAGATGTCCTACTACTGAGCCACAGTCCCTCCCTCAATAAAATAGATGGTAGTCCAAATCTGTGACTTCACTGCATAAGCCTGCAAGCATACACACCACATAGCTATAACCTTTTTAGAGTTATCTTTCATTCCTTTCACTTTAGTTCTATATAGTAGCTACAGAAAACTGCCATGTGAGTGTACTCCTATGGGATATAATTAAGAATGAAAAGACCCGGGTGGGCATTCTCCTACCAAAGAAACTAGAAACCCAGAGCTACTATTTTTGTCCCTTTTAAGTTGTAATTTGAAATAGTTTTATTTCTTTACGAAAACCTTTCTTAGGGGAACCAATGTAATTTGTTTCGTCAATCTCATACAACTATTACAAATTGAAAGATATATGAGACCAGTTGAAATACCAGAACGCTGCGCACTGGAACAAAATATTGTGGGAAATGCTAGGATACCAAATTGGTGGAAGGCAGCATACAAATGTTATAAATACTGAAATGTGAATTATCATTTCAGGACCGTCTGACCCCATATGTCCCAAGTAGGCCTCTGTGTTCTGCGGAGGTGAATTTTCTGGTAGTCCCCCGCCCCTCAATGATACGGCTAGCCTCTACCCAGGCCAGGGCTTTTACGGCCCTGGCCCCTGCCTTGTGGAACACTCTTCCTCCAACTGTTAGGGCTCTGCGGGACCTTGGGGAATTCCGCAGAGCCTTTAAGACTGAGTAGTTCCACCAGGCTTTTGGGGAGACTGGCCGTGGATTTGCCGCCCTCATGTTACTCCCCCTTTGATTCTGTCTATGTTATCCTTGGCTTTTGCCGAGTCCCCTCCCAAGCCTGGAATTGGATACCGCCAATAAATTTTTATATACAATATATATATATTGTATTTTATATGTTGTCTATTGGCCTCTGTTCACCGCTCAGAGCCCTTCGGGAATTGGGCAGTATAAGAAAACTAAATAATAACAACAACAATAAATGTGATGTATCAGTTTTTATTTATGATTATTTTTTCAGAAGGTAAATTCCAAAAGAGGAGACAACATACCCTGTGACTCAAAAGAAACTAGCCTTCATTCATTTTCAAATAAAGGGAACCATCATGTGCCTCGTCCAATGGGATCAAGATCCTACTCCGATTCAGATACCATGCAGTTTGAAGATCGATCACTGTCCAAGCTGAAGGAAAGCGACCGGTGCACTGCCACAGAAAATCTCTTTCTAGACACACTGTCCCTTGATTCTCCTGATGATGCTGATGAACCACAGTCCCAGAAACTGGAACAAGAAAGGTTTTTAGTTTGTGTAAGTGAGGTATGTTCCTCATTTTTTATATTGTTAATTATATTATAATTATTTTTTCTGCTGTTCTGTGAAGGAATGCTTCATTGAAGCTCAGTTTATAGTAATTCACTGACAAATTCAGTCAATTTTTGTGTTTGTCATGTATTATGAACTGAAATAAACTGTAATAGTGTACCTTAAAATTCTTGAAAATCTTTTGAAGACCATATGAAGAAGCTTGATGTCTTCCCTTCAAATTTTGGTAATGAGAGGGATTTTTCCTAATATGTAATTTTTCCTCATTCTTCTCCTGATGAGTAGTAGAGCTGTGGGATCTCATTTTCCCATCCAACTTATGGAGCACATGGGACTTACTGGGAATCAATGCATTAAGAACAGCATTTGAACAAGATATGCACCCACAAAAATGTAATGTGCATAGGCCTAAAAACATATTTGTGTTTCCTCATAAACTCTAGAAACTGCCTGCACAATCATGGCTTATATGGTTTGGATTTTTGCATGTAGATCATGTTCATGTTTTGCACCTAGCATGGATGTCTGACTTGTGCCACCCCACCATTTTTAGAAAGAAGATACAGAAGAAAATAATGTTCTGTCTGTTCTAGTAAGATTAGATTTTTAACATTTTTGTCACAGTTTATAATTTGCTAGATTACCATTACTCTTTTTTCTTCAAAGCAAATTCTTCTAATAAAACATGTAGCTGATTCTGGGAATAATGGTTGGGTGATATAGTTGCTATGACAACACGTAGGTGCTGTGAATAATCTGTATGGTGTCCCTCATATAAAGAATAGTCTGCCCACACATTTAATATCAATAGTTTAATGAGTTTAGTTGATGCAAGTTGTGGGAGTTTGGCAAATTTATAATGATATAATATATCAAAAGAATATTTTAATGTCAGCACTCTAAGTCACCAATATCAAACAGGGTTGCTCAGAAAATAATTGCAGATGTACAGATATGTGTTTTGTATTCGTTATTTCCACAATCAGATATTTAAAAATTCTGTAGTATGTAGAGCTCTAATTATGGTATGTAACACAATGGGGATTTATTGGTTTACTTAATTTATACTATCTAATTCAGTTGGGAATGATGTATACACAAGCATGTGAGGGAAAATCCCCTCTAATTACCAAAATATGCAGACAAGAAAACAGACATGTTCTTCAAAGGATTTTCAAGAATGTTGAGGAGTACTCAAAGTAAATGAAAATATGGCCCACTGGGCACAAGATATAATACATACAAGTACAACATTAACTTTTAATTTTACTTTCAGGAAGAAGAAATGCACAAGGGAAACCTTCAAAGGTAAGTGAAGAGGGAAAACAAAGCAGAAATACTACTAATCAGCAAACTGCCTTCCTACCCAGCTCTGATTGGAATTGGGCTCAGAGACCTTGGGCTATAATAAACCAGCAAAATAGTTTTGTCAGCTTCTTATGCCTCTTTTCTCCACTGTTGGTTCCCCCTCTGGCCTTGTGGTAGAGTGAAAGCTGGTGGCGGCAGCAGTGATTGGCTGTCATCACCAGGTGGGTAGAAAGTGTGTGTTTCTTTCTCATGGCCTCTACCATCTCCTATAGTGTCTCAGTTGCTGCTTTGAGCACTCTAGGAAATGCTCACTGACTCATATAGAAACTAATTAATATTTGGGTCATATTCTTTAAGGCAGGGGTGTCAAACATATGGCCCATGGTCCTGATCTGGCCCCTTGAGGTCTCTTATCCATCCCACAAATCCAGCATTGAACTGTGGGTTCAATCTCTAAAGTCCGTATGTACCAACATGGACTCCCTCTCAACCCAGGCCAGGCTGAGCCCACAGTTCAGCGACCTAACCATCACACTTCAGCATGGTATGGTACATCATGTCCGATCATCCTTTTCTCTAGTGAAAATTGAAAAACTGTAGCTATGCAACCAAAATCAGCCTCTGACATGATAAACATGGCTATAAAAGCTGTTAACTGTACTAAAACGCTTCTGTCAACTACAAAGTGAAATACAGGAGTTAAGAAAGGAAAAGCTCTGCCTGAATAATGAATATCTTCAAGGTCTTGTTTTTATGGTGGATATTGCAAGACACCTGAACTGTCTCAGCACAAAGATGCAGGGTTGAATCAAAGTTGTGACAGAGTTTTATGATAGCATTTGTGCCTTTGAGTTGAAGCTTCACCTTCAAAAAATTATTTGGCACAGTTTCCACCATGAAATCTCTGTACAGGGATCATATATCCACAGAGAAGTACTTGCAAAAAATTCAGAGCTGAAAAATGAATCCCAAGAAAGTTTTGCTGCCTTCAGAAACCTACACAGAGATGTTAGAATTTTCTATAATCCATTTTCTCTGGATGTCCATGAGGTTCCAAATGAGCTCCAGATGGAAATAATTTATCTGCAGTGTGATGCCATCCTCAGGGATACATTTTTTGAAGTTAGCATTAGCAAATCTTACCAGTTTTGGAGTCTGAATTACCCCCAGTTTAAGACTTTTGCTGCTAAAATTGTATCTAGGGCCGCTTCCGCACGGCCACGCTGGGGGGTGCGTTGGCGTATACGACGCCGGCACAGTCCTGGTAAAGACAGGGAAGACGGTGAAGCGCTTCGCCGTCGCCCGATCGACTTACCTTCCCTCAACCTTCTGGCGCGTCGCCGAGGCCAGGGGACACGCCCCCCTGCCCTGCACGACCACTCCAGAGTTGCATGGCAGGGAGGGCATGTCCCCAGGCCTCGGCAACACGCTGGAAGGTTGCAGGGAAGGTAAGTCGATCGAAAAAGGGGGGATGGCGCCTTCCAGCTGCTGCCATTCGCACGTCAGCGGCTGGAAGCTGCTGTTTCCAGAAAACCTCGCCCGGGGAGCAAGGTTTGGAAACAGCGGCTTCGATGCAGCTGTGCCCCCCCCCATGCGAACAGCTCCCTAGGGACGGCGTTTTTGCCGTCCCTAGAGCGCTGTAAAAGGCCCGTGTGGAAAGGGCCTAGGTTTGGGCAACATAAGTATGTGAACGGTTCTTCTCTGTAATGAATGTTAATAAATAAAAGTATATTCGCAGCTTATAGAGAAAGAGATTTCTGAACAGCATACTCAAAATCGCTACAGTATAGACTGTGACTCTAGTTTTTGATGCAGTAGTCTAGAACAAGGGCATTAATTATCTAAGGCTCATTCCGCACATGCAGAATAATGCACTTTCAAACTGCTTTCAGTGCTCTTTGAAGCTGTGCGAAATAGCAAAATCCACTTGCAAACAGTTGTGAAAGTGGTTTGAAAATGCATTATTTTGCGTGTGCGGAAGGGGCCAAAGATTCTTAAGGGAAATACTATCAGGCCAACTACTCAAGGCGAGGTTCCCACAACGTCAAAGAAAATTAGCCAGGGAGTCTTTGTTTTGGGGCATGTTCAGCATTATTACTCACCATCCTGTTTGCAGCAGGGCAGGTGTTACCCATTAACTGACTTTTTTCTTGTCATTGCAGGGAGGGGGCAATGTTTGTGGGTTTTCTGTCGCACATGAGTGCTTTAGTTTTTAATGTAATTTAATTTTTATCCTTAATCTTTAATAATTTAATTTTAATCTTTAATCTTTAATAATTTAATTTTAATCTTATCAATAGATTGATATATCAATCTATCCAAAAATCGATATCAAAAAGCAAACTATTAAACAAAAGTCTTGAATACAGCATCTGCACACTTTGCCCGAACACTGATTGTCTTTTATGGCCGGAAGTGGGGGGGGGGGGTTGGAGGGAGCAGTGGCAGTTTGATGTTTGTAAAACCACAAAAGGACAATGTGAACTGCCATTTGCTAAACTTCCCAGATTCATGATCATCCATCTCCCAGTGTGCTGTAAACCAAGAATCAAGACCAATGGGCTTTTCCCAGTGTGGTCTGGAATCACTAATTTCTTGTGTATAAAACTATAAGGCTGGATGCATCCCAGTTTGTTGATCAAATCAAGTGTTTGGACTGATCAGCTAGTCTTATTATTTTTACTTTTTTAGTATTAGTATCAATTTATTGATCTATCGATATGGTTATTTAATTTTTTTAATAAAGATCTAAAGATATGAAGGAGCAAAGAGGGCACAGGCAATAGAAATAATATGCAGCACAAGAAGTGGGAGGTCATCAGCAACAGGGAGGAGGGCAGAGCAATGCGAGGAAGTGCGGGGTAAGACTAGCAGGGCTGTCTGCAGGCTGATGGAAGAGGTCTGGGCAAAGCTGTGCCCACTTGGAAATCTGTCCGACTCTGGCAGCTAAGCAGAATTAAAATTAAAAGTGAATTTTCTTGCAGTGGAGAAAATGGAAACTGAAAGCACAACTAGAGGAAATAAATCTGTTCAAGAAACCTTGCTGTGGCGGGCATTCGCCTCCACCATGCAACAAACACATTTTGCATAATCTTCCTGTTATTGTTTTAAGCATGTTTGTATTTTAAGTAAAAAAATATGTAATTAATTGGCTTTGCTTATGTCTTCTATACAGTTTTTATCTCCAGTGCCTGGCATTGCATTTTAGGTTACACATGGCCCAATCCAAAAGTGATATTTATATCATATCTGGCCTTCTTAACAAATGAGTTCGACACCTCTGCTTTAAGGCCTTTTTAAAATCCTTCCTCCAGTCACATTTGGCTCTGTTTTAACCAGTACTCAATCCTTTTGCCACAAGTTTGCTAATCCCTTCAAGTGAAATGTAATGTATAAATTTGGTAAATAGTTGGTAAATAGTTTACTATAAATGGGAATGATAGTATTATCTGCACTCCAAAACAAAAGTCTTCTTAAAATGGCTTTTAAACTTTTAAAAATTTCAGTATTAAAATTGGAACAGTAATTAACTGTTTTCTAGTCTTATACAACAGTGTATTTGGCAGAATTTGCAATTGTGTTAATGATACTTAAATTCATTTCGTTCATTTTGTTTAATATTGTGTGTATGTTTCTTCAGGGCAATGTCGGTTTCCTCTATGTCAGAGTTCAAACGCTTGATGGACATTTCTCCTTTTCTTCCTGAGAAGACTCTGCCTTCCTCTGGCACCAAGGAAGATATGACACCTCCTTTATCCCCTGATGATCTGAAATACATTGAGGAATTCAACAAAAACTGGGATTACAGCACATCCAGAAACCATAATGGTGCTGCAGAAAGGCCTGCAGAATCATGGGCAGAGCAGACAGAGATTGGGAAGGCAGGAAATAATTCAGTTCCAGATCCATTCCAGCCCTCTTCATGGTACCTCACTACCAGCACATGACACCACGTCAGCTAATACCATTCAGCCCCACTACCGTCAAACAATCACCGTGGTTTCAAGTTGGGTCGCCAGAAAACAAAGTTAGGGCCCTTCGTCGTCTTGTTGTCCGGCAGATTTGATGACCGTCGATAGCTGGTACAGCAGCCAGCCTGAGCAAGATTTTTTGTTTCCTGTGGCCAAAGCTAAAGGGAATGTACAAACGTTGTCTTCTTCGTAAAGCGATTAAATATATCCGTGAACTCTCCAAACATCATAATGATTTCCTGGAAAGTAGTCTTCATCCTATTGAGCGTCCTATTTGCACTACTGTGGGTTTTGCCTCATCATTGCACAGTTTGGAAATGTCCAAAAACATGAGCGATGATATGAAGGAGGTAGCTTATTCTGTCAGAAATGCAATACGTTCAAATTCAGCAGATCTTCAGTTCAAAGACACAGCCTGTCAGACGAATGGAGTAAGAACTATGGGAACACAAACCACTCAAACAATCAGTGTGGGTTTGCAGACAGAAACTTTCCGTAGTATCACCAGCAGTCCACACAGATGTCTGACACCAAAGGGAGTTTCCACACCTGTGTCATCACCATCATGCAGCCAGCAGATGCGTGCCGAAAAGGTCCGGCGGGCTAAATTTGAACGTACAAGGTTTCTCCCAAATATGGCTCCCCCAAATTACAGAAGAAAGCTTTTTGCAAGACGGATCAGCTGAATAATCGGACCTTACCTGGTACACCTCAGAAAGGGTTCAGTGAATCTGCCTGGGCCAGATCAACTACAACGAGAGAGAGCCCAGTTCATACCACTATCAATGATGGCCTCTCCAGTTTATTCAATATCATTGACCATAGCCCTTTGGTTTATTTATGTTTCTGCCGCGCCACCAAACCGTAAGCCGATGAAGGTAAGAAGAACTTCGGGCTGAATTTATCTATGTAAGACATATGCGCAAGTCTCCGCGAAGATCACCAAGTCCTCTCCACGGCAAGCCACAGAGCAACAAAAGGATGAAGGTGCTGAGACAACAAGTATCAGACAAGACTTATCAGCTCCTCCAGGATATACCCTTACAGAAAATGCTGCCAGAATCCTGAACAAAAAGCTTATGGAGCATGCCCCGTGCGGAAAATAGCTTCACACAGCCCCAGTTGCAGCACGAATAGCAGAGAACAACAAAGCTGAATCAGGAACTGAGGTAACGAGTTGATTATTTATGAAGATGAGCGACATGGAATAAGTATCAATCGCAGTGGAGGTAAACCAGGTAGTTGTGGTATCTGATGTGGACAGTGCATTCTGGGAGAATTTTTGCACAACGGATTCCTAGTCTCCCCAACATGAAAGTTTGGGAAACATTTGTATACAAGACAGAAAGGCAAGAAGAGGTCTGGTACAATGTTTTATGGGGATATTTAAACATTCAGTTAACTTTCGCATTGGACCAGAGTGCAATTACTATAACTAGATATTAAAGTATCTAAGAATAACTGTGGCTCATTCCGCACACGCAAAATAATGCACTTTCAAGCTGCTTTCACAACTGTTTTTGCCATTCCGCACAGCTTCAAAGAGCCCTGAAAGCAGCTTGAAAGTGCATTATTCTGTGTGTGCGGAATGAGCCTATATTTTGAATGTTGTATATGTTGTATGTTGTATATGCTGAAAGGAAATTACTTGCCATAAGGCTGAGATTTTTATTATAACATTTATGCAGATTTTTAAAGAAAAAAACCAACTTTCAGATCCAGAGTTTCCTCCCGTATCCTAGTGTGCCCTCCTTGAGTGTTTTCAAGAAGGAAGGTGGCTAAAGTCCTATTTAGATTAAATTAAGTGAGTGTGATTTCGTGGAAAGCTGTCAGAACCGATAGTTAAGCCCTTAACTTTCATAAAATAATTTCAGCTTGCATTTGTTAAAAGTCCAGTACTATACTGTGTTGAAGTGTTGCTGAGTTGGCTCCACACAGTAAGGGACAAGAATTACTTCAGGTGATATGAAGAAGCGTAGGAAAAGAATGCTTGAGTAATTCACTGTTTGCCTGTCTTCACTTCTGGGCCACATCTAACAGATTCATGAGGCAGCAACAGAAGATTCATCTCTCTGCAGTTGAGATGTATATTTCCCCCTCTTCCAATGAGACTTAGTAGCATGGATTAAGGAAGCAAGTTATTCATGCTGCTTCCATGTAACATTGTCAGCATAAGTACACAAATGTCAGCATAAGAACACAAATGGTGGCAAAAGAGAAAAGAGAAGCAAGTTAGAAAAGAGAAAAGAGAAGCAAGTTAGCTGTAAGGGAGGCAAAAAAGGATTATGAGGAACGCATGGCTGTGAACATCAAAACCAGCAACAAACAGTTTTTCAAGTACATCAAAAGCAGGAAGCCAGCAAGGGAAGCGGTAGGCCCATTAGATGACAAAGGAACAAAGGGTGTGCTAAAAGATGACAGGGAGATTGCAGAAAAGCTGAATGAATTCTTTGCATCTGTCTTCACCCAAGAGGAGGTGAGGAAAATTCCTGCACCTGAACCAAGCTTCTTAGGAGGCCGAATCCAAGGAACATAACAAAGATTAGTGGTACACAAGGGAAGCAAGTTCTGGCAGCCATTGATAAACTAAATGCTGCAAATCCCCTGGCCCAGATTGCATTCACACTCAAGAGTTCTTAAAGAGCTCAAGCGATGAAATTGCTGATGTTCTTTCACTTTAATATGCAAGCGTATCCTTGAAATTCTGCGGCTCCATCCCTGAAGGATTCTTCGGAAGATGGCCAATGTCACACCAATCTTTAAGAAAGGGATCTAGGGGGGGACCGAGGAAATTACGCAGCCAGTCAGTTGACATTCTGTTCCTGGTAAATTAGTAGAATCTGGTCATTAAAGATAAAATTATAAAACATGTAGAAAAGCAAGACCTGCTGAGAAAGGAGGTCAGCATGAAACTTTTGCAGAAAACAAATCCTGTCTTACAAACTTACTAGAGTTCTTTGAGGATGTAAACAGGCATATGGATAAGGGGAACCAGTGGACATTACGTCTACTTCGGATTTCCAAAAGGCTTTATGACAAAGTTCCTCACCAGAGACTATTGAGAAAAGAAACTCAGCAATGAAGGAGGAAGAGGAAGTCCTCCTATGCGATTAATAACTGGTTATAACAGGAAGCCAAAGAGAGTGGAGGTGTAAATGGGAAATTCCCACATTGGCTGGAGATGTGGCGGAGTGGTATCCCCCAAGATCCGCATTGGGACCAGTGCTCTTTAACCTATTCAAGGGGTAAACGAGACTACAGGAAGTAGGGGTGGAGTAAGCGTGGTAGCCAGGATTTGCAGATGATACGTCAAATTATGTAGGGTGTTGAGAACCACAAAGGATTAGCGAGGAGCTCCAAGCGGACCTTGATAAATGTAGGGGTGAGTGGGCTGCTAAGAAATGGCAAATGCAGTTCAATGTAGCAAAATGCAAAGAGGGATGCACATAGGGCAAAAAATCCAAACTTCACATACACGCTACAGGGGTCCAGTGCTATCAGTCATCGGACCAGGAAAGGGATTTAAAGCGTCTTAGTTGATAGTTCCATGGGAATGTCAACTCAATGTATGGTGCAGCTGTGAAAAAAGGCAAACTCTATGCGCTGGGGATAATTATGGAAAGGAATCTGATGGAATAAACCTTTGCAAAGATTGTCATGCTCCTTATATAAAGCCGTGGTGCGACCGCGACTTGGAAGTACTGGTGTTCAAAGTTCACGGTCGCCACATCCTTCAAAAAGGATATTGAAGAGATAGAAAAAGTGCAGAGAAGGGCAACGAGGATGATTGAGGGACTGGAGCACCTTCCTTATGAGGAAAGGCTGCAGCGTTTGGGACTCTTTAGTTTGGAGAGGAGACGTCTGAGGGGGGATATGATTGAAGTCTATAAAATTATGCATGGGGTAGAAAATGTTGACAGAGAGAAATTTTTCTCTCTTTCTCACAATACTAGAACCAGGGGGCATTCATTGAAAATGCTGGGGGGAAGAATTAGAACTAATAAAAGGAAACACTTCTTCACGCAACGTGTGATTGGGGTTTGGAATATGCTGCCACAGGAGGTGGTGATGGCCACTAACCTGGATAGCTTTAAAAGGGGCTTGGACAGATTTATGGAGGAGAAGTCGATCTATGGCTACCAATCTTGATCCTCTTTGATCTGAGATTGCAAATGCCTTAACAGTCCAGGTGCTCGGGAGCAACAGCCGCAGAAGGCCATTGCTTTCACATCCTACATGTGAACTCCCAAAGGCACCTGGTGGGCCACTGCGAGTAGCAGAGAGCTGGACTAGATGGACTCTGGTCTGATCCAGCTGGCTTGTTCTTATGTTCTTAAGTAGAGATGATATATTCTGCTGAATAAATTTAAATGGACTGTAAAAAATAAACAGGCTCTAAGGTACAAATGATCCATTTTTTTGTGACAGGCTAACAAGAAACAGGAGTTTAGATATCACTGCCGAATATGCAGAGAGCAGGTTTATTTCATATCATTTCCTAGAGCTATTATCACCAAATTCACTTTTTATAGAAATTGTAGAACTTGCTCTTAGGAGATGGGCAAGTTCCAGGAAAGATGCATTGTACCTCATGCAGTCTAGAACACAATTTTGCTAGTACCTATTTGAAATTTCTGCTACCTTCAATGGCAGTCTAATCTATTGTTGTTGTTTTCGTCCTTGATATTTACAAGATATTTATATTTTTTCCTGAAAAAACATGTGCACCATCATGTGTGAAAAGTGGGCAGGGATTGTGTTGTGACTGAATATATTTAAAACCACAGCAGCAAAAGATACGTTATGTTCACACATGGCAATATACTTTCCTACATTTTTCCTGCATGAGAGTCAATAGCACAGTGTCACATATAAAACTGGGCCTTAGTTAAAAGGTTTTCTTTTCAAATATGGTCTTGCTGATGGGAATAGGTTTGCATCTGGAGTCACATTCCAGTTCAGACATTACCCCTCTGGAGAGCATGGTAACTTGTTTCATTTAAAGGAGTAATATAATATTTGCATTCTACATTGCTCATGTTCTTGTTCTCGAACCAAGTGATAATAATTGCTTTAAATTGTCTTCATTATAATCGCAATTTAAAATCAGTAGAGTATTCTTTTTTAAAAAAAATCACATTTTAAACATCTCACATACAAAGTGAGAATTAGTTAACATTCATACTGTCACAATTTGGAAGTGGCAGTAAAAATATTTAGTGAACATTGAGTCAAAAGTATCTCAAATTGGGGAGGGAGTTGGGAATCAGTTCTAATTTGGTAGTTCTTAGGATACAGTTCTTAAGATGGCAGCAGGTTCACATTGTCCCGCTCTTGGCTGAGGTCAAAGTAAACTAGCAGTCAGAAGAGGGATACAGGGAGATCATCTAAGGTGAGATAGCTGTCCTGTCCAGATACACAGAGCTCTGTGTCCAGAAAGAGCTCCTTAAATTGCTTCAATGCTTCCGCACAGGCCAAAAGCAACGATGTCAGGCCAGTAAAACACTGTTTTGGTGGGGACCCTTCGCACAGGCACCGCTGACATTTCTCTCCCGGCCCCCGCAAACGTTGCTTACCTCCGGTCTCCTTCTGTCATGTTGTGCAGGCCAGGAGACACGCCTCCTGGCCTCTGACTCCAGGGTCATCGCTCCGGCCAGGGGGGGCGTGTCCCCTGGCCTCCACAATCCGAAGGAAGGACATGGGAAGTAAGCAACGTTTGGGAGCGGTGCAGCTTGTGCAAAGGCTGCGCCACAGGCAGTGCGCCCAGCGGGGCCATCCGTGTGAACGGTCCCAGGGGGGCGCATCGGCATAAACTATGCAAGCTGGCTGTGCGGAAAGGGCCATTGTTCCAGGACCTCAGTTTCTTCCTCATCAGAATCCCCCTTCCTGCCACAGAAGAAGACGCTGGTGCAATGATCCGTGAAATACATTAAGTGGATTGTTTCAGTTCATGTGGCTATACAGAATGGCCCTGGATGACCTTGGGTAAACGTCTCTCAGCCATATTTTTTCACATATTTGGCTTTCAGAGACAGTTGTCCAGACATACGGGTTACATTCATGGACTTCTTAGTATTCTGCATATTCCACCAATGTGTACCTGGTTGGAGAATTTCGTAAAGTTTGACTTCAAGTTGATTGAATTCTGCATAACCAACAATTTAATAAGATATTCACAGTGTAACAGTGGTGAGAAGGGGTATAGATCACAACAAATAAGATTAGGAAATTAATATGTTGTGGCTTCCATTCAGTTACCTTTGCTTAACTTGGGAGGCTGGGCTTCACCTAAAATAGCATGCTATGCAAAGTGAAGCATCATGTCAGTACTGCTACTTTTACAGTGCTCATGGTGGTTCTTACCTTTTCCTAGATTTGTTTTTATACTCCTGACATGATGTATTACTGATTTGGAATATCCGCATGGAATACCAGTTATTAGCTTATTGCTTTTTTCATTTGTGCTTCTTCCTATTGTTTTCTTCAAATTTTCTTCAAGATAGTAAGGTATCTTCTATTATTCTTGCTACAGTGTAGAATATTTGAGTGATAGTAAGGTATCTTCTATTAATCTTGCTACAGTGTAGAATGTTTGAGTGAATTCATCTGTTTGGGCAGCATGTATACACAAATGCATATAAAGCAGGAACTGTTTCATAATTAGTTTTAATCTGTCCTGGGGCAGTAGCTAAATTCATGTTTGTAAAATGCAACTTTAAAGAATGATTTATTCTTTTATTTCACTACATTTCTGCCCCAAAATGGGTGTGGATGGAATTGTCCAGTTCCCCCATGGATAAAGGCATTCCTCTTCCAATACTGTGGCTCCATCCCAACATCCTGCTGTTTGGTGGCCAGAACCTCACAGGGTGCCCAGACAAAGCAGTCACCCCATCTTTCTATGGGTGCCACTGCCCTTCAAATTTCCATGAGTGCACCTGAGAGGTTAGGAGTTCCTGCAATAGGCAACTTTGCACTACCAGCCCCAATGGACATGATGTTGCCACCTGATGGCCCAGTGTTACAATGGCTATTTACTGCCAGTGCCCCTTTCCCCTCCATCCTGAGAGCCCATACCTAGTGATATTTGGGAATGGCAGCCATCCCTGGAGCCTTGACCATGCTTGTCCCCCTGCCCTCCAGGATTGGCTCCCCAACGCCAGTGCCATCTGAGCTCCATGTGGCATCTGACATTAAACAGAAGCCCTAGTTGCCAACAAGGGAACCACTTGCTGGGTTGGCCAGAGTTGCCAGAGAGAACCCAGAGCTTGCGAGGGGCACCTCTTCCCCATCAACCATGCAAGCCCCTAGCCTCCGTGGCCTAGGAGTCCCCACACCCAAGGTCAGGAATGACCAGACTCCTTTATGACTACTGTCCATCTAGAGTTGGCCTGATTCCATCAGCAATGACATCTGAAGGTATGGCTGCCCATGCTCACCCCCTGAAGCCTCTTGCCTTTGGTCCTCCCACAGTCCGACGGAGACAGACTCTCATGGCACCACCAATGCCATTCCCCCACCATGGCCCATCGAGGAATGCACCCCCCAACATGTAAATGACTGCCACAGCTGCTCAGAGGGGGTTGGGCAGCCTTGGCAGGAGTGGTAGCCCCTGGATGATTTCCCAGACTTTGTCAGATGAGGTAGGCTACCTAGTGATCGGCATCCTCTGCAGATTCCCTCTGCTCGATGTGTTCAGGTTCCCCTTCTGGGGACTGGTGCTGTGGCAAATCATCTTGTTGCCATGCTTCCCCTGACTCGCCCCTTCCCCGCCCCCTCCTCATGTGCCTGTCCATCCAGGTCCCTGCCTCTATCCCAATGCTCCAGGGCTCTGGGGAGTAGCAAATCTCTGTCGTTGCCTCCAGGAATGACCAGACTCCTTTATGACTACTGTCATAAAGCAGGGGAAGGGGGTGATGGCTACAGTGGTCAGGCCACCGTGCTGACTGTTGGTGCTGGTTTTCTAGTGATCTATCTGCAACTCCACCACCCCTTGGGCACCGCCCACCCATACTGAGAGGCCCACAAATTGTTGCCACCTACAACTAAACTTTATTCAGGTAGGGAAAATTGAAATAGACATATGCACCCTTTGTTTCCACCTCCAGATCTCCTGGGTCTCACTGATGACTGCAAGGGAGGGGAATGTCTGCACCGGTGCCCCTCCATCGCATTCCTGCACCACTCTGCAGTGCCAGCATAAGTGCCCCAGCGCCTGCACTTATAGCCCGTACACCAGTGCAAGTGCCATTGGCAATATCACTGCTTCCATAGCATCTCCTCCCCCCAAGATTGTGCCGTAACTGAAATAATAAGCTTTATTTTACTGCTCCCACAAAAGCATTATGAAATTTCTATTCCCTGGGTTGGCCAGTTCTTTGCACATGGTAAAGGGGAGTGCTGCTGGAGAAGATTCAGAAGTCTACATTATCTTCCAGGAAGGCTAATTGCTGTGTTAGTCCTCATATTCCTCAGATTATGTTCCCAATGGCATATTGTGTACACTGCTGATAAACAGGTGGAAGGGGAATAAAAGATAACATTACAATGCTTTCTCTGCTTTGTTTTGCTGCCCTTCCTAAATCAGGTTTTAAAAGGCAGAAGAGTGGGTTCATATCCACAAGACACAATCAGCCTTTCAGAGCGTTCTTGTACATTTCTAGCAACGTGAACCATCCGTGACCTTTTAAAAATAAATGGAAGAAACCAGTGATTCTGAGATAAGTTGGAATAGGTTGGTAAACATACTAATCCACCAGATACATTCTTTAATGTCATGGTCCCAAACCGGACAGTGTGGAGAAGAGGAGGTTCCCCATTTACTTTCTTGACTTTGATGTTAACAGTTTACTGCCTTTTTTTCTTAGCCTGGCCAGTAAAGGCTGTGACACTTAATGATAGTTGTGAAATCTGAAGAATTCTTCAGTGCTAACTACAAATCTATGCTTTAAATATTCTTTCCAATCTACTTCCTCTCTTTTTTTTCCTCTGTCTGTGTCCAGAACCAAACTGTCTTACTAACTGCCCCCTGGGGACCCTAACCCTGCCTGCCTCACTGCTGTAAGTCCTTTCTACCTTTGTTTTCAGAAATGTTTGCTTTTGCTTGGTGGAGGAAATATAAACTAAAGACACAACAGCATTCCTTATGAATGGCATAGAAGTAGATTCCAAGCAGATCAGGGCCATGTCTATAGGGCTGTATCCTTATAACATTCCCACTGAACATGGTTCTAATGGTAACTCAAAGATGGTTTAAGCCAAAATATTTAATGTTAAATCAAATACATTCCACGGGATTCCAGTGAATCAATTTGCTTGATTTAGGATTCTGCCCATCATGGCTACGGTGCACTTTTAATCCGATTTTGTTTTGTATCATCTTGCATTTTCTTATAATTTACCGCATTAACTAATGCAATTGGCAGTTTCTCAATCAATGGATCAAAGCTGTCTTTCACTGATTGTGCTTAGCATTCACTGATTGCGTTTAGCAGTTTAAATCCAATCCATAAAATTAAGTTAAAGAAAATTCCAAAAGTCAAGAAGAAAGAAAACATTCAAGAACCAGCTCATCTTGCCCAATTTCAATAGACTAGATTCAGATTATCATGTTATTTATGAAATGATTGCAATGTTTGCATTGTAGTATAGTCGTTGCAATATTTTTCATTGCATGGTAACTATTTTCATTTCAGATGAAAAGAGAACATAGGGAAATTAAAAAAACACTCCACGTGATGAGCATATCACTTGCTCTAATATATCCAAATGTCTTCACCTGTGCACTTAGTGAGCTCGCCAAGAGACACACAGCAAACCTTGACTAACATATATACAAACATACAAAATGTGAGCTGTGGAGCACCGCAGAAGAAAGTTCACTCCCTTTTATTCTAAATAGGTCATAAAACATGGGAAAGGCAAGGGAAGAAAGGCTCATGTCTCCCTTCCAGAAAAGAACAAAAACTCTGGCAAACTCTGGTTCTGGTGGGTTTTCCAGGCTGTGTGACCGTGGTCTGGTGGATCTTGTTCCTAACATTTCGCCTGCATCTGTGGCTGGCATCTTCAGAGGTGCATCATAGAGGGAAGTCTGTTACACACTGTGTAACCCGGAAAACCCAGCAGAACCAGTTGAATCTGGCTGTGAAAGCCTTTGACAATACATCTGGCAAACTCCGTATGCATCCTAAGAATTTAGGCTCCACTGCTCAGGGCTCTATAAAACTAACAGCCCAATCTAGAGTGGGCAGGTAAGGCCAGCTCTGCCCCATGTTCTTTCAACAACAACAAAATTAAAAAAAAAACAGAAAAACCTGACTGGAATTCCTCATAGGGGATAATAGAGATATGTCACAAAAAACATGGTTTATCTCTGATGCCAGCTTTGCTGGCACATCTGGGGCCAGTTGGTCAGGGAGGCTGACTAAGGTCAGCTCGTTCCCCCAGAAGGCCCCTGGCCATGCCGGCATAGCTTTTTGCACCAGCAGGCCTAGGAACAAGCGGTGGTTTCTAGGTCGGGCACCACGGAGCTGCACAGCACCCAGCCACCCAGGTAAGTTGCTCCTCTGCCAGTGCATTTACCCCTTGTGCGGCAGGGTGGGCACCTACGCTAGAATAGGGCTGCTCTGTCTCTAGAGATGGGTCCGACTCCCCACTCTGGATTGGGCTGTAAGTTGCTTGAATTGAAAGAAATGGATTCAAATGTTGAAATGGGAAGGCTTTACATTGTTTTGTCTAAGCTTGAATTGAAAGAAATGGATGCAAATGTTGAAATGGGAAGGCTTTACATTGTTTTGTCTAAGAAACAAAGATATTTTAAATATAGCACTATCTATGATGATTCCATATAATAGGAATGGAGATTTTGGTGGGGGGTTCCCCCTCCCAAATACAATAGGAATATATTTTCCCAAAATAAAATTGGAATGAAAATTTTAGTGAGTTTTTTGTTCTCTTTTAAACATAATGTTTCCTATGTCATATAAATCATTGTCACTCAGTATTTATTTTGTGCTACCTGTATCCAAGGGCCACAGCTATTTGTGTCATGCTCTGTGTATCTCCCTGTGTTCACAAGCACACACAAGAGACAGCAAACCTGTGTTACCTAATGTGAACCAATCTTTGGTGAAAAAATACTTATCTATGGACTTATTGTCATTCTAGAGTAGGAATTGCTTGCTTGCTGCTTAGTGCTGAGCAGTACAGTTCTCTTAAACTGGGTGCACTGGAGCAAATTAATCTTGTTTGCTGCAAGAGTTATTCACTATGTAAGCATCAGACTTAAACATTCCCATGTATGGCAAAAACGTACCAAACATCCACTGATGAAAGGTATAGCCATATACAGTATAAGTGGACTGCACTAAAAATGTTCTGTTTTTTGTTGAAGCTGGCTGACAATATATAAAGGGCTGAATGAAACAGGAGAAAAGTGATTGAAAAAAAATAAATTTGCCTGTAAGATTTATTTCCATTCTATGAAATGCAAACTGTATATACAATTATCTGGAAAATCATAATCTCACTCAATCCTTCTTTACAGCAGCGAAAGTATATTTTAGAGGATATTCCTATCTAATAGGAATTTTAGCAAATCTTGTCCTTTCAATAATGGTTAATAAACTACATTATCCTCTCTAAAAGAAGTGATTTATTCCTATTCAGTGTTGAGTGATAGGCTTCCAATATAAGCAGTCTATAACGGGAATGTCAGATATGTGGTTGGGGGCCAGATCCAGCCTCTTGAGGGGCTTATCGGGCCCGTGAGCCACCTAAGGCAATCCCCTGTCGCTCACAATCTGGCCTGGTGAGCCAGTTTAGCCATTATCCCAGTGCAGTTCTGGGGCCAGCCAAGGTCTCCCAGTGCCTAGCCAAGTCACATTTATGTCATATCCAGGCCTCATAACAAATGAGTCCGGCACTCATGATTATTTTTTAATCTTGAATGCTCCTATGGATTGATAGTACTCCTGGTTTATATTGTAGGATGACATTTTGTCTGGATTGCTTAATTACAAAATTACCTTTTGTTAGAATCTGACCTCCTCAGCATGATAAAGTATTTCTACTTCATTTCAGGCATCCTTATCCCCACAGTGTGTTTTGCTGACCATTTCCTCTCTCTAACCATGTTTGTGGTCCCTGATGAAAGACAGGCAGCCCCATCCAAAAAGCCAAGCGTTTGGATACAGCTGCGCCCATGCTGGCCCACCAACCCCAGGGTGGCTTTCCGGCAATGTGAGGAGGCTAAAAACACAAAAAAGTCTCCCCAATGCCAGAAATGCCCCATTGGGTTTAATGGACTTACAGCCCAAGCCCTGACCGCCATCCTAACAGGGGTAATGGCCAGGTGAAAGCTGACTAGTACTGACTCCTTCCTAAGCCATACCCCTGGACTTCCCCTGCTACACCAGCAATCGGAGCACAAAACACTGGCTTAGTGTTTAGTGCCACATCCCACCACCATGGAGGGCCCCAGTGGCCACCACTGGCAGATTCTCCCCTCCACTGGGCCAAGTGCCTCAGGGAGGGTAAATTCGCTGGCACAGCCTTTTGCAGCAACGGGTTTGACTACCTTTTGGATGGAACCATTAAAGAGCAACCCGTTTCTATTCATTCCAGGCCCTTCATCTTCTGTGTATGTACACTCTCATCTCATCATGAGCCAGTGTTGATAATAGTGGTTAGAGTTTAAGACTAGGATCTGGGAGACCCAAGTTCAAATTTGTATCCTGCCAGACGTATAGTGGACTGGTGTGGCTGGAAGTGGACTGCACCACTTTAAAATCAGCATGGTGTAGTGATTTAGATCAGGTGGACTCCAGTCTGGAGAATCGGGTTTGATTCCCCACTCCTCCACATGAATGACAGACTCTTATCTGGTGAACTGGATTTGTTTCCCCATTCCTGCATTCCTGCTGGGTGGCTTTGAGCTAGTTACAGTTCATTCAGAACTCTCTCCGTCCCACCTACCTCACAAGGTAGCTGAGGGGAGAGGAAAGTAAAGGAGGTTGTAAGCTGCCTTGAGTCTCCTTACAGCAGCAGCAGCAGCAGCAGCAGCAGCAGCAGCAGCAGCAGCAGCAGCAGCAGCAGCAGCAGCAGCAGCAGCAGAAGCAGCAGCAGAAGAAGAAGAAGAAGAAGAAGAAGAAGAAGAAGAAGAAGAAGAAGAAGAAGAAGAAGAAGAAGAAGAAGAAGAGTTTGAGTCTCCTGCAGGAGACTCAAAGGGGCTTACAATCTCCTTGCCCTTCCCCCCTCACAACAAACACCCTGTGAGGTAGGTGGGGCTGAGAGAGCTCTGAGAATCTGTGACTAGCCCAAGGTCACCCGGCTGTTGTGTGTGGGAGTGTATAGGCTAATCTGAATTTCCCCAGATAAGCCTCCACAGCTCAGGCGGCAGAGGTGGGAATCAAACCCAGTTCCTCCAGATTAGATACACGAGCTCTTAACCTCTGGCAGGAATATAAATCCAAACTCTTTTTCTGAACTGCAAGTTTTGAGATTACATAGTTCAAAGTTCCCTTTAATAATTTTATTTACGGTAAGTAGAAAATTACCATAAGCACATTGTAGAATTGTTTTCTGTGATGTGCTAATTTTAACCTGCAAGAAATGTTTAAGTTAACATTAATAATGTTAGGAATGGTTCTCCATTCCTACAGTTCATTATGCTTCCTATACTCCATTCTGCTTCATGTTCAGAACAGGCCTAAGATATTTCAATGCTAGCTTACTGTCTGCTTCATGTTACTTTGTAATGCTCAATAATATCTCTAGTCTGACATTCTTTGATGCATGTGGCATGAAATACTTCAGTACATTTGGAATTTTTGTTTGTTTACTTGTTTTTTTGTTCTTATTCTATAACTTTTCCTTCATGGTATATAAACTCTTTATTTACTGCCAGCATACATTTTACCATAGCTTGCATATTGCTTTCTCACCTGTATAAATTGCACATTACTCTTCTGTGTGTTGACATTGACAACTTTAGACCTTCTGCACTCAGATTTTTTAAATGCATACAGTTAAAGGCTAAGAGGTTTATGATCTTTGCTGCGGCAGCTTAACATCTCTGTACTTAATCATCTCAACACAACTGTGAGCAAAGTTATCAATTCTTTAAAAGTCAACCATTGCTTCCAGTTGTTAACAGTCATGAAATATAAATAAAGGTTCCAGTGTGAAACATCACACTTGAAAGGCTGCCTGCCGCAAATGTAATCAGCGTTACTTATTCTACTGGTACAAGAAGCAACTGCAGTGCAGTTTCATTAAGTTCTGCTTTTCCAGCTTTCAGATTTTCTTCTTCCTCTTCAGTAAAATGAGGGATATTCTGTTTTCAACTTGCAGCACTTTTCAGTTCAGACAACTCAGGACTGAGTATTACAGTAGTAGCCAAGACAGAGGGGCTGCTGTACAGCTTGACTTGATAATTGCATTGTAGCTTTGCCATGGAACAAACCAAAGCAATCCTCATCAGGCGGTACAGTCGAAATGTGGTGCCACTTTCCTACTGTTCTTATATGCTTTGATAAAAACATGAGCCTCATGAAGAGCTCAGCAGTGCCAAGGGTGGGGGGGGGGTGAATTATTTGGATTTATCATTTTTCAAAAATGTCTTAAGGCTGGACCTGGCAGCAGCTGCTTGCAAACCGAAAGTAGCTTCCAGACAGTGAAAGCAATCTTTCTAACGGTCTGAGCCTATGCAGACTTACTCTAGTCTAAACCTTCAATTCTGTTGATTTAGACTGGACTATGAAATTGAAAGACATAAACTTGAAAGACAGTTCATTTATATTGCTTAACAAGAGCTTCTTGATAATTTATGTAGATATTATGATGGCATGTCATATCACAGTGTTATGCTGGCTCACGTATTTTAGCCATGTCACCATCAAAACTGCTAAATAATAAACATGAATATATTCAAGTAGGACAATAAAATGTGGGTTTCTGCTGGATTAAGCTGCAGATACTTGAACCCAAATTAAATATGATGAGGGCAGATCTGAGTGCCAAATCCTTACAAAATTGCAGGGTGATGGCAATTTGAATGCAGCAAGGGGTGTCGTGGGGAATTAAATATTCTTCCAAACCATGTACCCTTCTGCCTGTAAGAGCTTTTAAAGGCCACTGTTCTCCTGGAGTGGTTCCCAGAGTAAACATAACCTTAATCTGAAAAAACACCTTTTGTAACTAGTGAGTTTGATTGAAGAGTATGGACAGTCCCCCAAATTGTACTTTCTAGTGAACTGACAACAGTCCACTGGTTAGTCTAGCTAGCTTTCTGTCTTGTTCAATCCTTTCCGCATAATCATTACCAAATTTTAATGTGAATGTTTATCATATACCTCTGTTCATTTAAACGCTTTCTACTCATTTTTCCATGTTTTTGCCATTAATTACAATTACAGACAAAATAAATCCAGACTCTTAAAACTGTCTTTATGAATTAGTTTTCTAAGTTTTATTGATCCTAATGACCAATATTGATTAGCTTTGGTTTTAGTTATAGATCATGTATGAGCAATATATGAATTAGTAATGTCATTCATTCCTTTCTATTTTTCACTATAAAGGAACTACCGTGTTCCGCACTAGCTCCACCCTTAGAATCCTGCTTCTCCCGGCCAGAGAGACCAGCGAATCGGCGCCCACCTTCCCGATGGGCCTCACATTCCCCTACTGCCTCTCAATCTCAGTTAACTGGGGAAGAATATGAAAGCAAGGAACTGCCATTGGAAGACCCAAACAAGTGATGCAAGTCTGCATGAATTATCATAGAATAATTCATTGTTTTTTGCATAATAGCACCATTACCATGACCAGTCTCTGTCAGCGAGGAGAGTTCAATTATTAAAGGTCAAAGAATGTGCTAGAATGCACTTGGTTAAAGTACATCCTGTGGAACAGAGAGATGGTTCTAGAATGAAAACGTGCCTGTAATAACTTATTTTTATCATAGCTCAGAAAACTATTTTTGCCTCCATCTTTTCTACACACAATATATTAATGAAAAGGTCTAAAAGATATACAGATAAAGGTAACATTTTAAATAAAGTATACATTATGTTTCAAAGGAAATTGAATGTGTTCTCTCTCTTGCTCTCTGACTACTGACTGCCTTCTGTTATATTTGCACTGTTAAGGTTTGCGTTTTGTTGGCTGGCTGTTAGGTTAATTTCTGATATAAAATTAGAATCTTGAAATTAATTTTATTCTGTCAATTGCCATTTTGTAAAAAAGAAAAAAATCATAAAGGTGCTTTAGCATGTCTGAAGCAGTAAATTTTAATTAGTGAAGAAAGCCATTGAATTAGTTGACTAGGGCTGATTCCGCATGGGCCAAAAACAGCAGTGTGAAAACGGTGTGAAAATGGTGTAAAAGGGTTTAAAACGCTGTAAAAGAGTTTATACTGTTTTCACACTGTTTTCACACCACTGTTTTTGGCCCGTGCGGAATCAGCCTAGGATTGTCTTAAATAAACAAAAGGGGAATACAGGGAATAAGAAATGTTTAGGAAGAAGGGGGAAGCCTCAGAAAGTCTTAAAGAAATGAGCTTGTACAATACACAAAGATTTGCATGTTTTTAGGTTCCTAGCACTTTAGTGCATGTACATACAGCAAGTGTACTCTCACTGTTATATCCACGTGTGTCTATCAGTTCCACTGTAATATTGTTGTGAGTTTATCTGTACTGTACTTTTAATGTTAGTATTCTTGCATTGATAATACAAAAAAACCCCACCCTGATTTTTAAATAATTGTTAACAGTTCAACTGGCTATGTACAATGTTTACTGAGAATTTCCCTTGTTTGTGGGAAAGCACTGAGAACTCTGGGCATACTCAAGTGTAACTGGTCTTGTTCTAAGAGTCTGTTTGAGACCATGTGGCGTGGAAATAAAATTCCTCAGTATTTACAAATTGCTGTAGCACTTTGAAGTAGTTATTTTTAAGCTTATGGGACCACTCCCACTTTTTCCCATTTTCAGGCAAGTTCTTGAGCAAAACAATAGAAACCGTGAAAATATGTAAAATAGTTGATTAGGAAGCAGCACTCTGACAGGACATAGAGTATTCTTTGTTATGCAAAAACAAAATCTGATAATCTAGGATACTGTCAAATCAAAATAAGGACTTGAAAGTCAGTTTTAAAATAACCCTGAATCCATTATCCTACATTTCATACCCAGTGTAATAAATAAAGTAAGCAGAAAAATATAAGTAAGGACTTTGACACTCTCAACACATATGGTAAGAACTGAGACAGAGAAATGATCTCTTATCTCTTTTTACAAGTACCTGTGCTCTGATGTCTTTTCACAGTAGCTAAGGCCCCTTCCGCACATGCAAAATACTGCGTTTTCAAACCACTTTCACAACTGTTTGCAAGTGGATTTTGCTATTCCGCACAGCTTCAAAGAGCACTGAAAGCAGTTTTGAAAGTGCATTATTCTGCATGTGCGGAATGAGCCTAAGGTTAAAAAGTTATGCCAGTAAACTAGTGCTGTGTGATTGTCATACATTTTTCAGTTTTAGGCTGCCAAAACCTCTTTTCCTGTACCTACTTATGCTGCTTCAATTACTGACATTATCCTTGTCCAAGCCACTATGTTTTCTTATTGTTCACAGATTCAACCAGGAACCTTGTGGCTTGAGGCTAGAAAATAGCCCACTTGGCAATGATAGACTGGTATGCTTAGTCTGTCCTCAGGGCAGTCAGCCTCTGAATCCCATGTCTAAGAGGCAACATCAGGGGAAGGCCTCAATGTCCTGTTTGTTGGCTCTCTACCGGAATCAGTGGGTCAGTGTGTGAGACAGGATGCTGGACTAGATGGACCACTAGTTTGATCCATCAGGGCTCTTTTATGTCTGTAAAGATTTAGGGATGCAACATCTGTCCCTCCAGGGGTGAAGTAGCATGAGGCTCAGTGATTGGCCAGGCCCGACATGAATCTTCAGAGCATGACAAAGAATACTTCCTGCCTGCCGAGCTTGAGACTCCAAGCTTCTATCTAGCCTGAGCTCCAGTCTGAAAGCTGGTGGGGGGAGGGGGGCAACTTTTCATTTAAATGAAAGCTGAGAGTGTCAGGATGATGCATTCAGCACTCAGGACCTACTTGTGTGGTGCAGTCATAGAAACTGCCTCAAATATAGATTTCCATGTGAATTTCATTCTCTTGAGCCCCATTTATAAGCAGTACACATAAATACAAAATGGCTAGATTATCTGAACTTCCTGGCACATTGATCCTAAGGGTGAATATGTTTGTAAACATATATCACAAAGGTTTCTCGTGGAGGAGCCATGATTGGTTGCATCTCCTGTTTAGTAAATATTCCTGTCAAGCATATTACTTCAGCATGATGTATGAAATTATATTTGGAAGTCTTTCCTATTAGAATCTCAATGGACATTATTTCCAAAATCAACATTAATGTAAACCTGTCATATTAGAACTAATCAAAATGACACAAAGGCAATGAACAAGCTTTTGAGTTGCCCAGAAGTCTTTGTTAGGCTAGTACAACAACAGAAAGGGGAGGCAGGAGTGAACTGGGAAGTAAAAATAGCCCTGGAGCAAGCCCTGCTGGGCCACAAACCAGCTCTGCAGGAGTCAATCAGTTCAGCAATACAAACTGGGTATTTCTTGCTTTCTCCTGAAAATTGGCAGAAGTATGGGAAAAGACGACTGGTGAACTGATGCCAGTTGCCAGTACTGATGAAGGGTCTGAGCAAAGTGACACATGGGGCTAAGGATTACATATTAGTGAGCCTGGTCAAAGCCCCTGAGGGATGACTGGTCTTATACTTGCTTGAAATGGACACAGGTGTAACATTTTATATAGCATTTGCTTGCTTTTGTACAGGGCTGCTGCCAATTGGGAACTGACAGGACAAAATTCAGGGGTTCCAAGTCAGCTAGAGAGTCCCTGAAGTCAGCATCTGCAACCAGGTTTATTTCCTTACTCCTACACATGACTGGGTGATCTTGGGCTAGTCACAGTTCTCTCAGAACTCTCTCAGCCCCACTTGCCTCACAATGTGTCTGTTGTAGGGAGAAGGAGTTTGTAAGCCGCTTTGAGACTCCTTATGGTTAAGAAAAGCTGGGTATAAATCCAAACTCTTCGTTCTCTTCTTTACTAGGGTACAGGGAAGTCCAATCACAGTAAAAGGCACTTTAACAATCAACTAGATTTGCATTTCTGCAAGACAGAAGCAGACTTGTCTAACAGATCATGCTAAGTCCATCAACCCAGCCAGCATTGGAGTAAGATGTGACAGAACACGGATGGCTGCTAAAATAATTGCCAGCTTGCTCCTTTCTTTTCCTCACTTCCAGCTCAGCCAAATCTTGCCAAGCAATAGTTAGTGTATTGTCACAAGATAAAACAACTTTCCCCTCTTTTTCCTTAATTTCTTTCCCTCTTTTCCACTCTTCTCTCATTTATTTCTCTCCCCTCCTCCTAATTTTTCCATCCATCCCCCCCATTTATTTTCAAGTCACAGTCTTAACTCCCCTCATTCCTATCATGCTTGGCAAAAGAATGAACTTAATAGTAAATCTTAATATTATGATCAGAAGACGGGGTAATATTGCCCCATAAATTAACAAAGTAGTAAAAGGATGCTTCTGCCCCCGCCCCTTTTTCACATGCACGATACATGGACTGTATATCTATTTTAGTGGTTACACATATGGAAAGAAGTTAAAACTCCCAGTTCAGGCACTGGGTTGTTATAATTGATAATGGTCATTTCTGCACAACACAAATAAAATGCCTTGAGGCATTTTAGAAAGGAGTTCTGCACGTTCCCCGCAAAAAAATTTTTTGAAATTTTTTAATTTCAGCTCAAAACATTTTATTTATGATCCATTGAACCAGCGATATTTTTCCTCCCAAAACGGCTTCAAAACATTTTCTGCTTGCTGTGTGGATGTCAGAAACTGTTTTATTTCTCCAGTCCAATTTTGAAGCTCTCAGTTTCATTTTTCAGCCACTTGCTGCCTACCATTTTCTGCTGCTTCAGTGCAGGGGCATAACGGGCAAACTGGAGCCCTGGGCAAAAACTGAGTTTGATGCCCCCCATGGGCAGCGGAAGGAGGTGGAGCTCCCCCGTCCTCCTCCCCTGGTGGCTTGTGGCTTCCCCCCTCCCTGCCGGCTGAACTTAGGTGCCCCGCCTTACCGGCAAAATGGCGCGAGATGTAGAGGGCAAGCAAGTAGCGGCGGGCAGCAGCAGCATCCAGGGGAGAGCAGCGCGGTAGGTGGGCTGGCCAGGTGCATATGCACCCCTGACTGCTAGTCCTGCCACCCCACAAAGATCTATCCGAGGACACAGCAGGGCTGGCAAGAGGCGGAGCACAGGCAGCAAGGCTTGGCGGTTTGGCTCAGCCTGATCCACAGATCGGGCCAAGCTGAGCCAGTTCGGAGGCACTAGGAGGGCCAAGGGCCCGAGTCCGCCCCCTCTGAACTCTGCACGATTCAAACTTGTGGTAACATCCAAGATTCTCTAATGCGTTTTGCATTTTAGCGATTTTCAGCCCGGTGCAGGGGACTCATATATTTAGAGGTATCGGGGCACCAAAGATGTTAGGGTATCTTCAGGAGACTGGTCACCACGATGCCCCTCAAGTTTGCGAGCAGCTGGTTACGGTTCAGGGGTCCAAAGTTATGGACCCCCAAAGGGATAGCCCCTATCCCCCATTGTTTCCAATGGGAGCTAAGGAGATGGGGACTGCACTTTTGAGGGCCCATAACTTTGCCCCCCCGAACCAAACTTCACCAGACAGTCTCCTGATGATACCCTGAAATTTTGGTGTCACTAGCTTTAAAAATGCTGTTTTTTGTGTTTCATTGCTCCTGCACATGAAGCCTGCAGGCCAAAACGTGAAAAAACACCAAAAAAATAAAAACGCAGGAGCATGCCCTGCAAAATTCCTAAGCCCTGGGCAGCTGCCTACTTTGCCCAATGGACATTACGCCACTGCTTCAGTAATTCTCCATGCTGTCTGCCATTTGCTGAAGTGTCGTACAGATATTTTTTCCATCTAGCATCATAGCTGCCCACCATTTCCATCACTGCTTTGCACCAATTAACTCAGTATTGCCTGCTGATTACACAAACGTGTCTTTTTTTTTTTTTTTCACAAATTAAAAAAATTATGTGAGATAAATTCGATGCTACATAGACACGATGTCCAAATTGGCAAGGCTTCGGATTTCAAGTCTCTGTAGCTTCAAAGATACAATGGCATTTTTTTAAAAAAAGGAAAGAACCGTTTTCGCCTGAAACATTTTATTTTTCCATGCTATGTGGACCAAAAAAACCCCCAAAACAGTTCTTTTCAAAACATTTGCAAGCTACCTTAATTGTTCTGTATGGAACCAGTCTTTCTCTTTCAGTGGGTGCCCAAAGCAGGATTGCCCTTCTGTGCTCCATTTTATTATCACAATAACCCTATGAGGCAGGTCTGTCTGAGAGTGTATCCTCCATCAACCTTTCATGGCGGTTTGGGAAAATCTCAGTATTAGAGATTTAGAGATGACAGATTGCTTGAAAGCTCTCATTACATGTTGCCTATAATGAATAACCTGATTCAGGATGTTCCAGTTCCCTTCATTTGTGGCACTGCAACTTCCATCATAATTTTGTATTGTTGCCCAGTTCTTAAACATATAGCATTATTTTCTGATGAGTTATGCCTGCCACAAACAGAGACCCTTAGTTTACATTGCAAGTAACTGTGGGGGGTGGGGGGGTAGGGGCAGTCTCACCTGGGCCAGGATATTCCCTGTTTTCACTTTTGGCCCTGAAACTCCTACAACAGTGGTGGCAAACCTTTGGCACTCCAGATGTTATGGACTACAATTCCCACCAGCCCCTGCCAGCATGGCCAATTGGCTGTGCTGGCAGAGGCTGATGGGAATTGTAGTCCATAACATCTGGAGTGCCAAAGGTTCGCCACCACGGTCCTACAACCATCTCAAAGCTGGTGGGCAATTTTTGGTTATTGTCTGATCAGTTATGCCTTCCATAAATGGACAGAAAGGTGGATTCTTTCATTATATTCAACAGCAAGCAAAGTGATTTGTTACAGTGTTTGGTTGGGGGCAGGGTAGTGGGGGGCAAGTTGGATCTTTGGCCAGGGGCCCATGGCGGTTCTTGGCAACCATGATATCAACATGCTAAAGGAAGAAGTACAGTGACAGAATGCCTTTCAGTGAAGGAGATTTTGAAGCAATAAATATGTATCATTGAATGTGCTTTCGTTAGCTGAATTTTTGGCTAATTAATTAGACCATATCCTTGTTCTTGAAGGCCCAAGGCATTTTCTAGTCTTAAATTGCCTTTCTGCCAATGTGAAATTTTCTTTGTCTCACAACTTAAAACTGTAAATCACTTCAGCAGGACAGCTCTTTTAGGGGTGCCAGGCCTCTGCACAGAAAGTCTGAAGAGGCTGTCTCATTCCCAGATGTTTTCATGAAAGTTACCTTCCCAGTTATTAGGTTTCAGAACCTTATTTGCACACTCTCATCTCACTGGTTACTGGCCTTTTTTTCTGTCCTTAGGAAAGAAGCATTTTTATCACACCTAAGGTGAAAAATCCAGGACTTTCTTTAAGGGGAGAGTTATTCAAAGAAAAGGTTGGTGTCTGTTAAAATTAGACAAAGGTTGAATTCCTGTTGCTTTCTGTCTTCTTTATGCTAAGCAAATATGCAATCTACTCCATTTTGAAAATAGAGCGAACAGGACTTTGTTATTGCAAAAGAGCTTGGTGCTCTGTGAGACTTTCAACCTTCAGAGCAGGCAACCTGTATTTCATGACTTTGGAATAGTAGGGTGAATCCAGTCAGCTCTTCTACTAAATCTCAACCAAATCCCTACTTTACTACAGGCCTTGTCTCACATGACTTTGGTCTACTCGAGGCTTCCAGCAGGACCCTTCTGGGTGGTCAAAGAAACCCTTCATTTTTCATCCGGAAAAAAAAACTGTTTGAGCTCACTCTGTTTTTGCTATTTTTAGACATTATCTGTAAATGCCAAGTAAAACCTGATTCCTTTTTGCTTTATAATATTTATACTGTGTCTAGGATTCTCATCAAACTTCCTATCCACTTTCATCCAGTTTGGGCTCAGATGTTCCTGGTTTGTTTCCTAATAGTTTGGAGCTGTTTGACTTTTAAAAAACACACAAAAGAGAAAGGGATAATTAATGAGCATCTTCAATGATATACCAAATGACATGGTGATAGTTAACAATGTTATGATTTTTCCAGCCTTAGATGGCTTAGGATGTTCATAATGTCCTTTGTCCAAGTGCAAGGGAGAAGGTCAACTTGGAAAGAGCATTCTCTGAAAATTATTATTAATCTTAGGCCCCTTCCGCACATGCAAAATAATGCATTTTCAAACCACTTTCACAACTGTTTGCAAGTGGATTTTGCCATTCCGCACAGCTTCAAAGAGCATTGAAAGCAGTTTGAAAGTGCATTATTCTGCATGTGCGGAATGAGCCTTAGAGCTTGAAAAGCCTCATTGGACTTGGAAAGAGCTTGAAAAGCCTCATTGAAAAGTACAAACTGCATTAATGCTAGAATTTGAGCTACAATTTGTTTCTAGCTCATTTCAAACAATTAGGTTGATTTGATTTCTGGTTTTTATGAAGAAAAAAATGAATTAATTTCAAAACCTGTTTGAAAAGTGGATGATAAAACAAGTACCTATGCAGAGGTAGTCCTGTCAACTGCAGAGCCTGTGCTGAATCGGTAAAGGAAAGAAGTTATTGGCACAAACTGCTGCAGATAAAACGATCCACCTAATTAACTCCAACATTAGCAGTGCTCAGGAGCAGTCACTTCCTGATTTTCTATGGTAATAAAATGCAGAATGTACAGGAATATTGGTTCTTTTTCCATATGAAAAGATACAAATGGGAAAAGAGATTATAAAGCATGTAGCTCAGGGAGGATCTTTTGAATATTCATGCTGAGATAGTCCCAAGGCTCACAGAGCTATGAAATGGGTTAGCAGTGGCATTCGTTCTCTAAAATCAGTGACCACAGCCAAAGCATGGGATTAGTCCTCAGCCATTCTGAAAATAGTAAGGTGTGTTGGAATAAGCAGCTTGCCTTGATTTATCAAGTTAACTGCTTACATAACTACAGGAAGGACTGAAGCAACAGTCTGAGTAGGAGAAGCCAGGAAACAAGGAAGGGGAGGGTCAAATGTAAGTGGCAGCTCTTCAAAAGATGGAAGCCTGCATTAATTCAATGTTACATTCCCTGTAGCCAAATTAATAAGCATGACAACATCAAATGTGGCCCAGATTCTTTAAAAGCATGCAGTCTTTCATGTTAAACTATTCTGGCTTTTTCTTCTTTTTTATCAAAATTTTTCTGTTAAAGATGAATATGAAATCTGAGAAGGTTCACAGTAATTCCTAAGAGAATAATCTTGGCTTTCAGAAAACTTCAGGACCACATGCTGTTAAATTATATTGATAGCATAACAGTGCAGTCCACTTTGTTGGGTAAGACCAATTGAATAGATCAGAGCAAACCTACTTTGGATTGCTCTCACTTATGCTATGCAAAAGGTTAAAATCCCATATATAAGTCTGGCCCTTTCCGCACGGCCCAAAAACAGTGCCCTAGGGACAGCAAAAACGCCGTCCTTAGGGAGCTGTTTGCATGGGGGGCGCTGCTGCATCACAGCAGCGCCGCCCTCGCTCCCCCCCAGCGGCGCGAAGCCGCTGTTTCCCAACCTCACTCTCCAAGCGAGGTTTTCCGGAAACAGCAGCTTCCAACCACTGCCGTGCGAACGGCAGCAGCTGGAAGGCGCCATGTCCCCCGCACCATCCCTGAAAGCTTACCTCGTCTCCTGGTTTCCGGCTCATTGCAGAGGCCAGGGGACACCCCCCCTGCCTGTGACTCTAGAGCCGTCGCTCCAGCCTGTGGGGGTGTGTCTCCTGGCCTCTGTGACAAGCCGGAGGCCAGGGGACAAGGTAAGCTTTCAGGGACAGCGCAGCCTGTGTGAAGGCTGCGCCGCCACCTGCCACCCTCCCGGGACCGTCCATGCGAACAGTCCCGGGGGGGTGCATCGGAGTCTTTTATGCCGACACACCCCCACACCATTGTGGTGCAGAAAGGGCCTCTGTCACTTCCATGACTTTGTTATATTATTACAGCCTTCTGAGAAGTCCATCAAGCTCTGGTTTAGAGGGTGCTGCAAGGAGACTCAAAGGGGCTTACTATCTCCTGTCCCTCCCCCCCCCCACAACAAACATCCTGTGAGATGGGTGGGGCTGAGAGATCTCCAAAGAACTGTGACAATCCCAAGGTCACCAAGCTAGCATGTATTGGAGTGCACAAGCTAATTTAGTTCACCACATAAGCCTCCACAGCTTAAGTGGCAGAGCAGAGAATCAAACCCGGTTCTCCAGAATAGAGTGCACCTGCTCTTAACTACTACACCACATTGTAAATCGTAAGTTTCACAAATGATCCTCAGAAAGATATTCCTTTCTTCTTCGAGACACTCAACTCCCAAATTCTTTGTTCTGTCTTTCTCTGCAAGTATCTTTTTAAAAGAGCAAGGCAAAATTAGCAAAAAATAAATAAATCTCATTTGTTAGTTTATTCCAGAAATAAGTATTTTCACCCTCCTCATTCTTCCCTTATGTGTGAGAGCTTGGGAAGGAGCAGACAATGTAAACCTAAGCCACAAAATGTTTTACCATAAATGAACACTTTGTGTCAGAATGTACTGAGTCAGACTTTGCTGTGAATATTCCTAGTCAGAGAGTAGAAAATTTTCCAATATCCGGTTATGAAATTGCTGTTGTGACTGTTACCAATCCTAGCCATAATCAGTGTGATAAGAACATTGCATTTTTTGTTGAGATAAATATATGATATGAAACTTATTAAATGTTAACAAATACGATTCTCATTCGAATTTTTTATTTACAGTGATAAAATTCTTAAAGGAGTCTCTTTATAGTAAAAGAGGGAACCCTTCTTTCTACCCTGGATAGGCTGGTACACCTCACTTTTGAATGGTGTGCAACACAATATAAGAGAAGTGGGTCACACATCACACATTTAACCAGACGTACGGTAAAACCAGTTGGCAACTTCAGACCGGTGCACTGTATGAAATAAGATGTGCCTCAGTATCCTTTGTAACATCCCACAGAGTTATATGTGCACAAAGGAGAATATGAAAACTCATAGGAATGGGAAAGCACCAGGTATAGAAGTGAGGATGCATGTTTAAGAACAGTAGACTAATCTAAAGAACTGTATTTGATTTTTCACTACTCCACATTAGTAGACTTTTATCTGGTGAACTGGATTTATTTTCCTGCTCCTCCACATGAAGCCTGGTAGGTGACCTTGAGCCAGCCACAGTTCTCCCAGAACTCTCTCAGCCCCACCTACCTCACAAGGTTTCTGTTGTGGGGAGAGGAAGGAGAGTTTGTAAGCCACCTTGAGTCTCCTTACAGGAGAGAAAGGCAGAGTATAAATCCAAATTATTATTCTTCATCTTCTTCTAATTAAGGCTGATACCATAAAAACTATTTCTATGACAAAATATATAAGGAATGCTTTTTGACATGAGAAAAATCATTTGCAATATAAATTGCATCCTGGACAGGAAGGTCTACTGAGCTCATTTCTCGGTAATGATGGTTAATATTGATATTTACAGTTCAACAAAAATGGTAAGTGGCTATATATGCAGTGGTGCTTTTAGAAACTGCATTTTTTTTTGGGGGGGGGTCCCTGTAGAAGAGACAATAATGCTAGCCTTCTTCACAGAAGAATAGTGACTATGAATGAAATGATTGTGAAGCCTTTTGCTGTGTTGATTATAAATGTGTTGTGGAGAAGATGAAATTTGGATTTCCTCATTAATTGGGTAGGACTGTAACTTTCCTTCAACCTTGACTGCAATTTTTGTTTAACAGAAAGCAAGAATTCAAAGGTGGGTGGTCACCAATCTTAGCACCAATTCACACTGCCAAATTCCTATTATGTAAAGGATTTCATGGCAAAGAAAGGCTAGTGAGAACCAAAACTGTACATGGACAGAAGTGGCAGCTCTATTTGGTCATAGCTGTTGAGAAAACTGCAGTCATGCCTACAAAAATAGCTGCAAGCTCACTTGTACGTACAACTCTCATTTTTAAAATTTTGGAGTGAGGAGCTGACCTACCAGCTGTTATCATCTTAAAGGTCAAAGTTATTAGCCTGTAATAGAAAAAATAATATGGCATTGTTACTGAATTATTAAATATGAAGCCAAGAAAGCAAAAACATATTATTTATTAACGCGAACAGCTTTCTGGTACGACATGTCAGCATTCATCACTAAACCACAAAATGGCTTATCTTTTAAGTAGCAAATAATTAGAGCTCATTTTTAAAGCAGAACTAAATAATTCAGCAGAACCTTTTCTTTTCAGAATGATCTAGAGAAAAGGACAGCAGGTAAAGTGATGAGAAGTTTCCTTAGTGGTTTTTAAATCTTTAAGAACTCAAAATCTTTTCATCTCTGTACTGGATCCAGAGACATTGACTACTGCTGTATCAAAGCAACTTTTAAGTGTATTCTTATTTAAAAAGACAACCTATGTTCGTCCATTTCTCAAAATTTCATCTTGTAGCAAAGACTGGAGTTTCTGAAAATTTCATCTTGTAGCATAGACTGGAGTTGACTCCTGTCTATCAGGCCTGTTTTCAGATGCAGAGATTTCAAAACTTCTATTCGGCATGGCTGGCCCAAGATTGTGGCCAAGCAGGTAAGGCAAGGATGGGGGTGGAGAGAACAAGCTGCTGGGAAGTTGTGGTCTCCAGGTAAACTTAATACATAGGAAAGAAGAGATATATGCCATTTACAGTGAAGGGAACATTTAAGTAGGTCCAAGTGAAAGAAGATGAAGGAAATGAGAGAGTAGATGAGTGCAGCAAGTAAATAGGAATAGAGGGAGATAGAAGACAGAGCTCAGGTTCAGGTGCTAACAGAGGCTCATTCTGCATGGGCCAAAAACAGTGATGTGAAAACTGTGTGAAAATGTGTAAATGGGTTTAAAACAGTTTAAAAGGGTTTATACCATTTTCACACCATTTTCACACCACTGTTTTGGCCCATGCGGAATGAGCCAGGGAAGCCTTTGGATGGAAGGAAAACTGGCTGAGATGCTGCCCTTTGCTGGGGAGTAAATGTAAAGGTTTAGTAAATATATGCACAAATAAAGCACAAGGCTTTTTCTCAGGGTTTTTTTAGCGAATTGTCTCGGATCCATAGGGCCTGTAAGACAGAGCTGTTCCACCAGGCCTGTAGCTGAGGACAGCAACAGGTTAGTTTCATCACTGTTGTCTTCCCTTTCCCCTGTCCCTTTCCCTCCTTTGTGGCCATCCCTTCTGCTGTTTTGTGGGTTTGCAGATAGGGTTACATCAGGATTTAATAACGTCCCATGTATGCAGATTTTAGAGCACATCGTATTTATTATGTATATTATTGTATATTTTATGATGTATATTTGTATGATATAAGCCACTCTGAGCTTGCTTCAATGGGGAAGGAAGGGTATAAATTAAATAAATAAATAATATCTTGATCTTAACTCATTCATTAATATTGTCACAGACATAGCTATATTTCATCTCTTTGCTCTGACAATTCTTATAAAATCTCTCACGAAACAAGAGGAAAGATCCTCAAACCGTCCTTCAGGAAAGGTTGCAAAAATACTGTCTGCCCACCTGGCCTGCCTTCTCTATTAATAATTCTTGCTGCTGGAGGAAAGTGCTGTAAAGTTGCAAGCACCTTGTGATGGTTTTAAGGGAAGAAACAAAGCAAGGTGGTTGGCCATTACAGGACTCTCATTGTCTCCTGCCTATACATGCCTGGTCTGCTTTCCAGCCAATTCGCTGCCAACCAGCTGAAGGGAAGGACATGAGTCTCAGGTTGTCATCTGCCTGTGTCCTTGCCTCTTAAGGATGTGCTGTTGTCCCACCCCCAGTGTGGCTCACTATAAGACCCTCATTGTGGTAAATGGAGGCATCACCTGGGACAGGGCAGGGTGCCCTACCAATCTTGGACACAAATGCTGCACAACTTTATTTTTGGCCAAGTCATGACAACAAAAGTGAAGTCAGTAACCACTTTCTGTCAGTGAGATTCCTTTGTGCAGTCTTTCAGACTTCCATCAGTGTACACAAATACACACATAATTAACTCCCTTTAGTTTACAAAGAAGAGAGTGATTGATTTGACATTTTTTAACCTTGTGCAATCTTTCAGACCCCCACTGAGTTTTGTAGGAGTGACCTAGGATGCTGACAGAGAATGTTACTAGTATTGGTGCATGTGGAAATGCTGACAGTGTAATTATCACTTAGAAACAGGTATTTAAATGTAGAGTAATGCACTGTGCACAGCAATTTCATTGGCAGCTGCTGGATCAAACTCTTTGGAAGACAAATCTAGTGACACATGCCTCCAGTCCAAGATTACAACGCATTTTAAGAAGTATAATTTCCAACATGCTGTAGATTCTTTAAAAAAAATAAGAAAACAAAGCATCAAAAGAGAACATGTATACAAAAGGAGGCATGTGTCATTTAAGTTAATTGACTCCTACTGTCATCCCAATTTGCTTTCTGTGGGCAGACTATAGGTGAATAGGTAATAGCTTGGAGTAGGATGAAAGGAATTGTTATTATTCTTCAGTGATATTCACTACATTTGCTGTAAATCTTGCCCTTTATAAACACTGAAATGTCATCTGGTCTACATCAGTGCTGTTGGCTTTGTCTCCATTCAGGTTGTAAAGTCTCTTAAAGCGAGAAGCTAAAGAGCAGAGATATATGAAGTTATGGCTGATATGTCACCACCTGAGACACTGTCCAAAATTTCCAAAATGGTGGTACCTGCAATTTTTACCTGAATGTGGAAAAATCTCTGATGGGGTATTCAATTTTAAGGAAGGATATTGCTTCTCACCTCCAAGGAGCTGTTTAATATAGTCTCCTGCCTGTCACTAAGCAGAGGAAATTGAGAACAAAGCCTTTCACCCCTTGGAAAATGCCATATTTTATGGAATGAACATGAAGGTGCCCTTCACGTGATATGTGAGCATTAAAGTAGAACTTGACTAGTTCAGTTTTAAACTGTTTTAAATTTTTTTAAAAAAAAAATCTGCATGCAACATTGTTTGCTTCATCTCTCTGTGGTATATTCTTCACATGTGGTATATTCTTCACATGCAGTAATGCTCATCCATGTTAGGTGAATTCAAAAGATGGTGGTTCTGCTCACCAGCAGGGACTAAGGAATGTGTGTAGTCTCACCTATGGATTCTGCCTCCAAAAGAGTTCAACCCTCCCTTAAGAAGTGATTTGACTTGAAGAGAACAGTGCTGTGATTTCCAGCAGTGAAGAAAGTGGTGAGACAGTCCTAACCTATGCCAAGATGGCCTCAGTCTTCCACATTCTGCTACCTCTGTGGTTCTTTTACATTCTAGCAGTGGAAAAGGCAGTTAACCACATTGTGCCTTATACTTCTATCTCATCTCAAGGAAACTCGGGCCGTTTCCGAACGGCCAAAAAGCAGCACCTCAGGGGCGGGGAAAAAACAGTCCCTGAAGTGCTATTCGCACAGGAGGTGCTGCTACATCGCAGCAGCGCTGTCTTGGCTCCCCCCAAGTGGTACGGAGAGGTTTTTTAGAAAACCTCGATGAGCGAGGTTTTTTTAAAAGTGGTGTCTTCAAGCCAGCGCGGTGTGAACTGCACCGGCGGGAAGACGCCGCTTTCCCCCTCCCCCCTTCTGCCAGCGTCGCTCTGGAGGGCTGGAGGGACACACCCACGCTGCCCTCTGACCCCTGGAGGTTGGAGGGTAGCATGGGTGTGTCCCTCCAGTCCTCCAGAGCAACGCTGGCAGAAGAGGTGAGTGGAGGGGACTGAAGGAGAGGCGGCTCTGTGCGGAGCAGCCTCTCCGGCTGGGGAGAAAGTTGGGGTTGCTCGCACGCTACGGTGCGAACAGTCCCCATGGCTGTGCAGAAACAGCCTCAGGGGAAACAGCTTAGGGGTGGGGGAGTTATCCCTGCCCTATCCAGCAATACATTCCAATCCACATAATCCCCGCTTGAATTAAGCCTTCCCTTTCCTATAAGTGAAAAACACTTTCCAAAGTGACAAGATCAAAATTATGTTCAGTACTGTATGGGTGTGATCCCAATCCAGGAATAGGCACCATTTGTGCAGCACATTTTCACACCCATGCTTCTCAAGCGATAGTTCTGCTGGATTTTGACAAAATATCATACTCTTATTTAGATACTACATCTTACTTCACTTTTTCTAACTGCAATTCACCATACAATGAGGTATAGTTCATGGATAGTATTTCTTTGTCGCTGATAAGTTAAAGGTAATTTATATGGCTGTTGAGGTTTTTCTGGACTGTGTGGCCATCAGCTGGTAGTTTTAGCTCCTAATAGTTTGCATGCCTGCGGGCCAAACATTAGGAGATAAAACCACCAGGCGACACCCACACAGCCCTGAAAATCCACAAGAGCCAGTTGATTCTGGCCATGAAAGCCTTTGACAATATGTAGTTTAGATGCATCTTTGATACACTAATGAGATAAACTAGTAATTTAAGAAAAAAAGTCTTAAATTGTAGTGTGTACTCCAAAACACAAGCCTCTTCTGAACATAGAAACAATACTTGATTTGTCTCTATATGTGGATAGCCAGATTGTTCTAGACTCTTCCATTCATTTAAATCTGTGTAAAAGCTGCCAGCTTTCTGCTCTTGAGTTAAAAGCATTATTGCCATTCATATTTCAATGTGTTTTTTTTCCTTCTTTCAATATTCGGTATCTTCCCCTGCACTCTCAGTACATTGGTCTGTCTTTGATGATCACAGTTTGAAGGGTAATGTGAGAGCACTGTGGGAGGGGTTCGCTGTTCCTGTTTCATGTCTGGGGCTACAACAAGGGAGTCTTCAAAGTAATTCCTGGAAATTGGTTCCTTCGGTATCTCTGGTGCCGTAGGAAAATATGTTAATGTAGCAGTAGTTTTTTGACAGAATCCACTTAATGATTGCGTTAACGCCTTTTAACTAGCTCTGTTATACGGTTGCAGCCAAGTTTTAAGCAACATTTCATCTGCTTACAAAGAAAGGGAAGTCTTGGGAGGCGTTGATATAATTTTGCAAGCTATAATTTTTTTCAGAGCAAGAGTAAGTGAACTGTTGACCTCTGCCACAGTGTTATTGCTAGGGCTTGAGTGAACAATGCATAGGAGGATGTTCACAGAAATAGCGGGGTGTATCCTACTACTCAGTTTTAGGGTTGCCTGGCAGACTGGTGTGTTTATTGTGGGAGAATGATGTAGGATACACTACATCACATACAGGGAAAATGGTAAAACTGTAGCATTTCCAGCAATTCCTAGAGCTATCCTAGGTCACTTCCGGGTTTCCTGGTTGATTGTCCACCATACCTCTCTCTTGAGATAAACATTTAATAAATCCATAATGCGTGAGCAGCCTCATATGGGAACCTGATGGCAGAGGTAAAAGGTTCAAGCCTCTCTGTCATCTTGTGGTGAAGATAAACAGAAGTCCAATAAAGTAAACAACAAAGTTATTGTTTGTTTTAATTATATAGAACTGCCAACTTTATTTTCAAATGAGTCTCAGGAGTGCTTCCTCTTTCAGAAAACATATTTTTTATAAATCTCAGGAATCCTCTTCCCGAGTCTGGAGAAAAATGGCCAGAGTTGTTGCTGTGCTACAAGAGGCTCTTCAGTTTGTGAGGAGCTCAAACTTTGGCTTTTGAAACTATCCCCCCAAAACACACACATCTTTAAAGCAGAAAAGTGAAGCAAGGAAGGAAAATGGGATTGGCTTACTTCCATTTGTGAATTTAGCCCAGCTGAAGAACAGTACTCCCCCCCACCCCCATATTGAGGAAGTTCTAGTGATGGTGGTTACCATAGAGCTGGGTACCAAGTGTGGTGCTCATGGGCACTATGGTGCTTGCCTCTACCTTTCCTATACTCTGTTCCACTTAAAGATGTTAGTAGATTGTATATTCCTCCACCACAGAACAAAACATGCCAGACCTTCTTTGTTGTCGAATGTTCTGCATTGATCCTAATTCCTACCAACTTCCAAAAGGCAAGTACTGGTGATAGTCATTCAATGAACTATAAATGTTCTTGTATCAAAGAACCATGTTCAGTAATGCACAAAATGATGGAATTATAATTCTCATATTCATTTGGGACTATATTCTAATGCGGAAGCATACAATTTTCTCAGTTGCTGCCCCTCAACTGCATCTTTCTGTGGAACAGAGAATAACACCCTCCAAGTATATTTAGAAACTGGGCAGGGCCAGGTGGAGCCTTTCCCCAGCAAGGCTTCTGATTGGTTGCTGGTGGTTTGGGCAGCTTTTTAAAAATGTTGCTTTGGCTAACAAGGTTCTGCAGAGTTCATGTTGATAAAACAATCCACAAGGATGGGGCCACCATAGAGAAGGCCTTCACCCTGACAGAAGAGAGGCAAGTCACTTGAGGGCCAGGCTCCACCAAAAAAATACTGTATAATGAAGAATGCAAGAAGTGTGAGGGATTGGAACAGGCAAGATGGTCCCTCAGGTATTGAAAATCCTGATTCCACCAACACTATTTAAAGTCATTTTCTTTGTTTAGAGAACCATATTATGAATTCCCACAACAGGGAAGATTTTTTTTTCTCAGCACTATACTGAAAATCCCTGTTGTTCACAATATGGTTCGATATAATGGAACTAGGGTTCTTTTTTCCCTTCCTTGAATTTACAAGAGGTAGTTATTCTGCATGATGAATGTATTCATAATCCCTTTGACACTATGCTCCAACGACATTGCTATAAATGCATTTCTGGCACATTCGGAAATGCTAGAGCAAAATATCTATTGGTAATAAATAATGCAGAATGTATTTCACTGGAAGCATAAGTACATCCATCAGGTCCAAGTTCCCACATGCATACTCTTGTTACTGAAGAAAGCATTGCATTGATTTTTTTTCCCCTATTCAGGCAACAACATAGATACTAAGAGTCAATATTGCTCATTCAGTGAAAAGGACAACCTGTGAATGTGATCCCCCCTCCCCCGCCCCGTTCTGTAACTCATGAAGTATCACAAGGTAAATTACATAGTATTGATACTTATGCTAAAGGACATTGCTTTGTAATTTGTATTATGGATCAAATATTGCATCTCCCTTGCTTAAGATTCCAATTAATTTATATACCATCTATCTACCCAAATTCTCCTTTGCTGCCTCTTTTTGTCTCCCCACTTCTTTTACAGTAAAACTGTGGTGTTCAGTGTGTTCAGTGTGTTCCTACTGTTGTGATCCCACTCTTTCAGTGTTAACTTTTTTAAAAAAAAAATGCATAGGGCTTTCTCTTTTCTCTCTCTCTTTGAATCACCCCTGCAGTTCTTTTTCCTATTTATTTCTTTAATTTGTCACACTGCCAATATTTCTTGTGAGGTTTGGATTATATAATCAGATTTTATGCTTTCATTACTTTCTGAAATGACAGTTGCTTCAGGTTTGAAATACCCACAGATTCTAACTGCTCTGTCATATATTTATTTACTTCTGGTAAAGATACAGCCAGTCATAAAATGTAGTGTGATAATTAAATTACTACTCACCCACCCCCACCCCCACTTTAAAAGGGCAAGAAAACTAGAGTTTCCAGTGGAGTCCCCTGATATGCCTATGGTGACATAAAATATCTTCCTTGCAAATTCAGAAGTTGTGGCAAACAATGGTTTATTTTAGATAAGTTCCCCCTCTCCCATTTTATGATATTTTCAAACTTTAGATTCTATCTTTGAAGAATCAGGAGTACACAACAAAATAATATTGGATTGACTTGCCTTTGTTGCATCCCATGTGCTTTGTTAAATCCATTTATGATCTACATATTTCATAAGTAATTTAGGCATTCTCATCAGTCCACCTTGAGAACTTCTTTATTTGCCTATAAAGTCAGCAAGTTCCCCCAATCAAACCTAGTTCTCTTCCATACTACTCTTCTCTTTCATACCACGTGGTTTTGTACATGATCACCAGCATAAACCTTTTTGGGTGGTCAAAGGGAATTCCTCCTTCCTTTTGCACCTGTAGAAAAAAACACCATGGTATTTATTCTAAGGGCACAGAATAGGTATTAGCATATTAAATTAGAATATCAACTGTTGACAATCACCCCAATGACTAGCCTACATATTTTGATTTTAAATTGCAGATTGCCCTTTTAAGTCTCATGAAATGAATTTTTGCACATCTATTGTTCATTTCACCATGTGCCAGTAAGTTACAGCACAGATCTGTTACTTTTGACTAATCAAGTGAGGGCAATATATTCTATTAGTTGATTGGGTGGAGAACATCCTTTTCCGGCAATGCAGTAATGTGCCACATGCCTTTGCTAAATGTTTGAATGGGCTATAAAAATAGGCTGGGGGACACACACCTGAGATGTGTTTTGGGACTGCGAAATATTCTAGCCAGTTGTCACATGAACAAAGTCAGAAAAGAGACTGCTGAATAATCAGATTAAAATGTTAAAAGGTATCAAAGGTGTGAGGTATAAAAGTGTATAAAAGGTATAAGGTATAAAAGTGAAGAAATAGGCGTAAGCAAATGATGGCACATTTATCCAAATAACTGTTGCTAGCTTTGAAGTATACTGTGATGGCAAGTGCCCATATTATCACTACCCCAACTGTGCAAGTGGCTGCCTCAAGTGCAGATATGCTGAGCAGCAAAACAAGCCCCTTTTCTGCACAAGGTGTTTACAACATATCTTGCCACAGCTCTTTTTTTCTTTTACTTATGCATGTTTTTTCCACTGTTTGGTGCTGGAAACATTTTCCTTTCATTTTCCACCACTATTTTCCTGAACACTTTTACCACAATGTGTTTTTTTCCAATTCCCTTCCGAACCAGCCGCCCATGAGTGTGCAATCATGTTGAAACAGTCTTTATTTCCCCACACCACCAAACACCTGGCTCTTATCTGAGTCCCCTGTAGTTGCCCAACTTCCCCTTCAGTCATTTTCTCCTCTCCCTCATCGTCTGTTTTCAAAAGGAATTTTTCTTTATTTTTTGTCTTTGTCAGATCACATTAACAATAGGGGCACAGACAAAAACCAGATTGATTGTATCAGCTTTGTCAATTTCATCTTGAATTAGTGATGTAATGGCAAGACAGAGATATGCAGTGTCTGCAGTTAACAGCAAATGGAATTTACAAGGGAAGTTGCTTTTGCAGGAGGAAATTGACAAGGGACTGCCACAATAATGATGGGAGAGGGGAGTGGGCTACATGTTCTTGTTCCTTCAGGAGTTGCTTTGGCTTCCATTTTGGGTTGACAGTTTTCAATAATAGAAATGGAGACTGAGACATTTTTGAATTGCCACTGCAAAATTGCCACTAGAGAGCCTGTGAGAAAGAAAAAAAACAGGAACGGTTGTGCTTCTGCATCATGGATGTCAACCCACCACCATCAGGAATAATACATTTTCAGCGGTAACAGGTAGAATAAATGCATCTGAAGAGACAAGGGGGAAATGACAGAGGAATGAAGGTATGCAGAATAATTTCATTGACACAAAAGGTTTGACCACTGGGAAAATCTGTGGTAAGCTGTTCATGAGGAAAAGGCCAAAGAGACAGGGATGGAAGTGGGCTCTATACCCAGAGGGAATTTCGGGGGGGGGGGGGGGGCAGAAACAGCTGGCACTGGCTCTCCCCCCAGTTCCCCTGGCAAGAATGAAAGACTGGACATGCCATTGGCCCTCATGTTGTCAGCAGAAGGTGAGCTGCAGGCCTACTGGAGTTGGCTGAGACCTAAAGGGGAATTGTACTTAGGACACTGTACCCTCAGACATTTTTTCATCACTAACAAATCCTATAAATTGTAGGAGGGAAGTCTATTCACAGTTTAAAAGATAGCCCAGGGGGGCAAATGGCATACCTCCAGCATGTCTTCTCCAGCACTGATTTCATTCTGCCTCCAAAATTATCCTTAGCATTTCCAAGCCCAATGTATCTTACAAGGTGGATAAAAACACCCAGGTGTAGTTTAAAGGACCACTTGGACAATCAGATGTACTCTATCTACAATGCATTGCTCTCAGCTGAATCTACTCATGAACAGCCAGTTGTATACCTCCAATCAATCAATCTTTATTAGGGTCACAGACCAGCATAAACAGCACAAGGTACAAGGATAAAATATTTTAAAACTGTAAATATATATCTAAAAGAATCTCCTGGCAAAAACATTTTGGGAACACAGAAAGGTCTGAGAACATAATGGATAAAAGTGTAGATATTAAAAGGAAAGAAGGCATAAGGGAACAGTAAAATTGGCAGATAAGAGACTATAACTATTAGATCATAATGCACTCTAGAAAGACAACTTTAGTATTCATTAAGCCTGCACAACTCTCTTCACATAAGAATGTAGATCTGGATATATATTCAAATGTTTATTACAGTGAAAGCCATACACTGAAGGCAGCATCCATATTTTTATATTTCTCAGATTTAGACCTGCAGTTACAGATTCAATAAATTATACAGGCATTGTTTCTATTAACAGATCTCCTTAGCTAGATCATGCAAGGTAACATTAGCTGAGCAGTGGAGAGGAAGAACAAAAGGCAACGGGGAAAAGTTCCTCTGTGCCCTGGCTTCTGTTTCTATGTGCGAGTTCTAACATACATACACAAATGAAGTTGCCAGCAAGTGGCTAGAAACAGTGATAGTCTGGGGGTGGGGGCAAGGACATGGGGTGCCCATCAGCATGACAGCATTACATTACTTCTAGGTAAAATCCACATAGTATTATATCTCTTTTGGAATAGCATGAAACTCCCTCCAGAGAGGCACGATGTCTCTGGAAGTGATGTAATGCTGTCACTTTGATTTTTTAACTTTATTTTTCTCTCACTGGCTTTCAGAGGGGCAACAGATGACAAAAGCTGATAGGGGCAGATCTTCCACCCCAAGAATGTTGCTGGCAACCCTACAAACATATATGGACAAATAGGAACAAAATGTACAAACCAATAAAATGCTTCATGGGTCTACATTTTTGAAAAACTAATTTCAGCACAATCCTCCCCCCCCTCCCCGCCCAGAACTGAACTTCTGATAAAGAAGGCTATTGCAACTACCAACACGTTAAATTTTGCCAATTACAGAGTTTTTGTTCTTGTTCCACACAGTGTCTGCTTTCACTCTTCATTTTGATATTTTATTATTCTTTTAATTTATAAAGTATTAAAATACCAGAAGTAGTGAATACAAAGGTAAACGTGTATTGATAGTTAGAAAGCCAAAAGCCAGGGAACCAATCGAGAGAGGAAGGAAGCATTGCATTTATGGGGAGCACAGTCAACAAAAGTTGTTTTTTTTTAATGTTTACTGTCTATTTACAAGAATGTCCAGCTTCATGCTATTTAATGCAGGAGGAAACATACTTCCGAAACAATACGGAGTTAATTGAACAGATGGTGATTCTTCATTCCAAGGTGACAAACAAAAAGACTGTTTGCGGTACCAAATAATACTGCTAGTGTTCAACAATATTTAGACATCTTGATTTCTCTAGGCATTGATTGTTACATCTGTTCCCTGCAGCACCTGGTACAAACAAAAGATTGGGGAGGGGCATGTTCTGCAGAGGGGTCTGTGCTTTGGGGTTGTAGTGGGTAGCTCAATGGAAATGTCAACTCAACATGCATCAGTGGCAAAAAATGCAAACTCTGTGCTGAAAATTATTAGAGTGTTGAAAATTGTCTGATATTGTAATGCCCCTGTACAGATGACTGGTGACTCGTGCCTTCTCCAGTGGAAGACCACTGACAGCATCTCAGAAAAAATAATGCAAATCTGGGGAAAGGGCAGATTGGGCAACCAACATGATTAGGGAGTGAGAAAACTGTTCCTGTGAGGAAAGGCTGAGGAGACCCGTGGCTTTCCATTTAGAAAAAATGAGTGAGGGAGGATATGATAGAGGCTTATAAAATTATGCATGAAGTGAATAAAGTGAACAGAGAGAACTCTTTCCCTCTCTCTCTTAATATGAGAACTTGGGAATGCCCAATGAAGTTGATGGACAATAGATTTAGGATGGAGAAAAGGAAGTACTTCTTCAGTCAATGAGCAATTAAATTGTGGGATTCCCTGCCAGCAGATGAGGTGGTGGACGTGAGCACAGTCGGCTTTAAAAGGAGATTAAACAGATTCATGAAGGACAGCTACATCACTGGCCTCTATATTTAGAGACAGTAAACTTCTGAATAGCACTGCTAAGAGCCAGCATCAGGGGACTGGACTTGGTGTTCTTTGCTGGCTGTACAGGGCAACAAATTGCCCCTCACTGAAACAGGTTGCTTAACCAGGGAGAGCCCAGCTCTCATCCAGCAGGTGGATCCAGCATCTCTTCTTATGTTAAAGACCAGTAATACAAGCCCTTTACTTTACTTAACATTATTTTTAGTATTTATTTCCATTAGGACCAATTCTCATTGTTATCAGTTCTTGTGACATCTCAGATTTTAGTCTTCCTTTATTTTATTTTTTCCCCTCACAATTGTTTCTGAAGAAAGTGTAACCAGTTTTAGTTTGTTCAGATACTACTACGGTAGTTAAAAGCCCCTACATTTTGAAAGAGGAGGCAGATTGCTGAAATTCCAGATCTTTCTTCATCATGATGGTTAAGATATTAGGAATGGGTTGGGTTGATGGTAAGAGGAAGTTGAAATTGTGTCGTGAAAAAGCACAATTGAAAGCAGAATGCAGATGGAGCAGAGTCCCCCCCCCCCATCCCCCACTATCAATTCCTTATCCTGGAGGCTGTGAAGGAAAGTGGGACTGGCCAATACGGTACTTCTGGATTTGAATGTAACAATTAACTAAGACAGGCACAGTTATTACTTAAGAAGTCTGATAGAGGTAGTCCAGTAGTAACGTAAAGATGAGCAAGATTTCCAAGGTATAAACTTGTGCGAGCCAAATCTCTTTTCTTCAGATCAAGCTTGTTGATTGTTAAAGTGCTATTGGACAAAAATCTTGCTAAAATCTTGCTTTTCAACAAACGTTTGGGCGTGCTGCATTTGGACATCACGCAAAACCAGATTTTAATAAAACATTCCTGTAGCTTCCTGTAACATCTGAATGAGTCATAGCATCTGGCTAAGCTTTGGCTCATTCCGCACATGCAGAATAATGCACTTTCAAACTGCTTTCAGTGCTCTTTGAAGCAGAATGGCGAAATCGCCATGCAAACATTTAGTGAAAGTGGTTTCGAAAAGGCATTATTACACCTGGCAGTGTAGGGAAGGGAACTGAACATCAACCATCAACATAATCAATTTATTTATTTTAGATGGCTTGACTCTGATCTATCACTGTGAAGGTGTGGCTGTTTATATATGCAGGCTTCACCCTTTTCAATACTCCAAGAAGTACTGAAATGCACATATTTTAATCATTTTATTGTATTACTTTTAATTGTATTATTCTATGTGTAGGAAGCCACCCTAAGCCTCTGAGAGAAATGACAGACTACATATAAATAAATAAACAAACAAACAAACAAACAAATAATGATCCACGGTATATAGCTTTTAGTTTTAGCTGTAGGAAAATCTGTAGGGCATTGCTAGACCTTACTTTGAAAAAGATGATCCTGAACTTACTAGACCACATTTTCCTTCGCAGAGCTGAAGCATATTACCATAATTATATTACCTCTGCTTCACTGCACTCCTCAGTATTGTTTGAATACTACCAGATCGTATTAGCCATGCCTTATCCTGTTAAACCTGCTTAAGTAGCCCTGTTTTATGCAGATCCACCTGGTATTCAGAATTTTTATCAAAATGACAGATTTAAAATTAAATTATGTGCATTATGTGTGAAAATCATACACACACACACATTGATGCAGGAATAAACATGCATGATCCAGAGAAATAAGTTGTGTTCACATTTAGAAATAAACTTCTACTCTATTTTAATCCATTAAAAGTAACAATGTGCAGGTATTTAGCATTATTTTTGTTTTAAGATTTTTCTGCACTGTTAGGCTGTAAAGAGATATTCTGGGGAGAAAGCTCCACTGAATAACATGGGGCTTACTTCTAAGCAGTCTAGCTTAGCAGTGTTCCCACACTCATATATTTCATCAGTCAATGGTCAATACCAGTAACAAATGGACTGGAGAGGCAGTGCCGTGGGGTGGGGACTGGTGTCTGGGGCAAAATGGCGCCCCCCACATCTCCTCCCACATGCCTCACTTACCTTTGAAAGCTAAAAGAGCAGCCTGCTCCAGTCCGTGGAGGCTGCTCCAGGCCACAAAGGCTGCTCCGGGCCGCGGGGGTGGTCTGAAGGGAAGGGTGGGGAAGTGATTCTCCGCCCCCATGCCTGCGCCCAAGGTTTTTGTCCCTCTGCCCTGCTCCATGGTAGCTCCGCCTATGTGGAGAGGGGAGAAACTGAAGTAATTAAAAGTAAATGTAAATGGAGTTTGTTCTGCCTTTTGGATATTCTTTGAAAGGAGTTGTTTGGCTTCTGACAGCTAGTGTCACAGACTCAAGTTTAATTCCCTGCTCCTCCACATGAGCTTTAATCTCGAGAACTGGGTTTGTTTCTCTTCTCTTCCATAAGTAGCCTGCTGGGTGACCTCAGGCTAGTTCTCTCAAAACTCTTTCAGTCCCACCTACCTCACAAGGTGCCTGTTGTGGGTAGGGGAATGCAATTATAAACCACTTTGAAACTTTTATGCTAGACAAAAGCCAACTCTTCTTCTTCTATTTCATTTGTTGTTGATGTAGCACAGGGATCTCCAATGGTGTTTTTACTGGTGTTTTTAGAAATTTGGTGAGGTCAGATGGAGCTTTTGCCCAACAAAGTTTCTGACTAACCATTGGAGATCTCAGCAGCTGCCAACAAAAGTATCTTCATTGAATGACTGAAAGTGTAAGCAAGAAAATATTTTAAGACAATATGCTTATTTATTTGTCTGAAACACTTATTGGTCATCTTTCTCCCTTGTGGGACTCAAGGAGGCTTACAATATTAATAAAATACTATAAAAGCACAATAAAAACAATTTTAAAACCCAACAAAAAGTCAACATTTTAAAAACTACAATTAGGACTGCCAATAAAAATTCAATCAATTAAATGCACTACTAAATAAATCTGTTCTTCAATGGTCTTTTGAAATAGACTATGAAGGACCAGGCACACCTCACTAGACAGGTTTTTCCATAATTATGAAATTTAAAAACGTTTTAAAAGACATTTTGTTACAAAGAATCACAACATTACGACAACTGAAAACTGGTGGGAACATTATCCAGAAAAAGTCATGGAAAATGAGACGGTCAAGATCTTGAAGGACTTTCAAATCCAAACAGACAAAGTATTGGCATATAATACACCAGACATCACAGAGATCGAGAACAAGAAAGTGACCATCATCGACATAGCTGTACCTACTGACATCAGGGTCATTGAAAAAGAACATGAGAAGGACTCTGAATACCACGATTTGAAAATTGAGATTCAGCAATTATGGCACAAACCAGCTAAGGTCATCCCAATGGTAATAGGTACCTGGGTGCCATTCTGAAAACATTGGGGTGGCACTTGAAACATCTTCAAATCAATAAAATCAACATCAGTCAGCAGAGGCGTACGGGTGAAAATGGTGCCCGGAGACAACTCCTTCTCTGGGTACCCCCCCATGCCCCCCTGCACACTCAGGGGCGGAGCTCTGGATGTGGCCCCACCCACGAGGGCCTTTCTACAGCCTGGCTTCTCTCCCCAGGGCCCACACTCCTAAGCCCCACCCCCTGCCTCCCTGCTTTTAAAAGGGGAGAGAAGCCAGGCTACAGGGAGCTTGGGGGAGGGAGTAGGCCAGGGCATCGGGAGAGGGAGTGGTCTTCAGCCTCCCTCCATGCCCACATCTACGACAACATGGGCAGAACAGAGGGATCCCAAAGAAGATGAGGCAGCAGGACTCCCTGCTGCCTGGTCGTCTTCCTGGAAGGCATCTGGTCACATGGGGCCGATTTTGCACCCCCACATGACCAGGTTAGCTGCGCCCGGGGACATGGGTTATCCCATTATCACATTACAACTTCCTAGGCCTCTGGGTGAGGCTCTAATTGTAATGAAAAGCCAACAACCTTCTAAAGAACTGGCAGCTGTGACATTAAAAATAATAATCATAATAATATGCCAGACTAATGGAACTAAACCAACATTCTCCTTTATTTGTAGAAATAAAGATATAAATATCAGGTGGCTGTAGTGCAGGCCTTTGATTCCCTACTTCATAATACGTTGCTTTCAAAAATGTAGAACAATTCATTAGCAAAAATCTCTTTCTGCTGTTTCTCTGCTGTCTTATTGATCAAAGCAAAACATTATCTCAAATGAACAGAGAGATGAACTACATGTGTCATCAGTGAACAGCAATCTGATATTTGCAAAGCTTCCAGTGGAAAGGGCATGGGCAATCCTTTGCATCCATACCAAACAATGGCAGATATAACCATTTGATCAGTATGCAGGGCTTGTTCTTTACTCAAAGGACTGAGGTGAATCCCTGATGCATTGAGATTGAGAGAACCACTGGGACTTCGTTTGCTCCCAGTATATCTAGCCGAATTCACCCCTCATCTCCCCACACCCGACTTGCTTTCACATGAACAATTTCACAGGTAGACATTGCTGGGAGTTTTAGCACTGAGACCAAAAAGGTTGCCTATGCCCCCTCTAATATTCCTTTTACTATCACATAGAAATGTGATGTTCTTTGGGCTGAACTAGACATGATGGCATCTTCTTATCAGACTCAGGGGTGCCGTTACATCTAGTTTTGCCCTAAATTGCAGCAAGTTCTGGTCCAAAGTTGTGACTCAGCAGAGTGAAGTCACAGCAGGATTTTTTAAAAAACTGAGCCAGGTGACCGAATGTTCTTGAAACTCATTCAAGAATTGGCAAGCCAAACATAAGCCCAGCAAAGTCTCCAAGAAGTTGTCAGTCAACAAGGATATTCCTTCCTAATGATGATTGATCATTTCAGATTTGCTACAGTGGTCTTACAGTTATATGTAGCATATTTCCACTAATCCTTAATATTTTAATTCTTTTCGCAAGTTCTTTTGTTTGTCCAAAATCCTGGAAAATTTACTCTGATTCTTGTTTTTTAACATAAAATCCAGCACTTTTCATCAAGTGAATACTCTCTTTGGGATCAGCTACTGCGACCTTCGTGTTCAGTTGAACATTATTCAGTCTTAGGATAATGATCCATTATGTAAGTTATTACAAATAATGCAGTTGCTAAACATGGTAAATACAATCTATCCTGCATCTGTTATAGCATGCTTTTTACAAAGTTTTGCCCTTTTAAAAGCACAACAGACTTAAACCTATCACAAAAGAGTCTCTTGAGAAGATGACATGCATAACATGTCTGCAAAAAACAAACACCCACAATGGAAATTTATGTCAATAGACCCATAAATCAGCAAAGATAAGAAAAAGGATCAGCTATACAAATAGAGGTAGGAAAAGAAAGCAGATTTTTTATTTCTTGTTAATAGGATTGCAGTGGAAATAAGATTCCCATCCCAATAAAACTGTGATTCAGAGAATATCAGGTTTTAATAGAATTGTTTATATGTCTTCAGAGGATTTATAGAGACAGTAATGTGGGTGCCATTAGTATGATGTGTACAAACGTTTTGTGTTCTGTCACTCTACACAAAGAACTCAGCATGGGAAGGGTCCATCCTTTTTGAAGTAGCGTTAAATACTGATTTCATAGCAATATCATGAGCAATATCATGTGACATTCTATTAAATGTCCCTTTACCTAACAAAATTACATTTCACTTATCAGAAATGCACACAAGCCTTTCTCAGAACACTGACTGCCTTTTCATAATGAATATGCATTTAAAGCTTTTTAGGAAATCCAACAATATCGAATACGTAGGATTCCAAAACGTTCAGAAAATGTTGGGGGGAAATGGCCTATTTTGCATAATGTAATTGGCAAATGTAATTTATCATCTTCCAGACTGTATTTCATACTAGCAGTGTTATGCCTGTTTAATACATCTGTCGATGTTGATTTGTTCCTGAGTGCCATCTGCTTACGCTGTCCTGTCTGCCCCACACGTTTTGAGCTACTGTACCTTAAAGTGACAAATGAACAGTCGAGCTAATTTCACTGACAGAAACAAGAGTGCAATCGCCAGATGGGCGTCCTTAGAAAGAAGTATTTTCTAGTTTAGAGAGGGGGAGTGTTTATGGGCAGAGTCACCATAACAACAGTAAATTCTATTCCAGTTAATTATATTATGGTACAAACAACTGTGATATTTGTATGCCCAGGGCAATGGACCACTGGCAAATCTTGTTTTATTGTGATCTTCAAATAGAAAGTGTGTGTTATGATAACTATCTCAGTTTGGATTTTTGAAGAAGTTAAATATTTGCTTCAGAAAAGTAGAAACTGGGTTAGCTGTTGTTTCTATTGACAGACCCCACCCCCCCTCCGCCCCACCAATTGTCAGTACATGACTTATTTTAGTATGCTAAAGGATTCTATGTTTGGTTAGAAAAATTCATGAGTGGTTTTGATTTTTAATTATACTATGGGGTATTAATTCACCATGCATCTCTCTTTGTTGCATAAATGTGAGGCCTACAAAATCCCCGCTTTTTAAAATCCAAAGACAGATCCCTGGTGATAGTGAAAAAAAGTATTTGATCATCAACATATACATAGACTAAAGAACTCAAGATGAATATTAATAATAGGGCCATATCAAAACTTTTTTACATTTGACCTGACCACAAGTTATATTGCACTCCATCAAACTACCAAAGGATGTGAATTCTTAACAGAAAAGTCTGCTAAGATTAGCAAAGCTGCTCATGGACTTTGGAAGTAGGTGACTCTGTGTTCATCAATGAGAGGGTTTTTCCTCCAGAACCTGGAGACTCATGGCAAGGATCCTTCCAAGTCACTCACACATTGGCACCCCTCTCCTGTGAGGTAAAGAGCGGGTCAGTGGGCTGCCAGAAAAACACCACACTGGAAGGGGATAAAAGGGAGGGTAAGGAAAGAAAGAAGAATGAATGAGAACAACACAGAGAGAGAAAGAGTATGAGCCAGAAACAGTGGGGGGAAGAGTGGAAGCCAAGGTAAGAAGAAGAGTAGCCATACTGAATTGGGCCATTGATCCATCTAACTCAATATTAGCTTCTTCTGAAACATCATCCTCATTTGTCATGTGCTTCAGCTTTTACTGATTAGCCCTGCTCTGTGTGACTGACAAGGGCTACTTTGTACATTCTGTATGACTGCCTATCCAGATTCTGTGTGATAAAATTCTTCCCAGGTAACATCATTCCTCACTCACCAATGTAAGTGAAAGGAATGGTCATCTGGAGGAGTCATGCCGTTACAATTTACCCATTCTGGAGCAATATTTTCAGCAAGGGACAGATAGTACAATAAAGAGAACAGCTGCAAAAGTCCAGTTCTTTCCAAAGAAAATCTGTCATTTTGGAAGGTTTTTGTCGCTCCCATTACTTGTGTTTAATGAACAGAATGACACTTTGTACATGCGTATTTTGTTGATCAATTTTCAGTGGTTCAGCTGGAGTCTTGGTCTGCAGTCTAGCCTACAATCTGCTACAGCTAGCATAGATTGCACTCTGCAGCTTTCCTGGAGGCTCTCTTTTACACCAGTGAATTTTCTCTTGGAAGGATTTCATTGCCACAATTTATTGTTTCTTTTTTAAAAAATGGGCACACTGTGCATCTTTACTGCCTTCAGGATCAAAAGTAACATTTGTGCATTTGCCACATTATTGCCTGCTTCCTTTTAATACACTATAAATATACAGAGGAGCATTGCAACATTTGTGGCTTTATTAATATTAGTGATTTCCTTAGTTTGTCATTTTTTACCTTGCCTGCTTGCCAAGGCAGCAGCTTCCCAGAGGGCATACAATTCTACGGATTATTAATACACATATCTCCAACAAGGAAACACTTCATATTATTCTTTTACAGGAGTTCAGAGGTTGAGAATATCCATAGAATGCTGGATAGCCCACCACAGCCATGAAGTGAGGTCCAATCAGACAGATTTCTGTCTATACAGACACCAGCACCATGCCTGAGTAAAGATTTTCAAACAGGGTTTGCAAGGGCCGCTATTAGGGGTAACCCTCCATGTTTTGTGGAGGAAGGTAAAATAATGGGAGTGAGTTGTCACTTTGATCAACTGCTGGATGGATGATACCTCTTGTAACTTTTAAATCGTGTGCCTTATTTGTCTCTTTAGACTGGAGGTGAGCATTCAGTTACCATGCATAGTCTAGATAGCAAGACAGAGCCGTGTATGGCAGGGGCTAGTTTTAGCAGAGAGGTGCTGGACTGGACATGGTTTGCCCAGTTTCTCTGGTTGTCTGGAATGAGCCTGTACCTTGATTTCTTCTGGGCATGAGTGAAATAAGGTTTTTATAAAGGAGGGAGAAACCTTGGGCAGAAAAGTGGAGTGTGCAGACGCCGCAAATGGGAGGCCGGAGATTCTTGCACACTCAATGATTTTAGATTTACATCTTATATGGAGGGGAGGTGGAGGATGGCGATCCCATCACACACACAAGGATTTTAAACTGGGGGGATGGAGGCACTGATTCTTGGTGCCTGATTTGTGTTCAGAGTCATGTAAAACTGAAAGGGAGGGGGAATGGGGCGAGATTCAGCCAATCCGAACACAGGAAACGGAGGCTGACCGTGTATGCGTGAAAAAGATTACAAAAGAGCTCATGGTGCTTAAGCTGTGCTTATGGGAAAGCCCCGGTCTTGTGGGGAACCATTCGGGGCTTCCCTCACCAGCCTTGACTTGAGCAAAGGAAAGAGGCAAGCAGCAGTGGGGAACTACAAGCAGGGTGAGAAGCCCCGCAGCAGGTACATTTCCCGGCTAAGCCACAGAGCATTTAGAAAGTGCAAAATCAGCCTAAGACAGTTTTACCCTTCAGTTGCAGAAGATGAAAGGGAAGGACATAATTATAAATTGGGTAAATTATATACACATGTATGCAAATCAGCTGCAACTCTCTGACTAATGATATATTTCCCAAGAGACCCACTAAACAACTTACTATTACCTTTCTTAATTCTATTTACTGCTGAAAAACTGAGACTGGATTTAGAAACAGCAACAGGAAAGTATCCCACCCACATCTCAAGAATCACTCAGAAACTAATCCAAAAACTCCCACCACGTTCTTAGTGTAGTAAGATGAAACTTGGAAGGTTGTCTAACTGCTTCCTTTTGTTTTGACAAGCTTGCTCACTCACATGATGCCACAAGAACTGCAGACAAAGGGGTTTTTTTACATCTGATGTGAAGAGCAGTCTTATTCCCTTGCCTTATCATCCTGTGTTTTCCATGAAGTAAGGCAGTTGCTCTCTTTCTTCGAATGGATAAAAGGCTTTTCTGAGAAATATAAGCAAGAATCTGGCAGATTTTTGTTCTAGCACAACTTTGTAAGGACTAGGGTTTGCTTTTTAAGGACTAGGGTTTGCTTAATCAGATGTACGACATGGATCCTTTTTCAGCACACATAGAAGAGTCAAAGGAAAGTGAAATGTGGAAAATACAGGGTGGGATATAACTAAGTAAAATTCAAATGTAGTCTGAAAAAGGACAGCAACAATAGTAGTAATTTGGTTATAACACAATCATCCTTCTTCCCTAACCTGGGTCTCAACCCCATACCTGAAGTTTCCGACTTCATGTCCCATAACTCGCCCCTGCTGTAAAACTCTCTGGTTTGAAGAAAAAGGAGGAGGAGTTTGGATTTATATCCCAGTTTTCTTTCTTTTAAGGAGTTTCAAAGTGGCTTGCAAACTCCTTCCCTTACTCTCCCCACAACAAACCTCTTGTGAGGTAGGTGGGGCAGAGGGAGTTCCAAAGAACTGTGACTAGCCCAAGGTCACCAAGCAGGCTTCATGTGGAGGAGCAGGAAAACAAATCCAGTTCACCGGATAAGAGTCTGTCACTCATGTGGAGAAGTGAGGGATCAAACTTAGTTCTCCAGATTAGAGTGCACTGTTCTTAACCAGTAAATCACACTGGCTCTTTAAACGAGTCTTACTTCCAAGTAAGTATCAGGGTTGCACCAAAGGCCATAATATTTTAATAGTTTTTCTTAATACATATGTCTTGTATTGAACTGACATGAGCAATCTATTGCAATTTGCTTAAGGTCCCTCTTCTCTGACCATAGTAGGCTCAATGTAATTTATTTTTGTTGCATAGCTATTGTGAGGTTCTGAGGGCCAAAGAAGCAGATATTCATAAATTGATCTGAAGTACCTAATCATGTTTCAGTGGAACTTTAGGGCTGAGCTGAGCTCTTTAGAAGTGGGTCTCTATACTACAGAACTTGCCTATGCAACATTTTACTAGAATTGACCAATTTCAGGCACTTCTACAGTGCAATCCTTGGCAGAGTTGGTCTCTTCTTAACCAATTGAGTTCAAAGGGCTTAAAAAGATGCAACTCTGCTTAGGATGGCACAGGATTTAATGCAGTTGCACAGGGCCTGTAAGACAGATCTGTTCCACCAGGCAGATGGTTGAAGCAGTGCCGGTGATACATCAAAACAGCACCCCCTTTTGTCTCCTCTGCTAGGGTCCCGTTTATATCTAATTGAATAATGGGATAAAAATAGCAGATGGGATCCATGTATTGAATTAGAACAAGAACCTGCAAGAGTTCTTGCTGGAAATTTTTGGTTTAAATGATATTCTTATATAGGTGGTTTTAAACTATGTGTTGTTGTTTTAAGTCTTATTTTACCGATTATTGCAAACTGTTCTGGGCTTCCTGGGAAGGGCAGTAAATGGACCTAATAAATAAATAATGTGCTAGACTCTTGTGCTGAATGGCCTGAGCAGTTCTTTTTTTTTCTTCTTGGCCTACATGGTATATGATTATAGGCAAGAAGGAAGCAAGAAAATGTGAGGTGCAACAGCAATAGGACTGGGAAAGCAAGTTTCACAACACAACCATTTCTCCCCAGCAGAACTCCATTCCAGCTAAGAGAGTAATTGGATCTACATTTATTGGTACTGATTAAAATTATGCTGCAACCTGGGAAAATAAGTCTTTTTAACATACTGATCTTTCATTTTCTTTACGAATTCTTTTTCATAGCACTATGTTGTTTGTTCTAGCTTCCTCCTGCTTCTGCATTTTCCATCTAGGAGATCTATATGCTGACTCAATTTACTTTTCACCTCTCTCTCTGCCTGCTGTTTACTTTGACTTGATTTTGGATGAGTTGGCATCATTCATCCAGCATCCCCTGAGGGTATTCCTGTAACTGTTGTTAGAGTGTTGCCTTCACATTAATCTTTTTGGTCAAGTACACACACTGGGCAACATAGGACCCAGGTGGAGCTCCAGTGAGTCAAACCTGGAAACACCAGGCGGGATTCAGCTGTATGAGTTATTGGTTTTATATTAGCACTGTTTGTCCATATTTCATGCCACCAGTTTATGCCTAGCCTTCATCATTTTTACATGACAGTTTTGTGAGCTTTGGAGCAGATAGAGACCTCTGATATTTTCAGCCTGGAAACCATGCTTAATGTATTGTGCTTGAATTATTTAAAATCCTTTCCTTTCACTTCATGAAACATCCAAACAGCTACTGAGTAAGCCAAGCAATTCATATTTTAGCAACAGTTTTAGTTTATTATGCAGGGCTCTTTCTGTGCAACTGTCACTTGTTTTCTTCTGTCTGTCTGTAATTCCTGCCCTACGGTGAACAAGTGTAACTGTTTTGAATTGTGTGAATGCACTTGCATTTGTTTACCAGTCTTCTTTAAGTTTTATTTAGAAAGGTGTGAAAGGTTAGGGTTTTTTTTACTGTTGTTGTTTGTTGTTGTTGTTGTTGTTGTTGTTTTTAAATAAGGCTGCATAATTTCTAGGAGGTGGGCCGCAGGGAGGAGGACAGGACCTGGGGAGGGTAGGAGATGGCCTGCAAGGAGGCGGGGGGTGGTTCAGACAGGCACCATGGCAGCAGGTTGGCCCAGGAGCCAGCCTGCCACTGCAGTGCCTGTCCAAGCCTCCCCCACCCCTGATCCCTGCCCCCAAGCACAGGGGGGGGCATGGGGGGGATGCCCAGAGCAGGTGTTGTCCTTGGGTGCCATTTCCCCACAATATGCCTCTGCATAGACTAGCCTCTGTTGCTTAATATCTGCAGCTTCAACTAGACACACTACAGTATATATACATGTCTACTATCCCTCTAACATACATTCCCTAATTTGCACTAAGAAGCAGCAAATTAGAAGTAGAGATAGGGGTGAAAGGTTTAGAGTTATGCCAACAATGTTAAGAAGTCATCTTTAAATGAAGGCTGACTTTTTGTCAGAGCATCTTTCAAAACAAATTTTTGCTTCCAGATTGGTATACTTGGCGGTCTTGTAGAGCCCTGAGAACTCTACTGGCCTTAGACATTTTGACACCTAAAGTAAACAATTACAGTGACTCATTCCTCCTGTTCTGGAAAGGAAGCTCTTTTGAAATAATGATGCACGCAGAAGGAGGTTGAGGGCAGGCAATATGCTCACACAAGAATCTGCTGCCTGAAGTGAGTGCTTCACATCAGTTCACATCAGACCTAACCCCATGTAAGCAATAGCCCCACGAAAAAGAAGCAGGATGGTGAAGGAACAGCTTGATGTGGGGGAAAGGCATTAACTAGGAATAGATTATGGCTTGGATCTATGACTGCATTCTGCATGTGTTTCACTCCAGCTAGAGCACAGTTCATTTTCTCTGCCTCTTATACACCAGATCAATGGTGTTCAATTAGCATTGCACAAATGGAAATACTAGTGGCAGAGGAACTGCACTATGGTGGGAACAAATCACACGTTGGGATCAGGCCTAGGATTCAAGCTGCTATATGTGTTTATTTTGGTATAATTTAAGGTTATTTTTGTTGTATATATCCTTTCCTGATCCTTTGGAAAGGTCAAGATGATGATAATAACTTATAGAGCATGCTATAAAAAGGCATGCATATGTTGGTCAAGCTTCCCTTTATCTTTTGATGTCCCTAGTTAATCCTTCAGGCCAGCCAATCAAGGCCCATTGTGTATGGAGTGCTTACCTCTGGGCTTTACAGTAGGGCTGTATTGTGGTCTCCACACATTTCTCTGTTTACATGCAAGAAAGCATTCACCGCCTGCCCCATAGCTTGCTTGCTGAAGTCTCAGTGGGCCTCACTTTTCTTGGTTCTCTTAACTCAGGGGTAGGGAACCTGCGGCTCTCCAGATGTTCAGGAACTACAATTCCCATCAGCCCCTACCAGCATGGCCAATTGGCCATGCTGACAGAGGCTGATGGGAATTGTAGTTCTTGAACATCTGGAGAGCCGCAGGTTCCCTACCCCTGTCTTAACTCAACCCATCAATTCCCTCTTAAAGGCACAGCTCTCATCACACCAGGTAGCTGCAAGATAAATTGCAGTTATATTGATATACCTATGATTATACTTATATTGATATTGTAACCTGTTTCCAAAAATACCCCCCCAAAGAAAGAGGTAAAGCAGTTCCCTGGACCACACTCTGCTGAAGAAGGGAACAGATCTCTCTCTCTCACACACACACACACACACACAACACACTTCCTGGTTTTTAAATGCAATAAAAGATAGTGATGTTGCAGTGATTCTGTTTATATCAATATATCAATATAATAAATAAAAATTGAAGTAATAACTCTGAAAAGGGGGAGGGGACTGGTCCAAGCAAAGTTGTGCTCACTGGCAAATCTCCCCCTTTCTGGCAGCGAGGACAATTCAAGTCATGCTTGCAGTGGCGTTGCTGGCATGAGGAGAATGGAAATTGAAAGCAGGGCTTGGGGAAATACATCTGTAAAAGAAATATTGCTGCAGTGGACATTCATCCCTGGCATGCAGCAGACACGTGGTGCCTAGTGCTTCCAAGATTCTGCTGTAGTAATGGAGCACCTATGGCACAGCAGGGAAAATAAGCTCCTAGAGTAACATAATTTGGAATTCCTCTTCAATGCACAGTTGCCATCTCAGGGGTGAGGGAAGAAAGAGAGGGAGGAAGGGAGGCTCTTGTTCATTTGCATATGCTAATTTCCTGAAATATATGTAAATGTTAAAGTGAAGTGAGATGAAAAAAAATTGCCAAGTAGCTCCCTTTTTCTAGAACATTAATTGGCACTGAGAGCGCGATCTTGCAGATGTGCAGTCAATAAAGTTGGTGTGTGAGGCATAATCTGCATTTTATGCTATGTTCCAAATATGTCATTAACTGGGGCAGAATGTATTATAAATAAAAGTAGAATTCTGGGAGCAGATTTTGATCTTTCTTGATTTGTGTCATCTTGTTTGCTCTTTCCTAGCACTTGCAATATATAACACAGAAGTTTTGCTATTTGTTTCACTTTTTTTCAAATAACAGATTTAATGGCATGGTGGTGGACAGTGCCACCAAGTTGCAGCTGGTTTATGGTGACCCTGGGTGTTTGCAAACTTACGGTCTGCCTCATAGTCAACTTACCTTTCCTTTGGGTTTGGTTTTTAATTTTGTCTCCATCTTGGCCACTTCTGAAGTCATCACATCCCAAGTCAGAGAAGCTCCATGTTTTTGGAAACCTGGTAAACTGCAACTTTCTCCCCTCCACTTCCCCCCAAAAGGAAAACAGGAAGCGTTTCACTTTCTCCGGGTTTCCTCACTCACCCCGCCCTCCACATAAACACAACTAGCTCTTCTAGCCAGAGTCAAAAGTACTGTTATTTTTATTTTTGCAAGGAGTATGTATGTGACAAAGTGCGAGAGAAAGAGCAAGCAGAGCCCTTCTGACCACTTGCAGGAAAAGATGGGGAGGGTTGAGAAGGAGAGGAGAGGGAAGAAAGCAAGTTGGTTGGATACTTATGCCCAGGTGGAGCAGTAGCTTACCATTGTGGATGCAACTCAGTTGGATGGGTCTATGTAGGCATTCCTGGTTTCCTGTGTTGCCTTCTTTTCCTCCACCAGCTTGCAGGGCTCATGCTGATTTGCCTTCCACTGATGGTCAATCTCTAGAGCTTTGCTAGTTATGCTTCAGCAACCTCTTTAACCCCAATTTTCATCCCCCCTCCCCTGAATACCTCATTCCACAGTGCAGTCTGTCCTCCAGCGCACACACAAAAGACAGCAGGCAGTCTCCCCAGAGAAAAAGGAAAAGGAAGAAGCTGGGACACTTTGCAGCAGTGGGAAACCTCATTGGGAAGCAAGCAGCCATGGGGCAAATAAATGTACAAAAGCCCCCTGTGCAGTTTTCAAGGCAAGAGATGCACAGAGGTAGTTGCTGTTGCCTACCCTCTGCACAGCCACTCTGACCTTCCTCGATGATCTCTCATCCATGTACTAGCCAGGGATGACTCCAGGGGCAAGCATTGAGCCCTCCCCACAAGTCCACACAGAATGGGAGATGCAGTTCAAGGCTGGGCTCATCCAGGTCAGGCTTTAAAATACAAGTTCCACCTCTAAAGCCCGTAATTTAAAGCTGGACCCAGCCAGATCAAGCTGAGCCTTGAACTGCAGGCTCTGCCTTGGGGGAGAGGGTCCAGCTTAATGCTGCTGACTTGGCCTCTGAAGCTCCACCTCTAAAGTCATTAGACCTTTGGAGGCAGAGCCAGATGTATAAAGCTGGACCTGGCCAGAGCAGAGCCTACAGTTCAAGGCTGGCCTCTGCCAGGCTGTGTCTAACTTTAAGCTGTGAGTTGTGAGGCAGAGGCGAAGGTGGAGTGAGGGGAAACTGCCCCCTGCCACCGCAGTGCCCACCCCCACCCACCCCCACCCCAAAATGCCCCCTGCATGGCCTAGCCATGATTCTGTCGTGGCTCCACCCAGGGAGTCGCACACACTCCAGTCCCATGGGCGCTACGCCACTGTTGTGAGGCAAAGTCCACAATTTAAAGCTAGACACAGCTGAGCCCAGCCTTGAACTGCACCCCTTCCCAATTCCATGTGGATCTCAGGAGCATGACTCACATTTGAATGCTGGACCCACCCTAGCTTTGAACTGCATCTCACTCCCAAACTCCATGTGGAGTTCAGGGTGGAAGCACAGCTGGACCCGGGCTCATCCCTGAACTGGACTTCTGCCTCTGAAGTCCACATGGAGTTTGGGGAGGAGTGTAGTTTGATAGTGCAGGGGCAGGGCTTGTGGGGGGGAGTGGCTCCTGATTGTATGGTACCCCTCCCCCAGCAGCACCCTGGTTATGCCTTTGGCTGACCCTGGATACCTTCCAAGATCTGACAAAATCAAGCTAGCCCGGGTCTTCTAGTCAGGGAAGCCTAATTACTTCAAAGGGAATTAGTATTGATCCTAGACTGCAACAATAATGAGAATATGTGGGATGTAATATGTTTGAAAATGTCATAGCTACCAAGAACATCTGACCTACAACATGATTTCACACATTTTGAGGGACTGTGGGTTGTCCTTTTTCATTGTCCATCACTGCACATTTATTAGGTATTGGAAGAAACTTGAATAAGCAGTAGTTTTACCTCTTTAAAAAAACTAACTGAACTGCAATGTGCTTTATGCTGATAATAATTTGTAATTTCAACACAGTCCTCATTAGACATCTGCCTGTGTCAAATGAATGCCACACAATTCAAGGATTCTTAATTAATAAGCACAAAAATACACCCAGAGAGAGCTAATGAGGCATGAAGGCAGAATGGGCACAAGGCTCTGTTTTGACTGTTTCATACCATGGTACTACCATTGCCTCTGGGTTATATTTGTCTATGTTGGGTTTACATGCCTACAAAGCTGTCTTGAACCACAAGGAAAGGTAGAGTATAGATCTTTTAATAAATCAATAAAGGTAGGCTGTATAGATCTTTTAATAAATCAATAAATAAAAAGGAAACTGATAACTGGAAATACTCATAGACATAGGCATCTTCCCTTCCCATACCATTTTGAGCAGAGTCTTTTACCATCCTATTGGTAATTTTGATTCTATCTCTATCAGCCATGTGTGGACAAAAGAAGCAGGAAAATATCTACCTGTGATTTAGAAAAGACAGCCATGAAACGTTGTGCAGTTTTCTTTCCTGCCAGAGTAAAGTAATGCTGAAATACTAAAAAATAGTAAAATAATTCCATATGTAAATTATAGTATACTTCAATATCTTTTCAAATTGTCTAATTATGTCTTAGAGTAATTTCTTGTCAACCATGAATTACGGCTCTGGAGAAAAATCTCTAGATACTGTTTAGACTAAGACCTTCCTGGCCTGTTTAGGGGTGGGAGTTGGTTACAGCATTTGGCAGCACAAATTAGCTGCTAATGGTCAACAGCTGCTGCCTTGATCTCTCACACCTACTCTCTCACTCTCTCAGCCTTTCAGAATATTATGTTCTCCAACACTGGAGATTCTAAAAATTCTGAATCTTTCTGTTCAAAACCACTTGCAATTATTATGTTATTAATAACTACTGGATGAGATATTCATAAATCTGAATCAACCAGATATTTCAGAAGTCACTTTCTCTCTTTTTTAACATTTCATTCTTTCAAATGGAATATTACAGGAAGACTGTAACTGATGAGCAAAATTGTAAGTGTGAAAAATCTAAATGAATCTAGGGCCCTTTCCGCACGGGCCATATACAGCGCCCTGGGGACGGCAAAAACGCCGTCCCCAGGGAGCCGTTCGCACAGGGGGTGCAGCTGCTTTGCAGCCGCTGGGCCGTCTAAGCGCCGCATGAAGCCGTCATTTACTTTTCCTACCCTTACCCCTCGAGCAAGGCTTGCTGAAAACGGTGGTTTTCGAAATGTTGCTGTGCGCGAACGGCAGCGGCTCGAAGGCGCCCTCCCCCCCTTTCGCCCTCCACCTATCAGAAATTCTGTGGTCGTCTAGTTCATCTGCCGAGGCCTGGGATTACGCCCCCCTGCCCTGTGACACCAGAGCACTCGCGCAGGGCAGGGGGCGTGTCCCCAGGCCTCGGCGACGTGCCGGACGGCCACAGACACAGCAGGTCGGCCGGGCGTATTGCTGCCCGCTCGCCGTCTTCCCGGCTGCTTCTGGGACTGTCTGCGTGAACGGGTCCCAGGGAGCTACATGGCGTTGTATATGCCGACCCAACCCCAATCGTGGCCGTGCGGAAACGGCCTAAGTATTGATTGAAGGTGACAGTGGAACCAAACAGTTCAATTAAAAGGCATCAGCAACAACTAACTGATAGACATGTTAAATTTTACAGCTATAATGAGCTGTGTATCATTGTTATATTATGGAGTTAAAATCACACAGTACCTTTGACAGCTATCTTATCTGAAAAGAAACGGGTGGTAGGTACCATCCAAGGGCACCATGACTTTGATGAATGGTATTCACTAGAGAAAGAGAGTGTGTGTTTGGCTTTATTAGACCAACAAGTTCAAATGGTGCTTTGCCACTTTTGCAGGACTTAATCCATCCAGATTAATGCAAAATTTTAATGGTCGCTTTCTTGGTAGCAGCAGGTTAGCATTTAATCTCTCTGAGAAGAAATAAGAGCTAGTATAAGGTTTAAAGATGCCCAACACCGAGGTAGTAAAATCTTTTCCTTTAATGGACTTAGTTATTTAAATTATTTAAGTGTAGAACTTTGCTTAGAATGACACTTTTCACTTAAAGAAAACTAGCATTTTTCTAATTCTGCTTTTTAGTGCATTCTTAAAAAGTGATAATTATTACTGTAAAAATCTTACATTCGTGTTTGTGTATGTTGAAACGTAGGAGTCCCCAACCTTTCTGTGCCTGTGGGTGCCTCTGGAATTTGAACAAAGAGCAGTGGGCACAATCACAAAATGGCTGCCACAGGATGTGGGGTCAACTACAAAATGTCAGGAATTGAGGTTATATACTTTTCAACATTTTATGCAGAAGTTCTGTTTAACAGGATACCTTTTAATGTGTACAGTCAATCAAAAGCCCTGCTGGAAAAAAGCCTCCCCTAGCCCCACCCACTTTCTAGAAGCTCTTGGTGGACATCAGGAAAGAATGGGTGCCATGGTGCCTCTGAGCACAATGTTAGGGACTCCTGTTGTTAGGAAACTTGTATTTTACATGTATTAAAACTGCAATATTTTGTGGCTGGAAAAAGATCTTCCCCTCAACTAGCATGATTTGCTCTTCAACTAATAAATCTACTGCAGTTTGAATTCTATGTGAAATGTGGTTGCACAAGTGTCAGGTTTTCCTGTTTGCTAGGGTCAATAAAAAAAACTGGAGAAAAAAACTTTTTCCTCTTCATGTACTGTGTTTGAAATTAAAAAAGTAAATTTTATGGTGGAAACTTCTTCATTGTTCCAGTTAAATTTTATCTTTAGGCAGTGTGATACCATTCTGATTGTTAGAAGTTGGGAAGGCTGTTTTGCATAGCTGCGCTTGGGAGCCTATGTGGCTACATTAAATAAGCGTTTGCATTGCTTTGATGCTAAGTTTTGGATTCTTTAATGTGATTGTATATTATTTCAAGTTTGGATGCTGGATGCTGTATTTTTAGGGGAGACTTTCCATTCTGAGTGTTGCCAAACATTTATTAATATATGTAAAAATTACTGGAAACTTAGGTTCAGAGTTAAGAAACTGTATTCATTATACACATAATAGGTACTGAGATACTTTATGTGTAAAGGTTTCAATGGTGTTGATGGTAAAGTAACCTTGAGTGCATTCCACAGCCCGGGCGATGGGCCAGCTTCATCGGCGGAGACTTTATCTCTGCGCGGGAGATGAGGTCTCCGTTCCCATGGGAAGCAGGAAGGGGGATGGGATGAATAGAGTTATAACCTGTGCTTCTGGCGGGAAGTGTCATTCCTGCCACTGCGTGTACTTGAGCTTTCTAAGATGTCTGAATAAACGGTCTTTTTCACCAAAGAGCCTTTTATTTCTGCTTCTATGGAATTCCTTACATTGTGGCAGGAATCTTAATTCATCTATATCTCCTAGTGCAGTGGACCTCTGGTGTCTTGGCATGGAGAGGTTGAATGTTGCTGCGGAAGGTGCGGTAGCCCCTTAAAGATGGGCTCCTCTAATCTTTCCCTTCTGGATCTGAGGAACCGGCCGGAGAACGGGTCTCGCTGGTGACTTCTTTTCCCCAGCCCCTCGTGATCAGCACGTAGTCTTCCTTACTCTGTTGGAACGCAGGTGGGACGTGACGACGCAACTCATATGGGGACTTACATGAGTCGCTTTGGGGCGCTGTCTATGGATCGAGCCTGTGGATCGGATCTCTACCTCGCTGCGGTGTGGATTACAAACTCCTCAGATGCAACCTTAAGCTCATGGAGGAGACGGGCCTGACCACCTTCTTCATGCGCAAACTCCAGGAGTTCAGCCGAACGATTCCTGGACCTCAGATTTTGGGTGATGCTCCCTGGGGCAAAGACCCACCGCGGGCACAGCATCATCTTCCGGGGCTCCGGTCCGGCGACACCTGGGACTAAACCTGATTGGGAGGGTGGGTATCCGTATCGCCTTCCAATCGGACTCCCCCTGATCCCGGGCCAGCGTCGCGCACTCTGGAGGTGGCCCCCCCCCCGGGAGCCACCGTGGCTACGGGTAAGTCTCCGGATGTCTCGGCTTCCAGACGCATCGAAGAGTCCGAAGAAAGCCTGCATTCCCAAGCCGGATCTGTTCCCTCTCCCATCGAGAGAGAACTGGGATGAGGAAGTGGGCGATCTCGCGCAGATGCCCAAGAAGCATGGAACCGTGAACGCCAGCTATGGGAGGAGGGAACGGGCACAGTTGCAGCAAGAGCGCCAAAACCTGCAGAGGGACCGGGAACAGCAACGCAAAGAAGTTTCAACTCGAAAGTTGGACCGCGCTTTCAAAAAGATGCGCCCAACGGGCAATATGCGCAGAATCTGTCAGTCCATGATAAGGTCCTTGGAACACTCCAGACTGGATTTACAGCTGCAACGCCAAAAGCGTTTTGTAGGCCTTTGGCGCACGCAAAGTGAACTCACTGCAGCTATTAAACGGGACGAACCTGGCTAAATTGGAACGAGAAAAAGCAGCTCTGCATGCGCACCAGTGATGCATTGACCCGCTAAGGAGAGAGAGCTGGCTGCATTGAGAGAGGGAACTCGAGGAGGTAGCAGACCAGGGAAGCCCCAGTAAGTCGGAGTCTATGCTGTTACTAATACTGCCGGCGCCCAGAGGAGCAATCAACGCTGCTGGGTCCTTGCCACCCAAACGCCAGCGCACCGCATTGATTCCACCCCCGATTCCGCCCCCCCCTGTGCAACCGCTGCCCGCCTAACCTGCTTCAACTCCGCGGTAAATCGCCGCCTGCCGGCGCCAAGAGCCGCGGAAAGGGGTTACTATAGGCCCCCGATACCTGCCCGCTTTGATGGGACCGGGCTTCCAAACTTCCCTACTTCATTTTGCAAATCTTGATGCCCACATGGAGGACTATGATGATTTATATACCGGTCTGAGCTAAAAAATACGGGACATCGGCTCAGTCCTGGATGGGGCAGCAGCCGACTGGTTTGTGACTCTTTTGGGATTTGGTAAGATGAAGATCTCCCCGCGACGGTGCCCGCGTGATTCTCCAAGCCTTTAAGAGCGCCGGGCTTCCAAGATCCGGGCGCCGAAAAATGAGGCTATCCCTCGCACTATCAAAACGGTCCAGCAGGGCAACCGTAACCGCTTGCAGAATTTGCCCGGCGGAATTTCGTGCGGCGGCGCTGCCTCGACTCCTCCTGAGTGGCCTGAACGCGATGAAATGCCAATACTTCTCGGATGCTGTTGACGGCACAAGCTGGCGTGAAACAGTGTTTTTAATTCGGGTTCCTCGTGACTATTGCTGATTGGGTCCAGTTGGGATCCCAGGTGGCGCTCGCTTGGAATACGCTCGTGCCGGAGGCCGCCTTCCACTGGCTTCCGAAGCCTGCCACTGCGCTTCACCAAGACAAGCCCAGCCGCCCCCACCGAAGTCCACCTTCGAGCGTTGCCGCCACTGGGATTGTGTCTGTACTCAAGCGGAGGACCAGGTCATCTAGCCGCCAACTGTCCTAAGAAACAAAACCAACTGGCTCCAGCCAGTCGCGACCCCATCTGCTGCCACTCACGCTAGTCGGGCTCGACGGGCTCATCTTAAGGCGGTCATCGGCGGCTTAACTCCAGAGGAGGGGAAGCAGCTGTTTGCCTTTCTTCAGCCCCCATGGACATGGGTCCTGACTCCTGACGCTGTGAGTGAAGGCAGCTCTCCCATTACTGTCCGCCGCTTCTGGCCAACCCCGCTTAAACATAGCTCTCGCATTATAGCCTCGGCCCTTGTGGGATTCTGGCTGCCTCCCATTGCTTAATGCGCCCCCAGGTGGCAGAGGAGCTAGGTCTGGACCAAATTCCCCTGGCTAAGCTTCCATACCATTCAACTCCAAATGGACGGCAGCCCCTCGAACGTAAGGACCGCCCAGTTCAAAACACAACCGTTCTCCTCCGCTGCGCCGACCATTGGGAGAAAATTAGTTTTATTTTTGGCTTTTCAGTGGCCAAACACTCCATAGTTTTGGGCATGCCATGGTTATTGTTACATGAACCAAAGTTCATTTGGAAAGAACGGATCTTAGAATTCACTGACCCTCCCTGCGGTGAACACATGAATTGGGGGGAAAACCCAACTTCTCCATACACACCCCCCTCCCTGGCTTCCATCAGCGATTGCCTCTCGCATTCTATTGGCATCCCAATCCGGGCAATCTACATATGATCTAGCCAGAGTTTTTCAGGAGCAAGAAATGCGATCAGTTGCCACCCCATAGAGACAATCAATTTCGACTGCAAAATCGTTAGTACAACCAGGGGCGCAACTGCCCAAAGGTAGAATTCCACCGGGTGATGAGTCCCAATGAGGAGAGAAGGAACTTCGTGCCTTCTTTGACAAGAACCTCGCCGCTGGTTCATAACACGGGCGGGCTACCAAACACACACACGCTTGCTCTCCGCTTTGTTTGTAAAAAAAGAAAGATGGGTCTTTACGGCTTTGCACAGATTATCGAGGTCTCAATGCAGTCTCCCTGTCCAATAAATATCCTTTGCCTTTTAATCAAGGACCTTTTAGATGCACTTCGGGCAAAGGGCGCATTTTTTTTACTAAATTGGACTTGAGAGAAGCTTACTACAGGGTCAGAATTGCTGAAGGGCTATGAACACTTGATCCGCGCTTTTAACACAAAGTTTGGACAGTTTGAATACTTGATAATGCCATTCGGGTTAAGTGGGGCCCCTTGTGCTTTGGTTATGGCCCCTTATCAACGAAGTTCTCCATGATTTATTGTACAAGGGAGTTGTGGTATACTTAGATGATACTTTAATTTATCTCACAAACCATAGAAGAGCATGAAACATTGCCCTGAGGTACAAAACGCTTGCTCGACAACTCCTCTCTTTGCCAAACTCTCCAAATGCTGTTTTCACCTCAGACCTCCATTGACTATTTGGGTCATCGGATCTCGCCTCGCCGGAGGGCTTCTGAAAATTTTGGATCCTGCTAAAATTGACGCTGTCCTCCAATGGCTCGCCCCCCACCAACCGCGAAGAACTCCAATCTTTTCTTGGTTTTGCTAATTTCTATCGTGACTTTTTTCCCCAACTCGCTGCACTGTCCCTCCCTCTCACAGGCCTCTTACGCACTAAGGTTAAATATTCACTGTCCGACAAGCCCGGGGCCCCCCTTTCCTGGTCTGAAGAGTGTCAGACAGCCTCTCAACTCTTAAAGTCTGCCTTTACCACCGCACCCATCCTAAAGCCCCCTGAACTAGATCTACCGTTTGTGGTTCACGTGGATCCCTCGGACAAAGCACTTGGGGCAGCCCTGTTGCACCAAAATAAAGATGGTAGGCTGGTTCCGTGTGCTTATTTATCTAAGAAATTCTCTGGTGCTGAACTCAACTGGACTGGTAGGGGATAAAGAGACTGCGGCCATCAAAGTAGCACTCTCCACTTGACCACTGGCTGGAGGGGGCTAAACACCCCTTTCAGGTTTGGTCGGATCACAAAAACCTGGCCGCTTCTTCCACCCCCCTCAAGATGTCCGCAAAACAACCTCACGTTGGGCCGATTTCCATTCTCGCTTATCTTTCACGGTCCATTTTTTCCCTCGGACCACAAATAAACTAGCTGACGTGCTCCCGCGTCTACCCGGGGAGGGGGGTGGAGCTGCCTTACGGTGACATTCCACGCACTGTTCTCTCCCTCTCCCAGCTGGGGCTGGCTGTCACCCTCGACCTCAAACGCCCACCCCTCCTCCTCCACCGCCCCATTCCTAGTCTCGTCTGCCTCCTTTCCTGCGGGAACTCGAGGAGGCGGGGCTGTACCAGCCTCCAGCGGAGGAAAGTGGACTCCCACCCGCGCTTTGAGAATGGAGTTTGGCGGAGGGGGGAATGTTGGTATCGTGCCTCCCTCCCTCCGCAAGCAGGTTCTTGAAGCCTGCCACGCATGCCCGCTCGGCTGGACATTTTGGCTTTCTTGAAAACTCTGCATTTGGCCCGGGCCAGTTCTTGTGGCGCTGCCAAGCAATGCGCAAGCACATTGGGGCGTATATTAAAGGTTGCTCTTTTTGTGCAGAAGCCAAAACTATTCCGGGAAAGCCCTATGGGCTGTTGAAACCTCTCCCCGTGGCCTCCCGCGCTTCAGTCATCTCCATGGATTTTATTACAGATTTGCCCGAAAAGTCATGGCAACACGGTTTTCAGGGTGGTGGTGGACTTATTTTCTAAACAAGCCTATCATTTTATTCTGCAGGCTTCCATCCCCTCCGGCCCTAAGTTGGCACGGGCTGTTCATTCAACATGTTTACCGCCTACATTCCGCCTCAAGTAAGGTGGTCTCCCACCGCGGCCCCCAATTCATTTCAAAGTTCTGGAAGGCGCTTTTGGGGTTGTTAGTCAACTTCGGCGGTCGTCGCTCTCTACCACACGCTCAAAGTGACGGTGAGACGGAGGAGAACGAACAGAACCCTAGAGCAGTATTTACGCTTGTTACACCAACTACCACCAGGACATTTGGTGCGCGAAGCTCATTCTGCTTATGGAGCACGCCTATAACAATGTGTTCATAGCAGTACAAAGAAAACCCCCTTTGAAATTGTGTCTGGTCGCTCTTTCCCCGCCAAGCAGTTGCCACAACTGGCCTCGGCAGCTTTGGACCCTCCAGGAGTTTCAACAATGGATTTCATCCCCAGTCGAGGGGTGGAAATCGGTCCAGACCACTTTACAACAGGCTAAGGACTCCTAAAAGCTGCAAGCTGATAAACACCGCTCGGATTTCCCCTCTGCATGCAGGCGCTTGGGTGTATTGGTCTTCAGAAAATCTCAGAGACGCAGCATAAATTTTCTCCAAATCTTGGCAAAAAGATTCGTGGACCTTTTTCAGATTACTAAAGTGATTAATGATGTGCCACTTCGCCCGATTGGATTTGCCTTAACTCTCTTTAGTAACATTCATCCTGTCTTCCATTCCAGCTTGCTCAAGGAGGCTCCCCGCTTCGCCTGATGCTCTTCCGGCACGCATTCCTCGGAGAGGCTCCCCCCAACCGATCATTATTATTGATGGCCACAAGCACTACGTAAATTGACGCCATCCTGGACTCTCGCTTTAATCGCAGAAACGCTTGCAATATTTGTGAAGGTCTCTTGGTGGAATATTCCTCTGGGTATAATCAATGGGTTTATTCCTCTAAAATATTGACGCCTCCCATTCTCTTATTTCTGCTTTCCACCGCGCCTTTCCGCGATAAACCTGGGGAAGGGTCTTCTTTAAGGGAGGCAGCAGAGTGTAAAAGGTTCTCCAATGGTGTTGATGGTAAAGTAATCCTTTGAGTGCATTCCACAGCCCGGGCGATCACAGCTTCATCGGGCGGAGAGACTCTTTATCTCTGCGCTGGAGATGAGGTCTCCGCTCCCATGGGAAGCAGGAAGGGGGATGGGATGAATAGAGTTATAACCTGTGCTTCTGGCGGGAAGTGTCATTCCTGCCACTGCGTGTACTTGAGCTTTCTAAGATGTCTGAATAAACGGTCTTTTTCACCAAAGAGCCTTTTATTTCTGCTTCTATGGAATTCCTTACATTATGTTTTTCTGATGCAGGTTTTCCATAACTTGAACCTCCAGGTGGTAGCTGGAAATCTCTTATTACAGCTGATCCCCAGGGAACAGAGATCTGCTCAGATGGAGAAAATGGCCACTTTGGAAGTGGCACACTATGGCATTATACCTCATTGAAGTCTGTTCCATCTGCAAACCCCACCTTCCTCAGACTCCACTAGTGGTGGGATTCAAATAATTTAACAACCAGTTGTTTATAAGCGCCATTTTAACGACTGGTTCTGCCAAACTGATGCGAAACTGCTGAATCCCACCACTGGGCTCTACCCTCACAATCTCCAGGTATTTCCCAACCTGGAGCTGGCAACCTTATGAATGGGGGAATTAAACCCTGTTGATTCTACTGAACCTCTCAATGGCTGCCAGTACCATTGATTTTGCTATCTTTCTGGAATGCCTTTCAGGGTAAGGACTTGGAGGCATTGTTCTGTAGTGGTTTTGGTCCTATCTGGAAGGTAAGGCCCTTTCCGCACAGGCGGAATAGAGAACCCCAGGGACAGCAAAAATGCCATCCCTGGGGAAGCATTCGCACAGGAGGTGCTGCTGCTTTGCAGCAGCACTGTCCTGGCCGCCCTGGAGTGGCGTGAAGCCAGCACTTTAAACCTCGCTCATTGAGCGAGGTTTTTGAAAAGCGCCATCTTCCCACTGGCGTGGTGTGAACTGCACCACTGGGAAGACACCGTTTCCCCCCTCCCCTCCACTCACCGTCCCATCCAGCATCACTCTGGAGGGCTGGGGAACACGGCCACACTGCCCTCCAACCTCCAGGGGTCAGAGGCAGCGTGGGCGTGTCCCTCCAGCCCTCCAGAGCAGCGCTGGACGGGATGATGAGTGGAAGGGGCTGACAGAGAGGCGGCTCCGTGTGAAGTCACCTCTCTGTCTGGGGAGAAAATTGGGGCTGCTTGCATGCTGCTGTGCGAGCAGTCCTTGAGCCTCGAGGGGCGTTTCCGTGTGTGTGTGTGTGGAAACAGTTTCAGTTTCAGAGGGTAGTACTTGGAGGATGCTGCTTGGCCTGTGGCCCTGCAGTATTCCATCCTTTCCCCCACTCCTTTCAATATCTACATGACATAGTTCAGAGAGGTCATCTTGAAAGACTCCCAGTCCTGCCACTTCAGGCAACAATCTGGAGATTTGGGCTGCATTGTCACCAATATGTGACTAATACTCAGCTCTATCTTATACTCTGAGAAGATCCCAGGGAGGCTATAGAAACCATGAAATATTAAGAAGGGGAGATTTTTTTTATTGTCCACCACCTTTGGGACCATAACTAAAACACAGCTTTAAAATGTTTTAAATAAGTAACACATAAATTATTACCCCTACAAAAAGGCCACCTACCCATCCATTATGTGGGAAGACAATATGATAATATTGACAGGGGTCACAAGTAGAATAGATCTTTTTAAAAATCATGAGAAAGATCTTATCTGAAAGCTCAGCAGCACTGTATGAAATTCCAAGCACTGCCATATTAGTATGCATTGAGAAATCCACGTGAATCTAGCAGATAATGGTTTGCCCTACAATTGAAACTGGATTCCAAAGAGGTTGTCCGGTCACTTGGAAAATAGACAGCTCTTCCTTATTTGCTAAACCCAATTTATATACGTATGTAAGCTTCAACAGGTTTTTTATTGGGCTCTTGGAAGGACTGCATGAAAGATACTTTTGCACACTTCTCCAAAAATGTCACTTCAAAGAAGATTAGTGCTGCCTCTACATTCAGTGATGCAAAGATGTATTCTTGAAGAGAGCAGCACATTATGGTGTGTGACAGGCATATCAACAGTGTCAATAGTATGCATTGCATCATGCCAAACTGACAAAGAAGCATCTTTAAAGTGTACATATTAAATGCCTCTTTTTAGCAAAACAGATGCCACTGGGAGAAGATACATTTTGGAGGCTACCCATCAAAAGCTATCATCCCTTTCAATTGATGGCAATGTTAAGCTTCAAAGATAAACAAACATCTGACAGGCCAGGATTGATTTCTGCAATATAGGTCACTGTGCTGCATTTATACATGATGGCAGAAGCACCGTTAGGGCAGGAATTTTGGAGGAAAGCCCATAGTCCCACTTCAGCAGAGGATCGCCAAATGCTGTCAGTTATAATTAGTGTGTTTTGTTCATTGCTTTAAGATATTTATATCCCATTTTTTTCTCCCTAGTGGGGGGACCTCAAGCGGCTTACAACATCATTCTCCACTGCTCCATTTTAACCTCACTGTACAACCTGTGAGGAAAGTTGGTCTAAAAGGGAGTGCCTTGTCTAGGGTCGTTGTAACGGACTTGCCCCACCCTGAAGGGCTGGTGTGAAGCAGGCCTGCTTAAAGAGGCCTGTGTGACAGAAAAAATAAGGCAGCAGGCCCTAATTTAAATAAAAGCAAGGTGATTGGTCGATGGAAGGCACTGTTGCCCCTGGCCAATGTAAGGGGGCACTAAAACGCTGCGAGATAAACAGAAAGACAGAGAGAGCCTGTCAGTCAGTTCTTTGTTGGGAGTTCTGAAGAGAACAGCTGGTGTTGAGTTGAGAGCAGAGTCTGTGGAGTTAAGTCTCTCAGCTCTGTCTCTGGTGTAACGGAATTCTGGTCCAGCTCAGATAGCTGGCAGGATTCTAGTGACTCTCCTCAAGCGAAGGAAGCTTGCGAGAGAAAGGAAGGCACTGGCTTTTTGGTGCAGAGTGAAGCACCGGCCAGAGGCTTGTCAGTAGACACTGACCAGACCTAGGAGTCTGTCCTGCCCCTGTACAACAACAGTCTGGGAAAAGCCCGTTCCAGATTGAGAGATTGAAGAGTGTCTGTTTGTGTGGCTAGAATCCCAACCAATTTGAGTTCCCTCCATTTTTTGTATATGGGACTCTGAAGGACATTCCCCCTCAGACCAAGAGTGAATGTGAAATGGGATCCTTTATATATTTGGTAGCCAGCAGCAGTTTTTGGGATTCCTAGTCCCTTCCCTTTAATGGTGGCAGCAGAGACAAAAAAAGAAAAAGAAGATCCCTAAACACTAGCCTGGGATATTTTGGGTGGCAAAGGAAACACCACTGGTCAGTTTAGGGGAACCTTGATTGTAAGCCACCCGTCCCGTTACAATTGGTGGCTAGTGATGGGATAATATCTCTCCCTCGCCTTGAATGTAAGTGACCCCTTTACAGTCATCCAGCAAGTTTCTACAACAGAGTACATATTTGAACTTGGGTCTTCCAGATCCTGGTCCAATGTTTTAACCACTGCACGGCACTGGCTCTCGGCATCACACACCCACACACCTATCATGCCTGCACACTGCTTGAGGAACCTGGTCACATGTGCAAAATTGATTCTCATATTGTGATGTCATAACTCAGAAGATATCTCATTTCAAACAAACAAAAAAGGAAAAAAATGACACATGCGTGGGATCACCAGGAAAAACTAACTTTATGAATGAACTTTATACACTGAAATGGCTGCAAGCAGAGGAAACTCTGTGGGAACACTCGTCCAATGGCAGCAGCACGGAGCCTCCTGAAGTGGGTAGAAAATGGCTAGTGCAAGCTACTCAGAGGAAACTCAAAGCAAGAGTGGGGCACTCGCAAGAAGCCAGAAAAAGAACCGCTTTCTCTGCCAAAGCTTTATTTGTCCACACTATGCAGACAAGAAAAGCCAAGTTGGTTCTTTTTTTAAAGTCTATGATTTGTGTTGAGCAGAAAGGACCATAGACAAAAAGTGAGGGAAAATCGTGTCCACACCTCTTTCCCCACCTCTAATATATGGGGTGCCACCCTGGAGCACCTCTCATCATGGAAAAGGTGTAAAAAGACCAAGTAGTATTCTCCAACAAGCCAAACAATTCCCTATAGAATGTTTCTGTTTGGGGTAACAGCATAGGGAGGACAACTAAAGCTCCTTCTGCTCCAGTCCTGCCCAGTGTGGAAACAATATGTTTAAGGAAAGAGGAGAACATGTAAGTTATGGAGTTTGCAGGTTGGATCCAAGGCCTGAGCACCTCAAACTTTGTGAACTCTGCCTCACACCAGAGCACAAGCAGTTAGGGGACACACATACCCCTTAAAAACATGTATAAATGTGTTTCACTTTCCAATTAACATACACATTTACACTGAAACAGCCTGAATGTAAGGAAGCTACCTTCTGATGTCTCTCATTTTTGTCCTCAAAGACCTGTTGGCTTAAGTTCTACTTGTGGCTTAATCAAATGCCATTAATTTAAAATACTCAAAAAATGTTCAAGCATAGATTCCTAGTCTTTTGACAGAGTAATAATGCAATGAGATGCTAGAAACACCCTGACTGATTACTTACTTTCTTTAATAATAATAATAATAATAATAATAATAATAATAATAATAATAATAATAATAATAATAATAATAATAATAATAATGAAGAAATACCAAGACTGATAATGAAAGACCAAGAAAAGGGAGCAATCCCTAGCAACTACAGGCCAATCACTTGCCTACCAACAACCTTTAAGCTTTTTACTGGCATATTAGCTGATGCAATACAAGACCACCTGGAAGGAAAGAACTTGCTGCCCCCAGAACAAAAAGGAAACAAACGAAACAGTAGGGGAACAAAAGATCAACTGCTCATAGATAAAATGATCCTTGAGAATTGCAAAAGAAGGAAAACCAACTTGCATGTAGCTTGGATTGATTACAGGAAAGCATTCGATTCACTCAAGCCACACAGTTGGATACTTCATTGCCTGGAGATAATTGGAGGCAGTGAAAACATCAAGAAATTGGTCAAGAATGCAATACACACTTGGAAAACAGAATTAATAGTCAATGGAGCAGGAATAGGGGAAATCAACATCCGAAGGGGAATATTCCAAGGAGACTCCCTGTCCCCACTACTCTCATCATCATTGCTATGATTCCGCTCTTCATAATTCTGCTGAAGAAAACAGGTCAAGGATATCTGACAGCAAGAAACGGACCAAAAAATTCTTACACCTTCTATACATGGATGACCTAAAGCTCTATGGAAAATCAAAAGCAGAGATTGAGTCACTACCGAACACAGCAGAGCCTTTAGCACTGACATTTCAATGGATTTTGGACTCTGACAAGTGTGCAGCTTTGGAACTCAGTAAAGCGTAAACTTGCAACATGCGCTGCGTGAACATGCCAAAATGACATAGAAATAAAGAGCTTAACAGTGAATGAAAGCTACAACATACTTTCAGATTACTGCAAGCAGAGAACATCAAGCATGCAGAAGTCAAAGGTGCAATTAGGAAGGAATATCTTAGAAGGGTAAGAAATTTTTTGAAATCGAAGTTAAATGAAGGAAATACAATAACGGCAATTAATACTTGGGCTGTGCCTGTAGTACGCTACACTGCTGGCATAATTAACTGGACACAAGCCGAATTGGACATCCTGGACAGAAAAACAAGGAAAATTATGACCATCAATTGAGCACTGCATCCAAGAAGTGATGTAGACAGACTCTACCTAGTAAGGTCAGAAGGAGGAAGAGGACTGCTCCACGACAAGCAATCAGAAGAGGAAGAGAAAAGATGCCTGAAAGAATACATCCAAGAAAGTCAAGAGTCAGCATTAAAAGAAGTCCACAAGGCTGAGATGCTGAAAGCCAAAGAATCAAAAGAGTATAGAGTCCAACAGTTTAAAACACGAAAGGAGCAGTGGCTAAACAAGCCACTCCATGGGCAGTACTTTAAGAACATTGAAGGGAAGATTGACAGCAAGAAAACATGGGAGTGGGGCAGAAGGGGAACTTCAAAGAAGGAAACTGAAGGCCTGATTTTTGCTGCCCAGGAGCAAGCAGACACGGACAAATGCACAAATAAAGACATCTAATCGAAAAGTCTTACAATGACCCAAAGTGCCGTCTCTGCAAAGAGGGTGATGAAACCGCGGGAGCACATCATCTGTTGTTGTAAGAAAATAGCCCAAACTGACTATCTTGAACGCCACAATAGGCTATTAGCAGCAATGGTGCACTGGAACCTTTGCAAAAAAGTACGGCCTGCCCTGTAGCAAGACCTGGTACGATGCAGCAATGCTTCGTGAGAAGACCACAGAAAATGAAGAAGCAAAAATACTCTGGGACTTTAGAATACAAACAGACAGACACCTGGCACACAACACCCCAGCATAACAGTGATAGAGAAAAAACATGTTTGGATCATAGATGTTGCTGTGCCAGTTGACAGCAGGGTAGAGGACAAAGAGCTGGAAAAGATCACAAAATACAAGGACCTACAAATTGAAGTTGAACGATTGTGGCAGAAAAGAACAACAGTAATCCCACTAGTAGTCGGTGCTCTAGGAGGAATCCCAAGAAATCTTGAAAAACATCTGGAAAGCCTAAACTTGGACAGAACATCAGTCCATATGCTGCAGAAAGCAGCACTTCTAGGAACTGCACACATTCTACGCAAATACCTCTAATATCCTAGGTCCTTGGGAAGGACTCGATATTCAGAGATGAATTCCAGACACTTGTGCTGTGTTGTTATGTGTATAATAATAATAATAATAATACCAGAAAAGGTGTGGATCATTGATATCGCGCTACCCAATGACAGTAGGGTCAATGAAAAACAACATGAAAAGATCACAAAATACCTGGATCTAAAGATCGAGATCCACCGTCTTTGGCACAAACCAGCAGCAGTGGTGCCAGTGGCCATCAGCACGCTGGGTGCTGTCCCAAATGACCTGGGGCAGCACTTGAAACAAATTAACATTGACAAAATCAACATCTGTCAACTTCAAAAAGCCGCGCTGCTGGGCTCCGCAAACATCCTTCACCGATACGTCACAACATCCCAGGCCCCTGGCTGGGGCTCGATGGTGACGTAGACCAACACCGACAGTGATACCTGGCTGCCATGTATTTTGTATAATAATAATAATAATAATAATAATAATAATAATAATAATAATAATAATAATAATAATAATAATAATAATAGCTATCATTATTACTATTACTATATTTATATCCTACTCAGAGTTCAGAGCAGTTCACAACATAAAAAAGGTACATTAGTAGTTTCTAAAACCAATAAAAAATAAGTTACATATAAACAAACTGCTTCTCTATAACATGATCACACCTAATCAAACAACCCACTCCCCACTAACTGGCATCTATACAGTACTACACAATAGGAAGAGAAACAGTCCACATACCTGGTAACTAACAAAGGTGCAGTCTGGTAACTGAGCCAAACTCGAGCAGGCAGGCAGAGGTTGGCTAAATAAGGATTAGGATTAGGTGCATTCCTACTGACTCTGCCTTGACATGGAGACTGGCAAAAGCCTCTTCTTTGGGCTCACTACACGACGTGCAGAGGAGCAGGTCAGCATCAAAATACAAACCAAAATGGAGGCTTCATGGTAAAACTTAATAAAATGAATGGAAACCAACAGGAGTGCGATGAAGGTGCAAACTGCCGATGTGGAATGGCTTGTAGGACTGGAGATTATTTTAAAACCCAGAAGCATAAAAACCCAGAAGCATAAAATAGTCAGCAGCCCAAATGATCAATCCTCAGCAAATAAGCAGATTCCAAAAAACAATTAAAATGTTCAAATCTCTAGCTGAAAAACTGGATAAAATAAACGTTTTAGCATGGGGCATAGAACAGAGAATGGGTAGGAGACAGGTGACTCTCAACGCAGAGGGCTTTCTATAGGCAAAAAGCTGGTCTGAAGCAAATCACTTGCCTTGGGGAGTAAACTTCTGACCACAGCTGATTTTGCAAGGTGAAATTGCTCCTTGTTGGCACGGAGAATGCCCTGATGCAATCAGGAGTTCTGTACTGCCCCCGGTGCTGCAGCTTGTGTGCCGCGTTTTTGCCCCGGTGCCACCCTGCGGCATTGGCTTTGCTCCATGAATTTCCAGTGTAAAACTCCTTGGTAGCAGAACCGGAGCCATTTTTCCTGCCTCAGCGTTCTGGCCTGCCCCACCAATGGACAGGCGCTGAGAACCCCCCCCCCCCTGCAGTGAGAAAAAATGAAGGGAGAAACCTTGATTTTCAGAAAGGAGGGAGAAACCTTGGACAGAAAAGCGGTGTGTGCAGGCGCTATGAACGGGAGGGCAGCAGTTTTCTTGCACACGCAAGGATTTTAGATTTACATTTTAGACTGGGGGTGGGGGGGCAGCGATTCCGTCACACCCACAAGGATTTTAGACAGTGGGGCTGAGAGCGCCAATCCTCAGCGTCTGTTTTGTGTTCAGAGTCATTTAAAACTAGAATAGTGAATGTAAGTGAGGGGGATGGGGGGAGATTCAGCCAATCAGAACGCAGAAAACGGAGGTTGTCCATGCGAGTAAGGAAGACATTGCGGAAGAGCTCACGGTGCAAATGGAGAAGCACCGGGCACATGAAAAAACATTTCGGGCATAACGTGCCGGTCCTGCCACGAATCCCACAAAGAACCAAGTAGCAGTGCAGAGTCAACAGCAGGCCAAAAAGCATCGAGGTAGGCATGCTCCCAGATTTACCACGGGGCATTTTGACTGTGACAAGTTGGCCGTTATGTCAGGCCTCTTGTGGCTGCTTTTCAAATAGCTATCATACCTCTGCTAGTGTGAATTGTGACTTCACCACTATATAAGCAGGTAAAGCATAAGTTATCACCATTCAACAGCTTTATGTTTCCCTTCCCTCTTCTTTTAAAGTCAGTACTAATCACAACTCAAGCTGGGTTGTTCTTGAACACTAAAAGGCTTGTTGTCTAATGACCCGGGGAGGAAATCATCAAAGTGCTGACAGGGGATTGTACCTGTCATAATGGCAAACTCTGAAGGAACTGGAACTGCTGTGCCGGCACTTATTTTTTTTTTTTTTATTTATTAAACTTTTATACCGCCCCATCCTCTAGGTCAACTTAGACAACATAACTGGCAATTATCCTAAACTAGGAGATAACCTTTCATCAGAGCTCATTAAAAACCTTTGAGTGCTTGTTTAAAGAGTCTTTTAAACTCGCAATTCTTCCTTGCAGATGGTTTCAGTTTATACATTTAAAAATTGTGAAGGGGAAGGCAGAGCAACAAGAGATTTCAGTTAAAGAAATGGATAAAATTTGGCTGGTTTGAAATTTCCTAACAACTAATGAGCCATAGACACCAGTGACAAGAGACCAAGAATTGGTAAACAATTAGAGAGCAATTAATTACATAGAAGCACCTTTTAAATTTAAGATGCCAATTTGTTTCAAACATTGGGAGACTAGATTATAAACGCAAGTTATTGGCTATGAAAAATAACCCTGTTTATCTCTATAGCTGCATGGCATTTTTCTTCTTTCTTTACCTGTTGTTGGAGAGATCTTTATGAGTGGCAGTACTCATGATCTTTAAAAAAATGTATTCTCTGTATCTTGAATGATGCATATGCCATGTCTGCAAACTTAAAACTGTATGTTCTATATGTGACCTTGGAAGGATTTTCCCATTGACTTCTGCAATGACTATAACATTTGTTCTTTTACTCCTGAAACTGTAATCATAAACCACATTTTCAGATTTCAGAAGCAGTCATAAAAATCTAAGTTCCAAAAACTTGTGCAATTACATTTTGGACTTTTTAAGGGGAGGCAATATTTTAAGTGTTCTTAAGGAGCCAAATTCATTTTCAGGAACTGGAATGAATCTCCAATGAATGCCTAATAGGAGAATGATTACATTTTAAATGGTAGGCATTTCTAGATCTGCACAGAACTTAAGCTATGACATTGTAAGAGGACAAAATGACTTTATCATACTGGAATAGTTTTTAAAAAGTTTGTTTGGAGCTGGCTGTACATATTGAAAAATCAGAGATATTTGGGGTGTAGGGCAATCATTTGGAGTTTTAAACAATATTTATTAAAGGATTACTAAGTTGAATTTTAAGTCAACAGGACAGAAATGTAACCATTTGTTTTAATGGGGATAAATGAAATTATTCTGTCTAGTCATTCTGTCTTGTATATGAGAGAGAAACTATGAGCATGTTCATTATTTACTGTTCTTGCCCAACAAGATAGCAGTGGGATAGAAAACATTAGAACTTATTTCCCTCGGTTTGATACTTTATCCTGCTGTATGAGCAATAGGCAATTAGCAAGTTTGCCTTTTTCTTGATTTCAGTCCTAATTGATTCTTCCCTACTGTGAGGGGTATTCTATTGTGGTGCCCTGGGGCCTGTGGCTCTGCCCCGATACTTTGCCTCACCTGGTAGAGTCTGTCTTGTGGTCTCAGAGCCGAAGGTTATTTTCTCTGGAGAAGAATGGCTCGGATGGTTGCCCTGACTCGAGAGCTAGCCTGTCAACTTCCCTTCTCCCTGGCCATCAGGATCCTCCACCTTTTATCCCACAGGCTTCCTTTTCACCACCACCACCCAACTTCCAACCCGCGTTCAGGCCCCGAGGCCGGGGTCTTCTCCTTGCTATGCTTTTAAGGCTGTTACTTCCTCTCAGCCATTCTTTGCCAACTGTGGCTTGGAGAGGTGGCCTAGGAGGCAAAGGGGCTGCAGTTATGTTTCATCCCCCACCCAACAGTCATGGCTTTAGTCTAGTCACAGCTCACCTCATGCTCCCTGCTCAGGCCATCACTTGACGAACCCATCCTTCCACCGCTGAACTCCAAAGGCTCTCAGTCCCTGCCTGCTACATCAGGCCCAGGGCCATCTTCCTTGCCCCCAACCATGTTGCCAGCCTCTGCCGAGGTTGGGGGGCTTGGAGGGGACAGGGGGCAGAGTTTGGTACCATGGCTCCTGCGGTCCCCAGATATCTATGTGAAACATCTGAACCATGATAGAAAGGAATAATCAGTGTGTTGGAATAGTACTCTTCTATTTTTGTTAAATCAATAACAGGTTCCCTTTCCATCTTTCTGTCATTTACATTTTCCTGCTTCCAAAACAATTCCTGAAAATGGGATTTCCAGAGCTTCTCATTCTGTGCTATTTATTTATTTATTTGGTACATTCAAATCCTGCAAGCTCTATAAAGACTGAAAAACACACTTTGAAAATGGTCCTCCACAGTCTGTCTGAAATTGTGATTTTGTATGCAAATGCTGCTCAATGAAGACAGTCTACCTGCCAAAGATTTACATCAACCGACATGTTCATATGAAGTCACTGTGTTTGTTATTTGGCTAACAATTACCATGCACTGCATTAGCTTCCTAAATCAGGAGATATGATGAACAAGTTCAGGAAGAAATGTTAATAGTTGTGCTTACAGTGTATTAGACAGGATGTTGACTAGTCAGCTTTTGTGAATTCTAGTAATTATATTTCAGCCAGAGAAAAGGCACTTTCACCTTGTCATCACCAACCTTGCCTTTCTCAGTGTCGACTTGTGTTATATGAGGGGGTCTATTCGGGCTGCAGTGCCATAAAACTCTTCACTGCAGCATATTGACAGCCCTTGATTTAATTGGCTCCTCACCAAGAGACATACTTTAGCACTCCTGCATCAAACTGCAGAAGGTATGTCTGCATCTCTCTGTTCTGCATGCACAACTTACTCGGGATTTTCTTGACAGTCAATCCCCAATCATTTAAATCGACTTGGGAAAATAGTTCCACATGCATGCCTTTTCCTATGAATCCCTTCTGCTGTGGAGCTGATATATTTCTTTAGCACATGGCCAGATTTAAAGGAATATCCAGCAACTGTCCTCCCCTCCCTTGCATGGCACCCCTCACTTCCTCCCCTCCCTCCCTCCCCTTCCCTTGCATGCCACCCATCTCCCTCTCTCCCCTTTCCCTCCCTCTGCTAGGGTGGGTGGGTCATGTCCTGATGCTGGGCCCCCTCCCTCCCCTCCCTTGCATGCTACCCCTCACTTCCTCCCCTCTCTCACTCCCCTTCCCTTGCATGCCACCTGTCTCCCTCTCTCCCCTCCCTCTCAGTACAGTTGCTGGATATTCCTTTAAATCTGGCCATGTGCTAAAGAAATATATCAGCTCCACAGCAGAAGGGATTCATAGGAAAAGGCATGCATGTGGGTGGGTGGGCCATTTCCAGCAACTGTACTTCCATTAGGGTGGGTGGGCCATTTCCAGATGCCGGATCCCCTCCCCCTCCTTCTCCCTCCCTTGCATGCCACCCCTCCCCCCTCCCCCTCCTTCCATTAGGGTGGGTGGGCCATGTCCAGATGCTGGGTCCCCTCCCCCTCCCTCCCTTGCATGCCACCCCTCCCCCTCCTTCCATTAGGGTGGGTGGGCCATGTCCAGATGCCGGGTCCCCTCCCCCTCCCTCCCTTGCATGCCACCCCTCCCCCTCCTTCAAATTTAGAGATTTACGTTGGGCCCATGTCCAGATCACCCAGATCCTCCCCTCCCTCCCCTTTGCATGCCACCTCCCCGCCTCCTTCCATTGAGATGTGGGTGGGCCATGTCCAGATGCCGGGTCCCCTCCCCCTCCCTCCCTTGCATGCTACCCCTCCCCCTCCCCCTCCCTCCATTAGAGTGGGTGGGCCATGTCCAAATGCCGGCCCCTCCCCCTCCCTTGCATGCCACTCCTCACTCCCTCACCCCTCCCCTTCCCTTGCATGCCACCCATGTTGCTTCCCTTGCATGCCACTGATTGCGTCACTGGTGGCATCACAGCACCAACCCCCCTTTCTAAATTTTTTGCACATAGACTCTAGCGCTACTTTGGAGAAACTCTAGAAACATTTCCTCTTCTATCAAAGCTGTTTATCACTGGTGATGATTCTCTGTTTACTGATTGGACTATCAGCACACATGCAGAATGGTCAGAGAAGAGAACGCTCCACAAAATGCCTCCTAACTGTGTATTAGCTGGAACCATTTTAAATAATATGTGAAGCAAAACTCTTTCAACAAGTATAAGCAATTAACAAAAGCAATTATCCTACAGAGCAGCTACTGCAAGCTGCTCTTCTTACCACCACCATTTTTTGTCCTTTTTTAAGGATACGTTTAGCAATAGAATGCTGAGGGGAAGGCACTTGTGGAAGAATCAGGGAACAGAATGCTAAAGAAAATGGTTCCTGAGCTGGCATTAACTGGTGCCACAGCCATTTTAAATACTATGTGAAGGCAACCCTAATGGCAATAGTCCTCCAAATATTGGAGGTAGATTCTGTAGAGATCCTATTTTATTGCTTTGACTATCATTGGCCAAACCAAACCATGATAGGCATGCATGCTCAAACACATGAATCATTCCAGTCATGCTAGGACCTCCCTAACAAAGGGCTTATCCAGTTTTACCTGCCCTTTTGCTGGCTCCTGCCCTCCCCATCAGCAGGGAGGCCACGGAGGGCAGGAGCCCAGAGCACCCACTTTGCGGGGGGGGGGGGGCTCCCAGCTGTGCAGCAGGGCCTGATCTTGCAATCCCCCGGAAGGGGAGAGGCCTCTTGGCCTGCAGCTGGGCCCAGCCTCAGGTGCCAGCAAGAGGTGCCCCAGCACACAGGGAGTCCCAGCGCCGGCTGGGTCACCACGACATGGAAGAGGACAGCCCCCCCCCCACACACATGACTGAGAGGCGTGCGCCCAGGGACATGGGTTACCTCATGTCCCTATAGGCAGTATGCCCCGGCATCCATCATCTCATTCTAAGGCTTTGGAAAGGCAAGATCTATTGCTGAAGCTCATTAATCTTCTCATCAGTGCACTGCTTTTCTGCTTGTTGGCAGGAGAGAACAAAGAAATCCCCACCTGTTTTAACTGGCTTAAACAGAGGTGGATGTGTAACATTAATTATATATCAAACTGTACAATGGAGAGCAGGAAAACATTAATTTATGACTGGGTGTGTTACATCTATAAATGGGTTCATTACAATATGAACTTGAATTTGTGACCTACAGAAAGCCCACGTTTCACTTTGGTGTCCTTAGTTTAGCAGTCCATTAGTGCCATTCTAAGCTGGGTTACACTCTTCTAGTAGACTTAGAGTGGTGGAACTCCACTTACAATTGCACCATATATGTCACAACACAGAGAAATTGTGAAAGCCTGGATGATTAGAAGTACCAAGGGAGTGCAGTTAGATTCCTGGTGCATTTTCCACTGGAGTGCAAGTCTGCTAGAAAAAATTAATTAGTTCAGGGGTTAAACACTCAGCTGAGACATATTAATTTCCAGGAATTCAGAGTTTATTGATAAGATCACTTGTACACAAGGCTGGTGGAGATTCATTAGACAGAACACCAACGAAGGAGCTGAGCTGTACTAGATAAAAGTCTCTGTGTTCCGTACTAATACATTTAGTACTCCTTGGCCCAGTAGAGACTTCGAAAAAAATAGTAAAGAAATTCTCTCTTTCCCACCCCAGATTTTCCCCAAATTTTATCTGTTTAGTACAAACTGTTTAGAGATCAATTTTCCTTTCTGTTTTTAACTTTTAAATTTTTGCTCCAGCCCAAGTCTTTGGGAGAGGGTCAAGAAATTAAAATAAGTAAAACATTTAATAGTCAGAACCCCAAGAAATGTGTGTGTGTGTGTAAAGTGCTGCCAAGCCACAAGCAACTTGGGGTGATCCCACAGGATTTTCAAGACAAGTGTTTAAGCAGAGGTGGTTTGCCAGTGCCTTCCTATACAAAATCTTACATGGTGGTCACCCATCCAAGTACTGATCCATCCAGCTGAGTTTCTGAGATCTGACAAGATCTGCCATATACTCTGCCATTCCACATACCATCCCCAGGAATATTCAATTTAAATTGATTTTAGTAGAACTTAAGTGTATTTTATATTTTCAAGGTATCATCTGACTGTTCTGAATAAAAAACCCTTTCTGCATAAAAACCACTCCATTAACTTCAATAAGGAAATAATTCACCACTGGAAAGGAATGTGGGTATAGAATTCCCATCTGCTGTGAATAGAGAAGCCATTGCATTGAGGCTGAACTCTATGGCAACATCAGAGCTTTCTTATGGTAAATTGTTGGATTAAGATGGATGGACACCATTTCAAAAGCTCCATGGCATTAGACAGCATTTCAGAGAAAGCTTTTCTGCTGTAGCTGCAAATCGTCTATTGCGTATCGTTATGTGCTACTAGCAGAGGCATCACTGAAACCCAACCCCCAACCATAACTATTTCTATACTATTTCAGTCACACAGAGATTCATAATGGAACAGAAAACTGACACAGTGGAAGATCACAACACCATCAGAACATGACAATGGCTTTGCTGGCTCAGACAGAAGCCCACCTAATCCAGTAACTGATTTCATACAATGGTGGTTCAGATGTCCCTGAGGACCATAGTGGTGGTTGTGCCCTGTTGCCCCCTTCACCTGGAAGTCAGATGAATAGTGCTTTGAGATTTTGTTGTCCTGGGTTCAAAATGCTTTCTTTGTATTTAACTTTCCCAAGGCATTACTTCTTGCCCACGTCCTCTCCCCTTTCCTTCATTATCTTTTTTTCCCCTCACAGAAACACAGTTGCAATGCATTTAGTGGGGATTAGGGTAGAGAAACAGAGAAACCATAATATGTTCCTTTATGTTTCAAGCTATAGATTAATTGGGGGGGGGGGGGGGAGAGAGACTGGCTTTAGTATGGGTTTGTGTATGTGAATGTACTAACAGTGATATTAAGAAAAGGCATAACTCCAAAGAAAATTATACTATGCCAGAAGGAAATGTATGTCAAGCATACAAAGTGTATTTCCCAAGAAAAGAAAAGTAAATGAGCCATGACTGAAATAGGGACGGAATAAAACTATGGGTAGACTTTGGCTGCTGATTTCCATGTGGCAAGAGACATTAGGGGAACTTTTGCAGCACTAGGCATGCTACACTAGGAATGTAGATTCCAAAGTTACAGTGGACAGTTGAGGAACAGCTGGTCTGAGTCCATCAAGTTCAGTGTCAAGAGAAATGCTTTCCTTGAAAGCTAAAAACCTAGAAAAAAGTTTTGTCTCCTTTCATGAGTTGCTAATGTTCAAATGTACCAGTGCCATTCATTCAGTGAGTGTTCATCTGCTCAAGGTTACAGTGTGCCTTTTAGATGGATGGGAATTGTAGTCCACAAACATCTGAAGCGCCAGAGTTGGACACCCCTGGCCAGAGTTGGACACCATAAATCCATATTTAGTGTTAACTAATTACCTTTCTCTTGATTCTTTTCTTATCCTCCACTCTGCATGCATGGAACTTTGCACATGCACTCAAAACATCTAGTGCCTTTTCCAGTGAGAGTCTACTGTAGTATGTAGAAGCTAGCCTTAATTATTTTCTGCTGGTATAACTGTTTGCACCTTGATGCATTTTATTGTTATTTTAAGTTTGTATTTCTGTAGTTTTACTTTATTAATTTTTTAATGATTTTTTGGCATCTTTGAGTTTCTGGTTCAGAGCCTACGGTGCTCAGAGTTGCAACCACCCCAAGGACTGGGTTTGGTCCTTGAAATAAAATGGACTCATTGGGGAGGGACACATACTGAATTGAGTTCCTACTTTGAGCCAATGAATAAATTTAATTTGAATATAAAAGAACACATCAATGATAATATATGGAAATGCAAGGCAAAGAGTCATTGATAACAAGGTCAATTTTAATATTGTAGCTAGAGAGATCTTTTGATGCAAATCTGAATCCTTTTCAAATTCTAGAACCACTTCCCTCTGCCTCTGACTTTTATAGTAATTTAACATTGCAATTCAGCTTGTGATTATTGTGCCACCTGTGAAGAGTTCTATCTGAAATGCATTTGCAGTCCTCCATCCAATTTTTTAAATATACAGCCGTACAAGTTTTCATGATTTTAAAGGATATCTCCTTCCTAACGAAGCAACACTCCATTACAGCAAATTATAGTCAAAGTCCAAACTCACTTCTTTTTTTGCCTTAGGCCGTTTATGCACGGCCTCCGGTCGCCCCCACGCCGGCGAGAGTTTCGCCGGCGTGGGGGCGGGAGCCTGCTCGCACGGAAGCGTGCGAGCAGGCGAGGGGGAGGCCGGCAGAAGGCAGGCGGCTCCGCACGGAGCCGCCTGTTCCCCCTCCTCCCTCCCACTTACCGTGTCGTCCTCGTCGCCTGCGGGGCGTCGCAGCCCCGCCCACGCTGCCCTCCGACCCCTGGAGGTCGGAGGACAGTGTGGGCGGGGTTGCGACGCCCCGCAGGCGACGAGGACGACACGGTAAGTGGGAGGGAGGAGGGGGAACAGCGTCTTCCCTGCGGCGCGGTTCGCACCGCGCCGCAGGGAAGACGCTCCCTCCCCAACAACAACCCTTTAAAGGGTTGTTGTTTAGGGCGGCCTGAGGCCGCCCTGCGGGGAGGGAAGCGCATTCAGGTCGCCTGTGCGAACGGCGGCCTGGGGGCGGCGTTTTTACCGCCCCCAGGCCGTCGTATTTGGGCCGTGCAGAAACGGCCTTAGTAACATCAGTTTTCACAGCTACAGGTTTGGTCTGCACAACTCTTGAGAAGAGGAGAATGTGGGAGGGCTGGGAGCACAACAAGGCTGCTTCTACATGGGGCTGGTTTCTTGTTCTGCTATCAGTGCATTGCAAATGCAAAGTCATGGGCAGCGATGATAGCAATAACCTCCCTCCACCCATTCCAGTTGGATTTTGGCCAGGTTTTTATGGAAATCAGCAGGAGTATAGATATAGAGTATAGCAATACAGCTACTACTGATTAAGACATGTTCAGCTACATGCCTGTAGGTGGCGGGGAAATGGTACTATCCACTCCCACCCCCCTCCCCCAAACCTGCTTTGCGTATATTCTTCTTAGAAAGATTGTACCAGATCACATTTGGGGGACCCTGCAGTCGAGCCAAAGAAAATTCAGAAAGGTGATTTACCAATTACAGTGTTGTGGGGAAGCCTCTAAAAGGACCACTGGAGTTTTAGGGGGAACAGAGGGAGAAACCTTCATATGGAAGCAAAAGAAAAAGGATTGTAGCTACTCTCCTATTGCTAGCAGTTTTCCCACCAAAGGCACTTTTTGAACCCACTGTATAATTAAATATACAAATGATTGCTATGCTTGACCGAGAATAAGAGAAATAGCAGAACTGTGTTGAATTTCAAGTGCAAAAAGTAGACTTTCAGTGGGTCTTTGTTCTCTGTCGATGACGCCTATCTCAACTATCTTCACTATGACCCTGTGAGATAAATTAAGCTGAAAGAAAACAACCGGCTAACATCATCCTGTGTGCTTCACTGGGAATTTGCATCCAGGTCTTGCCACTCACAGTATATCCACTCACAGTATAACCATCGCTTTAGCCAATGGCTCTCATTTCTGCCTTATATGTCAAGGCAAGGGAGGTGGGAGTGAAAACCAGATAAATGAGAAAGTACATCGGTATACTGAAAAAATGACTGCCCTTAAGGGTTGCCTCACCTGCCCTTCCTGTTAACTGGCATGTTGTCATTCAGCAATTTACAGTGCAATTCTTAGGAGAGTAACTCCAGATAAGCCTATTCATTTTAATGGGTTTAGACTGGAGCAATCTCCTTAGGATTGTGCTGTTAGTCTTGCATCTAAACTTTTCCTATTTTGTTTGAGATGATGAATGTTTTACCTGTGGTGGCTGCTTCACACATGCAAATAACCTCCTGCTGCTGCAGTTATTGAGTAGCAGACATTCTGAGCTCATTCCCAAATGAAGGACAAATTCAAGATAATAGGAAAGTGCAGGTTTATTCTATAAAAGGATTACTTGACATCAGTGTAGTGAGCTGCACAACCACCTGATCTTGCTTCAAACAGCAACTCTGGGTGCATATATGCTGGATTTCTTGTATCACTAGGAAAAGGGACTGGTAGGTAGGTACTGGTTAGATTTGCTGTGTGGCAAAGAAATACTTGCAGTGTTATTACATGGATCCCCTGTGTCCCATTATGCTGTTCTCTCTTCATGAAGTGCACCTACTTTTAAATAAGTCATTTCTGTCTGGAAGTTGCATTACTGCCACAAACTTTGTTGATCTCCTGGGGAAAATTTTCTTGCCTTCCATTTTCTTTGTTTTGACTATGTAAGATTGAGAGAAACCCCTGAAACCTCTATATAACCTAAATGCATTCATCATTAATGTGCTCTAGAGGAGGCTGAGAAAGCTCCAGTATCTACCATGATTTTTGCTGATATATGGGAACCTGAGAATCTTCATAAACGACTTTTTAAAGCGAACTGAAGAGGAGACATTTTAAACTCACTGTAATTTATTATTGAGATGCTGCCAACAGCATGCTATACACCCTATGCAGCTCTGAGGACAAAAATACAATTAATTTGTTTCTGAAGCGAGGAGACAGGTGTTCTCTAAGGTTGCAGATTCTGTGAGGTTCAGATTAATCTCTGGGAGTCACTTAGCTGTAGTGAAGAAATTATCCCACCAGAGTTAACTAGAATTTTAGCTTCAGTACCAGATCAAAATGTCACCTTCAATAGCACTGCAGATTCTGTTGTCACATTGGATAGGGTGTGTGTGTGTGGGGGGGGAATTCTGGCAAAGACCTCCTATGTAGGAAAGGTGACATAAAAAGAGGAAACCCTTTCATCTAAGCTCTTTTTTTACATCACATGATGTCCACTTGTGCATGAATTGCGATCAAATAGCAAAGTGTTTCCATTGCCCATTTAAAGTGATTCTGAATGTAAATATAACATAAATGTAAATATTACCTACACATGCAAAATGCACAGATCAAGGAGTAGAGTTCAGCCTAGCCTTCTCTGTGACATGCTATTTTCCTATGAGTACAAGAAACTATTTTGCGGGTAGCATTCAAACATGCAACACAACCTGCAGCCTAAAGTTCAGGAAGAGCTTTATCCCTCAGTTCTTCTAAATGGTCAAACTGGCCTTGTCCCTTAAAACAACTGGCACACTTACCCTAAGTACTTAAGTCAGTTTATCTGCCTCTGACATCAATGTTCTAACCCAGTGGTGGTGAACCTTTTCAAGACCGAGTGCCCAAACTGCAACCCAAAACCCACTTATTTATCGCAAAGTGCCAACACGGCAATTTCACCTGAAAATTTTAGTTTAGAAAAAAAAGGTTGGCTCTATGGTGTGCGTTACTCGGGAGTAAGCTTAGTGGTAGTCGGCGGCTTTGCTTTGAAGCAACTGTGCAGCTCTTCCAACATGTGAATCACGACCCTAAGAGGGTTTACTCAGAAGCAAACCCCATTGCCAGCAACCGAGCTTACTCCCAGGTAAAGGATCGCGCTTTAGTTCTTCGCATGAAAATCAGTGGGGTTTAACAGCACTTGACAGGGTTACCTATACTGCTTCCCCAAAACTAGGTCTTACGTTTAATGCTAATAATTGAGCCCAGCTGCCCAGGCCAGCCTAGATGTGTGTTTGTGGAAGGTGGGGGCGACTCTGTTTGTGCGTGCCCACAGAGAGGGCTCTGAGTGCCACCTGTGGCACCCGTGCCATAGGTTCACCACCACTGTTCTAACCCTTCAGTGCTAGTGTAATGCCATGTCTTGAGATCTTTGCCCAGAGATAACAAGAGGGGCTCTCCATTCTCCTTTCAGCTGCTCCTGTCCAACCTTTCAAAACACGACACTACACCAGCATCGCAGGGTCAGCACATTGATGCCTCAGGCAGATATGTTGGCATGAATAATGAGGGTAGGTGGGTAGAAGAATCAGTCAATAAAATAGATGAGGACCAAGTAGCACATTTTGGGTAGAAAGTCTTAGGATCAAGCTGTTTGTTGCAGCAGCTGTGAAAAAACAATAATAATGCAGGAAGTTGTATATAAAGTTAGATGGGAAAGAACAATGAATGTTGTGATGCTGTGCAGGTCTAAGGTATCTACTTTCAGTGCAACAGTGAGTCTGCTCGCAGAAGACATACCCCCCTTTTTTTCTTAGGTGGACTTTGTAACGTGATAGACAGCTTCAGCCCATATTCAGGCTTTGATCTTTTTCACTGGGAATGTAAAAAATTAATCTGATAATTTCTCTTTGTTGGAATCCTTCGTTCATACTAGATAACGAGAACGAATGCTGTTGCTTTAATCACTGCCCTTCAGCCAAATTCTTCCTCCTATTTACATTTATTACATTTGAAGTGATTTTGCAGGAGAATATCATGTGTGTAATTGGAAGATGACTTTAATTATTTATATGTTGCTGTTTGCCTGGTGTTTAAACATCTCTTAATAGCAGGCTGTATAACATTACAGGGCTAAAGCATTTTGAGAAAGAAATGCTGAATAGTAACAAATTATAACTGACCTCACAATCAAGTTCAAATCTATTTTTAAGCTACTTAATATAAGGATAATCCTCTGCATACACATCAAATGCAAGCACGCCATTGCTTGTGAGAAGCATCCTAGGAGAGATTAGTTCCAGTAGGGGGGAAACAAGACAAGAATCCTCTCTTTATAGTCTTTTTTTCCCTTCTGGGATTGAGTTGTCTGGGGAGAAGTAGGATGTGTTTGATTGGGTTTTTCAGTGTTGCAATCCAATCCAAATTGCAACCACCACCACCGCCCCCTGGCTACTTTGTAAAGGACAAGAAATACAGCAGGAAAGGAGTCAACAGCAGGGAGGAGGGCAAGGGGTAAGCATGCAAAGCAGTCCAAGGGAGTGGGGGGTGAGACTAGGTGGGCTGGCTGCTGGTGGAGGGAAGAGGTTTGGGGCAAAACTGTGCCCACTGGTAAATCTGTCCCACTCTGGCAGTGAAGTAAAATTAAAATTGTGCTCTAAGTGGAGTTGCTTGCCACAGAGAGAGTGGAAAGTGAAAGCTGAGCTAGAGGAAATACATCTGTACCAGAAATCTTGCCATGGCGGACATTTGCCTCCACCATGCAGCAAACAGCTTGTGAGAAATTGGCCTTAGACTTTGGAGTAAACATCCCTCTTTGGGGAAATTGAAAGGGTGGTTTCAGCAGCTGGAAATGCATATGAATACAATATTCGTAGAAACAGGCTAAACTCTGTGTGTGTGCGTGACAGAGAGAGAGAGAGAGAGAATGAAATGCCGAATGTTTGGAGCTTCACCACTAGTATAGCCACAGCTGAGGGCACTCATGAATAATATTCAATCACTGCCCATAAGAGGCAACCAAAGGAATATGCGGTTGGTATTTGAGCTCACACTCCACCTCACACCTGATTTACTTACTAAAGCAGGTGTGATCAAGAGAGGAAAGCCAGCATGCCAATATAGCATGCTGCAAGAATGTCTTCGTCAGTGTCATTGAAGCTAGTTACAGGCTCAGGCTATTGAATGCTTTGCTGATTTGCCAAACTAGATAGCCTCACCACAAAAACAGCCTAATTACTAATCTGATAGCTGTTGTTCAGGCTTGCAAATTGTTTATCTCAGAGCCAAACTACATGTTATGGCAGACACGGGTCCAACCTGTGGCTGCCAACACCTTTTTTAGAGGAAAATTAATCTGATCGGGCCAGTTGAACAGCAGCAACAAGCAATCTTATTTCCATCCTCTGTGGCTTTTGAAGTGTCCAAGCAGACCCTCCATGGGTATATTGGCATTTGAAAAGGCATGAGGGGTGGGGGGTGGGGGGCGCCATAACAGCAAGATTGTCTGGTGGCACCATAACATGGGCTTGATCAAGACTGGGCCCTCACAGCCATTTTTAAATGGCTAAATTTTCTTCTAAAATTGTATCAGCAGCCACAGTTGGACCTCTGTCTGCCATAATGTAGTTTGCCCTTACACTGCAGTCCTCAGCAATACCTGACTAAGCCTATTGACTTCAATGGCCATAGAAGGGTGTGGTTCTGATTAGCATTCCAATGCTATTGCCTATAATTATGCAGCTGCCAAAGGGTGATGCTTTAGTGCTCTGACATCTTTGGCAACATAAAAGTCTATTTGGGGATATTCCTTTGGAACTGAGAGAATAATGGTGGGCTTCCCTTAACTGGGTTCAAAATAGTGTGGTAAAATGAGATGTTGGGGTGGGGATGAGCTACAAAAGAATCAGAACCCAAAGTGAGGCCTAATGTATTGTGAAGAGATGAGGTTACAAGCAAAATTGTATTATAAAATGTTTTAAACTATGCCAAGGACCTGATGTTAGAAAACAGGATATCCATTGACCTGTAGTCAGTATGGTGTAGTGGTTAAGAGCAGGAGGACTCCAATCTGGAGAACTGGATTTGATTCTACATTCCTGCTGGGGGACCTTGGGCTAGTCACAGTTTTCTCAGAACTCTCCCAGCCCTACCTACCTCACAAGGTGTCTGTTGTGGGCAGAAGAAAGGAAAAGAGTTTGGAAACCCCTTTGAGTCTCCTTACAGGAGAGAAAGGGGGGGATATAAATCCAAAGTACTACTACTATTCTTCTTTGCATATGCACTACTAGCAAATTATTTTAAAACATTATTTTGCTTTCATTTAAAAATGAGATAAGGAGATTTGATATGGAATATTAATATACTATTTTAATGATCACTTTTCAGTTAATAATAAAAATATTTTCAAGCTCATCTCATTACTGTAGCCATTAATTAAACTGGATATTTCCCCAAAAGCCATCTAAATTTTCTTTTTAAAAAATTGTTTAAACATCTGCCACTCAGTAGACATTTCACTCATTAAATGCCATATGTCTTATCCTTTCTGGGAGCACATAAATATTTTGTTTTTTGCAAGCAAACATGTATTTATATTCAGCTGGGTGGGGGGCTATTCTACACATGGGATTTTTGTCAGTTTTGGTCCCAAACTACTTTAATTTTTTTTTCTTTTCCACATGTGTTTTGTCCCCAAAAGAAAGAGCTTCAATTTTTCCTAAGCTTCTCTCCAGCTTTTTAACAAGCTCTTTTATCAGAGGTTTTTTCTCAAGTTGATTCTGAGTCAGCTTCACTCAACATGTGCACATGCTCCGTCCTCCGTTGAGGGTTTTTTTGTCACCAATTGCTGCCCACCTACCTCTACGTGCAACCTGTCCAATTGGTTCCCTGCCTCCTTCCCACCTTTCTGCCTCTTTCCGCCTGGGGCTTCCTTGTTCTTTTAAAAAAAAGTGCAAGATTGGCTATCAAATGCTGACGAATCTGCTTACATGCAGCAAGGCTCTTCTGGCACTGGCTTAGCGAGTGAGTGGAGGGGGCTTGAGCCCCAGGTGCCACATCGTGGGGGTGCATTGTAGGGGTGTCTCCCTCACAATTGCACCTGCCCTGAACTCCCTGTGGAGTTTGGAGCAGGGGTGCAATTGGACATTGGTGAGCTCTCCAAGCTCCAAACTCCATCTGGCTCGCCCTACCCAACCCCAATCTCCACATGGAGTTTGGGGGTGGGGCCAGCTGGCCCCAAACAATCTCCACATGGAGACTGGGGGTGAGGCAGGCCCATATGATGCTGGCTTCAGCTCGCCCACGTGCAGCTTTAAACTGCAGGCTGGAAGCTGGATCAAAGTATGTCTGAGGCCAGAGTCAGACTGAGCACCAAGGGTTGACTAGCTTTATACTGTTGGCTTCACCACCTCCACCCCTTCAAGCTTCATATGACTTCTATTTATTTATTCATTCATTTCCCACTTTCGTCCTCAATGGGAACTCAAAGTGATTTTCAGCTTTCTCCCCTTCTCTATTTTGTCTATATTGAGCCAATATGTAGATAGCTAGAACAAAACATGGCTGACTCAAATGATCATTAGTGACAATTCAAGGATGATATTTTGAAATTAACTTAACACATGTTAACTTGTCAATAAATAGGTGCAAATTTCTCAAAACATTCAGATTTGCTTTGCTCTGATCTCAAACCAATGGGTTGATAGTTGATAGCTGTATTTCTGTACCAAGTGAATCCAATACTGCCACCTACTGTTTTTCAGCAACATGAACATTTTTCTAGTGATTTAGAGGGTAGCTTGTGGGTCTGCAGTAAAGCGGCTAGATTTGAGTCCAGTAGCAACCTAGTACAGACCAACAAGAGTTTTAGGATATAAGTTTTTGTTGGCCTCAAAGGTGCTACTGGATTTGAATCTTACTATTTTTTTTTTTAAGAATATACAGTTTCGTAGGAATACTTGGAAGGTTAATAATAAGCAAGGCATGTGTCTTTTCCTCCTGTGTACACGCACTACAGGGAGCAAGGTGTACTTCTAGTATACCTGCTTTAATGTGTCAAATAGCCTTTAGGAGGTTTGACTTTTCTTTAATTAGGTGTTTATGTAAGTGTATGGGAAACTGTGAGCTATATCAAAAAGGTCCTCTGAAGATGCCAGCCAAGGATGCAGGCGAAACGCAAGGAGAAAATGCTACTGGAATACGGCCATACAGCCCCGGAAACCACACAACACCCCTATATCAAAAAGAACAGTTTTCCTCAACAGAAATGTACAGTTGATATGGCAGAAATCTTGACTCGAGGTAAAGATCCACAGAAACTATGATGTTAAAAAAAAACCTACCCTTAAGGAACCTACTGTCTTTGTATCAGATACTGCATGAATTGATCACAAAGTTTAAAAGAACAGTGATTGCTCAATATATCAGTGTGAGAAACTATGTGTGTAAAGTGCCATTGAGTTGCCGCTGACTTACAGCAACTCAGTAGAGTTTTCAAGGCAAGAGACTAACAAAGGTGTTTGCCAATGCCTTCCTCCACATAGTGATACTGATATTCAGAGGAGTACCAGGGGTAAATGACGCTGGGAGACAAATTGTTTCCAGGATGCCCCCAGGCTCTGCCCCCTCCCCTCCCCCAGGCTCTGCCCCCCACTCCACCCCCACTGCCCTCAACCCCACCCATGTCACCATGGACATGGGCAAGGTCTAGGGTGCCCAGCTCCCCCCCCCCCCGACTCCCTGCCGACAGCCTGCAGTCTCTTCTGACCTCCCCTCCGGGCAGGGCAGAAGAGACTGCAGTCCCGGCCTCGGAGACCTTCTTTTATAAGCACTGAGGCTGGGTGGTGGGGCTTGGGGAGCAGGAAGGGGTTGGACTGCCCGGAGGGGAGGTCAGAAGAGACTTCAGGCTGCCGGCTGGGAGCCCAGCCAGCAGGGGGGGAAGGGAGGGGGGAGTCCAGGGCAGGGTTGAGGGTGCTTGGAGGCAGCAGGAAGTCCTGCTGTTGCGTCATTTTTGTGTGCCTCGGACAGGCACACAAAAACGACGAGACAGCAGGACCTCCTGGTCACATGGGGGGCCGATTTTGCGCCCCCCATGTGACCAGAAGAGTGGCACCCTAGGCAGATACGCCACTGCTGATATTCCCTGGTGGTCTCCCATCCAAATACTAACTAGAGCTGACCCTGGTTAGCTTCTGAGATGTGACAAGATCAGGCTAACTTGGGCATGCAGACGAGGGTTGTCAGCATTTGACAGAGTATTTAATCTTATTTTGTACTGTATATTTTAGATAATCAACTTAGATTGGGAGAAGTGCCTTAGAAACTGAATTCTCTGACTTGACAGCATTGGCAGGCATTTACAGAGTTATGCAAATTGGTGTAGAGAAGGGGTGTTTCTCCTCATTGAGCATACAGTTCTTTGCTGAGGAACAGGGACTATTTTTATCCAGAATACCTATCCGATGAGCTGTATTGCATACTGCCTGATGTTATTGCAGATTCTTTTCTATTTCATGCAGTCTTGTTGATGCTTATGAAAGGTTTTACATACAATCTGATATACTTGTGATTCTTTATTCTTATATTATGCAGTCTTTTTGATGCAGACATAAGAATTTTTGTCCTTTTGTATTGTTGGCTGTTCTATTTTGCTCTTTATGCATTTTTCCACCTTTAATACACTTGATTTACTATCATTTCACTACCTTTGTGAGTGTGTAGTCCAGGTATAGTGGTTTCTCTTTGGATGATTCTGCATGGCTCAAGGAGCACTGGAGCACCAGCGCATATTTGTTTTTGTTGTTTTTGTTGTTGCTGCTGTTGTTCGATTTGGTAGACCACCCTACCCCTGAAAGACTCAGGGCAGTGCACAAACTAAACAAGAACAGTACATTACAACTAAGAAACAAATTGAATAAAATCCCAATGAAAACAATAACATACAATAAAACAGTAGCAGTAATATGACACCAGTGCAGCTCCAAGGCTCATCGCACACAGGTGCGCCTTTCATGGGGCATGCCGCTTAAAAAAAAAAACTTATTATCCTCTCCCTATGTAGCTCTGTTGGGACAAGCAGACACACTCCTGTGGCTCTGGCAACACCCCGGGGTTGGAGGGCAGGAAGGGATGGAGGGCAGGAGAAGAGGAGCAGCAGTGGCATAGTGGTTAAGAGCAGGTGTACTCTAATCTGGAGGAACCGGGTTTGATTCCCCACTCTGCCCCTTGAGCTGTGGAGGCTTATCTGGGGAATTCAGATTAGCCTGTGCACTCCCACACATGCCAGCTGGGTGATCTTGGGCTAGTCACAGTTCTTCTGAGCTCTCTCAGCCCCACTTACCTCACAGTTTGTTTGTTGTGAGGGGAGAAGGGAAAGGAGTTTGTAAGCCCCTTTGAGTCTTCTTGTAGAAGAGAAAGGGGGGATATAAATCCAACCCTTCTTTTTAATATATTGTCGAAGGCTTTCATGGCTGGATTCAACTGGGTCTGGAGGGTTTTTCTCTGTGATACACCTCTGAAGATGCCAGCCACAGATGCAGGCAAAACGTTAGGAACAAAATCCACCAGACCACGGCCACACAGCCCGGAAAACCCTCCAGAACCACTTCTTTTTCTTTTTTTTTCTTCGTCTTGACAGAGCTACATAGGAAGAGGAGGTAGGGTTTTTTTAAAAAGCGGCATGCTGGAAAATGGCACCTTCCATCCAGTGCTGTTTGCTAGGCACCAGGTGGAAGGCACAACTTTCTAAATGACTCACTCATTTAGCGAGTCAACAAAACACCATTTGGAGGGGAAAAGAGCAGCACTGCCTTGATTTGGAGGTAGCAGCCGTGGGAAGTTCTCCCTCCAAACGGTGTTTTTACCGGGCCAACACCAGAGATTTTGGCCCATGCAGAATCCGCCTTTGTTTATATATACTTTTCCACTGCACCTCTTTTCTGACATATTTGGGAATAAATTAGTATCAAGATCCAGAGCTGATCCAATATGCAAATGCTTAGAATGAGTCATATCAGCTGCTAGGCTATCCATGCACAAATATATTTGACTGTGAACTGCAGGTAAACATACTGGAACAAATCCTTAGGTTTGGAATATGTTACAATGATAAGAAATACAAAGCAAATGTAATGCCCTTTTTTTATTCACTGTATAAGTGATGGCAAACCTTTCAGGCTCAGTGTGTCAAAAATTCAGAAAATGCCTAACTTGACTCTGCTGGCTTGTTCCCCTCATCCTCCCACCCTGCCTTCAAAAAAAATGAGTAACAATCAGTAACATATTAATTTATTTTGAAAAATACAGTGCAATCATATGCGGTACTATGTATTATACAAAGAAATGTCACATAATTACAAAACTGACTCAGGGAGAATATTTATTGTTGTGTGTTGGTAAACACTGGCACATCACCCAAAATGTCATGATGTCGTAGGTTTGCTATCACCGCACTAAATAATGATATTCTTTTCAAGTCAGTTAAATACTAAAATTATTCGAAAAACATATGTTTTCTGTAATATGTAAGATGAACTACATGTATTGGCAGAATGAAATGTAACTGATACAGAGCTTTGTCGTGAAACCATGAAAATATCAAAATAATTTAGCTAAATCCCTCTTGCTAGACTCTAGGTGTTTAAAGGTCAGTGAACGTTGGGAAGATCCATGCCACCATGTCTCATTCAACCTTCTTGCTTTACCTTTTAAAATTATTGTTCCATATGTACAATTACAGACAGAAATGATTGTTTTCTTCAAGCTTGTCAAATAATTAGAATTCATGGTTGGGCAATGAGGCATTAACAGTAGCCCTGACATCTTTGAAAAAAGATTAGGAAATTGCACTAGATTGATAATTACCGCCTCCTTGGAATCTTCATGGTGGGATCCTGCAGGGTTTCATTTTGACTTCCTTTGATTCTTTTTGTATAAGAAGTCACTGAACAAATGTTTGAACCAAAGTGTCACAGGTTAACTGACAATACCCAGCTCCAGCTTGGATAATCTGACTCTATTTTTCCTTTCATATTTTTTATTGTGCAAACCAAAGGGAGAGGGGGCAAAACTACATTGGATGCATGCAGCAGAAGTGTTGTGCCGGCTCCTGTGCCACCAGTGCAGTGCAAAGTGGCACAGATGCCGGCGCAGAGAGTTAGCCCAATGACGGAGCAGTGTGTTGCAGCAACTAGGAAGTGTTCCTCAATGCTGCTGTTCCTGTATTGTAGGAAGTTGCACCAGTGTTCCAGGGATCATTCCTGGGGGCAGAGCCAACTTTAGTCAGTTCCCAAAGGACTTTCAGTCCACAGATACCTCCATGCCAGCACAATATTCTCCTAGTTTCCCAGAATGCTCTCTTTAATTCTTACTATGTGGTCCTCTCCCTAGTTAGCAGGGATTCTCTATAAACTACCCACCAAGTGGTTGTGGTGGGTTTTTCGGACTGTGTGGCCGTGGTCTGGTAGATCTTGTTCCTAACGTTTCGCCTGCATCTGTGACTGGCATCTTCAGAGGTGTATCACAGAGGGAAGTCTGTTTCACTGAAAACCTGGAAAACCCACCACAACCAGTTGAATCCGGCTGTGAAAGCCTTCGACAATACATTACCCACCAAGTGTTTTTAAGAAGTAGATGGATCCAGGTAGGCTTTTGCCCAGTAAGTTTTCTGATCTACACTGCGTTACTCAAGTTAAGCTGTGACAATCATTTTGTGGCTGGCTCTGCCTTCTGCAGCAGCCACAAAATGGTGGCTACAAAATAGCTGATGCAGGAGGCAGAACCAGCCACAAAATGGTGGCTACAAAATAGCTGATGCAGGAGGCAGAACCAGCCACAAAATGGCGGCTACAAAATAGCTGATGCAGGAGGCAGAACCAGCTACAAAATGGCTGCTGCAGCTTACCTTCAGCTGCACAGAAAAGATTTGGCAGCTGATGCCAAACCAACATTTTTTAAAAAAAAAACTGCACAACCAATCACATCTCTGATGGCCAATCAGAAACCTTCCTGGGCAAAAGTCCCACCTGGCCCCACCCACTTTCCAGAAACACTGGTCAGGTGCCAGGAAAGGCAACAATGGGGCTCATCTACTCACAGAGCTCCTTTCTTTCTCCAAACTCCACCATCCTCAAATCTCCACATCATTCCTTAATTTCCAGGAGCTTCCAAAACCAGAGTTGGCAGCTCTGGTTCAAGGGCTAATAGTCCTCCTAAATGCATCCTCAGAAACTGGTTTGAAAAATTATTCATTTGCTTCATGCACATTGTACATTGCAACAGGACCGGAGAAATTCTCCATATGTCCAGGAGGTGGCAGTAAGTAACAACACAGCATCAATTTTCTTAAAACAAAAGTGGCGTCTACAATTGACTACTTAATCTAATCTTCGGCAAAAGGACCAATGGTGCTGCCCAACCTTTTCTTATTATATTCTTAGATCAAGGTAAGCTGATTTGTGCTTGACATAGTGCTCAAATATCAAATACCATTGTCACTGAAAACATTGAAAAGTGATAACTAGCTATTTTAGGTTCTCTGAAATCACAGTAGGATTTGGTTACTCTTGCAAATAAACCCAGTCTACCTGGCTGGCTTTGAGGAAACAGCTTCAATGCTGCTATGTATGATGCAGCAGAGAATATTTGCCCAGACAGCTGTCTCCTCTGAGGCAGGAAAAAACTTAGAATCTATCGTCTGTTGTCTGCAACACATATTAAACTAAAAAAGCAAAAGGCACCTTTTTTCACCAACAGCTTTCAATTTTCACCTTTCTGATGCAGACTGATTGAATGACAAACTTCGACAGCTGCTTTTCTGATGTTTACATGGTTGTCAAAAGGAGTGAACAAAACAATGGTCCAGCCTGTTCACTGGAGATATGTCAAATCACAATTCATTCAAATTCAAGGAACGTATGCTGAATTCAAACAGTAAAGAAACATCTAATGTTGGTATTATTGACACACAGCATTTTAGGTGCTGCCCTTCCAAATATGACTTTACTACAAACTAATCCAGAACACTGTAGTGGCACAAATAGGTCTTCAATCCATCAGCAATCACTGACTATTGCCAGATGAGGCTCTGGGACAGCAGTTATCAAAACAGATGGAGCTAGGTGCTATTCATGTAGGAAGTATGGGATGAGGTCTGCAGGCAACTGGAAGGTATGGTGCCCAGATGCAAAGAAAGATTAAAGTCCATACCTTTATAGGCTGTGTAGAAGAAATGGTGACAGGTATGTAATCTGCACCATAGGAATAACAGAAGTTAACGTTGATTACACTCCTTCTGCAATACGTCTGTTTAAAGTAAAGGAGCCTTCTTCTATTCAGTGGGTCACCTTGCTCACATGCCATCCCAAAGGATCTCTGGCCAACACAGAACTATCTACATTGGAGCAACAACATGCACTTGGCACCAGGTAGCAATCTAATATCATTGTAACTGATAAGCAGCATATCATAATGAATTTTCCCAGCTTGCTGGCACGTAACAGAATGAATTTTACTGTTGCTACTTTTCCAAGACATATTCTAGTACCGTGGTGGCGAACCTTTGGCACTCCAGATGTTATGGACTACAATTCCCATCAGCCCCTGCTAGCATGGTCAATTGGCCATACTGTCAGGGGCTGATGGGAATTGTAGTCCATAACATCTGGAGTGCCAAAGGTTCGCCACCACTGTTCTAGTATAATGGTACACCTTGAAGCTGTGTAATACTACATAAGCTTACTTACGTAGCACCATCAGTAAACACACACATACAGCATGCTCTGATAAACCCACACACACAAGGAATGCTATGAAGCAAACCTCAAATTGGTGGCAACATGCAAATAAGTGGTTTATTATTACTTGCCTTCCATCCATTGTTTTAGAGACAAAAATTCTGCATCTTAGCTAGCCTTGGAGATTCATGAATCCAGTATGTATGAAATCTCCCTTCTTATATGCCACTTATCTAAAAACAGCACACTATAATTACCACTGCATGATTGTTTGCATCCAGCAGGGTAAGATTTCAGAGCTTTATCCTGATTTTGGTTGCTAAGAACTTGAAACATCTGGCTCTGGAGCTGTTTTGACAATGTGGCCCCTCACACAGAACGGAAATTGAGTAAGTTTAATCTTCTGCGTGGCTGAAATTACAAAGAAGTTTGCAGGGAGTTGGAAATGGGAAACAGAAGTATAATCTCACTGTCCACGGAACAGTATGATCTTACAAGAACATGTGGTTTAAGAGATTGCTGCTGTTCCATTCAGAGCCTTTTAAGAAGAGTTTTCTAATTTGCTTGTGTAAATTCTATATGACTTTTGTCTATGAGGGTCCCAAGATTCCTAGCAGAGTCTTTTTGGTGTGAAAAAGGGGACATTCTCCTTTCATTACTAAAAAAAAGCTTATAGGATCCAACCCTAAATGCTAACATTTAGATAGCCAGCATTGTATAATGGTTAGAATGTTAGACTAGGATCTGGAAAACTGAGGCTCAATTCCCCACTCTGCCATGGAAGCTTGCTGGGAGACTTCGATCCAGTCACACACACTCAGCCTAATCTTCCTCGCAGGGTTGTTGTAAGGACAAAATGGAGAAAATAAGAATAATGGATTATTCTTCCAGAAAAAAATAAAAATTGCATTCATAACAAGATTCAGTGTCATAATGATGCTTTCTCAGAACTTTATGACCTTTCCATGTGATTATTTACAGTAAACTCCAGCACCATTTTATATACTCTAAAGCCCAAGTGTCATTTTTATAGCCAAGTTTTCCACTAGCAAATTACAGATTATAATCTTAATAAAGACTTGTTCCTTTTTTGCCATTTAAAAAAACCCCCACTAATGGTGTGTTTTTCCAACATTATGTCCAGACCAGGCTTCTTAGCACAAAAGTATAGTCCAAATGAGTATGCAGATCTGGGATGTACAACTCAAAAAAAAATGCCCCATTTGTTGTCAGTGTATAATTGCCACATCATGACCCCAAGACCCAACAAAAGATTCGACTAAGACTGTCAACTGCTGTTTGGGAGCAGGGAAGGGGACTTCCCTTTCAGCTTGAGCTGCATATTCAGTAGGTCCTGTTTGTTTTGTTTGTTGCACTTGCTCTTTGTTTTGTACGTTGAGAGCAATGGTGGGAAAAGGAGGAAAGGGGGTAATGGTCCTTTTTTGTTTTGCAAATAATTAAATCAACTGGTTATTAGTTCCTTATCATTCTGTAATCCTAAAGCAAAAAATATGCACAATAAAGAACATACTTCATGAGAGCACAACAGTGGTTATGTTGCTATGATGGAATTCATTAATCACGCGGTGGGGGTGTGCTTTGCCGGACCCACCGTGGGCTCGGCGGGGGGGGGGGCGAGGCGGAAGGGGGCTTTTCTAGGCCCCAGAAAGTGGAACTGTCATTATCCATCCATCCACCCCCTCCCACCACAATCCACTGTTTGCATAACAGCCGACGCCGACTTCCGCTCAGGACGCCCCGCCTACCGAAGGCGCATGTCAATCATCCCTGTGTGAGAGGAGGTACGCGGTTCTCCGGGCCGGCCCTCCCGCTCGCACTGCGCCTGCGTGGAAAGCGGGGTGCATGTCCAGCCGGGGAGCAGTGGTGTTGAGAAGGGACGCTTGGCGGTGGCTGCCATGTTGCTCTCGGCGCCTTTTCGGAGGCTCCCTGGACATGCGGTAAGGCGTCCGAGAACGGCTGCTTCCCCGGGTGCGCTGCACGCCCGTGACGCTGCGGACCGAGTCCGGTAGAGGCCAAGGGCATGGCCTTTCCTGCCAGTAAGAAATGGGCAGGGATGAGGCCGGTAGCATCTCCCAATGTCTGTTTAGCCCGGGGAGGACGGGAAATAACAGGGGACAAAATAACGGATGCATGCGGTGAGTGACAAGGAGAACGGCAGACACGTTGGGAAGGCTGTTGTGCTTTAGGGTTGGCCTCCCAGGCCCAGATTGTCACGGATATCAGCCTTCACACAAAAACTGGAACGCGTTTGAAGGGATTATCCGTGTCGGTCTGTTGGGAGGCTCCAACACACACGCACCGTTTGTTTACCTCTTCCTGGTATTACCTTTCCCTTATGGAAGTGACTGTATCTGCCTGTTCTGCCAGTTGCGAACAGCCGAATCCCCAAGGTCAAACTTCGTGTCACTGTCTCCCAGATTCTCATTGTGAAAAAACTTGGGTGGGAGGTGAGAAGTGACACTGAGTGCAGCGTACGTGGGCTGGAGCGTATGTGCTTTTCTCCGGGGAAACCTTTATTTATTTACTTATAGTCTGGGAGTCTAACCTGGAAACAGAAAAGTTGAGGTCTGGTGATGTTACGGTGGAAAGCATTAGGGAGAAGGTTGTTTACTTGACCAATTTGTGAAGGTAAAGGTGCAAGCGCCAGACCAATTAATTCCCCACTCTAAAATAATTTGGCAGGGTTTATTCTACAGACTTATATCTTTATACTGAATTTTACTCTGAGGAGGCTCTTTAGAAAAAAGGGCAGGCTGGTGGAGAATAAATTTATCTAATGGTGCTAGTGACTGCAGCTGTGTGGAACCCCTATGTCTGATGCCAGGCAGCACACTCGCACACTCTGAATAGCAGATTATGCAGAACACAGCAGGAAACAGGTTGTTGCTGTTATGGCCTGTTAACTAATAAGCTTTCCACAGGTTTCTGCTGTGGTGTATGGGTGAGGCCTGTGGTCCAGTCCAACAGAAATCTTTTTGTGTTCCTAACAAGTAGTCAGCACTGGAGAAGTAGTTGGGGAAAAGAGTAGTTGTCATTTGATTGTCCTAAAGAAATAAGCAGGGGCGTACCTAGGCAAACTGGCGCCTGGGGACAAAACCTAAGTTTGGCGCCTACCGCCCGAGCATACATGGGCTTCCACCCTCCCCACCATGAGACCAAAACAATGATATTTTGTACCAGCCTTCACAAAAAACACCTCCCACCTCCCAGCAAAATGCATACATGGCCTCTCTCCCCACCAACTCTTTTCCCTAATTTCCTAATCGGGTTACAACAACCCATATGTAGGTTGTTAGCCTGAGAAACAACTTCAAGCCAGTGCAAGTGGGTATTAAGCATGTAAATCTCTCACAAATCACCCCCAGCAAAACACTTACCAAACAAATGTCAGCAGCATCTCTCACAAAACACCTCCATGGAATCCACCCCAAAACAGCATCACTTTCTAATGGTGTTTAAATCCAGGAGCCAGATTCTTCTTTAAATCTATCACCTTTAAAAAGGGAGAATCTGGGGTCCCCTAGTTAAAACAAAATTCGAAAGTGATGCTGTTTGGGGTGGATTCTCCCTCCCACCCCTGAAACAGCATCATTTTAGGGTTGGAGATTCAGATGGAAAACAGATACAGTTAAGATTCTGGCTGAATCTGGGCAAATTTGGGCAATAACATTCGACCAAAAATGGTCCTGATATGTCCCGCCCAAATATGAACAAAATGTACTAAATGCAAGGCATTTGGGGTTTTGGGGGGTATTTTTGGTGTTTTCTTGGCCTTCGCAGGGAGTGCATTTTTAAAGCTAAGGCACCATGATTTACAGGGCATCATCCAGAGACTGCTCTCCTCGATGATACCAATCCCGAAGTTTGGTGATGTTTGGTTAGCAGCAAAGTTATGGACACCCAAAATGGAATGCCCCCATCTCCCATTGTTTTCTAATGGGAAAGCTAACCTGAGATGGGGACTCACCACCTATTTGAGGGACCATAACTTTTTTTGGTTCCTCCTGAACATGGAACTTCACCCCAAACTTGGGCGTACCATCATAAGAATAGTTAACAGATGATACCCTGAGACTTTGGTATCACTCAGCTTTAAAAAACCATCCCTTCCAGGCACCCCAAGAAATTCTGGCCTCAAGCATTCTTTGTTTTGCTGTGACTTTGCTCCATTGTAGCTAATCCAAGCTTGGTGAGCTTTGCTTCTGGAGTGGGGAGTTGAGAGAGAGTTCTGATGAGAACTCAGCCCACAGGCTTTCAAGTATGCAGGAGCAGGGAACAAAATAAGTTTCCTTTTGGGGGGCCCATAAAATTGAACCCCAGAAGCAAAGCGTCTCCTGTAAAACCTGGATGCTATTATCAGGAGGCTTCCTCCTGAGCCACCTCCTGAAAGTTCTGCTGCCTCTATCTTCAAAAAAAAAAATGTGCAGCCTGCGCTCCACACACTCAGAAATTCCTCATTGGCTACAATGGAGAGCAAAGTCACTGCAAAACAAAGAATCTTTGGGGCGAAATTTCTTTAAGTGCTGGAAGGGTGTGTATTTTTAAAGCTAGTGACACCAAATTTTCAGGGTATCATCTGTTAACTATTCTTATGATGCCACCCAAGTTTGGTGAAGTTATGTTCAGGGGGACCAAAGTTATGGTCCCTCAAATGGGTAGCCCCCATCTCAGGTTAGCTCCCATTGAAAATAATGAGGATGGGGGCATTCCATTTGGGGGTCCATAACTTTGCTGCTCCTGAACCAAACATCACCAGATTTTGGTGGTACCATCAGGACAGTCTCTGGATGATACCCTGAAATTTTGGTGCGGCTAGCCTTAAAAAAAATGCGCCCCCTGCAGGCCGAAACGTGAAACACTTAAAACGCTTAAAAACACACAAACGACCCTGAAATGTTGGCGCCCCCCCACGTGACCAAATGGGGGGCGCCCGGGGACAAAGGGTACCCCCTGTCCCTAGGCAGGAACGCCACTGGAAATAAGGGTATAATCCTAGATGAGGTCAGGCAGGAGAGACCACTAAGGGAAAATACTGCCTTATCCAACTTGTTTCCTTTATCCTTAGATATCTTTTTCTTAGACTATCAAACTAAGCAGAATCAACCCAGAACGTATGTGTAGCGATTGTAGAAGAGGGAAATGGGTGATGTGAAAATGAACAACAGAAGATGACCTTTGAGATGCGCTGGTTCCTTCTGAATGACTGGAGGAATCCATTAACTTTCTGAAGGGGTCATGCCTTAAAACCAAGACTTTGACTGCTCACAAGGTGATCTTCAGGGTCTGCCTTCAAACATCAACATTTTAGCCCATTTCAACAGGGATTATGCATACATAAACAATACTGTTGTTCAACACATAAAGTACAACACATGTGTACATAAAACATCCAGCACACTGATAGGTAGTGTGGTGTAATGGATGAAGTGCTGGGTTTGAATCCCCACACAATTGTGGAAGCTTGCTGGGAAGCTTCTCACACATTCTACCTAACTTACCTCACATAGTAGTAGTTACCTCATAGGAACGGAAAAGGGTGTTATCTTCTTGGGTTCCCATTGGAGAGAAAGGTGAATGAGTAAATGAATAGATGTATGTTCTCATTGTTGAATTATGTCCTTCAAAGCAGGCTTCACATTTGATGACATAAGCAAACTCTGTGGGGGGGGGGGGGGATAATTTATCTGTGTATGCAAACAGAGTTCAGTTGTAAGCAGGTGTATTCCTCCTCCTGTTAAGGAGTGCCATGAAGCCACAGTGGCCAAAGACTGGATAAGCATGAGACACTGCTCCCTACAAAATGGATGCTTTTCCCAGAGTTTTCAGATCCATCTTGTTCACCAAGCCAGACCTGGAAGGCAACTTGGCCACTGAATTTCCCCCCGGCCCTAAAGTGTACCTGACTGAACACGGGCTAGATAATCCCCATTGTGTCATCTTAAAGTGATTAATCAGCGATCTGAGCAGAACATTACTTGCCCTATCTGTGCCCATCCCAGCAGTCAGTCAGTATTCAGAATAGTCCAGGCATTCTCTTGGGTCCAGCAACTCATCATGTCTCTCCTATCTTTTTGATGGTACCCCAAAAAGACAATCAATTCTGTGTTTCTAGCCTTCCTGCCAGCTTATACTACCTCAGAACCCATTTTAGGGTATAAATGTTGGTCTTTTGATCATTCATAGCGTGTGTGTTCTGAATCTGTGCACACAACCTCAACTATGTGTGGACTTTCCATTGTTCCTGGTTGTTTTCCTCTTTAGCACTGATTTCTCTGGAATCCCTTCAAGACTAGTAACTATCACTCATCGCTGCAACCCTATCCATCTTCCTCTTTTCTCTCAGTCATTCTTTGCTTTGTGTGTATGTTGGTGGAGCTTCCCTGTCTCCAGACTAGGAGTCACCGGGTGTGCCTTCCCTCCTTTGCCTTCCTGGCGATGGCCAGCCCATCTTTGCTCCTGCTGGCCAGGGAGCAGGTGGCACAGCTGGCTAGCATCCAGAACCACAGGCCTAAGCCCCAGGGTCTGGCTCATTGGCCACAGATCTGTCGTTTGCCACCTCTCCTTCTAATACTTCTACTCCTTCCTCCCTCTCCACTTCACTGACTCAATTTCTATCCCTATCTGTCTCTTCAATCTGTCTCCTATTCTTCTCCCCGATTCTCCCCCTCCCCCCTGCTCCTGCTGGCCAGGGAGCAGGTGGCACAGCTGGCTAGCATCCAGAACCACAGGCCTAAGCCCCAGGGTCTGGCTCATTGGCCACAGATCTGTCGTTTGCCACCTCTCCTTCTAATACTTCTACTCCTTCCTCCCTCTCCACTTCACTGACTCAATTTCTATCCCTATCTGTCTCTTCAATCTGTCTCCTATTCTTCTCCCCGATTCTCCCCCTCCCCCCAAACCCGTCGTAGAGCTATCCTCCCAACGCCAACTGACTTTTGGGCTGTCTGTAAGGCTTGGCCAGGCCCATGTAGCCAGGCTCTCAGCCCCATCTTCCTCCCTAAGTCTGGGGGGGGGGGGGAAGGCCTCCTGATCCCACCCCTGCAGCTGAGAAGTGGCAAGTGGAAAATGGAGGACCCAACTGCTGGGCCTGATGATGGAGGCTCATCTGCTTCAGGGGTTTGGGTGGCCTAGGCATTGGTTGCTTCCACCAGCTTCTGAGGGTTCCTGCCGGGCTCCTTTGCCTCCTGGCCACATCCCAACCACGGTGACTCACCACAGGTTGCCTTCTTTGTCCCATGCCTCCCAGGTGATACGTGAGGGGGCCGGCAGGTAGCAGTGTACTGGGCAGTCACTGCAGTGTGGGGGCTTTGGGTGGGGTGCTAGGCAAGTTCTGGATGTAATGGGAGGCCATACACAGACATTGTTTAAAATATATTTCTTGCTTTACTATTATTTTCTTTAATAAAACCAATGCTAATTGTACAACCACCTGCTCGTTTGGGAGTTTTCACATAGGACTATTCTGGTATACTTGGGTTATTGATCCCAGCCATCCTCTCTATGTCTCCAGCTAATTCTCCCAGCTAAAGTAGAGATTGTATATGCCTACTGAGTTGCATAGGAATGTAGATAGACTACTGAAATAAATGCATTCTGACAGCTTTTGTAGATCACATGAACAAATGATTTGCCACCAAAATACTTAGCACCATGATCAAATGTTATATCCTGACAGAGAAATAAGTGAGAGAGTACAAATGTAAGATGAATTGTATATTGCTTTACTTTAGCTCAGGGGTAGGGAACCTTTAACACTCAAAGAGCCATTTGGACCCGTTTTCCACGGGAAAAGAAAACACTTGGAGCCGCAAATAATTTTTGACATTTAAAATAAAGATAACACTATATATTTTGGGGTTTTTTAACCTTTTACTCCGCTCATTCTGAGAAGCACATGGATGCGCCCGCCCTGCTGCCTGCAGGGCGGGCAAGGATGGGGCCAGCGGTTCGGCCTTGCCGGCCGCCGGGAAAGCACCTGCCCCGCTCCAACGGGGCGGGCGAGAGGGGGAGCCCACGGCGCGGCCCAGCCAACGGTGGGCAGTTAGTGCACCCGCCCTACTGCCTGTAGGGCGGACAAGGATGGGGTCGGTGGCTTGGCTCATGGAGCCGCAGTGCAAGGGCAGAAAAGCCGCATGTGGCTCTCGAGCCGCAGGTTCCCTACCCCTGCTTTAGCTGAATCTTGTATGTCTGTGCTGCCTTGTATCATTACATCAACTTATCCAAATATAGTTTACTTACATGGCCAGAAAGGAGGCTCGCTTGAAGAGACATAACTCAGAAAATTAGAAAGTACGTGTGTTGTATGTAAGCCTTGTGGAATGTACAATTTGGAGAACAGCTAGTGAACAACCTATCCTTTTTTTAATTTTTCCCATTTTTTAAACCAGTAATTTCTGTGGTTAGTCAAAAGGAATCAAAACATCCCAATAGCCACTCTCTATTGTTTCCTTTTGCATCACCCAGACATGAGGGGAAAATAGCACCCTAACTTATCTCTTTAGCAGCTCAGTTCTTGAACACCCAAGTCAGAGGATGCAAATGAAGATCTTCTGTTTGTTTTCTGTCTGGATGGAAAATGGACAGAGCAAAATTAGTGTGCTTTGGTTTCCTGTTGTATAAGACATGCCATTAAATGTTGCATTCATTGTATTTTTCCACTTGTTTGGTCTTATGTCCTCCTCCCTTGGCTTCAGAACCTGTGTTCTCAGCTGTCTTAAAGTGAATTTATGATAGTATCTGTATCAGTAGGTCTGAAATTCTTCTAAGCGTACTTCTTTGCAAATAACATTGGTTGAAACAGAGTGTACCTATAGTGCAATCCTAAGCAGTGTTACACCTTTTTAGATCCATTGAAGTCAGTGATCTTAGAAGGGTTTAACTCTATTTAGGTCTGTACTGCTAATCTGGAATTAATTTGTATTAACTGCTTCTGTAAACTGATTTGAAGTTGGAAGATCTTCACCAAATTTGGCCTGAACATTAAGTTTGGTCCAGTGAAATGCTTGGGAAATGCACAAATTTCCCCCCATCTTTGCCTTCCTCTAGCCAGCACCTTGATTCTGAAATTGCTACCCAAGGGATGCACATCATATTTGCAGAAAGTAATCATTATACTCTAGTTTCTGTTGTCCTATAAGTCTCTAAAATTATTAATGTTTTTGGAAGTATAGATTGCAGCAGATTGTTTCAGTAAAGCAGACTGTTAAAGATAAACATATATGATAGACTTAAAGAACTAAACTTAGTGCTTCTGTTTAGAGCTTTTTTTTGGCACAGTTGTCTGACATTGATTAGGTATTTCTTGTTTGGAATTGAATATTTTCTTATATTTGTAGGTTGTAGCATTACCAGTGTTACAAGATGGCATAAATCATATAATCACTGGACTAGCTCCCAAAAATCTAGTTCACTTATACATAAAGAATCTCCTATTAACTTCTAAATTGTTATGTATTTAAACTCCTAAAAGTTGAGTCTTGGAAATTGACATCTTTCTTTGTTTGTAATAAGGAATAACTATTTATTTGTTCATTAGACGTTACCTGAATGGTTTGTCATCGTCAGGCCTTTTACATGAATTAGATATGCTATTCCAGTGTGTTTGATTCCCATGTCAGATGGTACCAATACATTTGTGCTAAAGACAAGGCTGTGTTGCATCTTCTGTAGAAGACAAGGTTGCACTTACCTGTACCTGTTCATTGAGGTCTTCTGTGCAGACACACATTGGGATTTTCTGTGTGCAGGCCAGCCATTCAGCAGATTTTTCTTCAATACCCTAGCAACAGGAAGAGGTGCCCTACTCTCCAGACCAAGAGGTGACATTTGTGCTGGGGAAGAGGCTGTGTTGCATGTCCTGTAGAACTTTCCATTATGGTCTCTGTTTTATAAAACTTCCCAGAATTTTTAAAGAAACCTACATATTTTCTTCAAATGAGGGGAGTAAGATCAAAAGTATGTTGGCCTTTTTATCTGACTTTTGCAAAGAACCTCTTGGGGGAAAAGTTTTATTTACAGTAAGATATTAGGAAGCACACAGTTGCAATTGATAGTCCTAGTAAGCCATCCTAAACAGATTATAGGGAATAAGTCTAACAGTTGCTGATGTCACAGAGACATTGAAGGCAGAATACACAGCTAAGCTTTGCTGCAGTATTCTGAATTCCACTGGATAGGTAGCATTTAGGGGCAGTTATCAGCAGAAGATTGCAAGCAGACAGAAACCCAGGATCAGAGCTTCCTGATACCTTTTCCACTTGTGTGGCCTTAAATAAATCAGAACAGAAAATGGATCGATAGACATAAAACTTTATAATGTAGGTGAAATAAAAAATTATTTGGAAGAATTTATTCAGTTTTGTCCTGCCAAATAATCTCCATATTCTGTTGTCTTCTGCTTGTACAAAATTCATTGTTGATCCAGCAAGGAAAATACCTAGAAGTTGCAATTGAAGAATAACCTCCTGTGTTTGCTTGTTGGTTTTAAGGTGAAGCAGATTCGCTGCTTTCATGCAGCCGCTGTGCGCAGTAGTGCTGGTGGAGCCTTGTTTGTGGTAAGTAATTTTGTATATTTGACTAAAGCAAATGTAACTGAAGATGAAAACTGCATAAGGATTATTTTATGAAATGTGTATATTCTAGTTAGAAATATCTATTGCTTTTTTCATATATTGCAATGTTTGGGTAGATGAGTTTCAAGAGAATGTTTCACAGACATTGGATAAGCTAATCAATTATGGCAACATTTATTCTGGTTTTTGGAATACTGCACTGAACATTTTAAAAAGATGTTGAGCTTCAGAATGAGACCTTAATTATTATTTTAGGGAAAACTCTCTTGTTTTCTATCAACAAGAATGAGCAGGAAATATGAATAAATTTTTGGAGAAGAATGAGACAATTTTCATAAAAAGTTGGAATAAATACATTTTGACACCAACTACTGATGTAACTTTTGTTTAGTAAAACAACCTTTTAAACTATCCATTTTGTTTAAAGTGTACATGTCTAACTTGTATTATGACAGGAATTTTCAACATTTTCTGTCATCATAACCTTCATATGCTACGTTTTGTTGATGTGGCATGGAAAGATTGACAGTTAAACTGGAATAGAGGCATCCAGCTTCAAGTACAGGAGCCTGCAATAATTGAGCAAAAGGATTTGTTAAGGTCCATCTCTTCCCTTAGCCCCTCCCCAGCGAAACTAGCTGTCTTCTGTGCATCTTGTAAATTTTGTATTTTTGTACAGCACAGAGATACTCCTGAAAACAATCCAGATACTCCATTTGATTTCACAGCTGAAAATTATAAGGTATGTCTAAGTGATGGCAAGAAACTGAATTCCTATATTAAACTGAGGCTATGGCTCATTATGATGGGTGTGTTTTTCTGGAACAGAGAATAGAGGCAATAGTAAACAACTTCCCAGAGGGACACAGATCTGCAGCTGTGATGCCAGTCCTTGATCTAGCTCAGAGACAGAATGGATGGCTACCTATATCAGCTATGAATAAGGTACTTAAATACTTTTTCCTTGTCATACATTTTTGTTACAGTATTCTTCAAATTCACTCCTAGTAACAGTTAATTGTTGGTTGGAATCAGAGTTTGTAACAAGACTTTAGCATAAGTTGTCCTCTTTTTGGTATTCTAAATGTTAAATTAAGTTGTATAATCTGTTAAACAGGCTTCTGAGTGACTAAAAGTATACTGTCTGCTGTCTTTGGCGCTTCACTCATGTCCTAGTGAAAAAAATAGCCCTGTCAGGGACTTGGCAGTTATAAGTTATTATTGATAAATAGATGACACAATTGTAGGTTGCTTGATGGTTTGATATAAGCAGATAGTGGCTCTCATTTAGGTCGGGTATGTACATCTTGTAAACTTGTATTGAAAGGGATTCGGAAACCAGCGGTATCAGCATTTGTGCATTAACCGTATGCAGGACCTTGTTGATAACATTTAGCCTCTGCTACTTTCTGTGGAAAATTCTGATTTATGAAAACTCACACCACAATTGGGATGATTTCTTTTAGAAATGTTTTATTGAAACTGCTCCTTTATTGCCTTGAAGGTAAATAAAATTTTATTGTTAAGATCAGTGACCAGCAATTACCAATAATTAAAAAATTAAAAATTACATGATAAAAGGTTACAAGATGTAAACATTTTAACTCTCCTTCAAACCGCTGTGACACATTTACCCACAGACTGAGTAAAAAGGAGCTTATTGTCCCATTTTACAGTGTGGGGGGAGAAAAACTTAGAAGGAGGTTGTACAGAAATTGCACCAAAGCCTCGGAGAAAAACTGAAAGTTTAATTGAGAATTTAGCTCTCTGACCAAACAAATGTAGGTAAATTTGCTAGGATAGCAAACTGTTTATTAGATTGCAGTTTTCTGTTAGGTATTGGGTATATCTGTAATTTTGCTTGTACGTTTTAATTTCTAAATTCTATAAATATGTCAAATATTGCAATTTTATATAAAGAAGTTGTAATTTATGTATTTTATGTTAAAGCAATAAAAGCAGTTTAGGTTTGACAGTACATATTGCTTATATTTCAACTGTTCCCAAACTTTTCTTTTTTTCCAGAGAAATGGGGGAAGGAGGGATTGTTTCCATGGCTTCAAGATTTTTGAAAAGGTTACATCTCTGCTTGAAATAATATGTTTCCTCATATTATAGGTTGCTGAGATTCTTCAGATGCCTCCCATGAGAGTATACGAAGTAGCAACTTTTTACACCATGTATAATCGTAAACCTGTTGGAAAGTACCATATTCAGATTTGTACAACTACACCTTGCATGTTGCGAGACTCTGATAGCATCTTAGAAGCCATCCAGAAGAAGCTTGGTATGATGCCATATTGCCTTTCTAATTTAATCCCTTTTGGCTAAGATCAAATGTAGTAAAGGATTTTGTGGTAATGAAGCATAACATTCAGATGTTCACATGCCACTGGCTACATCCTCAGATCCCAAATATAAGCAGGATACAATGAGAAGAAATTGAAAGGAGGAAAGTGTAGACTTACAAAAACAGGAATTAGCGGCTCGAGAAACTGGTAGTCCAAAAGAGCTGGTGTAGGATACAAAAATGAAGTTTGGAACTTGTACAAGAATTTATTCAGGGAAGTGGAGAGAGAAAACTGTATATGGCTAGGAGCTGAAGAGGTGACTAATTGTGTAGTGATTTGTAGTAACCTGCCAAATCTGTGGCTGCAAGACTTCAGTAAGGCTTTAAGGAGAACTCTGTCACTGCAGCACTGAAGACAACAATAACACTAACTGCAGAAGCAAGGCTCTGTGTGTCTAAAAGAAGGCTTTGCTTTTAGATATCCTCCATTGGGTGCACGTTACAATACCATGTCTCTTCAGGGTGAAGCATCTTGCTACACTGTACATGAGAACACAGGGCTAAATTTGTCAGAGAACACTTTTTTTGTCCTAATAGAAACTTGGAACACAGGCTTGCTACATAACACGTATACAGTTATTTGAGTCATGAAAGAAACATTTCAATGATTTCTTAAATGTATTAATTATACCCTATCATGGTGATAGGTAGGTGACCATGGTTAGGGATACCTGTGTAGCCTGAATTGGAAGTTCTACTGTATGTCAAAACTCTTTATAATATAATATAAAGAGTAAAATATTTTGACCCTGAATTAGGAAACAAAAGTCAGAACAGCTATGTAAACTATCTAGGGCAGTGATGGCGAACCTTTTTGCAACCAAGTGCCCAAATTGCAACCCAAACCCCACTTATTTATCACAAAGTGCCAACCCGGCAATTTAACCTGAATGCTGAGGTTTTAGTTTAGAAAAAACTGGTTGGCTCCCTCTTCCTCCGCCCCACCCGCTCAAGCAGGGGCCAGCTTGCTCTAGCCTCCAGCAAGTCCCGCGTGCATCGCTCTGTGCCTCTCTAGCATCTCTGTCTTCTCTGCGCCCCCCACCTCAGGCAGCAGCCACCCGAAGCACAGGCACCAGGCCCACCAGCTGAGTTCTCCCTGCTCACTGCGGTGTGTGCACATCGTGCTCAATGGCCCACGCCAGCCTAGATGTGTGTGTGTGTGGGGGGGGGGTGATTTTCCGCCCCCCACATGACGAACTGTGTGTGCGCGTGCCCACAGAGAGGGCTCCGAGTGCCGCCTCTGGCACCAGTGCCATAGGTTCGCCATCACTGATCTAGGGGTTCTATACCTCTTTCTACTCTACCAGTATTAAAAGATTATGGCTCTTTAAAAGTTTCTTATGGTTTTATAAACTCATTCATAAAGTGTTTCATTTGAGAAGGTAGATGGTTTAAAATGGCTTAAAATTGACATGTTAGTATTGTGCCATGTGAAAGAAACTGGATAGTCTAGTCTGATCGAGCAACCAGGGCTATACCACTGTAGCCAGATTAAAAAGAAATGGGGCATTTTAACACCAGCTGCTGGGGAGTTGTAGGTGCAGCACCTGTATGTGCACATGATAGCTCAACCTGTTAAGAGTACACCTTCAGGGCTTAATTTGTTTACCACTCTTGTATAGATGAAACAAATAGTTACTCCTTTTATATTTTTTATTACTGCATCAATTAATTAAACCTATCTTTCTTTCCTTAGGTATAAAAGTAGGGGAAACAACACCTGATAAACTCTTCACACTCATTGAAGTAGAATGTTTGGGTGCCTGTGTAAATGCTCCGATGGTGCAAATAAACGATAATTATTACGTAAGTGACTTGCACAAAAATCGTATTTGCACATAAACGTCTTGTGTTCTTCTAAGATTACCGCATCAAACTTTGAGAAAAGGAATTAACTCTTGCCTAGACCGAGGACCATTCATAGAATGGCTAAAATAACAAATATTTATTTGCACTCAATTGCAATACAGTAACCACATATTACATGATTGTTTTACAGTGAGTGCTCAGACCTTCCAGTACAGATCACAAGCATATTGCCTGATTATGGGACTGATTAAATTTTCCACTGAATATGAGGAAGCTCTCCTGTTCAAAGCTTTAATTCCAGTGATGCCTACAAAGTCTCAGGTGTCAGCAATATTAATCCTGTAGGCTAAATCAGTCTCACTTCAGCACTTGACATAGCAAGACACAACTGTAGTCAAGTTTCTAAACTGATAGGGTTTTTAAAAAAAATTATATGAGTAACAATCTCAATGGTTGTAAAGATTCCGTATTTGAAGAATATTGCATTTTCCTTATACTTTGCGTTACAGGAAGACCTCACCCCAAAAGACATTGAAGACATAATTGATGAACTGAAAGCTGGAAAAGTTCCAACACCTGGCCCAAGGTACCTTTGTTTTATACAATGCAGAATATTAGGGGTGAACAATGATAAAACACTTCACTGAACCAAAGCAATCAACACCCATCAGAGCTAAGTTAAAAGCTTTTTCTCACAGGTACCAAGTGGTCTGACTTAATATGAGACATGGTTCTTCATTCCAAAAGGATTTGGTTTTATTCCCTGCTTAGACTGCTAACAAGAATTTCAGTTTGGACACTACTACTTAACATGTATACATATTTCCATCTTTTTGGTAATTGTTACATTCTTCATTGAAAGAATATATGCTCCACAACCAATTTTTCCTTGTAACTTGATGCTAAGTGGCTATGTTGGCTTTGTAAAGGAAATAATAAATGAGACTTTACTGGCTATTCTTGAAAAAACATAATCCATACTACAGCTTGTGGTTCTCTTGCACTAAGCAAGAAATCTTTGTTGCTAGGATGCCTTCCCTCCAATCTGAGATTCTTTTCTTTAGCACAAGGTTACCATTGTTTCCAATCCATTTTCTAGCCCTTGTAGAACCCAGTTATGCCCATACAGTTATGCTGAATCAGAGTCTCTGGGGGAAAGTACTCCTAAATAAGCATGTGTCGGGTTACAGGCATGGTAGGTGGCATAAATTGGATAATTTGACTGATTTTTAGATTCATCACTGTGTTCCTTTTTCATAAAGATATTCAAGTTAATACTATCTATAGGGGCTTGGAAAACATTGTTTTCATTTTAGAGATAAATGGTGCAACATGGAGCAATGGTTAAGATTTTCATTTATTTTCAGGAACGGACGCTTCTCATGTGAGCCAGCTGGTGAACTGACTTCCTTGACAGAACCACCTAAAGGACCTGGTTTTGGAGTTCGGCCAGACCTTTAACAATCTTGTACTAATTGTAAAATAACAAAAAAGACTAATAAATCTGAACTGTGGATACATGAAAACAAGTGTTCAGCTATGAAATTCAATAAGATAACTTGAAATAATTTCTTTTAGCATAGTTCAAGCAACAGAAACATACTATCTGGAATTAAAACAAATTTATTTTCATTTTGATACTCATTGAAAATGATCCAAAATACAGCCTTTTTATGAGCTTGCATGTATGAGGATGTTTACAACATTCAATGTCAATAAATTGGCTTGAAATACACAGAAGCAATAAAAAAATTAACTGAAATGCATAAGGACCAATGTGAACTTGATTTAAATTGCTAGACAGTAAAACGAGATATAAATCATGGTTTTCTACATAAAGATTCATTCTTGCTTGTATACTCATAATATTTATAACTAGACAGGTTTCATTTTTAGAATAATTTTTCACATTAGTTTCACAATTATATCAAACATTACTTATTCAGTTACGCTATTAGAAATACATACATAATTATGAAATTATTGCAAGGTGAACTATCTCCAGTTTCATTCAGGCCATGCATTTCTTTTTTGCAAGGTTTGCATTTTGTACACATGCCTGCCTTACCCATAGGCAGAAGAACTTCAAACTGTGTCTCTTCTATGGTCTTCTGCCATTTTAGATTTTACCCTCCAGCATGAAAATAATATAAACCTCAGACTCTATGTACAAAAATCCCAAGAGTTATGTGGTATTCTGCTCAAAAAGTTTCTTTCATTTTTACTGCTTGCCCCTCCTTCCTCACACTCAACTCCTTTTGCAGATCCATTCCACTCCAAACAATTTTCTATTCATTGAACTTCCTGAAACTTAACAATTAAGAGGTATGGGATTGATTCTATATATACAGATTTGCAAAGGAGAAATGAGATTAATTTTTTGTCAACTCAATGTTTATAACAGTTTTACTGTGAAGAAGAGATATGTTATCTCTGCAGACACAAATTCATGGCTTTGAGAACTACAAAACAAAGCAACTATGATATCTTTTTAGATAGAAAACCAGCCCAAAATAATCTTACAGAAACCTCTGAAGGAGCATAACTGTGAATGGATTAATGGAATTCATTTACCAAATTTTTTAAGTACTGCATGAATAGTGTTACATAATTAAAAACTAATCCTTATTTCATTATGAATAACCTATGAACTCTAATGTACCCTAAATAGAAAACAATCATCATAGATTTTCCTCAAAAAGCATTTTATTTTTTTAAATCCGATTAAATTTGTAAAATCCCATTTTTAAAATATCATTGATTTTTTATTCCCCTCTTCTGATAAGAACCTAATCATAGCTCTAGGTAAAATAAAATGAAGCAACAAGGTGCCAGTGACTGGTAAGGAGCCCTCGGAAAAATGAGGGCGGGGCACCTACCAACCAGAGACTAAACTGCTTTGAGTGTGAATGGGCTTATGCCTTATTTGTCAATTCAGCTCTTGTTGAATGCAGATATTGGTATCTAGTGTTCCACCTATTACATTTAATAGTTTTAAATATAGATGTGACTGACAGCCAAAGTGGTCTATGGTTAAGAGCAGTGGACACTAATCTAAAGACCTGGCTTTGATTCCCCATTCCTAGACACGAAGCCTGCTGGGTGACCTTGGACTAGTCACAGTTCTCGCAGAACTCTGTCAGCCCCACATATCTCACAAGCTGTCTATTGTAGGGAGAGGGAGGGAAGGTGTTTGTAAGTCACTTTGAGACTGCTTTGGTTGAGAAAACTAGATTATATATCCAAATTCTTCTTCATCTTAATTTTCACTACACACACTAGTCAATATTCATCACTTATCCAGTAGATATGTGAGAAATCAGATTTCTAATGTGGAACCTGTTACTCAAACACAGTTTTCTTTCCCTGTATATGCTAACTAGGTGACTTAAAGTAGACAGTCTTGCATTGGAATGAGAAGGTACATTTCATCTTGTTACCATATCATTACCATGAAGATGACTACTTTGCTAAAGGGCACAGCTGCGATTTCAGATAAATGAGCTAAGAATTGTAGATTGGTTTCCTGGTTAACTGTAATCATGCAGTACCAAAAAACATACTTTCCAGTGGCCCTGTGAGGAATCCTGAATAGAAAACTTGGTGTGATCCTTTATAATTAAAATGATTGGCAACTGCTACATTAGAAACCAATAAGGTAAGATTTCACTGAAGGTATCACAATCCATACTTCTGCAAACCTTTTGCCAAGGAGCATGCAATCCAGGCAGAAGTTGTAAACATAAATCTCCATTTAACAGTGCATGAACTATAGTAAGTTACCCCAGATAGAAATAACACTTTTTTAAATTGAACTGCAATCTACTGATGGAAGCATTTGGGAGATTATCTTTAGTTTCATTACGGTGACTGCAAAATCTTCCAAGTTATTTTTAAAGCACCTAAAAGCTGTTCTTATGAGGACAGATGTTCTTATATTTGACAGAGGAACAGCATTTTGTTTTAGCCGTCGCTCAGTGTCATCGCTGACTTAAAACAAAGAACAGAAGAAATTGTACATGTTTATATTAATTTTTTATAAATATAAAAATATATAAACAAATTAAGTATTTAATTTAGAATTTTAATGGGCTGGATTCAAAGTATTGCTAGCGGAGCTCTATTTGTGGAACGTAACTTTCTTGTTTCTTTCCTTTCACTGTATCCTTTAAAGTCATGGTTCCCATCCTGGCTTGGTAGGGTGACACAAAGTCCAAGTTTATTTGATATAGTGATCTACTTAAAAAGAGCATGGACAAAGTCTAAGACCACCTATCACAGGCTTCATGATTTATACCTGGGTCAGGAATCACAGGTAGGGGAAAGTCGCTGTTAAAGTACAGCCCTAGATATCAGGAAGCCTCCAGGAACAGCACTAGGAATGCCATGGGGGAGGGGGGGCTGCTGAAAATTGCTCAGAAGTAGGAATTTAAAATTGTAACATGTACAGGGAAACTTATTCCAGCTAATTCTGGAATATCCTCCCACCCCACTTGGAAACTGGTCATTTTAACAGCGAGCTATGGTTTTTCATTCAGATGATAAACCATGATTTGTTGTCATTTTTTGCAAGTAAGATTTTAGAAGTTATTTAACCGTAATACAGAGGGAAGAAAGCAGACCATGGTTTAATTCAGACATAGTATGCTAAATGGAAAGTTTAAGCTGTATATGATGGATAAAGGAGAGAATGGAAAGTAGCACGTTCATCTAAAGGGCTCCAATTATGTTTTACATAACAAATAATAGTTCATGACATGTGCTTAATACTGTCTTAGACATTAAAAGGGAGGGGAGGGGAGGATTGTAAACAGACTTCCATAGATGCACTCATGCTAGCAGCAACAGTGTTCATCCTGGCAATTAAATCCCTTGGGTCCAGATGATACTCTGCAAAAAAAAGGCCAGAATGTGGACTGACCTTCCAGTTGAACCCTGCAGTTTTGCAGTATACAGGGACAATTTCAGTTATCTCTATTGGAGTACTGTATTTTGAGCTTATTTTGGCTTCAGAATGCATGCATAAAACTGTTTGACTGGGACAGTCTCCCTTGTCTGCCTGGGATAGGAGATGATGGGGTGGCTACAGTTGGTCAGCATGTTTCTCATGCATTTGTGTCTCTATGGCTGCTTCTGCACGGCCACACTGGGCGGGGGGGGGGCGGTGTCGGCGTATACGACGCCGACAAACCCCCCCACCCCAGGACCGTTCGCACAAACGGTCCCGGTAAAGACAGGGAAGACAGCGCAGTGCTGCGCCGTGGCCCGATCAACTTACCTTCCCTGCGACCTTCCGGTGCATCACCGAGACCAGGGGACATGCCCCCCCTGCCTTCGCGACCACTCCGGAGTCGCAGGGCAGGGGGCGTGTCCCCAGGCCTCGGTGATGCGCCAGAAGGTCGCAGGGAAGGTAAGTCAATCAGAAAAGGGGGGGAATGGCGCCTTCCAGCAGCTGCCGACCGGAAGCCGCTGTTTCCAGAAAACCTTGCTCGGGGAGCGAGGTTTGGAAACAGCGGCTTCGCGCCGCTGGGGGGAAATTTCCTAAAAATTGTAAGGCCCTTCTCTTTAGAAAAGTATTGCAATTAAATTTCAAAAGAACAATATTACAGCTGTGTGTGCCTAAAATTAATTATCTGCTACCTTGTACAAAACTCACTGAGTTGCAATGGGGAGCATGGAAGGTGTCACAGAAATAAATAGGGAGAGCATATTCAATTATAATGTTGTATACTTGCAGAAAGGTTATATTAAAAACTACTGTGATAAAACATAAAAAATCAATACTTGTGAATGATACACTGAAGAACATGGAGACCGGCACAAAAAGTAGACCTGATTTTTTAAAAGTATCACATTACCCCTCCCCCCACTATGCATCTACATGCAACCCCTTGCTCAGCTAGTGCGGAGTTTGGGGTTGATTTGTCACCAATATGCTGATGACACTCAGCTCATTCTGTTGATGGAGTGGGGGCAGCTGCTGCCCTTGTGGCTCTTCAGCATTGTTTGGAGGCGGTCACTGGGTGGTTGAAGCAGAGCAGGTTAAAACTTAATCCAACGAAGACGGAGGTTCTTTGGCTAGGCTGGGAAAGGGGAATTGGGGATTTTCAGGCAGGGTCTCTTTGGCTTTGACCCCTTCAGCTCACAACCTGGGTGTCCACCTGGATTCGTCTCTTTTAATGGAGACCCAGGTGGCACATGTAACCCAGGTTGCTTTCTTCCATCTCTGCCAGGCCTGGAGGCTGGCCCCCTATCTCTTCCAGGTTGACCTGGCCACTGTGATCCATGCAACGGTCACCTCCAGATTAGACTATTGCAACTCGCTCTACGCAGGCCTTCCCTTGCGGCTGATCTAGAAATTGAAGCTGGTACAGAATGCGGCAGCTTCTTGCGGGTGCTTCAGCCAGGGATCATATCACCCCTGTGCTTCGCCACCTGCACTGGCTCCCAGTGGAATTCCAGATCATCTTCAAGGTGCTGGTATTGACCTTTAAGGCCCTTCATGGCCTGGGGCCCTCATACCTTCGAGACTGCCTTACCCCATTTGTCCCGACTCGATCCCTCCGTTCAGCAGAGGCAAACTTGGTGGTGGTCCCCTGCCCCTCTATGATGCAGCTAGCCTCCACCACCAGGGCCAGGGCTTTTATGGCCCTGGCCCCGGCCTGGTGGAAAGATCTTTCTCCAGCTGTTAGGGCCCTGTGAGACCTTGGGGAGTTCCGCAGGGCCTGCAAAACTGAGCTGTTCCACCTTTGGGGGGGGGGGGCTGGCCACTGACCTGCTACCCCTTCCTGATGCCAATGTACCATCTGTTTCTCTTCGGCTGTCTGCCGGTTCCCTCCCAGGGTTAGAATTGGGCGCCATCCACCAAATTGTGGGTGGGTTATATCGCTGCTACTATTTTTATTGATGTATGTATTTTAACAATATTATTCAATGTTTTTGTATTTGGTATTTATTGTCTGTACACCACTCTGAGCCCCTTGGGGGAGAGTGGTTTATTAAGTCTAATAATAATAATAAGCACTTGAAACATCTTCAAATTGACAAAATTAACATCTGTCAAATTCAGAAGGCAGCCCTGCTGGGATCCGCACAAATACTACGCCGATACATTACAACTTCCTAGGCTTCTGGGTGAGGCTCGAATTGTAATGAAGGCCAACAACCAGCTAAAGATCTGGCAGCTGTGAAATCTACAATAATAATAATAATAATAATAATAATAATAATAATAATAATAATAATAATAATAATAATTGCCCAAATCATCAAAGTTCCAGGCTAACAGATCAAGAAGCTGCTCATTCGTGTTACATATATTATAGTACTTCATTTTCTCTTTTCTCACCCCTTCTATATATTCAAAATCAAGGTTCCTTAAGGTTTGTAAAAATAGTATTGTAATCATAATGTGTTAGTTTTTACACCTACTTATCTCTGTCTGAAATAATGCATTTTTTCAGTTAGAATTGATTTGGAACAGGTCTATGCAAAACAACTTGGAAGAATTATCCAATTGTCAGTGAGTAAAACAAGTCAGTTACTGCACTTTACCTTTTAGACTGGAGATTGGAGGACGTGTGTGGGAAGGACGGAGTTCAGGGGAGCTATGATTTCAGTGTTTTTTTTCACAAACTGGCATGTTTGCCATTTTTTAGCACAGTGATTGGAGAGAAACCTACATAGCCCTCTACGTGGTAGAATCAGGCTACCAAGTATCAAAGTTCTTAAATGACAAGATTCTATTGACATGTATTCTAGATAAAGTCTCTAGGGTTCAGTACTTTAGAATGAACAACCTGTCAAGTTAATGACATTTTACATTACAAGAGTTAGAAGTACTGAGCAATGTGAATTATCCAGTCCAGAAACGATAGTCACATAAACATCATGAAGGTTGTGAATTTTCCTGTTAAAGAGTCTTGTAAAATTATGCTCGTGTTCCAAAATATTTCTATCGAGAATCAGCGATTGTATCTTGAACCATGAAACTACCAGTTCATAAGCAGCCAATGGCGTGCACTACTCATGAGGAAAGACAGCCAGGGTTGTACTCAAAAGCCATACCAGACCCGAAATACCACCTTATTAGGAGTATCCATCTTTCCAGGTCTCGTTTCAGTTCCCTTGTTGTAACGATCATACACCTTAACAAAGGCACACCCATAAACTCTGAAGTGAAACATCTACTCAGTTGGACCAAATTAGAATTGTTTCACTAACATGAAAGATATGTAAAGAATAAAGTTTCATACAAAAATAAAACCCATCTTTGCTTACGACGAGTTTATCTTTCGCGCTCTTCTATTGCGAAGACAACAACACGCAAGCCTACTTAGACAAAAGGCCGCAGCGGCGGCTCAGGTTATGCCAGCTAAAGTCCAGCTGCAAAGCTGGTGCAACGTTCATCTGTGCGCAAAAGCTGTCGCCTCTCCAGGTGCCATGGTCGTCTGTTTGGAAGCGCCCTGCCCGAGACAGACGAGGATAACTAGCGATCAGAAACGGGCTTCCCCGTCCGAGCGTTTTATTAGGATGCAGCGCAGCCCTCCCGCCATCCTCTTCACCCGCGCATGCGCACTCGCTGTTTATTGAAAACTCACTGCGCCACGACTGCGAGGAAGCCCCTGAGGAGAAGAACTACTGGAATGCGTAGTTCCAAAGCGAAGATGGCTAGGTTAGTATCGTATCCCCCCGAAGGAGCGACGTCCGCGCTGTATTCTCTGCTACCCACCTCTCTTTGCAAGACCACCCTGGGTCTCCGTTGCCGCTATTTCCAGAAAGTTCCAGCCGCACCGCCCAAGAACAGAACGAAGCAACCTCGGCGCCTGCGCACTAGCCTTCCGTCTCCGCCCCCAACCGCCAACAGGTCCCGTTATTCTTTTTTTCCTCCTTCCTCCCTTACATCCGCATGCGACCAGAAAAAACAGTGCCCCTAATTTGGCCCGCTAAGAGGTTCTAAAAAAAAAAAAAGAAGTCGTGACGTTGGCAACGGTTTTGTTCCCTTCCCCCTCCCTTTAACGCTCACGACGGTAGCGCGTGCCTCCCCGTTTCTCGCGGCCGTCCGCGGTCACGTGCTTCCTCAGCCAATCCGAAGAGACGGTCGCAAACCGACATTCTGACGGTCTGGAAAGGGGAGGCGAAGAGAAGGGGAGCGACCGAGGGGAGGGGAGTCGCCAAACCCGACTCTTGCCGTGGCTGTGGGAAAGGCGCTGAGGCTGGACGCCGCTGGCTCGCGAGGAGCGGCTGACGGATTCGGCCCGGGTTCCTCAACGGTGAGTCTCGAGAGGAGCCGCCTCCCTTCCGCTGAGAGAAGGCGAGGCAACCGCCGGAGTCGTTGCTGCAGGAGGAGGGGACCGCGGTAGATAACGCAGATGACACCCGCTTGGAGAGAGGAGGGGAGCGGCGGGAGGACCTCTCTGAACTGTATTCCGCACATCGTATTTGTAACGAGTTGCAATCGTTATAAGCACGCTGTGCGGATCCACCTGAGGGTATTATGTCGGTCCCCCTTACCCTACTTGTGCCCAGGGCGCGCGTGTCAAATTCCCTCCTCTTTTTATTAGCTGTGATTCCCCTTCCCAACCTTTCCTGTGGTGGATGTGACCGCGTATCCGCCCCTTTCGGTGCCTCCCCCCTCGGGGTATGTAGGCATCTGTGTGTGTGTGCGCGCGCGCGCGAGTAAGCCCACCCTCGTATTGTAGCCCGCTGTATTCCCACCCCCGTGACAGGGCTGTGGGGTTGTATAGGGCTGCTACAGACTGGGTTTGTTCTGTCCCCACCGTGCTGGGGGCGGGGGGGGTAAGGGAGAGAACACTCCCCCTTCCCTTCCCACCCCCTTTTCTTACGCTGCCTTCTAGTAATGGAGGTCCTGCAACCCTTTTAAGCCTTTAGTGGGACGCGCATCGGAGGTCTTCTGGCGCACCTCCCCCCCCCCGTGCCCCCAACCCGAGCTTCTCGCGTTGTGTGTGTGTGTGTGTGAATAGTCAGTCACGAGAATGCGCTCGGTCTCGCCCTCTGCAGTCCCCGCTCCTTCGTTCCCAGCCTGTCACTGTTGTTGCCAGAGCCATGGCTGCCGTGGCTGTCACTCCGTCTGCCTCCTTGTGGAGCTATGTCTGGTAATGTTTTCCCTCGTGGTCTCCGCCCCTCGCTGAGGCTTATATTTTTGGGAGCATGGGCAGGAGGATAATCGTGTTCAGTAATAATAATATTGCTGATAGCACCGAGTTCTCTGGTCTGCAGCATTGTCAGCCTTTTCTAAAGGGAAGAGGCAGTCGGGTGTGTGTGTGTGTGTGTGTGTGGGGCGTGTGTTTGCGCGCGTCCATAAAGGCGGCTGGAGGGAGGGGAGAGAGAGTGAGCACCAATGAATGCAGTAAGTTTTCAACCGCGATTCTGGAGCATGAGGAAGTGCTGCTGCTAATATCACTCCAGTGACTCCCATTCACGTAACAGGTGAGAAATCTAGAAGAGGCTTATCCTAGGTTAGCCAAACCAACTGTCCTAACCTGGCCCAACACATTCAACTTGCTGAAGTTCTAAGTCTGGTAAATAAAATGTTTGTGTACCGTTTAAAGTAAGCTATGTTCACAACTAAAGGGATGCATTTACTAAATTTGTATCCTGCCTTTCTCCCTGATGGGGACTCAAAGAAGTATACTTTAGTAAAGTACAGCATTTTTTTAATGTCAATTTTGGTTGTAACGGCTCTTTTTTGGAGTTCAATATCTGCCTTCTTAGAATACTGAACACCATAGACATTAGCTGGTATTTTCTAAACCCATGTTCTAACGGTATGCCTAATGGGAATTGAATCACACTGGAACTTAAAAGAATATAGGCCTACATGGCTATCCTGAAAGGGATTTAGAGATCATCTGGTCTAACCCTCCAATATTTATTTGCTGCTATACGCTAGAGATGGTTCTTGAGTGCTCATTTGGTTTACATTGTCAAAGTACACCTTTTAGTGAAACAGTCCATCGAGTTTAAGCGAGTGAACCTGACCAGGCAGTGTAGGAGAACTATCACCAACCTCTCAAGCTTGTTAATGTGTTTGACTTGAGAGGATATATATTCCTGATCCTAAACTTTCCTGAGGATGAAATCAAATACTATCACTGAATCTTATCAAAGTTGTAATGGGGGCTGGGAGGCACTACTAAGATAGATTAATTAAACCTAATTAAAGTAATATCTGGTTTATGTAGAGGAGACGAAACGTCTCAGACTGAAGTCGGAGAGATACTTTAACTATCATAACGCAAGAAGCTGCGTTATACTACATCTGACCGTTGGCTGAAAGTTCTAACAATGCAAAACAGTGAGCAGTGGGATTTCACAAGGAAAGGTCTTGGGACCGATGTATTTTCGTTTGTTCATATATGATCTGGAAATGAGTTGATTATTTAAGTTTGCTAAAATTACTAAGCAAGCTATCATACTTTAATCACATTCTGAGGAGACAAGATGCAGTGGAAAAGACAATAATGCAAGGAAAAATTGAAGGCAGCAGGAAAGAGGAAGACCCAACGTGGGACAGATTGACTCTATAAAGGAAGCACCTCTCAAGTTTGCAAGACATGAGCAGTGCTATTAACAATTATGGGATATTAATTATTAGGGTTGTTATAAGTCAGAAGCGACTTGAAGGCACTTACACACAAACATATTCTCATTTTCTGAAGGTGGTTTTCACTGTCCTTGATTATGAAGAGTTGTAAGAGAGTTTCTTCAAACTGGCTAATTGGGCAGCAGTGTGGGAAATAAAGTTCACATCACTTGTTACGTGATCTTTTTTAACAGGAAGTGCTGCAGATTGAAGCTGGGATAGGTTGCATTAAAAGCTGATGCTCTTAACACTGAGCCGTGGCCTTCCCTTCAACATCTCTTGGGTCATAAAATTATTTAAATAGGTTATTAATTTATTTAGCTTCTGATCACCATTCTGATTTTTTTTGTGATCTGGGGTTCAGATCCTGCCTAGCTTTCTGAAAAGAGGGGTAGGTGGTTATTGACAGTCCTTTGCTGTGGGAGGCCTCTGTTTCTCCTCTAAACTAGTTTTGGGAGTCCTTCCCAAAGAGGTATTTTGAACTGCCTTGTCTGGAGGGAGTTGGTGATAATCCAGGACCCCTTGCCTGCCCACAGCCTAAAAATTTAGGTGGAATCTAAACCGGTAGTTGTACGTAGTTATCACTGACCTGCATTTTCTCTCCTGTTTTGTTGTTCCTTCTGAATATGTTTGTAGAATGTATGTATTAATCTCAATATTTGTATCTTGTTTTTCTGTTAAATTGCAGTGTGGCCAATATAGAAAAGTAAAATAAGAGTAAAACAAAACACTCATATGTTTATGACGTTAAACCTCCAGAAATCTGTTCCAATGAATCAGTGCCATGACTGAAAAATCTTTGTTGAATGTAGGAGGAACTACAGGTAGAACCATAAGCACATGTTGACTCAAGGAGTGACATTTATGCATGGTTTTGTGCAGGGATTCTGTATATATGTGGGTTTTAAGCCATGAAGAGCTTGAAAGGTAAAAAATGGCACCCAAATTCAGCAAATATGGAAGTAGTGCAATTGTTTCAGAGCAGGTGTTATATATATTCTTTATTATTTTTATTCTGTTCCATGGAATAAACTTGCAGGAGCACACTTTTCCCAAGCCTAATTTTTGCCCAAAGGACTAGCTCTGTTAAACTAAGTGTTCCTTTTCTGTGGCATCTTTTCATCTTTATTTTTTTATTGTCGAAAGTTACTCTTCTCAAAGAGTGATAAAATTAGTCATGGCTCAGAATTAGACCTCCCAGGACATTTTACTTCTTATTCTTTCTGAACTGGTTTCCTGCATGTGCAGGGTCAGTTTTGTAACTGTCTCTTCCAGAGGTCACGATTTTGAGTGTCTTCTGGGGTAAAGTTCTTTGCCTGCAGGTCTTCATTGATTGTGTCCATCCACCGTTTTTTGGGTCTGCCACATGGGCGGCATCCACCAGGTTCAAGTTGGATTAATATTTTGCTATCTGTATTAGAAATATACTATACTTTCTGTATCTTGTAATTTGATTTTCTTACAACCCCATCAAGATCGAGCTCAAAAAAACAAAAATAGGGCACCAAAAATCCCCCATAAGGGATGACAGAGATATGCCACAAAAAATGTTGTGTTTCTCCAATATTGGCTCCACCAGAGTGCAGGGGCTGGGTAGACAGTGGAAGCTGAGGTCGGCTCTACCCCGTGGCCCACCCCCAGAATGCCCCTAGTCGCACTGGTGCAGCTTTCTGCATCAGTAGGCCTAGGGAAGGATGGTAGCTTCTGGGTCAGGTGCTGTGGTGCTGTGCATCAGCTGCCCAGCTAAGTCATTCCTCCACTCGTGCATTTGCCCCTTGCGCCGGCTCTAGAGGTGGGTCTGTTCCCCCACTCCTGATTTGACTGTTAGCAACTAATATTTTCTTTTTTTAAAATTGTCCTTTGACTTTGTGATCGTATACTGTGGTTACCTTGAAAAAGTTTATCCACTTTCTGTACCCTTTGCATAATTTTTTGAACCTCTATCATAGGGTCCACCAAGTGTTTTTAGGAAGTGGGTAGGGCAGAGGCATACAGCCTTTAGGAACATGGGGTCACCCATGTCCCTGCGCACACGCTTTTGGGTCACAAGGGGCTCCAGGTGCCTCCCACATAACAAAATGGCATGCACCCCAGTCGCATGCCACCAAGCCCCACCCCCCACAGGGAGGCAGGGCTCGGCAGCAGGCAGCTACGGCGCCCGCCTGGGCCACCTTCCACTGCCAAGCCCACCCGGCCCCTGGCCTGCCTATTGATAATTTATCAGGCCCTGGGGATGGCAGGAACCAGCCTGCTGGGGAGGGGGGCAGCGGGGCGCTCGGAGGAGGTGTTGCTCCCAGGCGCCATTTCCCCTTGATACGCTTCCGGGGCAGAGCCAAGCAGCACTTTTGCCCAAGAAAGCTTCTGATTAACTATTGGATATTTGATTGTGCAGATTTTTAAAAATGTTGCCTTGGTAGGAGCTACCAATATAGTAGGATGATTTACCCTGTGTTACTGAAGTTTGGCTGGCTCCACCTTCTGTGACAACCATTGCATGCCAGCCATTATGTGGCAGCCCTTTTGTTGTGGTGTCCACCATGATGTGTGAAAATTCTAAATATGGCTGCATGCTCAAAAGGTTTGGGGACCCCTGCTCTAGACTCTGTAGGGTTTTTTTCATAGGAGTCCTTTAATCTTGTTGGTTCCATTTGTCTGCGCTTTCTGCAGCTCTGCAATAATCTTTTTAGCAATAGGGCATAGATTGTAATTCACTTCCATGGATCTGTCATTAAAGTAAATTTGAAGCTCCATTTGATACAGAACACCACAGTTTGGTTGCTGTTAGGTACTAAGTGGTACATGCATGTGACATCAGTTCTGCAGTAATTTCATTGCCTATTGATCATCTACCAGGTTCAGTTCAAGGTACTGGCTATCACATACAAAGATCTTAATGACCTTGGACCCAAGTACTTGCAGGACCATTCCTCTTGCTTATTCTCCACTGTGACAGTTTTTCTCACTTGAGTAAAGCTATCTGATGGTGCCACCTTGCAAAATAGTTAAGATCAGCAGTTGCCCATGGAGTCTCTATGTTGGTACCTTGTGGAGGAGCCTGCCTGCCTGCCTGCCTGAAAAAGTCATAAAGGCTCTCTTCCACCATTTCATAGAATCTGTAAAAAAAGGAAATCTGTAAAACAGGAGGGCATTTTGATAAAGGAATTAGTACTGTAGTAGACATGACAATACAGAAGGATGCCTTTATGATGGAACCACATTGTGGTCTACTGCAGTAATCCTTCTGCCGGTGCCAACCTGCACATGGACAAAATCAGCAGTTGCCCATATGTATTCTTTCTCTGTTGTGGCTTTTGCCTTGTGGAATGGCCTACCTGAGGTTAGAAAAGTCCTGTTCTCCTGGCCTTCTGCAAATTATGCAAAAGTTAATTATTCAAGAGGGCTTTCAGCTCAGGTAATAAAGCTGACATGCATACTTGGGTAAATGTTTGGGACTCGTGGTCTGTACTGTTGTGCATAGCACATTGTAAGTTAGGGTTCTATTATGTAATTTGTATATTGCTTAATGTGACACGTTAATTCTCATGCTGCGCTTCTTTTTCTTACTGGTGGTTCCAGACTTCTAATTTTTAATGCATTAGTTACTGGATGTCCCATTATGTTGATTGTACTGACTTGCTATATGCAATTCGCCTTGAGTTCTGTAAGAAAGATAGACTATAAATAACTTGAATTAAATTATCCATAGCAGATTTGTGGAGGAAATAAAAATTATGAAAAGAGTTAGACCACACTCTTCTGCTGTCCCAGCAACGTTACCCTTTTGTCCAAACATGAGAGATACTGGATGAGAGTTAGCAACTGCAGGCAGTAGAAGGGTTGTTGAACCATTGTTGATCCCCTCAGAGTGCTGAAGATAGTTGGCTTAAGTGGAAGGGAACAGTAGAGTGGTGAGGAGGGAAGGGAAACAGGAAAGTAGTAGAAAGTAAGAGGGCAAGTGGAAAGAGATAAAACTCCTGCTGTCAGTTGCGTAGCTACCACAAGACGGGGGTGCCCTGGGCGTGTGCTGTTGGGGTCATGTGGGGGCAGAAAATCGCCCTCCAAACCCTCCCCCCTCGCCCCGCTTCACCAGGAAGCCACTGCTGGACCAGCCGGGCTCAGCGGAGGCCACTGCTAACACCCCTGCCCGCCCACCAGCCAGGCCCCGTGGCCCAGAGCGGGCTGGGCAGCAGGCCAGCCAGGCTGCTTTTGCAGCCGGCTGCCCTTTGCAGTGAGCTAAACTGAGGTATGTGGGGGGCGGAGCCCTGTGGGGAGGAACGCCCCGCCCCTGTTCCTTCCTTACCCCTCCCCCCACTTACCCTAGTTCAGCCAGCAGCCCAGCTAGGCTGCTTTTTCAGCCGGCTGCTCTTTGCAGCCAGCTGAACTAAGGTAAGTGAATGGGCGGGCATTAGTTTGCCTCAGGCACCATCCCCCCTGCCACTGTTTGCTGCTCCTACTGCCATGTTAGTCAAGGGAGGTGGTGCTACAGGTAGGCTGGTGGCTTCGTTGTTGAGTGAGAAGCCTGCTGAGGCAATGGGTGGGCTGGCTGGCAGGTGAGGTGAGGTTACAGAGCCCAGAGACGCTTATAGAGCCTGGCATGTGAAAAATGAAAGTGTTGGTGGAATAGATGTGGCATGTTATACTGTGGCATAAGCATGTATTCTATTTGTAAGCAACCTCACCATTTCTAAAATATTCTAACTATATTCTTACACTAAATATCAAGCTTTGGATATAATTTTTGTTTAGATGCAGAATATTGGAAAAATACTGGGTGGAGATCAAAAATTGTTTCCCACTCCTATCTTTATGATATGTAAAGATTAACAGTTTTAATATTTTGATTATTCAAAAGATTTAGCTTGTTGTTGGGATGAACATTCTTATCTAGACCAAACAATTACATTAGTAAATAGTAGTTCCTGCTATAAGAATTTGTCACATGTCCCTAGTGGGGGAGAGAGAATAGATTTTAAAAAGATTTACATTTTTAAGAAATACCAATTTTATGTGTCTCTGGTCCCTTTTCATGGTCTTCCTTGCTTGTGCTCATAAAGATTTTGAAGCTTTACCGAGTAGAATTTTCCTTACCTAAGAAAGACTATGAAACACTTATTTGCATTGTTAACAGGCCTAAGTCACTCATGAGAAGTACTTTAGTTTAGACATAGGGTCCAGTGCGAGGGACTCTGGCAACTGTTATAGGGAGCACTTTGCTAACCTACCAGAAACACTGCCAACACTACAGAATGATGTGATCAAGTCACAAAAGATTGGCAGTGTTATACTGGCAAAAGAAAAAGGCTACTACTGCCAGTGTAACATTGCCAGCTTTCATCAGAGAAGAACTGTTCATGATGCATGGCGTTACTGTTAAAGTACTGTGGGTTGAGCTACAGCTGAGCCATGTTTTTGTCTTTAGCTGTGTCACTTGCCAAAGGCTCTGGATCATAATCCCCATATGCGTATATGAGAGAAATAAATACTCCTGAAGTGTTTTTGTCTAATATCTAAGATACACAACACTTCATATTTTAAAGCATGAAAAATATAACTGTTAAACCAATCAAGGGTGTTTTATGCAATGTTCAGAACATAAGAGCAACCCTGCTAGATCAGAGCTGTGGTCTAGCTAGTTCAACCCATCACAGCTGCCGTAGAAGATTGGCAAACAGGGCATAGAGGCCAAGGCCATCCACTAATGTTGCCTTGTAGTAATGACATTCAGAGATTTACTGCCTGTGAATGTGGCAGTATTCTTTTGTAACCTGTTTTCTGTCAGTCTTGTACAATAGTAATGCCAGTACTTAAAGATGCACATTCTACACGCCTAGATGGTTCTGGAATACTCAGGTAACACTTGCCAGTTTTCTAAGTGTTGGAAAAAGCCTCTACATTTACAGTACTGTATAAACAGTAAATGAATCTTTATCATTTAATCATTATCATTTATTTTGTAAGCCTCTTCAAGCAGGTTTTCCTCAAGAGAGAGCATAAAAATGTTCCAAATTAGCCATTTAATTACATCCCTAATCTGCATAAAGATAGTATAGGTAGTCCAGGAAAAAAGGAGAAATAATCTTAATTAACTGGGAGATCAGAATGTTTATAAAGCTTTAATTACCAATGTCAGAAACTCTCAGAATTAAATACTAATTAATATTTATGGGAGCAGATCCTTTTAAAATAAGAGTACATTACACACAGTCACATGCCCCCCCCCCCACCATGTGACAAGGTCCAGCCCAGTGGCCAACATCACACAAGTGGGGTCATGAAACAGGCAGATAAACTGGCTTGGTAGAGTCAGTTGCGAGGTATATTAATGCACATTAAAAAAAAAATCTTGATCTGTTTAACTGTTCAAGTTGAAGATCTAATTTCTAGGTTAAATATAATGTTGCCTTTCCATGCAGATGTAAAATTCCTCATCTCATCCTGTAAAAACTAGGATAAATTAGAAATAAAATCTGTGAAAGAGTAGGTGGCCTGCCTTTTGCAACTTTTTGGACTTTTTGTCTCTGCCTGTCTTTGCTTGGAGGAGAAGGCACAGAGAAATAATTGGTTTTAGTCCTCCTGGTACAGAAAACCTTGGGTTCATCTCACTGGCATGGAAGCACTTACCAAAGAACCAAATAGAATTGTGCAGATAAGTGCAAGGATGTCTTATTTTTGCTATCTTTTCTGTCTTTTTCACATATTAGGAATATTCATGTATATCTACTTGTTTTGGAGGAAATCATAAGGTTAAATCAGAGATAAATTACTGGCCTTGTAAATAATTATGTCAGCTTCTTGAGTTCTGCCTTCAGCAGGGTGGACTTTGAACACTGAGTTAAATTATCATTTAAATCACTAAGGAAAGGGGCCGTTTTAGATCAGTGACATATTAAATTTCTACTTTGAAATTAATACATTTCCTGAACAAGCATGCATACTAGCAACAACAATTAAAGCGTATTGGCTTTCAACTGTTCCTTTATGCAACCTGGGAACATAATCCATAACCTTTGATTGTATAGCTTGTACACATTGCAGACTTGTGTCTACTTAAAACAGATTTCTGTTTGGGTTTTGTACACATGCAAGGATATATAGAAATATTATGTTAATACTATTTATGAAAATATATTGTTGTGTTGTTGTTGTTGTTGTTGTTGTTAAAACCACCAGTGTACTGAAGATGCCTGCTCCACACAATAACTTATGGTGGAGTGATAAGAGTGTGACTTCCTAACTTCTCCTAGACCACTCAGGAGTTTTCAACAAAACAATATATTTTCATAAATAGCTCAGTGTATCACAGATCTGAGGTGTCATTTTGAGAATTGTTGTACTCTTGTTCCTGAACTGAGTATGTTTTATGCAATGTAACGATCTAACGTAAGAAATCTGTCCAATGCATCATCAACATGAGAGGAACCAGAGGGTACTCTGGAAAGTCACTTAAAAATAAGTCCAGTGAATTTTGCATGTGAAGCTCTTATTCTGGGGTATCTCTTCCTGTGTTTCTTCATTCTTACTTTCTGAAGAAATTGAATTTTCTTGATTTAATTGCTATCTTTTATATTTATTTTTGGGCCCAGAAACATAACCCAACATAGGGATACACAGATTGCAGTGGCACCTATCTATACTTCTAATTCTGAGGTATGCCCCCTTCCTGCAGATACTTAAAACCTCAGACTGGTGGAAGACTGATCCTAACTGGTTTTTCTGCAGATTTGAGGCCCCCCTAAGTCTGCAGAAAAGTCTGAAAATTAAACAGAATTGGGGGGCTTAAATCCCCCTGTTTTTTAAAAAAGCATTGTCTGCACATGCCCAGACAGCACACTTACTGTTCAAGTGAGGAGGACAACAGCAGCTTAACACCAAGGGAAGGGAAGATTTTGTAACAGCACGCTATCAAAGTGAATACTAAAAAAGGAAAAGCATATTGCTCATCTCATAGGAGCTTCTGGCTATAGGGAGTCCTGTAGTATCTTTCTGCTGGTGTAATTAGTTGGCCTTATTTTACTACCACTGAATAGTTAAGGGAGAATACTATGGTATTTGTGGTTACATGATTTTTTTTGGTGCCCTGGTTATGATGATATAATGTGATGCCACCTGTGCTATAGGTTGATTGGTGCCTTTCATTCATTGGTAAAGTGGGATTCTACTGGTGATCAGGGATATTGTTTGTATGTTTCAGCATCTTTTGGTTGTGCTGTGTCTCTACTTTGCTGTTATATGTGCATAGGATTGCAATTGCATTACTTGAACATAAAACTAGCATGTCCATAATGTAGCAACTGCAAGTAATAGCACTCTTTCAGTACTGGTCTGCCCAGTAGTCATAAAAGGATCTGCCTGTTGTTATCATGCTCATCTCTAATAAATGCATCATTTAACAGAGATTTGAATTTGTGAAATAAATGTTATGCCTGTGATCTATATTCTTTTGGGTTCCAGTAGCTGGCATTATATATATTGGCAGATCTAATGATAGGTCCTACATGTGCCAAGCTACCTGAGCCTAGTTCTTTATTAGTTCACTTGTCTAAGTAATTGTAATTTCTTTTTAGGTATGTTTTGGCTGTTTCACGACTCTTGAAGATTAACTGACCTAAAATTTGTATACTGCTGACAGGCTGGAACAGATTGTTACAATTCTACTTTAGGTAATACATCTTCCTCTGTTCTTGCTGTTGCTGTTCAGTTCTTCACTCTCTAAGGGAGACGGTACTTCAGTATGGGGAATTCCTACCATTTTGTCAAGGAGGCAGTTCTTAATCTCAGACTTCCTGTTTCTATTGGTGGAGGCCATTCTAATCTTGGGGGCCTCAACCTTTTTGTGGCACTTGGCATGGTGGGTACAGCAACAAAATGGCTGCTGCAGGAGGTGGAGTCAACCACAAAATGATTGCCACAACTTAACTTCAGTTTCAATGCCATTAAAGGTTACAATTTCAATTCACTTAACTTCAGTAATGCAGTGTAGATCCTGGTTGCAGCTGCTTCCAAAACAACATTTAAAATATTTTCATAGCCTACCAGAAGCCTTGCTGGCAAAAGACCTATCTGGCCCCACCCACTTCCTAATAACACTTGGCAGGTGCCAGAAAAGTGTCAGCTGGTGTCATAGCATCCACAGACAGACACCCACATTTGGGGCCCTTGAACTAATCCTTAGTTCATTTCCTGCCTAGGATGAAGGAGTGCGTGATTATTTAGAGCTGCTACTTAAGACATCCCCTCTCAAGACTGTCTTCCCATTACATCTTTTTCACTTTTCTTCACTTCTGCTTTAGTTGTTCCTAATCTTTACCTTAAAAAAAAAAACCCTCTACCTGCAGCCTGCTCCAGCTAATACTGTCTCCAAGAGGCTGCCTGTGATGGATCTCTGCTAAGAAAGCAGATCCCCATTATAACCAATGTAATAGCCTTTAAGAATCTCATGTATAGAACCTAGGCTAGAGGTAAGGAGTACAAGCTCAGAGGCTGAGAATCAGCACAGAGTGTACAGGTAGGAAGAATTTGCACAGAAAACTCTTCACTACAGTGGATAGTGTGGAAACACTGGAATGGCCATGGGAGGCTGCCCTAGAATGATCTAGGACGTCTTCCAGAGATGCTATAGGTACACAAACTACGACCTCTCCTAAGACCCTCCTCCTCAGTGGAAGGTTGATTAAGAAGAGCAATTGGTGAAGAATTTATGCTCCTGTAGAACAGAGGTCTGCAACCTGCGGCTCTCCAGATGTTCATGAACTACAATTCCCATCAGCCCCTGCCAGCATGGGCAATTGGAGAATTAGAGCTTCCCAACCATTCCCTCCCTCCTTCAAGCAGGAAATTCTGGCAGCAGTACAGCCCCTGGAGCTCAGCTGGGCAGTTGGCACAGAAGTTGGTCAGCAAGGGCTGCACAAAAGAAAGTGCCTTTATTCTGGTAGATTGTCATAGCCTGGAACCAGAGGTCTCAGACTACACTCCTCAAATAGAGAAGAGGCAAAAACTTATGAGGAGTTAATAACTGGACTAGAGCAACCTCTTTAATCTGGATAATTATCAGGGTTTTATAGCCAAAGCTATCACAGGCTTGGGACTGTCTGAAAATCCTAATAAGACGAAGGAGGATGTTTCCAAATGCTGAAAACTGATATCCCTAGTGGAAAATGGGAATGGGGAGGGCCCATTTGATGCTGGCTTCAGGTAGCCCGGTCCAGCTTTAAACTCCAGGCTTTAATCCTGCAGTTTAAAGCTCGACCTTAGCCTCTCTGAGGACAGGATTGAACTGAGCCTCTGAGCTCACTGTCTCCAGCTTTATACTGTTGGCTCCATTCCCAAGCTCCATTTGACCAGAGGTGGAGCTTCGGGGCGGAGCCAACAGTATAAAGCTAGAGGCTATACAGAAGCTGAGCTCAGTCTGATCAGGTTTAAATGGGCCCTTGGCACTCCTGACCCCCTCTTGGTGATTGGGGCAAGCTTGCTGGTCCCACTCCTGACCTCCATGTGGAGATGGGGGGTGACCCAAGTTGGCCCTGCTCCCAATCTCCACGTGAAGTTTGGGAATGGAGCGAGCCCCCTTGCCAGCCCTCAACTGTGCCCCTGCCCAAACCCCAGTGAGTTTGGAGCAAGGTGCTGTTGCAAGAGGGAGGGCTGCCCTGCTGTCCTCCCCTATAAAGTGAAACCTGGAGCTCTACCCCCACCCCCCAGCTCTTTAGCTTTACCACTGTGCGTACATATGTGTAGGAGGGGCACTAGGGATGTGGCCTAGGAGCAGAGGGGGCAGCAGCCTGAAAAAGTTTGGGAACCACAGGGTTAGAGTATTCAGTTCAGGTAACCCAAACTGTGTTTTCTTGAAGGAAATAATCCACATCCAGAATCTGTGATCTTACCTAGTAAGCCTACACATGTTGCTGTCAGAGAAGGAAGCTGCATGCTTTCAAACTTCGAGCTCAGCAAGTGTGTTGTTTCCTGCAAGCAGACTTAGGCAAAAAATGAAGAAGTAGCACCTCATGCTGGCCTTATTTGCTATCCTGCAACATGTGGAGGATTTACCCTTTAGATAACCCTGTGTAACCCGCTAGTAGTTCGCGTTTCAATCTAGGCAATTACTTTTAGCTTGTCAGCTCTTGCGGAAACTTCCGGCCAAACTTATTGGGAAATTTGAAGTTAAGACCTGCCTCCTTGACAAAATGGTGGGAATCCCTCATTCTGTCTTCGTTACCTCCTAGCTACCTTCATTACCTTCGTTACCTCCTACCTCCTAGTGCATCAACTTTCACAGTAAACCTCCAGTGTTCCCTTCTGTTCTGTTACTCTAGTACAGGGGGCCTACCCCTGCTCTAGTATGACCCAAATACAGAACCCAGTGAGATTTTCTTTAGGTAAGAGGAAGCTTGATTTTAAATTTTCTCTATTAACAGAAACATTTGTAACAGATGTCTACAATGTCATTGTCAATGATTTTTGGGAAATCAGCAAAATCTGTTCTTTGAAATTGATCAAATAGGAAGATAGAAGCTGTGTACATGTTTCAAAACTTGATCCCTGTCACTGATTTGCTTTCTATCAACAAAGATACTAGATAATGAAATAAAAATATTGGCAATATTAAGTTCTGATTGCTTGCCATCTTGAAATATTATAACTGAGCTGATTAATCACATTGGGAAAATATTTTGTTTTTACATGTTATGTATGTACTTTAATAATTTCATGTATGCAGTTAAAACTTGTGCAGTTATTTTCTTTCTTTCTTTTTGACAGATACATAATGAACACACTGATGCAAGATAAAGTTAGCAAAGGACTATAAAATGCCCAGATTTGGGTCAGCAAAAACAGTTCAGATTCAAAATTCTGACAGTGATAGCACCATGGTGGAGAAGCCAACTGGAAGAAAGGTATAAAACGAAATATGATTAAGATTATATTGAAAACCAGCTAATCCATTAAAGCATATAACATATAAGAGCCAAATGGAATTATATGGAATATAAAATTATGATATTACTATGCTATAATATTTGAGCCCAGAGGAATTATATAGAATATAAAGTTATGGTGTAACTATGCTATAAAGCAGTGGTTCTCAACCTTCCTAATGCCGTGACCCTTTAATATAGTTCCTCATGTTGTGGTGACCCCCAACCCTAACATTTATCCATTTTACAGATGGAGAACACTGATGCAGAGTCTTAGGCGATCCCTGAGAAAGCGTCGTTTGACCCCCAAAGGGGTCGCGACCCACAGGTTGAGAACCGCTGCTATAAAGAGTTGCAGGAGGGGCTTAAAGTAAAATGGTTCTAACCTAGTATAACTTTTCTCATTCTATTCTGGTGGGGATATTAAGCCTTATAACATTACTATGTATCATGTATTATAACTGACAGCATTATTTTGTTTGAAAGTGTTACTGTGATGAAGGCATGTTAAGTGATAATTGTATCTCTGATTTCAGGGAATTTTGCATATTTTTGCAGTAGAGATTTCTGCAACATTAATTTTTATAGTATGTTTAGTAAGATTTTATATTGAAAGCTTTATATTGAAAGCCCTTGACCTTTTTAGTAGAATTCCGCTTACCATATTAAAAATGGTCTGTTCCTTTATGTGTCTCTTGTATTTGAAGTCTTTATGAAAACCCTCACCTGACAGGCTTCCAGGTGGACTTCTGTATGATGTTTTAGAAAGGGATATTAATGTATGAAAGGATGTTGATTTATTTAATCATTTACATTTGAGTATGTTTAAATATGTTTGCATATTACCATGAATGACTTTTTTGGAGATACCCAGCAGTGTTAACTTACAATTCAGTAAGCCAAGGCCCAGCCAGAATGTGCTGTGGCTAATCCCAAGCAAATAGTGGTGTCTAATTTAAATTCTCTTTCTTCCAGTTGAACTTGATCATAACTAACCTCAGCTAGTTGGGGCCCTAAATTACAATATAGTTTGAAGGGAAAAAATTGTATTATTTATATTTCTACTATACTTGTCAGCCAAAACTGGTTCCCAAATGTTCCCTTCCCCTTTCCTTCCAGAGAGCAGGACTGCCTTCCCTCAAGCCTAGTTTAAGATAGCATTTGTTTATATAGAAGAATATTTGGTTCAAAAAGTCTGGTTCCTGTTCTGAGGAGTTTATTGAGCCAATTTGATTATAGTGGAATCTCACCAATAAATGATCTAAAACTGATAAAACCTGATCACAGGGTTGCTAGCTTTAACTGTAAAACAATAATCCCGAGATCTTTGGTATCTTCTCATTTAACTCTGAGTGAACAGTTTATTGAGAAGCAACGCTAATTAGGAAAAGGCAGTGCGGGCACCCTTCTAATCTGGCTAGTATCCCTTGCAGAAATAAATTAGAAATATTTCTAAGTGGCATAATAGTGGCATTATGTTGTCACCCTTCTATATACGCCAAAGAAGTTGGCCATCCCCTATACAGAGTAGTCATCAGTTGGTTGTAAAGGTGACTGTATAGGAAAAAGATGATTGAAATATCTCCTCCCTCCAGACTGCTTTAGAAAGCAGCAGAGGAGCACTGACAGCTGCAGCCAAAGCACCCATTCCCCAGGATCAGATGGAGGAACACTCTTGCCAGCCTACCCAGGCCAGGCTGAGCAGGGCTTGGTGGACTCTTGGCACTGTTCACATTTCCCTGGATTCTTGGAAGTCTGTGTCAGACTCTTTAAGCCTGTAGTGTAAAGCTGGACCTGGCCAGGTAGAAGCTGGCCTTGAACTGCAGGCTCAGCCCAGCTAGATCCAGCTTTATACTGCTGGCTCCACCTCAGAGGTGGAGCTAGCAGTATGAAGCTGAACTTGTCCAGGGCAGAGTCCACAGTTCAAGAATGGGCTCAACATGGCTGGGTCTAGCTTTAAATAGCAGGCTTCAGAGGTGGAGCCGCAGTTTAAAGCCGGAGCCAGGTAATCCCAACCTTGAACTGTGCCCTCCCACATGGTGTAGCACACAGCTGGTGGAGCCGCAGTTTAAAGCCGGAGCCAGGTAATCCCAACCTTGAACTGTGCCCTCCCACATGGTGTAGCACACAGCTGAGAGCTAGAAAGTGCTTGCCCTGGGTGCCATCCTTAGTAAATATACCCTGTCAACAGTATAAGTGCATAACCATACTGGCACTGGCACAAATTTAGATTTCCAATTTTTATCTCACATTTATAAATAAAATGAATTGTCTATTCACAGTTACACCCTTCAGCCTTCTCCCCCCCCATCCTAGCTGAAATTGTATTTGCACTTGTAAATGCCTGATTAAATACAAAATATGACAATGGATAAATTGGAAGATGTGTTATTATTTCATTGACACATGTTAAAAATTTATACCAGGGTAATTATATCAGTGGAGCTCCTCACAGACACATGCTATATTGAAATTGAATCCTGACAAGATGGAAATGCTCTGTGTGCCAGGCTCCTGAATCTGGGAATTGAGGAACAACCAGTACTGGAAGGGTGATTCTACCCCAGCAAGACTGGGTGCAGGATCCTGGGATCCTCCTGGATGGGACTCTGTATCTGAAACCCAGGTGGCAGCAACGATCAGGAGGGCCCATCAACATCTCTGGCTGGTGCACCAACTCTGCTTTAACCTGACCACAGTCATCCCAGTTTTGGTATCCACCAGACTGGATTATTGTAACATGCAATATGTGGGGCTGCCTTTGAGAATGGTAGAAGCTTGAACTAGTACAGAATACAACGACTTGTCCTCTGACTGGTGCCTAAACTGGGACCACATCACCCCAATTTTGAGGCGTCTGCACTGGCTTCCAATGCACTACGAGGCCCAATTCAGTGTGCTGGTACTAACCTATAAAGTCCTAAACAGTTTTGATCCTGACTACTTGAGAGAGCACATCTGCCCATAAATTTTTGCCTGGGCACTGAGGTCGGAGGGGGAGACCCACCTAACTGTCCCATTCCTTTTGGAGGTGAGGGGAGTGGGTGGAATGAATACCTTCTCAATATTGGCCCCTGCACTGTAGCATGCCCTTCCACCAGAGGCCCGCCAGGCTCCTCTTTTGTCATGGTGTCCTGTACACTACTTTCACTCTTGAGGTAGTTGGGGTAAGAGTTTTAGAATTTATAATGTTTTATGGATTTAGGATTGGTTTTATAGTGGTTTTGTTGTCTTATTGTATATGGTTGTATTATATCTTTTATTGCAACCTGCTCTGAGACTGTTTTATAGAGCAGGGAATATATCTCAACAACAACAACAATAATATTGAGCCCTCCGGGGATAAGGCGGCCTATAAGTCTAATAAAATAATAATAATAATAATAATAATAATAATAATAATAATAATAATAATAATAATAATATTTCATTTGATTAAACTGAATTTATTCTTGATTAGCATGTAACTAACAATATATGGAAATATTTAATGTAATTCAATGTGTTAAAGCTAAGAAAATCTAAGTATTGACACTGGAAAAAATTTTTGATAGGTTGGTGAAGTGCTGTTGCATAAAATGTTAGGATACTTTATGATCTGGTAATGTAGTTAAGAAATTGATAAAAATAATTATTTCAGTGTCTTCTGCCAAAAAATTTTAATTACATCGGTGGAGTTGTAACACTGTTTAACACATAGTAAGGCATATTTCAGTTGTGTAACCATTTTCAACAGTGATTTTAATTTAATTGTTTGGTGATATATCTTCAAATTAGAAGATTGTATCCCACCTTCATGTTTTTTCTTCTGTTTGGCAATATGCAAAGATACTCTAGGCCTTTTTAGGCTAGATAAATCTGAATGCAGTCTCTTGCCAAGTTTGTAAGACTTGGGACTTTATGGACATTTTCAGATAGAAACAGAACATTTACTGTAATCATAATTTTAATATTTACAATCATCCCAAACCATGGAAGCTGCAATTGAGATCAACATTGAAAAGTTACCACAATATTTTAACAGCAAAGATTATATGTGTGTATGCAAGAGAGATATTAAAATTTACATATGTGTGTACGTACACACTCAGACATAGCTACAAAGGTCCTGTTTCTTTAGTCTGATATGCCTGAAGATTACATTTGTGGTGGTTGGGATTGAGCCACTTGCTAATTTTTATTTCTGAGTTCAGTGAAATATTTATGTTTGAATTGTCTGTGTGTCTTGTGTTTAATATCTTTCCTTAATATAGAAATGTGATGTTAAATAGTTTTCAGCATTATTGGTCTCTATTTTATTAGCTTTATTTCTTAACTAGTGAAAACAGCATGAGAGGATGGCAGATTCTTTAGTATTTCATTATTATTCTTTATTTTATACTATATCTGATAAAGTCTAGCTGTCTTAAGTTGATGTGATCTGTGAAAGTTATTTTGTGATTGGTTTGTTTAGTTTTTTAAATAATTTTTCTTTTTGTAAGATTTATAATTGTTAGTAGTCCTTTTATAAAAATGACACTTAAATTATTCTATCTATATCAGAGCAAGGACAAGATTGCCTCCTACAGTAAAACTGCAAAATTGGATAGGAGTGATGTGGGAAAGGAAATGAAAGAAAAGTCTTCCATGAAACGTAAACTTCAGTTTAATGTTAGTCCATCCAGAAATGAAGATCGAAATTCAGACACAGGTAGGATGGTCTTTATTTTTGTCTTTGATGCATCCTGGTGATGACAAGTTTGTTAATGAAACCTATCACAAAAGTTGTAATGAGGGTGTAGTGCTTGCTCCTATCCTGTTTGTTTGTCACCAGTCCAGCAATCTGATGGGGCTGAAATCAAATTTTTAAAAAGTACATGTTATGACAGTTCATGCTGCATAGATCCTCTTATCAATGCAATACAATACAAAGACCTTTATTAGGCATATTGATCCCCTTATCTATTCATTCTGGTGTTTTTCCAATATTGGTTGATCCATTTGTGTCCATTTGATGTTTATCCTTTGAGAATCGAAGTTACTGTTCTTAAATGAAGCATCTAAATTAGTTTTATCTTACTGATGCCCATGTATGACCTATGATGAGCAAAATGAATGAGGAAAACCTAACAATTGAAGCCTGCGGGTAGAGATTTTGACACAACTTGCTGTAGTGTAAATATCTTTCATCAGATTTAAGCACTTCTGAATCCTGTTGATTTTCATAGAGAAATCCTTGACACTGTGACAAGCAAGGTCCATGTGTTCCAATCCCACTGAGGGTTGGCAAGAAGGCAAAACATACCTTTTGGCCAACAACAAGTTTATTTAGCAGCAAAACAAAAGGAAGAGGTTAGACAAAAAACATCTCACATGGTTGGGTGCCATCCTCTGACCACATAGCCAGCTGGGCACACAGGAAAAGGTCATTATGAATTCCTCAGCAACCCTGGTGTTTTCATCAGCCATGTATAACAGGACAAGGAGAACTGCCAGGAAGGCCCAAGATCTCCACACTTAGGCCCCTTCCACACACGCAAAATAATGCATTTTCAAACCACTTTCACAACTGTTTGCAAGTGGATTTTGCTATTCCGCACAGCTTCAAAGAGCACTGAAAGCAGTTTGAAAGTGCATTATTCTGCATGTGTGGAATGAGCCTGAGCATCACTTAGGGATATCAATCAGTCAGCCCTAGAATGGAGTCCCGATCACAGTTGATGTCTGTACCATGGAAAATAGTTTCCTGGGATGGGCTACTCATGTTGCTTGGCAGCCCCACACATCAGCTATTTTGATCAGCCCATGTACTGACCCCCTGCTTCAAAAGTGATCATTTCCACCTCTTATCCAAGAAACCATTGTGCTAAATTTATCCAAGAAACTATTATGCTAAATTCTCCCCACCCCTATGTGTGGCTTATAAAACTAGCAGCAATTGGGGGAGTATGCAACCTGACAATTTGCAAAAGCATACCTCTATAAACATTGAATGAATTCTCCATCTTGTCTCAGTGTGCTAAAAGCAGCTAAAGTTAATAAACAGGTGAAAGTGAGAACAGATTCCTATGCATACAGCCACTCTAATACAAAGATATAGCTCAGACACAGTCCATATACGTACTGCACATCATCAGGCATAGATATTCAAAACAAGGTAGATTGAAGTGACTGCTGACGCCTTTGTCCCTTGAAATGCTCTTGTGCCATTCTAAGCTACTGACAGACTGCATAATCACGGACAGCGCTGTCCCTATCTCTGCTTTTCTAAAATGTGGTTAATTGTAGTGTCAGTTAAGGGTCTGTTAAGAAATCTGACTAAAGCAATAGTTTTAGTCTCACAAAAAGTATCTGCATACACACTGGTCACTGCAGTTGTTGGTCATGTTCCCTGTTAGAGCTGTGAAGGACTATGAAAAAATGCAGAGGGAAAAAGGAAAATAATTTCTTTCGAAGGACTTTCTCAGATTTTTTTTCCTAGAGAAAGAACTGGAAATTTGTGGGAGCACTGGGAAAAAAAACAGCTCCCCATGAAATATTTTCTCTGTTGGAATGAATGGAATGCTTTTTAAGACAAGATTTTACCACCCCTACCCCCAAATGTATAATATAGTATGATGATTTTTTATGTGAAACAGCTTACTCTTGTTAGATGTTGGTAATTGCTGTGTATGCTGTAGGCCAATGCAACGTTTACAAGATGTTTTATTTTTATTGTTTTTTTGTAAGTAACTGTCCATGGTTAAATATGCCATAATGTGGATAATAATGCCCTCTTGAATTGTTCATTATAATATGTATGTGGCTGTTCCTGGCCAAATAACACACTATCTTCTCTAGCTAAAAAAACTGTCATTTCTCTCTCTCTTTTCTTTTTGCTTCCCCTCATACAGCAAAAGCTAAGATACCTGCACTGTATACCAAGATACCTGTGGTAGATGGTATGCAGTGCTATCTTCTGTAGCTTATTCTCTTTGTCTAGTATTTAAATTTATTTGCCTTAGTTTTCTGCAATCAAAATTGCATTTACAATTTTAGATATAGTTAATATTCCAAATACAACTTCATTTATGTGCTGAGTTATGAATAATACAGAATTTTAGGCCTGATAATCAGTATTGTATATATTCATTTTTCTGCAAATTTCCATTTTTTTTCCGGGGGAAAATTAGGGATTACTGCCCTCTGGTATGGCTTCAAAGTTTTCTAAAAAATAAATAGACCTGTTGGCTGGAATCCATCCTGGACTCTGTCCCTTTTGGAAAGTCAAGGCAGAAGGACAGTATCAGTTACAAGATAGTAGCGAACAGCAAAGCTTCCAACAGCAGTGATTCTCCATATTGTTTACATTGTTGCTGTCATTATAGAATATAGAAGTATGTATATTAGCAACAGAGCTTCCACGCCTGGAAGCTCTCTGTGTACTTTCCTTGAACTTTTGTCTGGCTTTTTCTTTCCATGCATGTTATGCAGCAGCCTTTTATTGGCTCTCAGCATAGCTTGTCACATCTGCTATAACTCACTGCCCCTCTGCAATAGTGCTAAAATTATTACTCATTGAGTAAAGACGTATTTTCTTTTAACTGTCTTACCCATATGGCCCATCAGCTGCCCGAGTTCTAGTGTTATGGGAAGGAGAAGAAAAAATCCCTTCCTACAATAAATCATTTTATAAATACTTTCATGGGTCCCCCAAGCGATCTTTTTTTAAACTAAAAGGTCCTAAACTCTTGAGCTTTTGCTTATAGGAAAGGTGCTCCAGCCTTTTTCCAACTTTGCAGTATCCTTTTTGAGATAGTCACCAGAAATAGATGCTGTATTCTAAATGAGATTGCACTGTGGTTTTATACAAGGGCATAACAATATTGGGTGTTTTATTGTTTCCTAGTAATTCCTAGCATGGAGTTTGCCTTTTTCACCACTGTCATACTCTGAGTTGGCACTTTTATTGAGCCATCTGCTATAACCCCACGATCTTTGCATTCTTGGTCTCAGCCAATTCAAAGCCCATCAACACATATTTAAAGTTAGGATTATTTTTGTTCCAGTCTGAATCATCTTACATTTGCCAACACTGAACTTCATTTGCCACATTGTAGCCCACTCCCCTCCTGTAGCTCTTCACAATCCACTTTGTCTTTTTCTGCATACTGTCAGTAATTGTTGAAGTAGTAGGGAGGTTTAGGACAATACAGAATAGGGCAGTGATGGCGAACCTTTTCGAGACTGAGTGTCCAAACTGCAACCCAAAATCCACTTATTTATTACAAAGTGCCAATGCGGCAATTTAACCTGAATAACCCCCTTGAGCAGGGGCCAGCCTGCTATAGCCTCCAGCAAGTCCCACATGCGCCGCTCTGTGCCTCTCTAGCATCTCTTCCACCTTTGCCCCACCCCTGGGCAGCAATCACCTGGAGCACAGGCCCCAAGCCCGTCAGCCAAGTCCTCCCTGCTTGCTGAGGTGCACACACATCAAGTCCAGCAGCCCAGGCCAGCCTAGATGTGGAAAGGGGAAATCACCCCCCCCCACACACACACACACATCTAGGCTCGCCTGGGCCACTGGACTTGATGTGTGTGAACCTCAGCAAGCAGGGAGGACTCGGCTGGCGGGCCTGGTGCCTGTGCTCCACATGACAAACTTTGTGCTTGCGTGCCCACAGAGAGGGCTCTGAGTGCCACCTCTGGCACCCGTGCCATAGGTTCTCCACCACTGGAATAGGGCATAGGGAAAACATTGGAACAGTCACACCCAGGGCTGGATTTAAGACCTTTGGAGGGCCTAAGCACTGAAAAGATTATGGAACCACCATATACAGTACATGCAATTCAAAGTAAAAATAGTAAACCATCAATATATATATTCTAATGAATAAATATTATTTGTATGAAACGAAACACCTATCATTCCATTGCTTTCTTGCCTTGAAGATGCATAGAATTTAACTTACACAAATCAAAGATGCAAAATAATGTTTACTGTTGTGTACTTATAACTTTATTTATACTACAAAAAGTTTTCTCCTGCATTTTTAAATTACAAATTCTTTGATCATATCCTTAAAATTTATCTGAAGTAAAAAAATCTGCTTCATTACTTAGCAGAGCTAAGGAGAGAAAAGTTCTATGGGTCTCTCTTGAGACCCCAAGCGTGTGCTCATTTTGCTTAATGGTTAATCCAGGGCTGGTCGCACCTTAAGACTTGAGACACTGCCCCCTCCCCTTGCTTATTCAGAGGAGTAAAGACTCCTGTTTAGTGTTTCTGTTCTGTGGTAACATACCTCCGAGCAATGCTGTGAGTAGAGTTGTGTTAGATGCATATTACATATACAGTGTCTGTGCAGTTTGTTCCTTTTAGTGCAAAATGCTCTTTCAAGGGTTGTCCCATATGAGGGTAGGAGGTATAGCCCATGCCACGTGTGCACTTGCATTGGAACTATAGGTGGCTGGCATAGTGCTCAAGAAGGCTGTGATGGGCTGCATGCTTAGCTGGTATATGAAGCTATGTTGAGTTTAGGGCTGTTGCAAGAAGTATTATGTGTGTTGGGGCAGAAGGGCTGCCTATGTTGTATGGGAATTTTTAAAGCTACACCAAGGTTATCCCCACATTGCTTATTTAATGTATCAAAAATGTTGTATAATGCTGCTAGTTTGGTTTTTCTTCTTTGAGTATGAAATGACTCAGGACTAGATGCTTCATAGAAGTACTTTGTGATTTTTTTGTAGTTTTATGTCAATATTTAGGCTCAGTACAGTATGCCAAACATCTTTACAGGTGGCAAGTCTTCATGCTTGCCAAAAACATGTGATTGGGGGGAGGGGATGAGCACTAGTTAAACTATGGAAAGAGATGATATTGCACAATGGTATGAATCACAGAAACCTCTCCTCTAGAGCAGCAAAGATCCTATAAATAACTTTTGAAGAGTTTGGTTTAAAAGGAAGTCCCTGTCTTTTCACACTCTCTTTGGTGTGAATATTAAACTGTCAATGTAGGGAGTAGAAAAATGTACCTAGAAAAGGTATCTTGTTTCAGATGCAGTTGATAATTATATGTTTAAATGACTAGATATATTACTTTGTAAAACTCACGGCACCTTTGTAGAACATTAGAAAAATAACACAGAAATTTATAAATGAGGATTCTGTGACACTGGCTAACAAAGAAAGTACTGGTTAACAGTTGTTCAGCTGTATTAAGCCTTCAAGTTAAGCCATATTCGCTTCTTTCCACTAGGACGCAACACTAGAAAAGTATTCACACTATATAGTGATTCCCACCGTTTGCTGTCTGCTCAGTCTTCTATACAAGCCTGTGTGGACAGTGGTAGCTGGATAGCACAGCATGCAGTTCTGCATAAAGTCTGCTTACAAGGGAGACATCAGTGCAGTATATAAGAAGTTTGGGGAACTTATTTCAGTTTGCAGGCCTTTCTGGGGCTTTTGTGCCTTCCTGGGAAATACGCATCTCCTGGATGGCATTTGGAAAGTCTGCAGACCTGAGATCTTTAGGAACTTTGTGATATCTTAATGTTGAGCAGGATCTGAGGTATTATATGCATCTTTTATGCTGGCAATGGGTTGAGGATGGCAGAGCTATGGTTTGGAGATTTCTACAGCTAGCTTTAGGTGCAAAAATCCCCCCACACCCCTTGAAATGCAGATTGATGCGCAGGTGCCCAGTGGAGAGGAGTCTAGCTCCAACGAATCCACTGAGCTTCATGGCAGAGTGGGGATTTGAACCCATGCAAAATATCTTTGATGGATTTTGTGCAAAATCAGGTGAACAGGAAAAAGACTCTGGACATGCGGTAGAAGTGTCCATGGCCCAAATGAAGACTATCATGATATGTTTGTCTAGCTATGGCTAACCTTCTCTTTTTTGACATAATGGCTTTCATGTGAAGCAGCTCTGATGTAGAGCACCAAGCAGGAGATGTTGTATGATGATGTGTATTCTGCCCATGTATTTTATGTAATATTTTTATATTTGAAGTCAGTTGATCTGCCCATAGTGTGTATTACTAACTACTTAACAGTATTAGGAATTCTTATTCAAGGATTTCTGAAAAGCTAACATAAAGGTGCTGTGAAACAGTTTTTAAACTCCTATGTGTTACAGTATTTCTATCTTGTATGCCCCACTTGGTTTCTCTTGCTCTCCTCCACCTGCTTTTCTCCCATGTCTTCTTCATTCTGTAGATTCAGATCCAGGACATGCAAATGAAAGCTGGGGGGAGAGATTAATACCTACTTACAGGACATATTCAGGTAAATTAATCATCAGGTGTACTTACTATAGTTGAATTATTCCTATTAACATCATTATACTACCTTTCACTTGTTCTTTTCTGTGACAGTGACCTGGGTCCAAACAGCACCCATAGTAATATAACTACAATGTATGCTTCCTGTCATCGGAGAACCCTAAATGTCCCGCAAAGAGGGCATGTGAAATGTACTCATGTCTGTGGTGAAAGGTGGCAGTTACCATGTAGTAAACATTTTTTTAAAATTTCATAGTGAATAAAATTTCATGTAAAACAGGAATAAAGCAACATTACAAATGTGATAAATTATAAAAATAATTTCCAGAGACTTGGATCTAATGAAGTATAAATGCATTCATGGATGCCATGTTTTCTTACTTTCTCTCTTCCCCAAATAACCCCCTGAGATCTTTGAAAAACTGATGTTAGAGATGATTTGACTCTTGTTAACCAAAAGCAATATCACTGGGAAAGGTAGTGAAACAAAGAGGAACTTAGCAGACACCAGCTTTGAAACCAGTAGAACTTCTTGAAGTGGAAATACCGCTGGTAGAAGTAGGGGCCAGGTTATTTCATTGGTTCCTCCTTGACTCCCTTTCCGGTTAGTTAGTTAGTTTGTTTGTCCATGAGGGTTCTGCAGTCTAGATTTGTTCTTTGAACATTAAGTGGGATGTCCTTGCGAGCAGAATAAGCAAAAGAACAAACTGAATACTCTGGCAAGAACAAACTGAATACTCTGCCAATACTTTGACAAGAATAACATAACTATTTATTGTCGAAGGCTTTCATGGCCGGAATCACTTGGGTGCTGTGTGGTTTCCGGGCTGTATGGCCGTGTTCTAGCAGCATTCTCTCCTGACGTTTCGCCTGCATCTGTGGATTACTTATGATCCTCTGAAGATGCCAGCCACAGATGCAGGCGAAACGTCAGGAGAGAATGCTGCTAGAACACGGCCATACAGCCCGGAAACCACACAGCACCCAAACATAACTATTTTTTCTCAAATGCTGGTTGATTAATGGTACCAAGGAAAACCTCATCTGTAGAAGCTTTTTAGGTGGCATTTATCCAAAAATTAAGACGGAAAGAAAGCTGAGTAGTAGATAACTATTTATTTATTTATGAATAGTGAAGACCTGAAAGTGGCTTAAAACAAATACATTAACCCTTGCCCAATTCTCGATATACTAGTCTCTACTTCTAAGTTACCATTTTAGTCCCTGTTCCTGGGACAAGATATCTTTACAATCTTAAGAGCCAAGCAGGGCGGATTCAGCTGCTGCTGTGCATCTCATTCTAGAGAGGGTGCTGCCTGAGCAGTAGGCTCTCTGTCCCCCTCTTCTCAGGATGTTTCATGTCCTAAGATCCAAGCAAGGAGGAGCCAGGTGCCACGATTTGTTTGTTTATTTATTTATTTCATGTTCTACATTTTTTGAAAACTGATAAATGAATATCTGACTATTTTAAATTAGTTTATAATGCAAGTATTTATAAAACAATGTAATTACCTATTTAATTAGTGATTCCTTAAAGTCAATCTTTTCCATGTACAAAAACCACACAGATTAAATTATGTTTGTTGGGGGAAGAGTCTGATCTTGATCATGACCATTCAGTTTTTTCCACAAATGTGAGCTGTGAGTCACAGAGGCAGATGTGTAAACAGATGGGGGGGGGACGGGACATGCTGGTAACTACAAGAGGTACAAGTAAAAGCTGGAGAAATGCTTTTGATAAGGACAGACTTGCCCCTGCCCCATGATCTTCCCCATCCCCAACAGTTCTCCTGATCATGTTACATGTTACAAGTTAGTAGAGTAGTAGTCTTTCTGTTAATTTGTATGGATAAAAGTTTTGTTATCTCTGAAATCATTGAGGAGTCTGTACCAGCAATTGCTATGCATGTCCTATTGACAAATTGAAATGTGTTTTGCTGAATGAGAACACTGGTCTATCATAGTAAATATTGTCTACTTTAACAATGACTTTCAGAGTTTCATATAACTTTTTTGTCATTGAATCTGATACCTTCTGCATACAATACAGAGGCTTTGCTACTGAACACACACATACCTCATGCACACAAATTGTATTTTTGCTCACAATTACACAGTCTGAAAATTACTGACTTAGATTTATGAAAGGACTTTAGAGTCATGGTTGTAGCTCAAAATTACGTGTGTTCTCTTCCATTTTTCAACCAAGATTAACTTCTTGTAGTGGCAAACTCAGGATGATTTTTCTGAAGCAGCTTACATTGTTGATGTTGTATCTTCATTATAGATTTTACATTTTTACAGCCGTCCAGGGGGTTTAATAGCCTCTGGATTTTTGATATAGTTCAGAATTCAGGCTTTTCCCTTCAGAGGACAGGGACAAAAACTTGCAGATGGACAATTCACTGGTAAAAATGCTAATTCTTGTCAATCAGCTTGTTTTGACTGGCTGTTCATGACACCAACCAGGTTCCAGGCTCTTTCTTCCAGAAAAAAATATTATATTTAATCAGAACATTTTCTCTTGTGCACCTTAACACGTTGTCAAAACTTTTTCTCCAGAAGATACATCACTGTTTGAAATCTGAAAATGCATAAGCACACTTTCTTTTTCATATATCATCTTGAATATCTCTCACGATTAAAATACAAATATGTGAAACTGTCTTATACTGAGTCAGACTATTGGTCTATCTAGCTCAACTTTTTCTTCTCTGACTGACAGCAGCTCTTCACAGTTTTGGACAGAAAAAGCGTCTTTCTTAATACCTTGAACCTGAGATAACTAGAAATTCCAGAGAATCTTGGGCATTCAAAGTATGTGTTCAACCATTGAGCAGCAATCCTTCACCAAAATAAAGTGTGAGCAATGAAGAATGTACAAGTGTTTGCAGATACTTAAAGTTTACTTTAAATGAGTGATTCCGTAAAATATATATGCTTGCTAAATACAAGGAATATGAAAATAGTACAAATTTTGCTTACTTATAAAGGTATTCTGTGCAGTTTAATTATATTAATTTCCATTCCTCCAATATTTTTAGATCAAAGTTGCATCATGCAACTCATAATATCACAATCAGGTCACACTGAATGGTTGTAAAGAATGGTGGGGCAGTTTGAAGCACTTAAGAGCAGGTATGAAGAGGGATGCTAAACTCTTCCCCTGTGCCACTAGTTACTAGGGAAAAGATAGAGAAGGGAAGAGTTCAGCATTTCTTCCCACCTGTCTCTGTAATTAAGTACCCCACTCTGCTTTGTAATAATTAAGTAGTCACCTAAATATAATTGCCATCTTATCTAATTTGGTCCTAAGAGTAGCATATTTTCCCACAACACTGTAAAGTAGGTTGGCCTCCAACACAACGTGGTTTACCCAAGGCTGTATATTGAGCTTTATTACTGACTGGGGATCTCAACCTAATTTTTTCGCATCGAAGTTCAGCATTTTTACTACTACATCACATTGGGTTAAGCTTGTCAAATATTTTCTAGACAATATTTGATTTTTCCTGCCTTTCCAGCTCAAGTGGAAATACACATACTGATTTTCTAGAGAGCATTCCAAACGTTACACCGAATAATATATCTGTATTTTGTGAATAATTTACACATATATAATTTACAAATATATATATATATATATAGAGAGAGAGAGAGTGTATAATTGGTATTGCTTCACTGTACTTACAAATGTGCTTCTGTTTCCAGAGAAGGACGTTCCAGAGAAAAAGAAAATGAAAAAAGAAGCTGGAAATAAGAAAACAGCACCTGTTAGCATTCTCTTTGGTTATCCACTATCAGAACGCAAACAGATGGCCCTTCTTATGCAGATGACTGCTAGAGACAACAGTCCAGGTAATTCTGCATACTATATGCATACCCAAGGGCACAGGAGGGTCACTTGACTCCTTCCATCCATAAAATGCAAAACTTAGTATGACTCAGGGTTGCCTCATTTTCTCTTTTAAAATGTTAACAGCAGAATGGGAAGCTGGTTTCAAATAGGTTAAATGTTCTCATTAGTGCTGCAGAGCTCTGAGGCAAACTAAGTATGCAGGAGCCTACAGGTTGGGTTTTATATGTGGCATAAGACTCTTGGTCTTCCTCTTTGTTTCCCTTTTTTAGTCTCAAATTTGTTAACCTGTAAGGGTTAAAAAAATCAGTGGAACTGCCAGAACCTGCATTATCATCATCAACTGCTACCAATATATACATGTATCACTATTCTTTCTTTCTAATATATATAGATTTATTTACTTTCAAGTATGATTTTCTATGGATAATCTACATAATATTAATCCGAATTCATTTCCCTGTTTAATTTCTGCCATCTCATTTACAAATTATAATATTTCATGTTATACTGGTCATATTTCTAGTACTTAAGACCACTTTCAGGTTTCACTAGCCTTGTCAGTTCCCACTAGAGATAGGCAAGCTCACTCCCCCATCTCTCATTGGAATCCAGGTCAGACAAACTAAGCTATTTGCATGTAAACTGATGAGCAGCCCAATTCACAGGGCTCCAGCAGCCAGGGGCAGTGTCACAGCCGCACTGCCTCCAGAGAGCTTTCAGATGGTATGGGGAGGCAACAAAAAAGAAAAATCGCTTAGCCATCTGAAAAGCCCTCCATAGCATGAAATGAAGTCATACCACCCTTTTGGGCAGCATCACTCCAAGGCCTGCACTGCAGTGTTTCTAGTTTCTAGTTTCTAGTTTCTAGTTCCAAAGCCCAAGTGGAAGCCAACTAAAGTTGACTCCATCCCCAGGAACATCTCAGCCCCACCCCCTTCCTCCGCCCCAGCATCCATTTACGTGCCAGCAGTGCCATACACTTCCTGGTTTCATCACCACGGAACTGTGGGATGCCTGGAACTGTGGGATGCCCTCTCCACCAGCAGAGTTGCCACACCACATCTTGCCCTCTCCGCCAGCTTGCTGGAGGTATAGTGTAGACAACTGGGAAAGGCAATAACAAACTGATGGGCAGCCCAGTCCAGAGCTCTGAGTGGCCAGGAGTGGTGTGGCTGTGGCATCACCCTGCCACCTCCTGAGGGCTTTCTGTTGACATGAGGAGGGAGAATAAAAAAACTGCCACCAGGTAGCCCTCTCTGGGACTTAATGGACTGAGTGGCATAAGTCTAAGGACCAGGGTGCTTTGTTTCCAGCAGCATCCGCAGAAACGCCTCCAGAACACCCCCTGCCACTCCAGTGCAGCGTCCAGCACCGATGGGGCTGGGACATGCCAGGCACCTGCATATCTGTTCCCTCTGCCAGCTCATTTGAAACTTGAACCAGTGAGGTGGACACTCCTATCAGTACAAGACTGCACCTGGGGCTGAGTCTGGGGCCACTGCTCTGGATTGGTCTTTTAGTTCTGTATATAGTAAGAAGTTCCTCTTCATATAATGACTTAATGATACCTACAGTAGAAGAGCTAACCAAGTTAGTGATGTTTAAGTGTATAGTGATATTCTCCACAAACTATCTTTGAAACTGTTATGAACTGTGTTAAGAAAATAAGTCAGATCGAGATACCCAAATATTCTCTGAAAATCTAGCAAGAGGGCTTTGATCCAGTCATTTCTGTATCCTAAATGAAACGTCATTAACTTTCCAAATCTGGCAACATCCATTTTTGTAGAAAAGTGAAGACACCTCAGTAGTGTAAATGGATTACCAAAACAAATTAAGAAAGATTTTTAAATCTTAAAGAAAAGCAAAATAAAACAGTGGGTTGGAATCTAAATGGCTTCCATTTCTTAAATGGGGCAGTTAAATGGGGTGAAATGGCCAACCTTGGTTTTCTAATTTGACTATAATTTATTTTCTCAATAATGTAATTCTGTTTGGTTCTGATTATATTCATTGTTGGACAGATTTTTTTTTACCTCCCTGGATAGATTCAAAGATCATATTGTCTGTGTGATTATTGTAAACAATCATATGAAAGCCTGGATATCTGAAGCTTTCTTCATAACATTTTTTTCATGACAGTTACTGAGCTTCCAAAGCTTCTTAATTGGAAGAAAGTCTCACCATTTGGGTGCTTTGTTAATGAATTATCTGAATTCTTCCTCAGAAAAAATTAATTAGTTAAAATGTTTTACTGAAGTGAGTTTTGTTCACTGGCAAAAATATATTTCATACGTAAAATTTTATTTTGTAGATCCCAACCTAAATCATCCTTTACAAACAGTGTCAGCACAAAAGAAAACTCCAAGCTCTTCATCGCGACAAAAAGACAAAGTTAACAAGAGAAATGAACGTGGGGAAACCCCCTTACACACAGCAGCAATTAGAGGCGATATTAAGCAAGTTAAAGAGTTAATTGGTCTAGGAGCAAATGTGAATGTTAAAGATTTTGCAGGTAAGTTCGCAAAGTAGTTCAGTTCTGACTTCATTCAGATGTCCTCACTTGTTTACAATGCAGTTTGTTGAAAAACCCAGGTTGGCTTACCAGGCATATCTAAAAGCCCATTTGTTTATAAACACGTATTAATCTACTTCTTTGCTCTTTTCCTGGCCTCCAAGCAGAGTCCTTGAATACCATCCTAAGCACCCTTGCATGACCAGTCTGCTGTAACCCACTTCCTCTTTGGTTGCAATAATGGAAGGAGAACTGGGGAAGAAGAAGGGAAAAAGCAGGGAAGAAAACTGGGGCATGTCAAGCCTCCGACTCCCCATTTTTGCTTAAGGGTTGACAGTGCAATCCAAAGTGTGTGGCACAAAAAATAGCTTCATGTGAATTGAAGATTGAAACTGTGGTTCAGTCTCTGGAAATGGAGTGAATATTAGTGTTAACTGTGAACTGCTATCCTTGTAAAGTTTTTAAATGGTTAATACTTTTTAAATTTAAAAAATCATAATAAAACCTAGTAGTTTAAAACCTAGTAGTTCAATTTATGTTTATACAATACAGAAAGTTTGACACAGGTTACAGTACTGTTACTAAAACAAAACCTAAGGTCTGATTTCCTTTATAACAGGTTGGACACCACTCCATGAAGCATGCAATGTTGGTCATTATGAGGTTGCTAAATTTTTGATAGCAGCAGGGGCAGATGTGAACACTCAAGGACTGGATGATGATACACCTCTCCATGATTCTGCAAGCAGTGGACATAGAAAAGTATGTACTTTCCCTGTAGTCTCTCAACTCATTAATAGGCTAGCAGTCAACGCCAGCTAAGCACAAACAGTATTCACAGTCTTACATTACAAGAGTTGTATCTGTTCATATTGCATATTTTTATACTTTCATTAGCTATAATTCACAAATTGATTTTGGGCTATTCCAGTTAAATGTGGGACTTTTTCAGAGTAAGTGGTGTAGTCTTTAGCACTAATATCTTATCATATTTATTTAATGCCATCAAAATACATAAGGATTTTTGGGTCTCTTAAAGAGTTAAGGATTAGATCCTACCAGTCCATTCTTTAGGTATGTTTCTAATGCCAGAAATGTTCCACAAACTAAAGAAGCTCTTTTGTTAATGGAATTCTCCTTGCATTGGTGGAATGCACCATTTCAATGGATTTATAGGATGAACACCATTCAGATTTGTTTAAGACATAAGCTTTTATGAACTCGCATCCCTTTAATCAGTTGCATGAAGTTTATCATATACTGGAAGTTATACAGGGAAAAATACAAACAGTGAGATCAAAAAACAATTAAATGTAAATGGTACTGTCTGAGTTTACTATGAAAAGCTTAAGTGTATACAAGACAAAATAGTGATCATTCTCAAAGGCAACAATCGGCTAGAACACAGTACTAGTATTCAGGAATGAAAGTGGGATAAAAAAATAGGCCAGTCCCTGCCTGCAGAAATTTACTATGTAACTTTCAATTTGCTCACCCCCTGTGATTGTATTTGTAGAGCCAAAAACAGCATATAAGTAAATTTACATAACTGTTTCAGATTGTGAAGCTGTTGCTCCGACATGGTGGAAATCCATTTCAGGCAAATAAGCAAGGAGAGAGACCAGTTGATTTAGCAGAAACAGAAGAATTGGAACAGTTATTGAAAAGGGAAGTTTCTATTTCCGATGATGAAGATGGTTGCTCAGGTCAGAACTCAACTTTTGTTTGCATTTATGTAGCTAAAAAGAGTTAAATAAGAACAATGTTGTAACCTGTTTTGGGTCTCCATTGAGGGAAAAAGCTGGATGTGAATACCTAAATTAGATAAACAAATAAATCTCACAATTGTTAAGAGCCTGTTTAAAATATCCTGTCACACTTTAGAGCAAGGGTCTTCATTCTTTCCAGACTTGGATATGGTTTTAACTGCTAGGTAGCAGCATGGACCTACTGAATTATAGGCACATGAAAGAAAGTTATGTGACAACAGTATCACTTGACAACAGGAAGTAAAAAAGTCAGACTCAAGATCCTGCCAGCTCCACAGTCAGGACTGTAACCAGCAATTCTAGAGAGCCAGGGAGAGGGAATGCATGTTGAACTCCATGAGGGATATCATGCTGAGGAACTTGCTAAGGGGCATAGTCATGGAGGAATCCACTGTGTCACTAAGTGATCTCACCTTGGCAATCTTCTTTTCAGCAGCAGTTCCTTTTTTTAAAAAAACCTGTCTCTAGAGGCTCACAACCTATAAGTTGGGGCTCTGCAGTCAACCTGAAGGTCCCAAATTATGGATTGAAGACAACTTTTCTAGAGTAACTAAGAAAAAGCACTGTGGCTAAGGCTACACAAATGAGGCTAGTTTGGTTTTCATTGTTCTGTTGAGCTTCATAGGACAAATTAAGATTCAGTTGAAAGGCACAAAACTTTATTTTAATCTAGGTACTGGGGCTACTCATACTAGGCAGCTTGGCCGTCTCTCGGGCTGTGGGCAATGGGAGAGGGAACCAGCGCTTCTAGTCCTGCTCCTTTTAAAGACAGATCCAGTGTTTCAAGGAAGGGACAATGTGTTTCTGATACACTATAGATCTTATTGCTCCTCTTTCCACCCTTAGATGACATGACTAGAGATGTGGCATTTCCAGAAATTTTGAAGCTACAGGGGGAAAAAGACTCTGGCCCTTTCCGAACGGGCACTGAGTGGGGGTGCATCGGCATAAATTATGCCAATGCTCCCCCTCCGGGACCGTTGACACAGAAGGTCCCAGTAGGAGCACAGGGGAAGGCGCAGCCTTTGCACAGGCTGCGCCTTCCCCAACCGGTTTACCTTCTCCTGCTGGCTCCCATCGTTCTGTGAAGGTCAGGGGACACGCCCCCTGGTCAGAGCGACGGCGCTGGAGATGGAGGCCAGGGGGGAGTGGGAGGGAGGTGGGAGGGAAACGCCGCCTTCCAGCCGCTGCCATTCGCACGGCAGCGGCTGGAAGGCACCCCTTTTGAAAAACCTCACTTGTGGAGCGAGGTTCAAAAGGGGCGTTTACATGTCACCTGGGCGTTGCGAGCACTCGTTTTTGCCGTCCCTGGGACGCTGTATTCCGCCTGTGCAGAAAGGGCCTCTGGGTATTTCTCTGTTTTTGGGGTGGGAAATTGAAATGTGAGGGGACGTTACCTGTTCTATCAAACCTAGACTAATTTTACTGCTCTAACAACCTAAAATGCATCATTTACAATTTAGTTAGCATATGAAATTGCAATATTTGGCACATTTATGGAATTTAAGTTATAAACTCCTTAGCAAAATTACAAATATACCCAGTGTTGGGAGAAAATGGCAAGCTGATGCACCCTGTGCTATCTAAATTCTCAATGAAATTTTCAGTTTTCCACTGAGGCTCTGGTGCTCTTTCTGCCCCTTCTCCTTCTGATCCTTTCACAGTGGTTTGAAGGAGAGGTGTAAAGGTCAACCACATTAAGTTCAAATGCTTACAACTGTTGAGAAGCATTGAAAACTCTGCATGCTCCTGTCGAGAACATTACATATCCTTTTAGGTGGAGAAATGCATCTTGGATTTAAGAGCTGTATTTCTCTACAGCATCCCCACCTTTTCTGTAAAAGCACTTCATTCATTCTAAAAGAGAAAATATTTCACATGAGTTTCTTTCAATACTTTCCCCGAAAACATTTTTCCCCAATTTTTTTGGGTTTTTCCCCCTGGGACTTCGCAGCTGTATTCATGACAGACCTTTGCTTGGACAACCATGAACATAGCTTCTTTACCATGCTTCTACATCTCTTCTCTTGTTCCCTTTGTTCCTTTTCTTGCTTCTCAATTCTCCTGAATACTATGTACTGTCTTCCCTTGAGGAAAGTAGCTTTTTGCCACAAGATCCAAATCTCTTATATTATGTTCCAAAATCATTTGGACTACAAAAAAAATAAAAGCAAGTACTTAAAGATGGATACAACTTAAAGATGGATTCTCTACAATTGTCATTAATATTAAGAAAATTAATACTTAGCAGACAATAAACATATTTCATTTTTTATTTTAGACCTTGAAGAGACACCTTCTATAAATCCTTCTAGTATTGATGGGAATATGGATTCTGAGACGGAGAAAGAATGTGTAGTTAACGACAACAAGCACCTTTCCAATAAGGCACCACTTTCATCACCTCTTGATGAATATGAGTTTAAAGATGATGAAGAAGAAGTTAAAAAAATGATTGATGACAGGAGGGATTTGAGAAAAGATGATGATTCAGAGGTAGACCAGAGCAATTTATTTATGAACCAGGAAAAGACAGCATTTTCCAAATCATTCAAAAATAAAAAACAGAAGCCCTCCAGAGTTTTATATTCAAGTTCTGAGAGTTCAGATGAAGATATTCTTCAAGACAAAAAGATCATCTCAGCTCCATGTACTGTCACAGAAACTTCAAATTCTGATACAAAGGTAAAAAAAGAATATAGTTTTAGTGAATATAAACAAAAAGGAAAAGTGAAAAGAAAACTGAAAAATCAAAGCAAGAATAAGGAGAATCAACAACTGAAGCTAGAAAAAGAAAATTCCAGAGTAGCTAACCTGAGTGCTTCTGTATTAGAATCTTTAGACAAAACCAGAGAAGAGGAGAACTTGAGAAAGTCTTTTGGCTCGAAAGAAGATTCTTCATTACACTTATTCCATATTAATGCTAGCAGATCTCCAAAGCATCCCTGTGGGTTGATTGAAAAGCAGACAACACCACTTAAACAAGAAAATGTGAAAACATGTGTATCTCCAGGAGGGTCTGAAGTATCATCACAATCTGAACTAGTTCGATATGATCAAAATACAGACTCTGAGTATCTACTGGAAAGTTCCAGTGGTAAACCCTACAAGCACAAAGACAAAAGTAAGCATCAAAAAGAATTTCTTTTAGAATTTGGTGAAAAATCTAGTCCTAAATTTAAAGAGGAAGACAATAGCTTACCTTTTGAAAACTCAGAAAGTCTGCTGAAAAAGACTGACAAGGATGGAAAAACTCTTAAGAAGCATAAATTGAAACACAAAGAAAGGGAAAAAGACAAGCACAAAAAAGAGCAGGATGGGGAGAAGGAAAAGCATAAACACAGGGAAAATTCTAAGGATGTCCAAAGGAACATTGAGTTTGATAGAGAATTTTGGAAAGAGAACTTTTTTAAAACTGATGAGGCAGAAGATATATCATGTATCGACCATGACTCTCAACTGTCAGAGAAGAAATCAAAGTTGGAAAAGGCTTTGGTGAAAGAGAGAAACTTTCAGAAAGACAGAAACTTTAAAGAAGAGAAAGATAAAAATAAAAAAGAAAATGATAAGGATGAAAAAGTAAAAGATACAAAAGAAGAAAAAGACAGTATATCCATAGATAAAGAAACAGAATTGTTTAGTTTAAATATTAGGGATGGAGTAGCAAGTGTTTCTTTGGGAGAAAAGGAAATAGACATTGAAAAACAGGAAAAAAACACCAAAGAACATAGAGAGAAACTAGAAAAACGAAATTCTGCTACTGAAAAAGTAGATAGAAAAAATTTAGACAAGGAGAAAAAAATGAAATATGAGCATAAGTCAGAAAAAGAACCAAGTGAAAATTTAGAAAAGGCAAAAGAAAAACCAACAGAAAAAACTCATAAAGAAAATGACAAATTAAAAAGCTTTAATACTGTTAAAAAGTTTGATGACAAAGAAAAAAACAAGGAAAAGTTTGAAAAGAAGCATGACAGAGAAAAAAATGATAGACACCTGTCTGAATGCAAAGAAAAACCATGTATTGAAAAGAAAGCAAAGGTTTCTGAAAAGGAAGGTGAATATTCAAAGCTGGAAAAAGGCAAAAACAAAGAAAAGGAAAAAGAGACTGACAAAAAAGAAAAATCCAGAGAGCGGGATAGTTTAACAATTTCAAATATAAGGCATATACCAGAAGAGAGGCGATGCAGTATTGAAAAAACATTGTCCTTGAAGGAGAAGCCAAAGGATGAATTACTGAAAACTCCAGATGGAAGAGAGAAAGATAAAAAAGATAAAGATATAGACAGATATAAAGAACGCGACAAACACAAAGAGAAAATACAGCAAAATAACCTTAATAAGCTAAAGGTTGAAACTGAAAAGCTTAAGTGTAAACCTGCATCAGCACCTAAAGATGCTCGACCTAAAGAAAAGAGATTATTAAATGATGATTTGATGAAGACAAGCTTTGAAAGAATGCTTAGCCTGAAAGATCTGGAAATTGAACAGCGGCATAGGAAACACAAAGAAAAAATAAAACAAAAAGAGAAAGAAAGATTAAAGAATCGATCTTGTTCAGAACTTAACAAAATAAAAGATAAAGAAAAAATGAAACACCCCCCTATTGAAACAAAAAACAAAGAGCTTATTCGTTCAAAAAGCTCAGAATTGTCAGATGCTTATATGAAAGAAAAGCAACTGAAAGAGTCTACCACTAATAGGTCACAGTCTGTTGATGTAAAGAATGGTGCAGGTGGAAAAACAGCATTACTGCCAGACAATAGCTTAAGCAGATCCCCAAGATCAGAAAGTGAAAAGATGGGCCTAACGTCCAGATCCGTGTCCATGATTTCAGTAGCAAGCTCAGAGGATTCTTGCCATACTATAGTGACTCCTCCAAGACCTGTAACTGAATATGATTCAGACTTTATACCTGAAGGATCAGATTCTCAGATGTCTTTCTCACACTCACCTTTTTTACCTAGTGCCAAATCACCAGCTCATCATGAAACTGATAATTTACCAGAGTTGCCAGAGCGCAATAAGATACCTTTTCAGAACAGACTTCCACCAGCTTATGTTAGATCAGCATCTGTTGAAGATGTTAAATTTGTTCTAAATGACTGCAGGCCAGTTGTAGAAGTAAGAAGATGCAGTATGCCAGCTGTTCATGAACATACAAAGCAGTCCCGAATGACAGAAGAAAATAATCACAGTGTTATGTCCTCAGTTCAGAGTCATAGTAGCGCTTCTCCTAAACATGAATCCCCATGCTGTAATTTGACTGAAAAGGATTTCCAAAATGATACATCAGACTTGTATTCCAGTGCTGTTTCATCACCAGCTCGAAATTCTGACAACAAGCACATTACATCAGAAGCAGTTATTAAAATTGTTGCTCAGTCAAGCCCATCAGGAGAAAGTAACACGATTTTGGAACAGGGGGGCCAGAATACTATGACTCTGTCAAGTAAATCATGGGATGTGCCTTTGGAAAGATATAATCCATTAAACAGTGAGTGCAGCTGTTCAAATTTTGCTGGTTTTGAACAAGATACAGCTTTTCCAGCCATTTGTAATTCTGAAGAGAAAATCTTAAAAGAGCAGAAAAGTTTAGAACCTTTTCTTCATCATGCTGAAAACATAAATCCTGTATCACATGAGGAAGCAGCATTTTTCTCTGTTCAGTCATCCTTCTTGTCTCGGAGTCAGCCAATTACAGAGACTCTTTATATGTCAAAGAATGCTGATAGTAACACCCAAGAGCCTCTGATTGTTAAACACCAGCAAAGTGCCAGTCAAATGACCAGTTCTACCTTAGACATAGACACTAATGGTAAAAAGAAGGTAGAAAAAGCTTTGTTTCTCTCAAACAATAAAAAAGCAGATGTGCTCATCACTGTATATCCTGAATGTTTCACTAAGGATAATTTACAAAATTTTGAAAAGGATTTTACTGCAAATGACCCTCGCCTGCACCTTAATGCTAATTCATCTGTTGTCAGTAAGCTCATCTATAAGACATCAGAAGCTGATGAACTTGGTAGTAGTATGATTGATCTTCGGATCCAAAGTGACAATCTTTCTTTGTCCCATATGACTAATAATAAAGATGACTTAGATCTTCAAGAACTAAATGCCAGAGTGCTGAAAGGAATTACAAATGATTCTAGTGGAAAACTTTTTAATGTAGAAAGCACAGGACGTTATACAGCTGATGAAAACTTGCAACAGTGCCTTTTGCCTTGTTTGGAAAGCCATTCGCAGTTAACTACACATGAAGTGCATAAGTATAGTCCAACCATTAAGTCAGAAGTGGAAGACACAATGGAAGACCATAAATCAGAGCAGTACGAAATTCCTCAGAGAATTACAAGGAACAGAGCAAATATGCTTGCTAATCAGAGTAAGCAGAATCTTATTGGTTGCTCCCAGATATCAGAAAGGGATTCTGACTCTTCTGCTTCTACAAAAGGCAGGATTAGATTAACTGAGGAAGATGATGCTCAGACACACCATTCACGAAAAAGAAAGCTCTCACGTGTTCCTCAGCCTGTGCAGGTGAATCCGTCGTTGATACAGGCTAAAGAAAAAACTCATCAGTCCTTGGCAGCTATTGTAGATTCTCTAAAACTAGAAGAGATTCAGCCATACAGTTCAGAAAGAGCGAATCCATATTTTGAATATTTGCACATAAGGAAGAAAATAGAAGAAAAACGTAAACTACTATGTAGTGTGATTCCTCAAGCACCTCAGTATTATGATGAATATGTGACCTTCAATGGGTCGTACCTCCTAGATGGCAACCCCTTAAGCAAGATATGCATTCCAACTGTGAGTGATTAAATATTTATAATAAACTTTAATGTTCTTGATGAGCTTTTAAATGTCTGCACATACATAATGATGTTTTATCATTTGCTAACTGTGCATATTCATTTTTCAATTACACTAGTGCAATATACATTCCTCATGTAATAAATGAGAGAAGGGATAGAATAGCCATGCTGCAAGGGGATACATGTACTTCCATTTTCTGCTTTTGAACAAATAAAAAGCAAATTGCATGTAATGTGACACTGTAGCAGTAGAGAGAAAGCCCAAGTAGACAGACATAAGTAACATAATCTTCATCTCCCTCCCCCCAAATTATGTCAGCAAGTTTTCTTTTTAAAAAAATAAATTTTATTAATATTAAAAACATAATTCAGAATTACTTTGGATACAATGTAGGAAATAATTCTCTTATCTCTTAACCATTTGGTTTAAACAGCTTCTTTCTAAGCAATTTTTTTCATGTTTTTATTAGTTTGGTCCCACTGCTTATGTCAGACTTCCCCAAACTTTTTGAGCCTGTGGGCACATTTTGAATTTTGAGAGGTATGGTGAGCACCACCCCAAAACAGCCGCCACAGTAGGTGGAGCCAAATGCAATCTCTCCCTCCTCATACTTTCTTGGAAGGAGGAACAACTAAGGGGGAATGGAACTGCACACTACGGAAGGGCCAAATGTTCACTGTTCCTCCACTGGAAAAATTCTTTCCTTTGAATGACATCATGTAACAACAAACCCTGTTACACACACATACACACACTTTTTGGAAAGTTCCGCAAGCACCAAGGAAAGTACTGGCAGACACCACATTAGGGAACTCTGCCTTACGTGGTTTAAGCATTACAAGGATGACATGTTGTCCATAGGCTTATAGGGGAAGGCTGATATAAAATAAAAAGTGAAATCTTAATGGTATCACAGTGGAAATCTTAATGGTATCACAGTGGAAACGCAGGTGTTTCTTCCATTTAATCCAGTGCTGTTATGCCCCTATCCCCTTGCTGTTGCTGATACTTTTTCTAACAGCTGGAAAAAGTTAATCAAGTACAAAATGAGCATCACTGTGCTTTGATTAATTTCATTGAGCACCATATTAATATTTTTCACATTATTTTGGGTTTTTTTTAAAGTAAAGCTAATTTGTATTCTGTTACGTTAGTAGCTGTGATCTGGTAGTTGTAGCTACTAATATTTTGCCCACATCTGCAGCTGGCATCTTCAAAGGCATGTCACAGAAAGATGTGTCACTCACTGTGGAGTGTTTGTGTAGTTGGATATATGTTTTGTCCATTTCTGAGGTGGGAAGGAGATGAGGTGCATCCAGGGCAGAAATGTAAATGCATTTCATCCCTCTGCCACCTCAGAGGAAATTATTCTTAAATATATTGGGTTGTAACCAAAGGTGCTATTCCATTCATGCACCAGCATTTGTGCAGATAGAACAGCACTTCTGTTGTTGGGGTAGGGGAGAGTGTTTCCAATATTTCAAGATTGTGAATGTAGTCATTCTAGTCAACTAGAGAATATTTAATCATATTTTTACTCATATTTATGTACTATGTCTGTCCCATCAAAATAGTTGTTTCATGGGTATTCCTTCCACAGATCACGCCACCTCCTTCCCTGTTAGATCCACTTAAAGAGCTCTTTCGACAGCAAGAAGTTGTAAGGATGAAACTTCGTCTACAACACAGTATTGAAAGGGTAAGGCTACTACAAATCTTGATCAGTAGATTTGATTTTGTATGCTACCAAGTAAAAATTGAGAAATTCCACTTCTACTGTAGGAGTGGGGCATCTTGTGTGGGTGTGATCTCGACCAATTGCAGAGAGGCAGGAAATGATGAAATTCTTCCATGTACTTCCTGTGAGGTCTTGGGGTCACCTTCTTCAGTATTTTCCTGCCTCTGCAGAGAGCAGACGCGTTTTTTGGCTCTGGCAAAAAACCCTATTAAATAGTCCTGTTTCCATTGTCAGTCTGTTTTGTCTGAAGAAGTCGCTTAGAGGGTGAGTAAAGTAGCCGCGATCGGCTTGAGGAAGAGAGTGAGCTCTAGCCGCCGCTGACGCTAAGCAAGCAGCGCTTTCCTTCCACCCACCCCCCCTCCCCACCCTTGGCAAAATAGGAGCGTTGGCAAATAGACAGTTAATCATGGGCCAGCGTAGGTCAGCTTTTAGCCTGAGCGAGCGAAACCTTGTTGGCTCCTTGGCCAGCGGCGAGCGCCACACACTCCCGCAAAAGAATCAAAGTGACCCATAAAGAAGCGGGAAGCTCCCACTCAAGCGGACGGCGCCTTACATAGCGCAGCAGCGGGAAAATCTGGCGCCTCGAAGGCATGCGCGGTCATCCCAACCCGCCAAAGAAAAAGAAAAAAGACTACAAAAGCTTGACGGGAGTTCTAGGGCCTTCCCAGGGTGCTGTCCTCTAACGAGGAGATCTCCATAGCCCGACTCCTCCGGCCTTCCAAGGGCCTCCGGAGCAGTGGAGTGGCTACACCTCAGCGGGCCTCCGATCAACTGGTTCTTCCCTGTGCCCCTAATACAGGCAAGACCCACAGGATCCTGAAAGGGAGAGATATCTAACACTGGAGCAGTTAACTTCAGCCTCACCTCCTGGATGAGCAGCCCCCTGCAGTTCAGCTGGAAGGAGTTCCTTAGAAGGGAGATAGACAAAGCTCTTTTGATGCAAGAGAGATCAAAGAACAGCTAATGCTCCGGCTCTCTACTCGGGTCCCATAGATCCCGCCAGATCCCCACCGAGGGAAGGACTCCGGCTCCTACAGAAGGGACCCCTTAGCCCTACCTAATGAGGAGGAAGAAGAATTCATCCAGTTTAAACTGACTCTGATGGGGAGAAAAAATTCTCTGACACAGAGGAAACCCCTGGAGCCAGCTGTAGAACAATCCCATACAAAGTTCTTTAAACTGGAAGAAATCCAATCCTTAATGTTCTAAAACTATCTCTCGGCTTCTGGATTTCACGTGACCCTGAGGGACGCCGGAGAGAAGACAAATTCCCCAGCCTTCCATTAACGCTTCCAACAAGCCAATCAAGGGGCTATCCAAAAAAGGCACATCATCCTACTTCCCAGCTTCGATGGGGAGAGCGACAAGTATTTCCCCTGGGCTGCAGAATGCTTTGTTAAAAGGATTCGCCATGGGAATGGCTCAATCCCACTCGCCCTGAGGCTTGCCCTAATTTTAAAGAAAAAAATATCCTGATGCCTCAGCAGTTTCGTCATTCTACTCCAGAATCCTCCAGTTGATGCCCCTGTGTCCATCCACCATTCTCAGGGGCACTGGTATTGCCAAAGAGGGGAGGGCAATATGGAAGGACCCGCTTGATAGGAGGTCTGAAGCTTGGCCGTAGATCCCATGAGTGGTTGGCAGCCATCAAAACTCTTTAAGCCCTCCTCCACAGTGGCCAGAACGCCTCCATGGTGTGGCTCAAAAGCGTCTCCTGGAGATGATTCCAGTCAAAGCAAAGAGCATCAGGAGAAGAGCATCGAAAGCGGTCCCTTTCTGCCAATTCCTTCATAGCAGATGCCGCAATTCTCGATGCCATGTCACTGGTAGCTTGAGATCCTTAGCCTCTAACATGATAGCAAGACGCCATAGCGCCTGGATTAAGCCCGTAAGCCCATGCCGTTGACATACAATCTAAACACATAGTGGCTGGTTATTCATATTACTCATGGAGGGCCCCTATTTGGCAAAGAGGTGGGCGAAGTCCTTGTCCAAACCAAGGACAAACAAAAGAGCGATGCCAAAATCTGTCCGGGGCACCCGGACAGGTCTTCTACCAACAGCAAGTTTACCTTCGGTCCCATTACAAATCCCCTTACCCGCTTCAAGACGCATAGCGAGGCGTGGCAAAGAACCACACTAGCCAGAATCAGCATTCCTTCCGAGACTACAAACAGTCCTTCAAACAATACAAACAAGCCCGGGCAAGTCCTTCAACTCCAATAAGAACAAGCAATGGCCGATCAAAGCATCCCGGTGGGAGGCAGAGTCTCCAACACACTTTCAGCACCGTTGGCAGGAAACCGCGTGGCAGGTGGACAAAGGAAGTCATCTCCACAGGTTATGTGATTAAATTCAAGCGTTATTCCACATCACCACCTATTTCATTAAGCCGCTCTCAAAGGATCCTCGCCAAAGCTTTCAGCAGAACTCTGGAGGCGGTTTCCACTCCTATGCTCAAGATCCAAGCCATCCGAACCTTGTACCCGACGGAGGCGTTTTCTCAGGGACATATTCACATTTCTTTACAGTCCCCAAAAGTAGGGGACTGGAAGAAACAATCCTCAACCTGAGGCGCATCAACAAATTCGTGGTCCCCAAATTCAGGGATGGAAGCCCTTCCGGTCTATCACGCGGCAACTCTTAATGCGTCATCAAGATCTGCCCTTTGGCCGTTAGATCTGAGCCGAAGCCTATTTTGCACATCCCTAATTGCAACTCTCACAGAAAGTAATCCTGAAGATTAGCTTGCATAGCAGGATCAACATTGTATCAATTCAAAGAGCGTTGCCATTATTCGGACTAATAGCCCACGGCTAAGAACCTTCTGCCAAAGATACTGTTGGCTCCAGTCATCATGTTGAGGGAACAAGGGGATACACGTCTACCCCCCCTACCTTGGCCGGCGATCTGCTGATTAGATTTCAGCTCCGTCCCCAAGGCCGCCAGCCGACGCCGAGTGTAGTTCAAAGCCCTAGCACAGCATGGCTTTTATGCCGTGAAACTGGCTAGAACACCTAGGCACAGTGCTGGACCGCGGTACAAAGACTCCCGCTTTTCATAAATTGCCAGAAGAGAAGGTAGAAAGAATCAGGGGAAAGCGACGTACTGAGTCATGTCCAACAGAAGATAGATCGTCCCTTGCTAAAAAAACTGGCAAGTCTGCTGGAACCTTCATCTCAATGTCGACCTTACTGAGAAAGCCCTGTGAAATCGCGTTTTCCATAGCCTTGAGACGCTTCCAACGATTCCCTACGTGCATACCAGCTGGACGGGTATTGTGCCGAAAGAAAAATATGACAGAAAAAAATTGACTCTGATAATTCCCCCCAAGAGTCCGGTCTCAGCGCTACTCCTGGTGGGACCTTTTAACCGGGCCGCTCCAACCTCAGACGGGAAAAGCATTATCTACATGCCGCATTGCTTCCTTCGAGCTCAAGTCTTCACCGCGGGCCCAGCGCCAGCCTTCAGGGCTGAGGGGGGCCACACCTCAGTCAAATGTATGTCCCAGGGAACTTTGGTCTGCCAGGAAGAATCTTCGGCTCCCACATCAATGTGTTTAGGCTTCGAAGGCGACTCTTCCCTTGCCCTTCAACATTTTCCAGCCACAGAATTAAGTCACCAACGTAATGTCATCGCCAGAACAGACAATGTTGCGGCGAAGATGTACATCAACAACCAGGGCGGCTCCAGATCAGCGAGAACGCACTGGAAGCAACAAAAAATCCTCCTCGATGGGCCGAGGAGAACTTGGTAATAAGCCTGCAGCCCTGGCTACACATCAGAGGAGTCCAGAATCTAGAGGGCGATTTTGGTTGAGAAACTCGGCGAGTGACATTGAATCTGTGCTTTTAAAGCCGAATGGCGACTTCGATCCAAGGTCTTCTTCAAGATATGCAACACCTTGGCACTCCGGAGGTAGAGACCTGTTAAGCCTCTCCTCAGAAGAACCATCAACTTCCAAAGTTCATGGTCGACTACTAATTACATCCACAGGCAGTAGCAGCGGGACTTCTGAACGCCCTGGTGTGACATGGCCTCAAATCTTCTCTATGCATTCCCTCCTTTTCCATACTGATCCCTGCGGCTCCTGCGCCGGGATCATATCCGAAAAGCAGCCTTGGTGATCCTTCTTGTAGCCCCCAGATGGCTCCAGTAGGAGACCCTGGCTCACTACCATCCTGGAACTGGCCATCGCCAGAACCGCAGCTCACACTGCCAATCACTTCCGACTTCCTGGCCGCAGAGGCCCCATCATACATCCCGATCCCGCTTTGGTTCAAGCTGACCGCATGGCTCTTGAGCGGGCAAACCTCAGGATAAAGAATTTTCCGGAAGAAGTTCCGCTATCTTTACATCTTAACAGCCAGGCGCCCGGAGTGCGACGGTCAATATTTCTACAACTGTTCATGGAAGGCCTACGTCAGGTGGTGCCATCGCCATGACTCTACCTCGACCTGAACCATCCACGTCACGTTATCTTTGGAGTTCCTGCAACATGGGCTACTCAATGGGACTCAAGTGTTCCACCTTTACGCCGAACCAATTGGCAGCTCTTGCTACCGTCTATCGCTTATTTGTGTAGGCGACACCCCATCACCAATTGACATTCACATCCGGGCGTTCTGAACTTCCTAAGAGGGGCGGTAAAATTGTCCCAACCTCGCGGTAGTCCACAGGAATTCCCCTCTTTAAGCCTGAAGCGGCTGTCCTGTCGAAGCACTCACTAGGGTCCTGTTCGAGACTCCATTCAAACTGTACAGCTATCAAAATGGTAAGAATGAAACGATTATTCTTTAATTGCAATAACGCCGGCCCAGAAGAGTGAAACTGAACCGGCGCCCTTTCAATAAACTCAAAAAATTCTGCTTGTTCCATGGGATAGAGTATGTCTTCGTGACAGAGATCCAACTTTCATTCCGGCTAAGTTAACTCCCCTTTCCATATGCGCCAGGAGATCGCTAAGCCGTTCCCAACTTCATGCCAAACCCTCTCATCCTGGGGCAAGAGAGAAATCGTGGGCAACACATTGGATGCTTGTGCACGGACGTAAAAGCATTACATAATAAGTGCGGAGGAGTTCACGCTAAATCCAGAGAGTATGTTCATCAACATTAGCCCGCCCAACAGGGCGCCAAATGTCCAAGGCAGCAATCAGTAGTACTCCTTGAAAGCCTGTATGTCGCGAGCATACAAAAGCTCTGACTTACCGGTCCCTCAGGGAGTGCAGTTCACTCGTTCGCGTACTGCGATAGCAACGAACTCTTCGAGAAATCATGCATGGAGGTGGAAGACATCTGCAAAGCTGCACCTGGATACCATTTCCACCTTCGCCACGTCATTATAAAATTCTGGTCCCTGGCCTCGGCAGAATCAGCCTTTGGCAAAAGGGTACTGGAAAAGTATCGCCGGGGACTAATGAAACCCACCGAATCTAGCATCTGGACACTGGCTTCGAGGAGATTCGCTTATTACGAAGATGCCCCACTCCTGCAGTAGAAGGATCCATTGGATACTCACTGGTGAAGGTCTTTCGCGGTGGTGGGGCATCTTAACCCTCCCTAGTTCAATTTGTTTCCGAAGCGTTATTTACTCTCAGTTATCAACTAAATTCATGTTTCTCAGACTCGTTCAGCGTTTAGGGTTGTTGTTGTTGTTGTCACTGTTCTAGTGATCCCTGGTTATTGCTCGCAGCCGCTTGTTTTTCCTTCCGTGTTTTGGTTATATGTTCCTGTTGCTTAAGTGCTATACTACTATGCCGAAGGGGGGTACTGAAGAAGGTGACCCCAAGACCTCTGGGAAGTACATGGAAGGAATTTCATCATTTCCTGCCTCTCTGCAATTGGTCGAGATCCGCACCCACACGGAATGCCCCACTTACCTACAGTAGAAAGACCCTTCACGGTGAGTATCCAATGGATCCTTCTAAAGTGATAAGCAAATATAACAGTTTTTTCCACTTGCCAGCATGGTAGAATTAACCTTGCACTGTAATAAGAGGTTCAAAAATCTAAACCTTAAAAATTACAAGTGCCTAATTACCAACTATGTAAACCATCACAGTGTACAAAATGGAAAAGTGTGTTTAAGTGAGCTAAAATCCATAGACCATTTCAGAGAATATGGTGTGAAGAAAAAAAAGAAAAGCAACTGTATACTTTACAAACCTTAAAGTATATAGTCGCTATTCTTTTTTTCTCTCCATACCATATCCTCTGAAACAATTTTGATCTGTTACAGTAAAATCACATTAATGAGTATTTCTTTAAAATTAAGTTCTGTAGAATTCTGCATGAAGTTCATGTTGCTGTATTGTTACTAGGTACAGGATGGGTTCTGAATTTTTGGGGTTTTTTTGTTATTTAAATAGTTTTGCCTTGCGCCCTATCTATTTTGCATAGTGTCAGTGACATAATAAGAAGGCTGGTGATAAAGAACCTGTGTAGAAGTTGCATCTGTCAATATAAGGCATATTTATTTGGAGCTTCTTTTGGTTTCTACAGATATTGAGGCTCAGGTAGTTTAAGACTAAATGTATCATTCCAAAGGATTGATATTGCGGTGATTTCTAACTTAATTCTAACCCTCACAGAATTCAGCTGTGAAAAGCCCATTTTAATTCCCTGTGATTTGGCACAGCAATTACATCAAACTTCCTAGCATAAATAAACTTATTTGTACTTCTTTGTAGCTGATTTGGCATGTCATAAAAATGTAGTACAAAGAATTCCTAGCTTAAAAAAAATGCTTAAAGGGAACCAAATTTATATAAAAAGTGGATTTCCAAAATTATATCTTTTATAAAAATTAATATTTAAGATTGATATAAAATATTTGAAACAGTGATTACTTTAAAATACTAAATATCCTTTTATTTTTAATTCAAGAAGTTTAAATATCCTTCTATTTTTAATTCAAGAAGTTTAGTCACTATTCTGAAGAATCTTTGAAAATTCTATTTCCTGAATTTTATTTCTCTGAGGCAAATCTCACAGAATTTTCTCTATAAAAATGGATTTGTTCCATTCTATATAGCCAATTCATAAAAAGACATTTCTTCTCCCAAATCAGCAGCGTACTTCAGATAGGTGAGTGAGCAAATGGTTCTCTTAATTAGATATTATTTAAGTCTACATGTTTTGCTTTTTGTTTTACTTAGGAAAAACTTATTGTTTCCAATGAGCAAGAAGTTCTTCGTGTCCATTATCGAGCTGCAAGAACTCTAGCGAATCAGACTTTGCCATTCAGTGCATGCACAGTACTGCTGGATGCTGAAGTGTACAATGTGCCCATGGACACCCAAGTAAGAAACAGTTGGGAGCAAGCCCCCTGAGTGAGATTCTGAGTAGACCTGTTTACAGTTGCTGTTAGTCACAGTTGTTCAATTCCTTTTGTGACAGTTTTGAATAGATGCCAGATTAATGGTCCCATCTGGGATGGGTGGGCGAATCTGCTGGGGAAAGCAGCATGCAGCCACCACCACCCTCCCTGGCAGCACAGGACGCTGCACCAGCCTCCCTGGACCCCTGCTGCCACCAGCACAGCAAGGACATGACTGTGGGAGGAGTCAACTTTAGTCAACTCCCTCCCTGCCATTCACCCCATTGCACCAGCAGTCAGGACTGCTGACTTGCACCACCAAAAAGGTAGCATAAGTCTATTCAGCCCAACAGAGGCTTCCTGGCAGTGGGGAGGCTTTTCAGCATTTTAAGCTTCCCCAGACCACTGAGAAGCCTCTTTTGGGGTGGCATTGCTGTTGAAGAACCCAGCCACTTTGGTAGGGCTGTAAGATTTTTAAGATTCTAAGTACCAAAGAGGGCAGCCATAGATACATATCTTTCACTCTTTCCTATATCATTAGGATCACTCAGTGAAATTGCATGGCATGATATTTATGGGTGCATTATGAGTAAGTTCTGTCAAGTCCTTTCTGACTTATGGCAACCCTATGAATTAATGACTTCCAAAATGTATTGTTGTTAACAACCTTGCTCAAATCTTGCAAACTGTGGGCTGTGGCTTCCTTGATTGAGTCAGTCACTTCATGTTGTGTCTTCTTCTTTTCATGCTGCCTTTCACTTTTCCTAGAATTGTCTTTTCCAATAACTCTAGTCTTCTCACAATGTGATCAAAGTACAATAGCCTCAGTGTGGTCATTTTAGCTTCTAGGGAAAATGCAGGCTTGATTTGATCTAGAACCCACATCTACATTTTTGGCAGTCCATGGTGTCCATAAAACTCTCTTCCAACGCCACTTTTTAAATGAATCAACTATCTTGTTGTCTGTTTTCTTCACTGTTCAACTTTCATACCCAGACAAAGTAATGGGGGAGCACCCACGAGTATGAATTATTATCTTGAAATCTTGGTCACCATCAATAGTACATCTTTATGCTTGATGATCTTTTCTAACTTCTTCATGGTTGACCCTCGCAATCTCAATCTGCCTCTGATTTCTTGGTTGCAGTATCCCTTTTGATTCATGATTGAGCTAAGGAATAGAAAATCTTCAACCATTTCAGTCTCGATCATTAACCTTAAAGTTGTGTAATTCCCCAGCAGTCATTACTTTTGTCTTCTTGTGGTTCAACTGTAACTCTGCTTAGGCGCTTTCAGTTTTAACTCATCAGGAGTCCTTTCAAGCCTTGACTATTTTCTGCCAGTCATGTGGTGTCATCTGCATATTTGAATGGTTAATGTTCCTTCCCACAATTTTTGTTCCATCTAAATCTAATGCAGGTTTCCTTGTTGGCATATAGACTGAACAGACAGGGATATAAAATAATCCTTGTCCAGCACATGTGCCATTCTGTTTCCCCATATTCTGTCCTAGTCATAGCTTCTTATCTAGAGTATAGGTCAGTGATGGCGAACCTTTTCGAGACCGAGTGCCCAAACTGCAACCCAAAACCCACTTATTTATTACAAAGTGCCAATGCAGCAATTTAACCTAGAATAACCCCCCCCTTGAGGCAGGGGCCAGCCTGCTATAGCCTCCCGGCAAGTCCCACGTATGCATGGCTCTGTGCCTCTCTAGCACATCTCTTCCCACCTTTGCCCCCACCCCTGGGCAGCAATCACCTGGAGCACAGGCCCCAAGCCCGTCAGCCAAGTCCTCCCTGCTTGCTGGGGTGCACACACATCAGTCCAGCAGCTGGGCCAGCCTATAGATGTGGAAAGGGGAAATCACCCCCCTCAACCCCCCACATTTTAGGCTGGCCTGGGCCGCTGGACTTGATGTGTGTGTGTGCACCTCAGCAAGCTGGAAAATTCGGCCTGGCTGAGGAGCCTATTACTGTGCTCCCTGTTTCTGTAAACTTTCTGTCTTGGCGCGCATGCCCACAGAGAGGGCTCTGAGTGCCACCTCTGGCACCTGTGCCATAGGTTCGCCACCACTGGTATAGGTTGAGCAGGATGAGCAATGATATTCCATCTATTGGCTTCCCGTCCTCCCCTCCTTTCTTTCCCTTCCTCCTTTCCCTCCATGTGTTCCCAATACTGGTGTAAATGGTTCTCTCTGAGGCAAAGGGCATCTTCAGAATATGGGTTATCCCCGCCCATTGCTCAGGGAGGTAGGTTTTTTAACAATCACACAGCTTTGGACTTTCCTTTTGCATCCATGCACAACAACTTCACATCCTTTTGACTTTAATCCAGTTGTGTAGTTAAGGATAATGCTACTCATACTTGTCCTCAGCTCTTGTACAGTAGCAAACTGAGTGCTAGCCAACTTGGTGAGCTTGTCTTCCAGCACCAGAACTTTGTTCATTGTTTCATTGAACGATTTTCAAAGTAGGTGATCAGAAATTTTAAATTTGTATTTTAGATATACTATATGGACTAGTAACACTTTAAAAAGAATGAAGGTCACAGCATGGAGGAGGTGGATCATTACTGGGTATCTTTTGTGTGTTATAATATGTACAAATGCATATTCTGACTTATTCTGAATGGGTTAGAGATCAAAGGAAAAGTTTTATAGCAGGCAAATGGTATATAATTGCCATAAAATTTAATGTTGCTTATAATTTCTAATATGTTTGGGGGGGTTGTTTCAGATGGATGATGGGAAAACTTCTGTCAGAGATCGATTTAATGCAAGACAGTTTATGTCATGGCTACAGGATGTGGATGATAAATTTGACAAATTAAAAGTAAGTATGTTTATTGTACCTTTTTACGAAGCTTATCTTCACCAGAAAACAACAATAAACTCTCAATCTCTTGTCACATTTCTGCCTGATTAAAGTGTAAATGAGTATGTCTTGTTTTTAAAGCTTGTTTTAAAATGGTGTGGGGCTCTAGTCTAGTGGATACATAAAGCTCCTATAAAAAGGATTAGGTTTTTCAGTTTCATTCATAATCAAAACCAGTTGTCCCTCAGTATTCCATTGGAGCTCAGGATTACTAGTGTGCTTTGTGTCCACCAGAACATTTCCAGAGTTCAGGATCAGCTCTTCTCAGCATAGCAATCAAGAATGTAGTCTAGAGAAATGTGTATGCATTTAATAGTGTTGATTTCATTGGGAACTAAATATGCAAAACTTTCTGTGAATGTACACTCAACTGTATATGGAGTATGTTGACGCAGACTCTTACTAAAAGGACCACCTTATACCTTCCACACAATGCATCAGAGAGATTGTTTTTTTAAAGCAGCCCTCTGTGGCTCCTACCATGATAATTGCTTTGAAGCTACTCTCAGTGGCCCCCAGTGTAGCATTAGGAGTTGCAGGTAGTGCAGGAGAATGGAGATAAATCCTGATGCATGCACTTAAGAACTTACAGGCACTTTAGGAATTCTTTGACCTTATTGCCATGGATGCTATCAATCTGACGGTTAAATAGAGTGAATTAAGTGTGTAAGTAATAAGTAGATTTTCACTATATAACCTATGCATGTTCAGACTTGTAGATCTGGAGAAAGGAGAAGCAGCCATTGTACATAATTACATAGGGCTTCATTAATTAAGGTGCAGTTCATTTTCAGAAAATATCTAATTGGATCTGGAATTTTTAAAAGTATGGAAAGACAATATAGAAATTATAATATTTGGGGAATGCACATTCATTAGTATAAGTAGTTACTGAGAATTAACCAAATATAATAATTTCTAAATTATTTAGCCTCTTCCAAATCTTAGGACATCATAGAATAGTTAATCAAAAGAGCCGGACAAAACGATTTTATGGGTCTCATAAGTTTATGGATGGCCAAGTTGGACAGCACTGCTTTAGAGGATGAAGTGCATAGTTCACATTGGAATAGGTTGGAATAACTGAATATTCATCTCTTTGTTTAGACATGTCTGTTGATGAGGCAGCAACATGAAGCAGCAGCTTTAAATGCTGTGCAGAGATTGGAATGGCAGCTTAAACTACAAGAACTTGATCCTGCAACTTACAAATCCATCAGCATTTATGAAATTCAGGAGTTCTATGTTCCTCTTGTAGATGTTAATGACGACTTTGAATTGACACCTATATGACAATTAGCATCTCCTGACTTTCTGCCTAAGGTTGTGGGGCATAAATGTAATTACTTGTTTAAAATATAGGAATAATATGGAGTACAGTCTTTTTCTGTATTCCATGTATTCCTTCAGAATGTTTCACAAAATCACATTCAATATTGTAAATGCATACCATTTAGTAATAGATGGTATTTATTTTAGATTCTAAAGCCCAAAAGGCATCTTCCTTCCCAGCAGATCTATTTATATACAACAATCTTTTGCTGAAGATTTAACAGCGCTGGCAGCTGTTACAAGAGAGCCACTGAAAAGCACTTGTTATTTAAAGTCCACTTTAATGATTTTTATTATTCAGCTTAAATTCCTGCAGGAAAAAATACCAACCTGTGGAAGAAATCACAACCTTGTGTGGATGTGGGAAGTTAGTGTTTTCATCTTATATAATTTATAGGTTAACTGTACAGTTTTCTTTTTGGAAAAAGATGTAATTTTTTCATTTTTTAAAATAACTTATTTTATACATATTGTGCAAATGTAAATATTCTTGTATTTAATGTTCAATCCTGTATAAAGATAGATATTTTAATTGTGTAAAACTGTTTTGTCTAATGTTTTATTGGACCAAATTTGTTGTTCCTTATGTGTAGCGTGGCAACTTTCTTTTAAGAGGCATGTGTTTGATTGAGCTGCTTGTTTCATCACCATCCCTGTAAAGGTTTGAAACTGAGCGGTATCGCATGCTAGTTCAGTTCAAGCTTTCCTTAGTGTGTGGTCCCTAAATGATAGCAACGTGTGGTTGCGAATCCACCAAGCACTGCTTCTGCACAAACTCCAGAGGAATTTGCATGGGTGTCCATTTCAGCGTACATTGCAGCAGGGCTTAATGGATTTCACCTTAACTTCCCAGAAGCATTTATTGTTCTGCTACTGTAATTCCATGCCTGTGACTTACTATTCTGAGACTATTTTTGTTTAAAAACTTAATGATTATTAACGTGCTCTTACACGCTAATCTCAAAATGAGGCTATTCTACCCCACCCTTTCCAAAAGCCTCTCAATGAAAAATTGTTAAAATTGTACATTGCCTATTTTAATATCTACCTATTAAAGCATATGTAAATAGTTGTAAATACAATGTGTAATAAATTGTATTGGTCATGCTAACAAACGGTTGAATCCTTGTGATGGTGAAATTTTCATCCTTGAAGTTTTATACAATTTGACAAATAAATATTTGAAAGTTCCATTTATAAGATAATCCTTGTACATTCTGAGCACTTTTCTTATAACTTTTAGATAACTACTAATATATGTGTATTATACTAACAAAATGCTTGCTACTAAGTTATGGAATATGTGGACAGAAGAACTATGGGATAGAATATGGAACTTAAATTAAAATTCAGATAAGACCCCTACCCTTCAAGCTCCCCTAATGTGCTATGTAGAAAATCACTGAATGATGTTGAGCCAGTCACTATCACTCTGCCTAGTCTACCTCACAGGATTGTTATGACAAAATGAATTTAAAAATAATCTATGCCCATTCTGATTTCCTATGAAGATGAACAAGATACAAGCATGATAATGTATTTTAGAACCCCAAGACAAGTCTGTTAATGCAGTGCTGTTCATGTGAGTCCTAGTTAATAAATTCCAGGAGAAAAACTCAGCTTTTTTGTCTAAGCTATAATCTCCTTGGATTGTTATATGTTCATGATGTCTCTAAAGAAATGTTGGTTATTACTCCTTTAGCAATTTACTTCTCAGATTCCTTGACACTTGGTTGCTGTTTTTTATTCTTCCCGCTTCTGGAAGCCTTCATTTATTTTCTATCATGTATTTTATTTATAGGTCATCTTTTCCAGTGACATTCCAGGCAGATTAAACAATATAAGTCAATGTAGTCAGTAGGATGGGATATCCAATAAACAAAGTAATAGGACTTGGATTGCGGGATCAAAACCAAGTAAAAATCTAGTATCTGTGATGCTGGCAATTAACTGCAAAGGTGTCCTCTTGGAGTTGTTCGTACTCTTTCAGATCTGTGGTGTACATTTTACTTGACCTTTCTGTAACAGTGCTGTACACCACTGGCATGTAGGAAAAGGTACAAACCCCGTAAGTGGTCATTGTCTGTATTTTCTACACATGTATTAGCTATGATAAGCTTGGCTGTGGCTTCCCAGTGCATGTATATCTCAAAATGAATGCATGTGTAATCCTCACATGATATTTGCTATGATGGGTTTTGCATTGTGTTTCCTTACGTAGAAATACTTTGTGTAGGGGAAAATATATGAATCAGCATTCATGATAGAGAAGAAATAGGCTAGAAGTTCAGAATCTTTGACTGTTCTGACTCCTTAGTGGAATATAGCAGAATTTATAGAAGTAGTAAGACATTATCAAATTGGCCTTGTTCTCTCTCTGAGCTGTAGGACACCTGAGTGTTTCCTACTGTCTTTCTCAGGGACGCAGGATCAAATTTCTTGTTTCCTGTTGCTAGGCAGACTGCTCTCCTCAGTTCTTTCCGTTCTCCGGGAAGAGCTGCAGTCTCTAGCCTCCAGCTGCCTCGTGCTTCTCATTTCCTCTAGTCTTTTCTGCCTCTTATTATCTCATTTTTAAGCTTTATCTTTTTACCCTATACTTTTTTTTTTTCTACTTTTTTCCAAACCTTCTACTTCTAAGTGGCTGTTTGGCCAGTCAAGAAGAGCGAAGCGAGCTTCAATAAGGACTGGCCGCCCAGGCTTTAAGATGCATGCACTCAACTCTGCCTTTGATGGCAGCTTTGTTTCCAAGGAAGAAATGCAGGAGTCCAGCATAGCTGAGGCCTGATACTGCAGGGTGGGCACAACCCCTGAGAGGGCTGTCCCGACCCAAGCCACAGCAGACTTCATCCTGACTGCCTTGTAGCAAACAATCAAATATGGTGCGCAGAGGCAAAATGGCAGCATGACCTTTCAGGCGCGATTCCTCTCATGCAGAGAGCTTATCAGGGCAAATGGCCTGGAAACAGATGAGAAGAGGAGGATGACCCTTGTGATGCCTCTTAAGTGCAGCAGACGTACCCAGAAGCAAGGTGTAAAAGCATCTGGAGTTAATATTTTTAATTAGTTAGTATTTTTAATTAGAGGCACTCTCAGGGGTTCCTGGACTAGTTGCTCAACAATTGGCGGCACTGGGATTCTCTGATCCATGTCAGACCCCAGGACAATCCATACTTTGCACCCCAGCATTCATAGAAGTGCTGGGGGGAGGTTCTTCACAACACACTAAGACAAGCTATTGCATAAGCCATGGTAGAGATTTCACTGATTCCTCAGTTAGTAGGGTAGACTCATCAGATGAAGGGGACTTCATGTCAGCAGATGAAGCTCCAGAAGAGATTCCGGTTACTGAACTCTCCCTGAGGATCTTTCGGATGGAAAATTAACAATTCTTGCTTACAAAATCCATGGTTACTCTTGCCATTCAGGGGTGAAGCAGCCAAAATCAAATCTCAGGCCTGTGCACACTGGCAATCAGTTTTTTCCACCCACATGTGCTCTAAAGAAAGGAAACCTTTCGCCGCATCGCTTCTGAGGAAACAGCAGCAAAAGGAATGGAATGAAACCTACTGCCAATAGAGCAGTTTCCAGAAAACTTCCACTCAGAAATGGTTAGGTGGACACCTAAGTGTACTACAGAGATCTTCTACAGGTCCCACCTCTATGGGCACACCTATAGCTGCTTCTGCAATCTTCTGTGAGTATCAAGTGGCTGAAGTTAAGGGAAGGCTACATTAGGAGACCAACCCTGAGAGGAAGGCTTTTTCTGGGCCTTTCCAAGACTGAGATGGTAGTGGATGAGGTATTTTATGCTTATCTGCTCAGCCTCAAGAACTCCAGAAAGGTGAAGGGAACTTGTTTTTCCCTCATGGCAAATCTCCCATTTCAAGGCACCAGAGAACTGAGGCGAGTTCATCAAATAAAAGTAAAATTTACTGAACAAAGTAGATGGGATCAGGAGATATTTTTAATGGATGGAGATCAATCAAGAGATAACTATGTACAGATACCAGTTTTGGCACAGGCACAGTTCTTAATCAAGTTTTATAAGTTTTTTCAGTTGCTTAGGTGTTATGAAAGGTTCTTTACTGGTTAATAGATTCATGATGACTTTGGGTTCTAACAGGCTGGTAACATTTCACAAAGTCAACTCTACCATGCTGGCAACTTTAGCAGAACACTATTACTCTAGACAGGGAATCCATTTGAACAAGAATCCAATTTTTTGTTCTAACTAGTTTATTTATTTATTTATTGGTTATATTTCTATACCGCCCCTCCCCCAAAGGGCTCAAGAGTGATGAACAAAACTGGAATAGAGCACATATTGTGTGGGAGGGGGGCTTTAATGGCACTCCAGCCCTTCTAATCCTTAGCGACCTTGGGGGGTCCACTCTGGATTAGTCTCTTTCTAATGCAGGACCCAGGTGGCCCATATAACCCAGTCACAAGCGTTTACGCAAATATTACGACGGGCCCGGCGGCTGGCTCCTTCTCTCTCCCAGCTTGACTTGGCCTTACTGTGGTCCCGTACAGCGGTTACCTCCAGAGTTGGACTATTACAGCTTCGCTTACACATGAGCCTTCCGCTAGCGTCTGATTAGGAGATTAAAGATGGTCCAGAATGCTGTACGCATGCTTGTGGGAGGTGCCATGGGAGAGCATACACCAATACTCGCCGCTTGCACTGGTTGCCAATTGAATACCGAATCATTTCCAAGGTGCTGGTGTTAGCAGCCCAAGGCCTTGCTGTGACCTGGCCTGGCCCTCCCGGTACCCTCTGGGACCGTCTCCTGACCCCACTATGTCCCGAACCCGGTCTCTGCGTTCGGCAGGGAAGCCAATCTACTGGTGATCCCTGGCCTCCATGATCACATTGGTAGCCTCACCCGGACCCAGAGCCTTTACAGCTCTGGCCCCAGCCTCTGTGGAGGCAGCCACCTCCCAGCTGTCCGGGCCCTAAGTGGGCCTTTGCTGAGTTCCGCAGGAAGACCTGCAAGACTGAGCTGTTCCACTGGACCTTTGGGGAGACTAGCCCGTTGATGAGGGCCCTCCCTCCCTCCCTCCCTCCCTCCTCTTGTTGCTCTTTTATGAAGGCCTATAAAACCCAACTCTGTGACTCCTGTAGAAGGAATGGGGATATTAGAAGCCATCCGTAACTTTTAAAGTATTAATGCTGCATTTTAACAGAGTAAGGTTTATTTTTATCGGAGCCATCCTTATTTATATTACATTGTATTTTAATTGACGGTGCTCTTTATACTGTTCACCGCCCTGAGCCCTTCGGGGGAGGGCGGTTTATAAACCTAATAAATAATAATAATAATAATAATAATAATAATAAATCAAAGCTAAAATCCAATAAATATTAGGTAATTTTTTAACTCTATATAAATAACCCCATCCTATTAAAACGCAGCATGATTAAAATCAGCATAAAGATGGCACCTACTATCAAGTCCCCTAAAACAAAAAGGGGGTAGGGGGACGTCAGGACCCACTGATGTTCTGGGGGGGGCATCAGCAGCCGGCCTCCCCAAAGGCCCGGCGGAACAGCTCGGTCTTACAGGCCCTGCGGAACTCATTAAGATCCCGCAGGGCCCTGACAGCTGGAGGGAGAGTGTTCCACCAGGCCGGGGCCAGAGCTGTAAAGGCTCTGGACCGGGTGGAGGCTAGCCGCATCATTGAGGGGCCAGGGATCACCAGTAAATTGGCCTCTGCCGAGTGCAGAGACCGATTCGGGACGTATGGGGTAAGACGGTCCCGCAGGTATGGAGGCCCCAGACCGTGAAAGGCCTTAAAGGTTAATACCAACCTTAGGAATTCTTCTCCCAAAAGATATATTTCCTTCCCTTTTATTTATGATCACCTGTGAAAAGTCTCACTACTATTCCACCTTCAGCTTCAACCACTAAATAAAACTCCCAATTCATCTTCATAGTGTCATATGTAGTCCCACATGGGACTGTACATGCACAGGCATGCTGTGTAGAAGAATAGCAATTTTTCTTCTAGCATTCCCTTAGCAAAAGAGTGCCCCCTTCCCCTTGGAACCATAGATGGGAAGGTTTCTCACTGAAACAGTTATGAGGCCAGAGAGGGAGGGAGAAGTCCCCTCAGTTCTCTTTTTGCTGCCATGTTCAGATGATGTGTTTTCTAGTGTTCCTTCTGCATTTGGCCTGCATTGGTTTGTCTTGCAAGCCAACGGGTGTTTGAAGAGCTCAGCTTGCTTCAAAAATGCTCCAAGTGTGGAGCTAAGATGTCTAACGACGACAGACATTTTGACTAGCTTCTTTGCCTGGGAGGAGGACACATTCTGGGCATGGGTATGTTCAGTGCTCACTGTAAAGCAAGTTCAAGGCCATCCTTTATGAGAGATCTTTGGCTCCCAACCTGGTGGTTTGCTCAGGGGGTAGGTCTTCGAAAACCCCTTCAGACTCCTCAATACCAATGCCCCAACCCTCATCTTCCAACCAACCAAAGAGGGCTTTGTTCCTCCATCCCTAAGCCAAATAAACAATCCAAGCCTGTAATGAGGACTTGCTCCCCTTGAGTGACTTCCAAGAGGTCTCGTTGGTCCGGTTCTTAGTCCCCTTTGAGGAAGGCCCTGCACTACTCCCGTGGTCGTAGCGTGGAATCCCTTGGGGATCATTGTTGCCAGTAGTCAAAGTCCTCTTCCTTGAGAAAATCCACCTCTAGTCAGGATAATGCCAGGATTGTTTCCCAAGTTCCACTAGCATCCAGGATGCACCCATAGAAGTTCAGCATCAAGATATTGATGTCAGTTTGTCACCGTTCACCTAGGGTGGTGCTCAGAGTCAAGGCTCCAGTTTGTTGATTAACCAACATGGGTCTGGTTTTTACTCGCAGCCTAGTCACTCTAGGAGTCATCACTCCTTGTCTATAAGTCGATCTCGCCACTCATTACTGCCATAGCTTGGACCATCTCAGGCCAGTGTGAAGCCAATGCAGAAATCTCCATCAGCAACAGGCTCTGGGGAAACCCTCCAGTCCTTGACCCTTTCACTGGGACAGCCTGTGACACAGGTCCCAGGTCATTGTCCCAGAGAGTCTCTCGCCCATCAATCCAACTCTAAAGATTCTTGGTGTCATATCACTCAGTGTCAGGAAGATTGATGGCTTGAACAACCTTTTCACTCAGCCATCGCTTGGAGTTCTGTACCCACAGTCATTGTAGAACTCCCTCTCAAGGTTCTTTGCCAGTTAAAAATGAGTCCTTGATTCTATTGCTCACCTTGATGCTGAAGTCCAGCCTGGCATTGTGGCTCACACAGCCCATGGCAGCGCTGGGTTGGTCACTTGCTTGGTGCATTTTGTCTTTCTACAGTCCTCAGCCATTGTTAGATTCCCTCTAGTGCTAGGACTTCTTGGCTGTTAAGTTGTAGCTTGTGACTCCCCTTATGGCTCCAGAATATCTCCTAATTAGCTTTCAGCTAACCTTCAGGAGACTTCAGACTGTGACTTGGATGGGCCTCAGCTCCATCACCCAACGATCAATAAAGTCAAGTTACTACTTACAATTTGTATCTGTCTCTTCCTGATTGAAATCATGATTCACATTGGGGGACCCCCACCAGAATGACTGCAGGAGGTCAGTCTTCTGAGTGAGAAGGGTGCGATTGTTGAGATTCCCCTTCCCACCAACCAAGCCAACAGAAGCCTGTACTCTCATCATTTCTTGATTGACAAGAAATCCAGAGGCAAGCATCCCATTTTGTACCTACACACATTGCAAAAGCATCTCAACATGTGCAAATTTTGGATGGTATCTATTTGGACATTCTGCCCCATTTGGCATTGGAAGCCTGGTTCACATCAATTGACCTGCAAGATTCATATTTTCACATCTCTCTCTGTTGGAGATATCTCAGGTTCTAGTGCAGGCATAAATTCATTGAATGAGGAGGAATCTCAGCAGCAGTCAGCCAAATTGTTCTCTGCTGATCATTTCCAGTGCCTACTGAGAAAAGTAATAGCCTCTATCAAATATCAACGTAAATATTCTGATGCTTCTACTAAAAAGTCACAGTCAGCTCAGCTTGATAACAGAGTGTATAAAGAACCAGCTAAGCCTATCTCTGGCTGCCCATTTCCTTAATGTTTTGATAAGGCAATCAAGGGGAAATGAGCTTCACCTGGCACCAGTACCTTGCTGGGCATGGTGGCAAATAATTTTATTCTCTATCTGAGGAGGCAATGGAAGATTTAAAAGTGCTTCTGGTTGATGCCCACATGGTTGCCCTTCCCTTGGGGGTGATCCTATCAAAGCATGGAGAAAATGATTTAAAGGACTCCATGGACAGAAAAACTGAGGTAGCCCTGAAGAAGACCTATGAGGCTTCTTCTTTGGCCATTCGTGCCTGGCAATTTTCTCTTAATTTTGCCAGGGCATCTGTCATCTGGCAAGATGACCTGCTACAAGACCTGAAGTGGATCCACTGGTCCTAAACAGATGCTTACTTAAAATGCAGAGCATCACAGTTTATCACAGATGCATCTTTCAATGCCATGCAGTTTTGTGCTAGGTCTCAAGCAGCCATGGCAGTAATTTATGGCTAAAAAAATTGGAAGGTGGGCATATCCGCAAAAGCCAATTTTATCCTCGGAAAAATTCACTGGCCCTTATTGTTCAAAGATTCTATCTTAGAAAAGGTATTGGTGGAAACTAAGAAGAAAAAGAAGGCTATGTCTTTTTCCACTGGTACCAACAAAGACAACGACAGGAAGAACAAAAGCTACAGTTCCTTTCATCCCTTTTATTCATCCTTTAAACAGAAGGGTCAGAGATCCCACAGATCTGGAGGCAGCACCTCCTTTAGTCCCAGAAACCAGACCCATCAGTTTGCACCCAACAACAGGTCCCAGTCAGAAAGGAGGCTCAGAAAGACTGACCCCATAGGAGTCAGACTGCCCATGTTTGCAGGAAAGTGCCTCTGTTAAGGGATGCTGTGGGTACTACAGAAAGCTTGGGAGGGTTACAACATAGGGATACAACATAGAATTCACTTCTCTCCCTCCAAACACATTTCAAAAATCTCTCCTTCCAAAGTTAGTGGGAAAAGACACCATTCTCATGAAAGCAGTACAACACTGATAGGTGCAATGGAAAGAAAGAGGAAAAGGGATATATTCTCCTCTATTCATGGTCCCCCAAAAATCAGAGGATTGGTAAGCCAGTCTGAATCTCAAAAGGTTAAACCTAGGTGAAGAGGAGGTTCAGAATGGAATCTCTCAGAACTATGTTATAGGTGATACAAAAACTAGATTTCCTCACTTCTTTAGATCTCGGGGGGGGGTGTACCTCCATATCCCTATACATTCCTCCTCATGTTGCTTTCTGCATTTCTGTGTGGGATATTTACACCTGTGATACAAAGCCCTTCCTTTTGGCCTGAGTTCAGCCCCCAGGGTGTTCACAATAGTGCTCATTACCTTGATGGCAAATCTGAAGTTGTAAGAAATCCATGTTTATCCATACCTGGATGACATCCTCATCAGAGCTACTTCGGAGGGGGATCTGGCTGAGAATACAGTTAACGATCCAGGTATTACAGGAATATGGATTCCTCATCAACATGGAAAAGAGCAATCTGACACATACAAGGGACACCTACACTTTGGGGCCAGGATCAACACAGCTTGTGGCAAGGTTTTCCTGCCACAAGAGAAACAGGAAAAGACCAGGCAAGCAGTTTTGGTTGTTTGTCAAACGTCAAAAGGGGACATATGAACCTGCTAGTCCTGTTCATATCAACAATATACATTGTTCCCTGGGCCAGGCCTCATGCTAGACCCTTGCAAATGATGCTTCTTCTATACCAGAGATCTGAAGAGAGAAACCAGAGCACGCCAGAGAAATATTTGCAAACATCACCACAAGATGGCAATCATATCATACAATATCAAGAAACAGCTCAGGTGGTAGAAAGGCATTCTATTCATCCAACCACCTCAGATAGCTGTGAGCAAGAGGGGCTGGGGTGCCCATTGTCAAGAACTGGTGGCACTGGGCCCTTGAAACAAACTAGAGCAAGCTCACAGCATAAACTGATTAGAGCTTCAAGCCATAAGACTGGGGCTCCTGTCTTTTCAAAAAAGTATCCAAAACCAACACGTCATGTCCCATCCCCTGGAGAGAGATGAGTCTTCAGGGGATGAGCAGAGCCCAGTAAGCCCAGACCAAGTTGGGAACCAACAAGGGCTGGGCTTGGAGCAGCCAGGGCACCTCCAGGCTTTATGCGGTGGACAACAGCCAGATCAAAATTCAGAGCCAGAACTGACTGCAGAAGCAGGCCGTGCATCCGGCCCCGCTCCAGCTGCAGAGACTCAAGCACCTAGCTCACCTGAGTCCACATATCAGCAAAGGCAGAGACAAGAGGGAGTTGTTGCATGTTGAACAAAGAAGCGTGCACCTGCTAGCTCAGAGAAGGCACCTTCTGCAGCAGTGAGAAGCACAGTCTTCACAGGATGAATCCTAACATGCTGGAAGAACCTCTATATCCGTGGTGGCAGACCTTTGGCACTACAGATGTTATGGACTACAATTCCCATCAGCCCCTGCCAGCATGGCCAATTGACCATGCTGGCAGAGGCTGATGGGAATTGTAGTCCATAACATCTGGAGTGCCAAAGGTTCGCCACCACTGCTCTATATCAAGCAGGTTCACAGAATATCCCGACCTGGACACAACAAAGCTCATGGCTGCTGCAACACTTCCTCTGACTTGTGGATTCTGATCCTCTGACTGGTCATGCTAAAATCTGGCTCCCGGACTGGACTGAGCTCCCTGCTGTAACCTGCTATCTCTGCCTGGCAGCTCAAGCCAGGAAACACGTTTTGGTAAGGACCAACAACATGACAGCAAAGGCTTGTGTCAACCAGTGACCACAAACGTGTGGGGACACACACAAGCTCTGACATTACACCAGGGGTCCCCAAACTTTTTAAACAGGGGGCCAGTTCACTGTCCCTCAGACTGTTGGAGGGCCGGACTTAAAAAAACTATGAACAAATTCCTATGCACAAATGATTGTAAAATGTTTGATTTCACCTTTCAGCCTTTCTGTCATGGTCTATTTTTAGAACAGAGACCAAAGTATGTCAAGTACAGGGTGGGCTCCAAATATTGTTGGGGATGCTGTGGAATACCTTCCCCTGTAAAAAAAAAAAAAAAGCAGAACTTTCCCAATGAAGCATTCCATCTAACCCAGGATCAGGTATCTTCCTGGGTTCTTTCCTCCCTAGCAGCCAGCGAGCGATTCGCCAGCCTGGCTGATGCCAATGGGAGTAAGGCGGAACAGAAAGCCTGAGAGCAACACATGGAGTAGCTGAGAAAGAAGGGCGGAGCAGGCGTTGCCACATGAAAGGTTTCCAACTCTGGGTCAGAAAATTCATGGAGATTTGGGGGTGCCATCATGTAACTGCAATCAACAGCCATTGGGGCCAGTTCCTCCTCTCCCTCGAGCCCCCACTGCACATGAATGGAGCCATCGCTGCCATGCCTGGTGGGCCGGATAAATGCCTTCAGGGGGCCACATTTGGCCCCCGGGCCGTAGTTTGGGGACCCCTGCATTACACAGTGAAACAGTGCTGTTGCTCACATGGGCAGAGAAACATCTCCTCAGCCTACATGAAACCCACCTGAGCAAGACAGACAACATGGAGGCCAACTGGTTGATTAGGAACAGTGAATGGTCCCTGCACCAGTCGGTGGCTCAAAACACACAGATTTGGAATGCCTGAAATAGACCTGTTAGCCACAAAGGCAAATTGCAAGGGGCCAAGGTATTTCTCCAGGTATGGAAGGCTACCACAGAGGGCATGGATGCACTCAGACAGCAATCGACTTTATGTTTCCAATGCACTCACCAACCACCGCACCCTCCACCCATCTTATAGAATCATAGAGTTGGAAGAAACCCCAAGGGCCATCAAGTCCAACCCCCTGCAATGCAGGAACACACAGTCAAAGCACTCCCGACATATGTTCATCCAGCCTCTGTTTAAAAACCTCCAAAGAAGGAGATTCTACCACTCTCCGAGGCAGTGAATTCCACTGTCGAACAGCCCTGACGGTCAAGAAGTTCACTCTAAAGTTTAGGTGGAATCTCTTTTCCTGCACCTTGAATCCATTACTCCGTGTCCTAGTCTCTGAGGCAGCAGAGAACAAGTTTGCTCCAACATGACATCCCTTCAAATATTTAAACATAGCTATCATGTCCTCCCTTCATCTTCACTTCTCCAGACTAAACATGCCCAGCTCCCTAGGCCTCTCTTCGTAGGGCATGGACTCCAGACCTTTCACCATTTTTGTTGCCCTCCTTTAGCCTTTAGGTAAATGGTGTTAGCCTCCTTCATCTACCAAGCTTGTCACTCTATCAAAAAAAGAGATGATTGGTCTGCCATGACTCGTTTGTCAGAAACCCACTATTAGAGAAAGTGTTAAGGAAGGTGAGAGAGCAGAGGGCCAATTTGATGTTGGTGGTACCTCACCAGCCCAGGCAGCCATGGTTTTCAGATCTGTTGGGATTATTGGCAGAATAGCCATGGCCACTTCCTGTATTCAACAATTTGCTGATGCAGGGTTGGATAGCTCACATGGAGCCAGCATGGCTTCAACTCCACATCTGGTTATTGAGGGGACAGACTTAGATAGCCTGGGATTGCACCAAGGAATAGTGGAAGTCATGTCAAATTCTAGAAGGGATTCCACTTAGAGAATCTACTTGGACAGTATTTAGCAACACAGAAAGGGGTTGAGCCACTATCACCAAGTATTAGGGACATTCTGTTTCTTGTATGATGGCTGGACTCTATGTCTTTGACCAAACATACTGAAAAGGCAGGTTTAAGACCTTGCTGCGATCTTAGGTAAATGGCTTTAGAGGTCCAGCCAGAAACTGGACCTCTAAAGGGGCGACTCAGATGGCTGCACCTATAGTACACAGATTTCAGTCCTGGAGTTTGGGTAAGGTGTTAAAAGTCTTAACAAAAAAGACCCTTTGAAACCTTTGGGGAAGGTGGCCATTGCATAGTTATCCTGGAAGGCTGCCTTTCTTCTGGCAATCACTCAGTGGGTGTAAGAACTGGGTGCTCTTTAAACTAAGAAGAAACTGTTCATCTTTACTGAAGGATCTATAGTATTTCAGGTAGACCCCTCACCTATTAGTAAAATTAAATCTGTTTTAATCTAAGATAACCAGTAATAATTCCATTGTTTTGTCCAAAGCCCAGACATCCAAAAGAGTGGCACACTTTGGATATTAGAAGAGCATTAAACTTTTACCTTGCAAGAACTCAGGAATTCAGATGCTTTCTGTCACTTTTGGAACAAGGGATATATCTTGTCGAAGGCTTTTATGGCCGGAATCACTGGGGTGCTGTGTGGTTTCCGGGCTGTATGGCTGTGTTCTAGCAGCATTCTCTCCTGACGTTTCACCTGAATCTGTGGCTGGCACCTTCAGAGGATCTGATAGTAGGAAAGCAAGTGGAGTATATATACCTGTTGGAGTTTCCCCCACCCTGGATACTCCAACAGGTATATATACTCCACTTGCTTCCCTACTATCAGATCCTCTGAAGATGCCAGCCACAGATGCAGGCAAAACGTCAGGAGAGAATGCGGCCATACAGCCCAGAAACCACACAGCACCCCAAGGAATATATCTTCCATAGCACGATGGATAAAACTCTGCACAAAGATGTTTTACGAAGCTCAGGGCATGCAAATTCCAAGGTGTGTCACTCCACAAGATCAGCTGTGACTTCAGTGGTCTTCGCATCCAGAGCACCAGTCGAGGAGATCTGCCAGGCAGCCACATAATCTTCTTTTTCCACATTCATAAGATATTATAGACTTGACCAGTAGCTGTCTGCAGAAGCGTATTTGGGAGAAGAGTCCTACAGCAGGTGCTGGACCAGGATGCCTGAGGTGAGATTGTCTCTTACTTTTTAAGTGATAGATAAGTGTTTTTTATTACCCACACTTTGTGACTAGCTTGGATGATGAAGCCCCACTGAAGGAGAAAGACAAGTTGAACTTACCATGAAGGTGTCTTCTCTTCAGTGGGGCAAAATCAGAGTGGTGTAGTGGTTAAGAGCAGTTAATCTAGAGGACCAGGTTTGATTCCCCAGTCCTCCACATGAATGGCATACTCTTATTTGGTGAACTGAATTTATTTCCCTGCTCCTACACATGAAACCTTGGACCTTAAAGCTAGTTGAACCGAGAAGATTCTCTTAAGCGGGATACTTTCTTGTTGGGGATTACATTTTCCAAAGTTCTTCTACTTTAGTCACTCTCTGTAAGTGGAAAATGAGTGCAGTATGCAAATAGATATGCTAAAACCTTTCCTTTTGATGGTTTTAGTATTTATTTTCAGGGAGTTTAGTAATAGGGGAAGCATTAAGAATACGGCCCATTTTACACCACAGTTGGCCAGTATGGAGACTTTGGAATTATTACTGATCTGCAGACTACAGAGACTAATTATGGAGAAAATAATTGTTTAGACTCTTACAGGGCTGGATCTACATTTTTAAGGCGGGAAAAGTATAAAATGACATTCCCCATATGTGTTTGTGTGCACACGTGCATGTATATGTGTATATATGTATATAATCAACAACTCTTTTATAAAATAAATTACATTTGACCTCTATGATCTATTCATAAATAATTACTCCCTAAACTCCCCTCACAAATCTCCAGGAATTTCCCAGCTCAGTCTTGGAAATCTTATCATCAGCACCTCAGAATTCTGCTGGCTTCCGTTCTGAAAAGCTTGGAAAGTCAAAGCCTATAATGCAATAAAGAGTGATCTTTTGCATAAAAGACGGATACTGGCTTTAGTGAATGAAATATGTGGGATTTCAAACTCGGTTCTGCAACATACTTTTGTGCTGTGCAACGTCTAACTATATGGGAGATTTGGGTGCTGTGTGGTTTCCGGGCTGTATATGGGAGATTTTTTGTATTGTCTCATCTCGTTAGGTGCATACACAAAAGTATGGAACAGAAACAGAGTTTAAAGTCCAGCATATTTTACACACCAAAGCATTTATTCGCCTCTCATATTCAAGAAGAGGGCGGCAAACTCCTAGTATTTATTTGGTAACGGTGAGCGAGACCCAGGGGCCCAATTCCCCTGCACCCTAACGGGCAAAGTCCTGGGCAGATCTCTCCTGGAGAAGAAAAGGACACCCTTTCCCGCCTTTACCATGGAGGCAAAAGGTGCTCTTCCAAGCCGCCGCAGACGAAGTTAGCAGGAGTTTGGGAGTGGATGTCAATGAGTGGGCAGGCCTTTCCCTCGGCGCTTCCTCCCCACTTTCCCGCCCCTAAATATTAAAACACAGGAGTCAGTCATGCACACACTGAGAGCCTAAGAAAAGAGGCCGCGTAGGCGCGCCCTCCAGACGCCTTGAGGTGCAGATGAGGCCAGGAAGGAGGAGACGATTTGACCATTTCTTTCCCGCCTACCTCTCCAGTCGGAGCTGCGCGCAAGGCGGGGGCCTTTAAGGTGCCTGTCGGTCGCCCGCCCCCTGCAGCAGAGCGGAGGGGCTGCTGAGGTCCCGTCGTCGCCCCAGCCAGAACCGGGGCCGGGCTGTCTCCGGTGCAGAGTAAGCGGGCGCCCGCCTGTGGGAAAGTTGGCGTAGTCCAGGCCTTTGTAGCGCAGGAGGAGGGGACGAGCGAGCAGTCCCAAGGCGCGGGGCGCGGGGGAAGAGGACGGGATAAGTGCTGGGCGATGGAAAGACCCAGCGATTGTTTTGATAGGCTTGTTCCAGCATTTTGGGGGAACGGGATTTTGTTTGAGGTCCTTCCTCTTGTCTGGAACAGAAACCTTTTGATGCCGGAATGGCCATCTTTCAGTGCGTACTTTATGTTAGGCGTAATCGTGGGGATGAGTGCAGACCCTTCGCCGCTTTTCTGCAAATCCTCTCGCCAAACTTGCCTTACTGGTTTCACGGGCTGGGAAACCTTTTTGGTCTTTCTTGGCACTGGTTTATACCTTTTGCCTGATACAGCTGCCTTTTCCCTGGAGGAAAAGCTTCAACATCCTCAAGAAATTTTCCAGGGCCGATTGTCAGCCCAAGGATCCGTGACAAAGATGTGGGGTTGTGAACGTTCAGGTGGGATTTGCTAGTTTTAACATGTTCACTTAAGTCCCTGGAGCATGTTGCTTTCATTCTGAGCTGCTATGAAGTGAGTGAAAAGTAAAATTGCGTATCTGTTGTGGGTGAAATTTGTAGAAATAACTTTTGGACAGACACAGTGTTCACAGGAGTGTTGTTTTTAATGTTGAAGAAGCACCTACTTATAAAATTGGGAGCACTGATTCAAATGAATATTAGAAACTTTCAGGAGACCTTTCTGATTGCAACTTGCTCGTTTGGTATATTTCACTGAAGATTTTCTGGGTATTCGTGCCAGATCCTGAAAAGTTTTCAGCCCCTCTAAGGAGGTGAGTTCAGATCAGCAAACCAGCAAGAAAGCTGTGCATCACAGCCAACTGTACAAATGGATTTCTCAAATCCAAACATTATTTTATTTTAGTTTTTATTTCATTTGTACCTCACCTTTCTGCCAAAGGTATTTACACTATTTTCCTTTCCTTCATCTTATCCCAACAAAACAACCTTTTGAAGTAGGTTGCACCTGAGACTATGTGATGGACCCCAAATCACCCAGTGAACTTTCTTAGCAGAATGGGGTCTGCCAGATCCTAGTCCAACCACTACAGTGCACTGGCTTGAAATGGTTGTTACACTCTGTCGCACAGAAAGATAAAAGTGCAGTTGTTAGTGGTGCAGTGGGAGTGCTTGCTTCCACTGTAGAAAATAGTCCCAAAGGACTATGAGCAGGTGATAGAGCCAGTTAGCGGGCAACAGGAGAGCAAAGCAGCAAGAGAGCGAGGTGGCATGAGAATGAGGCAGCAGAGCAAGGTGGTGGGTGAGCAAGGCGGGGAGGGAGGGAGCAGGTGGCCAAGATATGGCTGTGGAATGAGTTGTGGGAAGGGGGGGTGGCCACAGTTTGGTGCTTGGGCCAGGAGGAGAGAGGAAATGGGGAAGCTGTTGCCGGGCCCGGCAGGAAAGCGGAGACTTGCTGCGCTGCGGTTGGCCCGGCTTGGTGTTTGGGCCTGAGGGGCACTAGGGCCCAATGGGAGCATTCTACAAGGAAGGGGATCCAGGAAATAATTCAGCATTTCCTGAGATCTTCTGGTGAGACAGAGTATAGCAAAAATGATCATGCTGTACATTCTCTTCATTTCCCAACACATTAGATTGCTGGAAACTGGAATGGGCTGTTGAGGAATTACACATTATTATAAACACAATGAGGAATAAAATTCTTCTAAAGCATCCAGATGTCACTCTTTGAGACACTTCTTGGTTTAGGCAAAATTCCTTTGGTTCAGAAAAGCTAGGCTTAAAAACTGTGGGGAGAGCCTCAAAAGGAATAGGTCATTTCAACCTTCCAGATTTCTTCAGTGAGCTCCAAATCCTACATAGTTTTGACCAGTGAAGTGTTGCCAACATCCAGAAGGTGGCAAATAGGAGTTGTAAAAGGTATTGGTTTGTTGTCAAGGAAAAACTTTCCAGGTGCCTGTCACAAGTAAGCCCCCTGCTGTTTTTAGACTGTGTCACTTGGCAGTATGATTTTGGAGCCAAAAATAGGAGTGATAGGACTGAGTATGCAGTACAAATGGATAACTGGCACATGCAGAAAATGGACTTCATAAAATTATTCTATTCACAGCAAGGTGCATTGTAATATTAAATCTCAATATGCTGTGCATCTACACATGACACCCATCCAGTTCCTTGTTCAAAAGCTTATTCAAAAGTTTAAATGAATATATCTAGACAGGTGATGTTGAAACACTTTGGGGTTGTGTTAAAACATGTTTGCATTTATTTATATAATTAGAGACTAATCTTTACAACAACTTCCTTGTTGGCTTTGTCTGTATTGCTAACCAATCAAAATACTGTATTTAATCACAATGCATTTATCTTAGCTGTTGCCAATTCTCATGCAAGTGAATGCTCTGATACCCTAATTAAAATTGAAATTGTCAAGCTTTATGTAGGTTTAATGTCTACAGAAAAATAGTAAGCTGACCTATTCCAGGGCTTCTGTTTTTGCCATACATACAGCTGAAGATAGAAGATCCACAGAAGCAAAAACTATAAAAACTATGTGCTACAGATGAAAGAATCTAAACTTCTGCCTCTGTCTCCATGTAATGCTTCTTCTCTCAGTGCCATCTGGAGGTCCCAGGAATTTCCTGTCCACAAGGAACATGAAGTTGTGGTACAGCACTATACCAGCATTAGTTAGCGTGATGTTGTTTTTCTCAGTCCAACCATCAATGTGCTGCAACAAGGCTCTGTGTGCCAGTGATGTCAGTAAATGCTTAATACAGGTATGAGAAACCTTCCTTGCTGTTTGTGTGAGTGATTAACCAATAGGAAAATCAGGGCCAAGAGTTTGGCTTTTGTTTTTGTGAATAAACAGTGAAGCTGAAACCAGGATTTTGCATAGGTTATACATTTAAAAACCCCGGGAACCTTTGTTTATATCTTTCTTTTAAAGCACATCAGTGTGTGACTTTTAATTCATAAGCATTTTCTGCATCTTATAACAAATAAGGTTAATAAGATACTTGTAAGACATAGACCAATGTTTTCCAACCTTTTCGACATCACGGTACCCTTGACCTCACTCTTCATATCTCATGGTACCCCTGCCATCCTCCCCCCACCTTCCCCTCCCAGTTCCCCTGCTTGCCACCTTCCACCTTCCCCTCCCAGGGTGAAGGGAAGCGTGTGGGGTGGGTGGGAAGTAGCTGCTGACCTTAGGGCAGACCCTGCCCCCTAGGCCAAATCCATATCCTTGCTGGTGCTGGCGGGAGACATCACAAAAGTGAGGTTGGCCGGTAGCATTGCTGCGGTACCCCTGGGACATGCACACGGCACCCCAGGGTACCACGGAACCCTGGTTGGGAATCACTAACATAGAGAGTGGACATAGATATAGGGTTTACCTGGAATCCTATTAAAATCTACTGTATGGGGCTTGCTCTTGGAAAAATATTTCAGGACATCACTGATATATTATCAGCTTTAATTGGAGGCATGTTTTGCTCTCTTAAACAATGGTCACCTTGTCTCTAGATTTCTGGCATAAAAGTATAAATGTTTGTGGGAAGAGGGATATAACTGAAATTCTTGAAATATTCTGCTCACTTGGAGATGAAGTAGTCAGTATTGAAGATTAGGCATATAATTAACCCTGAAAGGTGTGGGGGGGGGGGGGGCCTGAAAACAGGCACCATCATTTCCCTTCATCACTGGACAGTGAAGCTGGAAACATCATCCATGTAATACAATGGTGAGAGGTGGGTAAAAGAAACCCTTGTACAAAACAGTCAGCACAAAGTACACTGTTGTGTGTGAGAATATGTTGACTGGAGCCTGTACCTGTGTTTATATGCAAGTAGATATAGAAGCTAAACTAGGAAAACTTGTTTAGCTTGTTCTTGTTGAAAACACATACAAGAAAAATAATAAGAGGACATCAGTTTCCATCCTGATAATGGAGCCATAATTGTGTCTCATAATGGTGGAGAGTGTGAATCATAGAATCATAGAGCTAGAAGGGGCCATACAGGCCATCTGGTCTAACCCCCTGCTGAATGCAGGATCAGCCTAAAGCATCCCTGGCAAATGTGAGTCTAGTTCCTGCTTGAAGACTGCCAAGTGTGGGAGATATTAATAATCTTACTAAGTGTGGGGAGATACTAGTATGGAGAGATTCTAGCGATCTTACTAAGAATGACTTGGAACTTCAGTGATTCAGCAACATTTCTGCTTCATGGATAGATTTTCGTGGCCGTTGTTTAAATGCAGCCTCAGTTTGGGAGTCATGACTTGGGAAACTAATTTGCTTTAAGTATTCCTTGATGGCGCCAGGAGGAAGGGGCTCCTCGGGCAATATGAAGCCATCTCCTGCCTAAAGTCCACTATGTTAAACAGCCCCACCAGGTTTTTAACATGATTTGCTTCCCAGTAAGAGCTCACAGATGAAGCCCAAAGTCTTTTTGCCTTCTGTTTTGTAGTTCTTCACAACCTTCAAACATACAGTTCTATATGTATTATTGCATTGCAAATTGTTCTCGTGCAACATACAGGTATTTAGATATAAGAATAATTAGAATATCTAGAATTTGATATCTTAGGAATATTCCAAGAAGAGAGTTACGATTTCTGGACATTTTGAACCTTGCTTTAATTTATTGTCGAAGGCTTCCACGGCCGGAATCACTGGGGTGCTGTGTGGTTTCCGGGCTGTATGGCCGTGTTCTAGCAGCATTCTCTCCTGACGTTTCGCCTGCATCTGTGGCTGGCATCTTCAGAGGATCCTCTGAAGATGCCAGCCACAGATGCAGGCGAAACGTCAGGAGAGAATGCTTCTAGAACACGGCCATACAGCCCGGAAACCACACAGCACCCAACTTCTTTAATTACTTAAAATGAGAGTTGAAGAACTGCATCACCTCTCCTGTTCTTCTGTGAGCTTAATCTGAATCACTGCTGTACGGGGCATGATTCGCCTTCCATAGACTGGAAAATACATGATATTGATCATTTATCTTAATTTAACATATTAAGTGTTATACTAAGATCCAATTAGCCACATGAAACTCTTCAGCATGCTATTTAAATAATTCAGTACAAGCCCAGTTAACTGGCACACTGGCCACTATACCCTGTTCCACATAAAGACATAAGTAAAATAGTAACTTCATCCACCATTTCCTCGTGACCCCCACTCCACATGCTCCATGCACCCCACTCGCCATCTAATCCAGACCAGGCTGCGACGAGTGGGGGGTGTAGAGCATGTTGAGAGGGGGGCAGGAGGAAATGGTGGATGAAGTTACAGTTTTACTTGGGTCTTTATGTGGAACAGGGTATAGTGCATGCTCTGATGGGTCAGCACACCACAGTGGAGTGTGGTGGGCAGGAATTTAAGGGGTCAGACCACAGATAGACAGTGTGGTGGGCAAGGATTTAAAGGGCCAGAATGCATCCTGCTCCCACATACCATCACACCAGCTGCTTGTGCTGTGCCGATCTTCTCCCTGGGGGATAGGAGGTCTCCTTGAGTCGCCATCTGAAGTTAGGATTTTCTGGTTTGTTGTTTTGTATTTAATTAACTTGGTTTTAATTGTGTGATTTGAGGTTTTAAGTTTTATTTTCTGTACACCGCCCAGAGCCCTTCAGGGGTGGGCAGAATGAATGAATGAATGAATGAATGAATGAATGAATGAATGAATGAATGAATGAATGAATGAATGAATGAATGAATGAATGAATGAATGATGGCCCACCACGCAGCTGTGTGACAGTGTGGGAGGAGGCATTTGGATGGAGAGACATGGGAGGTGCATTCTGGCCATAGTTGGAACATGTGTCATGCAACCCCCCTCCCCCCCTCCAATACTGCTGGTGAGCTGTGCAACCCTGCCACACACACGTTTGCCATTATTGGGGCTGGGCATACTAGCCATGGAAATGATCCCTAATGCTGCCTAGTTCAGCTGCTGCTACCTAAGGTGATTCCCACAGCCAGGAGACCATCAAGACAATTTCCGCCTCAGCCTGGCCTCAGGCTATAGAGGAGCAGGCAGTTCACCAGCCGTCCCAGTTCCCCAACCATGTTGGTTAACATATTTTCACTCTATATCCTATAACCATGGTGGCGAACCTTTGGCACTCCAGATGTTATGGACTACAACTCCCGTCAGCCCCTGCCAGTATGGCCAATTGGCCATGCTGGCAAGGGCTGATGGGAGTTGTAGTCCATAACATCTGGAGTGCCAAAGGTTTGCCACCACTGTCCTATAATATCCTTCAAAATTCTATGTTCAAATTTCTTTCCATCAGAATAAGTTTCTGATGGGCATCTGTTCTTCTCTAATCTTGTGCACTTTTTCTGTCATGGACCAGCTTCTTTCACATGCTGAAGAAGATAAGTTTGAAAGCTCTCCATGTCTGCAGGACGTAGGGACTTGTCTAATGTAGTTATTAGAAAAAGTTTTGAGAGAGTAAAAAGCAAGTAAAATATTAAAAAACCTACTTAAAAAGTGCTTCACTCATGTTTTAAAAGGAACCTTTTTCTTGAGAATTTTTTTTCAGTTTCCCCCAACATTCCCAATGTTTCCAAAAGAAAAAAAAGTAAAAATAGTCTGTGATTCCCCCCCCCCCCTTTCCATTTTTTCCCTCTAATCCTTCACGTCTCTGTCTTGAAGGCTTTTGTTTTGGCACACAGACTGCCCACAGGGGTCTGATTAAAGGCAAGAGGCATTTACTTAATTTGGCTTCAACATCATACTGCTCTGTTCCCAGTGGAGTACCAGCAGCCTGACTAAGCCCTGCTATTCTCAGGCCCATGCCAAGTTTGCTAAGCATTATTACCATAATTTAATTACTGTTCTTTCAGTCCTGCTTATTCTCATTTTTCTCTCTCTCCATTCCACTATAAACATGTCTGTACACCTCTAGTTTTGAGCAGGATTTAAGGTCATTAACCAACTTGAGAGGCTGAGAATCTTCAAGATTTCATTTGTGATGCTGAGGAGTAAAAGCAAAATTCTCCTGTTTGTGACACATTTGTTTTTCTTTATTATAGGATTAGAAAGCAATTCTAACAATTTCACACGTTTCCATGTAAACCAACTTTATATATAAACTTGTCGGGTTTATAGCAGAAAACATCATTTTAATTCTGATTTGTGGCATCAGTCACCTGTGGATCAGAGAAAGGAGAGCTGTAGTTGCTTCTGTATTTTTACTGAAACGTTGTTGTCAGTAATGAAGTTTCTTCTGGACAGAGTGTCATCACACACCCAGTGGCCTTAGAAGGGTGTAATTCTGCTGAGGAACTTGAATACTAATACAGAAGTTCAGTAAATTCATAAGCATGCCTAGATACGCTTTGTGTTGAGTCACAGTCGACCTGTGTGTTTAAACCCAGATCTGCCGCAATCACATAGAAAGGTTGGGTGGAGGAGACCAATTTAAAGACAGAAGTGCAAAGCAGGACTGATTGCTCTCTGCAGATGACTTATCCCTTTGCAATCTGTCCCCAGGGTTCACTTCCTGTATCAAGCTTGAGTGGGAAAAATCACAGCAGAGAGTTTTGCAGGGAAGTAAATCACAGGTGGGAAAAAGGTTTGGCATCTTACCAGCATGAACCTGTTATAGTTTAATTTGGGTTCTTTGCCCATTTTCTATGTGACTAAACCAAAATTTGCCCCACACCTTGATCTGCTACTAATGTTAACCCTTACAGAACCACACTGGATACAGGTATATGAAACATTCTTCAGTTAATGATTTTCAACCTTCCTTTTCCTTTTTACATATAAAGATTTTAGTTCACTATTGTAATTTTCTGTACTTTTCTTAAGTAAGAGGAAGTTGCTGAGGACACATTGATAGCAATACGCTTCAAAATGTCTTTTCAAAATGCAATAGAATCCCATTAAATTCGGAGCAGAATACTGAGATGCTTCTGAGATGATAATCAGTTAATTAAGACACTGACAGTGCAATCCTATGGGAGGACAAATTGAGTCATAGGGCCAGTGTAGAGTTGCACTATTTGCCCCCTTTATCTGTGCATGGGGCATTCCCACCAGTGAAGGGGCAAAGGCACCAGTGGCTGGTTACCCTTCAGCTCCGGAGTGGCAGGACCCAGAAGTTGGGGGCACTGTGGAGCTACACTGGCATCCAGCCTGGCTTTTCTGCCAGATATGCCACAGTCCAAAGCTCAGACTTATGCCACCCTTTTAGGTGGCATAATTTAGCCCTATGGAGGACTTTCTGGTGGCAGCAGTTTTTTTTCTGCCTTCCCATGCCAGTGGAAGGGTGGCGTAACAGTGGTGCATGTCCCTGGCACCTTGGGCTGTTGATTGGGCGGACCGACAATAATCTGTTCTTAAACTGCAAGAGCTCTCACAAATAACGTAGATGTAATGTGTGACAATCCATGCTTGTGTATATTTAACTTTGGTACTGGACACAGGAATGCTGCATAACAAAATTATACTTACGAAATGTTAGATACACTTACTGGGCTCAAGTCTTCATGAAACTGATGAAACATAACTTTAGTCATGATTAACTTGTCCACTAGTTTAAGTGGTACTTAAGGATAACTAACTCCCTATAGATCATGAGTGATACATTTATTTAAAGATCAATACAGTAGTAAACAGCTAGAAAAATGTAAGTTTAGTGAGACATGTTTGATTAGATTTTGTTTTTACCCATATAGATGTAAGGGTTTGCATGCATTGTGCTTTTCCTGACAGAATGCAGAAAGGTGTAAATATTTATTTTAGCAGCTCTGTAGCAGATGTGAGTGAGATCTACAGTTAAATGTCTTGTGACAAACTTCACTTGTGCTGTCTTGCTGGATAGGTCATGTCGCCTGCTTGTCATGTCACCTTTCCTGAGATCTTTGAGTTCCATAAAGTTCTTGGCAATCTGCATGTATGCTTAGTGCTGCAAGTGGTAAAACCCAAACTGTAACATATAGATTGTGGACAATCTATCATTTTAAACGCAGACAGCAATAAGTGACTATTTCACAGCAGTAACAGCTGATGCAACAGAGTTTAGTTTTCCTGCTGGGGAAAAAAGTTCATAGTATTGTATATGAACCAACACAAATTCACTTAGCAGTGTACCGTCAAAAATAATATTTCCTAAATCATAATCTCTTCATGGACATGTGGCTATTCTCTCATTTTTCCTTTTCCATCATCCTTTGAGAAATGTAAGCAATTATTTGTCATAACTTCTTGGTGGGTACAGTATTTGCGAGGTACACTGCTCAGAGTTTTCCATGTTTGCTGAGAATTAAATCTCACAGAGTATTGTGAAATTTACTCCTTAGGCAGTAATTCAGTGTAGTAATCAGACAGAAACTACTTAAATTTTAAAGGCAAAAGATTGCATGTTAACAAAACAATAGTAATGAACTGTTTGATCTTTGTTATGTTTATGAGTTTTCACAATGTTATCCAATGTTATCCAGTTGCTTTTGATTCAAATTGTGAGCACTTTTGACGCTTTGGTATGCTTTGATTACCTCACTGTTGCTTTGAGCAGTGTGAGAATTTGCAATGGGAGGGAGCTGTCCCCTCACCTTGTCATTTAGTAGATTATTTGGATGTTAGCTTTTTAGGCACAGCTATCACCGGTCACACTTCTTTATGTTTGGAGTTATTTTTAGTTCATTACTATTGTTTTGTTAACATGCAGTATTTTGACTTTAAAATTTAGGTGCAGTTTCTGTCTGTTTGATTACTGTGTTCTCTGTTCCTCCCACTTTGTGTATTCACTGAGTAATGCAACATTTGCAGGTTAAAATGAGTAGCCTTGTAATTCCACCAGTGTGTGTGTGTTTCCCCCAACTAAATGTATTACTGTGCGGGTCAGAATCAGTGAGTTAAATATAGTGGCACAACCCCCTCTTCTTTCTGGATGCATGTACTAGAAGACCACTGTGGCATGGATGAAATAAGGTATCCTGATGGGTATAAAGTTAACGGTGCACTAATTCCCAGATTGCAGTTGGGAATATAACTGAAGTAGGGACAAAATTTATCTTTGTCCTCTGATGCAAAGAGATGAAACTCTGATGCAAAGAGGTCCTCAATTGCATTCCTTTATTTTCTGCCATGCATGACTCTCGTTGCCCTCAGCGGGAATATTGTTGAGGCAAGAATCAAGCTTAGCCATCACACAGACACAGTTCCCTCCTATCTCAGTACAACTAACAACTGCAGCCCTATTATATACAATCCTTTATTTTTTTATTTAAGAAAGTAAGAACAGGTTATCATTCCACTGTGAACCTTGTTAGTCATTATAACCCAGAGGCGGGGGGGCCAGAGGGTGCACACCTGGGGGGGCAGCTACGCCTCTGTTGCAACCTTAAGTTATATCTTTCTCCTAAGAACTCAGGCTGTTAAAATTATGAAATATAAATTTGACCGTTTCACATTTGTTATACTTGAACCAAAGCATATCATTCCAAGTTAAAGGCTGTTTGCAGTAAAGTTGTAATTTCTTGGTAATTTGTATATTGGTTATAAAAATTCTGTTGATAAAGTACTGTGATATTTGTAAAGAATATTTTACGACTGAGTGTTTAAAATTTTATACACAAATGTGCTGCAAAGTTTTTAAAAACCATTAACATTTACAAAAATAAATTTTCTGCTCTCACTCTTCACACATTAAATTGTGATGAGAACAAAGGTTTTCAGATGTCTCCAATACCTTAAAGCCATATTTCTGATTACATTTGGAAAATTGATTCATGTTTTACCTTTTGCATAGACATTGAAAGATACAAATGTTAAATCCCTTTTACTGCTATTTATCCCTTTCTGGCTATCATGTAGTATAGTATAGGAACCAGCAGTATCCTGATTTAATTTGGGTTGGGGAGAAATATGATCCACAATTCATTACTCAGGCTTACATTTAGATGGATGCCTTTATGTGGCTGTGCTCAACTACATAGTTTGTGAATCAAATTATGACTCCTGGGGGAGACAACTTTCATTTTGAAGTGTAAGAATGTATGCACCTGCTCAGCATTAATTACTATTTGGGACTTCTGTGCAAGACCAGTCTTTATTGATCAAGAATTGAAATTGCTAGTTAATTGGATTTTAAAATGTTCATCTTGATTAGTATCTTACACATAGGAAATTTTAACATGCTATGATGTGCTTCTAGGAGCTATGTCAGTGCCGACCAGGTGAAGGAAACTGTTCATGTTGTAAGGAGTGCATGCTTTGTCTAGGCATGCTTTGGGATGAATGCTGTGATTGTGTCGGTAAGTTCGTTCTTTTTAAAAAAAAATTAATTGTATCATTTGAATTATACAGTTTATAGTAATTTCCTTCTTCATACATTTTCAAACAATACTTTCCCCCCCTTTTCTCCCTCCCCCTATTACTTCTTCATAGTTTTGTCACACAAACAGCAGTAAGTTCATTCTCTGTAGCCTCTTCTCCCATATTTCTTCATTGGCTCGAGCTTCTTTCATTCAGTCCACGTATATTATCCATATCTTCCAAATTTCATTCTGTTTATCTTGCCAAGTCTTATTTTTGGTTAGTATATCGAAAATATCAAGTGTCACTTGTTCCCAGTTATATTCTAACCATTTCTGAAATGTCCATTTTTTCTTTTTTTTCCAGCCCAAGGCTATTGTTGCATGGACTGCTTTAATCATTATTTTATACACATAGCTATATTGTTTATCCACCCTTCTGTCTTCCATTACATCCATGAACATTAAGTCATTATTTAAATCAATATTTATCTTCACCAGTTTCTCGATATATATTAATACAGTTGTCCAAAAATTTTTCACTTCTGCACATTCTATCCACATATGGCTATAATATGCCTCTTGGTCTCCACAGTGCCAGCATTTAGAACTAAGTCCTTTTATCATATATGCTAGTTGTTTTGGTGTTCTATACCATTTTAATATCACTTTTCTTTCTAACTCCATATATTTCTCAATCTTTATATCTTTCCAACTGTCTATTAATTTTTCAGTATTACCAATGTCTAGAAATCGGGGTAAGTTCGTTCTTCATCACTTAATATTCTCTCCTCTTATGGCTGCTTCAAATAGAACTCTTCATCTGAATTTTTAGAATTCATGCCAGCACCACTATAAAGTTTAGTGTCCCCCATATTTTGATGTCTCTGGAGTAAAAATTGGTTAATTTCATGGCAGTAAAAAAAAAACCCCAATGATTTGGGAGGTTACTGTCAATATTTTATTTAAACCAAGGTTAGCTCTCTGCTCATTTTTGAGTCTGTCTCGGGATAACATTCTACTGTTAGATATGAGCTGGCAGATTGCCTGCCCCTGAAGTAAGCATTTCATTGTTCAGAATAAGGGACAAATTATATGTTACATTGAAGATCTGTGATTGGATCCCCCGGTGGTTAATTTAGTATTTAAAAGCAGCTATGGTGGGCCATCAGTATGGAAGGTGCTGAACCTCTTCCCTTGCACCTTGCACTGTTTCTCCAATCAAAGTCTTTTCTCCCATGTGTGAGCTAAAAGCAACTCAAAGGAGCTGGTTTGATTGGGGAAAGACCCTGTTTGAGAAGTTAAACCTCACCTGCAGATTAGGAGTTAGGGAACTATTAGAAGACCTCCCAGTCAGTCCAAGGCATGTGTTCCACACTTCTCAGTAACCATATTATGTTTTACAACAGCTGTCCATCTTGCCCTTCTTGGCAGGCAAAGCAAATATCTATATCTCTTCATAAATGCTTCTATGTTTCTCTGACCTCTTGGTGGATTTTGTGTCTCTCTTTCTTGGGAATGCAAGCAGCTGTCAGAGACCCAAGGAATACCCCCCTCCCCTAGTGAGCTTCAAAGAACCTCACATCTCCAGGTTACAACATACATATTTTCCATAAATTTGTCCAACCCCGTTCAAAAATCATGTATGCCTGTGGCTATCCCCACATCTCATGGTAGGAAGTAGGTTCAATATCCAAAAAGAACTACTACTTTACACAATGGTTGTTGTGCAAATGTTTTCAGTTTCAGTTCTAATATTTTGAGAGAGGCCAGCTTTCTCAGTACCATGCATTATCTTGTAGATTTCTATCATGTTGTCCCTCTGGGAATGTGTTCTAAGCTAAAATGCCCCAGACACTTTAGTGTTGCTTCAAAGAGCCGCTACTTCAATTTTGTGATTATTTTTGGTTTTTTCCCTTCGTTTTCCCAGCTCTTTAGTGACCTGATTGAGATGTCACAATCAGAACCCTACACATTATTTAAAACATGGTCACACCAAGGGCATGACTGTCTTGGCAGTTTTATACTTAATCCCTATCCTGATGATTTTATGACTGTTAATGTTACTCCAGTCTTTGATGTGGCACCTTGTCAAATATTTGGAACTCTCAGATGTAGACTGTGTCTGGCCTGCATGCTTGCTGACACTCTCAAAGAGTTCTAAGAAGTTGGGGGAGAAAGAGGAAGGGCAATTCCATTCCCTTTGCATTGCAGCCTCCCTGTTTGAGCAACTGCCCACACAGGTCCCGTGACCCCGGGAAAAATCTTCCACAATTTCAAATGGCACCATTTGGGGCGGAGAGAATGGGAAAAATCTTAAAACCTTCTATTCCTTGTTGATATTATATAGGCAATAATAATAGTAATATATCTGTAGGTACTGTACAGAAAACAATAAAGCAACAGGTAAGTTGAGAAAAGGCAAGGGAGATAGATGATTGTGATTAAGGAGACATTTGAGGTCAAGAACAAAAGAAGGTAGTTAAATGTCAGGCAGAAGAGCATTCCAGCGTAAGGCACTATAAGGGAAAAGAGACGCAGGTGAGGAATAAAGATGGTAATGTTATATTTAACTGGAAGATTGGTATGGGAGGAGCACGTCAAGAAATGAGAGACCAGACAGAGTAACAGGACCAGGATGGCATTTAAAAGCAACTACTTTATACTAAGTATAAAGTGAAGAAAAAAAGAGAGAGGAAACTAATGAAGGGTAGATCATGAAGAAGTGACATGATTTGAGTAAAGATAATGAGGCAAGAGAACAAATAAAGAGTCGGTTATCTTTATTTATTTTATATGTATGTTTAACCTGCCCTGTATCCAAAAGTCTCAGGGTGGGTTACAACATAAGATAAACATTATAAAATACCAATAACAAATGCAATCTATAACAATGTAACAATAAAACATTAAAAACCTATTAAACCTATTAAAATGTATAACACTCATTAAAATTCATAAAATCTGTTTAAAAATTATAAAACCTATTTAAACATTCCTATCACCAGAAGGGGGAAATAATCTCTTCAGCCAAAGGCCAGGGGAAATAGGTAGTTTTCTAAATTCATATAAATATGCTTGACACACTTCAGGGGGAGATAGTTCCACATTCTCGGGCTACCACTGAAAAAGCCCTCTCGGGCCTCCACCTTTTTTGCCACTGAAGGTGGAGGTACCACCAGAAGGGCTTCATCTGCAGAACTTAGGGCAGTGGTGGCGAACCTATGGCACTCCAGATGTTCATGAACTACAATTCCCATCAGCATCTGCCAGCATGGCCAATTGGCCATGCCGGCAGGGGCTGATGGAAATTGTAGTCCACAAACATCTGGAGTGTTATAGGTTCACCACCACTGTCTTAGGGCATGAGTAGGTTGATATGGGAGAAGGTGTTCCTTTAGATACTTGGGGCCCAAGGTATTTAGGGCTTTATAAATCAAAGATAACACCTTGAATTGGCCTTAGAAGTGAATTGGCATCCAGTACAGTTCTTCTAAAACCAGTGTGATGAGCATCTGGCCAGCAGTACCATTAGCAGTCTTGCTGCCACGTTCTGCACTAGCTGCAGCTTTCTAGCCATCTTCAAAGGCAGCCCCACATAAAGTGCATTACATTAATCCAATCTGGAGGTTACAGAGCATGGATTACTGTAGCCAGATCATCTCTGTCCAAAAGGGGTTGTAGTTGGCAAATCATTTAGACCTGGGAATAGACATTCCTGGTCACCACCTCCACCCATGTTTCAAGTGTCATAGCAGAGTCCAAATTTTGCATCTGTCCCTTCCAGTGTGATATAGCCCCATCAAATATAGGATGTCTCCCCACTTCACAGATCTGAACCCCACTGATACACAGCATCTCCGTTTTGTCTGGATTCAACCTCAATTTATTGGCCTTCATCCAGGCTGTTACTGCCTCCAGGCACCTGTCAAGAACGTCAACTGCCTCTCCTGATTCAGATGGTATGGAGGACTACAGCTGAGTGTCATCAGCATACTGATGGTCCCTCACTCCAAATCTCCTAATAACCTCCCCCAGCAGCTTCCTATAGATGTTAAAAAGCATGGGAGACAAAATCAACCCCTGAGGGGCCCCACAAGTGAGTATCCATAGTGTTGGGCAAGAGTCTCCCATGACTACTCTCTGGAACCAGCCTTGGAGGGAGAAGCAAAACTATTGCAAAGCAGTGCCCCAACTCCCAAGCTCCGTAGCCTTTCCAAGAGGATACCGTTCTCAACAGTGTCAAAAGCCACCGAGAGATCCAGGACAGTGGATTGCATTTCTCTTTCCCAAAAAAGGTTGTCATTCAGGCTGGCCAAGGCGGTTTCAACTCCATGACTGGATCTGAATCCAGAAATGAGTCTAGATTCGTGTTGGCGAGCCTATGGCACTCCAGATGTTCATGAACTGCAAATCCCATCAGCTCAAGGCCAATTGGCCATGCTGGCAGGGGCTGATGGAAATTGTAGTCCATGAACATCTGGAGTGCCATAGGTTCGCCACCACTGGTCTAGATAATCAGCTTCTTCCAAGCATGCCTACAGTTGAATGGCCACAACCCTGTCTAATATGTTGGCTTAAAAAAGGTATGTTAGCCACTGGGCAATACCCAGTGTTTAGATCGTCAGGGTCTTAAGAAGCAGGTGCAACACCACCTTTTTGAGAGCCAGTGGAACCACTGCCTCTCTCAAGGAGGTATTCAGTACCCACTGCGTCCAACCAGGCAAGGATCTGAAAGGCATGTATTGGTTGGACTTCAGCAAGCAACTTGTCCACATCATCAAACCTAATTAATTGCAACTAATTCAAAATAATTGGACCAGACAGTTCTGTGGATGCCTCTTCTGGGACCATTCTCAATTGTGGCCTCCAGTTCACTGGAAGCTGAGTGACTTTGCCCTCAAAGTGTCTTGCAGAGTTGTCCTTGTCTTCTCAGGCTTGATCTTACAAGGCTGTTCAATGTCCGGAATAGTTCTTCTGGATAACTACTTGAGGATGCAGTGGTGGCAGAGAAAAAACTCTTTTTTGCCATCACCACCACCACCTGATAGGCATGATAATGTGCTCTAACTCTGGTTCAGTCATCCTCACGGTGAGATTTAAGCCACCTGCGTTCTAGCCATCAACCTTCCTGTTCCGTAGGCTGGAGCTCTGCAGAATACCATAGAGTTTTACAGGTTTTACAGGAAGGTGCAGGCACTTCACAGTCAATGCAGAAAATAATAAAAGAATGAGCAAAAGTTTAGAAGTGTATGTAGGAGAGAATGTTTTAAGCTGCTTCTCTCAAATCTTATTCAACTTTGTCTCCGGACCAATTTACATTTTACTTGGAGCAATGTGGTTGTTATTCTTCCGTGTGTCATAGGCTTCTCCAGTGATGGTGGTACAGTGGAACCACATAATTGGGAGGAATTACGCAATTAGTTTCCAAGTCAAGAATCAGCAGTACCTTGGAAGGGGTGGAGCAATTCTGGCACAGGAAGTCACTATGGTAGTTATCTTACATGCCCTTTACAGACATTATTGAAGTGGTGTGTGATCCAGCCAAAGGGAAGAGACAACCACATTGCTCCAGGAATATATGAATCAAACCTCTTGCTGGGTGAACTATTTAGGAAGACTTTTGTCTCCCTGTTGCTTTTCAAAGTTAAATTTACTTCTGAAAGACAGGGATTAGGAATGGTTTTAGTATACCATAAGTCAAACATATTTATTTGCACCTTTTGTATAACAGTCTATGTTTCTGTTAGATTTGAAGTGAGTTCTGAATTGACACTGATTATCCTGTCCCATCTTTCTTCCCATCTCTCTCTCAGGTTTCATGTGAAGGGGCGATGTCTGTCATCTGCTGTCTTTACAATGTTTTAGTTTCAGGAGCATGTGCAGTTGCCAATGTAGTGTAGTGGTTAAGAGCAGAGGACTCTTATCTGGAGAACCGGGTTTGATTCCCCACTCTTGTGAGTGGTGGACTTTAATTTGGTGAACTGGGTTTATTTTCTCTGCTGTTCCACTAGAAGCCTGCTAGGTAACTTGACTAATTATAGTTCTCTCAGAACTTTTTCAACCCCACCGACCTCACAAGGTTTCCATTGTGGGAAGGAGATGGGCAGGTGATTGTAAGCCACTTTGGGACTCCTTAAAGGTAGAGAAAACAGGCACAAAAAGCCAGCTCCTTTCATATTAAAAAGCACCATTGCACATACTCACAATGTATGTTTGAAAAGGAAAAAGAATAAACCTGGTGGATAATAAGTTCACCAAAGCACACCATTGCATTTTGTGCCAATCAGAATGGACAAAAGCAACTTGGAGAAAAGCAACAGATAGCAAAAGAGTCATGATAGCCATGCTTAACTTTGCATTTTTGTTTCTGCAGAAGCCTAAGCACAGACCAGGAAACTGGGAAGGGCGGGGGCAGGAATATATTTTGTTTTTGTTGTGAAATGGTTCTTCAACAGACTGATTCCTCGTATTATCTTGTCTCCATGACAAAACTCCGCTGGATCTTTTCATACCTTTGTGCCTACAATTCCCCCACATTTTCTGATCACCATCTAAACACTGAGGTTTTTCAGGCCTTTTAAGGAAAATGGAAGGGCCCCGCAGACCATTCATTTTTATTAATTTATGAAACAATGAATCTTAACAAATGAAGCTTTTCCACAGAAGAGTAAAAGTCTGGAAAACTTTCTGCCCTTTATCTCTGAATGGAATCAATATACATTCAAATTTTAGTTTTCACAGTTGTCAGTGTAGGCTAGGTCTGGACAGATGCACGCATTTTTTTCAAGAAAATAATCCACATGGCATCATTGTCCCGTGGGGAAAGGAACATTTTGGTGAGTAGCAGACAGCAGTAAAACAGGGCAGAAAATAAACTGCAGCAGAACACCTAAGCAGCAATGTCCAGCTGTGCCATGAAAGAGATGCAGTCTCTAGTATATCTGAATGTAGGTTTAATCTCCTCTTCTGTCTTTCAGTGTCAATCTTTGTAATTCTGCCAGGGAATTGTACTGGTTCCTAAAGCAGACAAGATCAGATTCTTGAATTGTGATTAAATAAGTTTTTTGTAAACATGAATTAATGTGTAGAACACAGGTTATGCTTATTAAATTCATGTTATGCTTATTAAATTAAATTTGTGCCAGCAGAAGGGGCAAATGCATCGGTGCATCCTGCTGCCATTCCCACACACCCCATCTGGATTGGGCGTAAGGGAAGGGAACCTGTCATTTGGTCTTTTCACAAGGAATGATGAAGGAAATATATTTGAGATAAATGCTGTGTCCTTCTCCCTGAGGCCACTTTTACTTTATGCCAGAGTAGATTGGTGGCCAGTGCCTTGGCACTGCTTTTTGCAAGTGTTGTTTATAAACGCATCTGGAAGAGGACAGAAGGAATTCAGAAAAGAATTCACACACACAGTTTTTTATAAGAAGTAGCAAAAACAAGCAATTATACAAACAAAACTTTTTCCATAGAATGTACCTTTAGAGTTAGGATTAATGAGTAGAAGGAAATGTTAGCTTTGGTCCCATGAATGCTCCTCCCCTTTATTTTTTTTGTGCATCTGAATATGGGATGTGGGATATGAATCTTTCCACCAGCTGCATAGGGAAGCAATCTCAGTTCTGAGAGAAACTATAAAAGGAACAGAATGCAAAGGACTTCATTTATGTCTGAATGTTGCAGCGCATGTTTCCATTTCAGCAACTACTTTTGTAAATTCCAACCAGAATATTACTCTCATATTTTAAAATGCTGATTTTAATGCATGCTTCTGTTTGTAGGGATGTGCAATCCTCGCAATTATAGTGACACTCCTCCAACTTCCAAGAGTACCGTTGAAGAGCTGCACGAGCCAATCCCGTCCCTCTTTCGGGCACTCACAGAAGGCGACACTCAGTTGAACTGGAACATTGTTTCCTTCCCTGTTACAGAAGAATTATCACATCATGAAAACTTAGTCTCGTTTTTAGAAACAGTGAACCATCCTCAACATCAAAATGTGTCTGTTCCAAACAACAATGTCCACATATCATACTCCAATGACAAAGGTAATGCTATTGAAGTTACATTTGTGAGTTTGTTTTTTTTAAATTAAATTTATAGGCCGCCTCATCCCCGAAGGGCTCTTTTTGCCTTCAAAAAGAACATGTAGGTTTTTTTAAAGTGTGCTGTCTGTTCCAAAGTTTTGGGATACGTGGCCTAGAAATAACGTGATAAATCAGGAACAAAAATCAACAAAAAAGAATACAAATTATACCAAAAATTAATCATTTTGTTATTCCTGTTTAACATTATATCAGAAATTAACAAACACATTTGGAAAAACAGTTTCCCTCATGCTGAATGTTGTAATTTAGGTTGTAATTTTAAGAATCCTTTCCTGAGAGAAAGTACCACTGAAGAAGAAGAGTTGGATTTATATCCCCCCTTTCTCTCCTGTAAGGAGACTCAAAGGGGCTTACAAACTCCTTTCCCTTCCCCCCTCACAACAAACACCCTGTGAGGTAGGTGGGGCTGAGAGAGCTCAGAAGAACTGAGTCTAGCCGAAGATCAGCCAGCTGGCGTGTGTTGGAGTGCACAGGCTAATCTGAATTCCCCAGATAAGCCTCCACAGCTCAAGCGGCAGAGTGGGGAATCAAACCCGGATCCTCCAGATTAGAGTACACCTGCTCTTAACCACTATGCCACTGCTGTTCCCTGGACAAAAGGGACATACTTCTAAGTAGACTTGCTTAGCCTTGCTTCTTCAAAGCAGTTGGATCTACTCAGAATCCTACTTGGGTATATCTGATAGGCCTTAAAGTGACACCGTCAGTCTTCTTTAGTTGTTTGTAATTCACTGTGCAATGAGACAGCTTTGATGCCAGGAATGAGAGGAAACATCACTTTGATCTTTGTGACTTTTCCTGAACAACTTGTGAGCTCAAGGTGTCAGGCAGCCGAATCCAGATGGTAGGGGCTGAACACACATCGGGAGCAGTGGAAAACCGCACCAACACGTTTTCCCCCTCCACTGATGCATGGGGCACCTTCTCCAATGAAGGGGTAAAAGCTGGTGGCCAGCCACTCCTCAGCTCTGTTGCAACAAAACCCAGAAGTTGGGGCCACCATGATGCAGCGCTGGTGTCGGCTTGCATGCTGAAGCGAAGGGGGCAGGCCACAGCATTCCCAGGGGTGGAGCCAACATTAGTCAGCTTCCACTGGCATTCCAGCTTAAGAATGCCAGCCCCCAGACCTGCAGACCTACACTGCACAAAAGTGTGGTGTAAGCCTGTGTGGCCTATGGAGTAATTCGAGCAGTGGGATGTTTTTCTGCTTTCCTTCCCTTGTGTGTCGCATGAAGCCCCTTTGGAGGTGGTGTGTTGCAGCTTTTATCACCCCGCCTCCAGCCACTGCAGCACTCTGCCCCCCCCACCCCCGACCACTGGAATGCATTGTCACTTACTGAACTATATTTTCAGGTTGTTTGTATTGTTTAATTTCATAGGACTGGGTGACAAATGGTATAGAACATTGCTCCCGTACCATTTATATTTTTAGAGATTTAAACAATTTTAAGAATTTCCCTGAACTATAATTTTCCCAGCTTAACCCCCCCAATATATTCTCTTTTTAAAATAAGCACTATGCTGCATTTTTGTCTGCTAATTAAAATGTTAAGTATTCTTTGTGTTGCTCTCAGTGTGTTGGCCCTTATATGTAATCAATAAACTGAATCCTAATTGCTTCACATTCCATTTTTATATACCATTGTTGAACTTTGACCTAGTTATGTTTCTCAGTAAGAGTACTCTTCATTAAATGAAGCTCAGAAGTTAGGCTTTTTTAGTTTCCTTTGGATAAGGTAACTAAATTAATTCCAGATCCTCAAGTGCATGTTCAGAAATGTTTTATGTCTGCATGGTATTGCTTAAATACTCCCTAGCAGGGAGAAACAGAAAAGGAGCCAAGGTATTTCCATTTTTACAATGGCAGACCAAAAGAAGAAGTTAAGGCACTTCCTTCATGTCTTCCTCCCCTGTGAGAGCCTTGTAGAATACTGGCATGAGATTGCTGGGACTTGAATGAAGCCCTTGATGCTTGAAGAGAGTCCTTTTCAGCATCCTGGAGCAATCATAACACTTTCTGTCTTTGCCCTTGTTGCGCCAGAATAGTCAATTGAAAGGCTAGCGAAAGTGTCCGGTCTGTAGCATGACTTTGCCTAGTCTTTGAAATTCAGCAAGGCGTGGAGAACATACAGAACAATGTAGGACAATGTAGACATAATTCTGTGATACAAGAAGACTAACTAGAGATGGTGCACAATAATTGTACTATTTCACAGTCTTTGAGGCAGTGGGGAGGAACCACCAAAGGGATTCTTTGAATTCATTGTGTGGGGAAAACAACTGAGATGTAAATATGACATTGACTAATTTATAGTTAGCCTTTGCTCAGTAAACTAAAAGCCTTTCCCACTTTCTCCATTTAGAACGCATGTGTACAGTGGTTTACTTTGATGACTGCCTGTCAGTACATCAGTGCAAGATATCTTGTGAATCTATGGGTGCATCGAAATACCGATGGTTCCATAATGCCTGCTGCGAATGCATTGGACCAGAGTGTATCGACTATGGCAGTAAAACTGTAAGATGCATGAACTGCATGTTTTGAAACAGGAAAGCTGGCTTGCAATATGGACACTAAAGTTATTTTTAGTGAGATGAATTGAACTTATTACTGTTATTTGATAATGTAATAGATGCTGTGCAAATGCAGTGACTAGCGAAGATGTATACAATTTTAAACATTTTATTCTCCCGCCTCCAAAAATGATATAAACAGTATTATTTAGTAAATGTTTAGATTTGTTTTTCTTCTTGATTGGACAATAACCCTTATGCTTTTATAGTTAGACTGTTTGCTTTGATCTGAAACATTGACTAATTTGCATATTTAATATTTTGTTGATTAGAGGATTATGAAGCTTCAAAGAAACTACAGCCCGCTCTTAAGTGAATTTCTCTGTTTTGGTGTATCACATTTGGAAATGTTCAGATTTATACTGATACGTAGCTTATCACTACAGACCTCATGTGTTATTGTTGTGAAATGTTCTAAACTTCACAACTAAAGGAAATGTACAGATTGATTATAAGCATGAAAGAAAACACATGTTGCATTAGGTGTCAAGATTTGTCTTCCTTATCAGTATCATTCTCTGTATCAAAGCAAATTTAATAAGTTTAATTATGTTCACTTCGTAGTATTCCCCCCCCCCCCCCCTTGCTTTTCATTCTAGGCTACAGTAAAGCTATTATGAACCAAAAAGAGAACATGCATTATTGGGAATTAAATTGTGGTTCACAGTGAATTCAGAAGTTATTGATGTATAAGAAACAAATATATTTAGTTAAAATTCAGTTGTATGTTTTAAACAGACAGCTAATTATGTTTTCTGTAATTCATATACTTGATTTCATATCTGTCCACCTCATTCCATATGCTTAAACCTTTATCATACTTTTTGTAGCATACTTCTATGTAAAGTTTATGTTCAACTATACTGTGTATAGTTTAGACATTCTCCCTGACGCAGTGAATCCAATTTGTACATGGAAACAGACATTCACGTATAGATTCCATGTTTAGATGTGAACTGAAAACACAAAAATGGTGTTGCATGGTGCGGGAGGAATGACAGCTAATATCCACTAATGGATATGTATGGTTATGTACCATCAAGTCACAACCAACTTATGGCACCCCAGTGAGGGGCTTTCAAGGCAGTTGAGAAGCAGAGGAGGTTTGCCATTGTCTTCCTCTGCAGAGTCTTCCTTGGTGGTCTCCCATTCAATTATGGACCCTATTTAGCTTCTGAGATTGACCTATGCCACCTTCTTTTTAAGTTCAAATATATGTGTCTGTAAAGTGCATTCAAATCTCAGTTGGTGTACGGCAACCCAGTAGTTTCCGTGGCAAGAGACTACCAGAGGTGGTTTGCCATTGCCTTCCTCTGCATAGTGACCCTGTTATTCTTTGGAGGCCACCCATCCAAGTACTAGCCAGGACTGAGCCAGCTTAGCTTCTAAGCTCTGACAAGATCAGACTAGCCTGGTCAAATATATGTATGACTTACTAAATAAATGGTATGTGCTCTCAAGCTGACAACCTCAATCTTATGATTGGAAGAGGGGAAAGAGACACTTCTGCTACTAAAAGGTAATGTGGTGTCAAACCTGACAGCACTCCCTGCTTAGGAAAGGTACTAGTGTGTGTGTGACCAACAGTGGCCTCCTAAGCAGAGCTGCATATTCTAAGTCCAGTCAAGTCAGTGGGCTTAGAAGCGTACAATTCTGTTAAGATACCAATGTAACTTTGTAAATTTGGCTGCAGTTGCAGTGTCATCCTAAGCAATTACTAAATTGGGACTCTTTTGTTTTAGGCATACAGTGGCTAAAAGGAAAGAATAACAGTTCTAATTAAATTATTTAATACCTCATGCTGCCCTGAATTTCTCCATGACTGTTTGTTGTTTAAGTTTAAATTCAAGAGTAATTAGCAAAATACAGTTTACAGTTATCTCATGTACTTAATAGGTCACTATTATTTGCAGTGGGCTAAGAGAAATTGATAATCTGGAATGTGAACACCTCTGCTATTTTTACCTCAGAGCTATTATGCAGACCAAAGACTGGCTTTCCAAAGGTAGATGAAAAAGGTACCGTTCATGAACAGAAAAATGTATGCTTGAAATTCTCTCCTGCCTTGTTTGTAGTGTGTCTGGTTTACAAATAAATGACCAACTACTATTCTCTTTTTGGCCTTCTTCAAGAAGAAAAATAGGAAGACATCTTTGGGCAAAAGTATCTGTAGACACACATCAGTGACATACAAATTTTTCAACTGTATATTTTTCTGTATGTGATGATTTTACACCTTTATAAGGTTGCCATAAGCATGTATACTCAGCCATAAGTTTCACTGAGTTGAATATAGTAAAATAAAAAGAAGGTTATCAGTCCTTTGTTTAATTCTTTTTATTCTTAGCTATTGCTTGAGAGAAAAATAAACTAGTTATGAAATTTGGTACATTGGCAGTGCAGTAATATGCACTTTTAGATGGCAAATTCATTTAACGAAACTCACCTGGTAGCTTTGCAGCTATTAAAAATCTTTGTACAAGAACATTTCTCTTTTGCATTATTTTATATGAGTGGTAATTATTTTCTGCTTGGGAGTCTGCCACCACAGATCATATGAATAGCATAAAAATGGTACACAAGAAGTTGGGAATTTTAAAAAATACCTTGAAATATTCATTATTTTAAAATTCATAATAATTGGAAATCCTGTACTGTGCGTTCAGTGTATATATATATAGTTCAGTTGTCTACAGCAATATTAAATATATTTTCTTAGACTATATGTTTACTTCATAAAATATTTTAATAAATAACATTCTATGTAGCTGTGTCGCTTCCTTTTTATCATATTCTTACTTGCGATATTGCTAATTCAGATTCACTAATGATATCCTTGCTTTTAAAATAATTTAATTGATGAAACAAAGAATGCCCCTATTGTCTCATTTTTATCACACCCTTTGGGTTGGATCCCATTTAAATTCCGTGAATGGAAATGTGATTTCCATGCTTATCCCTCCCACTGCAGCCTTAACTGTTCCCCCAAATGCTACTCCTGAGTGACAGGAGACAACCAAGAGCAGCACGAGGGGGGAGTTGAAGTGCTGGCACAGCAGGGAAAGACTCAGCTGAACAAGCTTCCCAACTTGTGCCTACAGGTCTTTTCCTGTGATCCAACCCTTTGTTTCACCTGATCCGGACGTGGTGAAATCACTCAACATGGCAAATCATCAAAGAAGTAGTGGCTTGCGGCTGTTTGCATTTCAGCAGACTCAAGCAGTAAACCTTTTCTTGGACTATACCACTTTGGGGGGGGGGGGATGTTTGAATGCTATACCTTTTAAAAATATCACTACATGTAGAAAGCATGGTCAAACTAACTTCTTACTGTGTCAAAATTCTATTTTTAATATCTTGAATGCAGCCCAAATGTAATACATGAAAATATAGCATGTCCACAGAAAGGATGAATTCCACATATCATTTCCATGTGCGCAAGGAGGGGGGATATTCGCTCATTTTCTCCACACACAACCACCATTTTTTCCAAATGCTGCTCCTAGAAGACCCTACAGGAATTAGTTGGGGGCAGGGTGGCAATGGAGGTGTCCTGTGGGGTGGGGGGTGGGGATTGCCCAAAATCACCAGCATCCTGTTGGGAAATTCTAGGCAGGATAAAAGGCAGAGCATAAAAACAGCAACATAGGAAGTTGCTCTTTGAATACTGTTTAAGTGAGAATCCTGAAGAAACTTCACATAATAGGCTAACAGAATGCTTACTCTAACCATAGCTATATTCTTAGAAGAATTGTTTGTGTGTGTGTACATTAATCAAGTATTCTGGTCTCCATTAATTGGTTTATTCCCTGTCTTCAGAAATCTGTTTCCATTGCACACAGATTCATCTTTTAGTTGCAGCTGAAATTATTTTGTTTTGCTGGATTGATCTAGAGCTAAATGATTAACAGCCTAATTCCAAGAATTCTTGTTTGAATGCATATTCAACGTAGATTAATAAGACTTCTACACAGATTTGCTTATAATAAGGATATATAATAGTTGAAATAACAAGGTAGTAATGAGAATAAAACATACTTTGAGAATGTTTCTAAAAAGTGTGATACAAACCATGTATAAAATTCTAGGCATATTAACCATTTGTGCTTTTTACATAGTAACTCATGTTTTAAGAAACATGGAACTGTTAAACATGGGTATATGTAAGAAATAAAACATTCATTTACATGGTGCTTGCTTACTTTATGCACCTCAGATTTGAGAATTTTTAAAAAGACCTTCAAATATTGTTTATGTCTTGTGAATACACATCAGCCTCTCGTGTGCCATATTCAGATATAAACCAAGAAAGGGTTTTTCAGTTCCTCAGCTTCCTTGGCTGGGTCAAAATATATCTATATACAGTTTGAACATCTTAGGTGAAAGTGGTCTAGACAGAGAAAGAAGAAAAAGGAGTTTAGTGAAAAAGGAACTACAGAACCACCATCATAGCTGTATTTCAAGTAAAATACACAAAGCAGATGGTAAACGGCCACATAAATACAGTGCCACAAGTTGAAGGATTATGCCTGAAGCACGTGGAAATGAATTAGAACAAATCCTATTTAACCAAATTCCCATGCTTATTAGAAAAACTGAAAGAAATCAGAACTAAACAGTTGTCCTGTCACTCCAAAAATAATTTTAAAATAAGACAGACAGAAGGCTAGATATCAACAAAGCAAGTTACAGAATAAAGTCTAATAAATTCTAGAGATTACATGATGTTTTTGCATTTGTTAGCATTGCAAGGAGGGAAAAACACTAAGAATTCAATTTTGTGCATGTGTATATAATAGGGCTGTCTACAAATAAAGGTCTTTACAGCCCAATCCTATAATCCTATAAACCTCTACAGTAGCACAATGCCAACATCAGCCCTGCAATCCTATGTTCACTCAGCAGAGAGAGAAAAATACCTCATGCCAAGGTGCTGAGAGAATATATCAGCTGCACTTGTGCTCATAGCTGCCCTTCCACAATGCACCAAACCATGGTTCAGTGTGCTGACAATGTTCCTGAGGCAACCAGATCAAAATGTACCTTCTTAATTATATGCCAGCAGTTGGGGTGTGGGCCTCTTAGGACAATCCCCTTTTCTCATACAATGGCTACCAGCCAAGATGTCTACAGGGAACCTCCATTTCCAAAACCAGTAAACCTCTGAGCATGAGTGCTAGGGAGCAACATCAGGGAGAAGACTTCCGTACCCAATTTGTTGGCCCCAGTGTGCAACAAGATGCTGAGCTAGATAGATAACTGGTGTGAACCACCAAAGCTGCTGAGGCAATACTCAGAATAGGGACTTGGGGGCAATGCACACAAAAGGTACAGTGTAGACTGGGAGTCTACACTGAAGCAGAGGATTCCCATCCTTAGTTAAGTGAGAGGTTCATTGTCATTGCACCCCCAGTTAAAAGTGGAGGTTACCACTGAATGTTGGTGTCCTGAAATGGAATATGTACAGGTTCTTAGGAGAGCAGTGTTACAATATACCTGTGTTTCTTCAAAAATAAGACAGTCTTATATTAATTTTTGCTCCAAAAGATGCGTTAAGGTTTATTTTCAGGCGATGTCTTATTTTTTTCATGATTTTGCGCCCCTCACGTGACCAGATCAGCTGCGTGGGGGAATTTGTAACTAGCAGAGGCGTAGCTCCAAGGGGTTTGAGAAGAACAGAAAACCTTAGACAAATACGGGCAGATCTTCTGCCCAAACAGAAAATTACTCCGATATTGGTGGGGCACTATGCATGTGCATTTTTTCTTAGCTGCGGTTAACAATAGTTTAGAAGGGCTGTGATGAGTTGCAGACTGTTGATATCCTGAGCTGCACTAGGGCTCAACAATAGGTAGGAAGATGACTTTCAGCTTCTATGAATGAACACTACTCTGCCTATGACATACCTCATGTCACCTAGTTCTACACCAGAATTATTTACAGTAGGAAATTTGGCACATCTCCAGACTGGCTTATGCCAGTGCAGGGTTAAAAACTGAACTGTTAATTGATCAACCACCTGGATTTAAATTAATAATGATGGGCAGCCTAACCAAGCAGTGAGGCAGGTGACCGTAACACTGTGACCACAACCTGTCCCCCCTCCCTGCTGCCACTCCCAGAGAGGCTTCTTGGTGTGCAGGGAGGTATTTTAAATGGTTCAAGCTAGAGATTAATTTGCAATAGGCAACTTAAATGCTTCAAGCAAGCAAGCACTGAAAGAGCTGTGAAATTAGGAAAACTTAAATGTCAGAGAGAAGATACAGTATGATATAATGGCCTATAGCCTGGTATTTTAGAGGAACAATACTGAGTCCCATGCAAAGGGGGGGCAAATATGCTTTCCCCAGCAGTGGGATGTGGCACTGAACATCCCGTGCCGCTGGTGTAGCGGGTACAGTCCAGGGGCATGACTGGGGGAGGAATTAACACTTCAGCGGCAGAGAGACATTTTCGTGCTTGTAGCCTCCCCTTGCTGCTGGGAAGCCTCCTCGGTTGTGGTGGGCCAGCCCGTTGGACAGGGCTGGAAATGCCTCTTAAAAGTTTTAATGCTGTTACTAAGGATATGTGATCGACCATACCAGTAACCCAAATAAGATGAGAACTTAGAAAGTAGGATGAGAAAAGTTTTAATATGGGATGGATAGAAAGCTCTAGAGGCCTCACAGAGCACACCTATTGGGTAAAACTTTAATTTGTATCAAAAAATCCCACACAGGACGATGATCCTGAGCCAATCATAGCACTTGCCCAATCTAGGCAGAATTACGGTTGACATACCTTATGACAGTCCCCCTTCCCCCAGGACAGGCAAGAGTTAGGATGTCACCTAGGCCAAATGATCAAACCCCCCCCCCCCCCCCCCCAAGCAAGGCCAACACAGGGACAAGAGGCCAAGCAGGTTTTCACACCTGCAGCCTTATCAGTGGAATGCATGAATGCACAGTCATCTTCTGTTGACAGTTAATCTTCCCTTTTGTTAATCACAAGACACTGAAAAAACATGCAACTTCAAAAATCCTCCCATCACCCATGATACAACAAACAAATTAACAAGACAATATAGCTCTTATCAGAACAGGTGAAAAATAAATCCTGAAGGCTCCTTTGGAAAAGAAACTTCATGATAAACCATTACTTTTGTCTTTTGATTTTCATCTGTAATACCGCTATGCAGTTGCTGCTTTAATCTTCATGAGGAGTCATTTCAAATCTTCACTATTTTCTGCCAGTCATGCGGTATCATATCTCAAATAATTATGTTCCTTCCACCAGCTTTTATTCCACCTTCATCTAAATATAATCAAGCTTTCCCCATGTGTTCTACATACAGATTGAAGAGACAGAGATAAAACACATCATTGTCTGACACCTTTGTCAAATGTAAACCATTCTATTTCTCTCTATTATCTGCTAGCCATAGCCTTTTATCCAGACATAGGTTATGCAACAAAACAATCAAATGTTGTGGCAAACCCAATTTTTAAAAAATCAACCATAGGTTTTTTATTATACAATCAAAATTTTATTATACAATCATTTTGCTATAATCTATGAAACATAAACTGATTTTCTTCTGAAATTCTCTCACATACTCCATTAACCAATGCAAATTTACATTATTATCTTATACTACCCCTTCCTTTTCTGAATCCAGTTTGGCATTTCTCTGGCCTTATAAGCTAACGTTCTTTGCTGGAGGATTCTGAGCATCATTTTGCTTGTGTGAGAAATTAATATGATGATCGGCTAGCCACTAGTTGCTGCAATCATCCCCATCTTCTTTTTTGAAAACTGAAAAGCAGACTGAGTGTTTCATTTGGAATGCAGACTGAGTGTTTCATTGTTCTGTTTTCTATATTTGTTGGCATATTCTTGTTCAGATTTTGATGGACTCTGTTTCAGTAGCTTGAAATAGCTTTATTGATATCCTATCAACTCCTGATGATTTGTTTCTCCCAATTGTTTTGAACGCAGCTTTCACTTAACTTTCTAGAACCACAGGTTCTTCAAAAGACTCTTCTTGGAAGAAAGGAATCAAAGTACCCACTTGAAACAGAACTCTAAAATGCATTTTAAACTTTATAATACTTCTACAGAGCCATCAAAAATTTTACTTGATTGAAAGTGCAATCCTAAGCAGTGCTATACCCTTCCAGTCTACAGAAGTTAACTCTCTTTAGGATTGCACTGTGAGGGTGCATTAATGGGAAGGCACTAAAAGAGAAGTACACAAATCCAGTTTCCCCAATATAAGCTTTGCAACACATGGAAAAGGATTCGCACATCTGTGTGAATCACTCAGCCATCAGAACCTATTCCTGGACATCAGAAACACTCTCACCAGTAGAGAAAAAGATAATTAGACATTAGTTTTATTTTCACAATACAACTACACTATGTTCAAAATGAGATACTGCTACCTTAGACCATATCTATTTCAATACCTTTACCTGACCTCTTACATCATACCTGTTATGTATATTATGCTGGCTTTGTGGGCATTGTTCCAAAACTTATTCAAATTGGTCTTTGCATAGACTTGTTGGGATTGCACAGTCTGTTTGCTTACCACCATCAAACATAAATCCAACCATGAGAGTTTGGCTGACCATTCCTTCCCAAGAGGGCAAGTTGAGGAAAGATGGGTGAAAGAAACTTTCTTCAGTGAGAGGAGAAATGTAGAATGGAAAGTTTTCCAGTATGCTATTTGTCAATGGAAAATAATCCATTTCTAAAACATATTGTTTCATAAATTTAACAAATGGGTGACATTGCCAGTGCAATATTGGCAAACAAGGCAGTTTCAAAGTTGTAATTAATGCTTTTCAAAAGTTTGTATGAGAAACTACAGATATGTTTCGCTGGTTTGTAAAACGGGTGGGGGGGCACTAATATGCTTAATAATCCAAATTTTAACATGTTATGAATTTAAAAAATCAAAGCTAAAATTCTCATTAAATCTGTCCTCTCGCATGGACTAGGGTGTCAATGGCTTAAGCTCAGGAGCATCTTTACCCCTTAACAATGTAAGGAAAGTAGATGCTCCATGGTCTTTAAATTTTTACACTTTTTTTTGCCTCATGACACATGTAAGTTATGGTAATCCCAAATTGAGGTTTCCAAAATAAGAGATGTTTGGCGGTGGTTTGCCTTTGCCTAACCAATAGCAAGCTATGACATGTATTGGGTGTGTGTAGGAATAATATATATCATAGTCTCCCAGGGAACTGTTTGGAATGTTTTTATTTAATAATGTTTTATTTAGCCTACCTCGTTCCACCTGTCTGAATTCAAGAGCAGCTCCCACAGGGAAAGATACGATACTACAGGGAAGCTGCTGAAGATGCAAAGGGGCCAACTCTGACTTGGAGAAAAATGTTCAAGTGGACAGGTGCATGTGTCCTTACTCCAGGTAACGGGACTACTAATTTGTTGAAAATGGCTATCCTTTGTCTCCAAGGTATACTTGAGTTAATGGCTAATGAAAGTGGAATAAGCCTTATGAATTTAGCTGCAGAACAGAAAGAGATTCATCAATTGGCCCTCCAGAATGAATTGGTCTAATATATCATTTTAGCAGCTAAAGGTACCACAGGTGCTCTTACAGGGCAAGAATGCTGCGGCCGTTTCCGCACGGCCCTTTTATGGCGCCCTGGGGACGGCAAAAACGCCATTCCCAGGGAGCCATTTGCACAGGCGGCGCTGCTGCAACGCAGCAGCGCCGACCTGGCTTCGCTCCCCCTCCCCCAGGGCAGCGTCAGGCCGCCCTAAAAAACAACCCTTTAAAGGGTTGTTTTTGCCCCAACAGCGTTCCTGGCGGCACGGTGCGAATGGCACCGCCGGGAACACGCTGTTTCCCTTCCCTTTCCCACTCACCTTGTCCCCGTCATTGGCCTGCTGGCCTCCGAAGCCCCTCCCTCGACAATCCTCCGACCCCTGGAGGTCGGAGGGCAGAAGGGTATGAGGCTTCAGAGGCCAGCAGGCCAACGACGGGGACAAGGTGAGTGGGAAAGGGAAGGGGGCAGAGGCAGCTCCATGCGACCTTTTCACTACGCCGGCAGAATTCTTGCCTGTGCATGGGGGCTCCTTGGGGCACCCACGTCTTGAAACGCCCTCTGTGTTTGTTTATGATACCTATGATGACACCTTTAACAGAGCCCAGCATATCATGAAATTATCTCATTTTGAAGCTGGCACCCCAAATAGTTTCCTTGGGAATTTTGATTTCTTGTTATGGACAACCAGCTGGTTACCAGATTTTAAATGGTCAAAATATCTATTCGTAGTCCTGGTAGGGTTTGTGATAACTGTACTCTGTTGTCATCTCCAATGTATGTCTAAGGTGACTACTAAATTTTCTAGAATATTCAAGTTTTCACTTCCTTCTGTGCAACAGTATGATAATGCTTTACAAATGCAGTATCAAGTATTTCAGCAAAAACAATATGGTGGCTCATTTGCTGCTTTGAGAATTGACAGACAAGGTCCAAAACACTGATTTTAAATGGTTCTAGCTAGAAATGAATTTGCTACAGGCAGCTTAAATACTTAAAGTAAGCAAGCAAAATTATTATGTGATGGCCTGGTATTTCAGAAAAACAATGGTACATTCCTTTCTCTAAAGTTTCAAGGCTGTTACTATGGGAACATGGCTGAGCTAACTAGAAACCCAAATAAGAAGTTTAGCAAGTAAACTGGGGAAGTCTTAATGTGGGATGGGTAGAGAACTGCAGAATAATGTTCTGTGCATGTATCACTATTGCTAACACTAATATAAAAGGTCAGCCCCCCCCCCCCCATCCCGAGATTGGGTGAATCTCTGTCCTTTTGCTTGCTGGAGGTCCCTTTATTCAAAGTGGCATTCCTGATTCAACAATTTCGATTTCTGTGTCTTTTTTGGATAGGCACACTAGACACATGGTCCATTTGGTCAACAAACTCCATGCTCTTGTCCAGGACACTAACTGGACTTCTTACAAGAGAAACAAAACAGGAAGCGGTGTTGGAGTGGATAGATTGGATTTCTTAATTAGAAATTCTATTTACAATCTTTTAAAAAGTTTTCACCTATTATATATTTGTTTGGTACACTACTGTGGATTTTGGGGAAAGCATGGGAGAAAAAAATATAAGACATTGACACTGTGCTATGCCATGCTGGTTAGTTCGCTGTTAAATAGTCAAGGACTGCATTTATGGTTGACAGTTCACCACTAGTGGGGGAATGGGGGTGTCTGTAGGGATACCAGATCTCGGTTGGGAAGCTGCTGGTGATTAGGGATGAAGCCTAGGGGACACAGACCTCAGTGGCATAAAATGCCAGTCCTTTGTCTCAAGGGGAACTGATGTCTGTAGTTTGGAGATGAGCTGTAATTCTAGAAGATTCCTAGGTCTCACCTGGAGACTGGCATCCCTAACTGTACCACTTGCTTCTGACTTGGGACGCCACCTTACAAGGCCAGGGCGTGATTATGCGCAGGCGCCCCTTTTGTTCGGGTATTATTTGGACTGGGCTAGCCCACTCAATGGGAGAGCTCAGTGTAACTTTCTGCCAAGCAGGTGGAGGGGAAACAAAAAAACCTTGGAACTCACAGCCACCCAGCACCCCTTCCTGCCAGAGCCAATACAGTAACGCCCTCATATACTCCTCGTGAAACTATAACAAAATAGCCAGCCAAGCAACATCTAACTCTTACATATATGCACATTATTTCTCTTCCTCCCGCCTTGTGCGTGTGACAGACTACACTTCCCACACTGCACCACAGCTTCAAGGCGCGCATGAAGCACGATCCGAGGTCCACCAGTTATATAAGGAGCGACCGATTCCGATTTGCGCAGGCGCAACAGCACCTTCCCGTTTTCGGTTTTCGCGAGGAAGCGCTGCCAGCTTCAAAGATTACGACGGCCCCGCCCTGCGAGTAATGCGCGTGCGCCTTTTAATTCCGGCCTCTGCCTCCCCTAGCCAAGAGGCTGGAAGAAACAGACCAGTGGCAGACAGAAGAGGGTGTTGCGCATGCGCTCCAGAACTGCCTCCTTGTAGTCCTTATACCCGACCTTGTAAACAGGTAACGGCAGGATGGGGCACGAAGTCGGGTGCTTTTGAAGCCAAGCAACATCCAAGCCTAGAACGGCCGTCCTACGAGCGACGGGGATCCCCCCTCCGGTTAGTATCATGGCCGCGCGCGTGGAGGTTCCCGGCCCTGGTTTTTCCCTCACAGCAGCTCCATTCCCAGCGAATGGGGGAGGGGGAAAATAATGTAATTTCTTTCTGTGGTCGCAGATGTTCGTTGGCTTGGTCTTCATAGTACGCATGCGCACAGAGATCAGCGCGGCGCCCTCTAGGGCTCTGGGGGTGAACTTCACCGTTCTGAGTTGGGTCGGCTCCCCGTTGCCCGCTCTTTCCGCCTCACTTTTGGGGGTTGGAGGCGTTGGGTGGCGTTGAGGCCTCGTAGACACGCTCATAGTTTTTAATCCGCGTAATTTCATCCGCAGTTTCCTCTGCCCTACAGGGCTCTGTGTTGTGGCCACTCGGGATGATTCTTCACAGAGAGGAAAACGAAAAAGGCCACTGGCACCTTAAAAGATTAACAACAGTTGTTTCAATAAGAGCTTTCCTGAGTTAGAGCTCCCTTCTTCATGATCTCTCTATTAGTTAAAAGTATGCCAGACTGAATTCAAGGTATCAGAGCTGGTTCAGACTTTGCTATGCTTCTCTAACAGCCTTTCTCTGTGAATTCTACTCGTTTGGGAATATGGACGGGATTGCAACAAGCAGTCAAGATGGTTAAACAGGTGTTTGTTGCTGTTCACGCTGGGGAAGAGCCTTTTGCCTGAGTTCCTGTGGGTGATGTGCTGTGGGACCTGGGTTCTCTTAAAGACCTGTAAAATCATACAGGTGGTGCTTTGCAAGATGGAAATGATGGGTCCAATCTTTTCCCCACTCCTCAACCACCTTTCCAATCCTTTCTTACTTCCTGCATTCAAAAATACATTATTAGCCCTTCTTTCAGAAATACCTACCTGCTGTTTTTCTGCTGTGTTCTAAGTGGGGTGGCAAACTCCAGGTTGAGAAGTTAATGGAGATTCGAGGGTGTAGGGTGGGGTTTGTGAAGGGACTTTAGCAGGGTCCAACTTCAAAGCGGCCATTTTCTCCAGGGAAAAGGGTCTTGTTTACTTTGGAAACTGGCATGTTATTCTGTTTGCTTAAATTGGATATACTCTACAAAGTGTGAGCTTCACCATTTCCATTCTGTTTGATATTTTATTGTCACAATTCTATGCAGAATTTCAGTAGTTTTAGGATTTCTGTGGGTTTCTAAGAACTCTGCACAGGATTAAATTGTATTGATATCTTTGGGAATGTGCTGGTACTGTTAAACTGTGATACTGTATAGGTAGCACTTACTCTATACAATGCTGTACTACTTTTAGTCCAGTTCTCTTGCTGTCTGCTACAGAATTTAGTATCAACCCAGACTTACCAAGATATCTTATGGAGAAAGTGTGATCAGTTCTTTAAGATGTTTTAAGTTTGTGATTTTGCCAATTATAAGCAATTGTGTATATATTTAGTAGTAAGAGGTACAGTTGGCCCATCTCAGTATAAAGGAACTACTTGTAACATTACAGACAACCTGTTTTGATATGTGATGTTCTGTTTGATCCCTTAGATTCCCCCCCCCCCCCCAAAAAAAGAACAAGCATTGTAATGGTCACACAGAGTGATCCTGGTTATAAATTTCAGCTGTTTTTCTGTAGTTTTGGAAGCACTTCAAATAGTACACCAACTTAAACATTGCCATTGTTTCTGCTCTCCCTGTTACTGGATCTTCTGCAGCTCCAGGAACATTTGAATGTAAGAATCACATTACGAAAGCAAGAACACCCCACCCGTATTTGTTTACTGTTCAGAGTTGTGGATCTGTGTGTGTGTGCCTTAAACTGCAGCTGATTTGGAAGTCTCATACTCAATATGCTATTCTGTATGAATCTTGGTTTCCTTTTACTTAAATATGACCACAGTTCTGAAAGACTTGATGTACTCTCGCTTGGGAGTAAAAGGAGGAAATAAGTCTGCTTTTCAGTTTTGTCTAGTTTTCAGGATATGCTGAGCTACACGCATCCCATGTTTCAACAATGTATTATGGAAGTACCTTAAAAATTCCATGAACTGGAGTAAGTGAGCAAGTGTAATGTTAAACACAAGTGATCATCAGTTGACAAGCAAAAATAAAAAAGTAGCATTCCCCAAAAGATAAAAGGATCTGTATTCAATGTGTCCGTTCATTAAAAGTACCCCAACACTGTAAGGAATTTTAAATTTGAATTTAAGTTATCAGAATTACATTGTCAGCCATTCGTGGGAGTTTTTTTGCTGTACTCTTGTAAGTCAGGGTACTTAGTTCCCAACGTGGTTCCCATGAGTACCATGGCACTTGCCAAATGTTTTCTAATATATGCCGAGAAATTTTGGAAGTGGGTGGGGCCAGATAGGCTTTTGTCCAGCAGGGTTGTGACTGACCAGGGGTAGGCAACCTTTAACACCCAAAGAGCCATTTGGACCCGTTTTCCACGTAAAAGAAAACATTTGGATCCGTAAATATTTTTTGTCATTGAAAATTAAGATAACACTGTATATATTTTTTACCTTTACACTTTGTATAAACAATTATTGTGTGTTGCCTATGAAATGCATGAAATTCTACAGAGAAAATTATATTTTATTTATGTAAAGAACACATTTTGAACTCTTAAAAAATAATAACAGACCTCCATGTCTGCCATGGAGGGTGGACTCGACAGTCATATTCCTCACTGAGCATGGCCCCCGCCCTGGTCCCAAAAGCCACAGCTTCTGAGAATCTACCCCCAAATGTCCTGGGATTTGCCCACCGGGAGTTGGCAACCTGCGACAACCATGGCTGAGGATGATCCTGGCCTTCCTCTCTTCCACGATCAACAAGCTTACCCTCCACTGGCTTACTCTGAAGTAAACCTTCCAAGATCCACGTGCAAGGCTTTCCCCATGCTCTCCTGCCCTCCTTGGCAATGCAGAAACAAACAATTCCCACCCACCCCTGCCTCCCCATCAAACAGCCCCAACGAGTGCAACCTTGCAGGGCTGCAGGTAATAACTCCTTTAAAACCTGACATCATATTTCTCACCTGGACTCAGCCAGGCTGCCATCTGCCAGGAAGGCCCCTGGAGGTCAGCGGGGCTGCTGGGGGGGTCTGCAACCCAAAGTGGCACTTCTGGGGTCCCCCATGTTGTCCCCCCCAAGAAGGACCTGGGGGAGGGGCAGTAGATGACAGGTGCACGTGAGGCCACCCAAATCAGGGTTGACCCCTGACCCCCCATTCAAGGGGGGTGGACTGAGGTTAGGATTGCGCTGAAAATCTGTGCTGCAACTCCCTCTCTTTCCTGCCCTTCGCCGCTCACCTGTTCAAGAGGATCTACCCTGCCCTGCCCTGCGCCGTCATCACCGTCATCAGCCAACCAGGCAGCTGGGACAGGGAAGCTGGAAGTGGCTCGAGATAGCCATCTCGGGCTGTGCCTTGCTAGGAATGGAGACTCTTTCCCATTAACCCTTAGGGCGACTCTCCAAAGGAGGCTGAGAGGACCCAAGCCATGCGGAGCCACAGTACAAGGGCGAAAGAGTCGCATGCAGACCCCTGTGATTGACTATGGGAGATTTGATTCACTCGGTTCCCTTCTTGCTTGAAACAGGTGGACTGACTTATAGTGTTCCATATACTATAGACATTTGCACTTTTTTTGGTGGAGTTCTGATCCTGGTTTTGCGTGGTCAAATATGATCCCAACTTCTTTTTCCAGATGGTTTTCACCCCACCTTTCTTACCTTTGTGGGTCCTGCACTATAATTTAGCACATTTTCAGACAGAGGTGGTTGCTCATGTCTGAATGACCCTTTGCATCCAGGTCTATGTGCTCTTTTTTTAGTCTCTAGTATGCTGGTTGATAATGGGTAAATATCTGAGTTAAATTGGGGGACTGGGCTAATGGCTGCACATGTCATAGAGACGCCAATGAAAGGTAGTAATATTCTTCCATGCAATTTACCGAAGGAAGAGGGAGGAGTCTCTCACATTTAGAAGTAGTTATTTTGTTTCCATTCCAACCAACCAAATGAAGCACTTTTAGGTCCCATTGATTTAAATACTGTACAAGTGATAAGCAGATGCTTAATTTATTTTCCCCTGCATATCAGCAAGTACTTAGCTTTGGCTGTTCATGGCTAGTCTTTCTTTCTTCCTCCTTCCACCAGAAGTTTGAGGAAGGCTTCTGATGGTCCTGATTATTAGCTGTTATGCAAATGTAATCCAGCTAATAAACTGTATGAAAAATAAATTCTGTGTGGACTTCTTGGTATTGATGCAGCTGTATTAATACAAAATGCAAACTTGAAATAGGACAAAGTATGTGTGGTGCATAAAGTCCCTGTGGTCCTTCTCTCTGACCTGAAAAGTAGGACAACTTTTTTTTCTAACATGATATCTCACTTGGACTGAAATCAGTGAGTTTTAAGTTTAGAGCCATGGGGTGAAAAGAGGAGCATTTTTCTTCTGTCTTCTAGAAATACATGGCTGTATGTTCAGAACAGATAATCCTCCACATAGGTTCTCTCTTGCCTGTGAAACTTCTCTGTGAGACTTTCATTAGCAGTAATTACAGTGTGATTCACATGGGAATTAGGAGATGCTTTAATAATTTTTATGCAAATGATTCTGGTTTTCGCAATGAAACTTGTCCTGGCAGTATGTAGATTACACACAGTGTACCTTTTGAACTAGCAAGACAGAATATACTTTATATAACTTCAAGTCAGCCTGAAGGCTAGAGCTTCCAGCAAGGAGGCCTATAGTTTGCCTTAAGAAAATTCCAAGACTGCTCACAGAAGCAGAAATGTAAAAATGTCAGGATGTTGTGAATCCATGGGGAAGTATGGATTTGGGAAAGGGTAGCGTTTAGCAGACAGATATTTTGGAGGGAACTGAAAGTATGCAATGTTTATTTTGCTGTTTTAACAACCTAAAGCTCACTACTTACAAGGTATCATATTTATTTGCTGAGTTATATTTATCTGGTATGGAATTTTTAACAATGTATATCTTATACTTCTGTCTTACACTTTGAAGACTGTTGAACTGAGATCTAGGGAGAAAAAGAATGTTTGAAGAGTTAAATAATTCCAACTTGAACTTTGGTCCAGAGGATGATAGTTAAAGAAGAACAAGATTCTTCATCTCTGAAAGCAGTTGAGTCAGATTGTTTGGAAATACAAAGGTTTGATCTCAGGCTTTTCAAATTATCCTTGGAATAGTGGAAGGAAGAGTTTATAAGCATTTGATATGGAACTCCCCTCTGTTATTCTTTAACACTAGACTGACATATCAGGAAATAGGCTATCATTTTAGATGTATGATGTTTTAAACTGTCAGGTTGTTGCAGAGGTGACCATCTCTTGACAGGGGATGATCCAGCATTCACTCAAACTTAATGGTTTAACCATAGAGTTATTGGCGAATACTGAAATGTCAGCAGGATTGACAGTGTTACTTCTAGGTCACCCTGGCTGTACTGTCATCATGCTAGGAATATATATTGCACCCCACCTCCCCATTTTACCAAAGAATCTCCTTCTCCTACCCAGCTGAGTGGTGATGGGCAGTGGGAGCAGTTGTTGGGGAGGCCTGGCGGTCCTAGTGTGATGTGTTTTCTGAATGGAGGGTATTCCACAAATTGAGATTTATCATCTGATACTTTAAATTGAAACTCTATACCATGGTTTATGTCTAACCCCTTAACTGTGGTTTGTTGTAGTTGAATGCAGAAATGTGTGCAGTGTTGTCCTAAACAGGTACCTGGAGACAGTAATGGAATGGATGAGGTCCAGTAAACTGACATTCAATCCAGCCGGGAACTTAGGTGCTGCTGGTCAGTGACAAAGCTGCTAAAGGACTGAGGAACCAGCTGTTCCTAGAGGGCATTGCACCCCTCCTGAAGGAAATGGGTTCCTATCTTGGGGGTATTGCTCGCTCTCAACTCACAGTTGGAGGCCCGTATCTCCTCTGTGGTATACAGTGCCTTTTATCAACTTCAGCTGATATTTCAGCTATGCTGGTTCCTTGAAAATCAAGGTCTGGCCCATGATCCATGCTTTGATTATATGCAGGTCAGATTATTGTAATGTACTTTATATGGTTCTGGTTAGAACACTTCATCTCATCCAAAGTGTAGCAGTCATGCTATTGTCAGGGATAGTACAGAGACTGTATTACCTCAGTGCTAAAAGATTTGTCCTGGTTGCCCATTTGTTTCCAGGCAAAATTTAAAGTGCCGGTTCTTACTTTTGAAGCCTTAAGTGTCTTGGGACCAGGGTATTTGAAAGATTGCCTCTTACACTGTTCAGGCTTCCTGCTAAAAGCTGCCCCACAAACCCGACTGTCTGTGTTGCTGCATTGAGGTGAGACAGGCAGCAACCAGAGGCAGGGCTTTTTCAGTTGTAGCAGCTGACTAGCGTAATGCCCTTCCTTTTGAAGCTTGCCTAGCACCTGTACTGCTTTCTTCTGACACCAGCCCAAAAGGTTTGTGTTCACCCAGACTTTTAATTAACACTACATGTGTCAGGAAACAATTATTTTAAACTCTGTAGTCTATTTTTATGCTTGGCTAGGTTTTGAATGTTTGGTTTTAATTGCTGTTTTAATGTTTTGTTTTTATTTTGTCAGCTAGATCAGAAAGTTCCTGGAAAAGTAACAATTTTTTCTAAGTAAAAAAATAAGCGCAGACCAATAGAAAACATTGTCACACCAGCTGCATTCTACTGTTCATGATGTTTTTCTCAGGCTCCTCCACCTCTTCTGCATGCCTCCCCTCCTTGCTAGGGATGGCCCATCAAGCAGGAACATGTTGCAGTGACCAGCCTCTCCCAGCAGCAAATTTTTAAAAGGCAGAAGAGAAAATATGTGTGTATAAAAGATCTATTTAGTTTCAGAGTTTAGGAGGGTGGGGTAGAGATAACAGAGTGCGGGAAGAGGATGGTGTCTTGCAGTGACCAAGAGAGGAAGGGGAGGTAGAACCCCAAAAACCTTGTATTTTGTTTCAGTTAAAGACGTTAAGAAGTTCAGGAAAGCAGCTACACGGAGAAGGGAGAGGGCGTATGAGGTATCCTTAACCAAGAATGAGGGGGAGGTGGTGGTTTCCCTCAGATTTCCCCTTTCAATCTTTACTCCTCCTTTGGTGGCTAACTAATAAGAAATGGGCTGTACGCTTATTGAGTCTTGCCAGATACCTAGCTATGCAAGCAAGCTTGGGACATCATCTGGAGATTCTTCTTGAAGGTGAAAAATGTGGCAAGCAGTAGACCAATTGTGATTTTTGAACAAACTGTGCAGTATTAAGTACACTTGGAGGACTAACCAGGATTTGTCCAACAAACTTCTTTAAACTAACTAAAATGTATTGTGACATCTGGATCCATTATTCGACTTTTTGTCCCAGTGAAGAACCTAATTTTAAAAAAATCGGTAGAACAACTTCAGAACGGTATCTGAAGCTAGCATGACATATCTGAGAAATTGTGGAAGTGTCAGTGTGAGTTATAGTGCATGACATAATATCTCTTCAATTTGACTTCAGGTACAGATTTTTAAACACAGTTTTTCTTGCATTGTGAAATTGGTTAGTTTTAGTGAAATTGTCAGTTGCTAAGTAAGTTGAGTATTTTCTGTGACTAAAACTCTCTTAATATAACAGATTTAAAATTACTGTCTGTTCTGGATAGGTAGCTTACAACCCACGAGATGGATATGGATTGTGAATTCCAAATTTGGAGCCAACTTGCAGATCCAAGATTTTGGACTTATTGTTCAGTGGAGATTTTGTCTGATTTTTGGGGAAAGTGAGCAGAACCACAAAGAACTTTGTGTCACTGCATTATCATCATTGCGCTGCAAATAGAAAATAGTTCTTGTCTTCATTTTGCATGTGAAAGGGGGGGGGGGGGGCACGGAGCCAGAGCTGAAGGAAAAAGAAACTATTTAGAGTACCTCTCCTGCCCCATCCACAGTGTCTGAACCCTCAGGAAATTGCACACAGCTGTTCTAAAAGATAGCCAATGACAACCACATTTAAATTAATTTTAGTAAATAACTTTTGCCACTCAAGATGGGCTTGTGGTTTGCGCCATTAAAAATAAAAAAATTATCAAATGAAACTGTTAAGAAAAATAAAGATTTGTTCTTGCATCTCTTTTGATTAAATGCATGGCTGCAGTTTAATTACAGATTTCTGATCCTACAGCTTTGAATGTGGGTTTTGTGTCATTCTACACACTCTTGTTTTTGAAATAAGGTAAACATGTACTTGTCCTCCAGAATGTTCTACATGACCTTATGTCCTTTTGTTTCAGGCAACATGGACAGGTAACAGGATATTGCTTTGCTGCGGGGCCAGAGAGTGAGAATGACAGAGTGCTTCCTGCCTCCCACCAGCAGCCCCAGTGAGCATCGGAGGGTGGAGCACAGCGGGAGTCTTGCTCGAACCCCAAGCTCTGAAGAAATCAGCCCAACAAAATTCCCAGGCTTGTATCGAACTGGTGAACCTTCACCCCCTCACGACAGCCTCCATGAACCTCCGGATATTGTGTCTGATGATGAAAAAGATCATGGGAAGAAAAAAGGGAAATTTAAGAAGAAAGAGAAAAGAAGTAGGGCCACTTTTTAATATGTATAACAAGCTTTGGTGTCTGGATACTTTACTGTCTGCTTCAAGACCCTGTCCCAATGTGTGTCTTTTTAAAAATGCCGTCTTTACTGATTGATTTTTAGGTATCTTTTTTTGTATTTATATCCCACCCCTTCCCCTGTCTAGCCGGGCTCAGAGCAGTTCACAGCAGACACAATATATCACAATGGATTAAAACTAGATAAACTCAATAGATAATAAACTCTAATGATAAAAGATGATACTAAAAACCAGCACCATGAATGAAAGAGAAACCAAAGAAAGCATTGTACCAGGTACTAGCAGTGTAACTGTTTTAAATATAGAGATGTTTTCACTATATTATTTTCAAATGAAAAAATGCCATTTTAAAATATGGTTAATTGAAATAATACACTGATTCATAATGGTTATAGAAATAATATTATAGACATTTATTTTTAAGACTTGTGACTTTTTCCAGCACGCTTATTGGTATCCTTTGGCCTCAGGCTGATAAGGCCACTTGAGTTGTAAAAAATGACTATAAAATATCTAAAGTTCAAAAAAACTAATGTTTTATTTGTCAAATTTCCCATTTGTGAAAATATTAGAGCTTTCATAACCACTAAGTTATTAAAGTGGTCCAAATAGGAACGACATAACTTTTCACATTTAAAATGATCATGTTATCTTTCTCTTGTGCCTTCACAATAGTTTTATGTGACCAGAATGGCCAGTAGGCATTCAGAAATAGTAAAGGTTCTGACCTGCAAATTATGGGTCTAATATTTCACTTTCACTTTAACTTCTGACTTGAGTTTGATGATTAGTTAACTCATAGTTGTTGATTTGAAGTCTGCCGTCTTTAGGGGAGGACACAGATAAAGGGTATGGAAATGTTAAAGTAGAATTTTATTTTATTCATTTTCATTTAGTACATTTTTATCCCACTTTTCTCTAAGGATTCAAAGCAGATTATCAAAAATATTTTAAACACATTTACAAAATCAGTATAAAAAGCCAAAAAACCCCCCCACAAGGTTTTTGCCTATTGGTCATGACCAGGCTTTCAACACCAGCATCAGGAGAGAGAGCAAAACACTCAGCCTTGATGTTTCAAGTTGGCATCTGTCTTCCTTCAATTCTTCCTCCTCACTATCAACTTTCAACTTGCGTAGAGCTGGCGGAACCAAACAAGGAGGACGAAATTTATAAAGAGATATGATGGGAAAACCTCTGGTGGCCTAGAGCAGATGCCATCTGTCTGTGTGAAGGGATAAGAATCTGTGAATCAAGAGGTTTTGCTCTATGTTGGGGGTTAGGAGAATTAGAAGTTGAGACAGTTTCAGACCTTTGCATGCATTGCTTTTGCATGCATTCTCTCCCCTGTTTTAGCACGTTCTGTGATTCATGATGGGTGTATGTTTAGGGAGAAGAAGTTTTGCAATTATTTTCCTGTTCTTGCCTACAGGATGGGCAGTGCTAGTTGCAGAAGAGGTGTAGCTTTTTAGATTCGTGTGTGTCTGTTTTGGAAGCAGTACAGTACCTGGTAGTTTGCAGCAAAAGCAATGTTTGTCTTATGACTGTGGAAACACAGTCTTTAATAATCCATACAAGTAGCTGGTGATGTGTCAGAATGTTGGGGACGACTTTGCCTATTGAATTGAAAAGTAAGTTTTATTTTTTTTAAAGGTGTACTTCAGTTCATGAATGCATTTATATCATAGAATATCTGGTTTAGCCTGCCCTCAATGAGCAGACAATTAAGTACACTCCTCATTTCATTGAAAATGATAGCAGGACAGCCGTTGATTTTAAGGCTTGATAAGCGTGTTTACATTATTTTAAGCTTGGCTTATAAGTGCACTCTCAAAAGCAGTTGATTAAAGTAATTGTGAAACTATATATATTTCAGGAGCATACATCACTGGGAGCAGTGAACATAAACTACTAGACAGTGTCTTCTAGGGTCTTAAAAAGAACAGATGTGTGGGGTTTATCACTGGCATTCATACCACCTTTGATTCTGAGTTGATTTTGATGTAACATTTTCCTTCATGGTGGAATATATATCTGTACATATGGAAGACATTAAGGCTGCAGTCCTATAAACCTATATATTAGGAAGTATTCCCACTGAACTCAGTGGGATGAATGAACTTTGCAGGAAATATCCTGCAACATTTCCTGCAGCAACATTCATAAATGTTGGATAAGATAATGTAGTGATTCTGCTCAGCGATCCTTCATGAAAATTTTCTTTCAATATCTGAATTGGTAGAAACCTTTTTTCATGTATTTTCTTCAGTGGAGAGAAAATTATTAGAACTAGTAGCAAATAAGCTGGCCTGCCTACCACTGCAAAAGGTAAAGTGTGTGTTGAAATATTGCTTAGCATTGCTGTTTCATTTAGTTACCCTTTCTGGGTAGATTAAATATTTGTTATTTTCTATCATTTCACCCTCTTTTCCCCAACAGCGGAAGGTTATGCAGCCTTCCAGGAAGACAGTTCTGGAGATGAAGCTGAAAGTCCATCCAAGTTAAAACGCTCCAAGGGGATCCATGTCTTTAAGAAGCCAAGCTTCTCCAAAAAGAAGGAAAAGGATTTCAAGATAAAAGAAAAACCCAAAGATGAAAAGCACAAGGAGGACAAGCACAAAGAGGAGAAGCATAAAGAGAAAAAATCAAAAGACTTAACAGCAGCAGACGTTGTCAAACAGTGGAAAGAAAAGAAGAAAAAGAAAAAGCCAACTCAAGAGGCAGAGATACCCCAGATGGATGTTCCTAGGCTACGACCTGTGTTTGGCATTCCTCTGGCAGATGCAGCAGAAAGGACCCTGTTATACGATGGCATCCGCCTGCCTGCAGTTTTCCGGGAATGTATAGATTATGTAGAGAAATATGGCATGAAATGTGAAGGCATCTACAGAGTTTCAGGTATAGTTGACCACTAGATGGTATATTTTCTATGCTTTTCTTGTTTAACTAGATATGGTTGGGTTCTCCACTCCTTTTGTTCAGTGATAGAAGTAGCTTTATGTAACAGTGTAAATGTTTGTAGTTACACTAAATGAGAAACTTCTGATTATTTGTTGTTAGGTTAAAATTTGAGACCATGTAGGTACCGACCTGAAAGTACAATTGAAAAAGTCCATGAGTAGAACAGCAGAAGTGGGTAAATGAGCAAATTCATTCTTCTGCAGTTGCAGGAAAGAGCACTTTATTGACTTCACTGAAGTTTGGCTGCCTTAGAACAGTAGTTGCAGTTTTCAGGTTTTCTTTGACATTTCTTTGCTGAATGTAACTGCAAGAATTAACATAGTTTATCCTTTGTGACAGGGAAAATTATAGTGCAGTTTATAGTGATTATAGTGAGCTTAGAATGGAGAATGTTTGTATAGGATTGCATTGGTACCACCTAACTTCATTCTTACAGCACTAACTCTAAAATAGTCCCTGTGTTTTTATCGGTACTATTGATACATACGTATAATTGATCTAACAGTTGACAAAACATTTTTTTCTTATTTTTTTCTTATGCTGCTTTTTTTCCTCTTCCATATACACATAATTATAGAAGTTGTAGGGCTATGTATTTTGCCCCTGAGTTTGTTTTATGTTCTTATTTACTATGTACAAAAAGATGCATTAATGAGTAAAATATTGATCTAACAATTGACAAGACTTTTTTCTTCCTATGCTGTTGTTTTTTTCCTTCCAAAGGAATTTATACCCAAAGTGTTTGGTCATAGGCAACTTGAAAAAGAAAAAAATGTAGCACGGTAGTTGAAGATATCAGTGTGAATTTGAAGAATACACCCTGGTAGCAATGCCAAAATAATTAGCCGTGTCTGTAGTTACATAGTCACCACCTACATAAAAGTAACAATGATTTGAGTCATTTATTCAATTATACAGCTGTATTTGGAATTGTGAATGCCACCTGTGAGAGACTAATGCCAGTCATTTAAATGCAGTGCACGTACTGTTTCAACAAGAAGTGAAGGCACATTTGATGGCAGGATTTGGAGACAAAACTGCATGGGGAGCAAATATTTTGAAGATGTCTTATAAGTTCTAAATAAATATGAGGCCATTCACTATACTTTCTAAGGCACTGTATATCTCATAGAAATACAGGAACTTCTCTTTTCTCCTTTATTTTAAAGAATATTTTGGCATTCTTAATCATTTATCCCATTCCTGCTCTTTCATTTCTAAGTCAGTGTAAGGTATGGTTCTCTTGGTAACAAAAATTGAGTACCACTCCTTATCTATATTGGCAAGAAAATTCAGAAATCATTCAGGCAAAATCAACAATTCCAAGAAGCAGCCCACTTTAAGTAGGAATATTGCATTACAGACTAGAAGTGTGGAATCAAAAGTTTTCACAGAGGAGTATTTGATCAGTATACTGCAGGATAGTCAAAATTCCTAAGGATAGAAGTGAGGAGGAAATGAGGCTGTGTCTGTTAGTCAGAACAGACCAGGAGAGCAAGGTGCAAGGTTGAGAAAGGGTAGAAATGGTAATCCTGTCCCTAACACTGCTCTGTCTCCCTTATTGTTGTTTCTAGGAATTAGTTCCCTCTACTAAGCACAGTTGTAAATTCTCCCACCTTCCCTCACTTCTCATTTAGATATTCTAATATAAAACACTCTAGTGCCGTGGTGGCGAACCTTGGCATTCCAGATGTTATGAACTACAATTCCCATCAGCCCACCACTGCTCTAGTGTATAGTATTTTAGATGTGTAAGGATCAATGTTTTGTTACAAAACTTAATAGAAAATGAACTTTGCATTTTAAGTATGTGAGCCAGTTACTTTTTGAAACCCATTGAAAAGGTACCCTGAATCTGCTTCAGAGAGTAGTGTGTCACCCTCCTTGGGGCAATTACCCCAGCAGAGAGGCAATCCTGCTGGCATGTAGCCAGCACTCCCGGGTTCCCAGCTTGTGGATGGGGCTGCCCAGCTCAGTTTTAGGGTCACTGATTATATAAGCAATTTACTGTTCATTTTGTTTTGCTACATGTTGATTTTCTAGATCCTTTCTCTTGTTAATTAGGTTGAAAAGAACAGCCATATGCCTCATAGTAAGTGTGAAAATAAAGGGAAAATGTATAACTGTAAGCATTGTCCATACAGAAGGCGTTACCTTTGGTTGCAATGCTGACTGCTAATTTAATTTTTAGGTAGTTGAGGTGATTCATAAATGAGAATTTCTCAAAGCTGCAGTGGCTTCCCTGCAACTGGGATGAAGATGCAGGCTTTACTTAGGATGCCCTAAAATGACTTTGAAGATTTTTTTTTTCTGCTTTGTGGTCTAGTACAATCTTCCAGATCATTCTAGAGCACCCTTTGAGGCATCCTATCTATGCAGGAAAAAGGGTCACAGAGAGACATTCTCTGTGATTGCCACCAATCTCTAAAGCACTTTTTTGTCTGTTTCACCAACATGTGAAGACTTTCTTGAAGCACCATAAGACATCTTTGTTGTGTAAATAATGGGTGGGATTTCAATATATATTACATTTCTTATATAGTATTTGGATTTTTTATACAGTTACTGCTCAGCCTAAGCTTCTAAGGTTAAGGTGTGTTAGATAAACTTGATGTTGATGGCAATCCTCCAGAATACAAAGCCACAAAAAGCATATTGTAATTTTAGTTTCTGATTCACTCTGAATGTTTTCAAAGGAATTAAATCAAAAGTGGATGAACTAAAAGCTGCCTACGATCGAGAAGAATCTCCAAATCTAGAGGAGTATGAGCCCAACACTGTAGCCAGCTTATTGAAGCAGTACCTGCGAGAACTGCCTGAAAATTTGCTTACCAAAGAGCTAATGCCACGCTTTGAAGATGCCTGTGGGAAGAGCGCGGAAGTTGAGAAAGTGCAAGAGTGCCAGCGCCTCCTGAAAGATCTGCCAGAGTATAACCGTCTTTTGATTTCCTGGCTGGTTGTGCACATGGACCATGTCATTGCAAAGGAGCTGGAAACAAAAATGAACATCCAGAACATTTCCATAGTACTCAGCCCTACTGTTCAGGTAAACACAACATCCTGCATAATATGGGGTGCTTTCTGACATGGGGATAGAAATCACCTTAAGACTCAGTCGCCTAAGACTCTGCATATGTCGCAAGTTGCCCAGAAACCCTAAACACACATGATGCAATGCTGTTGCTGAAATGAAGCAGGGTTGGATTGGAGATTGCCTGGAAACCATGCTCAGAAGAAGCAGGGCATTGAGTAGAATGAATTAGTTTATGTGTCAGAACATGTGGGGGGTGTTCTGCTCAGTTTCCTTGGTCCTGGGATTCGGCCCAGTTAATCTGAACAGGAAGGGGAGAGGGGGGTTGAGATTGCCAAGTATGTCTTCCTGTCATAATTTACCTTCTTTTACAGTTTGATGTGGGTAGCTGGTGCCCTCCTCCCAACCCTTTTATACGCAGCACTGCAACTCATGCATGCCAGAACACATCTGGGCCCTGTCCCCAGACTCCTCCTGTTTGTCACCTGTAGTGCAGGCGGTAGCTCCTTAAAGGGGCAGTTCTTGAAGATGTAATGGCCTTGTCCTGTGGTGGCTTTCAGTTGGTGCTGGAGAGTCCCCAGACAGTCTGCTATGCTTTACACCCTACGAGAAGTTCTAACTTTAAATCATTAGGTGCAAATGTCTTCAGTTCTGGAAGAAATATTGCACATTATGACCAGAGTTGGATTGTTACAGTGTTACTTGCAAATTTAATCACCTGGTATGAGTCATACAAATAAAATATTTGAGTTGGTGAATTTGTGGCACTTACTTTGCAGCATCTTTTTTGTATGCTTGGGTACCCTCAAAATGTTAGCCCTTGACCAAAGTTGAATACATAAGTAGTATTATCTGTGTTCATCAAAATGTTATGGAACCATATTTTTAAAAAGATTAAAACAGATAAACGTTATTCAATGATTATAGAATTAAAATTGCAGACTCTTCTCACAACTTGTTAAAGCTCAGTCGCCTAATCATGCATGGAACCCAGATTATTGGCATCCATTATGTCTTTTTGTCCAGCCTCCTGGTGACATTGTTGCAAGTCGGCCAATGGTATAAAGAGAGATTAGGTAGTTAACAGTAAAGGAACAAAAATATCAGAGGTTGGGGAGGTTCTGTACAAATGAGATTGTGCATGTGGACTTTTATGACTCGTATATGTGTGCCATCTGCAGGCTGTGACAAGCTGATATCAGCATAAGAAATGATGTTTGAAAACATGGACAATTGAGCTTTTAAAAATATATATCTTTTATAAACCTTTAGCAAGTTTGTTTTGAAAAATATTTTAGATGAGTACTCAAGGCTTAAATGAAAAGCTAGGCTAAAGCATTGCAAACATTTTTGTAAGGGTCTCTTAACCAACCTGGCAGTAAATATGCAGTGGTCAAAATCTGGTATACAGGTTTAAATATATTGAACTCTGTGACAGGATGTTGTTGAAACTCTTGGTATCCTTCCTGAATGCACACTTAGTAATTTGATTTTAATTTGTTATTCGCTATTAACAGTGTTGATTCAGTGTTGAACAAAGCCTTTGAGATGAATTTACTATTTTTATGCAATTAGTGTCATCTGAAATAATTGTTATTTAAATATGCTCCATTTGATAAAATTTAAATGATTTTCAGTCCACTACTGGAGTTCAGGTGAGATTTATCAAAGCAAATCAAATTTCAGTATGAGTAGTTCCCTTTGGCAATTTCCCCATGTTGTTTAGTACTCCTGTCACCAAGTGAAATACATTTTAGATCTGTTGGAATAATCTGCAATTAAGTGTTTAAAAGGACAGTTTCATTATGTCACCTTGTGAATTACAATACATTACTAAAAAGCTTTGGAAATGAGATCTCGAGGGATTAGAGCTTTAAAAGTATTATCAAAATTAGCACTTTTAGAAAATAATTTACATTCTGAGCTCTGATGTATCAGGATATGTCAAAGGCATCACCTAAATAACATACATTCTATAGTAATTTTAAGATAAAAGGTATAGAGCCAAATCATGTAGAAAGGAGAAACTGAAGACTGTCAGAAATGTTATTGCAAGTTGCCTTTCGTGATTTTATAAGAGTCCTAGCATCCTGTAACAAAAAATCCCACCATGGCCTCCTCACAGGAATTCTTCATACATTTGCCTTGTATAGGTGACAGCAATCTAAGTCTTATTGTGCCATGATCTGGGAGAAAGTGTACTGTAGAAAGGTTCTTGCAGAGCAGAGAGTTCAGTGTTAATTGCATAAATAAGTCAAACCAAAGGTTATATGGCAAAAAATCACATAATTTAAAGATCATTAGCCCAATTTCATCTGGATGGAGGATTCTTTTCAGCCTCAAATATGACATATTGTAGCACAGCATCAGCTCTTGGAGAAAGCCCAGGCCCAAGAATCTAGTAAGGATCTAATGCTTATAGTTTTGACATCTGTTTCCTCCTGCAGCTGTAGCATCATCAAATTGACACTATTTCCTGCAATTATAGCTGAAGAAAAGTCTATATAACACATTAAAGTTTATATAACACATTAAAGATGGAAGTATTGGCCACCGTAAATTGTGTGTGTGTGTGCAAGTAACAATGTGATGAATGAGAAAAAAACAAGAAAAGAGCAATTTAAGCAATCATATTGGAACAGCAGATGATTTCAGACAAGACTTGTTTCTGAGTCTCTAGACTGGTCAGCTCGTTCAAGCAAGAATAATGTTTGTCAAAGATTGAGAAACTGGTTGCATGACTTGTAGGGTTCTCTGACATCCATAAAACAGGTGTTTGCAGACGAAGCCTGTAACTGTCCTCTGAAGTAGTGTTGTAACTTTGTGTTTTCTCAGATCAGCAACCGTGTCCTGTATGTTTTTTTTACTCATGTTCAAGAGTTCTTTGGAAATGTGACTCTTAAGCCCGTGACAAAGCCTCTTCGTTGGTCTAACATGGCAACGATGCCAGCATTGCCAGAAACTCAAGAGAGCATCAAAGAAGAAATTAGGCGCCAGGTTAGTCTTCACATTGTTAAACCTGTCTTTGTTGTATTGACAGCTGACTGTGATAGAAACAGTTGTGACTTTCAAATTCTATTATCATGGAATTTTGGTAAATTTTAATTACCAAAAGCAATAGATTTATAATAGATTTGTTAAAAAAAGAATGTTTAAGAGAATAGTTGAGGCTGTTTCATTCATGTTCTAAAGATAAAGCACTTGGTCATTACTGACTGATAAGGTGATGTCACATCAGAATGTTTACTAAGTAGATTTTGTTTATGCAGTGGATTGCTGTTGCCTTCCCCAGTCATCTACAGCTTATCCCCAGCAAGGTGGGTACTCATTTTACAGACCTTAGAAGGATAACATGCGGAGTCAAACCTTGAGCCAGCTACCTGTAACCGACTTCCTTCAGGATCAAACTTAGATTGTGATCAGAGCTTGCACTGTAATGCTGTAGCTTTCCTCTCTGTGCCACAGAGCTTTGTTCCATATTTATTTATTTATTTATTTATTGTTTACATTTTTATACCGCCCCATCCCCTAGGGGCTCTGGGCGGTGTACAACAACTTAAAACACAATAAATAAGTTATTAAAATCTTTAAAACAGCGGTAACATTATACTGATAATAATAATAATAGGAATAATAGGAGGCGTCCGACCAACCCCATTTTTCATTAAATTTTCCCAGGGAAAAATTGGGGAGGAGGGAGGGTGGCGAGCCACAGTAGATGGTAGCCTAGATGGCGAACTGGCTGGGATTAAGAACTGGCTCAAGGTTTGACTCCGCATGTTATCCTTCTAAGGTCTGTAAAATGAGTACCCACCTTGCTGGGGATAAGCTGTAGATGACTGGGGAAGGCAACAGCAATCCACTGCATAAACAAAATCTACTTAGTAAACATTCTGATGTGACATCACCTTATCAGTCAGTAATGACCAAGTTATTCCAAGGAGCATGGAAGTTAACTTGTATATTGTGTATGCAGCAAAGAAAATATATTGTTTCACATGATGTGCTTACTTAACTTTGGCTGCTTACACTACACTTAGATTTGCTGTTCCTGCTCCAGTTGTATTCCTTTACAGCTCGGTTAACACTGAAGCTGAGGACAGATTTTATACTGATAGGATGACAATCTCAACTTCAAAAGGAGTAGAATTCTCCTACAATACAGGTAGGCTTTAGCTATAGTTACAAGCTACTCTTGCAGCTCTATATTAAGATGGGTCACTGGGGGAAAGGCTAGACATTGTTTAAAATTTGTGTGGATATTTTATATCCCACATTCATTTTAAATCCAAAGTGACTTACAATATGTTTAAAATGTTAAATAGCCTACCAATAGACAATTTTAGTACAGCACTACAAATTAATGCAGCCCCAAACTTATTAACTTAGCATACAGTTATGCTGAATGAATAATTGCTTTATCTAGAGAACCCTGAAAAAAATCATTCATTGTCTTATATAACTTCTGAAATTGGACTGTGAAGGTGTTTTACATATTCCACCTGGGAAACTGTTCCAAACATCAACAGGAAAAGCATGAGACCTTGCCAAGGAGAATTGAACCTGGTAGAACAAAGGAACAGCATGCTGTGATTTTTGGGGAGGTCCTAAATGTGCCGGGTTTGTAAAAGGAGAGTCTAGGCGCTCCTGACAATTGGGCAAGCTGAAACAAAGAACTGGAGTTAGAAGAGCAAAGGTTCCATAAGTCTCAAGGTCTGTTCATTTAATCGAAAATAAACCTCCACAGCCAAATTGTCAAGGAAAGTCAATTTAAATTGAAGATATTGTTTCAAAATATTTTAAAAATTCAAATCAAATTAAAGTTCCCTGGTTTTGGAACACAAACTGACAATTAGGCAAAACAAAAAATATTGTTTTGAGTATGGCAGAAAATATTTTGGTTAGAAAAATTAATTGGTTGGTTAAGCTCTGGGGAAAAACTGGGTGTTCAGCCTGTCTAACAATACTTTCTTGAATAAGAACTCTACATTATTTTTACCCCTACTTTTAGCTATTGTGGCATCTGAGTACTCGCTTTATGAACCTGTTTACACCAGTGGTGTATTTACCTAGGGCCGAGGGGCACCCTCTGTCCCCAGGCGCCACTAATCTGGTCACGTGGGGGGTGCAAAATCGGCTTCAGGTGCCCTCGGACCTGCCTCTGTCATCATCGACATGGGCGGGGCCAAGGGCGCCCTAGGACACACAGCCCCAGCCTTGCTGGCTCCCAGCTGGCAGTCCCTTCTGCCCTCCCCTCTGGGGAGAACAGAAACAACTGCCGTCCCCTATCCTCCAAGCTGCTTTTATAAGGGTGGGGGCAGGGCTTGGGGAGGTGTGGCCACGCCCCAGGGATGGGGGCGTGGCTCTGCCCCCTTGGCCTCAGTGCTTATAAAAGCAGCTCTCGGGGGATGGCTGTTGTTTCTGCCGACTGCCAGCTGGGAGCGGGGGGGAGGAGCCCCGCCCCCAGGCGCAGTGAGGGGGGTCACCCAGAGACAAATTATCTCGGTGCCATTTTACCTCAATATGCCTCTGATTTACACCTTGGGTTAAGTTTTAGTTATCTGTGGTGGCAGCTCTTGAAGAACAGTGTTTTTGTTTTGTTTATTTAAATTGCACAGCCAATCAGAAGCTTTGCTGGACAGAGTCCCACTAGGCCTGTCCCAAGTTTTAAAAACACTGGGGGGGGGGGGGGGGGGAGAAAAGGTGTCAGCAGATGCCATATTGGAGATCCCGGTTTAGAATGTGGGGTGTTGTTGACCTCACTGGTTCTCAAGCTGGATATGTATTTACAATAAAGAAACCAAAAAAATTATTTGTACTTTTATTTCATCAAATCATTTTTTCCAGATGTGACTTTCTTGAGGTATATTAACTGATGATTGGGCGGGGGGGGGGGGGTTAAGGAGGACGTGGGCTTGACTAAAAGTTAACTGAAGTGCTGACAAGTTGTATTTATTTTACTAGGAGTTCCTTTTGAACTGTTTGCACCGAGACCTGCAAGTGGGGATCAAAGATTTATCCAAAGAGGAGAGATTATGGGAGGTGCAAAGAATTTTGACTGCTCTCAAAAGGAAACTAAGGGAAGCTAAGAGACAAGTGAGTATATTGCAGTTCTAAGATACTTTTTTTCCTTCCACACAGCTGTTAAAGTTACTGTGTTTCATGGTTCACTTTATCCAAAGTGAAAGGAAGTGTGGCTGTTTTGGGTATTGATAAGGTGCTGTTCCTAGGAGAAAAGACAGTTGCCCACCACTTCCACCCTGCTAGAAAATCCTTGGTCTAGTCCAGAGTTGTGTGAGCCTCTGGAGTTCTGATTGAGGAGAGTGTTTTTAGTCAGCTTAAGAAGGAAAGGGAGGAAAGGGCTCACTTTCGCCTGGCAGTTTTACACGTGTACCTTTGCGTAGCACTTTATCATGATCAAGGGTAAATAAGCAGTGAAGTAACTCAGGCAGCTGCTGCCAGTGGATAGGGATTGAATCCCTGGGCCTGAGCACAGCATTACTGAGCACCTTTGCGCCCTGCCCTGTCTAATGAATAATTTGGTGTGCCAGCAGAACACCTGATCTGGCAAAACAGTGATCTGGAGTCCTGATATCACACTGCTCCTGCTTGTTCAGCTTCTGCTGAGATGGTAACAGGTTCACCCATTGCACTGGATGAGTGTTCTCCTTGTGGGAAAGCTTTTGGTTTCTAGCTTCTAATTTCTCAGTTTGACATGTGACCTTTTTGCCATCCTGACCTTTCAGTTGTGTTTACTGTTGCTTTATCGGAGGCTTGCTTCCCTGTGCTCAGGCACTCTGTGTTCAGGGATGCGGCTGTGTCTCAAATTGCCATTGTGTGTAAATCAACTGAACAGTCTGCTAGTTAGGACCCGCAGCCTACTTGTTCCTGGAAAATCAGAAGCAGCTGCACTAATTTAACCACCATCTGTTGTAGAAAGAATAACAAACTGTGAATGCAGCCAGCTAACGCTGCTCTAGGAAATGTGAAATCATAGTTGTGGGCACACAAAAACTGCACAGATGGCTATTTAGAGCCCTTCGGGGGAATGGCGGTATATAAATCGAATAATACAATACAATACAATACAATCATGTGTCACTGTGTGAATCTTGGTGGCAGCACCCATTGATCAAGATTCTTTTCAATGCAGGAGTGTGAGACCAAGATTGCTCGGGAGATTGCCAGCCTTTCAAAGGAGGATGTTTCCAAAGAGGAAATGAATGAGAATGAAGAAGTTATAAATATTCTGCTTGCTCAGGTACCTCCAGTTATCAACCCAACTTCCTTTTGACCTTCTCCCTCTTCTGCTTCCCTTTTCCAGCATGCAGTAGGGCAGTGAGCAAATGCAACCCAGGTGCCTTGGAGGTAAATTGATGCAGGTCACAGTTGAAACTGATTCGGTTCATAGTCCTTATCTGTCAGTGGTATGAATTATTTGCAAAGACGTTAATCAGCAGCTACCTCATGTCTTATGTCACCTGAATGGCAAGGATGGGGACAGGATAATATCAACCTTGATCTAGTCTGTGGTCTGTCTTTTCTAGTTAGGGTGGCCAATAGCTTGGATAAAAATGTCCTGCCCTTTTAACAAATGATTAATGCCACTCACCATGCCTCCATCCCATAAAAGTTTTCAACTGCCTGTTTCTATATCAAGCCTCTATTAAAGGGATGGGATATTTTCCTCCAGGCTTATTAGCAACACTTCCTGCACAACAGTTGTGTTTCCTCCCGACCAGTGGTTATGGTGTGATGTCCCTAGCCTATGAGTATTGAAATAATTGATTTTTTTTTGGTAGGAGAATGAGATTTTGACAGAACAAGAAGAACTACTGGCAATGGAGCAGTTTTTGCGCAGGCAAATAGCCTCTGAAAAGGAGGAGATAGATCGCCTGAGAGCAGAAATAGCAGAAATTCAAAGGTAACAACCTCTGCCGGATCAGGCACAATCTCTGGCTGAATTCCTAAGAAACTTTAAAATAATAGAACGAACAGTCCCATATGAATTGCCCTGCAGCTTGTCACGTCACTCATGATTGGTTAACGTAGTTGAGCATTAGGCGCTTGCTTTCCAAGTAAAAGAACAACTCGTCTCACTCAGATACCAACAAACTGTATTCTTTAATATTTAACACCAACTTGATACAAATGCAGAATTGGGTTGGATTCAGTATAAGGCAGCTTCATGTGTTCACGCGGGTACTTTCTCTTGCGGCACCAAGACAGGTCAGCGAAGAACCCAGCAACAGCAGTACAGAATGCTTGACAGCCACAAGCATCTTCCCAAGCCACAGCTCCTCCTTGTGTGGGATGCAAAATGCCTACTTGGGTTGCATGCTAGCCGTGCACTTAAATGCATGGAGTTCTTCTCCAGAGTGTCTTCCTTATGAGACTTGAAGACTGTTGTTAGAACAGACCAGCCTAACAGTGGTATATGCTAGAAATGTGTCTTTGTCTGTTTCAGCCGCCAGCATGGTCGAAGCGAAACTGAGGAATATTCTTCAGAAAGCGAAAGTGAGAGTGAAGATGAGGAAGAGCTACAGATAATTTTGGAAGATTTGCAAAGACAAAATGAAGAGCTGGAGGTAAAATTGCATGCCAGGGTAATACGCGTTGATTGACTATGTTGTGGAACAGGGAGCGTGGTGATTAAACTTTACCACCAAACGTCTTGCCCACTCTGATTCCTTTTTTCTGTTTAAGCAGCATGACCATCTCCAGTTGAGTCCCCTAGGCCACAGTCTTGCCCTTCCTGGTAGTGGTGGCATTTAATCTACAACATTTCTCTGATTTCTTAGCTAGGCTCCCAAGTACTAGAAAACAGGCGATGTTCTTTTTCAACTAAAACAAGTTGCCTGGATGGATGCAAGAGAGGATTTTATCATATCAGAGTTTAAATCCTGGGGGAAGCAAACTATTTGCATCATTTTGGCAATCCCTTATCTGGCTGCCTCACTGGTCTTCCAAGTATCTGGAAACCAGCAGAGAAAGCAGACCAGAGATTGCCTCAGGTCAGAGGACTGGCCCAGAGGGCTCTTGAAATGTTCATGTGTCTAATGAAAGGATTCACAGGTGGGCATTTGGAAATGTGTTCTATTGACAGATAACCTAAGTGCCCACCTATAAATCCTCTTAACCCATGTGAATGAATGATAGGCACTTCTCACTAATATTTATTCACTTGATAAGTCTATTTGCTGCAGATGCATGGCCTTAGCGCACACAGTGTTTTGTCAAAAATGTGTTAATAACTAATCATTACAAAACCCTATTTAAAAGACAGGGAATCAGGAGTGTATTCAAAGGCGTTGTTTATCAACGTTTGTTCCTCCTGGAACTGGATCTTCCCTGGCCTTATTTTTAATCTTTCGCCCTCGCATGCACACACTTGTCCCCCTTCCAAGGAAAAGCGACACTGAGCTATATCCTATTAATGATTCATTAGCCACATAAGGAGCTGTTTGATTGCTGCTAAAGTGATCCTTTTCTTCCCCTTGCGCTGGAAACAGATTAAGAACAACCATCTGAACCAAGCAATTCATGAGGAGCGGGAAGCCATCATTGAGTTGCGAGTGCAGCTTCGGCTTTTGCAGATGCAGCGAGCAAAATCAGAGCAGCAGGTGCAGGAAGAAGAAGAGCTTGAGAAGCGGGGAAGCACATCGCAGCAGCCACTGCCAAGAGACTCTGTCCCCCCAGAGACGAAAGTAACAAAAGAACAGCCAAAGGCAACCAAGGAACCAGTGAAGCCATCGCCAAGCAAAGACAGAAAGGAAACACCAATTTAATTGGATTCCTCAGGTATTCAGAATATCTCCTGGGCAAAGCCAGGACTGTGCAACTTACTGTAAATCTGAGGTGTGTATATTCTGTAAATAACCTTCTTTTACACCATGGAGACATTTTGTCTCCTTCCTACCTGTGGCTTCTGCCTATCAGGCTCAGGTTACTTGGAAGGACAAAGCAATTTGAGATGGGGCACGAGAAGGAAAAGGGGTGCAGCACAGCAGTTACTTGGCCATGCCATATATTGATTTCAGGTGACCTTAAAGGACTCAGTGGGAATAATAATAGGTTTCTGAAACAGTCCCAGCAATTCTCTTGTGCATTATCAATCTAAGGCCTACCTTATCCCATACATCTTACTTTTTTGGGGAAACATCTGTATGTGCCATGTGTAGATCATACAAGCATCTTTTTGGCTATGTATACACAGGTTGGGAAGCAGCAAAATAGATATGTGTGAGCAAAAATCTCTTGTAACAGAGATCTTGCTTCCCCCCTGTGCCTGTATAGGTAAAAGGTTATATGTGGACTGGTCCTTGGGTGGTGGGGTGGAGAGATGCAGCTCAGAAACCATAAATGCACTTGCCTTGTGAATTTCTTTGCTCTATCTTGCAGTTCTACTTTTACTCACTTCTGTGTGTGCCTTTGGTACAGATTATATACAAAGGAGCTTTAAAAATAGATAGGTCTGAGCAGCTGGAAATTTCTTCAAATGAAAAACATTAGTGTTATTTAATATGTTCCCTTTGTTTAACATTCTTAAAACTAAAATGAAAATGCATGTAAAAGCGTGCAGATGAGAATGATGAGTATGTCCCCATTAAAAAAAAAAACCCTAAGAGCTGTTAAATCTTGGCAATGCACTTATAGGTTAACTAGGGAATACAAATTACTTCTGATTGGGCCCGTCTTCATACTGTTAAGTGTATAGCAAACAGCCTCTTAATGCAGACAAAAAAATTGTTTTCGAAGTTGATTCCTAGGTTAGTTAAAATCCTGTGAATAATGGTTTGGTGATAAAAGAGAGTGGACCTTATTGCTTGTTTTGGGAAGCCTTTCTGTTTCCATAAGCAGGTAATCTATTCCTTTAAAAAGGTCAATGTACACATGAGCGCTGCAGGAGCTGGATGAAGGATTCCTGATGTGAGTGTAAAGGTGACTGAGCAGAGATTCGTGACATGCATGGAACTCCTCCTCTCTTCTTCAGCAGAGAGTGCAATATGATGTGCACATCCCTTTACACCAAGCTGGCTAGTCAAGGCTATGTATGCATCTGTAAGTGAATGCAAGGCTTTTCCTTGGGGGTTTTCTGCCTCTTGGCAGGGTCTCTGTTGCTGCCCCCCGAATTCCGTAGTACGGTGCAAAGCAACTTTCTGCCTGCATACATGTGATGAGCTGGGTTCATCAACAGCCTTCTGTTTCATTCTTCAAAGCTGCCAGCTATTCATTGTTAGGGTCCTCGTTGTCTTTCAAAGGCCCCCATATTTTTAATGCCCAGTTTTGTTGAGTTAGATCGCTCATATCAACAATACCGAATAGAACTCTGCAGGGTGTTTATCAGATTTTTGTTTCTAGTCTGCATATTTATTTTTCAGTATGGTTGTTGTTTTTGCCTATTGCACTGTTGTGAATCATTGGCCATGATCTAATTTTTTGTACAAATAATGTTTTGAGATGTGTTACAGAGAACAGCATATTTTTTTAAAACCTTGGAAGAAGAGAGTATATGGGGACTAGTTGGATGACAGTTCTGTGTGCATAAAGCATTTACCCTGGCCTGTTACATACATTTTATATTTGCTGGCAGTATTTAAACCCTTTTGTTTGTTTTTGTTTCAATTCACACTAATTTCTATTAAGCTGTCAAACTTTTATATAATCAATGTTCATCAAACCAATCTCTTGCTATTGGTTAACTTCTGTTTTGTCAAGAACATGTTAATCAAGTAAATGAATTCAACAGCCATCTGAGAACTGTTTTATTTTACTGTTGAATTCACCCGTGGCTAAATAGAGCTAGGCTTTTAGTTATGCTGTTACAAAGGTTCTTGTGCATATTAATGCCTGTTCTGTCTGATATTACTGACTCCATGTTGAGAGAGGTGCAGTGATTTATTTTCTTCCCTGACAGATAACTAACTAGTGCTGAGTCATTCGCTGCGTTGACTAGCAGTTTAACCATGCATATCTTACTTTCACACCCTTCGAACAGACTCTTGAAGATGGAAAATCTCCCGTTGGAGACTGGCCTTTTGTTTGATTTTTAAAAATTAAATACTTACACATTAGACTGCATAACAGCAGAAGAGCTGTCACCAAAGAAGTGGGGCAGTTCTGGTAAATCCCCGAAACCACTCTCTCTGCCTCTAGCCTTCAGGGAATGAACGTGTCCCTGAGAGCCAAGACCTCTATGCCCTGAGCACACACCCAGGATTTTCTCTCCATGGGTAGCAGCCTTCACAGTATGTCTAATGTTTTGATTATACAGGCTGTCAGATTCTCTCTTACCATGATTCCAAGAGCTAACATTTACCTTTGAAACTGGAAAGCCTTCATCCGTAAGTACCTGCTTGCATTTTAAGATCACTACAACAGCACTTCTCTGTGAACTTGCTTGAGGTAAGTAAATACATGGGAGCCTTTTTGGATTGGTAATTCTTGCACCAGCAGGCCTGCCTTGGCCCCGGTGTTGTTGGCCTTGTCCAGATTGGTAAAGACTGGTTTGTTCCAGAGGTCTGTTGATGGACACTTCAAAGGTTTTGCTGGATCCAGATGTTTCACTGTTATTGATTTACTGTCCTTCAGTTAGAATTTTTATTACCTTGGATTCTATGGGTGCTATTCTGGTTTCTTTTCCACTGCTTGAAAGGATATTTATTGTTTTACTGATGTTTTTATCTGTTTAAAAATCAAGTAAATAAAAGCACAAACCAGATATATACAATACATAGTGAGAACTACAGGTTTACATGGGAAGAGCAATTATTTTGGACCACAATTAGCAGTTATTTTCCTTCAGGATATCTACATTTGGAAAACTCTGCCTTGGTGAAATACGTACAGGGATTTCTAGTGGCCTGGGATTACTAACTCCCTCACATATTATCAGTGATAATAACATTCTGGATTTGGACCAACAGATACGCAGCTCAGCTTCACCCCTCCCCTCCCCTTTAAGAGAAGGCAATGTCATTCAGTCTTATTAAGACATTTTTATTTGGACAAGTAGAGAACATTTTATCACAATAGTTTGAAACAGCATGATTAAAGACAGCAGCACTCCCAAGAGTGTTTATAGATATGTACAGTATATGAAGAAATAAAGTTGCACTTCAGAACCAATCGTGATCAAGTTAAAAATACCTGACTTGAAGTATGTGTGCTAACAGATTTCCTTCAGGTCATGACCAGCATGAAAAAAAACACATTAGGACACAGGTACTGACCAAAGATTTCTGCTAATGAATACAGCAATATGCTGTGTTTAAGAATTAAAATCAGATTCTGGTTTAGTGTTAGCACTGAGCGTTTGAAGGTTGGGGAACACCAAATCTTTATTTTTCCCTCATTTACACATTCAAAACCTATTCACACTTCAAGATGTGCTTGTTTGCACACAAATTTATGTCTTTTCAAAGATAAAATCTTTAGTAGCTAATACTGGAGGTGTCTCTTCTTGGTATAAATTTGCATTTATAGGCTATGGGAATTTCAGCTATCAGTCCTAGGTTTTTTTTGGTGGGGGAGCGAAGTTAACTCCTTGGGAGAAAACAAATGCTAGTCTCTGGAAATCACATCCCTTCTATACTGAAAATATTCTGCCAATTCAAGTTTCACATATTCAGGAAGACAGAAGATTTAAGGCTCCGGTGGCAAATACAATCCTCTGAGCAAAGTTTTTCTGGAGTCAAGATTCAACAGGTAATGTTTATTTTTTTTCCCCCTTGACTCTTAAAATCCTTGGTCTTGAGTTTAGGTAATATCCAATAGAAGTTAGGCTGACAAGAGAATCTCTTGTCCATGAAAAAGGAGGTTTCAGAGCATCCATTTCAAGCGCACCTGTGATTTTGCAATTTTTTTTAATATAGCAACATTCAGGAACTACTTTTAATATGTTGAAGAGGTTGTGCTCATCGCATCATCAGCAATTTTGGTACTGGCAGGGTGGACACTTGCAAAGTATTTAACATCACTGTCATTATCCATTTGCAGGGCCACAATTGTCTGTTCCACTGCTTCTTGATAGGAATTGACACATATTAGAAAATATTCTGGGCAGAGAGGAGAAAGAGAATTAAAAACTAGCAGTACAATTTAGAAGTTACACATTTCACACAAACCCCAAAATGAGAGTGTAGATCAGTGGTTCTCAACCTTCCTAATGCCGTGACCCTTTAATACAGTTCCTCATGTTGTGGTGACCCCCAACCCTAACATTTATCCATTTTACAGATGGAGAACACTGATGCAGAGAGTCTTAGGCGACCCCTGTCATTCGACCCCCAAAGGGGTCCTGACCCGCAGGTTGAGAACCACTGGTTACTCAGAATAAAAATTATTTTTCCTTTGACAGGGAATAAAAAATTTAAGAATCCTAATGCTTCTTAAGTTCTTATCCTGCTGCTACACTTTGTCAAAGGTTGACCTCCAGCATCAGCTTTAATCCTTGTAACTTCCATTCCATGCCGGAGATCAACAAAGAATGCCTTCTCAAATCACATCATCCACACTCCAGGTCAAGAGCAGAAAAATCAGGGACTGATCATTTTCAAGAATCATTTCAGATGCCTTTTGGTGGCCAGAAACAGGACCGTATATAAAAGATAGAACTTTCATATTTTAGAACATGACAGATAATTAATGGGTTCCACCCCCTCAGCCGCCCACCCAATATTTTGTTTGTTACTCTTATCTGTTCTAAACCCTTGCGATGAGAATGCAACCAAAACTGTGCACACAGACTTATTTTCTGTTTTGCATTTGTCTGTGTAAGTAACCTCTACAGCAGATGGGATGGATTATTTTACTTCATGGAAAACACATCATAGGTGCTTAGTTGTGAAAATATACTTCAGTTACTTCAAAAGTGACAAGAGTACTGGCAGATATTGCATGCAGAACAGAGTCATGTCAAAAACCAATTGGCTCAAGCACTTCTGGTGCGTGAACACCAACACCTCTCCACTGTTCCATCAAATTTCCAGCCTTGTTCCTCCTTTCTTTTTATACACCCCTTCCTTCCTATTTCACTAATTTGGGCATCTCAGCTCTAGAAGCTACCGAGCAGTCGCTGAGTCCTTTCCACGGACTGCAGGGGAATCACATTCCTTATAAATGTACAGGCTTGTGGACCCTTGGAACTGCCTCATTAAGTACTACCCTGTAGACAGACAGCCATTGTGAGGGAGGGAAGAGAGCACACCAATGAATTCAGTATGCTGTCACTCACTGATGTGCTGGAGTCTCCATTTCTCCAATCTGGCTACTACAAAGTCTCAGAGCTTAAGGGTTTTGCCAGGAATTTTGCACTTTGGGTGGTAGGTGTTAAGGACCAGACCAAAGCAACTAGACTCAGTAATCACATGACATCAGTGGCTTCTCACTTGTAACTAGCATACCGCACGAGGATACAAAGGAAATGTGCAAATAGTGGACGCCAGTTTCCTACACAACAGAAAATACAGTAAGATTATTGGAGGTATATAGCTCAACTAACCTTTCTCTAAAAGAGTTTGCCTTAAGGTTTTTGCAAGCAGGACTCTAACATTTGGAACTCTGTCTGAGGCCAAGTGCAGTAGATGAGGCAGTAGATGCTCCGCAAATTGGTCCATTGGCAAGCAGTCATCTTCAATGATAGTCTGAAAAGAAAGATGAAGCAATCATTTTAGTTTCTGCAGCAATCTAAATTCATTCCAACAGCAGCTAATGGAGTCCTACTGTGAACTGCTTTTAATCAATTATATGGAAAGTTACATGATTAGACTCTTCTCCCTAGCAAACATACCCAAGACAAGGATCAATCTCATTAGCATCTACAATTAGAAAGCTTTTGAAAGCTCCTTTATCCTTGCAGAAGGACCAAAGTAACAAGAATAAAAAAATCTAATTATGTAACAAAAGTAGTGAAGTTTATAGCATAAAAAGAAATTTCCCAAATGATCTGGCATTATCTTTACACACGAGAGCTTCTAAAATCCACAAAAATGGAAAAGCCAAGTAGGTTGCTGGGTAGAAAATATCTGCTAACAAAAATTGTAAGCCTAAAGGTAAGATGCAACTTGATAGGCAATCCTATTGGGGGAGATGGGTGGATTATACCCCTATCAAAAACACCAGCTCCCTCCCTTTCTGATGGGAGACCCATGCCATAACCTTTCCCAAGCATTAACTTTTTAAGATGTCATCTTTCAGATACCTCCCCTTAAGAACAGCAGCTCCTTATTTGAACATATAAGCAAGGGCAAAGGAGCTGAGCAAAAAGTCACCTCTTGCTGGAAGAAAATTCTTCCTTAGCACACCCTCTAAATACAATCAGAGCTCTTTAATCCTGACCCAGGAGCCATCTACAAAGCTCTGTTTTTGTGGTCCTCCGGCCTCCCTTTTGGTCCCTCTGAAAAGCTGCTACCAAAGACTCCATCTTTGATTTATTAAGTGACCAGTTATCATAGCTAAAGAAGAAACGGCACTGGACTTGCTACAGACATGTCAAGGAAGTAGCATCCCATAAACCACCTATCTTTTCAAGGACAACTACAGTCTTGCTCATGCTGGAATAATTTTTAGTCTCCAAGGTGCCACTGGACTTCTATTTTACTTTGCTTCCCTTCAATGATTTGTCTTAATTAAAACAATCCCTCTACAAACTAGTACTAAGCTGTAGCTCAATCAGGAAAACTAAAAGCACCCAAGAAACTCTTACCTGGCAGATAAAAACAAATGCTTGTCGGCCAGACCACTTTGGGCATCTATAGAACCTTTCAACAAGCTCATTCATGAGGTCTACTACAAAGGTTGGTGTTGGAGCACTGTACAGCTTCTTAACCATATCACTAACCTGGAACACAAGTAAAAGGTTCCATTGAATGTTACACTCTACAAATATTTACTATATATAGTTCATTTAAATGGCTACACTTTTGTTTATACCAGTTTGTAGGCTATCCAACGAACAGAGGAAACTTTGTCTGAGCAAAGACTGACAGCAATGGGTCGTAGATAATCATATATGTCTCTGGCACTATACAGATCAAGAAGCAAGATCAATTGCCTGCAAAAATAAAACAAAGGAAAGGTCAAGACTAGCCAAAATTCAAGAAGAGGATAATCTGTTGAAAACAGAGCAGGTTATTTCATATACTCAAGCTAAAAAACAGTATTTGATCATTTTATGTACTATTAACCTCTATAGTCTGCAATCGAGCCCCACGTTCACTCTACTTTGAATTACCACAATGTGCTTTAAAAGACTGTTGGGAAGTTTCAGCTAACTCAAGTTGTAAACAAGCACTCACCACAGGGACTATATTTCCCTGGTTCTTTCATGGTTGGTTACCAACTAGAACAATATAAGATACTGACATTCATCTTTAAAGTCCTAAACCAGTGGCGGCAAACCTATGGCACAGGTGCCAGAGGTAGCACTCAGAGCCCTCTCTGTGGGCACGCGCGCACAGAGTTCGTCATGTGGGGGGGGAATCGCCACACACACACACACATCTAGGCTGGCCTGGACCACTAGGCTCCATGTGCGCGCACCTCGGCTGGCGGGCCTGGTGCCTGTGCTCTGGGTGGCTATTGCTGGGGGGGGGGGCAGAGGCGGCGGAGATGCTAGAGAGGCGGAGAGTGGCATGCGCGGGACTTGCTGGAGGCTACAGCAGGCTGGCCCCTGCTCGAGGGGGTGGGGCAGAGGCACTGGAGGGAACAATGTTCAGATTAAATTTTGGCAGTATTGTCAGGATATATATGTCTTCTGCAGATTTCAGTTCCTCTCTTCCTAAACCCAGCACATAAATCTAATGCTAATGTAGCATCCTTGCTGAACTGGAGCTCAGTGGAAAAGAAGCATAATGTAAATGTAATAATACATACTCAGCCAGCTCAGCTCGGAAGCGCCAGTTCCTGCTGTTATCTGTCACTAAGAACTCCTGAAGCTGATAAAGATATTCCCGCCTTTTATCAGGATGAAGCAGCTGGAAGAAAATATGAAAATCATCAAGGTCGTGCAGCATTGATCAACTGAATCTGAACAAGATGTTTAGCTTAAATGAAGATGTCCCCAAAAGGTCTTCCAGATCTCCTTGCAACATCCTGGAACCTGAGAACCAACATTTATTTAAAACTTTTCTATGACATTTATGCCACCCAGTTCAAGATCCTCAAGTCAGTGAAAACATTAAAAAGCACTTAAAACACAAATAAAATACAATATAAACACAAACAACATAAATATATAAAACCACATAAGCAGAGAGGAAGGATAGTAAGAATAAATGAGGAAACACCAAAGAACAAACTTCACCTGCTTGTAGAAGACAGTGACAGAGGGAGACAGACAAATCTCCTTGAGGAGGGCATTCCACTAGAAGAGAAATTAAAACATACACCCACTTTTGAGAGAAGGGGGGGGGGGGTAGATGCATGGAAGAGGAAAGTTCATTTTAAGTAGGCGTAAAGTATCATTTACCTTCAGAAAATCATATAGGTGCTTAAGCACACCTATCCTGACTTCATCAAGGTCCTTTAAAAATCCATTGAAGACTGGGACCAAGTCACCAGCTGTAAGCTGATCTCCAAGAATGATTGCAAGTTCATGTATAGAGAATGCCAATGTTCTTCGAACTTTCCACTAAGAGAAAAGAGCACACATTCACCCATTAAGTGCACGGAAATAAACTGTACAAAATGGTTTCAATTACTCAAGTTTTGTTGCACAGTCATATATTTGACCAGTTTTACTTCACTTCAGGGCTGTGGACAACAATAATTAAACAATTTGTACAGTTACAATCTGAACCCAATTTGGGAACTAGCCATTATGGGAGATACACGGCTACTGCTGAGGTCCACATCTCATTCTCCTATTCCCTTGATAGTTTTAGACTGCTGACTGTCTTCCATAAGGTCCAGTTCCTCCATCAGAAAATGTACAACAAAGACTACCATAACATACTTCACATACTTTGGTCTTCCCAGTTGTTTAGGAACAGGGAACCAATACCCAATACACTTACTGATCACAGCCAGGGTGGTAGTGTATTTCTTGGTTGAAGGATAACACAAACAGAATATACACATTAGTACCAATCCAATGCCTTATTAACACTTTTGCTGGCAAAAGAGATGCTTTCTTTGCCTCCCGCTCTGGAGGCAGTACTCAGTTCCAGCATGATACATTTATTGGACCAGTACTGGGTACCTGAGAACAATTCTAGACTCTCCAGCATAGTACAACAAAACACAGGACTAGGCTCTTGATCTGATTTTGCATCTTTGCCTGGAATGTAATAAATCTGGCTTTGCATTAATATTATAAAACCCTATTTGGTTAATATTAGTACAGAGCAAAATTATTTTCTAATTCTTGCTTTTAATTCCATTATTGCACAAGTGGATTTAGTATTTGATTACTGCAAAGCCTATAGAGTGATTACAGTATAGGACTAGAATCTGGAAAACAGTGATTTAAATTTTTACTTAGCCATAAAGTTAATGGGGTAGCCCTGGGCTAGTCCCCTTCACTAAGACTGTACTACCTTATAACATATAGGGATGCTAAATTGGAGTAAGGGGGTATTCTATAGAAGGTGCCTTCCTATCTATGAATTTTAATAGTCACAAAGTCACTGACCAGGCTACTTGTAACAGTCAAGTCTGCTCCAGAAACTCAGCACAAAGATCCTCTCCCCATTTCACAGCTGTCTGCATTTGTCAGAGGGGGAGGGGAGGGAAGGGAAAGGAATGGCTTAGCGCAGGGCTCTGCAACCTGCGCCTCTACAGATGTTAATGGACTACAATTCCCATCAGCCCCTGCCATCGCTGATGGGAATTGTAGTCCGTGAACATCTGGAGAGCAAGAAAGGTTGCAGACCCCTGGCTTAGTGGAAATAACATATAATGGCAGGCTACCATGACAAGCCAATACTTGTGAATTTTTAGAAATACAATTAAATTGTAAGGAATAAACTGGAACAGGCCTATAGGTTACTATCCACACAATATGGAGAAATTCCAATCAATGCTGATATTTCACTACTCTTTATAACACTGCGAAATATGTGTCAAAGTAACAAAGGAGAGCTACCACAAAAAAATCCAGTAACAAAGTGATGTAATGTCATCATTTTTCTTTTACATTCACCGAACACCACTTTTAGAATCAAGGTACTTTCAGCTTCTTCCTAGAATGCTGGAGAAACCGAAACAGTCTAAACACATGGACTTTTTCTAGACCCATTTCTTTACCTGCATATCAGAGGCTAGAGTCTCATATGTGTCTTTCAAACAATGCCAGTTCTGTCTGCCTAAGGTAAGTGCCACACCTGGAAGGCTGTAGGCACAATGCTTTGCAATGTCTGCATCAACAGTCTGAGCACGGGAGGGATCTGTCATGGATAAATACTGGTCCAGCAAGGCCTGAGGTACAACATCCTAAAAGGGAAAGGAGAATTAAAAAATATAGCTGGTCACATCTGCTTCATGGAAATTTCCACTGAAGGAGAAACGAAATAACTAAAGCCTGCTAAAAAGTCCTGGAGTAGCTTCTAAATTTCTGAAAGCTCCTTCCTTATCTGGAGATATTTTACAGTAACAGAAACAAACTGATATTATGAGAACAACGTATCTGGAGATCACAAACACTGTAGGCTGACTCAAGCATGGTCTTGAAATGGACCAGGCTACAAATGTTCTTACACACCCACTCTTCTTACAGGAGTTGCATAATTTCCAAGTGTGTAATTCGCGTATAATAATACAAAATACCCAAATAAATTTATATATAACATTTATTATACTCATATTCTGCCATCCCCCTGTCTATACTCTTTCCCACATAAAGCTTAAAGTAGAATTGTAAATTTATCCATCAGATTTGTTTTAGAATGTTCCGGCTGGGTCCCAGTGCCTACCTAGTTTTGTTCCCCTGCTCTGTTGGAATGCAAAAAAAAAAAAAAAACACCACTGAGGAAGAGGCTATTTTGGAGCTTTTTCTTTTAGACCCACAAACCAGGAATGGAAAAAGTGTGCCAGCAGGCTCTGGAGAGGCACCTGGAGCCTCTGGCTCCAACACAGATTGGAGGGGGGGGGGGGTTCTGGCTTTTGGAGTGGGACAGCGTGTGGTTGCTCTTCTCATTCAGTATCCAGGGTTTTCTTTGAGGCTTCAAATGAGTAATCGTTTGGGCAACTGGCACCTCTAGAGCTCCAGAGGGTCCTGCCTGGCAAGGTCTGATTGGCCTTTCAACAGTCCCATGCCCAAGGTCAAGGAGATCAGTCATGGAGACTTTTTCTTTTCTATCTGCCCCTGTGTATTGGGCATTTTTGAAGAGTTTTGTTGACTTTTCATTGTGCTTCAGCAAGTCTGCTGTGGAGTGAGGTTGCCTAGCACCTAACTGCAGCAGCAGGGCTCTCCAAATTAGAAGAGGCAGCCCCCTAGAACCAAGGGTGTGTGTTTTTTGAAAAATTTACACAACCCTGCCTGTAAGCATAGGGAGCAGGCCTAACCAGTATGGATGATGCAGCCTCACTGCAGTAGAAAAGGCTGTGTCCCTTGAGTGGCTCTATTTCCCTTTGGCTTTAATATAGATAGCTGCACTGACCCCTGACATAGCAATAGTTGCTCATCTTGCATGACTGTGCCTAAGAAAAGTGGAAAATCAAAACCCTGTGTCTGTCATGTTCGGAAGAGGCAAAGCAAAGCAATCACGGGCATTGACTTCTTGACTCCAACTTTACTACAGCTTGAAGTGAATAATAGTTCCCATGAACATTTTCCCAACATCAATAGCAAAATGGTCACTGGGACTGACTCCCTGCCATTGCTTCCATAGAACTCAAAAGGACAAAGGAATCTGTGAAAGAAGGATGAGACCGATTACCACGGTGTCAGAATGCATGCTCTGCAATGTTTTCCTTTGGCCTCAAAAAGCTGATAATCCTTACAACAAAAAGGAAATGAAAAGCTGTCTACATAGCTTGACATGGTACAACCATTTGTGATTCTCATAAAACATGTGCCAATGCTTGTCCAACTATATGCACAACTCACATTGGCAACTCAAGCGGTCATGAACCAGCTATTGCCAAGAAGCTTGAACAACAGTTGCAAGGATCAAAATTCAGTATTATAAAGAGGAAAACTACAATAGACAATTTTAAGCAAAACGGACTGCCAACAACATTTTTGTCTTAAAAATATTTGACGTACACTGTTATCAAAAAGCTCTGTAAATACCTGAATTTTAGATTTTTTTTCGTCTTCAGGACTGAAACTACTGTTAGTGCTCAAGTCCAAGTCTGAATCACTGCGAATATAGCGAAGAGCAGATTCCACAATATTCTGTGGAGAACAAAACAATGTCTTATAACATTCGAGAACAGTAATTTAGTTCAATTAACCTTTCAGAAATATTTTTACAGTGTTCTACCACAACTAGAACTGGATATATATAAACCCACTCTACTCCCCCAAACATGTTAACAACCAAACATATTCATTCTCCATCAGCAAGCCAATACAAAGGGCCCTAGAAACTTTATGCAAATGAGTAAATGAAGTTGCCTTCGATCACAGGATTGATTTGGTATATGTAATCCATCTAAACCAGGGGTCTCCAACCTATGGTCCTCCAAATGTTAATGGACGATTCCCATCAGCTCTGCCATTTGGCCATGCTAGCAGAGGCTGATGGGAAATGTAATTCATGAACATCTGGAGGCCCATAGGCTAGAGATCCCTTGTTTATACTGAGTGGCAATAGATTTCCAAAGCCTCAGGAAGTTTTTTTTCTGAACTCCGTGACCTTTAAATTAGAGACGTTGAAGACCAAACCTGGGACCTTCTGCACGCAGATCATATTTCCCACCAATGAGTAATAGAACTTCCCTAATAACATTTGTTTTGCTCAGTTAATTACAGGCGGGCAGTTGCCCCCTTGATGAAGCAGGTACTGAGCAAATTTATCTTATCCATTTGCCAGCTGAGGTACAGTGCTTTTACTGGAAACAAAGGTAAACATTTCATTTATTTTTGACGAATTATAAAATTTTTGTTTTAGAGTTCTTTGCAATGAGCTGTGGGGGTTGGGGAAGGACAAAAATTTAATCATATCAACAGAGTTCTGAAAAGGGACACCTTTCTCCTCTGTAAGATGCCAATTATGCAAAACTGTGCATTGCTTCACCTTAGAGCAGGCCCTGTTTCTTACAAGGTATAAAAATAAAGCTATTTCTTTTCTAACAATAAGGGTTTCCCCATCCAACTTCTAAGTAATAAATTCAAAGCAACTAAATATTTACCTCAACAGCACTGTTGAGAGAAGGCACAGCGTCATCCTGAATTAATTTGCAGTTCAACTGGACTTTGATCCTCCGTTCATTCTGACAGTCGACCAACTTGCCAAAACCTCCAGTAGCTCCTTCTAGAGGATCCAGACCTGAGGCACGGAGGGCAGCAGAGAGTACCTCCACTTGTGCTGTTCGTCAAAATTATGGATAGTATATTACATCTTTACTTCACAGGCAAAACCACAAACTTTTTTAAAAATCCAGCTGTACTTTCCATAGTTGCTCACCCATATATAGGCTCTCCCTCTCTCTTTAATAGCCCCTATAACTGCTGAATTCTTCAAATTATGTCCTGCGTTTTAATCAATGCAGGTGGTGAGAACTTCAGTGGCTAGAAGCAGGGTTATACCACCACTTGCTCCAAATGTTGAACTATTTTTCTCCAGGGGCGCAAAGTTGCTGTGCTGCTGTTTTTACTTTAACTGCAGAAAAGAACGAGATGCCAACTGGCTCTCAGCTCAGCTTTTCAGGTGTCATCAGCTGCAGAAATGAACAGAATCAAGAGACTCTGTTTTTCATACTGCGTTGTCAGTACTTTTTCGCTTTGTTTAGAAATGTGGTTTAGTGTATCTGTAAATTGGTTTGAGATTATAGAAAAGCAAACTATATGTGCTTTAAACAAACAAGTATAAAGCATTACATATTTGCAGAATGGCATATGGTACAGTTCTAGCAGAAAAGACATTTGAGCACACACACAAATATTACTAAAAGGAAGTGTTGTTTCATTTTCATAACAAGCACACATTTTACAAAAGGAAATTTTTACTTCCTTTAACCCCACAACTCTTTCACCAGCAGCTAGTCCCCATTAAGCCGCCTTTATCTTTCAGCATCCCCTTTTGCCCTTCAAATTCCTTTTCTCTGGCTGATTCCGCACGGGCCAAAAACAGCAGTGTGAAAACGGTGTGAAAACGGTGTAAAAGGGTTTAAAACAGTGTAAAAGGGTTTATACTGTTTTCACGTTTTCACACTGCTGTTTTTGGCCCGTGCAGAATCAGCCTCTGTTAATTTATATTAACTTGCTTAATGTTTCTTTTCATGCCTGTTTTGTCCTGGTTTTTTTCTTTCTGCATTACTCATATATTTGCCTAAGTGGCGTTACTGGACTCAAGGCACTATTCAAGGGACTATGAATTCAAGGCACTATTCCTGCTTTTTTTTTAAAAAAAGCACGCTTTCCTAAGCTTATCAGTTTAGGAAGCCATCTAATCCATTTTAATATACAAAGCTCTTTCTTTCCAAAATTTCTTTGAGAGCCACTGCTTCTTGTCACATACTTGAAAGTGTACATGCCTCTACGAGTTCAACATGCTCACCAGCAACTACCTGACAACTAAGTTCATACTGAAAGATTTTATTTAGAGAGAGCAGAATATTTGGCCAAAATCATGAAAAAAACTCCAACTTAATTGAGACAGAGCTTTTGAGTCATACTGATGCTAATACAAGAACCAAAAGCACTGTTTTTAGTACATACTGTCATTCCACATAGGGAAGTCAACATACAACCAGAGTTGAGGATAATATCTAATTACAAATTAAACAGAGATGATCGTCCAAAATATACTGAAAGAAATTGATTGAAATGGTTAAACTTTTCCTTTTGAAAGCTCATTTATCTCCCCTGGGAAACTGACCCTGAAGATACAGAATCTGACTGCTTTTAAGGACAGTGGATAAACTCAGGTTTGGCCTACATCAGTGGTTCTCAACCTGGGGGTCGGGACTCCTTTGGGGGTCAAACGACCCTTTCACAGAGGTCGTCTAAGACTCTCTGCATCAGTGTTCTCCATCTGTAAAATGGATAAATGTTAGGGTTGGGGGTCACCACAACATGAGGAACTGTATTAAAGGGTCGAGGCATTAGGAAGGTTGAGAACCACTGGCCTACATCAAGGGACTACTATTGTTGCAAAGGATGGCAATGCTTTTTTTTTAAGCTGTGTGACATTTATATCCTCCCTTTCCATTCCGTAAATTCACAAGGCAATCAAACAAGTAATTTTGTAATCAATACACACACTTTTTTAAAAAAAAAATGGTGATATGTATTGGATGCCTGATAAAATTTAAGAGAAAAACACTGTTGCACTGACTTGTAACTGTTGTTCATCAAATAGTCTTCTGTGCAGTCACACAGTGGCATGGTGCATGCACAGGCCTAGAAGAACAGCAAGCTTTTTGTTCAGGCATTCCTGTAGCAACAGGTTGCTTCCTCCTCGGAGCTGTAGGCAGGAAGATTTTCTGCTGAAATAGTCATGAGGTAGGAGGGGAAGGGAGAAACCTCCTCTGTTTTCCAACTTTTGCTGCAGACTAGTTCCCTTGAGAAGTAAGTGATCCCCAACAGGTAAGTGTTGAAGGAACAGTCCACAGCAGGGAACGGGGGAGGATTTGTGCCTGCACAGAGGACCACTTGATGATCAACAGTTACAAGTAAGTGAAACACTGTTTTTCATCTTTGTGGTGTTATGTGCAGTCCCACATGGGAAAAAATCAAGGTAACCATCTTGCAGGTGGGGTAAGACTGAATTAATTTACTCACACTTTAAACACAGAACACATACAGGCATAACAGACAATCCAGTTATATTACTGAAGTTACTTAAACAGACTCTGCACTACTGCTCTCCCAGTAAAACAGACCATGTGAGCCCAAAGGGGGTGAGATAATCAAATGAAACCTCACTCATTGAAAATGTATAATGAAGTGTATCAAGAAACAATAATGGTTTATTACCCTGCTTACAATGAATCTATTGACAGGAGATCCCTAACTGGGGGGAAGTAGTGCACTTGGCCCTTCGCCAGCTGCTGTAGCATTGGAAACCAGTGTCTCCTGCTCCATGATGGAGCAATCAGGATAAAAGATAACCGGTCCACCTGCAATCACCCTGGGTAGTAGCAATGGGGGGGAAATATACAGCAACATCCTTTGCCATGTGCACAGGAAAGCAGGCAGGAAGCAAAACTGAGACCACTTCGAGTTCTTGGGTGAACCAAACAGATCTATTACTAGACTTCCCCACATCTTGAACACCCTGCCTAGATAATATGAATTTATAGACTACTCATGATTTGACAATTCTATCCTGCTTAGGGCACCCACTAATAGGTTGTCCTTCCCCACAACATGTATGGTGGACAGGGAAATGCTGTGGTCTAACATCCAAAGCAACAAGTGGATGGCCTCTCTGCAAAAGGCACAGGGAACCAATGCCCCCCATTTCAGGATGTAGTACTGTATCATGGTTATGTCTGTGATGGCCTGGATACTCTTTCCAGATATCAGCACTGAAAAAGAGATGAGGGCTAGTCTCACTGCCAGCAGTTCTAGCATGTTAATGTGCAAATAAGATTCAGCTTCAGACCAGGCACCCTATGCAGACTGATCCCCATATTAAATCCCTCAACCATATAAAGAGGCCCTCCTTATCTTGAGGGAAGGTCTGGGAGCCTGATTTGTATTATGAGGGGAGAGCCCTGGTCACCATCAAATAGGAGGGGGGGAGGCTTGAAAACAAATCCACATACAGGTTCTTGAATTTTAACTGAGGGCTTTGCCCAGTTGTTGTGTGCTATGTCCAGGAAAGCTTTGGACATTGGAAGGGCCACTGGGTTCTTGCCAGAAGAATGCAGGCAGCCCACCACAGGATCTATCAACCCATTTAATGGAGCAACCAGGGTTAAGTTCAGTACACTGGCCATGCAAACGATTTGTTCTGAGTACATGGTAAGATCATAGGAGGGCGAAATCTCTGATGTTTGGTCAAACTCCTCTGGAGACAGATCTGAAGCTCCACTGGAATCCTCAGCCAAGGAACCTCTAGGCCCACTGACACATGATCAAGTGAGATGCTGTCATTATCAGGTGAACACCTGTCATCACAGTTCCTGGAGGAATCTTGGTGTCATTGAAGTCTAGGCAACTTGCTGCTTCAAGGACTGGAGGACACCTGACATTGATGACCTCAAGAGGGGCTAGATTAAGCATGGCATCAAGGGCTACTCTAATGTTTGCAGCAATAAGGATGCAGATTGATGGAATCCTGGCGTTGAGGAGACACTCAGCATTGAGGGCTCTCAGGTGCCCAGGTTGTCTGCCGATGGCCAGGGGTCAATGACAATGGCCTGTAAATAGAGTGAAGAGATCTACTCCTGCTATGACCACAAGAGGGCCACCCCATGTAGAATGACTGGGGGCGGAGTATGGCCAAGGTCTATCAACTCCATGAGGAAACATCACAGTGCCCAACATGTTTGTTGAAAGTTGCAGATCTATGAAAGGACTCCTCCCTGGATACCTGGCAGGGCGAGCCTTGCAAACCTTCTTCGAGGGGAGCAGCTGTTGGTGGCACAATTTCAACTGATGAGGACCTATGCGCTCTTTCCTCTTCCTTAATCCCATAAGGAGTGAGGTGCTCCACAAATCAGAGTTGGGACTGACTTTGGGACAATGGCTATTCCAACAGGCAAGTCCACCTCTTGAAGACTCAGACTCTCAGTGACTACCTGACAAAGTCAAACTGTGATGCTGGGGAGGCTTGGTGTTGGGAGGTGGAAGCGGCTGACAACTCTTGACATCTTGGCTTCGCATGAATTCCATGCTGCCACGGGTAATGCCAGCTGGTGAATCCCAACATCCTGAGGCATCTGTCCTTGAACCAGGGAGCTCTGATACTCAGAGACAGTCTACTCGGTGGTGAAGATCTGCTCCTCATCTCCAATATATCAGAATGGGAGGAAGAACTAGTATGTTCACTGGCCAACCTGAAAGCTGTATCCTCGCTCAAAGGAAGGGAAGGTGTGGACTGGTACTGTTCCCCTCAATAGCCAGAACTGTGACCCCTCAGAGAAGATGATAGTTTCCTCAGGGGAGATTTGGAAGCTGATCTCTGGACATAAGTAGAGAACTTAGGATGAGGGAAATATTCCCTTTCAAATTTGGACTACTTATTGGTCTTCGATGGAGGGTGTAAGGACAGAGCCATGCTGGCTTGCCCCAAAGTAAACAGCTGAGTAGTCAGAGACGAAGCAACTGAGGGGGTCTTGGACAACTTATCCTAGATGTAATGGAAGTATCCAGCACCAAGGAGTGTTCATACAAATTGGCTTTAAGTTTTGATGCCTGGACGAGGCAAGTCTTCAGCTGGGCACAGGGTTTGAATGAGACTGGGATATAACTCTTGCCAAGGCAAAGAAGACACTGTATGATTCTTCACCATCTTCACTCCACACTTGGAGCACTTTCTGAACAGAGCCAGGTCATTTTTCTCCACATCAATGCCAAAGACCAAATCACTAGGCTGACAGAGAAACAGGAGCACCAGATGTACATGTCCTTTCAACGCAGCAGTGAAAAGAAAACTGAAGGCACTGCTCCCTCCCCTTCCAACCTCGTGACTGTTTCAGTGGGAAATCTTCCCCCCTATGTCTCAAAAGGGGAAGGAGACCTCTGGTCGCTACAGGAATACTGAAGAAAAGCTTACTATTCTTCTCCGTGGTGGGCGTGTGCATGTGCAGTCCCCATGTGGAATGGCACATAAGACCATCAAGATGAACTCCATGGTTCCACTGTTACGTCAGCCACAAGACTGATAGCCTGATGTTCACCTTCTCTTTCAGCTTCTCCTCATTTCCACAGTACAGGGATAATAATGCAAACCTATCTCAGAGAAATGTTAGGATTAATAAGATGCTGAGTATGAAACTCTTTGAACACTCAGAATTTGCTGTATTTATATTATTATTAATTCTATGGATCTATTATACTTGTAGTTCAAAGGTCAGCATCTTTCTTTTTACGTTGGGCATTGCTAGGCACAGTTATACGGAGTTCGTTCCTAACATTCTAGCCATATACTCAACACTGAATCTTTGTTTTATTTTTTCAGAAGATGATTCTGTCCCGGCCTCTTGAAAGACCTAAAAACCTAGACTGAACATAACTGAACACAGTGACCTCTGTCTTAATTGGCAAACTGCCAGAAACAATCATTGCCACAGTATGAATTGCCCTTTTCATCTCTATTGGACTTAACATCTGCTAATACAGCTCACTGCGTAACAGGCAGAACTCTACAATGGATCCTGTCTGTTGGCCATCACCAAAGCTTTTAGCTTGTAGTGGGAAATTTGCTTACCAATTAGAATATATTAAGATACACAACTGCATCAAATTAAAGAGAAAGTTCCAATGCTAATGTTCATATTTCAGGAACCTAAAGTAATAGAATTTGCATAACACTGTCATAAAATATGGGCCTTGGAATAGCAACGGGTAAATATACTGTACATACTCCACAATGTGAACAAGATGAATTAATGAAAAATTCTGATACAGTGGCTTAATCACAATGAAAGACAGATAAATAGACGTGGATTCCTTTTTATCCAATCTCTTTCATGTTTTTCAAAACAGTATCTGGCAACTTATTTTCTAAGCATTAAAAAGAAGAGTTTGGATTTATACCTCCTCTTTTTCTCCTGTAAGGAGACTCAAGGGTGCAATCAAACTCCTTCCTCTTCCCACAACAGACACTTTGTGAGGTAGGTGGGGCTGAGAGAGTTCGGAGAGAAGCCCCAAGGTCACTTAGCAAGTTTTGTGTGTAGGAGCGGGGAAACAAATCCAGTTCACAAGATAACGAGTCCTCCGCTCAGGTGAAGGTGACAATCATTGGGTGACTTGCTACTGCACAACTGGCAAGACTTAGCAAGGCCATTAGCAGCCACTGAACAACTCACGTGGGCGATTCGCTGCTGCATAATTTGCACAATTTGGCCAGGCCTGGAAGTGGCCACCCCAAGTGACTCGCTACTACACATGTTTTGCAACTTGGTCAGACTATTCTTAGGGTGACACTGCCAGGGCAAGAAAAAAGGGGAAAGTTGAGGATTGGGGAAGAAGTTAAAGGTAGGTTGGTGTGTTGGATGAGGAGAGACAATGGCAGCTGCCAGGAGGCAAGAAGAAATAGTGTGGAGAGGGGGATATAGTAGAAAATGGGCCCACTGGATCCCCGCTGGTCACTGACTAATCTCATAGTTCATTACCCACCACATGTATTACCACAGGATTAAATAGTTATGTGGGCAAATGAAGCAAAGGACTGTAAGAAGGGGGGGAAGGCACAAATAAGGACAACATCCAAGCAATACAAATGTGTTTTCAATAACTGCTGAAAGTAACTGGAAACAGGAGGGACGCTAAAAATCAGTCAATTTCAAACTAAATGCACACACCCACAACACTTAAAGTGTGCTAAGAAAATGACCCATTGGGCACAATCTAGAATAAATTACTTGCAATTCTCTTTGACAGAAATGGAATACGACAGTCACAGCTAACTTACCGTATATACTCATGTATAAGTCGAATTTTTCAGCACATTTTTAATGCTGAAAAAGCTCCCCTCGACTTATATGCGGGTCATTAAAATTTTTTGTGTGTTTTTACTTTGCCGGCCAGCAGGGGGCGCAGTTTTTATGATAGCGGCACCAAAATTCCAGGGTACCCTCAGAAGACTCTCCTGGTGATACCAGCCAAGTTTGGTAAAGTTTGGTTCAGGGGGTCCAAAGTTATGGACCCCCAAAGGAGGTGCCCCCATTCCCCATTGTTTTCAATGGGAGCTATTAGTAGATGGAGCTACCCTTTTGAGGGTCCATAACTTTGGATCCTCTGAACCAAACTTCACCAAACCTGGCTGGTCTCATCAGAAGAGTATCTTTATGATACCAGCCAGGTTTGGTGAGGTTTGGGTCAGGGGATCCAAAGTTATTGACCCCCAAAGGGGGTCCCCATCCCCCATTGTTTACAATGGAAGCTAATAGTAGATTTTCCATTTCTGATAATATCACTCTTAAAATCTAAGTTGGGTTACATTTGGACATACAGATGATGATGAGGAATCCAGTTTTGAAGGATTTTAACTCTTGTGTTTTAGCTTGGTTGCTGGTTGAGCTAAGGTTTTTGTACTTTTAAAGTTATTGTTGATACCATATTGTTCTTGTTGACCCTCTTTTCCACTTACAGAGCCAGTTTACTGTTTTTCTTGGAAATAAATTTTCAAAAACATTTAACCTACTGATGCCTCTGTTGATGTAATTTTATTGGTATCTATTTTTATTTTTGAAATTTACCAGCAGCTGCTGCATTTCCCACCCTCGACTTATACGCGAGTCAATAAGTTTTCCCAGTTTTTTGTGGTAAAATTAGGTGCCTCGACTTATATGAGGGTCGACTTATACACGAGTATATACGGGCATGTAAGTCACTTTGTTTTTAATGGGATCTGGACATTACTCATTTTTGTTTGATTGCAGTCACTAGATTCAGCAGCCAGCCGCTCAAAACACAGTCACAACATAAGGCTACTGAATGATCAAATTTCAGCTTCTAGATCACTATGCTTAAAATGATTTTGTTCTTTAACACAGTGCTTGTTGCTGACACAGAAAAGACAGGTTGATTCTTTTTGGGACAGGATGACAAGCTACTGAGCCATGAGTGCACTACTTCACAAATTACAAGTTGTGCAACAGTTTGTACGAAGCTGTCTTATAACAGTATTAGACCACTGGCCTTCCTAGCTCACTAGTATCTTCTCTGACTGGCAGTGGTTCTCTAAGAAAGGATTTGCTGCTCAAGATCCTTCCTCAGATCTCAAAACTGAACATGGGACTTTCAATACAGGCACTCAACTAGTCAGCTGCAGGCCTTCCCGCACTTGTTTTGTTTGTTATATTCTTGCGTTACTATAACAATGATTGCACAGCAACACAATAGTCACTTATTTTCCATATGAAATATCTCCATTCTGCTTTCCTAAAATGCGCACTCTTCCTTCCTGCTTTATAATAATTTGCCACAAACTATTATAACACTTACATGGTTAGTTTTTTTAAGCCTGCCCTGAAGCAATTTATAAAACATTTCAGGCATCTAATATATGACATATTACGCAACTTACACAGCACTAACTGAAAATACCTGAATTATATCTTTTCTTATGCCTGCAATCTGGGTAAGAACATAAGAACATAAGAACAATCCAGCTGGATCAGACCAAAGTCCATCTAGTCCAGCTCTCTGCTACTCGCAGTGGCCCACCAGGTGCCTTTGGGAGCTCACATGTAGGATGTGAACGCAATGGCCTTCTGCGGCTGTTGCTCCCGATCTCCTGGTCTGTTGAGGCATTTGCAATCTCAGGTCAAGGAGGATCAAGATTGGTAGCCATAAATCGACTTCTCCATCAATCTGTCCAAGCCCCTTTTAAAGCTATCCAGGTTAGTGGCCATCACCACCTCCTGTGGCAGCATATTCCAAACACCAATCACACGTTGCGTGAAGAAGTGTTTCCTTTTATTAGTCCTAATTCTTCCCCCCAGCATTTTCAATGTATGCCCCCTGGTTCTAGTATTGTGAGAAAGAGAGAAAAATTTCTCTCTGTCAACATTTTCTACCCCATGCATAATTTTGTAGACTTCAATCATATCCCCCCCCCCGACGTCTCCTCTCCAAACTAAAGAGTCCCAAACGCTGCAGCTCTCCTCCTCATAGGAAGGTGCTCCAGTCCCACAATCATCCTTTTGTTGCCCTTCTCTGCACTTTTTCTATCTCCTCAATATCCTTTTTGAGATGTGGCGACCAGAACTGGACACAGTACTCTAAGTGCGGTCGCACCACTGCTATAATTATATAAGGGCATGACAATCTTTGCAGTTTTATTATCAATTCCTTTTCTAATTATCCCCAGCATAGAGTTTGCCTTTTTTACAGCTGCCATGCATTGAGTGGAACTATCAACTAAGACGCCTAAATCCCTTTCCTGGTCTGTGACTGATAGCACTGACCCCTGTAGCGTGTATGTGAAGTTTGGATTTTTTGCCCCTATGTGCATCACTTTACATTTTGCTACATTGAACTGCATTTGCCATTTCTGAGCACACTCACCTAATTTATCAAGGTCCGCTTGGAGCTCTTCGCAATCCTTTGTGGTTCTCACCACCCTACATAATTTGGTATCATCTACAAACTTGGCCACCACGCTACCCACCCCTACTTCCAGGTCATTTATGAATAGGTTATTATTCATTAGAACTATTAAGTAGAACTATTAAGTTCATCTTAGCCACAGGACAAAAACAAACTTTCTTAAAAACCAGAGGCACCAACTTTGCTACTAAGACAATTCTGAGATTCCGTATTCAAATCTAAACAGGTCTAAGCTGAGGCAATAAAGTGAGGGGGGGGGGGGAGAGAGAGGCTTTAGCTCATAGGTAGAGCATTTGCCTGGCATGCATAAGGTCCCAGGTTCAGTCTGCAGTGCCCTCACTTAAAGAGGACCAAGCATTAGGTGTGGTAAAAGACCTGTACCTGAGACCCTGGCCATAGGCAATACTGACCCTGATGAACCGAGAGTCTGATTCGGTATAAAGCAGTTTCCTGTGAAGTGATGATGAAATGCTCAGGAGATCTATTTAAAGCTGGCATAAAGCTGATCAAGTTTACTATATTCCAGGCCCTGTCCCACTAAACATGTGACTTTAAAATAAAGATAAGCAATCACACTTCATTGTGAAGTGGCCAATCATGAAAGGAAATCATAAAAGTAGCAAAAACCAGGTCACCCACAGACAGGATAGAAGTCTCTACATACTCGGGAGAGGGGGTGGACGGAGATGCTTTCTAAGTACGTAAACAAATGTGACTTTTAAAATCAATTTTTAAAAAATGAAATATTCTCCCTGATAAGGTCTGAATACACATTTGAGGGCAATGAATGCTGACAGCAATCGACAATCAAGTTGAAGGGAAAGGGGGACTAGAAGTCTGCACAAGCCCAAAGAATCCTGGATATAATTTCTAAACTGTTTCCCCTTCTGTGATTTCTCATGAGGTTCCCACCTTGAAAAAACAATACAACATTAGTTAGCAGTATTTTATATGAAAACCAATGAGTCTATGGATTGAACCTGATTATTATCTTAATTAGGGATGAAACTAAACCATGATTTGGAAGATATGCTTGAAATGGCAGCCTATTTCTTATGAACAAGCTAATTTAGCCCTCATTTTGAATTAGTGCAGCTTGCCTACTTCCAGTAACAATCATGAAAGGAAATACTATAATGAATATTCTGAATATAGTAACAGTTCTTGCTTGGACAGCTTTGCCCTATTTCTCCTCATTACAGCTTCTCCCATGGCATATTGTTCAGAAGGATTCCCAGATTCTAAGCAGAGGCTTTTCAGGGGAGGGGAGGGGAGGGGAGGCACGCGAGGCAGGCATCTCTACCGGAAGGGGGGATATCCTCTGCTGCAAACACCTCCCTTCATAGGAGTTCTAAACTCAAGTTTTTAAAAAGCAAATAGCAATTAGCACAAATGCCTTTCCTCTCTTGCCACTGAATTCATATCTTGAATGAAAAATGGTTCATTAATACCTTTAACGTCTGGATCATCGATATGAGGTTCCAAATTTTCTATCATCTCTTCCAACTCTTTTCTTTTAGCCACAGTAATGTTTGGATAAGCCAGTCCAACAATCTCCTGTTTTCCTTCCTGAGTTTCTGAATCAAGTATTTCTGCAGTTTCCTGAAGCTCTAAATCAATATCTATCTCAGGAAGTGGAGTCCTCCAGAAATGGAATGAGTTATATAATTCCTGATCTGAAAGGGAGTTTTCCTGGGAATTCAGTGCAGGTGCAAAAAGCACTGCTACACTCCCATCATCAAGGCTTTGTTCAGTCTCATCTGCAGTTTCATTGGATGGCTCTGGAGACAAAGTGCAACTTAATGTCATCTCAGGGAGGAAATCACTTTCATTCTGGTAATGAACCAACACAGAATTACTCTCTTCCTTGGTGGTTTCAAGAGTCTTTGCAAAATCACTATCCTCCTCCTCCTCTAAAGACAACAACTCTGTCTGGCTTTGTACATCGTGCGTTACGATATCTTCTGAATCCATACTTTTTTCATTGCTAGACAAAAAATAAATAAATTGAAATGTTAAATTATCTACCACAGCTTTCAAAATAGGTGGATATCCGGTTTGGGTGGCAGACCTATAACACTGGGGTGGGATTTGGGGGGAGGGGTCACAAAGTATAAAAGGAAGTGGAAAATGTGTTGCTTGCCTAAATGGGAGCAAAAAGGTCCTGGCTATGACAGTCGTGTCCTGTTTGCTTATCTTATGCTGGTGCTGCGTGCTCCCTACCTTAGTAGACTGGAGACCAAAATCATATCAAGATAAAAGGTGCTCCATTCATCTAGTATTGTAGTTTAGAAAATGCTTGCCAGAACTCAAGACCAACAAGATGAACAAACATTAATCAATGTATGAGGCCAAATGGATCCCACAAAGGCAAAATTGTCAAGGTACTCCCACAAACACAGAAAGCACATAAACCAACATATCTTGAAGTCTTTTAAAAGTCTTGAAGTCTTTTAAAAAGGCACTGGAGACATAAAATCAGCTCCATAAACATGCAATCTAACATCTAAAACTGAAGGCTGGATATATGTTTAATTCTTTACGAAACCTAGAATATCCAGTGCTGTATAAATTAATGTTAAATAACAAACTTAATAAATGAAAACTATTGATTGAGCCATACCTATGCTCCTCTGCAAAGTTCTGATCTTCAGCATTCTTACATTCGTCTTCTTTAAAAAACTGGCCGCTGCTGGATGGGTTAGCAAACGTTGATATAAAAGGCCCCAGGGACTGAAAGGCAGCTTGGCGGACCTAGAATAGTGTATTCCAGAGAATTCTTTTAAATACAGCTGCTTACACTGAGCACTCCAGGACTCAGGAGTGGAAAAGTAGCAAGTTCCCAAGACTATGTCACAGGGGAATCTTGCACCTGGGAACAGGGCCCACAAGTAAAACACAAGATAGTGCTCACTAGCTCAAGAATAAGAACAGATGAACCTCCTACATTGCTTTGAAAAGGTATATGCTGTTCAGTCACATCAGTATCTGAACACACACATGTGCACATACAAGTCCATCTGTCTCCAAGAGAAGACCTACTAATTTTAGATGTCATTCAGATATATTTATGGGGGTATAGTTGTACTTAAGTTCTCATGTTAGATTTATAACTACGTTAAGAACTTATACGAACGTCTATAAAAGTTAAGCAACAAATAATCCTCAAGTAAAGTGGCGATTAGTCAGAATATGGAAAAATCCATATTCACATACCCATAGGTTATAAAAACAAACTGTGGAATCAAGTGCAGTATGTGTCCATAAACATTTCATGTCAATTAATAACTATGATATGCAGAATCTCAGAAATGAATGGAATAGGGAGATTGATTGCCCTGCCAAAGCAATGGAATATGCACTTAAAGTTAATACCTGCTCTCTTGCTAAATCTTCAGTTGCTACTTTTTCATTTAAAAAATGTTAAGGATATACTGGACACCAGAGTGATCATGTAGTGACAGACCAAGTAAAGTGTCCAACTATTTAACCCACAGACATATCTGTGGCTGCACATGCTTTGGGCATGTCCAGTCATTTGGTTTTTCTGGCAGGAAATTATTACTCATATCAATTTTGTTCATTGACTTTGGAGGATGCTTACATCTTTCAAACTATTGACCTGTCTCCTGGAGGCTAATTGCTGGTCAATGAGAATGGACTTTCCATGCCCTTGCTAGAGATAAAGGATTTGTATTTACAAAATCGGAAAGAAAAAATCCCACCTGTAATGAATCAGTGGATTGAGGATCTTGGAACTCTATCAGTATTTGTATTCACAGAATATAGACAACAATTGTGTACAGACATTTTCAGATATTTGGAAACCTTCTAAGGAATCAAGTGTGTAGATCTACCAACACTGCTGGTATATTTTTGTGTCTAATCTATGTATATCATTTTTTAAAATTCTATTTAGCTGAAAAAGTAATTAATAGGGAAGTATGATTTATGCTTGATTTTCAGGAATTTATTTGCTCCAGTGGAATCTCCCCCATGCATTTGTTTTCCTTTTTCTGCTTACAATTTCCTACCCATTGTTCTTACTGGACCATCTCAAACACCTCTGTATAAGAACAGTATTTTCACTCTGCATTATACTGTTTGCTTTCACAACCAAAGTATCTCTTCTGACACCAGCCTTACTTTTGGTTTTGGGAAACAAAGGGAGGACAATGCGCACCATTCTAAACTTCTTGAACAAAGGGTAGAATAACAATGCACCAGAAAGATGCCAACAGCTCTTATATTGAAAATGTGTTGAAACATTCTCTATTTTTTAAATTAAGGGACAAAATCTCAGAAGGTATCGTTGCTTTAAATATCCTGCAATAGATGTAGTCTCTTAATATTTGGAAAAGCATCACCTGAGTGCCCTCTGAGATTTCAAACAGAATACCAAACAGAATAAGATACTTGGAAGAGAATCCAATAGCACAGGCAAAAGTTCAACTTTCATTTTTTTAACTCTGGGGACCTTTGGGAGAAGAGGAACTGTGGGGTATTACTTTTGAATAACTTGTTACAGAGACATAATTTGTCAGAGATATTTGAATACATGTAATCTGTGTCTGCATGGATTACTCCAAAATTCACAGGACAGAGATGTATATCTCACATGAATATATGCCCCTAACTCTTGTCAACGTCATCAGTGCTTTAAGCATAAACTGTGTTCCTTTAAATCACTGAAACCACATACAGTTCAACAACCTGAAACAATAATAGAAGTTTAACTATTTTCTTACCCATCGTGAAGGATCACTGATAAGGTTAATAAAAAGTGTTGACAATTTTGTTCGACGGACTTCTTGTGATGTGGCACATGAAACAGCCATGAAGCATTCCGCACAAGCCTTCCGCACACCCCATACGTTATCAGAACAAAGCTGGAAAAATCTAGGAAGCTAAAAAATACAAGACATGATACCGAGTTTTAGGAACAGATTAATTATTTTTTTCTTACCAGGGAATGATGCCTCATAAGATTTTTTTTAATTAGAAGGACAAATATCATCTAGTTTTTGGTATGGACAAAATTAAGATTATTGCTGCTAACAATTCCTTGTTTATACCACTGCCTTTAACTATGATTGACATCCGTAAAGAATGACTAAAATAATTTCACTCCATCTTCTCAAAAGGGTGAATCACACTTGAAAAAAGGATGGCTTAAAGAATGTTGATGTGGCAATAATGATTAGACATTTGGGGGGGGGGGTCTCAAATTTATTTTTTGTCATATCAAACATGTGCACCTGATACAGGAAGTCTATTCTTGCAGTTATTTAAGTGCACTAAGGACTAAAGTGAAGGAAATATGTATTTAATACAGTTATCGCTCAAGAAAAACATAACAAATGTAGACAGAGAAGAGTGCAAATTGTAGCCCCAAAAGAAGTCACGAGAGCGGGAAGAAGGATTTGGAAACTTCCCACCTAGGATTCTCTCAAGGTACACAAGCAGGCTGACTCCGCTTTCGGTGCCCCTCCCCACCAATTGTGCCACTCAGGGCTGTCTCCATTCCATCCCTCCTGGATCATTTTCATTCTTCAGCATGCTATTTTTTACTTCATTTAATTTACAAACATAGAGATACCCATTATGTCCATGGATGTGCGGCAGCTTTCATCATCCACATGTGCCAGATGATAAACTACTGGTTATCTGGAACCGTCTTCTATCAGGATCGGACTCAGATCATCAGCAGAGCTTTGACTGCAGTACAACAGCTTACCACTCCTCCGGCAGAAACCCTAATAGTTTACAGTATCTTCAAATGGTGGGGGATGGATCATGCCGTAAAATATGCATTTCCAACTCCAAATCCCACCCTAAAAGAATGGGGAAAGGAAGGTGAAAATCCTTTTTGCTCCTGCATCATGCAGATTACTTTCAGGACTAGATGAGCAGTTTCCTGCTCACCTGGACCCAAACCAGCATTTCTCTCTTTGGACTGTTGAAGCTGAGAGTTAGGACAAGAAGGAAGAAAGAGGAGAAAATTTTAATTTCTTCTCCCCCAACAAATTTTTCAGTGGGCTCCACATTGTACAATCTATTGCTGGCTTTACAAGTGATTAGTACCTAAATCCAGCAGAGTTTTGTGTACTTAGACTGGAGGTCATAGTAATTACCATATACTACAGCATCTTAAAAGTATCAAAGCTTACACAAGAACTTTAATCTGTAGCTTTCCAACTTACCAGCATTTCTTCAGTTGCTTGCTGTCCAACTACACTACAGATATCACCAAAATTGGCGGCACAAACCTAGGCAAAAACAAATTTATTAGACTCACAAATAATGTTACATAGAGCAGAATTATTTACAAACTCTACATTACTGAAGAAACAAGCAGCACTTCACTGTCCCACCATGCAACGCTTTGTAATGAATGGCAAGTCTATTTAGTGGATTCCAGAGTCAGTGCTCATTACAGCCCTCACTTTGAAACGCAGCCAGATTTTTCAAACTTACGGCTAAAAATGAATGAAAGAAATTGTGAAAGAAAGGAACAATGTGATAGCAATTTACTGACTGTCTATGGGGTGGATCCTGCCTTTATCCTACTACTCCACCGAGCAAAATCTGATGCCTTTCCCCAGCCTAAGGAGCCTTCCTGCAACTTCAGTGGCTGTTCCATTGGAGGAAGAGTCACCTAGGTTGGAGAAAGACACCTCGGAGGAAGGTTGGATCCATTCCATTGTTTCTAGAAATCACATATCTGTTAAGGTGCAATAAATTTATGTTGGGGGGGTGGGTCTAATATTTGACCAAGCAACTGATCAAATACCTCTTCCTATCCTGGCAGATATCTAAAGGGGAAGAAAGTCTATCCCTGTACCTTTCAGAATCTCTGTGTCTGCCTTAGAAGTGGAGCTACCAGGAGGCTGGGGTGCGCGCGTTGCACTGGGCACATGCCGGGGGGGGGGGCTGAAAATCTCCCCCTATTCCCCTGCAACCCTCTCGTCAGCCACACACTCTCTGGCCTTTATTGAACAATCTAGGGTTGCTGAGAGAAGCGCTGCGACCTGTTCCCTTCGAAGGGTGCTGAAAACGGCCTGGTGGGAATTACACTTCCCAGGAGACCTTGCAAGCCCCAAGGACTCATGGGAAGTGTAGTTCCCACCAGGCTGTTTTCAGCCCGAAGGGAACAGGCCACTTTTCCAGGCTGAACTAAGGTAAGTGTGTGGGGGCGGGGGGGCAGGGCGCTGCGGAGGGCCCCCCAAAAAACACAGAGCGTGCACTGGGTGGAGTATGGCCTTCAGTCTGCCTCCAGACATTCTGGCTTCAGCAGACATAGCTGTGGGCAGGGATGCAGGACAGCCTAGGTCCCTGACACCTGTGTATGCATCCAAATACACACTGATTGTTGACTTGAACATGTCTGTTTATATGTGGTTTAAATAATAAGCCTAGAGAACCCTTCCTCTCCCCACCCCCTGCCCCATGTACAAGAATCCTGTGGCATGTCAACCCTTTCTCATTTTATAAGTTCCCTCTGAAATGTTCCCTCTGAAATCTGGAAAAAAAATCCTTGAGGTTCTGGGATGATTTACTCTGGGATGATTTACTCTGCAGCAAATCACATGCATGTAACTGCAAAAAGGTTGTATATACACATCTCAACACTAATGGAAAAACCAAATCAGAAATTTACAAAAAATAAATACCTTACGAACATGAAATGTCCTGCAGTCACAGCACATCTCACAAAACCTAGGAAGAATGAGCCTCTCTGTGATGTCCTTGCCAACCATAGTGGCCATTTTGCACATGATCTGATTATAAGGAAGACATCAATTAGGAATGCAAGATGACCTATCAAATGTCATGTGCTCAGCAAAACAGCCTAGTGCTAATCACATTATAGCCCATAGAGAATAAAACAATTATGAAAAGATGACACGTTTTTTAATGACTGATGTATCTTGCACCATTAGTGGATGGAAGCAAAATGCTCTTCCCAACCTGAAGCTGATGGAAGAAGCATGTTTTTCTTCATACAAATATACAAGGTTACTACAGAATACCCCCCAAAAAAGAAGAAAAGAAGAGAGGAGTGCTGCACTCTAAGCATGCCAAGGCCAAGTCTTCCTGTTGGCTTGCACCTTTTCTACCCACATTTGCACAAGCACATAATACGGAAGCCAGAAATAAGATTTTTGATTGTGGCAAGAGTTGCCATGGTTTGCAACCTTGAACTACAGGTTACTATGCTACACTGCTCCTGCTGACAAAGAAGCAATACTGATGTTTGCAAAAGCTTTGCAAATCACAACTTATCACTTTCACTGAAAGTGTTTTTTTTAGTTATGGGAAAATCAAGATGAAACTTTAAAAACTGTTACATTACTAATACAACATGGTTCAAAATACCAAGAATTTATGTTTCAACACAAAAGCTGGAAAGGAACGGAGAAATACACCAAATGTCAAGAAACCAGTTTCTACCCAGTCTGCTTATTAGAACAGGCAATCCATCAACACTTCCTGAGCTAAGAATTCTCTTTATTGGTGCATTTTTCACACATGAAGGAACAGTCAGTTAGATCCCAAAGACCCACTCCACTGGCAGAGGCACAGTCCTCCACTGGAACAAGATTTCTTGTGTCTGGGGAAGACTGCTTTGAGAAGGCTTCTTAGTGGAAGCTAATTGAAGTTAAGCAGCCTGTTATGCAACATTGCATTCATTACTGGTACTTCTTTAATTTTTTTCCATAAAATTAAAAATTGTTGTTACAAATAAAGAATGCTTCTGTCTGTTAATTTCCAAACTAACAACTCCTTAAATTCTGATTTGAATTTTCAAGTGAAAATAAGATCGAAGTACAACATTTTATTCTTATACATTTGACCCTTGTTATCCCTGTTTAATTGAGTCTCATGTACTCAAACAGAATATTCCATTTTCTTCCATACTTTCTGGATGATCTGTTATGTACAAAAGAAGAAGCAGAAGGGTTTGGATTTATATCCCCCCTTTCTCCCCTGTAAGGTGACTCAAAGGGGCTTACAGTCCCCTTTCCCTTCCCCCCCAAACAACAAACACCCTGTGAGGTGGGTGAGGTTGAGAGCTCAGAAGAACTGTGACTAGCCCAAGGTCACCCAGCTGGCGTGTGTTGCATAGGCTAATCTAGTTCCCCAGATAAACCTCCACAGCTCAAGTGGCAGAGCAGGGAATCAAACCCAGTTCTCCAGATTAAAGTGCACCTGCTCTTAAGCATCGCCACTGCTGTTGACAAAGATGTCAGCTTTGCCATTGTTGAATATTCCACTGGTTTATTCACCCATTCTGTAAAATTTGGGTGATGGTCTGCTTTCCATCTTGCTGCAAATACAACCCTGGACACCATCACCACATATTTTAACTGTTCATTATATACTTTTGGTACATTATATGGCAAATATTTAATAGCATAATTTTGGATCCAATACAAACATAGCTTTCAATTTCTTCTGCATTTCACCACGTCTCAAAATCCAATATTGCCTTGCTTTTGGAAACCAAAAAACCCCAAAATCATGGACACCACCCATGATAGGATAGCATCTGTATTCTGAATATTGCTGTGACTTTTCCATTTCCAGTCAAATATGTGTTTGATACAAATGTTACGTTGATATCTGTGTGACTCTTACAAATAATTATGACATATTTCAAGATAAAAAAACCTCTTCATCCTGCTCACCATGACAAGACACCCATTTTCACTGCACACAAGACGTGGGATCTAGACTCAATTGAAAATTTCCAACAACCCTCACCCTGGAGTGTCGTGGGGTTTCCAAGCTGTATGGCCGTGTTCCAGTAGCATTTTCTCCTGATGTTTCGCCTGCATGTCAGGAGAAAATGCTACTGGAACACGGCCACGCAGTCCGGAAACCCCCAAACACTCCAGTGATTCCGGCCATGAAAGCCTTTGACAACCCTCACCCTGCCTGCTGCAAACCACCCTCATGTCATTCCACAGAGTACTCTGTCCCCAAGAAGCAGCATGTTGGGGAGTTCAAAGGAAAGGGGGAGGCAGGAACATTCTACATCGCTACTGGAAAATTCTGTCTGGCTCCAACCCGAGGAAATTATTTAGGTATTTAAATCAGCGCTACTTACTGCCACAGCCTCTGTCTTCACGTCATCGTGACTATCTGGAGCAGTCAGCTCTACAAGAACTGGACACACTTTGGTCTCCACATCGTATCGTTCAATAAGTTCTTGCTCTAACAGAACAAGTAATGCTGCCTGGCTTGTTTTTCTCACCTGAGAAGAAAGGAAAATGGAATTAGTGTATACCAATATAAAAGACTTATCTTAGGAAATCTTGACTGTGTTTAATCTATAGCAATGGATAGGTTTTGTTGTTGGGTCATTTAAGTTGGTACGGGAAAATGTGAACAACCCAGGCCACTCTACTTACTTTTCAAAATTGTCCAGCATTTCTGATTATTTTGTGGAATTTCTATTTGTATTTTTCAATAATTGTAAGAGATTCTCACCTGGTTATTCTGATCTGCAAGATACCTCACCACAATAGGCAATAAATATTTTGAAAAAGCATATGGAATTGAAGGCCTATTTTCTTGACAAAACATAGCAATATGAGGCACCTGCTCCATCAGTTCAGCTCGCACTGTTGGTTCTATGAATTAGAATGTTAAAAAGCAGATATATCATTTGTATTCATCAAGATGTTTTGCAACATTCAAACTCCTACTCCATTGTGGCACTCATGAATCACTACTTGTGAAAAAGAAATCATTGCAACCAAAATTATCACTTTATTATTTTTTTCAAGCACAATGACTAGTAAGTCTTTTACCATTGAATTGAAGCAGATTAAACATTAAGGATTTGATAAATGGAGTTGTAATTTAACACAGGTTAAATTGCTGCACAATTACCAACTAAACTATTAAGAGAAGACATTGCAGCAAGTTTCCCTTTGTTCACTTGGCAGTCCTAAAATATGGGTTATAAGGAAAGGAAGGAGAAACAGCTAAAATTGTAGTATATTCTATATTGGCCCAGGAAACCTTACTTAACCATGGGGCTGATTTTTCATGAAATAATAGCAACAAAAAATTGAACGTGAAATGGTTTCACAACTTCAAAATCTAGCAGTCCTAATTCCACTACTGCCAATAGCATGTTCCAATAAGCATTTACAACATTAAGGCTAAAGATAAAGTGTCCATGAGACCCTTTACCATGAGACCAAACTGATACAGATTTTTTAAAAACCTCCCAGCTGGAGGTTGACAAATTTTGCCTTGGTCAGCCATTATTTGGAGTTAAAACCAACTCCTCCTATCCTGTGTGTTCTAGAATAGGGGTGTTGAACTCATTTGTTACAAGGGCTGGATAAATGTGACTTGGTCAGGGCGACGATGCCCCAGCTGGCCCCAGAATGGCACTTGGGGGAGTGCCTGGGCAGGCCAGCATGCAGCAGGGTGGGGAAGCTGCCTTGAGGGAGCTTATCAGGTCCATGAGCCAGCTGAGGTAACCTTCCCTCCCAGATCAGGAGCAAGGGGTGTTGCCTCAGCCGACTCACAGGCCTGATAAGTCCCCTCAATGGGCCAGATCAAGTCCCTGGGCTGTATGTTTAACATCTAGAGCAGGGGTCTTCAAACTATGCCCCTCAAGATGTTCATGAACTACAATTCCCATCAGCCCTGCCAGTTGGCCATGCTGGCAGGGGGTGATGGGAATTGTAGTCCATGAACATCTGGAGGGCCATAGTTTGAAGACCCCTGATCTAGAGGGTTGTGGGAGGGGATGGGCTAGCTTTGTAGAAAAGGGCGCACACATAAATCAACGGGAACACTTTTTGAAGAAGTACTTTTTGAAGAGACAGAAATACATGCCCAGAGAAGAACAGATGACACACATTTCTGTACGACAGACAATTTTCATTATTGTCTCTTCTATTATCCTACAAATGATCCTGACTTTCCTTTTAGTTCACAAAGACTTTTCATACTACATACCAGTATCATCTGCTAGTCTGCTGACTCTTTCCAATACAGCAATACAATCTCTCTCATCATCACTCACTTCTTTTAAAGTGTCCAACAAACTTCGAGCCACCATTTGCCTGGAGCATGAGGGAATAAAGCACATAGCAATATCGTGAAAGTAGTATTTATTTCTATACTGCAAGATATTCATTTGGGAGATACATGTCACAATTTTATCCTGATTCTCCTCCAGAAAATTCAAGTTGGACAACGTGAGGCCAGCCTATGTCATCTTCATAGTAATATTGTAAGAAATAGGCTACCCTGAGAGATCTGACTGAAATCAACTCCTGTTCATTACAACTCCTGTTCCATTTGTCCAAAAAGTAGCAAAAATTTGCCATGGATTTGCCATGTTCATTCTAATATCGAATGGCAGACTCATCTCTGAGAGTATGTTACAGACCTGCTTGAATTGAATCTCTGCCATGCTTGAATTGTGTGCGCCTAGAGCAAATGCTAAAGAAGTATTTAGGCGTTTAAAACAGGACCTGTTACTGCAAGCACAGAGAGCATCTATAATATATCTTTAAAATATGCAAAGTTGCCCTTAAAGGGAAGACATCTAAAATGGCAAAGAAATGGTATATATTTCATTCAGAAGTGTCCTTGGAAAAAGATCCAAGTTATGTTTTGCACACATGATTTAAACACATGTTAAAATAACACCTTATAAAATAGGACTAAACATACCTATCAAAAATGTTCTCACTTGCGGCGTACTTGTCCAATCTTCCTAAAGGCGTTAACGTTTCATCTTGTGAGACAAAGTCCAGGGCTGAAGGTATAATAATCACATCAGACTCTGAGCTGTAGTCATCCACACCAACTATTGGAGACATCAGAGATATTCCTTATAATCACAATTTTTTAAAAGAAAAGGATGTTTAATGCCCAGAAAGACTACCCTATGCAACTACTAAAACCTCATTTTCCTTTACAATTATTTCCTTTTTAAAGCAGCTCTGCATAGTTACTCTTGTAAGTTGCACTCACTTGTGTACAGTTCTCCAATTTTCTGTGTTCTAGTAATTATCAAAAACAGTTACATAACTAACTCTTGTGTAAACAGTAAGTGACTAGCAACTTTCTACTGATCCTTTAGTCAACTGATAGATACCTTCCAGGCTCAACAAAGGAACATACCAGTTTCATTCAAGCATTTTAAGGAGATTTCTGCAGAAATCCAATTTATTTCCCAGGATATACATTTATCCCCCTCCTTGCAGAGAATCTCAGTTAAAAACTGACTGCATAAAAATACATGAATGTCAGATAATCTTGAGCTAGTTCCCCCCACAAAAAAAATGGAATTGCCTTTACTCACTACGCCTATTAAAGCAAGTGACAATTTATCATGCTAATATTTTTCCAAAAAATTCAAACACAGAAAACTGTATCTTCTCAGAAAATATAAGAGAACCTTATAAAGAGTTCTAAAGCTAACCGTTTCCATTTTCCAGCAGCTGAATAAATAATAAATTACCTCATTCAACAGGACTAATATTTCATGGGTCATGAAAATACTTTGAATTCCTAAGTGTTAGCATCAAATTTTTAAGAGCCAAAACTGCGGTTACTGAAAAGGAAACATCAACAGAAGCATTTCTGATATTAAATCATACTGGTCACCACTCACTTCCAAAGCAAAGTATTTGGGGCTTTCAGCATAAAAAAGCCAAAGAACGCCACTTTACATCTATAAAGCGTCATGGACAAGTCACCCAGATGAACACTTGCCAGGAGATTAGAAGTGAGTCACCTGCTCCAGTATGAAGTTACAATTACATGAACTGCTGTGCCATATGACAACAAACCAAAAAGCTTCCTCATAGTTCTGTCTTTATAAAGAAAAGAAAACTTCTCTAAGTAGGTCGCAAACTCACTTTAAAAAGTGAGTTTGAATCAAGTTTCAATTTCACCTTAAAATAACTTATTTTTCAAGCAGAACATCTGATTTCTTACTTATTTACTCTGAGTAAACTACTTAGTAACGTTGAAACATAGTAAAATGACTGAGGCTGTGTTCAACTATTATGTGCGGAGGTTTGCTGTCATGCTTACACACTGCATTCCTCCTCATCTTGTGTGCAAAATTTAAGGGAAGACTACCAAAAACAGCAAGTCCTCAATCTAACTCCAATTTGTTCTGATTCTTTAATACAAGTCCCTGGACAAATTGGAGTTTGTTTTGCCCCCTCAAACCAGAATTCCCTAGTTTATCATTCTAGTTAGTGTAGAAGAAACAAACTACTATTCACCCAAGTGAAATCATGCATAATATTATAATTCAAGACTGCTGAAACCAGGAAGTTTTCAATCCTATTCTGTGCATGAAAAGAGGGGGCATATAAGCTTTGTGCCCATCATGCAACATCTGAATAGAGCTGTACAATACAAAAACAAATCTTGAAAGTTTTCAGTATTGGAGAAGCGGCACTATTCCAAGGCACATAACAGATTTTTCAGTGATCATTAAGACACAGAGAAGCCCTTGGCCATGGCAGTCTTCTTATTGATTTAAAATAATCCCTAATGTTAGTTGCACACCCTGTTATCTTCAAATGCTGTTGCATTTTTTGTAAGTAAACCAGATCAGAGTATCATGGTATGTAACAAACAGAAATCATAAGCTCAGCATCTGTTTCTCATTATAAGGCTATTTATGTCAAAAATGTTTGACCAAGTAATGCCTTATCAAGAAACAACGTACAAGAGTACTCCTCTAGTTTTTGATGCTACGCATTGAGCAAATGGTCCCAATTCTATGAATTATCTAACACCTATTTGACTTTTAACACCTATGAGGTTGATCATAAGAGCAAACAGAAAATTAAGGGACTGCTCCAGAGATATGGTACCCCCTTAGAAACTCACAGAAGCCCCAATATCCTCCTGAAGAAATTATCTGGTTTTACTAGTTATTAATTATCAGGATTGCATTGGTATTAATAGTTTTATCTGAAATGGTAATCTTGTTTGCAAGCGATGTGGTCCTTTCAACACTTTATGTATAGCGATCACAATCATGAAAATTTCACAGATCAAAAAACAAAGGAGCTCTCAATGCTTTCTGCAGTGATTTTCCTGGCAATGACTATCAGCCATCTTACTTGTACTCTAAAAAATGTCTTAGTTTTCTTCAATAAGCCAGCTGGGAGCTAATGCTAAAGAGAATTCTACAGAAAGCTTTGACTACATGGACAAATTACTTGTGCATGATCCCTCAGAACTGCAACCTATTAGTATAATCGAACACACAGTGCTGTTATCTAATGTTTGACTGCATCTCTGAGCTCACTTTGCTTGCTGGCTTTAAGTAGCTTCTAAGCTGCTCTGAGCCTTCAAGAATAGCATAAGCAAAAATAGAAATAACCAGACAACTATTTTATTATCTGATCTGCTGCATAATGACAATAGCAATTCTATTAAGCTTCATAGCCAGTAATACTGCATATGGTTTTAAACACTTTCAAAGTTCAGTCACAGAGAATTAAGATAGATTTGAAAGTACCCGCTGTCTCCAAAAACATAAATGATTCTCCTTCAATTAGACATCTGCCATCAATAAGATGCTCTTCTGCCATGGTAACAGAAGATGCAGTTCACCATTCTGCCTTCAGTGGACAACCCAGTCTTACAAAGACGAATGCATTCCTCTCACAACAGTATCTGTAGCGAGCGAGGAGAAGCACATTCTACCGCTTCCTTCTTTTTACATATACAGTAAGAGGAGCCAGCCATTCTCATATCTAACCTCTTCTCATAAAAGTTAACACTCGAGTGATCTCTACATGCTCTCTTATTTTACACTGTTGCTCTGCCATGCTGGCAATAATTGACTTGTACTGTACACATCACAATGGCTTTGCTGATGTAGGGTTGGGGCTTTCGGGCACTTCAAGATACAGGACAAGTTACAATGCTAAGCATTCACAAAAGCTCATCACAAAAAAGTAACAGGTAAAACTTGTTTTAAAAAACTAATTCCCCAATTAGTAAAGTAACACCAGTGGTAAGTGTCAAAAGAACTCTAATACCATCTGCAACATGATTCTACGGAAGCCGATTAACTAACTTAAAATGCTGCTAAAATAATTTTAAGTGCCCGTGTATGACGGAATGGGCCTATTGATCTCTGAGAAAGCTTTGTGCCTCTTGTGCCAAACTTTGAGAGGGGAACCTTCAATTTTGAACTTACTTCCCATCTATCAGTATATACACAACGGTTACTCACATCTTAATGTATCTACTTCATCTCCCACCTTCAAAGAACACAGCAAATAGTTGCTCTTATTATAATTTTGTGTTTCAGTTACACATATTACACTATTAGTCCTAAGCATCCTTGATTTGTGGTTTAACAATACTAAAAAGATCCAGAATCATTTTTCAGAATCCAGAATCAATATACACATACACACACACACACAAAATATACATACACACTCATATACAAAATAGAGGGAGGGAAAAGTACTTACAAAATGAGTCCAGATGGTCGTCTCAGATGCATGAAACAATCCTTCATTGTCAGGGTTCAATATATACATATATTCAATTCAATTCAATTAGCCTTTATTGGCATACAGAACATACAATATAAATACAATTAAAATTACTAGATAAAACTTCACACTGGATCATAAGTTCAGTTCGCAAACCTCAGCCAGAAACTTTGCCACTGCGAGACAACAGTCAAGGTCATTACAGTTTAAGAGCATATTTACTTTATCAAGCTCTGTAAGGGTTTTCATAGAGTCAATGATTTGTAATAAGCTGGATCTTGGATTCTGGTAAAGTGGGCAGTGGAGGAGAATGTGCGCAATGGAATCCAACTGCCCTGGACTGAAGGCAAAGCCTCTTATCGTTTGGTAGACCCTTGAGTCTTCCTCTATGGAGCAGGGATGGCATAATGTTAAATCTAGCCAGCATGTAGGCTCTCCTATATATAGGGTTGGTAAGCGCTGCAATATAGTAGGTTGGGTTTCCCTGCACAAATGGAATTGCCACGTTCATTGGTGAACAGGATTTGTTGGCCAAGCTCTGCAGTTGTTGATAATCCATTGCTAGTAGCCGCTCTTTGATGAGGGCAAATGTCTCAGTAAGGGTTAGCATGTTCAGAGAGTCACTATCATAGCCCAATTCCCCTTTATACATATATATACACATACATACACACACACACACACTCTATACATACACACTCATATACAAAATAGAGGGAGGGAAAAGTACTTACAAAATGAGTCCAGATGGTCATTTCTTTCTCGAAAGCCACCACAGCCTCCTGTTTCTTTATCTCCATCCCACCCACCTTACCCTTCTACCTTCAGGTTGCCCTCCTTCCCTCCCTGTAGCAGTCGGGGGGAAAGTATGACCCTCTTTCAAATTCACCTTAGGACATACTTCCTAACTACTATAGATGCTTCACTCTGTTCCCCATACCCATTGTGCATATTGCCTCCACAAACCTTAGCAGTAAGGAGCAGAAGCAGCAGTGGCATAGGAGGTTAAGAGCTCGTGTATCTAATCTGGAGGAACCGGGTTTGACTCCCAGCTCTGACGCCTGAGCTGTGGAAGCTTATCTGGGGAATTCAGATTAGCCTGTGCACTCCCACACATGCCAGCTGGGTGACCTTGGGCTAGTTACAGTTCTTCTGAGCTCTCTCAGCCCCACCTACCTCACAGGGTGTTTGTTGTGAGGGGGGAAGGGCAAGGAGATTGTAAGCCCCCTTGAGTCTCCTGCAGGAGAGAAAGGGGGATATAAATCCAAACTCTTCTTCTTCTTACTCATAAGACTGTTACTAGCAGTAAGCACAAACTATGCTAAGGGGGAGTCAGTAAATATACTGGCACCATGCTACTGTCCTATGACCCCAATACCATGCTGACCAAACCCTCTCTACTATAAATGGGAGACACAGGGAGCCCAATCACAGTCTATGGTGACTACTAGCCACTCCACTCCACCCTGCTACTACTAACAGGTTAGCAAGGAGCAGCAGTGGCATAGTGGTTAAGAGCAGGTGCATTCTAATCTGGAGGAACCGGGTTTGATTCCCAGCTCTGCCACTTGAGCTGTGGAGGCTTATCTGGGGAATTCAGATTAGCCTGTGCACTCCAACACACGCCGGCTGGGTGACCTTGGGCTAGTCACAGCTTTTCGGAGCTCTCTCAGACCCACCCACCTCACAGGGTGTTTGTTGTGAGGGGGGAAGGGAAAGGAAATTGTCAGCCCCTTTGAGTCTCCTACAGGAGTCTAGATCACCTTCAGTGTCTACTGATGACCCCTACTGCCAGGTCTGTTTGACTGGGGACTAATGGATTAGACTCAGGCCCCACTCTCCCTGCTTTCAGTTCTTTTTGACATGCATCTCACACATGTGTACACAGGCAGGCTCTTGCAACGGGAGAGGAAAGGGTCTTCAAGTTCCACATCCCCCCACATCTGATATCACTAGAAGCTGGGAGCATCAAAAAGTTCCCTAGTACTGTACAGAGGCAGTGGATGGGACTTAACAGCTAAAATGATAGGCAAGTTGGACAGCTGAGCAGCATGAACAGCCTCTTCCTTGATTCTGTTTGTCAAGGCAAAATCTCAGCTGCGCTTCATTTTCTATTACGCCTGTCTCAGAACTCCACTGACCTGAAATTTGAACCAAGGGTTCTGGGAACACTACACCCATGTCTTTTCACATCACCATGCATCTCTGCATTTTCCCCGTTCTACATGGCTGGTGTCAAAGACAAGACTCTTGCGAGATAACTAATACCCTATGCTGCACCTTGCTTCTGTACCAATTGGCGGTGTGGGAATGCCATTCAAGTGTGTATGGTGAGGCTCCTACCCCAGCCTCTCACAGCCATTTTGATGCTGCTGGCAAAAGGCAAACAATGCTTTCTAGCCAACACTTCCTTAGCTTGAATCAAGCCCAAGGCTCCTCTTTATTACATGAGACCTTTCTACAGTAAGCACCTGGAGGTGGGGGATGTGACAAGACTGCTTTTTGTGAATATGCAATTACATGCACCTCCATTGCTACCTCTAACCTCTGCATTTCTTGTGCCTCAAGTCCCACCCTTCCCCCCAAGTTGAGCTCTTGCTCAGAAATGTCTGGGGGCAGGAAGGTCATCCCCACTGCCAGAGCACTCTCAGACTTACCCAGGAGTCACAAACACTCACATGACGGCCAGCAACAGGGCAGCTCACTAGGACAGTAGGAAGACAAAGAAATGCTGCAGCAGCAGCAGCAGCAACACAGTATGGGCTCTTGAAAGCTCCAATTCAATAACAACCAACAGCTACCAACCCAACAGCAGTAACAAGGAGGAATAGTGCAACAACAGTAATGCCATATGGGCCTTTTAAGGCCCCACTTCAATCACTCCCAACAGCTGCCAGTAGTTTAGCCTATTCAGAGGAATGGGGGGGGGGGGAGGTTCTGACTAAGCACGTGCAGTCTCCTACACTAGCCTCATAAGGAGCTCAGAAGCAGACCAGGGAGGAGGTAGCTGGTATCTCTCTTCAGGTTGCATGGAAGAGACCCAGTGGTGAGGAGCAAAAACCGGTGCTACAAACCCCCTCTCCAGTTCCAAGGCTCTACAAGGCAAAACAAGACAGAAAACAGTGTGATGGAGCTGCTGAAGGCAGGGAATACCATGAACACCACAAAAAGAAACCCTATGTATTTTATCTGGGTTTTCTCTACTGTATTACTTACAAAGGCACATGAATGCTGTGGCTGAAGCAGTCACATTTCCTTCCCTGTGTATATATGTGCACCTTGCAAAACAGAACTTGGCTGTAAGGAGGGACTCAAACGCAAGTTCCTGGAATATGTTCACCCCAAGAACCCTACCAGTCACACCATGGAATTCCTATGATAGGAAGATAGTTCTTCCTACCCTTCCAACCCCTGGTATATTTCCCACGTATGGGCAGTAGCACTCTAAAAGAGATGGGTGCATCAGTTTGAGGTGATTGTCATAGGGATGTCAATAGAACACCCTTCCATGACTGGTAGATTTCACCAGAGGTGCTATGAACTCTGGTGCAATCACTTTTACAGCTTGCTGAGGGGGATTTGTACAATTTTCTTTTTGAGGAGCAGTACCAGGGATACAAAGAAAATTATTGTTCGTTCTGGAAAAGGGAGACCATCATTTTAATTTCACAAAAGTTTCTCCTATATGCAAGAGATACTTTAACAGATGCTAGATTCAAATTTCCTTCAGTGTTACTTCAACCTAAAAGACTATTTCAGCCGACTCAAAAGGGAATTATGTCTCTCTTCTGTTCCTTACTTTCTTAGCCCATACATTTGTTTAGTCAGTTGCTTTTCTGCACTGTTTCTGTCTATTTTCCTGGGCTATTTAAAAAAAAACTCTTCAAAGTGGGCACATACATCAAGTAAGGTATGCATGAAGCACAACTGTTATGCATACAAACACAAAACCTTACCAGAATATGGTTCTAAATCCTCATAAGGTGAACTATTTAAGCAACAGAAGCGTCAAATTTAAACTCTTCCTTGCCCCATTTATTATTGTAAGGTAAAAATACTCCTCTTCTGCTCACAAACTCAATAACTACTGAGTAACGCTTATATTTAAAACTTGTATTTAAGATGTTTACCTAGGTAGAATTACATAATTCGGTCATTTTATCCTAGAAGCAATAGAAAAAAATTTTAGCTGCTTACAAGACTTACAGGCAATTATCAGTGGAGTTCTGAATAGAAAACAAGAACAGAATGCTGGAGTTTATCAGAAACATGATTGTCTTTACATAGGAAAGTTACATATACTTGCAGTTTTTCAGCAGAATAGATCAAAAATAAATGTGACATCACAGGTATATTAATTTGTCAGATAAAGACTATGTAGTAACAAGCAACACAAGCGGTCACCTGCTTCTCCCTCCACTGCTACCAAGATTACCTGTGTTGCTTACGTAAGAACTTGAAGCCTATGCTTTCAGTCAAGGATTTATGACGTTATCATAAACTGGATTACCATAATTTACTGTAGTTTAAGTTTCTCATTGAAACTACTGAGACAGCACCTACAGTAAAATAGATTTAGACATCAGCTTCATATAAGGAATTCCATTTGCTGAACTGTCAAAATGTCTTTTACAGCCAGCTTAAGGCACCGTTTCAGTTCTCAAAGCCACTGATGAAAATCAGTTCTTCTGATAACTCACTTCATTCTACCAAGGGACGAGACAATTGCACTACTCCAGTAACACACAGGGTACAAAGTTCAGAATAAAACATGTGAGAACAAGAAATTAAGTGTTCTCCGATGCAGAACTTTAGTACAAAAAGGACTTCCACAGGAAATGAAGCTAATATAGAATCTAAACACTCTTATTGCTCATTGAAAGGTGCTCCTTTCTCACAAAACTTTGCCACTATAGCCTTAATAATTAAAAAATTAGGCATGAGAACTCATATTATAAGAGGTTCTTGTGGAGAGTAAAAGAGAAGACAACAGCCTACAGTGGAACCTCGGTTCTCGTTGTAAATTCGTCCGGGGAACCTCGGCAAAAACCGAGGCTCCCATTGACAAGCAATGGAGCAGCAGGGGATCACCGGTTTTCAACGCAATTTTAGCACATACGTGCCAGCGAAAATCGATTTAAAAATGAAGGAGACAACGAAAACCAAGGTAAAATTTTCGCCAAAAGAATCATCAAAAACCAAATCCAATGAAATCAGAAGGCGACGAAAATCGAAGTTCCACTGTACTGAATATTAATTTGTACACAGTTAAATAGCAATGAATGCTACAGCATAGCTACATGAAATTTGCTTTCATACCGTATCACCCTCACTGATTAGAAGAAATGATTTAAAACTCACAAGAGATATCCTGTCTGATAAAGTGGTTCAATCCATGAGACATCAGCTAAGCATACGATGAAGACTCTGTGCTTAAGGAACAAGTAGTAGGATGTAGGAACCAATGTGAGCCAATATTATAAGCGGGTTTTTTTACCATCAAGTCACAGCTGACTTATGGCAACGCTGCAGCGTTTTCAAGGCAAGGGATCTTGGGAGGTGTGACCTAACTACTACACCATATTGGCTGTCTTATTATAAGAGACAGCTTTTATGTTATTCAGGTACCTTATTTGTATTTCCCAGAGCACCTTTTATATCGCAGAACTGAAAGACTATGTTACACAAACACAGATGCCTGCATAGACTACCTATCACAGCAGTTATTTTTTTAAATGAAAACCTATATCATACATACATTAGGAATCAGTACAATACACTGAATTACATAGGTGAATTTCACATATACGTTCGAAATGGACATACATATTTTATTTAAGCAAATGCTGCACAATTTATTCAGCCTGATGTTATCCATTTTAACAGGAATGCTCCAAAGTCTCAGACAGAACTCCTGGGCCAGCCTTGGGCGACTTAACCTGAATGCTGCAGGAAAGCAGGTTTTTCTCTGCATCCCCACAGCACTGAAATGGTTCTATATAGGTCCCATATTCTGCACAACTTTTTATGATCTCTCCCAAGCGCACTTTTCTGCGAGTTTGCAACAAACAGTAGCACCCACATCAAGAAAACTGTCCATATCTTCCTGATCCTGCCTGTTACCAGCGCCATTTTCCTTGGCCATGTCTCCCACAGCAGCTATTTACCCACTACTACTAGAGCGGTTTGTTTTAAATTAACAACAAAAGGGACTAAAGTGAAACCCAGGAATTCAAAGAACCTGCTCAACAGATTGTTATAACAGCTTGTGAACAACCTATTTTTTAGAAAACCTTGAAAAAGCAAACTGGCAGAACAGCCGCCACAGAGGACTGGAGAGGGGGAAATGTGGGGTAATCTGCCATGTAGAAGTATCATTCCTACTGCACTGTATCAGTAGCTGGAAAAACCACACAACCCTGTCACTAGCTAGGAGGAGAACACTTTAGTTTCAAATCCTCCCATCCCATTTATTCAAAAGAAAATCAATAGCACTACTGTCATATTAGTCATTACCACTCTTATTACTTGTTCACCCAAATACATTTATCATTTCAGCAGCCTGTCCAAAAGTTAACAAAAATTGGGAAAAGGCTCACTTCTTTCCCGACTCACGTAGCACATTAGGTGCAAACATCTATAAGATAAACAGAATACTGCTATTTACTTCCTCAGCTATTGTTAAACTTAAAAAGTGAAACATGACTAAAATCTCATTCATCATCATAGCAACAGCACAACTTATGGCTTTCCCCATTTTTCACTTCCTGCAACAGAAAAGGGGGGGGAAAGGACCAAAAAAAACTTAAAAACAACAACAATAACAAAACCTTTGCAAGCTATACACATAAATACTCGTACGTAGAGAAACGAGCAAGGGCAGCTGAGCATGGCTGCTTCCTCCCACAATGCAACTTGGGCCTCCATGCTCCGACCTAAACCATTTATTCATTGAAGCAAAAGCAAACGTGAACTAGATCGATACAGGCGCGCGGGCTCAATCCGTATCTCTCCACACTCAGTTGTACTTTATAAAAGCCACATGCACGGGTACCCCACACCGTAAAAGGACGGGTAACATTTCCACGTTTCATTCCATACCCGGGATACCCCGAGTTTCCGGGTGGGAGAGAAACGGGACCGCCCCTGCCCAGCCCAGCCGCCAACTCAAACCCTCCTTGGAGACGGAGGAAAGGGGAGGAAAAGGAAAACTGCTGGCACTACTTACATCCGTCGATCTCCTCCTGCGGGTCTTCCTGGAGCAGCGACAGATCTACGTGCAGAGGGGAAAAAAAAAAAGGGGGGGGGGGAAGCACCACACTATGAATTGGAGCAGCAAGGTCCCTAAAGCAAAGCCCCGTGTCGGGCTGTCCCTGCTGCCCCCATCCTCAAACCCTCGACTTCTCTTCTTTGCAAAAAGCAAGAGCGCCTCACGCTCCTGCACCCTCCTCCTGCAGCGCGTAAACACACATGCACCAGCAGCATCCCACAGCCCCCTCCTCACATTGATGCTGGGGTGGGGGGAGAGAAAGGGGACGCCCACCACACACGGAAAGCAAGCGCCCCGTCCTGGTCACAACACAATCCCATCGCGCCAGACTTCTTTGCCAGAGTTTCCCGTCACACTCGCGCGTGCACACACCAGAGGCCAAAGTGTTGATTTTGCAAAGCGGGGTGGGGGTGGGGGTGGGGGTGGGGTGGGGGGTCGGTTCTGAGAGGGGCTGCCCGGCGCTGGATCGGGACGGGGTAGGGGGCGGAAGGGTGGCGCTACCTACCCGCCATGTTTCTGTAAAACTCCCTGCCCGATCGCAGGGGCTACATTGAACCCGTCCGTGGAAGTGGGAAGAGGAGGGTTGAGGGGAAAGGGGGTCGGTCGGTGATGGCGGCGGCGGCAGGTCGAGGCCTTTGGGCCCAGGCGGCGCTTCCGGGCGTCCCCGGGAGAGCCTCGCAGGAGCGCGAGCGAGCCGGAGAAGGAGGGGTCTGAACTGGACACACACCCGAAGGCTGCCCCCGCCTCCGACAGGGTGGGAAAGCCTGACACGCAGGAGCCTGCTCTGCTTTGCCCTCTCTGCCTCCTTCTGACTCACGAGCCGCCTCGGAGGAACCGCCCGGCCCGGCTGGTGTGGCTCAGCCAGAGCCAGCGAGAGAGGAAAGAGAACAACTTGGGCTGCTGTAAACCCCCGGCGCCGCTGCTATGGTTCTCTTCCCAACTTTTTGCTGGGTTTCGCTCGATCCTGACCCTCCTGGGCCGGCGACGGCCCCGCCACCCTTTCTAAACTTGACTGGGGCACTACAGTGTCTTCCCCTTTTCCGCACCGTACCATGGCCGCCTCTGGTACAGTTTCAGGGCTTACTCAGCTGCTTTCGGGTTCACGCATGTTGCAATGGCAGTTTATTAGATCCGATTTTCTGCTAGTGGTTTCCTTCTTTCTTTGCTTTTAATGTTTTTCCCCCTCCCTTCGCTCAGTCAGTACCGCCTTCTCTCTCCTCGCTACCTCTTTCCCCATTCACGGCCACCCTATCTGATTTCATATTTCATTCACTCTCAGGATTACAGCAGCTGCTGTTCATCACATTCTACTGTCCTTTATACATGATAAAAATCATAACAGTTGAGGAGCCTGCAAAACCGAACTCACTATTTGAATTGTAGCTGAATTATTTGTTTGGGATGCCAACTGATGCCTTGAAGTCTGACAGACAGTAGAGAATGGATCATTGTGATGTCATTCTATAAAGACTTCCTGGAGAGATAATTCTAGAGTCAGTGTCATATTTAAACAAAGGTGGTATTTGTTGCCATGCATGCATCATTTTGTGACACTTTATGAACATGTGTTCATGGTGTGAAACTTTTTTTGTTGAGAAATATTTAAGTCAGCATTTTAAAATTGGGCTTTTGGAACACAAGCTGCAAAGTAAGTACTCTGTGTCGAAGCCATGAGATTAGGTTTGATTTCATAATTTGATTTAGTGCACATTAGCAATATATCAGCACTATTCAGTTAGGGTTCTTTTTTCTGATGTGGTGGGATTTGAGGTGAATCTAATGTTCTGACGTAAAAGTTGCTAAGAGTTTGAGTGGTAAATCCCAAGCAAACTTCATGTTCTCCATCAGTTCAACTAGTTCAGCCATTCCACTGTAGTCCCCCTGCTGCCTAAATAAATAATTGATAGTACAGGCCTTCCTCACAGGACTGTACTGTCAGAGATACTGAGATAATGAATATCAGCTTCAAACGTGCTGTATAACTCCAGGAGTTCTCAAGTGATATGAGGAAAATAATGGAACAAAAAAGTAAATTTCCACAATCAATGTTATATTTTGTTATGTAGAAAAGCAAAGAGATTAATAATTTGTACAGAAATCAATTATTTGTATAATATTCTCAGCATAGCCTTGAACTAATGAATGTGCTCCTCTTATCCTAACATTTGCCAGTGAGATACAAAAGTTAGATAATATTAACCATTGAAACATCAAGGGATCAAATATGCTGAACCCTTTGCCTCTCCTGCTACTTTTTGTGCCACCGTCAAAAAAAGGGGCTCATCTTGCTTCCTACTGCTAGTGGTGCAGGAGGAGGACATGATGTGACCTACACCTCTTGCTGCCACCATCCAAGTCCAAGGCAAGAGTCAGAGATGCTGGCAGCGCCTCTGGGGCTCAATTTGCATCTGGCCGCTAGCAACATAGGAGGAGGGAATGAGCACACCTTGCATCCACTGTCTCTTCCCAAGCCTGTGCCACTGCTCTATAGGTCTGAGCCAGGCCTCTGCAGTGCAGGAAGCATCCCTGTACCTCAGTTTGCTCTCATAACGAGCTACATTAACTGTGTGGGATGGTAAATTACCTAGTGGGAGCCCTCAATATCTAAGGTGTACAAAGGAGTTTGTCTCTCCCTCAGGCTTAAGAAACAGAAACCTGCAGATCATTTGCCTGATTTTTTATATCTAGATGTCTCTTCAAAAGTGGTTTATCCAGCTAAAGTCTGTTCTTGGTGCTAGGCTTCCTATATTACATATTATTCCTATATTATCATAGAGAATTGATCTCGGTAGCAGCTCATCTAACTCATCTCTACTTTAAAAAGCCCCTAGAAATTACAGTTATGAGAAGTTGTGATTGTTGTTGTTGTTTTCCAAACAACACCATTTTGATGTGGAGCCATGAAACCATTACAAAAACCACATGGCTACCTGATATGAAAGTAAAGGAGAATGGGCCAGTACAGAGAACCGCAAAAGTCATACCTTTCATTTTCTCCTTTGAGCCCCTAAACAAGACAGTACTGGTAAGAACTGTAAGTTACTTTCATCCCTGATAGCAACAGAAATCCCTTGAGAACCTTTATCATGACTAGTATTTACTGCACAACTTGGTCTATCCTTCTGAAGCATTCTATCTTAGGCCATGTTTTTTTAACACAAATATGATCATCCTCCAGGAAACAGAGGGTTTTTTTCATGTTTCAAAGACCAAATTTGCAAATAGATTTTAAGATACAGGAAAATTGAAATGTGATTAATATAGACATCTTGATCTAAATTTGATTCAGAAATGTGATACAAGGAAGTCAAAAGTGCCTTTCTATTTTTTCCCAGATCATGAGAATTGAGGGGCAGAAAAGCAATTGATAGGTTACTTGTTTTTGTGCCGTTGGTGAATTATATGTGTAGACCACTTTGTTAATTTGAACAAATGTTCATTTTTTAATTTTAAAAAGTTTTTAAGGTTGAGTGATGCAAGTAATAAGCAAAGAAAACTGCTAACAATACAAAAATGAAAATAACATTAACAAACTAAGGAATTCTATTTTTGGTACAGGATTGCCTAGGCCCGTGGTGGCGAACCTTTGGCACTCCAGATGTTATCGACTACAATTCCCATCAGCCCCTGCCAATTGGCCATGCTGGCAGGGGCTGATAAGAATTGTAGTCCATAACATCTGGAGTGCCAAAGGTTCGCCACCACTGGCCTAGGCAAACAGCATTTACTTATAATTAGAAACAGTTATACATGACATTGAGATGTAAAGGTAGAACTGTTCTCACAAAAAACATCAGCCTTTGTGCTGTAATGTCTTCCAAACACTTGGTCTGGCCTAGATGGAATATCAAGAATAGGAAGCTGGTTCCACAGATGAATACATATGCAAAACCAGCGCTTTTCCTCTATATTGTGTAGTAGTTAATGAATTGTATTTATATTCAGTAGTTTAAAAGAATGTTGGACAGAAAAGACCATTTTCTGCTGATGTAGTGGCCACTAATGATTTTGTAAGATTTCATGTGTCTGGTTATATGTGAAGCAAATGTGAGAAAGTTAATCCATGAAGAAAAAAGATGGACAGCCCATTCCTGAAGGGGGCATGGCAGCCAAGCACAGCACAGCCCCCACCCCCACAAAAGTTTGTGGAGCTGTGGCAAACAAGAAAAGAGAAACTCACCAACTGCATTGGGCTGCACCAACCTCTTTGCTGATGTAAAATCACATCAGCAAAAGAGAGCCTGGAAGGCCTCAGGAAGCTCCGCCCCCAGGAACTTCCCCATTAGTGCTGGCTTAGGCTCCTGCTCCAGATGAGCACAGGTACCACTTTAACATTGGCACGTGGGCATGGCACAGCAATCTGGCTCCCCAGCACTGATGTAAATGCTCTTGCAACAGCATGGGTGCCACTTATGCCACATTGAGTGGCATCTATGCTGGCACAAGGGTCATGCCTATTCCAGAACCTTTTCACCCCACCACTCAGGATTGCACTATTAGTCCTTTCATTCATTTTGAAATGTGTTAGGGAAATACTCAATAGAGTAAATCCTTTAATTTATTTTAAAAAGTGATTAAACTTGAAATTTTCTTTCAAATTTTATTATCAGTTGTCTTCTAACAATGTTGTGGAAATGAAATTAATCCTCTCACCTGCAGAGGTGCCATTTCAGAAGGGCACTGTTAGCTGTAGTCCCACCCCAATTAAGGTCACTACATGCCTACCTCTGTAGTCTAAATATTTGATATTTAGTTGCTGAATGTTGCCCCCATCACAGACATCTTAAATGATGCCTCTGTTAATCTGACTTCATGGGGTTTGTTGGCCCATTAATGGAAGATATTGAAAATTGATTCAGGACAAGTTCAAATGTTACTGGAGTGGTATGACTGTCTTCTTATCCCACAGTTTCATTTCGTGCTGTTTTAGTAACATTCAAATGAAGGGGATGAAGAAACTGGAGTTGCAAACCTCTGTGTGGGACCTAGAATTTTCCCAAAATTATACCGATCTGCAGGCTACAAAGTTCAGTTCCTGTGACAGCTCTGGAGAATAATTTTGGAAATGTATCACACATTCATTTTGTTTATTTTAGTTGTCAGCCTAACCTTTCCCCAAAGAGCCTGGTACAGTATGTGTTTTTCCCCTCATCTATTTTATCTTCACAGTAATCCTATGAGTTAAGTTAGGTTGATGGGGTGGTTGGCCCAGAACACCCAGTGAGCTTCCCAGCAAAGTGAAGATTTGAACCTGGCTCTCTCAGATTGGTATCTGACATTTTAATCATTACACAACACAATAGATCCAGCTATAAATAGATAAGCATTTATACGTGCTTAAGCTCAATGAAATCAATAGGCTTACCCAAGCTTAACTCTGGTTTGGACTGTTGCCATTATGTTTGGAAGTATAACCATTATCAGAAGACAGATGAAATTCCTGTTCTTTAAAATGCTTACTTCAAGCAAATTAAGGCATGTGAACCAAGTAATGAGCGGCACTTGAAGCACAGATAATAAGAAAATATGTCTGGATGCAAGAAAAAACAGGAACTATATTTTAAAGTCATCATAATTAGTATGTCACATGTCAAAGTTACCTCTCATAGTTCTGTTCCTTGAGGGTTAAAGCAAGTGGCAGAAGTAGAGCAGGTCAAAAGGAAATGATTGGCTGCTACTTATCTCTTGTAAGTTGCTGTGCAACATGTCACGATCATGCCATTTCAGTCAGCTGTTGGGTTTCAAAAGAAAGCTAGAAGAAGCCACTAGCAAAAAACTAATTGTTGTTGCTAAAATTTCTTTAAAAGTCCATGTATTTGCAGATTAGACTATGTATCATACATACGGTACTATCTGTTGATGAGCTAGATTTGAGTCCAGTAGCATTTTAGAGACCAACAAGGTTTTCAGGGTATAAGCTTTCAAGAGTCAAAGTGCCCTCATTAGATCTGGTACAGCTGAGGGGCTACTGGACATGAATCTAGCTTTTCTATGACAGAACAACATGACTTTGGCTCTGAAACTATCTGCTGCTGTATGTGTTATCTTATAATGTAATCGCTGCACTGTATTAACAGTCATGCTTTGTTTCCTCTCTTTCAGATTTCAGTCCAAATCCTATTGCATTGTTTATTGGATATCCCTTTCTTGTTGACTGTATTGACTTGAGCTGTACTGACTTACAATTTGTTGACTGTATTGACTTACAGTACACTGTACTGACTTACACTGTGAGTCTGTAAGAAAGGGGACTATAAATAAATAAATATTAACTTTCCCACAAAGAACCCAAGATTTCTTGGGGATATCCTCTTCGCTCTATTTACTCATACTCTCCTGTTCTCTGGGAGACACTCACATTTACTATATTAAGAGCACCTATTCATTAAGAGAAATCCTTTTTCTGGGTTCTTCTGTCAGTAAAGAAGAGGGTGGGAACTAGGAACAGGACTTTGGCAGTTGTGTCACCACCCCACTTCTGTCTTCTCTGGAAGGTTTGCCTGGTGCTTTAATTACTGGTATTTAGGAATTAGGAAAAGACTTTTTTGTTTAATTATATATCCTGTATAATATTTAATTTGCCACAGGGTATACACTCTACAACTAATTAGTGCTCCCTTCTTCATGTACTTGTATAAGGCATGTGGATGCAGACACATGCTTGTTGCATTTATGTTTTTAGATGTGTTCTTAATATGTTGACTGTAATATGTACAGGCACAGGCTTCAATGAGATCTTCACATACCAGTTCCTTAGTCTAGACCAGCTATTGCTTAGTGGAATTTCTATGTTGAATTTTATACTCCCTTAGAATTGCCTATTAATTGATTGCTATTCTAAGTTCAGAAGGACTATTTCTGCTCACCTGTATCCAGTCTCCTTGTTCATTATACAGTGTGAGTATGTGTGTGTCTGTCTTTCCCTCCCTCCCTTAATATAGAACTATATCCTCATTACAGTTCCACAGTACTCCAGCCACTTAAGTTGGGACTGATCTGATTTTTCCTAGCCCCCAACAGCAATACAATTTATCCTTTAATTATTTCCTGATTTCTTGTTTACTTTCCTACTGCTATGTTCCGAGAGAGATGTACATACTGTCATATCCTGCCAATGCCTCCCTTTCTGTAGCTGGTGCACTGATGGGAATGACATACATTCACACATACTTTCATAGAATCATACAGTTGGAAGAGATTTCAAGGGTCATCCAGTCCAACCCTGCCATGTAGGAACACACAATCAAACCATTAATTATGTTCATTTTCCACTATCATTTTCTTTTCCATCCAGTTATTTTTTGCTGACCCCGCCGTTTACTTATGACCTGCTGACTTAAAATGAAATTTTATTAGCTGTTTTGGAGATGAAGCCAACTAGAGCCAATAGCAATAGTCTTTCAGCTCCCTTCTATGCATTGTTGAGTGCCTCTGCCAATAGCTTCCAGTGTAGTCCATGAACCCTGTTCTGCTCTTGTGGTTTTCCTTTTGCTATTGTACAGTTTGCTCTTTAAAGACCAATTGTGACCAGTTGATGCCATTTTTTCACTTTAGCAAATCTGCAAAATAAATTTGAAAATTATACGTTATACTGCCTTCTTCCATGTCCCAACTGTAATTGAACTGATAGTTTAACAGTTCTGGAAGAGTCCATTTTGCAGGACAGTTTAAGATGACAGTAACACAAAGAAATAGCAAGACATGACTAACATCATCACCATAACCTGTGCCATATGCATCAATAATATTTTGTCATTCCACTCTGGAAAGGCTAGTGCTGCATTTCTAGTCAAAGTTTATAAAACCATCAGAGGCATAGTAAGGGAGAAAAGCGCCCAGTGTACCACTGCGTCCTCCACCCCTGTCCTACCCGGGAACACCCCTGGCCCGCCATGCCCACGTGGATGGAAATATTGGAAACTTTGAGAGGCCTGCACTAACTAAAGACCAGGATATTGTGTTATTGTTACTGTGCTACAAAAGTTTTGATGTGGGACACAGGCTTAGGAGTGTACTGTGCAACTTATTTGCCAAGTAATCTTGACTTGATTAACATAGAGGCTTAATTTTTTGCTAAGTCCATTTCAGACACAATTGGAGGATTACTTTTAGAGCGTAGTTATGGAAATGTTTATAATTCATTTGCTTCTGCAGAATCCACGTATGACAACACTTCTAAACTAATTTAGAGCTGAAGTCCTTGCTAGCTGACAATACTCATGGTGTTTTTGTTTTTAAAAACTCTTCGGCGATGCACGAATTGGCTGCCTGTATAAGAAATCTGTTATCTCTCTTTGGCAATATGCACATTACAAGCCTGTTTACATTATGGAAGGCCTTTGGAGTTAATGTAATGCCATTTTCATACTTTTTACAGTGTTCTGCTTAATTGAAAGGAAATTTTGTGGCTGATTTCTATTCAGTTGTTGCAGGAACCAAAATAAAGCTCAGCTCTACATGCCCAGTTAGGGGGAAAGTTGCCGACATATTAATATAATCTATGTCATCTGCTTTTACGAGGCATATCTAGCCTTGGTACCTGAGATTCTTCTAAAGTGGATTAAAGCTGGGAATTTTGGTATGCATAGTATGCATACTATCATTATTATTATTTTATTAGGATTTCAATATTTTATAGTTTTTAATTTTAAAAAATTGAATGCTTTAAAGAGAGAGAGAGGCATTATTGGGCAAGTCTCTACAAACAAAAAAGGGGAAGGGGAAGGCAATAAGAGTACACTTTGTTTTTCTTCAGTTTTCACCAGACATCTAAACAGATTGAAAAATGACAAATTCCTCAAAAATGTTTTCAAGACCACAGCTTTTTGACTGCAGACAAACAGAGGTTATGCTGGTTCCTGGAACAGAGATTGTAGCTCTCAACCATGTCTGTATTTTTTTTGTCTTAGTGTGTATGTGTTTTATGTGTACAAAACAGATTGACCTTATGATTGTCCCTTATCTTGTTTCATCCAGATTGTGATGGTAATTATGGAACAGATGTCATTCTTGATTTTTTTGATTGCTCAATATAATATTTCTTGTACATTCTCCTAACTCTTTGGTTTCCAGAAGAATTAACTCTGTAACTTTGTATTTGTGGAAATAACACTGCAGTTCACAAGACAATGACGACGGTAAATCACAGCTGACTAATGGCGATCCCACAGGGTTTTCAATGCAAGAGATGTTGGAAGGTGGTTTGCCATTCCCTGCCTCCATGTCATGACCTGAGTATTCCATTTAGTACTTGCCAGCATCAGGGCTGAGAGTGTCTGACTGGCCCAAAGTCACCTAGCCAGCTTCCATGGAGCGAGTGGGGATTTGAACGTATGTTTCTCAGGTCCTTGTCCAACATCTTAACCATTATACTACGCTGGCTGTCAAACCTATTACTGCAAGATAATAATTATAACGGGACATTTATAGAACTGCTCAAGAGCAAACTGTAAATTGTATTCTCTGCTACGTTAACTATAGCTCTGCTTATGAGGCTTTCGTGCCTTGGTTTTGAGATTTTTACTCCCATTTTGGATGTAGGTATGCGAACATACCCCTTCCTTTGTGTAGTATGTGCTGGTCTACTCTAACCCAGTGACGTAGCACTCATGGGGTGGGGATGGGGCACAATGCCCCGGGCGGAGCAATGGCGGAGGCCATGGCAGGGGTGTTCTAGGGTGTGGTGGGGGCGGGTGGTGCTGTGGCAGGGGTGCAGGGCATGCACGCACCCCGGGCACAGTTTCCCCTCACTCCGCCTCTGCTCTGACCTTTTGAGTGTATGCTAAGTACAGTATTTAAAGAGCTTTGACTTGGATCACATATGACTTGTAGGGATCAGTTGTGATGAAATAGAACACTGAACTCCCAAAAATCTCCAGGGTGAATGTGCTCAAAGTGAAAGGCCCAGTACTTGGATTACGTTTTGTAGGGGGTATGATCAATACGGATGAGTCATGCCTGTTGGCTGCATGGTGCTGCCCATTTTGAGGTCTGTCATGCATTTGGAGTTTAAACAATAACTGGTTTTTATTTTCTTGTTCTTCCTGTAAGGGTGAGTAGTACATGTTATTAAACACTACATTCTTCCCATTCTTGCTTTTCAGGCATTGCCGGGTTACCTTTTTGACAGGACAAGGGAACTCCCATTTTAGATGAAATGTGTGCAGCCAATTAATTTTATCTTCTGTGCAAAGCCAAGAAAGTCTTCAAAGAGCCACCCAATCAGACAGTGAGTTTTTTGACAGTCTTTCACCATATGTTATGCAAAGAGACTGCAGCTGAAATGATCACATCTTTATGGTGCAATTAACAAATGTAACTCCTGCACCTATGTTAGTGAAGTCAACCTTGTAATCCATGCTATAAGCATGTAATCCTAAACTAATTTGCACAACTGGATCTTAATTATTTTAGTAGATATCCATGGGTCAAGCATAGCAAGGATAGGCTCACTTTGTTAGGATGGGGACAGAAAGACTGGTGGGGGGTGGGGACTAGCCTGCAAATCTTCAATTAAAGGTAAATATAGTCTCCTGAGCAAACACTGGGTCATTACAGAAGGGTGATCATTACTGACCCATGGGGTAACATCACATCATGATGTTTACTAGGCAGACTATTTTACTGGGTACTTTTATAGGTTCATGGGCATGATATCTAGGTTTCACCAGCACTTTATTATGAACTATTACAGAAAGCTGTTCCTTTTTTTCACTGTGCTGTCCTGGTGTAGGCCTCCCAACAGTTTGCAGTTCATCCAGTACTGAAATGTGCATAGTCAGGAGATGTATCTAGAAACTAGCAGATGTCATTTGGTCTGGTGCTCCCATGGAGAACTGTTGCTACTTTCCCCCTCCAAGCCCCTTCTGCACATGCAGAATAATACACTTTCAATCTACTTTCACAATTGTTTGCAAGTGGATTTTGCAGTTCCACACTGTAAAATCCAGCTGCAAAGTGCATTGAAAGTGGATTGAAAGTGCATTATTCTGCATGTGTGGAAGGAGCCTAAGACTACTTGCAAATTGCTTGCAGGTGGGCATTTTCTAACTGCTCAGCCCCTGACATTGGCAAGTAGTTCCAATAAGCCTTCTAATGTCTTGAAAGAGTCACTAGAATTAACAGCATAAAGGAAACACTTATAGTCCATTGGTTTGTCTAAAATGGCATCTTCTTTAATGAGCAGATGAAACTCCCCTATTAATCAATTTAAAAACTGGCTTTTCACACAAAATTCCTTCATGGCCTACCAATGGATAGAAGTTCCTCTCTGCATTTGATTGGGTGGGATCAGCTTTATTTAAATTATCACTTGGACTGGGAGGAACAGGAAAGGTCTATCCAATAACCTTCTTAGAGCATATAAGAAACTATGCAGAAGTTCCTTCCTCTTTGCTTGCCCTTTCTGTATTTCAGGAGGTCAAGGCCATACCTTCAAGTGTCTGGAGCTGCTTGAACCAACCACTTTTTGCACAGGGAAGTTACAGATAAATTGTTCCTCTAAAACACTGTCAGGTACTTTGCTGCCTTCTGATCAATGCACAGGGATTCTGATCATTCACAGGGATTCCCTACCTCCAGATTCCATTGGCCTCCACAACCCTCCAGCTAGTTGCCATACATTACTTAGCACTTGTTTTTGTTAAGGAACAAACTTTAACAAAAGGTTTCCAAGTGGTCTCCAGCAGAGAGATCTTAAAAACAGTTACTCCAATTGGGTAGCCAACTTCCACAGAATAGGAACTAGAACCAATATAATCAACCCAAGCATTCAGATGTTCATCAGCACCACCCACTGGTAGGAATGTTTACATAAACATTAGAGTTTTTCAGAATTACCGCATATCTCCAGACCACAGAGATGGATTTTCCCTGGGGAAAAATTGGATCTTTGGAGAGTAGACTTTTTGTTTCCTCCCCACTCCCACCCCCCATTCTTCAAGAATTTCACAGCCTGGAGTTGGTAACCTTACTCCAGGCTCTGCCCTCTATTCTCTAGAAATTTCACAATCCTAAACTGGTAATTTCTGGTTAAGAAAAGGGATGGGACTTTGTTTACCTCCTCTGTTGTGCAATGACCCTGATTCAAACCAGGACTCACATGTCAGCATTTCAGAGAAATAAAAAGCACTGGGGGTTGTGTTCGTGGAAATAAAAAGAACTGGGAATTGTGTTTGTGAAAAATCTCTCTCCCTAATCCAGTGATGGCAAACCTTTTAGAGACCGCGTGCCAGGGGCGGAGCGAGAGGAAACTGCACCAGGGCACACGTGCACCCTGCACCCCTACCACGCCCCTGTCCACCACCGCCCTGCCCTGGAATGCCCCTGGAATGCCCCAAAACACCTCTATCACGCTCCCAGAATGCCCTCACCATACCCCCACAGTGGTGCGTGCCCAGTGCATTGCACACCTCTCTCCCCCTTGATGCTGTGCCACTGCCAAGTGCCCAAACTGGGGCGGCAGCACGCATGCCCACAAAGAGGGCTCTGAGTGCCACCTCTGGCACGCGTGTCATAGGTTTGCCGCCACTGCCCTAATCTAAAGTATATTTGCAATTTTGTTTGACCCAAACTATGCTGAATTGAATAAATGTGCTAAAATACTATGTGATATTCGAATAGTTATAAACTATGTGTTATATGTTCTTAAAGCAGTGCAATAAAAGCAAGTTTAATAAAACAGTAAGTTCGATTCTGCACAGTAAATCTATAATGGGGCTCAGTTGTTATAAACCCATTTTCCTTTTTCTTGTTCACATGCATGCCATGAAGGCAGCAATTGGAGCCCATGGAAACAATCCATGTTACTTTCACACCTTTGCACAGAGATGCTTCTCTCTTTTTAAAAATTTCCTGCTACACATGCATAGCTATGCAGGCATGCGATTGTCCCACAATACGATCAGCTGCACCTGCGTAGCTATGCATGTGCAACATGCAAAATTTTAAAAAAGAAAAAGGGGCCTCCCTTGCAATAAATAGCAGGGCAATGGCAGGCGGATTCTCCCTGACTGTGGATGGTGTGGTGGAAGGGAGAGAAATAAAGTGCCTCCTGTCTGGCTGTTTGCAGAGAATGGCTCCAACCTGGGATTTTTCAAAAGGGTCACTGGTTTGGCGATTTTCAAAAATCCTGGGTTGAGGGAAATAAAATGGGGCAGACTCATTTTGGAGATGGAACCTGTGGGAAGTCCCCCCCAAACAGCTTATATAGTGTCCTTCACCCATTATATTCCCCCTGTGCAGAACTGACCAATGTTTTCCATATGGTTCAATGTTTTCCAGAATTTGTTTTCCCTAGAAAGGGGGAGGGGCAGATTTAAACATTTCTGGAAAATGCATCTTCAATACTGTTAGGTCTCGGACCTTGAGGCAATAAACGAACTCTGTATTGTTGATCAGTAGTGTTTATTGATAAGTATTGAAGCACCCAGCTGGACAAAGCCAGCTCTGGGGAATCTGGCTCTTGCTATCTGTTTTATTCCAATGTTAATCCCTCCTCTCATTTTCTCAAGAAATGTGAAAAAGAGTTTGGAGCTAAGGCGCCCCAAGGTCAACAATAGAGATAAAGCCAACTGGCATCCTGCCCTCTCAGGACAACAGAAACAATCCCATTTCCCATTAGACAAAAGTGTCAGGGGAAAACCTAGTTAAAAGTGTCAGAGGAAAGCCATGTGAAGCCATAAAGCAAAGATCAAGGAAAGAATGTCTGAGGCAGATTCTGCATGGGCCAAAAACAGTGGTTTGAAAATGGTTTAAACCCTTTTACAGTGTTTTAAACCATTTTACACCATTGTTACACTGTTTTCACACTGCTGTTTTTGACCCGTGCGGAATCCACTTGAGAGAGGCAGTGATAACATATAGCAGGCTGGTTGCACATATCTTGTAGCAATTACATTTAGGAATGTATCTCAATCAATTATGTAATATGACCCCCTGACAAATACAGGGGAATGTGGGATTCAGCAGATTCACATCACTTCGGCAGAACTGGTTGTTAAAATGGTGCTTGAAAGCATTATTTGAATCCCATCACCAGAACCGGTTGTTAAATTATTAGAATGCCACCACTGGGTATATACTTCTCCAACACTTCTTAGTTTTTCATGAAAAATTTTAAAAATACAATTTTAAAAAACTTTGCTTCAAAATGGTTTCTGCTTGAAATTGTCACTTCTTAAATATTGGGAATGAAGGTTTTTATCGTATCCTTGGATTGTAGGCAATCTTTTATTCCCCATTCATGCACACACCCCTTTCTATGGAACTGCTGGAACACCCGTTTAGAAGGAATGTGCCAAGAGAAAAATGGGCGGGAACTCCACTTTCAATATTGTGGGCTGCTGGGTTCGCGTCTCGGTCGCTGCCTGCAAATGCTCAAGCGGCGGCCCCGGAGCCCAGACCCGAGAATGGGAACCGCGGCTCCTGAAATATGCTGAAGCGGAGATATTTTCTTCGTGTCGGGTTTGGGCGAGGAAAACGCCAAAAAGACGCGAGGAGGAGCCGAAGCCGGGCCTGCGCTCATGTGACCGGTGGCGGCTAAGGGCTGGGGCTGCCCAGAAAGAGCTGCGGCTGCCTTGCTTTCCCCCCTCTCCCGTGGAGTCGAGGCCGTCGAGGGGGACTGGCTCCTCCGGAGGATGCGAAGCCGCCTCGCCCCAAGCAGATGATGGCGATACGAGAGCTGAAAGTGTGTCTGCTTGGAGTGAGTAGCGACAGACCGGGGGTGGGGAAAGGGTTGCAAATCTGTTGGGAGAGAAAGCGCCGCTCATATTAAGGGGATGTCCAGCCGCAGGGCTTCCTTTGTCTTTGCATTCCTCCGGCTTCCACTTGGCTTCCTTTAGGCTCGGCTTTCTCAGGTTTTGCTTTCGGGAACTTTGCATACGATGCAATGGTGCAGTCTGGTGGGCCTGTGGACAAGCGTTCCCCTGCTCCTTTGCACGCTCTCCCGTCCTCTCCCCTCCCCAGTCTGGAATTTCTCCGCCACTTCCTTTAACCAAATGGAGATTGTTTCCAATGAGTCCTGAGAGATGGGGAAAAAAAACCTGTCTGTGATGGACCGCTTCAGACTGAGCATCGGGGCTCCCACGCTTTAATGCTTCTGCAGTAAACAAAACAAGATCCCTGCAAGTAGAAAATTAGCAATGAACGGATAAGGTAGACCCCAGCCCTTGTCCCTCACACACTCTCACACACACAGTTTTTATGCTCCTGTATGAAGGAGCATTCAACCATTTCACCGCTGCTGTCTGAAATGGTACAGGCCAGACCCAGGTTTATGGTGTCTGTGACAACGAAGCCCTGGTTTCCTGGTGCTTTTTAAAAGACAGGTTACTGTTCTTTCCAGCTATTGAACTGCTGAGTGCTTTTGCTTCCCCCGTCTCCTTTTTGCCAGCGAAAGATATGTTCTGTCCAAACACTGTGTGAATGGTTTATATTTAGCAAGCCACTTTTTAGCTCAAGAAAAAGGATTGCTACATACCAGAACTGAATTTGGTAATAACTGGGAAGGAACTGCCTGCATGCAAAACAGTTAAATAATAGCCTAGCTCAATTACAGTTCAGATTACTACAACCAGGAGCCGTGTTAGTCTGCCTGTAGCGGTACACCAGAGCAAGAGTCCAGTAGCACCTTAAAGACCTAGCAGAATTTCTGGCAGGGTCTGAGCTTTTGTGAGTCACTACTCACTTTTTCAGATTCTCTGGTTTGTCTGTGCTTATTCCTGCTTTTAGAAGAGTTCATTACAGAGTTGTGGTAAGGCCCTTTCAGCTGAAACTTGGCTTGCACACAGGCAGACCAGTTTCCAGGGAATCATTTGTGTTTGCTTCCAGCTTTCTGGAGAGATGTCTGACTGGTGAAATGAAATGCTGTTTTGCAGGATTGTCAATGCTTTAACTTTTTTCTTGTACTGTAGGGGCTACCTTTGTATTAATCTTGAACAATAAAACAAAATGAGGCCGTTATTAAAATTCAGAGAATAATAATGTAACAAATCCTGTCTTTTTTGGCAGATGAATTTTGCAGCATTTTGACAATTGCAGATAGCTTGTATATAATCCGCTGTATGTACTGGAGAATGCAGGCTGGGAATTTCACCTCACAAACCATTCTATCCGGAACTTTGACATCATCAAGACTATTATTATTATTATTGTTGCTGTTATTTCAATTTATTTCCCGCCCTTTACAATAGGGGTTCACTCCAGTGCCAAGTCTAACTATACTTGCTAGTAAACTTTCTTAGAACTGTCTTGTAAAATTAGTTAAACTTGAATTCCATATTTGTGGATCCAAAGTTTGTGGTATTCAGTGATTCTTGTATACTTCTGGTTGTTGCGGTTTGTTTGCCATCAAATCACAGCTAACGTATGGCAACACCATAAGGTTTTCAAGGCAAGAGGCATTCAGAGATGACTTGCCAGTGCCTGCCTGGTATTCCTGGGATGTTTTCTATCCAAATACTGCAGTAGTATACAATAAAATACATGTATACTTCATGCTTACAATTGTATTGTTGCATCGTATTATCTATATGTCCGACAATATGGAGGTGTTTTTCCACCAGCATTTTTCCCAGTTCAGCCAATGTAGTTTTGTTCTTGTTTTATTGTGTACTGTGTACTGTGTACTGTGATCTACTGTGTTTCACTTGGATCATGGACAATATTTACTTGGCCTAATGAACTCATTACAATAGTTTAATTCTGCATGAGGGTGAGTAACTTCTTTATTTTTCCCATTTGCTCTCCAGCCAACATGCATATATTGTGAAGAAAGAGATGTCCTCATATTTGTGGACTATTAGCTCTTATTTGTGTCCTAGACAAAATAAATGTATTAATATACATACATGCACACACACAAAACATAATGTTTAGAATATCATTGTTCAGTAATCTACCTCCGTTTTAAAGGTCAAAACCTTTTGAAGTGTTTTGTATGCTTTAATGAAAAGATATCTTTGAGCTGTAAGTTAAACTGCTAAAGATATAAAATGAGAGATGTACCCCAAGAGATGTGCCATTTACACTGCCATCTTAAGCACTTTAAATTGCATCTTTCTAAGTTTGTCAAAATCTGTGAACTTGGAAGGCTATGAACTGTGTTAAGGATTGCACTGAAGCTCTCCTGCCTGAACTGCTGCTTTTTAACATTTTTAAAAAATGGTCCTGTAGTAAAAAATAACTAGATCTTTCCTTTCTCATGAATGGACAAGATTGTTGGTATTCTGAAAGACTGTCTTTTGTGAAATTGATGCTAAAGTTAGATTTGCAAGAGATGTCTTTCTCACTCTCAAGAAAAGGAAGAAAAGGTTTTGTGGAAGAACAGCATGTACTGAATTTACATAACTCCCTAGAATGTAAACAAAGATCAGAGAAAAGCATAGAAAACAGAGGGCATGAAGAAGTTTGGTTACATCAGCTTAGACTAGTAGTCACAGGGAGGAGATCCTTCCTGAACTTGTATTCTTGAAAACCATTCACTTTGGTCAAGGTTTGGTCTCGCCAGCTTGCATGAAGACTGGCAGTCAGTTTTTCCAGTGCCGAAATATTAGAACTGGAACATTGTTTGCCAATATGAACAAGTCCAGTTATAAAACTGCTGTTCTACATAGAAGGGTTCTTTACTAGAACACAGTTCCAAAAGTATAGCCTCTAAAGTTGGCAGAATGAAGATGCCAGTCATCATCTTTAACATCACACTTATAGACCAGGAGTGTGCTATCTCTTGCAATACAGAACACACACAGAAATACAGAAAGGGATTCACAGGATTGAAATTATCCCTACTGGGTGTATTGTAAAGTTGATTATTCCCTGTTAAAACCAATAAGAGAGATTGTTATGACAGCTTCCTGTGTTTCTCCACGTGTCATCAGAAATATTTGCCTTTAACTTTAGCTGGATTTAGCTTCTTGTAAGTTACCCTGTGCTGCTGGGTGGTAAACTGCAGCACTGCAGTCAAAGCATTGCTCATGACCTGATCTCAACGGAAGTCGGTTTCAGGTAACTGGCTCAAGGTTGACTCAGCCTTCCATCCTTCCAATGTCAGTAAATTGAGTACCCAGCTTGCTGGGGGTAAAGTGTAGATGGCTGGAGAAGACAATGCCAAACCACCCTGTAAAGATAGTCTGCCTAGTAAATGTCAAGATGTGATGTCACCCCATGTGTCAGTAATGATCTGGTGCTTGCTCAAGTGTCTATCCTCACCTTTTAATTTGATACTATTGTCTCTCAGTCTAGACTTAACACTGTCCTGACAATTCTTGAAATAGCTGGAAAATGTGTTTTTTCTTAGAAACTGTTTAATGATGCTGGTTATACCTGCTGCTTTCATTATATACTAGGCATTTTAAACTTTTCTAATTTTTCTTATGAAACTTTGTAAGAGCACTGTGCTCGCTGATGGTGTACAATAACAGCAATAAAAGTTATTTTCCACTTTTCAGAACTTCTCTCGGTGTGTAAAGTGTGACAATCAACACTCAGTGAGGCCTGATTAATTTGGGGTGGCTGTACGTACAATTTTGGTTTTAGTACTTACAGTGTGCCCAGCAATGTATACAAATGCCTGTTTCCATTAACATGCATGAAATAATAAAAATGCAGCTAAAAGTCTGCTTTGGGGAACTTGCTTTGGGGAACTTGTTGTGGGTGTATTATTGAAAATAAGTAATTCCGTGGTGTGAGAGGACTGAGCAAACAGAAATACTGGATTTTTTGGAATAGTAAATAAACATTCATGTCTCAGAAAATTAGCGCGGGCATAATTGGATCATATCTGGTGCCAGATATCCTGGCTTTTATGTAACTTTAGGAAGGAGAAAGTGGACTCGCAAATTACTATTGATGCTGTTATTCTAGATCAGGGGTAGGGAACCTGCGGCTCTCCAGATGTTCAGGAACTACAATTCCCATCAGCCTCTGTCAGCATGGCCAATTGGCCATGCTGAGCAGAGAATGGTCCTGGACAGTTCTAGATAAAACCTGACCAATGTGAGTATTATTATCTATTCATCCTAGTTACAAATCTTAGAGCAGTACAAAGCGGTATCTAGCTTTCTACAGACTTATGATGCTTCTTTGCTAATGTTTATTTCTCGAGGATTGGTAATCCCTGTTTATTTTTGCCCCTCAAGATGAGTCTGTCATGTAATGTAATAATGTTGTTTCAAAGACTTCTGATACAGCAGAGTAGGGGTAGACGAACATTGTGGGCCAGGTACCAAATAACCCAGAACATCTCTCTGTAAAGATCGTGGTGTGCCAGTAGCAGCAGACACAAGGGATGAGAGAGACAAGAGTTGTATTTGGCCACACATTCTGGGACTCAGCTGAGCTCCAGGGGTTCACTTTGGGTGGAAAATTGGACTGTCTTCTGTGGGTTGCCTATATGTGAAGTAGGGTGTATGCTGGGGTGTCAAACTCATTTGTTACAAGAGCTGAACATGACATAAATGTGACTTGGCCAGGCCTGAGGTGGCAGGGAGATGACTGCCTCAGCTGGTGAGCCCCCACCAGGTTCACCAGCTCAGATCAGCGCAGAGTGATGGTTGCTGCCTTAGCTGGCAAGGAGGTGGGTGGGTGGACTGGTGAGCTACAGCAGGCTCTCCAGGCTACATTGAAAGTAGGGGTGGGTGAGTGCCTCAGACTGGGTAAGTCCTCTTACAGGGCCGTATTTGGCCTCTGGGCCTCATGTTTCACACCCCTGGTGTATGTTTTAATAAAGAATGCAATACATTTGGATAAGTGTTATGTCATAGTTCACAATGGAAGGAAAAGATGAACTGTTCACTAGATGTTATATGAAAGTTTTTTTGAACTCAGGGTTTACTTCAGAATAAAAAAGCGTAGGCTTGAGCTGGGATTTCTAACAGGTAATCTTTGCTGCAATAAAAGTAGGAAGAGGTGCATGTCTGAAGGAGGATATATGTACATGAAGACAAGAATTGGTGGGAGGTATGGCTATTATTTATGGAGGATGCATGTTTTTGGAGTATCTATGGAGTTCTCACTAATTTGAAAAGAAGCAGTAAAGGAAAAGTAATCAAGGAAAGTTTTATTTGGGTATTTTTTTTGCCCCTCCTCCATGCTCACCCAAGTGATGAATTCATAAATAGTACATTGCATTGTCCAGAACAGTAGAAAGCAATTGTGATAGCAAAACAACCAAAGTTATATCTGAAGGGAAGTGTGACAGTACCATCTCCAGTCGTTCCTAGGATACCCAAAAGACAGTTTGTTGCATTTAAATCTTAAGTCCTGGAGGTTTAGATTGGTATTGTAACCTCGGAGCTAATATTTTACCTAGGCTGTTAACTGGAAACAATGCTGGACTCAGTAAATGTGAAGCAGTCTCTGTTCTAGAAAGAGATTTCTTTAAGGGCACACGGTATATTTCTCTAACTAACATCTAGTTAAAGCAGTTTCTAGTTACAACTGTGACTATTAGTAAATGACCACTCCAAGATATCAGTTGTGGTTATACTAAATACACTCCAATGCATCCCATGCATTAAGCACATTTGCTTTATGAACTAAGAATATTTGTTCTGAATCTGTTTTACTATACTTTATTTCCACTTCCTGTGCCTCTTGAGATCTGTCCTGGTGCCAGACTGTCTACATTTACACACGGTTTCTAGTTCTTTAGCCTGTTTTTGTTAATTCAGTTTGCAAGTTCATTGTAATTACTGTACAGTAGACCCTCTCTATTCAGGGATTTGTAACTTGAAATTCTACTTGTTTGAGGTCTGTGGTCCTGTCACATGTTGTGATCACCATCCTGTTTTTAATCCTTCTGTGCCATTATCATAATGTTTTCATTGTAAAATGTTGCAGGAAATTTTGTTGTTTTGCTGTTTGGAAGGAGCATACTCCTACATCCAACTATTCGGAAATTTTTGTTCCTAGTAATACAAGGAACAGATCCTCTGTTTATGACAAAGGTCTACTGTATATTATTATTATTATTATTATTATTATTATTATTATTATTATTATTATTATTATTATTATTATTATTATTATTATTATTATTATTATTATAATTAAGTAAGTAAGTAAGTAAGTAAGTAAGTAAGTAAGTAATTAGATATATTGCCCAATCCCCGAAGGGCTCTGTGTCAGTGGCCAAGAAAGTTGCCCATATAGTAACAGGAACATTTTAAATTTCTGTATATTTGATTTTTAATGATTATCATATATGATTAATACACTGTTTGGGACATTTTAAAGGGCTGTCTTCTTGTCAGAATGCATTTGCAACCTCTGTATTGATGGATGTGCTTTTGTACAATGTTTTCTGCTACAGGATGGTTCCCCTTCTTTGGCTTGTTTGTTGTGTGTGGAATTGTTGTGTCTTGCTATGGGGGTAGTATGTTTGCATGTGTTTATGTAACTAAATGCCATTGTAGTTCATGAGTTGAAACATACACACTTGCATTTATTTAGCTAACCTGCATACATATTTAGGTATAAATTGTCTGTTGACAATTGTTATTTTAATCAAGTGTGTTTATAAAATAAGAAATTCACACCTTCGTGTCTTACAGGACTGAAACTACCCAATGATATGGTAGAATAATTAAAATTTCACAGAAATTATATTGAACAGCTGCATAATATTGCCATGTAAATTTAATGGGAACTAGCAGGGCCTGGCCACGCGTTGCTGTGGCTTATTGTGGTGAAATGGGAAAGGAACAGTAGCAGCAAATCAATTGCAGAGGCCAGCAGTACGTGCTCATAGAAACGCGCAGGCTGATACTGTGCGATGTCATTGATGTGTGTGACCGCATCCTCCCTCACTTCTCTTCCCTTGCAGGGCACCCCTCTCCCTACCTCCCTCCCCTTTCCCTTTGCTAGAGTGGGTGGGTCATATCCAGATGCTGTGTCCCCTCCCTCCCCTCCCTTGCATGCCACCACTCACTCCCCTCCCTAACTTCTCTTCCCTTGCATGCCACCCCTCCCTTCCGTCTCCCTCTGGTAGGGTGGATGGGTCATATCCAGATGCTGGGCCCGCACCCTCCCTTGCATGCCTCCCCCTCCGTCCCTTCCCTCTCCCTTCACTGAATGTGTATGAGAGTAGATGTGTTGTGTGGTAGCAGTGGGTGAGGCACAGAGAGTGAAAGGTACCTGCATGTGAGGGGCGGAACCCCACCTGACATCTCAAACGGCAATGTGTGTATGTGTTTCACGTCCACTTGAGTTATTACCTATGTACTGCCACGAGTTGACAGCGTAGGCGCAACTGAGCATACACAGAGTGCGGCAATAACCACTGGAGCCAGGGAGTTCACTCAAAGAAAGGATGTATTGGCATTGATACAATATATACAGTTTAAACGGACAGAGCCTTCGGCTTAGGTCCTGTCCCCAGCAAGGAACACGCTTAACTGAGTTAGCTTACTTATATACACTATAATACATTAATTAGCCTATGGCTAGTACAGTCAAAGGTCACATGACTCTTATATATAGCTGATGCAATCATGCTTAGTCATTCCCTTTGGCTGACTGCCAACAGGTTACTGTAGTTAGTCCTTCAGCAGGCAATTAAGGCAATCAAGGGTTTTGCCATGCAGCTGTTATACCTTCAGCTCCTGACACCCCTTCCCAGATGCTTGGCAAAACCTACATCACATTTTTGTTTATCACATTAACTGTTACATTTACACATATATCAATTCAGTGTATGCCTTACATTCCATAACATGGCTGACTTACTTCAGAGATGCATCAGTTATACCCAACAACTCTGCGCCTCTTTCATGTTTTATAGAGGTTAATGGCTTGGTCAGGATGTCTGCCTTATTGTCCTGTGAAGGTAGGAAGCTTGCCTCTATGAGTCCTGTTTGAATCATTTGTCTGATGTTTTGATAGCGCACTCCTATATACTTTGTTCTGGTCTTAACAGATTCGCCTTTAAGAGACTGTATACAACTTTGTGAGTCATTGAATAATATGCTTGGTTTTGGTACCTTGAGACCTAGGTCTTTAGCTAATTCAGACACCCATTGCATGTCTAAAGCACAACTATTCACAGCGCTGTATTGACCTCCACAGCTGCTTTGTGCTACTAGTTTTTTGCTTAAATGATGCCCATAAAATGGGTACACCTCGTGGGTTATCACATACCGGTACAAGACATATTGTTCCTCTTCATTCGCCAAAACTGCTATCTGCATATTCTGCAATGTTGGTTGTTGGGTGTTGACACAGCAGTAAACCTTTAGACATGGTTGCATTAAGGTATTTCAGTACCCTTTTTACCCCAGTCCAGTCTGTTTCAGTTGGTTGTTGGCATCGTCTACTGAGTACGTTGACAGCATGTGAAATATCTGGTCTGCTAATGGAAGCAATATACTGCAAAGACCCGATTACACTTCAGTAGAGACCGGAGTCATCACATTCTTGTGTCCTGTCTAGTTCTTGGAAACCTACTACCATGGGTGTTTGCTTGCTGAGTGAGTTAACCATTTGTGTTCTCTCCAAGAGCTCTTTTATTTTAACCTCTTGGTGCAGTAATAAACCCTCAGCAGTTTGTACAAATTCCATACTTAGGTAGGATTTTATTTCACCTAGATCACGCACTTTAATGTGTTTACCTAAGTCCTGAAACACTTTGTTCAGTTCCTTTTCGGTTTCTGTTAGTATTATGATGTCATCGACCCACACTACTAGGAATGTTTCAGCACCTGATTTCCCTGTTTTATAGACACAGGAATCAGTGGCACAACTTTGAAAACCCTCTTTCACCAACAGGTCATCTAAATGGTTTCTCCACATATGTGCTGATTGTTTTAAACCATAAAGAGCACGTTTCAGTAACCAAACCTTATTTGTTTTACACCTGTAACCAGGTGGTGGTCTCATATATATCTCCTCATCCACCTTTGCATTCAGGTAGGCGGTACACACATCTAATTGCTTGGAGACATACCCCCTTTGTTCAGCAATAGCCAAACACAACCTGATGGATTCATACCTAGCTGTAGCAGCATAGGTTTCAGTAAAGTCCTCAGGAAAATTTTGTTTGAAACCTCTAGCTACTAATCTGGCTTTAAAAAGCGTTTCACCATTCGCTAAAAGCTTTCTTTTATAGACCCATCTGGAGTCCAACAGAGTTCTGGGAGGGAGTCAAAATTGCTATGCAGCCGGGACCAACCAGAATGCTTCTCAAACTCAGCACTTCTGGAAAATAGTACCTGACCATTTGGTAATAGGAACCTGAAAGCCTTCATACCCACTTGGACACCCACAAACTGAAGCCTTTGTGAGTGCACCTTTCGTTTTCTTTTCTGTGGTGGCAACAGAACATTGGCATATGAACCAAAAGTATGAAGGTGGTCTAACTTAGGTGCCTTACCATACAGCTTCCTATACGGAATGTCACCGAGTGCTTCGCTGAACAATCTGTTCATGACATAAGTATAGTAAGCCCATGCCTCCGCCCAGAGACTATCCTTTGCATTTGCGTCTAGCATGGCACAGCGCACCATTTGTTTCAGTACACCAATCTTTCTCTCTGCTAAACCATTTTCAGAATGCACATAGGCATTAGACACTCGTCTATCTATTCCTCGTTTGTTTAGCCACTCAGTAAATTGGTTACTTAGAAATTCTCCGGCACCATCAATCTGGATTGTTTTCACATCACATCCAAATTGTTTACAGATCCTTGTATGCCATAATTTAAATACATGGAAGGCTTCACTCTTCTTTTTTAAGAAATAGGAGAAAGTGAAGCGTGTGGCATCGTCCACAATTACAAACACATATTTGGCACCCCCGATGGAAACACCATACGATTGTGCTATATCGCAGTGCACCAAAGCGAAAGGGTCCTTAGTTACCCTTGGGCTTTGTCTTGCCACTGGATGCGTTTTCACTTTCCCACTCAAACACACTTTGCACTCTAGAAAACAATCACATTTGGCAAATTGCACACCACACATTTGTGCTGTTTGTTTGAGTACTTTGAAGCTCACATGCCCACATTTCCTATGGAAGTTGTGCACACAATTAGCTGGGTGCAGTGGGTCATTTACCCCACACACAGTAGTTGGAACATCACATGTCACAGGGGTGTTACTGTCCACAGTCAATTTATAAAGTCTGTTACTTAATACACCCTGTGCCACAATGTCCCCATCCCTGGCTATGGAGCACCCTGTCCCAGTAAAAGTACATACATACCCATCCAGTGCCAACCTGGACACGCTTAATAGATTATGCGCCATACTTGGTATGTGTAACACGTTCTGCAGGGTAATCCCCATAGCTTGTAAAAACACTTCTCCTTGGGACTGTACAACAGCTGCAGAGCTGTCAGCAAGAGTCACTTCTCCAATATCCGGTGTCCTCTTCTTCTGCAGCGAACTTGCCCTTGCTACTATATGTTCTGTAGACCCGGTGTCCAAAAGCCACGTAGATTTTGGTGCTTGGGTACGTTGCACCAGAAAGGCGCTTCCTTTCCCGGTCCTCTGCACAGCCTGTTGCTGACGTCTAGGTCGCTGTCGCCCTCGCTGGCAATTCCTCGCTAGGTGGTTGGTTGCTCCACAGGTGTAACATCTGAGAACAGCATTTGCCTCTGCCGACTTGTCACCTCGGTCCTTGCTGATGCTGTTGTTCACTGGAGGCTGAGGGTAGGCACGTAAATCCCTTTGCCCCTTCCATTCCAAAAGCTCCCGGACACATAGTCCAATGTTAAATCATCCTCTGGCACACTTTGTAAGCCATCCACTAATGGGTCCCATTGTGTGCCAAGAGAAGAGAGCAAAATCAAAGCTTGCAGATTATTATCAAAAGCCAAACCTCTATCGGACAAATCAGCAAAGAGTGCTCTCATTTGTTGCAGATGGGAAATCACATTGCCTTCATGCAACTTGAGATTAAAGAGTCTACGCACCAGAATCAGCTTGGAGCCCGCTGTTGTCCTCTGGTACAACTCTTTCAGGGCAGTCCAACACCCCAAAGCTGTTGTTTTATCTCGCAGGAACACCAATTGGCTGTTTTCCACTGCTAGAACAATGGCTGCTCTGGCTTTCTCATCAGCCTCCACCTCATCATCATCGTCCATATCTGGAGCTTTCTGTGCAGCTTTCCAGAGTCCTTCCCGGATGAGGAAGCATTTCATTTTCTCCACCCATGAGACGTAATTGGACTCATTGAGCCTTTCAAACAGCAGCCCATGAGTAGGACCCGTCATGACTTCACCACACTCTTCGCTCCGCCCACTAGGCAATGTTACTCACCAGTGGGTTGTACGACGCCTTGCGGCAACTGGGCCCATAACCTGACATGAGTTGACAGCGTAGGCGCAACTGAGCATACACAGAGTGCGGCAATAACCACTGGAGCCAGGGAGTTCACTCAAAGAAAGGATGTATTGGCATTGATACAATATATACAGTTTAAACGGACAGAGCCTTCGGCTTAGGTCCTGTCCCCAGCAAGGAACACGCTTAACTGAGTTAGCTTACTTATATACACTATAATACATTAATTAGCCTATGGCTAGTACAGTCAAAGGTCACATGACTCTTATATATAGCTGATGCAATCATGCTTAGTCATTCCCTTTGGCTGACTGCCAACAGGTTACTGTAGTTAGTCCTTCAGCAGGCAATTAAGGCAATCAAGGGTTTTGCCATGCAGCTGTTATACCTTCAGCTCCTGACATGTACTGTTTTCACTGCTCATATCTGGCCATCGGAGCAAACATTCTAAGGGCACGAACATTCTAAGGGTGACAGTTACACACAGGCAGCTTCATGGCCTGATGCGTCAGGAAAAGGATGTTTTACCTGGCTCAGGTGTGTTGTCTGACAGTGGGAGGTACGTAAGAACACAGTTGGGGGAATGAGTAAGGGTCTGTGAAATTTTCAGAGCATTTGGGCCAGCAGGTGTGGGGTTATTCTCGAAGCAACAAACACATGGTTCCATTTATATATAGATTGCATTTTAGAGGTTCACGATTCGGTTCAAAAGAAGGCATTTAAATCAAGATGATTTCACTGGGAAAAAATTAATCATATGCTTTATTAATATGTTTGCATTTTATCCTGCTCTTTCTTCAAAGGAGTTCTAGGTATACATGGCTCTCTTGTACTTTTTGTATCCTCCTAACAATTCTGAGAGGTTGAGAGGGAGACTGGCTCAAGGTCTGTCCACTGGGGTTCATGGTTTTGGGGAGGTGAACCCAACTTTCCCCATGCCTAGTTCGACACCAGTCAGTCGCCTTGGTGCTCTGTATGTAATTATACACATATATTCTAGTAGGCCCTTATGCTGGCATTCAGATGCAGAGTTCTGGCTTCTACTAACAACTGAGGCAGTGAAACAGTCCTTTTCCTCAGCTTTTCTTGAGAGGGCAATAATTCATTTCCTATAAATCCAGAATTCTTCAGACACACAGTAACTTTAAAAAATTGGGTAGAGTTTGAGGTTTATGGGAGGAGATAAAGCAGGTGGGGTGAGAGGGAGAATCCAGAGCTGTCAACCTTAATCTGTACACAGGAGCTGTCTTGGTTTCTGCATGTATCTTTTTAAGGTGATGAAAAGGTCTACACTAGAATTAAAGCACCCACACAGATCACAGATGCAGAGTACCATGGCTCACACCTCACTAAAGGAGAGGGAAAACATTATTTATTGATTTTTTTTTGCCAGAGAATGCTGAGTCACAGCCATAGACCATAAAACCAGATTTGTATAGACGCAAACAGAATTTGAATTACAATGAGCAGACTTAATTAAATACACACTTTTATTTAGCATTTGATACACATTTAACATTTCATACACAGTCTCTGTATGCTCCCATAGTTAAACTACGGGGTGCTTGATCATATAAATATCATTGCTTGTAATAGCTATGGTATTATGAAAAAAGTGTCTCCTTCTTCCTTGCTACTTAACTCTGTTACCCCATCACAGTGGCTTGTTAGCTTTTGCTACTTTTCTCTCTCTTTTTTTGGTCTGTCTGTTATACATCGTAAGGTAACTAACAGTGGGATCCCATGCGGAGTTACTCCTGTCTGAGTCCATTGAAATGAATGGGTTTAGGCTAGAACAGGGGTCTGCAACCTGCGGCTCTCCAGATGTTCATAAACTACAATTCCCATCAGCCCCTGTCACCATGGCCAGGTTGTAGACCCCTGGGCTAGAATAACTGTCTCTAGGATTACACTTCAAATTAGGGACTATGTCATGTCTATGTGCACTCGCCTAACAGACAGGTTATTTATTTCATGATGTCACTAATAATAATGTGAAGCCTATAACACATCATGCAAGTCACATGCATCCATTTGATGGAACCTGGATTTCGCATCCTTGTAATGGGGAAGTAATAGCTTCCGTAGTATCTTTTATTTATTTATTTATTTATTTATTTATTTATTTATTTATTTATTTATTTATTTATTTATTCCGATTTATAAACCGCCCCATCCCCAAGGGGCTCTTAAGATTGTGTTTGTTTTCACATGCATTACTTTTAAGTGTCAGTCAGTAACTTTGTAATGCCTTATGTGCTAATTAGCAAATGAAGCATTTAGCAGGGAAAAACCTCTTCCTGATTACTAGGAATGTTTATAGGCTAGAATGTCATCAATGTGGGTTACATGGAAGGAAGTGTTCATTTGAGCATAGTTTTTGTCCTCTGGACCTCAAGTGGAAATGTAATTAGTGGGATCTGAATATAGTACTATCATAGACATTAAAAAAAGAGAGCATTCTGAGAGAATTTAAAGCTTCCACAAGCAGATTTCATAGCCACAAAGATATCTTGCAAATGAATAATCAGACTTTGGTAGTATTATTGTGGATAACAACAAAAGTTAAGGTTATCTAAGGACTTGCAATGAGATCAGCAACATCCTGTCATTATGCTGACTAAGAAAAAATGCTTTGGAACAAGCTTATTTCTTAGCTGTCGTTTATTCATATTTAAGATTTTAAAAATGTGTGTTCTATCTCTTATAAATAGTTTTGTATTCTAATCATATGCATAACATTAATGAATATTATGGACATAATTCTGTCCCACATTAGGCAAGTATGAAAATAACTACCTATAACTGGGGCACATCAGAAATGCAGGCTGTATAATAAAAAAAATAGTCACAACTATTGTAAATAAGTGTGATAACCTTCATTAAAAGCTTCAAGCAGCCACTTACTCCCCTTTTCCATATGTTCCATGTGAACATATTCCTTGAAGCCCTAGTCTATATATGATTACCAAAAAGTAAATGCCTTTAAAATTGTGCATAGCATTAAATCCCAGGACTGGTGCCAGAAGGAACAAGTACTTTTCTAACAGTGCCATTTTTGTAGCTCATACAGGGGAAAGGCAAAGTCTGTTTTACAGATTCAGAACGTCACCAGCACCACTGAAATAGCATCCCAACTTAGCTGGTTTTAAAACTACTAGAATCAGGTTTTTCTTTTTGTTTTGCTGCAGCTGTTTAGCCTGCTACTTTGCTAAACTTCAATTCATTTTGTTACAGTTCATTACTTATTATAGCTTATAGCATACAGCTGCTGCTATTATCACAGAATCCCTTCCCTGTTAGAGTGCTGCCCATATTTTAGGGAGAACAGATTAAAGTTGAAATGATGAATCAGCATAGGTGGAAAAATTGCCTAGACCCAGCTGAACAACCAGAACTTATTTTACCAGGTAGTAATCAAACCGCCCACCGGAATATTTATCTGTAAATGCCAACTCTGTTAGGGGAGGCAAAATGGAAAAGGAACTGTCTTGTGGTATGGGAATAATTCTGTCCTGGTAGCATTGTTTAAAAATGGAAATGTGCTAAGCATGTAGAGGTTGCTACATGAGGTTAAAATGTTGATTATACCCTCTCCAGCGTTCATTTTCCTGCTAATGAATAGCTGTTACAGAGATATGTCTGTTATGTACAGCTCCAAGTCCAGGGTTGTGGAAAAAATAGTCTCATAATACATACCTTTATTCTTCTTCTTCCTTTTTTTCTAACTCAAGTAATACCAGATGGGAAAAAATTTGTTTTTTACCATGGAAGCAAAGAATTGGAATTCCAACTGAAATTCCTTCTGATACATATACTGTACTAAAGGCACTGGCTGTTTTTAATCTTCCACAGTCAGATACAAACACTTTCACGGGGCAACACTTCCAAACGGAAGTCCTGTAATGCAGCACAACAGCGACGGGGCTTTCCGATGGCAGCTTTTCCTTCCTTTCCCCCACCTCAGTCACCATGACAGCTGTTTCCCCCACGAACTATGGACGGGGGCTTCTGCATTTTAAAAAAGCCAGTACTAGGTTTTTCTGCACAGCGCAAATGAAACATTTTCAGGATGGGAAAAAAGTGTTTTCAGGAGGAACTCCACACAGCTTTCCCCCCCGAACTTCTTGAAAATGGTCCATTTTAGACCAAAATGGGTTTTTTTGAAAACGCTAAACTAGCAACATTTCCCGCCCAAGGTGGTTTCAAGACATTTCCTGCTTGCTGTGCAGAGAACAGGAAATGTTTTACACCCCCCCCCCCAGTTAGCTCTCACTTTCATTTTCTCCACCTCTTGTACCTGCCATTTTCTGCTGCTTCTGGATTCGCTGTGCTGTCTTCTATTTGCTGAATGTTTTCCATGGATGTTTCCTCATCTGGTATCATGGCTGCCCACCATTTCAATGATTTAAGTACATGAATAAACTCAGTATTGCCTGCCAATTATGCAAACATATTTTTAAAACAAATTTTCTGTGAGTTATCTTTGAAGCTACAGAGACATGATTCAAGAATCAGCAATATGTGTAGATTTCGAATCCTCATATCTCTGTAGCTTGAAGACAACGCTCAGTGAATAAAAAAGGAAAGAACCGTTGTTGCCGAAAATGTTTTATTTTCCCTCACTATGCAGGAAAAAAAAGCCAAAATGGTTCTTTTTATAATGTTTACAAGATGTTTTATATGTGCTGTGGAGGAAAAGCCTTAGATATACCAATATAGCATATAGATATGCCAGTAGCCAATTTATTTAAAACCTCAAAAAGCCCCCTAGTGGCTTACAGGGGGGCTGTTGTGGGAATTGTTGAAGGAGAAATGGCTGCTCTGTAGGCAGGATCAAAAACATCTGGACTTTCCTACACACACATAAATTATCAATACTTTGCTGCAATCTTTCCCTGAACTTTGCAGCAAAGCAGGTTTCAGGAAGGTTGCTGAATAGTGAAGGAAAATCTGAATAATACATAGAAGTGCCATGATGCTGTGGGGAAGGAGGAAAATCGCCACTTTGGACCTGGGTCAAGCAGCTCCTATGAGAACGATTATAATGATATGGCTGTTATTTGGAACAGTTTGGAACTTTGGACTGTTGATGGTTGTGAAATTTTAAAATCCAGCGTTGCTTTTCTCTAACCGTATCTTGACATTTCCTCTTGCTTGCACAAACTTCCCTGGTTAATAATATATGGTCACCCGAAGTTTCATTACTTCATGTCCTTTTAGAGGGCTGTGGTCAATGTGAATAGACTAAATTTATGATCACTGCCAACATTAAAACACAAAAATGAAACCAGTGTGTTTGCTGTGAATAGAGCTGCCCAGTGTTTTGTTCTCATAAGCCACATTTGAATGATTTGAGTAAAAAGAAATTAATTCTAGCAACTAGCCAGAGGCTCTATAATCCCTCCCTAAAGCATTATATAATTTGTATTAATTGACAGCCAGGTTAAAATGCTCTCCAAGAAGCATAACAGAACTTTAGGAACATGACTAGTAAGAAATGGAAAAATTGGCAGAGCTTGCGGTGTGTGATCAGCTGGGAGATGATTAAAAGCTCTCTTTATCTCAATGCTGGCAGTAAGGGGAAAGGTTTCTTTATGTGTTGGAGGAAAGGATCCCTTCAAGGCATTTTCCTCCATTACAAAGGTTGCTCCATTTTCACTAGCTGCCAAATTACAAATAATTTCATTTGATTTATTTTTAATTTTTACTTTATTTATTATTATCTATTTTATTGATTATTTTAGTTTGCCTTTGTAGCTGAGATTAAAGGCAGATTGCAAAATATTTTTTTAAAAATCCAGACAGACAACACAGGGCATCTAGTACGGTAGGACTAGGATTAAGGAGCTGGAAACAATACAGTTAAATGCATAAGCAAAAAAAAATATTACAAACCTTAATGCAGAATGTGTAGCAGACCTTGCAGAAGACACAAAGTGAAACATACAATAAGCAATAAACTACAATCATAGTACTTTATAAAAGCAACGTTCTATTATGTTATAGTTCTAATCCATTTTTTAAATACTTGCCAAAGCATGTCTCTCAAACTCTATGCATTCACTATGCTCTGTCTCATCAAAAGATCTCAGGAGGTGTCTGAATTAATCTGCCACTTGTTCCTGAACCTTTCTTGTAGTGGAATGGTCTGCTATGGTCCTAGTGCCTACCTAGTTTTTTCCCACTCCTTCCGATTCTCTAAAAGCATTGAAGGATCTTTTTTAAGCACTATCGTCATCAAAACCATTGTTCTGTGCACTATGGAACATTAAACTTTGATAAGAGAGCATTTATAGTGCATCAGACAACTATCAGCAAGATTTACCTTCTGTATAGTAGTGCCTTCCATTTTCGTCCCTGTGGAATACAGTGGAATTGGCAGTCCCCCCTATATGCCACAAGGGTCCTTTTGAGTTGTTTTTTTAATTGGCAATTGAAAGTAATTCTTTCATTGGGAAATTGAAATAGAGAAAGATCCAAGAGGATCTTGGATTGTTGTGTGTTTCCAGCTAAGTAACAATTTAATAAACTAGAGACTATATAATTCAACTGTTTTCCCAAGTACTATGAGTTTTTATATGTCAAAATTAATAGAGATCTTACTGGTGCAGTTACCGGTAAATATGAAACTACAGTTTGGCCTAAAGACCAGCCAATTTCCACTGTATGAAGAACAATTAAAATAAACATTTTATATACATCAAAATATTAAAAACACACAGCTATAAAACATATATGATGAGACCAAGATCAATACAATAATCTTGTGCATTATATTGGTCTTGAAGACATGTGAACTTGTAATGTTCAAATAGTAAACTAATTCTAATATTCCAGGTATAATCCAGTTGAATCACAGTGTAATGTCTAGTAGAAGTCAAAGAACTAGAGAGAGGCATCAGTATTTTCACCTTAAAACTCCCCTCAAATTTAAAAAACACCATTCTTGTCCAATCGTCCTTCTCCAGCACTGTGCAGAACGTTGCTAACACTGAGCGGAACTTAGAACCACCTAGGAGAGCTTCTGTCAGAGTTGCATCAATATGGTGGCTACCTATCCTTGTGACTTACGGGGAATGTGTTCTTGTCTATTTCAGTGTTTTAAAAATTGGCTTAGATGTTCATATTTGGGTGTTAGTAATGTAGTACTGACTCATTTTAATTTAATTGATTCATTGTTTTATGATCAGACAAATTCCTGAATCCAGATGCCAGCTTCCATGGTAGAATTTAGAACTTAGTGCTGTTCCCCTGAGGCTTAGCTCAAACAGTAGGCTTGGGGTCAGATTGACAAAGTCAGCTGTTCAAGGATCGGTAGTTTGACTTTTTTTTGTTATTCTAATTTCTTGTGGTATTGTAAATACACCTAGCATTTTAAAATAAGTCTCAGGGCATACTGGGAACATTTTGTTTCATTTTTTATTTAATACTAGAAAGAATAACCTGCATGTGGTCACCAGCAAGCTGATCCTATACAACATGTTTCCTTGAAGGGAAGAATCACTGAGTTAAATAGGACTTTATTTCAGGTTTGACACTTTGGTAATTTTCATGATGGTGCAGGAATGCCTCAACCACTGCAGCTCTAAGTTTCTGTTACGTACTGCTAGAGATGTTGTACCATATTTCTGGGTGTATGGGTGTAATGTTACTTTTAGATTAATATGAGTAAAGTACTGGTTTCAGTTTTTAATTGATCAGGAGAAGTGCTATCTGAATTTGTGCTATAACCAATCTTGTGTACAGTCTTCCCCTAGTGGCAAGATGAGAAAAAAACAGAGGAATAAAGGCTCATGACCTGGAAAGCATTACACTATCCAGAGTACACAAGGGATATTTTCCACAGCTTCTCAGCTTGAATTGCATTTTTAAAGTTTACATCACAACAATTTTTTTAATTGGAATTAGTGCTATCGATTTCTACTAAACTTGCCTATAAATATGATCAGGATATTTAATATTTTACATCCTGGCACTTGGAAATTTCTGACACAAGCCAAATCTTATCCCAATGAAAATGTATCTTAATTCTATAAGAGACTGAAAGAAAACAAATAGGGAACCTGCATGGACTTGCAGAAGGCATCTCCTTTTTCTCACTCTTTCTGTTTTCTCTTTCCCTTCATTAAGTGTCCATAGCCTCTCCTCTTTTTTGCCTCTTTCTCTGCTTCCCACGCGCAGACCAACCTACCTTTTACCTGCCTTTGGGTTTTCAATTTCTCAGCCATTTCTCCCTCTGATATCCTTTATGTGAGACGACTATGGTCCATGTGTGCGATGGCTGCTATAGTGCAAGGCTAACACCAGTTGCTCAGTGGGGGACTTGTGGGGGGCACCTCACTTTCCCCATATCCTTCTTTCCATATGATTTCCTCTTTCTTTTATCCTTTTCACCCACTCACCAATCTTTATTTAGTTTAAGAGGGAAGGGGAAAAGGGAGAGAAGGAAAAAGGGGAGGAGAAGAAAAGGAAGGGGAAGAGGGGAGGAAGGGGAGAACTAATAGACTAATTTAAAATAATCTGATAATCCCATCCATTCATTTTGCATAGATAAAGGAGAGCAATTACTTGGGCTTATTTCTTATAAAAATAAGAAGGTTATGGGAGCATTTCTTCAAAGATGATGCCTTAGATCAGTTCCATTTCCTATATTTAGAAGTTTTTAAAATCATCTTCTGACATTAGTTATCTGTCTCGGCTGAAAAAGCTCACATTGTTGGGTAGCTAATTATCTTGTAAGTTCAAACACAATGCAAAGTTATCTGTACTCAGATATTTTCTTAATGATGTATGAAAGCTGTGCAAGTCCATTCTAAAAATAGGAACTACACGTTTTTTCATAATACCATTAACCATCTCCATGGCTACTCTATTTGGAGTCTGTAGACACCCTATTTTACATGTTTACCTGAAAAGCCAGTCCACCCTTGTTTCTGCCTTCCAAAAGTACTTTTCAGTCAAGCCAGCAAGCTGTTCTCCTATATTTCTGGACATATTTATGAAAGGCTTGTTGGGCTATATAAGTGAATCTCAGACAGTTCTGAGGGGGAAACTCACTGGCACATACACAGAGACAGACATGTAGATCAGATCTGAGTACATGGTCAGTGAGAAGGATGGTGCACAAGATGGTGCACAAAAGTACATGGCCACAGCCCAAACAAGAAACCTGGAGTAAAGTTATTCTGTCTGCTTCCTAAATCGCCCTCATAAGGGACAATTTACCTAAGGTGAGAGAATGCATGTATTAGCTATTTTATATTTTTTTGCTCAGACATTGCTGAGACTTCGTTAGTCAATTCTGCTCAGCTGTATACATTGTCTTTTTGTAACTGATGACTTATACTAAGAGATGACAAAAGCAAAATAAATGAAAAAAATCCCAAAAAGGTTTGTATATCTTTTAACTGTTTTTCTTAAAATGAATCAAAACAATAATAAAACATGTTTTTAAAGATAGAACTTCTGAGCCTGTTCAAAGAACACTTAATTATCAAGAGCCACCAAAAATATTGTTAGGAATTTAGAATTATGTTTTAACAATTATTGTAGGCATATGCATAAATGAGAGCTACTCAATTCAAAACCTATTTAATACACATATTAGATCTTATTAGTTTTTTTGACACATCCATAGATCCCCTTAAGCTCAGTGTGAAAATATTAAAATTGGATTAAAATTGTCTTCCCACTGCACCATTGTTTTTTCTTTGCTCCAACTGGTGCGGTTCTTTGCTCTTCTTGTTGACTTCTCGTAGCAGTGAAGTTAATTTTTTCTCTTTTTTGAAATTGTTGTTATTGATTGGTCCCTGCACATCCTTATAAAAGCCTAACTTATCAAGAAGTCTAGGTTTGAATGACTCTGAATAATTATATTTCTAAGGGTTTTTTTCATACATCCATGGTGGTTTGAAGTAGGAGGATGATTCTTAATTTGGAGAAGAATCTCTTATGAGACAGAAATAAAGGGTCTTGGTTATGAGTTGCTAGGCAAGTATGCTTCTCAGCATGTTAGTGATAGTGAAATAGAATTCTATGTGCATGGGATATGTTCGCAGAATATACCTGGAGAAGTGAACTTGCCATTTACTAGAGACTTGGGCCAGCTGAGTAAATTGCACATTCCTTGTGGCAGAATGAGGTCAGGGAGCTGTTTTACCACATCATCAAGTTTCTGATACACTGATCTGGGATCTTCAAACTCATCTGCCAAATATTTCTAAAATAATTTCTCTTGACTTTATAAGTAGATGGGCAGCCCAATCCAGAGTGGGGAGCTGGACCCCTCCCTGGAGCTGGCGCAACCCTGCACTGGCATGGGTGCTCACCCTGCTGGTGCAAGGGCCAAATGTGCCGGCAGAGGGGCAACTTTGCCAGGTGTCATTCAGCTCTGGTGCACCTGACCTGGAAGCTGTCACTTGTCTCCAGACCCACTGGCACAAAAAGCTGCCCCACATGGCCAGGGGTGAGCCTGGGGGTGGAGCCAACCTTGGCTTCCACTGCCTGCTCAGCCCTCGTGTGCTGGGAGAGCAGGCGTTGGAGATGTACCACTTCTTTGTGTCATATTTCTGTTATCCCGTGTGGGGGATTCTTGGATGGTTTTAAAGATTTTTGGGAGAGGGCAGGGTGGCGCCAGAGTGGCACCATCCTCGCAGTGCCAGCCCTCTCTGGATTGGGCTGTTAGGGGAGCAATTCTAAGCATGTGAATTTAGAAGTAAATCTAATATTATTTATTGAGGTTTATTGCCAGGAAAGAGTTCTTAGGATTGCAACTTTAATTTAGTATCAAATGTATGATACATCTCAGGCAGATATATGGGCTTGAATTTAAAGAACCTTAAAATTAATTTTGGATATTTAAGGAAACTGTGAACTTGCATTTCTCAAACAACAGCCACCATATTTCATAGATCACTAGTAGGCATGCCTGAACCCTTGGGTCTTTCTGTGTTACTTGCTTGTAACCTGGCCATAGTAAAAAGGATGACATTTTATACAAAGAGAAATAGGTGTTTTGTTCCTTTAAAAGGTACTAGTACATTGTTGGCTGAGTGCTAACTACTGTATTAGGCTTATGAAAGCAAAAATTTAAGATGGCAAGCTTGGTCCCTAACCTACCTGGATAAAACTTAGCTCTTGGTTGTGTAGAGTGAACCATGTGTATGTACATGGTTACACATTATTGTAACATGTGCACATACAAAGTTATAGTTGCATGTAGATTAGGAGTGAAACTTGCTTCTCTAATTCCAGGGATGGATTCAGGCCCAGTAGCACCTTAGAGACTAACAAGCTTCTCTGGGTATTATCTTGCAAGCTGTGGCATATTTGCCTAGGGTGCCACTCTTCTGGTCATGTGGGGGGCGCAAAATTGTCCCCCGCATGACCAGGGAGATGGCAGCAGGGGTGGGGTGGAGCCAGGAACCCTCAACCCTGCCCATGTTGATAATGACATGGGCAGGGTCAAGGGCGCTCGAAGACAACGAGGCAACAGGACTTCTGGAGGGGAGGGCAGAAGGGACTGCCAGCTGCCGGCTAGGAGCCCGGGGGGAGCCTCCAGGTGGGGGGCAGCAGTGAGGGGTGGCAGAGCCCTACCCTGCCCCCAGCCATGGGGGGCGGGGTGGCAGCGCCATTTACCCCCAGTTCGCCTCTGCTTGCAAGAGTCAAAGTTCCCAGAGAGTTTTGCTCCTTGAAGACCAACATGGCTACCCTCCTGAAACTGATTCCAGGGATATTCATTTGTCCAGTTGTTATATATAAGTTCGGGGGGGGGGGGAGTTGTGGGCATCAGATGGTTTTAAGAAGCCTTCTCAGTTCTTTTGCGGGCTTATTCTCTTATAATGCAGAAGTTGAGACTTTTTAGAGATGCTCTGCTTAGCTGACTTTTGAAATCCTCAAATGACTAAAGGCTGTCCAGCTGTTCCTAAAATAGATGTGTAAAGGAAGAAATACTCCCCTTTTAGTATCTGTCATTATTTGAGGATCTGAAAGTGCAGGTTTCAGCCAAGTTTACTACTGAATTATAAGCAAAACTGCATAGATTTTGCAGGTTTGTCAGTTCTTCTTTCTGAACTTGGGGGTTTAATTTTCCTATTATCAAAGTTTTCAGCTATGTCTGAAAGAATTAAAAACATATGTTTGAAAAAAAGAGAGAGAAGTCAAGCTCACCAAGCTTATAAATAAATTCTTCACCATTTCCACAATGAAATCAGTAATTGACTGTGCTGTGGCTGCAGAATTCTAACCATTAAGCAACAGGATAAAATTATGAAGAGCAAATTTCACGGGCTTCAGATGACTTGAGTAAATGCATAGTTACTCAAAGACCAATAACTGTTAAAAAGGTATTGAGCTTTACTAGTATGTTATAGTCCAACAGATTTATTTTAGCATAAGATTCTGTAGGCATATGCTGGAACCAGTTTCATCAGATGAAATAGACTGGAACCAGTTTCATCAGATGAAACGAAGTGGGGAACCATACATGTAGGTATGTGGTAGACAAAAATCTCTGCTGTCCCAAGACTGTGAAATGTAAGAACTACCAAATGAAACATTATTGTATTAAATTCATATGTATTCAAGATATCCAGTGACCATTTACAGTGAGCAGGTTACACAGTGTATCGTGACTATGGTAACTGGTGACATAGGGTTGGATTCAAAAGTGCCCTTGTATGAGCAGATAAAACTTTGTCTCATTCAAAGTGGGTTTTTTAAAATGGGTTTTCCGCAGAATTCTTACTCAAGCTGCAGTTCACCATACTGTTTCTCACAAAATTCAAGTCCCTTGAATTTCTGGGGCATATTTATAGATGGCGTGGCAGGTGTGTGTATGTGTGAGGTCTGTGCCCTCAGAAGACTGGTGCAGGTAGAAACAACCCCATTTTGCAGTATGTGTGCCCCTGTTGTTACTAAACTGATTGATACCTGTGATGTATAAGAAAATGGCTAGTCAATCCTTGGGAAATATAATACATTTTTTGATTAATTCTAATTTAATAATTTCACATTGGAATTTTCCTTTGAACAGTGGAAATGTCAGGCCAGTTAGAATATGTCCTGAGAGGCTGAAATGTTATTTCTGAATACTGCAGTGTCTGCCAGCTGAGTATTTTGTTCATGTATCTCATAATAAAAGTTTATTCCATAATAAATCTCCCTTTAAAAGTGCTATGCTATCCTTTTAAGTCCACTGATTTCCCCAGATTTTGACACCCTTATAAGTCTTAGAATGCCACTGTAAGCTCTCTGCAAGTTGTAACAAACTTAACACAATTAGTCCTGTTGAAATGACCAATATGCCTAGCATCTGAGAAGCAATTTTCTTTCCATTTATGGATTGCAGTGAGTGGTGCGCGCGGATCTTTATGAACCAGAGATATCGTATCAGGTTGCTTGGAGCATTTTTGATTTTTAAAGCTGAACAGGAAACTATTTGACCACAAAAGGGGAAATGCATATCTTTTAACCCTGAGAGATGTTCATATTCAGGCTGTTTGCAGCAAGAATAATGATTTCCTATCCAAATGTGGCAGGAAAAGACTTTCTAGACTTTGTTGTGCTGCTCTGGGATTTGCAACAGCTCAGATAAAATCAGTAGGTGAGGTAAAATTTGGAAATAGAATCGGTAGCATTCTGCCACAATTTTTTAAAACTGTCAATTTGCAGTCAATTTATGGCAACACAGTAGATTTTTCAAGGTTAGAGACATTCAGAGGTGGTTTGCCATTGCCTGCCTGCATAGAGACTCTGGTATTCCTTGGTTCAAATACTGAGCAGGGCTGACCCTGTGTGACTTCCAAGATCTGATGAGATTGAACTAGCCCGGGCTATCCAGGTTAGCAATTACTGACTGGAGCATACTGGAATAGTTTGAAATACCATCACAGTGTTAGAGTTGATCTTTATTGAACAGTGAGCATTTGTTGTTATTGAGCATTGAGTACATTTGTCATTTCAACTTCTACCAGATTTTCAAAAATATTTGTTCTTCTGTTCTTAATATACAGGATACTGGCGTGGGCAAGTCAAGTATAGTTTGCCGATTTGTTCAGGATCATTTTGATCACAATATTAGTCCTACTATTGGGTAAGTATTGTGTACTTTTTAAAAAGTGTATATCAAACTAAATAAACATTATTAACATTCCTTTGCACTTCATGGTACTGGAAGAACTCTTTAAACACAGTCATGCTTGTGTTCACAGTTGTATAATATTATTGAGTAAGCCTATTAACTTCATTTTTAGCTAATGCCGATCTAAAACCACTTTTCATTCTGTGCCTCTCATCAGTCATGAGCAACACGTTATTTCCTTCTCTTTTGGGGGTGCACGTTTTAAATAATGTTTATTTTTTAAAAAAATAAACTTTAAGATAAGATTTAAAAATAAACTTTTAAGGTAAGATTTCAGGAATAACCATCTGTTCTTACCAGTCCTATTTTGTCCATCCCTCCCCCAAATTTCTGTCAGTTTATGAATTCTTCACTGAATAGTTGTACATTTCTTAGTATTGCTTCATTGGTTAGTACCACAAGAGCCCCACGTGCTGTTGTAGATATATCTCCCCCCAAAAAGAAAGAAAATGAAAACAAAAATGAAATATGAGAACTTTGGATTGGAGGCAAGTCTCTGAAATTTCTTTCACAAATCTCTCTATAAATAGATTCTCATTAGCATCACATATTGTTTAATTGTTCATTTTAAAAACACACACACAGTCCTTCCTTTCTGGAACAGCTAACCTATCATTGTACCTTTATTAGTTAAAATGTTTATATCCCAGTTTAAAATGTACAAAATAAAACCCCAAAAGCCCACTTTCCACAAAAGATGTAGTCTTCGGTCACTTCCATACATGCAGATTAATACACATTCAATCCACTTTCACAATTGTTTGAAAGTGTATTTTGCCATTCTACACAGTAAAATTCACCTTCAAAGTTCATTGAAAGTGGATTGAAAGTGTTATTCTGCATGTGCGGAAGAAGCCTTTGTCCTGTTAAAAGGCCCTGGAAAATAAAAATAGTTTGCAATGCCTCCTGAAATTTTTTTTAAAGATGGGGTCCCTTTTCTACATCCTCACGTCATGGATATTGCATATCATGGATAATGGATATTGCACTGTTGTTGTACTCTATCAGCCACCTGCAACTGGATCATCCTGAATTATTGCTATAGTCTAATAATCACAATTATTAGATGCACTTAGAGGCTAAGAGCCAGTGCGGTGTAGTGGTTAAGAGCAATAGACTCTAGTATAGAGAATCAGGTTTGATATCCTACTCCTCCACATGAGGGGTGGAGTCTTATTTGGTTAACTGAATTTATTTCCCTACTCCTACACAGTAAGCCTGCTGGGTGATCTTGGGCTAGTCACAGTTCTCCCAGAACTCTCTCAGCCCCACCTACCTCAGAAGGTATCTGTTGTGGAGAGAGGAAGGGAAGGAGTTTATAAGCCGCTTTGAGACTCCTTACTGGAGAGAGAAGCTGTGTATAAATCTAAACTCCTCCTCTTATTCTCCTCAGTATCCAGTGTTGTGTGGATGCATCTCTGTGTTTAGCAGCCATGTCATGTAATGGAAACATAAGAGCACCTTGCCTTTCACAATCAGTCTCGGCCCCCCCTCCCTGCCCCACATGCAAATAAGTAGTTTGAAATGTGGGTCAGTTCTGTGAGTCAGAATGTAAATAATGTAAATAATTGGTCTGAAATGTGGTTCAATGGTCTTGAAGGAGGGCAGGTTTCATCTTGTAGGAGCAGGAAGAAAGGTTTGTGCTTTTTTACTGTTTATTTAAAAAATAATGTTTAAACTGCAAAGTAAGAGCAGCCTTTCCTACCATTGTCAATTCCTGCCTCAAATGGGGCTCCTGCACCTTTAATAATTGCATGTCAGGGAGAAATTTGCATCTCAGAACTTCAGTGCATTGTGACTGTAGCAGGAAAACCCACACCACTCTATCATTTTCCTCCCTCAGTAACAGTTAAGACATAGCAGCTCCCTTCTGCTGACAGTCCTGAAAAGATTGCTGTTGCTGTTCTGTTCTACCCATTTACAGTTCCTTAAAAAGAAAAAAAAACCATTTGTCCTCAACACAGGCATGTATTCACTAAGAAGATGTTTTCTTGCAATAGAGAAATGGGTAGGCATGGAAGAGATACTCAGCTGTACATGACTGGTGGATTTCTAGTGGAAAGTAAATTAATTGTATAAAAAATGTTTGTAATTAAATGTAGACCAGGACATTGAGATGCCCTCACCTAGATGGCCCAGGCTAGCCCAGTCTCATCAGACCTTGGAAGCTAAGCAGGGGTAGCCAGAGACGTAGCAACGGGGGAAGCACCCGGTGCACTGGTGTGTCCTCCGCTCCTGCCTTCCCAGGGATACCCCTGTCCCGCCCTGGAACGCCCCTGGAATGCCCTCGCCACATCCCCACAGGGGGGCGCACCCCCCGTTCCCTTGGAGCTATGCTTCTGGGGGTAGCCTGATGGGAGACCACCAAGGAATTCCAGGGTCACGCTGCAGAGGCAGACAAGGACAAACCACCTCTGTTTGTCTCTTGCCTTGTAAACTTTGCAGGGTTGCCAGAAGTCAGCTGTGACTTGATGGCACTTTCCACCACCTCCTTGATATAATAAGGTTTAAAATAACAATAACTTTCTTGAGTCAACATTGCTAATGCATGTTTAACTTGTCTTTCAATAAAATAGAATTATATTGTTGCTTTAAAAATTGCTTGCTAGAAAAAGTAATTAATTTTACAATCCAACACATCTACTCTTCTTAACGGTATTCCAATTATGTTTCAAGGGATTTATAAGCTCCCTGTGGCATTCCAAAGACTAGTAGCTGAAACAGACTAACAATATGTAACTTTTATATTTTTGGATACAGTTCAGAGCTCATTCAGTTGAATTATTTGAAAAGAGGTAAAAACTAATGGGTAGTGAAGGTTGTTTTAATAAATGGGGCCAAGCTAAACCCAGACTGAGCAGCACTTCAGGAAAAATTGCTTAGCAGTTAGGCCAGATGTGAAAGGAACATTCTTGTTTGCTTTAGTTCAGGAATTGACCAGTGTTCCAAACCTGACTAACTTGAATGCAAAACCCAAGATTCATCTTTAAAGGATTAGAATAAATATTACCATTGGCAAGTTTTTTTACAGCATTTAGAGTGAAATAATTCCACCCAAGATGAGGTGTTTTTTAGCAACAAAAATATAAGAAGAGCTTTGCTGGATTAGGCCAATGGTTCATCTAGTTCAGTTTCACATTTCTCACATGTCCTTGAAGTCCCATAGCACATAGCCAAAGCCTCTCCTGTTAGGACCCCTACTACTCACAAGTGCTGCAGTGAAGAAAAAAGATGAAATCCAAGTTTTAAAGATTCATACTCACTTTCATTCCTAAGTTCCATGCAAGTCAACACAAGATATTTTAAGGTGACACACTGTTAGCAAACCTAGGCAATCAAACTCTTATTTTTTAATGTTGGAAAGTTCTGCAACAGCTGTATTTTTAAATCGGAAGGGCATGAATCTTTAGTTATGCAATGCATTTAGGAAGAAAAAATTCTTCTGAAAGAATATATCATGTATGCAGGCTGGGGACTCAGCAGGAGGAAATCCTGTTTCCTCAAACTAGCCTTCATTTTATCTCACTTCCCAGCCTTCTCTCAGCTTTCTTCCCCGCATCCGAATTTCTCTCAACCTCTTCAGCTTTTTATCCCTTCTCATCACCTTCTCTTGCTCTCCCAGCAACTTCTGCTGCTTTCCTCCAACCTTCAGTCCTGCCAAGGTTGTTACTCAAAGGCTCCCGGACCTTGATTGACTGGCAGCCTCCTAGTTCTTACTGTGATCCTGTAACATTTCTAAGTTATATTATTTGGTGGTGGTGGTGGTGGGATTTAATCCCCTTAACCATGTTTTCAACTATTTGACTCTTTCTGCAAGTGTGGGATTTTCTCAGGTCTATAGAAAATGTTTCTGTCTGTACATAGCTCCATGGTACAGAAGTTTTAGTCTGCATTGGTCTGCATTCTAGGACCATGTTCAGAATTAGATATATGCATACGACAAATAAAGATACTGAGCCCTTTAAGAAATAATGTATTTATTTTTCCTTGAAATGCTCAAATACTTGTCCATGTAGTCTGAATGAAAAAATGTGGAATTTAAACCAGTCTGAATGAAAAAAATGAAGAATTTAAACCAGATGATTTAAGAAATGTGCTGTAGCTGTGATCTGTTCATGTCCTAGAGTTTAAATAATGTGCTGTTATTTCTTGCAACCTTTAGTGCTTCTTTCATGACTAAAACTGTGCCTTGCGGGAATGAACTTCATAAGTTTCTGATCTGGGATACAGCAGGACAAGAACGGGTGAGTCTCATCGTGGTATCTTTATTTGGAAGCCTTTGTCTGCAGTCTGCGCTGATTCTTACTATATTCATGGTGACAAATATCATAATCCCCTGTATCAGCGGACTGAATGGCAAAGTACTTGTTTGTAGGGAAACAAAAGTGTCTCTCTTCCCTCCACACTGTGGCCCCAAGTTGAATCAAGTCCATGTGGTCCTTTAAAAAGCAGTTCCCTACAGCTGCTTTGTGCCTTCAGGGAAAGTGAGTCAGGTTAAGATTTTCCTTGACATGGCTTGTTAAAATATAATGTGTTGTTTGACTCTCTGTTGCATACCTATCCTGACAGTCATAAGAGTTAAAATTTTGCTTTGCTTTAAAAAAAATACAAAATATCAAAATAATATCAGATCAGTCTCATGTGACACTTCCTTGAATGAAATCACAGATGCTTAATGACAAATAGGAAATGTGTGCCACGTAATTTCTAGAACATTTTAAAACTTTGCTTTCAAGGTCATCATGTTTCTTCTTTAGAACTTCATCCTATTACTGTTCTCCTTTGTACCGATAGCTATATTATTAAATGTTCATGGGAGGTTAAAAAAAAGAACTAAGCAATAGACAATTCAGAACTTATTTAGGCCAAAGCATTAAATATAAGCTGATTAACAGTGCAATGCTAAACAGAGTTACCCCCTTCTAAATCCATTAACTTCATTGGATTTGGAAGGGTGTAGCTCTGCCTAGGAGGACACCCTAAACTACTGAATCAGACCAAATCAGCTTTAAATAAAAGTATTTTGGATTAGTAAAGTTGAGAATCAGTTTGACAGCGTACATACCAAATGAAAAAGGTAAAGAAAATTATGTATTTGTTTTTGAGTTTTGTAAGAAGTTGAATACAATATGAGCACAGTAAAGAATACATTATGTATTATGGTGAAGGACCTAGTGTTGGATTTTGCTGAAAGAATTTAGCACAGACATTTATCAGTGTACTCAGGTATTCACAGCCACCAGTTCAGTAATGAAGCAGGAGGGATGTGACAGTAGCCAGAATTAAAATCACATGAAATACCATCAAAATCTGTATCTTGATTTTGAGAGAGGTTTGTGTGAATAACACTCTAGGAAGTTAGTATAAAAAGTTAGTATAAAAAGACAGACAATATTTTGGGTTGCAAAGAGTTTTGTAGGTTGAAATAATTAATAAACTAGTTAGTTCATTTTAACATTTTAGTCTGGAACTGAATTTTAGTGGAGATGTGTGCAAGCCACTGAAAACAGTAGTCCTATATTGTCTTTTCCTCTTTCTCCCTCACACAATTGTTTAAGAACCATATGATTCAGCTTCAGAAACTGCAGTGAATCAGAGATAGGTGCTGTTGTATCATTTATTTTATTATGCTGGACACTACAGGGCTGGATGCTGAACTATTACGTTTAGTACTTAAGAAAATAAGAACCCCCTACTGGCTCAGACCAATTATCTATCTAGTCCAGTGCATCTGCTTCTCCTGAAATCTCTGGTTCTGTGCTGTTTCCAAAATTCCAGTCATCGACTTATAACAAAGATCACTCTGTTAGCAGCTTCATGTTGTTGGGGATTATGTTGACTTGGGTTAGTAAATACACAGTCTCAGCATCTTTTCTGCAACTGAGAGTTTTGATGTGGCTATATATCGAGAAGATCTTTGACTTCAATGGAGCACCTTGCAGTATCATGACTTGGTTTCTTTGTCCTATTTAAATACTAAACTATTTGTGAGGTGTTGCAGTTTAGATGTATCATTACTTTCTAAACATTTAGAAGAAATCTGTCTGAAAGATTATTGGTAAGTGATGGAAAGTAATGTGCTTTTAAATAATTCACAGTTCCTTGATGTCCTGTATTTAGTTGAGAGTTAAAATAAAAATTATTGATTTCTCCTGTCCTTTGATATACAAGTCCAGTAGCAGAACTCTTTATATTCCCGTTGTGAGAATAATCTATGGTCTTTTCTTGCTTCATAGGACAGCTCTTTGTGAAGTATATGGACTGATTAAAATTTTATGAAATGGTTGGGTTTCCTGTTCTTAGCTATATCTATGGGCGTGGCCCCACCTCTGTTCCCAGTCCTTTTAAGTCCTCACACAATTTTTGGGCCATTCAGGGCTTCTGAGCGTATGTCCTGAGTCCTTCCCCCAAAGTCTTCCCTCCAATCTCAGGGCTTGTGTCACCCTGCTCCCTTGCCCTTTCCCTTGTGCTAGGGCTGCCTTTCTAGACTATTACATCTGCACCAGATGGCAAGAGGTTGGCTTTCCTGCTGGATCTGCGCTGGTCTATCCTTCCTCTGTTGTTGTTCCTTGGGATGCTGCTGTGTTGCTCTCCTGGTTTGCAGACGTGCCCTCCACATAACCTTGCTGCCTATTCCTGTGACTTCCTTTGCCTACGCCACTGGCGCAGCCTTGAGAACATCTGATACTGCTGCTTTTGCTCCCACTCCCCACACTCTCCTGCTGGTTCAAGGTTGCTTCAGAGATGGACCTCCTAGTATTGACTCTTGCATCTGCTCTAGCTGTTGATGTTCTGACCCTTGTAGTTGCTGACTCTTTTTCCGAATTGCTGCTGCTCTTCTCCCCGCAGCTGACCTCCCTGTCATCTTTTAAATCCTCAAGCTGTCTGGTTAGAACTTGCCCTCCCATCTGAGGGGGTGCACCCTTTCGGCTCAGTTTTATAGGGTTTCCCTGATGGGACAAATGGATGTTTTCCTTGGACCATTGTAGATTGGGAAAGTGGCACACAGTGAAGGCTTAACTCCTTGCCCCAATCCCAGTCTGAATTTGGTCCTTGCACACCTGAAAAAAATAATTTAAAAATTATGGGAGCTCCACACACAAAAGTGCACAGCATCTGGTCACATTTGGCCCTGACTAATGCACTAATCTAGATTTTCTAATTTGAGATTAACACATGACAGTTGTAAAATGCATGCTTATTTTATCCATGCTATGAGTCAACTTCCTTCATTCCTCAGATGAACAGTATGAAACACAAGTACATCTTGCAGAAACAATAATCTCCCTATTAAGAAAGATTCTTTGATGTAAATACTATGTGGACTGTAACCAATCATGAGAATAATTGAATCTTTCAGATTTGACAGTAACCAAATTATGCTATTACTAATTAATGTATAGAGGTAATGGTAATGGTAATAATAGAAGTAATTTCATTGAACATTCCTTCCCTGTCTGAGCGAATCCTGTTGGCATAGCCTTCTCTGTCACATTTTTAAAATGTCATAAGTTAATCTTGCATTTGCTGAAATTATGCAAATCCGCAATTTAACTCAATGCCTGCTGCACAGAAGAGCTAAGAATTTAAGGAACAGCTGATACAGTAATGAGAACTGAGGCAGAAGGAGAATAGAAGGCTGTTGAATGTATGGAATGATGTATTATTTTGCACTTTATAACGGATTTTGTATTCAAAGTTTCCACTGCATATAGATATTTTATAATGTTCTTCACTGTGTTTGGTCTTTCAAGGTTTTATATTCTGTGTTATTCTGTATTTTGGGATGGTCTTTAAGGTTCATGCAAAAATCTTCAAAATCCATGGCTCTTCAAAATCCATGGTTGAGAGCAACGTCTCCACAGATAACTGGCAGTGGCGTAGCGTCAACGAAACAGGGGGACGCAACGCCCTGGGTGGCGCCATGGCGGGGGTGGGCACTGCCACGGCAGGGTGCGCGTGTGCCCCAGGCACAGTTCCCCCTTGCTCCACCCCTGATAATTGGAGTTAGCTTCTTTTAGCCCAGTATTTTGGAAACACAGAATGTAGTACAGAATGAGATTCTAGAACAACACCTTGTCACAAATCACTCACAAGATTGTGTTAGTTATTCTAATTCAGTAGATAAAAGTTAAAATATCTGTTATGTGCGAATTTAATAGCTTTTGCTTAATGTGGCATTGAGCAAATATTAAATAGCACAACATAATGTAATTATACTGCCTCTTGTTAACTCATGCAAATTTAAGAACTTTAGCTGCTTTCTCATAATGTTTCTATATTCAATTTTTCATAGTTTCATTCATTGGCACCAATGTACTATCGTGGGTCAGCAGCAGCTGTTATTGTATATGATATCACCAAACAGGTAAGCTATCCGATCACATATTTCTTTTTATTAGTGTGCATTATACTCACAGTGTAATCTTGACCACATTTTCTCAATAATAAGCCCCAAGAATAAGTAATAATATTAAGATTCTGAGTAAATCTGTTTAGAACTGCTGTCTCATCAATCCAGTGATTATTCAATCAAGGACTGTGAGCTTCTCTGTTTGTATTCTATCAGTATTTTACTGTTAAAATTAGGTAGTCAAAATGAAAATTGGTGGATCATATTTTCAGAAGTTATTTAGTCTTTATTAGAAGTTCTTTTCTCTGGGTAATTTAAACTAAACCGTATATTCAAGTATGACTGGAATGAAAAATTAATGCAGTTTACAATGCACTGAATTGTGATTTTCATTAAAACATAGTGAAGTCCAATTGAGATACTGGATTATAGTTTTTTATAGATGCCATCTACATTTTGGATGGAATAAAACTTTTGTATGTTATAAGTAGCTAATTTTCTAATAGTAAATGTTATTTGATGATGATAAATGACAAATCAACCATATTGTTAGAATTCTAGGAGAATTTCCCTCTGGAACAGCAACAAGAATATCTTAACTGTTGTAAATAGTATGACTCTGCCAGTTCCGTGTATTGGTACGAGAAGCCCAATATCCTCTGAAAAAGAAAAAACAGCGTACCAATAATAGTTGTTGTTGTTGTTGTTATTTAGTTTTGTATACCGCCCTCCCCCGAAGGGCTCTGGGCGGTTAACAACATATAAGTAGAGCACAATTTAAAACATCAGTAATTCATGGTACAAACTTATGGCTCTATTAACATTAAAACAACTAAAAAACCCTCATAAAACACAGCATTCTAAATTACAATTCCTTGCGTCCAGTCACTAAACCCTCCCCCCAGAGGGGGTGGTGATGGTAGGTCCCTCAGATGTTATGGGGACCACCAAAGAGGGGACTACCGAAGGGCACCGTATCAGTGGCTGGTTCCACCAAAGGTCTGGTGGAACAACTCAGTCTTACAGGCCCTGCGGAACTTACCAAGGTCCCGCAGGGCCTGGACAGCTGGAGGAAGAGAGTTCCACCAGGCTGAGGCTAGAGCCTGAGTGGAGGCCTGCCGCATTATTAAGGGCCCGGGGACCACCAGTAAATTGGCCTCTGCCGAACGCCGAATGCTGAATGTGGGGTAAGATGGTTGTGAAGGTTTGAGAAACCGTCTGGGTAGCCCAGCTCAGATGCGGGGGGGGGGGGGGGCTGAATGACCATAGGAAGAGGCATGGAGTGTCGCCGTGTCTGCCCCCGTGGCCAGCATAAGTGGGACTGGTGCTCACTGGGAGGTGGGAGTGCACCACAGAACTCCATCACACCCAACCCACCTCTGGCCATCACTTCCCAAGTTGCTTTGGCCTGGCTTTTAGGCCAGTGCAACTGGGGCATTTCTGGAGATGGAGCCAACATTAGCCAGTCCCGCTGGGCTTTTGTCCCAGGACATCGGTGGCAGGGAGGATGGCCTTTTCTACCCTTTTGGATGGTGTAACTCCTTTTTCCCCTATAAAGGACTTTCGGACAGCTGGGGAGACTTTTTGTGTCTTCATTTTCTTGCCTCCTGAAAGCCCTCTGGAGGTGACAGGGCAGCGTGGCAGCAACACTGTGTCCTGTCACCAATGGCTTTGGTTGGGGCTGCCTGACCTGCAGTTCTCTCACAAATAAATCTGGTATTGATTTGAGTTATGATTACCTTGACTTAGCTGGTGCTTGTATATCTAACCAACTCCTGCTGATAATGGCACTTACCATGCATTAGTTTAGCTGGTACTTTGGAATGCTTGTATCTTTACCTTCTACCGTTAATTTTAAAAATGCAGTGTATTCCATCTGGAAGATCTTTGATATTGCCTTGTATGTTCAATTTAGGATTCATTTCACACACTGAAGAAATGGGTAAAAGAGCTGAAAGAACATGGTCCTGAAAATATTGTCATGGCCATTGCTGGAAACAAATGTGATCTTTCTGACATTAGGTAATATACTAATGTTTTCTCTTCTAATTGCTTGTTCTCCTTGCGTTATACCAGCGGTTCTCAACCTGTGGGTCGCGACCCCTTTGGGGGTCAAACGACCCTTTCACAAGGGTCACCTAAGACTCTCTGCATCAGTGTTCTCCATCTGTAAAACGATAAATGTAAGGGTTGGGAGTCACCACAACATGAGGAACTGTATTAAAGGGTCGCAGCATTAGGAAGGTTGAGAACCATTGGATTAGGATCTGTGGTTTCAAGTATTCAACAGGATGTTAATCCCATTTGATTATTTTCCAGCAATTTAGTGTTCCTTTATAATTTCAAAGTGTTGTTTCAGAATTCCACAGACTAATTCTACTATGAGGTTTGGGAGAACTAATCCCAGGGTTAAATGATTTGGGAAACATCAATGGTATTACAACTCTGGGGATAACTTGAACAAAGACTTCCTGAATGCTATGTTTGCATTCACAGTAATTTAACTTCTAAAATTTTATTTTAGGGAAGTCCCTATGAAAGATGCCAAAGAATATGCGGAGTCTATAGGCGCAATTGTTGTTGAGACCAGTGCAAAAAATGCAATTAACATTGAAGAACTCTTTCAAGGAATCAGTAAGTAAACGTAGAATTTGTGTGTGTGTGGTGGGTTTGGCAGGGTTTTCTCTAATTGCAACATTCTCATGGAAAGTATAAAAATGGAATTGGGGTTGTTTGTTTTGTTTAATTAAAACATTTATATGCTACCTTTAGACACAAATAGAGTTTCCAAGGCTGCAAACATTTAAACTTTAAAATAACATTCAAATATATATACTGTTACACACACACACACACCACACACACATGTAACTGTATAATAGGTAAAGTTTCCCTTCAGTCGTGTTCGACCCCGGGGTACCACTGCGAGCAATGATTTTATAGGCACTTTTGTGGGTAGTTTGCCATTGCTTTCCCCAGCTATTCTTTACCCCCTAGCTATGAGCTAGGTACTCATTTACCGATGAAGAAATGGATGGATGGCTGAGTTGGCCATGAGCCAGCTGCAAGGATATCTGACCCACAGGGGGCTCGAACTCCTGACCTTGTGAGTGGCAGTGCAAGCACTTAACCACTACGCCACACGGCTCCTAACTGTACAATAACAACATATAAACAAACACACACAAATAACCAGGAAGAAGTCGTTAGAAAGTCATGAAATGTTAATAGACAATGTAAGGTTTTTTAAATATCCATTGCAATCATAACACTGGAAGACACAATTGATTAGTATTATTTGAACTATTTTGTATAATATCTGTCTAATCATAAATACCCAAGCAAATCCTGAAGGAATTGTAATGTAACCATATATTTTCATAATATCAAAGAAATAGAAAACTGTAAAAAGTCCTAAAGGCTGTCAAGGCCAACCTCCGTATTCTGGAAAGGATTTTATTGAGCCATTAATGCGAGCTGAGATCTATCCTCTTTTTAAGCCTTTGGTGATGAAAGCTATCACAACTTTCCCATGCTTTCAGTTCTTCACTAGCCAGTCTTGCAGATAGAAACCTGCTGTGAAGAATATGCAGCTGCTGCTTTTTTTTACATTTTACTGTATTGCTTCTAAATAAATCCACCAATATTGCATTATTTTTAGTCAGCTGCTGAGAAGAGATAATTCAATATGTGTGAGCATCCTTATAGATGTAATCCTTAATGACATTGATATAGTAACTAAAAATAATTGCCTACATTTTCCTTGGGCTGAAATATGGGTTAGTTATCTATTTTGATATTTGAAACATGTCTACCACACACCCTTCAAGGACTTCAGAGTGGCATCTCAGCTTCATAGCAATCCTATGAGGTAAATTAATCTAAGAATCTCCCTTCCCCAGGCCACCCGGTAAGCTTTATAGCTGTATGAGGGACGTGAACCATGGTTTCCCACATACAGGCTCAGTACTCTAATTGCAGGTTCATGCACCCCACAACCACTTTCCCACATACATTCAAAATCCCTTCCTGACTTTTTTTTTATTTTGGTGAGGCATAGTTTGCTATTAAATCCAAATTGGCAACCATGTTTTCTGCAGACCCTCCTGTCATTAAATCCCAACCTACTTTTGAGTTTCACAGTTTGGGGAGCTGCTGTGATAGGCTGACTTTAATCTCTAAAATGTTTTCTCCGGGGGTGGGTTATACCCTATTATACAAAGGCTCATCATATTATTCTCTTTTATATCATTCTTTGACTGTAAATTAACCAAGGGACAAAGATATTCCCCACCACCACCAAAATGTCTTGATCAGAGTATCTCCTTGGCCAAGTAAATATGATTTGATGACAACTGAATATTCTCACAGGATATTAGAGCACTTGAGAGGCAGTTAAAAGGAAAAACATAAGAGAGGGGGGAATAGCTTGTTCAAGTTTGTAGATTCTGGGGTGAGATGGGATTTTCAAATTCATATGCAATTTGTTGTGGGCCACCAGCTTGTCTTGCTTCTGTTAATCTGGGAGACACTGGTGATACTAGTTATTGATTGTTTACATTTATATTCTCCCTTTCTTCAGTAATGAAACTTAAGGTTAGGTCAATATTGGGGGACTTCGGGGGACTCCGGGCACTGACTTCCTGGAACAGTCTGTGGGTTCTATTTGCTTGCTGAACTTCCTGTAGCTAGAGGCTGTCCTTGCACTAGGATGCTGTTCCCCCTCTTTCATTGTGATCTGGATTGCCTGAAATGATCTAGCATGTGAATGATACATACAGCAGGATTGTATCCTTTCAGTTAAAATCAGCCCTCTGATTTTAAGTGACTGTACCCAGACTAGATTGAGTAAAAATATGAGTAGAATATTGGGGTCAATTCACATTGTATGGTGTGTACTGTGTGTGGTTTTCTGGGCTGTGTGGCCTTTTTCTGGTGGATCTTGTTCCTAACGTTTCGCTTGCATCCACCAGAAAACAGCCACACAGCCCGGAAAACCCACCACAGCCAGTGCATACTAACTGTCACAAGATCATCTTTGCCTCTATTCAAGACGAGACTTCTATAGGTTATCTCTTGTGTGATTTCAGTGAAATATGGTACAGTTGATGATTGGCTTTTTTTGTGAATTTTCCAGAAAAAGTGTACACAGCACACAGTCTTTGACCAGATTTCCCATTTACACTTATAAAATGTACACATCATGAAATTTGTCTGAGATCTCTGTATGAGGTCTCTTTGAAAATAACTTGTGCTGAGTAAATAACAACTGTACCTCATTTTAAACAGCAAACCTGCTTCTCCTTATCTTTGTTCATTAAGCAGCCTACCTATGCTAATGAAGTGGCACAATCTATTAGTTTAATGCTGCTATACAAGAACAGTGTGCCTCCTTTCACTTAATGGCTAGTGCACCAACACAAAAGGAGTTGAAACATGTTATCTAAATCATTCTCTGTAAATGACAGTCCTCCGAGTATTATTTCTGCTATCAGCATCCTCCACTGAAACCCACCACATGTATCATAAAATAGCAAAGAGGAAAAGAAAAAACCTCAGACCTACTCGTACAGTACGATAAGTGCTGCATTTGATTATTTCACAACATCCAGAGTTACACAGGCTGCTGTTCAAAGGACCCAGTCCTAAAGTAGCAGATAGTCCTGTATCCACAAAAGCTCTTACAATAGCTTAGAGGACATTAACACAACAGCTTACAAGAAGAATACATTCTGATTTCAGGCAGTTGTTCCAGTAACCATACATAAATCCCTCAAAGTACTTTCTGGGTGGTTCTTTTTTCTGATAAGTGCTGAATTTCTTTCAGGAGTGTTATGTGATTAATGCTTCTGAAATAACCACATAATGGAGTCTCTGGTTTCCTGTCACTCTAGCAGTTTCTCATATCTGGAAAAAAATCCATATACTTGATTCCTTTATTTGGGAAGAAGGAACTGGTAGAAACATCGTCATCACTGTGACTGTTTTAAAAGAACCAATTGCCCATTTAATATTTTTGTATTGCTTAGTGAATATCTAACATATCTAACATATGAAGCTGCCTTATAACAGTGGCGTAGCGCCAAGGGAGTGGGGTGTGCGCAATGCACTGGGCGGAGGGATGGGGGCATTCCGGGGCGTGGCAGGGTGTGGCGGGGGTGTACGCATGCCCTGGACGCAGTTCCCCCTCGCCCCAGCCCTGCCTTATACTGAGTCAGACTAATAGTCTCTCTAACCCAGTAGCCTATATCCAATCATCTGTTCATGGAACAAGGAGTTTCCTAGGATTCCTCTGTATTCTAACACCTAGAAATATCATTCTTAGGGTCACATGAAGGTTTGGGGGAGTTGCACTAGGTCCTAGTTCAGAACTGATCACTACTCCAGATTGCAGGTTTCTATTGTGTGGTAAAAAAAAATAATATTATGCTATACTTGATTTATTTCAGGTCTTTTTGTTATTAATTGCGAATCAATGTGGGATCCACTGAAATAGAGAAGTGTTTTAGATTAAAATGTTTATAAATCTAAAATATAAACAGCCATCAATCACAAATTAGAGAAAGACATTAATTATTTTTTTTCTAAAAGTGCCCTTTCAGTTGTGGAGTTTATATATGGTGGCATTTTTAGATATATGTAAGGTTTCAAATCCAGATAGCAGAGTTAGGTAGCACTAACACAAAATACCTTGGAAAGAGCAAGAATCCCTATGTATACTTTCTTTTTGTACCTGGACATGTTATATCCAGAGTCCCTTTTTTGGTATTGCTCCCCCCCCCCCCCCCCAGTTGTATAAATCACTTGGACTACATTTATTTGTCATAATAAACTGTTGATTGTGATCGGCATGAACCTGGCTCGTGGCTGTGTTTGGCTGCTTCTATTTCCATTGGGAGCAGTTAGTCTAAATGTGAGCATGAGAAGTGTGATTCCCCTCTAAAAATCAAGATTCTAAACTGGGATTAAATTATGGTTTAGAGTCCTGGATTGCAGGGCAAGAACAAACTCCAGTTTTACCAGACCGCCAACATTTAGAAACCACACAAAATTCGAGCTTGTACTAGGCAGCTTTCAGTCATGTTCTGGGCACAGAGGAAGGAAGGAGGGGAAAGAGCTAGCACAGTAGTAAGCCAAATGGGCGTCCATCACTAAAAAAACAAGAACTGTTACATTGAATGCCGCCAGATAATCTGATTTATTATTAATATTAATGATTTTCCTCTGGTGGAATCTTACATGAAGAATGTAATGTATCTTTAAAAAAACCCCCCAGTATTATCGAATTTATCCTTAACTTTTATTTCTATGTCTTCAGCCCTTTATATGCATGTAGATAAATGCTTTTTTCATCATTCCAAATCACACGGAGGAGCCGATGTGTGTAGGAGTCACTTTAAATGCTTGGTTGAAGATGCAGAAGTCAGGGCCAGGGCTAGTGGATGTAATCTGGCTGTCCTGTAAGTGTTGTGATTTTTAGCATTTTCATGGGGTTAAATGTCTCTACTGCTCTGGTGACCTTTATACATAGAACTGAGCAGAGGAATATTCTGAGTGTGCCTTCCCTGCCCACAAAGGGTGCTTCTTTTGTGTAAAGGAGCAGGAATCCTACAGTATGCCAAGTTTTGAATTGCCTTTTTTTCCCCTTCCCTGATGCTTGCAGGTCGACAGATCCCTCCCTTGGAAACTCATGAAAATGGAAATAGTGGAACAATCAAACTTGGGAAGCAGACTGCACAGACAACTAGGCGGTGCTGTTAAACCAACCTGAATTGGTTTAATTTACTTGAAAATAGAATGACATAATTTGCATATTTATTGAGCAACAGACTTCAGAAACTCGGTGACCAAGTACTTTGTCTAAACACAGTGGTTTCAGTGCTACCTGTTGGAATGATAGTAGAAAGGTCTCCAAATGAGTTCTGCAAAATTAAAACAGATAATCCAGTTCTGTAACAAACAATCTAAATCAGGGTTTCCCCAACCTTTTTGAACATGCGGACAGATTTTGGCACGGCATGGTGACTGCAGTGACTAAATGGCTAACATAAAATGGCTTCCACTGGAGGCAGAGATAGCCACAAAATCATTGCCATATCTTACCTTAAGTAACTTGCGTTGTGGCAGCAGCTGCCAAATCAATATTTTAAAAGAATCTGCACAGCCAATCAAAAGCCTTGCTAGGCAAAAGCCCAATTTGCCCCCCTTTGAAATAAGCCTTTTGTTCCAGAATAGGTTGGCATGGCCCATGCTAAATTTTAAACCACACTAATTTTTAAAATTACTATGCCCTGTTTTGGAACTAGAACATTTGTAGTATGGAAATATAGTGCATAATATTTGAACTAACTGAAAGAAGAATATTATTTTCTCTTCTTTCTTGCCAGGTTTTATTTTCTTCAGCTTTGTTTTCAGAGGAGCTTTTAAAAATGTGTATTGGGTAGTACACTGAGCACAAAATGAATAAAATTAATAAATCTAGTAAACGGAAAAACAAATAATAAAACTCAAGTAGTTTAGGTTGAAGCCATTGGGGTTTTTTTTCAGTATTTATGGAGGCAAAATAATTGCAAATGTAGTAATAACGGACCCATGAGTGGGGAGGGGGGACCGAAGAGAAAGGATCACCACACAAACCAGGTTGGGGAAAAAGTTAGGTCACAACTCTATTACTGACCACAGCTGCTGAAGCACTAGTGCAGCATGAAAACAAATCTGTCAGGCAACCCCTTGTCATGTGATATTAGCCTTCCCCCAATCCCACCTGCTGGGGGGAAAAAGGGACTGGCAAACCAGTATTCAACTAGTATATAACTAGTAAGGATATTTTCCTAGTCAACAAAGTAACATAAGTCTTGACCCTGAACAGGATTGCTCTGATAGGTCTCTTTCCAAAACATGTTCGTTAATCATGTTGTGGGCTCACAGGGTTGGAGAGGGCTACGTACATTGTAGTTCCTGTTTCTTGTCTGGTGCTTCCCTTGCTAGACTCTGGGACAAACTTGTTTGCAGACCCTAGCAACCAGGTAGCTTTGGTGACTTTGAAGAACAGAGGTAAATGTTATGATTTTCCTCCTGGGAAGCTAGGGAAACACTGCTCTAGTAAGGAAGAGATAAAAATATTTTGCTTGCATTGCTGTGGCCACAGAATGTACAGCAAACAGGGAGAAAGGGAGACAGGAAAATGCTAAATTTGCTCCTTCTCTACCAAGACAACTCATGGTAGCTACCATTTTCTTTCAATAAGGTATGTGTATTTAATGGAGAGACAGCAGGTCACCAGGAGGCATAGTATCAGCTAGCTGGAAAACACCCTAAATTATGAAATTTCACATGTAGTTCTGCCCTGAGGGAAAGGAGGAGACATTCAAATTCCAGTGTCACAGAGCATGCAAAGCAGGGAGGTGATGGCTTTTCTGTATGAGCTGCAACCTCATTAAATCCCATTCCTCGAATACTTATTACGGTGGCATTCCAGTACTCCATGCTTAACATGGTGCCTGCCCCGTTCAATTGCATTATTTTTATATTGTCTTCAGTCAGGCATGCATCGTTTCTTGAGTTGCTACTTGCCTCCTGCATTCACTCTGCAGTAAGAATTACAGTGGCATTATTACATGAGATGGTTTCTCCTATTTGCTCAGATTTGGCAGGAGGATCCCCTGTGTGCAGGTCGCAGTGCCCAAGAATTTCATTCCGATAAGCGGAAAAAAGTTTTAGCTAATAGTATGCTTTCTTGATAAAATAAATTAAAATAAAAACAGCTGAACTATACTGAATAGATTTAATAATGAATTAAATGAAACCAAATCAAGCATTTTGAGTCTTCCAGAAAAAGGCGGGGTATAAATTAATGTAATAAATGAATAATTTTATAAGGTGAACTGAAAACAAAACAAAAATAGCTTTCATATCTGTTTGTTGTGGGTTTTCCAGGCTGCGTGGCGAAAATCTGGTAGTTTTTCTTTCTAACATTTCATTCGTATTACCGGTTGGCATCTTCAGAGGCATGTCACAGTAAGGTGTGCTTCTGTCTGTGGCTCAATGTGAAGTGATTGAGTGTGAGGGATATATGTTTTGTCCACCTCACAGGTGTGTGTGTGGTGGGGGGGGGGGGGGAGTGAGGTGCATTTTCATGTGTCTGGGTGGAATTCATTTGCATTTTAATATCTTTGATATTGGTTTTGTTGGTTTTTAGTCCTGTTAACCAGGTTTTGTTGATTTTCAGACTCTTTTCCTTTTTGTTGGAACTGTCCCAGTGTTTGTAGATTTCAATGGTTTCCCTGTGTAGTCTGACACAGTAGCTACCAAAATCATCAATAATTTCTGTCTTCAGATATATACCTTGTCAAATATATACCCCATCACAGAATCATTGCATACGGTACTACAGAGAGAAACACATTTTTCCGTGACATGCCTCTACAGGCATCGATGCAGGCGAAACATTTCAAGCAACAAGCATCAATGCAGGCGAAACATTTCGAGCAACAGGCATCGATGCAGGCAAAACATTTTGAGCAAAAACTACCAGATCAGCACCACACAATGCAGAAAATGCACAACAGCCAGTTGATTCCGGCCATGAAAGCCTTTGACAATACATTGTTCAAGTCACTGGTTAATATTACTGGCTTAATAATGGTATTGAGAGAAGGGAAAAATTAACAAAAGAGACTTTACCATTCATTACTTTGTTGATCAAATGATGCCTGGTAGTCGAAGCTAGAGCTTGAGCCTTAAAACTAAGTGCAGTGCCAAAATATTGTGCTGGTCTGGAAAAATATATTACAAAATATCAGAAGTACATTGTCATACCCTCTCCCCAAAACAGGTTAAGTGGAGACAAAGCACAATAGTGATCTAGTCTTTTTGACAATATATTAACACAAATAAGTTGCATGCTCATATTTGTCTACTGAATGGTTGTCTATGCATGACAGCCAATGTTGTCACCCAGTGGTAGCTGCTTGTGCCATACAGTACACTGCTTTGGAAGCCTCCCTCACTTTCAAGGGAAATCTGAAAAAATAGGGGTTGTCATGTTAATCTGCTATACTGAAAATAAATGTTTTTGGCACCTTGCAAACTGTTGCATGAGTGGAAACAGTCTGCTCTGGAGACTAAGAGCCCCATTAAAAGAGGGGTGAATCTGCTTGAGGGGACGGTGCATCAGCCATGCAGCTGCCACGGTTCCCCCCCCCGTGCAAGAATGGGCACCGATCATGGTGCCGGTGTCCCAGCACCCTTGCCCCTGCCACTGGTGTAGTGGGTGCGTGCTGGGGAAGAGTTGATGTAGGCCGGGATTGGAGACTTCTCGCCAATAGGGAGGTTGTCATATTTGTACAGCCTTCCACTTCCAGGAAGCCCCTTTGGGAGCGGCAGGGTGGTGCAACTGCTGTGGATGGGGGTGTAAAACAGTTAACGTGGATGTGTGTAGTCAAGTTACAGCTGACTTATGGCAACCCAGTAAGAATTTCAAGGCAAGGGACTAACAAAGGTGGTTTGTCATTGCCTTCTTCTACATAACAACCTGGTATTTCTTGGTGGTCTCCCATCCAAGTACTAACCAGGTCCAACTCTTCTTAGCTTCTGAGATCTGATGAAATCAGGCTAGCCTGGGCCATCCAGGTCAGGGTGACCCCCCCTCCCCATAAGTTACAAAAGTATAAACTTTTGCTTAATACTGTGTACACCTTGATGGATCCTGAATAGCATTTCCTGTGCTGAATCTGTATATACATCTTCTTTGCAGAGGAATAATTCCTCTTCGAGGTGCATTTTGTATTCAATGCAAAATTCTTGTTCCTCCTTGCAAGATTAATGAAAGATACCAGTGGTAAAGAGAGTCATAGCATTAGGACAGTATTAAGAAACTGATATACTCTTCGTCATGCTTTTGTTCAAATGTTAGATTCCACAAAGAATGGAGAGGGTTCCATAAATGAGCCTTCAAATGGAGTTAACGCAAAATACACTTCTGCTACTGGATATGAAATAGATTTTGTCAGAGTAAGAAGTAACATTATTGTAATTACATTTCACATACCATTTTTACATTAAATATTATTGTAAGATTAAGCAGAACACATGTAAGAAATCCAAATCTGATCCACAATAGTTCTAAGTTCATCATGTTTACGTTTTAAAATGTATTATATGGCAATTTGAAACCTCATAAGCCAGTAGAATATTTCTTCTTTGAGGGGAGGGTGTAATTAGCTATACTGTAGCTACATTTGCTAGTTTTAATGGAGAAATTGGTCAACGAAGCAGTGTGGGGAAGACGAATTGCTTAGTCATGCCAACTGAACCGAAACCACTTCTTTTGCAGAACTGAGGAAAATATATATTTAGTGAGAGTAGTTCAGCTTTACTCCACTGAGCTACCTGTTTCATGGCAGCCTTATTTTTCTAGAGTGCCGCAGAAAACAGAAAGCTTATATGGCCACAGCCTTCAAATCATTTCCTCAAGAGCAGTCTTAGAGAGTTCTAAACCAGAGGTCACATTGAATAGAGGAACAAGGCAGCATTGCAGGGGACTTTGCAGCCCTTGGGCACTGGGAGGCAGAAACACCAGCTGCTGTGTCCCTGCTCCGCTGAAGCTTGTGTTGCTTCCCAGCGAAAGCTATTGACTCTGGAATTTCCTGTAAGCCTATTTAAGGGAATATGAGCTTCAAGCTCACTAAAGTTCTCTGAAGTGAAGACATTATTTCTGTGCATGAATGTCGTGTAAGAAAGTGGAGAGAGGAAAGAATAGAGACAATGAGGATTTGCAAGCTCCTCTGCTGATTAATATTGGCTTGTGGCAACATGATAAGTTGACAGTACCAAAGTGTGTTTGGGTACATAAACCTCTTCCATCTTTCATGCCTTGTTGCACCTAATGCTTGTTTAAGTTCTGAAGAGTGGTTGCGCTATGAGCAATGCCATTCATGAAGAGAGCACTATCCAAACACCTTGGGAATGCACACAGCCACTGGCAGTTCCGTGCAGAGGTAACATTGGTGTGAAGAACCCACCTCCAAATAGGTGCCAAATTGTACAGCTGCCCCAGTTCCTGTGATGACAACAGCATTTGAGTTGGGACTGCTATATAAACTAAATGAACCTTGCAAAATGATCACTTGTGCTTTTTTAAAAATATAGTTCTCTTTCTAGAAATGTGTGGATGTTACTGACTGCCCTGTGACCTTTATATGTGCTTGACAGTGCAATCACAAGGGCGGAGGAATTCACACCACAGCTGGGAGCAGCGCAGCCACACCGCCTCTTAAGAGACCCATTGCACCGCAGCCAGTAAGCCAACAGCAGGCTGCCCCTTCCCCAATGAAAGTGGGCTACACCACTGATTTTGCTGGTGCAAGTTTGCACTGGCAATTGGGGCATTCTCAGGCCAAAAGGGATCGGGAAGCTGACTAAATCAGTATGGTGAGGAAGACTAACTGCTTACTCTGCCCCCGAGAATGGTCCCTTTGGTGCGGTCTTCTGAGCTGGAGGAGTGCTGCTGCACAGCTCCCCAGCCCCAACATAAGTACCTCTGTGCTGTCATAAATGCAGGTGCAAGTGACATTTTTATGCCAGCGCCAAGGTCACACCATCTCCCTAGCGGTTTCAGCCCCCCCCCCCCCCGTCCCATTAAAATAAAAGGGATTTGAACCTCCATAGTAGAATGCAGTAATGTTAATTCAAACCACAGCCTTCATTTTCTGTAGTTGCTTTTTAATTCTGAGACAAGGACATTCTTTATTTAAAATTGCAAAGATATCCCTTGATTAAAATTGCTTCTTATGAAAAAAGAAAGCAACCCTGCTGTACTTTCCCCGCAACTGAGTATGTACCAGCTTTAAATTTACGATAGGTCATAGCTATGTATTTTATACCAGCAACAGGTCTTAATTTAACAGGAATTACCCACTTTAGCCTGCATAAAGATAATAGTAAAAACAAGAATAGAGTTGTGTTTTGTTGGAAGCTGCTCTGAATTTTGAACTTGGATTTAGCACATTGCTTTCATGGAGCTATCTTCAAGTTTCTCTGAATTCCAGAGTATGTACATCTATGTATATTTAAGTTTTTTTTAGGACAGTAGAGCCATCATTACCAATCATTTTATTGAAGGTGACTTGATGCATTCCAGAATTAGTGTCATGATATCATTACCACATTTTGGGGGGTTCTAAATGGGTGGTAAAATATGACACTCGTGTAAAATACAATCGTGTAAAATACAATTGTGCTGTAATGTCAGCTGTAATAACTACATGATTATGATTTAAGGATGAGAGCTTCATAATATGGCTCTGGGATCACTGGCTGTATCTGCCCATTCTTGCATCATCCATATCAGGTTTCCATTTCCTGGCGAACTGTTGCCCAAATTCACATTTTGAATAGTGCCTTAGCTATGTTTTTTGGCTGGATCAAAGAGCAATAAAAAGAAAACACTTTTATCTATAGCAAATGTTATCTGATTGTAGTGTAAGAGTTCTGCCTTGACTGTCTACCAAGAGGTGTTGTCTCCTGAACTATTTTAACTGAACAAGGACTAACAGGACTAAAGCATAATTTGCAAATTCAGTGTATTAGTTGTATTTTAGTTGTATGAGGGTTTAAGGGTATTATTCTTCCCTTAGCAGTTAATATAATCTTTCTGGAATTACATGATCTAGTTGCATTTTTTGAAAAAGAAACATGAAAATATGAAGTCTCTATTGATATGCTGACTATGTATGCTTGTCTGCCTTTTTAAAAAGAATACAAACATTGATATGGTTCTGATTACGTGACCTCCTAAGTTGTACTTCTTAAAGGTAACTTTATACACTTACACACTTAAGTATATAAAGCTGTCTATTGTAGTAGTTTATTTTTACTGGCTAGCTAATCTGAGCATAGGAATTCTACAATCATAGGTGTAGTGGTAACTAATGTTCTATTTAACTCAGTGGGTTTTGGGTCCAACTAAAGATATTTAGGATTTCCCTGTAAGTGATATATGCTGTTAAACTTGCAGCAAGGATTATTTACAATAAGGGATGCTCTAGGCCAGTGATGGTGAATCTTTTAGGCTTGGCATGTCAATGATTTGGAAATGCCTAACTTGACTCTACTGGCCTGACATACACTCCCTCCCTCAAACAAAAGAAAACAATTAATTACAAATTCATTAAAAAATACAGTAGGAGCTATGTATTATATGAATTACAAAAATGACTCAAGCAGGGATAATAGTTGCTGTTGAGTGTTGGTGAATTCTGACGTGCCACCCAAAACATTGTGGCATGTTGCCTTTGAGACATTTGTCATAGGTTCGCCATCACTGCTCTAGGCTAATCCTGCATTGACCAGGACTAGTATGGTGCCTTCCAACTCCATGATTCTGTGAAGACTGATAGTAGTAGAAGAGAAAATTTATCAATATATTTATTTGTAACATGGAATAGCCTTGTGAGGACATTCTGAGGGTCTAAACAGACCACCTTCTACCTTCAGTACAGTCATGGAGATTGAAATGACATCTTTTCTATACTACCATGTCCCTGTCTCAGGTAAAATGCATTGAACAGTATCTCTGGCAACAATGTGCAAGCACGCACCTTGGGACCAGAGTGCATGGAAGTTACATTTGCTGTGCAGGAAATTAGCATCATTTATTTTGCTCTCAGTCAAAACAAGGAGCTGCTTGGCAGGACATCTCGAGATATTCTTGCTTGGTGATTCCCTGCAAATAGTATCTGTTTGCTGCCAAAATATGACATAAGGGAAAGAGAAATAGGCCAAGTGTGTACTTTCTCAGAGACCAGATTCCCACAGAGTATAAAATTTTGTGAAAATTCACTAGAATGTTATATACTTGCTATTCAGAAATGTTAAAATGGAATAAATGACTTACAACTGCAACTGATAGAATCACACGCTTTCTACTAAATAATCAGATCCCTCCCCCCCGCCCCGCCCCCCACAAGTACCATCAGATAGGTCTAGAGCAGTGGTGGCGAACCTATGGCATGGGTGCCAGAGGTGGCACTCAGAGCCCTCTCTGTGGGCACACACAGAGTGCCCCCACCCACACATCTAGGCTGGCTTGGGCCGCTGGGCTGAATTATTAGCATTAAATCCAAGACCAAGTTTTGGGGAAGCAGTGTAGGTAACCCTGTTAAGCGCTTTTAAACCCCATTGATTTTCATATGAAGAATTAAAATGCAATCCTTTACCTGGGAGTAAGCTCAATTGCTGGCAATGGGGCTTGCTTCTGAGTAAACCCTCCTAGGGTCGTGATTCACCAGTTGGAAGAGTTGCACGGTTGCTTCAAAGCAAAGCCACCGACTACCATCAAGTTTACTCCCTAGTAACGCACGCCTCGGAGCCAACTAAACTAAAACCTCAATATTCAGGTTAAATTGCTATGTTGGCACTTTGCGATAAATAAGTGGGTTTTGGGTTACAATTTGGGCACTCGGTCTCGAAAAGGTTTGCCATCACTGGTTTAGAGTGCTTAATTTTAATAATGGTCAATAGTATTCAATCTAAACAATGCTCTTATTTTTTTTAAACCACCTGTGGTAGCTTTTCGGTGCCTTTTGTGCACTCTAGTGTCTATGGAGATGTACAGTATATTGTGTACAGATTGTCTTACCCAGCTTTAATTGCTTAAATGTAAACCAGTAATTAAATGCCAGTGTGATGCTTTGTGCTAAGTACTATCACTCTGTGTTGTTTATGAAAGGGCTGTGACTGGGCTGGACCCATTGATCCTTATGTATGGAAAGTTACACTCCTCTCTGTTAATACATTTGTTCTATATTTGTATTGCATGATCACAAACATGGTTTGTGCCTAAAAGAATTATTTTTATTCTATAATGAGTGATACTAATAAATATTCTTAATTTTTGTGATTCTGGTCTTTTTCTTTAACTACAACAAGTAACTAAAGAACATCATAGCTATTTCATACATTATGCAAAGACAAATCCAAATTTGTCATTGACCTGCTCTCCCAGCTCACCTGGCTTCTTTCTTCCTTCTCTGGTGAATCACCCACAAGAGAGCCAACCATTTGAGAGCCACAGGAATAAGATGTAATACACATAATTTCTAATGCAGAAACTGTAAGTGGGTTAGCTGCAGAAATTTTGGATTGCTGTTCTACAACACAAGACAAACTTTCGAATGACATAGCAGGTTTAAGTTATTCAAAGTACATTTAAGACACAACAGTGTAGAATGTGTGAATTTGATGAAATAGAATAATTCCTAATCCATCCTCGGATCAGAAGATGGAAGATGTTAGTAATGAATTACTAACAAGAAAAACCAAGCAAGGGGCACATGAGAAAAAGGCTGTGATCGATTGGTAGTCATTTCTTGCTTCTCCAGAAAGGAAAGGATAAGTACAAGTTATGTATTTGAAATTTTTCTAAGGTAATGTCACATAATTCACTTTGTAATGGTAGGATTATAAATGTCAAAACTGAGAGTAGGCGATGTACAATGTCTTTTGCTGTGCCAGAGCTGCACCCTTTTAAATCCATTTAGGTCAATGGGCTTAGAGGGGTATAACTTTAAAATTGTATCATTGGGTTGCCAGGCAGAATAAAAAAACAAATGTAATAAAGGGTAACATTATGCTGATGAAATGAATATTTTCTTTAATGTTGCTTTTGTTAATTTAAGGAGGTGGTTAATATTCCCTCATCCCACCACTTTCCCTCCTTGGTACTTGGGTTCTAGGCATTTTCTACAAAGTCAGATGATCCTGAATTTTTAAACAGTTTGTGTTTAAGATCAATCTTCATGTTAACAGGTACAAATTCTAAAAAGTAAAAACATTTGAGTATCAAATATTTTGTTAAGAGTATTGCTGTTTGATACTTCTATGTTTGTTACAATATGTGGAAAGAAGAGCTCATTACAGCGAAAACAACTGTGCTGTCATAGGATCAGTGACACGAGATGGTGGTGGAAAAAGCACGACATTCTTTAGTATTCCAAAAATAAAATTGTAAAATGGATGTAGAGATTTCAATCAGAGAGGTATGCCGATGTGGCAAGATAAACAGAATGAAAATTCGAAGATATGGATAATATATGTGGACTGGATGAAAGAAGCTTGAGTCAATGAAGAAATATGGGAGAAGAGGCAACAGAGAATGAACTTACTGCTGTTTGTGTGACAAAACTATGAAGAAGAAGTAATGGGGGGAGGGAGAAAAGGGCGGGAAAGTATCATTTGAAAATGTATGAAGAAGGAAATTACTATAAACTGTAAAATTCAAATGATACAATTATTATTTTTTTAAATCAGAGAAATATGCCTGAAGCATGAACGCTTCATACTACAAAAAAGTATGCAATCCTGCTCCACCTTCCTTCATCTAGGAGTGTCACTTTACACATGCATCTTGTTTCTAAGGATTCTTTCAGGGCTCTAGGATACATATCATGAAATGCTTCAAATGCTTACTTCAAAGCTCAACTTAAATCAATTAATTAGTTACATAATCTACCAAAATTGTATGTCACAGTGGTAGAAAGAGAGTTAGGGGCAGTGGCGTTCCTGCCTAGGGACAGGGGGTACCCTATGTCCCCGGGCACCCCCCATTTGGTCACGTGGGGGGGCGCCAACATTTCAGGGTCGTTTGTGTGTTTTTAAATTTTTTAAGTGTTTTTTCACGTTCCGGCCTGCAGGGGGCGCATTTTTAAGGCTATCGGCACCAAAATTTCAGGGTATCATCCAGATACTGGCCTTATGATACCACCCAAATTTGGTGATGTTTGGTTTAGGGGGTGCAAAGTTATGGACCCCCAAATGGGGTGCCCCATCCCCATTGTTTTCAATGGAAGCTAACAGGAGATAGGGTCTACCCATTTGAGGGACCATAACTTTGGTTTCCCTGAACATAACTTCACCAAATTTGGGTGGCATCCTAAGAATAGTTACCAGATGATACCCGGAAATTTTGGTGTCACTAGCTTTAAAAATACACCCCTTCCAGGCACCCCAAGAAATTTGCCCAAGATTCTTTGTTTTGCAGTGACTTTGCTCCATTGTAGCCAATGGGGAATTTCTGAGTGTGTAGGCAGGCTGCACATTTTTGAAGATAGAGGCACCAGACTTTCAGGGTGGCTCTAGGAAGGCCTCCTGGTAATAGCATCCAGGTTTGGAGACCTTTGCTTCTGGGGGGGTTCAATTTTATGGGCCCCCAAAAGGCTTATTTTTTTTCCCCGCTCCTGCACATGAAAGCCTGTGGGCTGAGTTCTCTCAGAACTCTCTCAACTCCCCCACCCAGAAGCAAAAGCTCACCAAGATTGGATGCTATTACTCAAGGCCTCTTGGAGTCACCTTGAAAGTCTGGCACCTCTATCTTCAAAAATGTGCAGCCTGCCCCAGAAATTCCTCATTAGCTACAATGGAGCAAAGTCACTGCAAAACAAAGAATCTTGGGCACATTTCAGTGCCTGGAAGGGATGTATTTTAGCTAGTGACACCAAAATTTCAGGGTATCATCTGGTAACTATTCTATGATGCCACCCAAGTTTGGTGAAGTTATGTTCAGGGAAACTAAAATTATGGTCCCTCAATGGGTAGCCCCATCTCCTGTTAGCTTCCATTGAAAACAGTGGGGATGGGGCATTCCATTTGGGGGTCCATAACTTTGCTGCCCCTGAACCAAACATTGCCAAACTCAGTGGTATCATCAGGGCAGTCTCTGGATGATGCCCTGAAATCATGGTGTCGCTTAGCTTTAAAAAAATGCACTCCCTGCAGGCTGAAAACACCAAAAATACCCCCCCCCCCAACCCAAATACTTTGCATTCGCATTTGGTAATTTTTGGGCAGGACATAATCAGACAATTTTTGTCTGAAAGTGCCCAATTTGTCCAGATTCCAGCCGAATCTGCTATTTGTTTCATCTGAATCTCCAACCCTCAAAAGTGATGCTATTTCAAGGTGGGGGAGACTCCACCCCCAAAAGCATCACTTTCAATTTTGTTTTAACCGGGGACCCCAGATTCTCCCTTTAAGGTAGATTTAAAAGAAGAATCTGAGCTTCCTAGTTTAAACACCAATGAAAGTGGATTCCACTGGAGGTGTTTTGTGAGAGATGATGCTGACATTTGTTTGGTAAATGTTTTGCTGGGGGTGATTTGTGAGAGATTTCCATGCTTAATACCCACTTGCACTAGCTTGGAATTGTTTCTCAGGCTAACAACCTACCTCATAGGGTCGTTGTGATTAGGAAATTAGGAAAAGAGTTGGTGGGTAGAGAGCCATGTATGTTTTGATGGGAGTGGGAGGTGATTTGTGAGCTGGTACAAAAAATAATTGTTTGGTCATGGTGGGGGAGGGTGGCCGCCCATACGCCGGGCCGGGGGGGGGGGGCGCCAAACTCAGGTTTTGTCCCCGGGCGCCAGTTTGCCTAGGTACGCCCCTGGTTAGGGGGAGAGACCAGGCATTTCTCCTCCTTGCTCATACCTGCCACATTCAATTATGAATACAGGATCATTGAGATAACCTAGCATGCTCTGAAGGCAATTGTCTGGGGTCTACTGGCTTGTATAAACTGGACCTATTCCTTTCCGACTGAATTTTCCATTTATATTTTCAAATTAGACATTCAAATTATATTATGTATGGATAACATGCTCTTTTGGGAAGGGTTGGAAGCTGCATAATTCAGTTGGCACAGGAGAAAAAGCCAAAGGAATGGCAGAAGATGAAGCCATCCAGATTCTAGATCAGCAGCCTGGAAGAGAAAGTATTGCTTAATGCTTTTCTACATTAGGCTATAGAGAAAAGAGAAGCTGGATTGGAAAAATGTTTCTGTTCTGTAGGGATCGGATAACACTAAGAGGAACAGAACTAACTGATAAAATGTGAAGCAAGATGAAAAGCTACTATTTCTTAATTTTGATTATATTCTTAATGCCTGTTTCAAGGAATTACAAAGCTATATAAGGTCTGATGGAAGAAAGATTTCAAAATGTCTCTCACATACCATGTATCAGTTGCAAGGTGCAATCTAGTAAGCTCTCATTATTATCACCCACACAGTGGCCACATGAATAATTCATTAAAAGACTGTCAGGGATTCCAGCTATAAAACTATGAGCTTTCTATTGGCTGAAAAGGAAATGAATATTTTATAAATCATCTCAGATAAAAATGCAAGAATAGTATTTCATAGTATAGTACCAGTTACAAACGAAATATATTAGCAATAAACCAAATGTAAAGAAAAGGTTAATAAACACATTTTCCATCGGTATATGTCACCAGAAAAACTGGCAAAGATGCATACAAATTTTTCGAAAAAGTGTTGGCAATATGATCATCATGAAGGGACATTATCATTTATGGTGGACTTTTTAAAAGCTTAGGAATTTTGGAGCTTAATACATTCAACAGTTCAAATTATTTTAAATAGTAATATATAAATGAAACCAAATGCTTTCCTCTTGAGACTTATGGAAGATTTCTGGAACGAAAACATGGAACTTTGTTTTTATATATTTGTTTTCATATATAAAAGATGCCAGTCACAGATGCAGGCGAAATGTTAGGAGAAAATGCTGCTAGAACAAGCCTGGAAACCACACAACACCCCATTGCTTGTACAGTTTTGCAGACTGTGTAAAGCAAAACTGTTCAGAGGACATTTCTACAGAATGGGAATTCCTGTATAAGATATAGGCTGTTTCTAGATAGATAATAAAAGTTTTAATTTTCATTGCATGGGAAACTGTAAGCTTTATTTTCCTCTTCCTTGGACTGCTTGCTGAGCATGTCTGCAGGTCATCATCCTCTAATTGTGAAAATCAGTTCATCCAATGTATTTTTTTTCTGTTCTTTGTCTTTAATTTGTGAGATCCAGTTATATTTCATTGTTCACATATGTACTAAACTGCCTTTACTGTGCTGTCTTTTATAACTTAGATTGCAGTCCAGTAGCACCTTAAAGACCCACAAGAGTTAAAACTCTGTAGTTTTCTTTTAGTTTTAATGAGAAGGGCAACAACAAATGAAGAGAACACATAATAAACATTTATCTATATCTAAAAATGGCCTCACAATTTATTTATGCATTTATATGCCACTTTGCTTCTCAATGGGAATCCAAAGCAGGTTAGGATACAAAAACAGAAACATACAGGAGAGAGAAAAAGGGAACGGACTTTTCCTACGTGGTAATGTCCAGGACCAAAAATGGTTTAAAAGTGGGTGAGACAGACTGATATGGAGGACAAGAGCATCAATGGCTAGTGGCTACTAAGCCCAGTAACTAATGGGAACCTTGGCGTGAGTCGGCCTTTGGCTAAATACAATTAATTTTTATATTGAATCTGGTCAACGTATCGCACCGGGAGAGCCATCTGTCATATATTTCCTTGTGAGCCGTAAGTGTACTCCAGGAAACAGGCGGAAGAAGTGGGAGAAGGTCCGCAGACCGTCAGACTCCATCGGTGAAGGAAAGAGCCAGTTTCTCATCCGCAGCTGACAGGAGACCCGCAAACTCCCACTTATGGCTTTGGAGACTACATTTCCCAGCATGCAACGTCCCAAGAGCGCTCACAGAAGCTCGAGATCGTCGAACATGCGGGAAGTCGCAGTCAGTCAGCCTCTCTATTACGTTGGAAGATCCTGCTGCTCGCCTTCTGCGGCCATTTTCCCTTCCGGTTTCCATTCCCTTCCCCTCACTTCCCACAATCACAACACCTCCCCCCGGCCCGTGTGAAAGGAGGCCCGCGTCTAGCAAGCTGTCAACCGACGTACTGAGGGGAAGGGAGAAAGGGGGCGGAGCTTGAACGCGGCAGTCGTGCGCGCGCGCCCCGATAGGCCGACGTGCGGGTTCTAGAACTAGACGTCTGTCCTCGTGCCCGCGCCAGAGTCGGCGTCGATCGCAGTGCGCTGGGCGGGCGCGTGGGGTGTAGAACGAAGCAGTCCTGGCGGCAGGGGGAGGAGGCAGCGGCGGGGGAGAATAAAGGCGAAGCACGCGCGCGCGCCCCCCTTCCGTCCTTGCGCGCGCGCGCCTTCTGGGAACGAGGAGGAGGTTGTCTGCCGCCGCCGCCACCGCCGCCGCTGGTTCTTTTCCTACTACACCGTCCGCTTCCTTTCTCCCTCGACCGGCGTGTCTTCTCATCCCCCGGGCTGAGCGAACGTGTGAACGACGATGGCGGCCGCCGGGGCTCTGGCCAAGCACGAGCAGATCCTGGTCCTCGATCCGCCCACCGACCTCAAATTCAAAGGTGCGATGGAAATATCAAGGGGGGGGGGGGGCAAGAGGAATGAATGCCCAAAAAGGGCAATGCCGGCGGGCGGGGGGAGCTAGAGGCAGGGGACTTATTGAGAACCTTTTTGCCGTTCCTCCTCCGTCCCTCGAGTCGACCAGGGCGAGGAACTAGCGGGCCTCTCCTTGGGCCCAGGCAGGCGGTCTGGGACTAAATCCAGAGCCTGGATTGGGAGGTTCGAGTTGGAGAACGGGACGAGGCGTCGCCGTCGCCATCTTGTTCTCTTCCCTTCGCTCCGCTCTTCTTTTGCCCCCCCCCAGTCCTCCCGGTCGGTGCTGAGAGGAAACGGCGGTGCTTTTTCGGGTGGTTCTTCCCGCCCCCCCCCCCCCTTTCACCCTGACCGTCACCGCCCCGGAGAAAGAGCAGGGAGCGGGCCTCGGGGATTGCCAGCCATCCCGCCACCCCTCCCGGTTCTTCTGCAGCCCCACTTCGGCGTGCCTCCCCTCACTGGCCCCGGAGTGAAATCCACCCCCCCCCCCCAAGCCTATTAAGATGGGGGTGAGGCAGCAACTGTCACAGTGAAATTTAAGTCAGTGGCTCTATCCCCGCCTGTGACATCCTCCTTCCCCGCGAGGATGGACCAGGCCCTAAATGCGGATGGCCGCTTCTTGGCATACCTTCCGTCTAAGATTAGGGGAAAGCCACTGAGACTGACTGAGTTATCAGGCTAGGCTGCTCCATTTTCCTAATGAGGGTCCCCCCTGTTAATTTGGACTGCTGAGCTTTCCTGCGCTTCCAGTTGGTGTACCTATGGTTGAGGGATGGCATCTTTGCACCAACACTGTGTGATGTGAATCTGAGATAGTTTAATTTAAATCGATTGTATTAGTATAAAAGTGATAGATCTTACAGCTATTTTCTTCATATATTTTACTGCTTAATGTTGTTAGTATTTGAGAATTTTACACAAATTGGTCTTAAAGTTTTAATGGATTGTTATATTATCCCCGTTCTTAAGTCATATGGTATATGTGAATAAGATCTCCTCAGAATGCTTATTATTTGTTATGTAGTGGAATTTGTATTGGTTTATTCTAAGTTTTATGGATGGTCTATGACTGCAATAAATAAACTTCTTCCAGTGATGTGTCATTTACTAGTTAGGGTAAGGGTGTTTTCCATAGCAACTGACTTGAAACTTGAGACTCCTGAATGAGGCTCTATTATTATTGTAGCTTAAATAATTAAAATACAGCTTTAAGGGTTGCTCAACAAAACCATTGAATAATCCTGAGGAAATACAGGTGAAGCTTCTGTGCTTTGATTTATGTGTTCACTTTTGGACTAGGCCTCTCATACAGTAGATTGCCATTATATGTTCTAATCTAGTCACTTCCCTGAGAAGTAGCAGTGATGGCTAGGAAATTATAATAGTGTTGCAAGAATAGCCAAGACTCCTGAAAATTAGCTATTGCAACAACAACAAAAGCCCTCATACCTATTACTATTTACCCTAGTTCTAGGTTTAGTGGATGTCTTTAGAAACCATTTCAACTCAGGAGTCAGTTGCCCACTTGAAATGGAAATAAACTTTGTTCTATTGACAGAATGCCTGGATTAAGAATAGGGTGGCCTGTAAACAGTAATAATTAGAAATGCTATCATCCATCTGGAGCTTTTAAAATGAGGACTGTCAAATGAAACTGTGTCAATTATTGATAACTTTAATGTGAAATCCCAAGAGTAGCCAAACTTAGATTAGAGAACCTATGCATTACATTTATCTTTTACTACTGGTGATAGCTACAGAGGAGAAAGCAGGATAGCCTACCTATTTCTGTAGTAATGAAATTCATAATTTGGAATAAGTTCTGTGTATATATTGGAAACATCCTAGAAACAAACAGTTAAAACTCTTGAATTATTGCTTGGTTCTCAAAAGGCAACTTTGTTACTGGGTGATGTGTAATTGCTCAAAAGTCTCAATGAACTCAGACTTACTTCCCAATAGTATGTATGGATTTGCAGGTGTGAATTCTGCAGCAGTAATTTTTGCAGTACTTGGCAGGGTTATTCAGGTTTAAGTCTTTAATTATTAAAGGGGAGGGATTGGCAAGATGTTGAAATTAATGCTGTTTTTAAAATCACTTTAAAAGACAGTGGTGATGGAGCCATTATCATTTTTGCTTTTTTTCTTTACATTATTTTTACCAAACTGAATAGAAGTGTGGTGCACTCTGCTCACTATTTCTACAGATTTTACTGCTTGATTTCTCTTTAGTTAGTGAAATTTCATGTTTTGCAGAATATATATCATGAAGTTAGGCTTCTCCCAGACAGGGGTTCTAATATACACGCCTTGAGCAGCTCAGCAGTAAAACATCTGCTTTGCATATATAAAGGACTCCAGTTCAATCACTGACATCTTCCAACAGCAAGTTCTCAGGTGGCAGAGCTGGGAAGAGTCTCTTGACATTTCAGAAGCACACAGGGTTTGGCTAGTTGAGTTTGATTTGGGTTGGTCACTGTATCTCAAAAAGGAAATTGCAGAGCTTGAAAAGGTACAGAAGGGGATAGACAAGATGATCAAAGGGTTGGAGCTCCTTTCCTATGAGGAAAGCTGAAGTGTCCAGGATTTTTTACTAAAACTCAGGGATATCCAGTGAAGTTGATGGGCAATAGGACGAACAATAGGACCAACAAAAGGGAATGCTACTTTTCTCAACCAGCAATTAAATTGTGGAATGTAATTAAACTGGAATGTGTTACTAGTAGTTGTAAGCCGCATTGAGTAGATCTTTGGAGATGCAGCATATATATTCTTGAAACAAGGGCTCATTCCACACATGCAGAATAATGCACTTTCAAACTGCTTTCAGTGCCCTTTGAAGCTGTGCGGAATAGAAAAATCCACTTGCAAACAGTTGTGAATGTGGTTTGAAAACGCATTATTTTGCGTGTGCAGAAGGGGCCAAGTAATGTTCTAATGGTCACAAGCATAGATGACTTTAAAAGGGGGTTAGACAAATTCACAGATAGGTCTATCAATGTCAATTTGCCATAGTTAGTAAAAGGAATCTCCATATTTAAAGACAGAAAAGCCTCTGAAACCTAGTGCTAGGAGGCAAATTGGCAGGGGGACAAGGACTTGTCTCCTGCTTGTTGGAATTCCAGGGTGACTGGTTGGCTGCTGTGTGGACTAAAGGGATCAGTGGTTTGATCCAACAGTGTTCTTCTTAGGATTAAGCAAAAATCCATGTAGTGGATGCAAGTAATATATTTTTAAATGTAGTTAAATTGTGGCCTTCTTGATTTGGAGATCATTTACTTCAAAGAGAACCAGTTCAGTACAGGTTCAAATCAGATCCCCTCCTCTGCCATGAAGCTTGCAGGCTGTCTCTGTGACTCTTTCTCAGCCTAACTTTATCTTTATAGAATGGCTGTGAGCATGACAAGGTGAGTGGAAAGCCATGTATGCTGCCCTGAACTCCCTGGAACACAGGAGTGTGAAAGACCACCTTGAACCAAGGCGGGATATAAAAACTTAAATAAACAAAAAATATAATATATAATAAGTTTACTTGCTTCTTTTTAATTTTAATTCATTTCTCCAAGGATCGCCAATTGGCATATGTCACTTTTCTGTTGTCTAGTAGAATAGCACTTTCAATAAGATAATATTGCTGTGCTTGTTAGGCAAAGTCAATAAATAGACATATATGCCTGCTAAATTATATGTCTGTGAATCTCACTGGCATTTGCATGGAAAAATCAGTAGTCATCACCTGAACATGTATAAGATATCAAGTACTTTGATATTTAAGCTTGTTGCAAAGAATAGATATCTGATCATGCCTCAACCGTGGCTTTTCCCCACAATAATTAAAGAAATAAAACAATATTCCTCACAAATAAGTGCTTAGGGTCAAATATAGGCATTAGGAGTAGTGCACTACCTGAAAATTTGACCTTGTGTTGATATTGTCAACATACACCCAAGTGAACCTTTAGAATCAGAATATAACTGCTACAGTTTGCATTAATAGTCTGCTCTTGAGGTAATAGTTCATAAGCTTTTGGAAGGGATACATCAAGAGCTGTGCCAGTCTAGCATAATTTAATAAGATATAATACAATTGTGATAGAAAAACTTTGGTGTCACTGGCCAATGCAGTGCCAATGAATGTTAAGTGTAAACATGTAGTTTAAATCAAGTATCACAGTTCTTGTATTTAATATAAGCTAATTTCCAAGGGATCCCTAATGTGCATTGCAGTCAAATTTATCAATACGTTCTATGGTGTATAAGTACTGTGGAATTTTAGTAGGAGGCACAGTAATTAAAAAACATTCTTTAGAACCTTCAATTAAATTAATTTTTGTAGCATTTCCTTCTTTGAATATAAGTTATGTCTTTGGGCCAGTCATATGTTTAAAATGTTAATATCTTGTCAAAACCTTTCATTAACATTTCAAAACAAAACTAGAGACAATTGTATTATTTTTAAAAAGTTTGCCAATCCAGTCCTGTACAGAGTAACTGTATGGTAAGCTCATTGAAATCAATGACTTTAGATAAGAGTAACTCTGCATATGATTGCACTTTGTGTTGCGGTTGGCTGAATAGTACAGATAGATGAGTCACCTCTGTTGACTTTGGATGTTGTTAAACTTGAGTGTTTTTTATGTCCGTGAACAGCAAATGGGCATTTAATGCCATAATATTTTCCTATAGCATGCATGAACTATGCGGAATAATTTACATAGCTTTCTGGCATCTCCATAAAACTCTTTAATGTGACTTTTGTAATATATATTTTGTGTATGTGTCTTAAATATGGTGCACAGTTACAATAAGCTTTTATACAAAGTCATTAATGACTGACATTCATCACATAGTGGCATATATTAGAATTCGTGAGGCAGAACCAATCATATCAGTGTTGAGTCCTCAGAATCTTATTAAACTTTCTCAGTGGGAAAGATGCATCTGTGCCAGATACCTAATGTTTGAAGGCCTTTGCCAGTTACAGTAGACTGTGCTAGATTAGATGAGCTAATACTCTGCCCTAATAGAAAGCCATTTATTACTATTTTTGCCTATTTAGGATTCTGTAAACAACCATTTTGTATTGGATGTTAGAGTACATTTACATGTGAACAGTGAGCACCTTAAAGATTAGTATTTGAGTCTTTGTCAGTACTTGCAAAATGCCCCTACAATGAAGATGTCATATTTTGTGTAATTGAACAGCTGTGTATTTGCCATATCCCAAGTGTTAATTGGCTCCATCTGAGAGTCTCAGAACAGCACAAAATTTGGTCTTTAGTTAAATTTACTTATAGTTATGTTTAGTTGGAGAATCTTCAACTTTTATTTTGGGCTTGAATTTGAAACTAGTAAATCATTGTGATTCAGAAGTATTATTCACCCACTGAACTGCTGTTGCTAATGATATACACTACTGCAAATTGAGAAGGTTGTACTTAAGAGTAAAAATAGCTCACCACTAGACCCATCCCTCAGCCTTTAAGATGAGTTGCCAAAAATGGTCAGTGATATGTGTCTGATGTTGGCAAGGTTGGAATATTTTTATGAATCAGTTGTGTGGCTTGGTATCTGCATGTTTGGCCAACAGAATTAGGTCTCTAGAGAGAATGAGCATTTTAATGAAATGGCTAGAATGTAAGGGCTTCTTCTTACATCCCGATTCTGTATCCTTGGTTTGATTTTCAGATGTACACAAAAAGGTATTACAAAACATATACAGTTTTGTATGCAAGAATATAAATGTGGATATTATATGATGGAAAATAGATATGCATTTATTTGCAAAATTAAGTTGTGGATTAAAATATAATAAACATTATCTCATCTGAGTGGTAATAAATGACTGAAAACACAGTGTTAAGCACTGTAATGACAATATCCAAAATGATTGGCTGTTGGAGAAGTTGTTGCTGTAGGATCACTGATATATTACATTCAGTACATTATTTTATAGTGGGTTAGCAAATTTCTTGTTTCCAATATGTTATCTGGAAGCCTTAGATATCTCTATACATAATTCACTAAGGAACAGAATGAGTTAGTGACACACTTCTCACCAATTGGCGTGCAGGACTTACTTCCAACTATGTAAGTGAGTCCTGTGCAGTCATTGGTGGGAAGTGCTTCCCTCACCACTTCCCTGTCCGCCTTCCCCCTCTGATCCAGGAGCAAGCCGTATCCGGTAAGGCATCAGCAGCAAACTGCCCTCCCAGCCAGGCCTTGCAGAAGCTCCTCATTCTCCTGCTTGCTCTCTTCAACCCCACAAAGACCAAGCCGGGCCCGGTGGAGCAGCAGTAGCAAGCTGCCCTCCTGCCGGCCTGGCAACAGCCCTCCCAGTCTGCTGCCTGCCCTCCCCTGGCTCCAAAACTGAAGCTGAGCCCGGCAGGACAGAGGCAGCAAGCTGCCCTTCCACAGTCCTGGCAACAGCTTCTCCAGTCCACTGCTCACCCTCCCCTGCCCCAAAACCCAAGTCGGGCCTGGCTCTGTTGCTAAGCCCCCTGCCCCAACAGGCACACTGAAGCCCTGTCAGCAAGATTCACTTAGCTGTCTAGTTGTGGCTGCAACTGGCTGGCAGCTGCACAGCTCTATGCAGTCCCTTCCTTCCCTTCCACAGCCTCTTTCCCATTGACAACGTTCCTACCTTTCTCCCCAGCCCCCTTTCTTCCTTCCCTTCCACAATGTTTTTACCTTTCCCCTAGCCCCTTTCTTTCTCCCCTTTGAAATGTTTCTACCTTTCTCCTCAGCCATGTTTTTACTTTTCCTCTCTTTTTCCCCATTGACAACATTCCCATCTTTCTCCCTAGCCCCTTCCCATGACCCATCCCCCTATCCACAGTGTTCTTACCTCCCACCAGCCCCAGCCTCTCTTCCCTTTGACAAAGGAAGAGGTTACTAGTTTCATTTTATTTATTGGTTTATTTGCTTCATATATCCCCTGCCTTCCTCTCCACTGAGAACCTAAAACAGAGTACATCATTTCCCTCCTCTCCAATGTCTGCACAACAACCCTGTCAGGTGGGTAAGGTTGAGAGTTTGTGTCTGGCCAAATTCACCCAATGTGTGCCGTGGTAGAGTGAATCTGGGTTTCCCAAATCTAGGTTTGCCAGCTCTGAGTTGGGAACACAATTTGAGGAGTGAAGCCTGAGGTGTGTGCAAAGGGAAGGACTTATACGGGGTATTGTGCCTCAGAGTCTGTCTTCCAAAGCAACCGTTGTCTCCAGGTGGGCTGATATCTGTTGCCTGGAGATCAGTTGTAATAGTGGGAGATCTCCAGCCACTATCTGGGGATTGGCAACACTATTGAGGATGCCTTCATTATGGATTCAGTGCAGCACAGTTGGGAAGTGAAGCAGTCCCCTTAAAGGTTGCAGGGAGCGGCAAGGAGACGTTCATTCATTAATGATAGATTAATCCTCTGTCCTCTAGAACCTATTTTATTTCACCATAAAATGGGCTTTACTGCTAGTATTGTGTAAAGCATAAATGGTCACTAAAATGGCAGGACAGGTCGTAGTTTGGAGTGTGGTAGTAGTACAGGTGTTTAATAAGACCTAATAATACTCTCTCCTACTAGAGTAATACTTTCTCCATGTTGCTACTACCGGTAGTGTTTCCACCCAGTTTAAACTGCAAAGCAGAGAAAAGTCCTAGGAGTTGCTATAGAATATAAAGCCTTAGGTGGTAGCTCCTGCCCTAACAATCCATTTTGTCTCTAAGGTGCTGCACTCCACAACATATTGAGTTAACTTTTCACAAGGCTTAATAATAAGCATTGTACAAAAATTGTCATAGTAGGAAAGAAATCTACTTGGAAGGGCTATTTCAAGCTAAAATTAGTCATCTATCAGGGAATCGTTCAGATAATAATGTCTTGTACTTTGGAGGCCTGGGCTATTAGATCAATTTCTTTATAATTTAATTGCAAGGGGAAAAACATTATTTAACAGTTGAATGAAATATGCTCTGTGCCCCATTCCCCGCATGAAAAGATATTTTTGGCACCAAATGCTGTATGCTCTTCTGTAGTATGGAGTGCTTATTTGGGGAGATTGCTTTTTGCTGGACCTTATTAATATTGGTGTACAGTATTTTCACACCTCAGTTTTCAGTGGCAAGGAATACATTACAATAGGCCTTAACAATTTTTTTTGGTTCTAGAAGTCAACTCAAAAATGTATGAATGAAACTTGTTTTTCAGTCTTCAATCATATATTAATTACCATATTTTCTAATTGCTACCAAAACCATCATCCTAACCTCTTTGTTGTAGTTTTAATAAAGCTAGGACAAAAGTGATGTATATAAATAAATATGGGGATCATTCCAGCTGTCATAGTTCAACAAAACCGTAACCTATAACCCTAGCCAAAATTCTCTGCAATTGCTGATAATTCCATAATTGATTTAAAAGCTTAATTTAAGTAAATATTGGAGCCAGTATAGAAAGCAACCGGTTAGGGAAGGAATTCTTACATCACTGTTAAATGGTACAAAGTTAAGATATAAACAAGTGAGGACAAGAACTTCATGTACAACCCAACGTTTTCTGATGTGTAAATAAGCTTTGTAATTCTCATTGAGAAATACTACACCAAAATCATTGCTGAAAGTGTTAGGCATCACAGTGAACTTTCTGAGTTCCATTGCAACCTGTCTTCTGAGATCTGTGAAGCCCTGCTTTACAAAGATGGTGATATAAACCAACTTCACATGGAACAAACTTGGTTATTAAAGTAATTATATGTATTGCAGGATTGTGACTGTAACATAGGACAGGCAGCCCAATCCGGGGTGGCAAATCCCTCTTTTGAAACAGCATGGGTTTACAGCAGTAAAAATGCCCTCCCTATGGGCACTCGCCTGGAGGTGTTCCAGTGGGATTCTAACTTGACTTCGTGGAGATTATAGATTTTGTGAAGTAGGCGTAAAAGGAAACAGGGGTAATAACAATGACATTTTGGAGGTCTGGGCTACTAGTCTCTGTGGGCCATTTTCTTATAGATTAATTGCAGGTGTGGATAAATGTCTGACTTGACAGTCTCTAGTTCCACTTTCAGATATCCCAGCAAATTCCTGCCTAAAGGTGGGATGGGAAGATTCTAAGCACTGGGCAATGAGAGGTTGTGGAACATCCACGAAAGGATGAGAGTTGTGTGGGTTAATTCAGTCATTGCCTGAAATAGGGCTTGGGGATGCAACAGAAAAGCAGGGGAAACTATCATGAAAATACATCAGTTTTGCCCATTGAAGGAAAAGAATTCAGACAACTTTAGTATAGTATAGATTCACAGGGCTCGGGCTGATAAAGAGGTAGGAATGGAGCAGATGTCCTGTATACTCTTAGGGAGATCGTAGGTTAGGGGTTAAAGGGAAATATCTAAGAGACAAGTCAGCACTATTTCAGTAGACTGAGAATCTTGGGTCTAAGGAGGAGTTTGAAATTAAATCATTCTTTCTTTCTGACAAAAATACCCTGACAGTTCAGTAAAGATGTGGGTGTTTGAAATTGTAACTGTTTTAAGGCACAATATCACTGTTCTTTCTGTAATAACCAATAATGTATCACATTGCTTTTCTTGTCCACCAAACTACTGAGCTAAATAAAAGACAATAAACTTACTTAGTGTGTGTATGTTGTGAAAGGAAGATGTGAATCACTCCTGGGGCGGAGGAGGGGGAAGTAATAGAAGTTACTTCAGATTCCTCTTCGAACTCCTAAGGCTTTCCTTATGCAGCTGCTCATAATCCAGCACAGTTATTTATTAAGAGTGCCTTACTGACCATTTGCAAACCCCCACCATAAGTAAAACCAGCTCAGTCACTGCTACTTGAAGATGTGACAGGATGTATGGGAAGCTGAGAAAACACCTGGCCATCACGATGCTCTCCACCCAAGTGTTCACCCCGGTGTTTCAGTTTTTGTGATTGCTCCCTACCCCAGCCTGGCTGTAGGCTAGTGGCTGGCAGAAAAAAAGGGGCATCAAGCTCCTTGTCCTGAATGCTCCGGCTGTCAGTCATGCTAGTGGCACTGGCAGAAGGCAGACAGTGGCTCACTGCTTCACACTCTGCTGCTAGGTTACTCCCAAAAGGGACAGAGTTTGCTAAGAGCCAAATTGCCAAAAAAATAGGCTTTCCTATTTTTCCCTAGGTGAGATGGACTCCTCAAGGTAGATTATAAAAAACTCAGGACAGGAGAAAGAAGTCTTTCTTCCATTTTAGATAATTCTTTGGGTAAGCACAATCCATGATGGTCTAAGCTTTTACACAGGGGCTCCAGCTTCTTCACGTAAGGCACAAGGTAGGAAATTAAAGTAATGCCGCACAGTGAAAACTAAGGTACTAGTGAATCCTGTTTCAAGTAAAGCTAGACTATCATGTAAGGGGAGGGCTGAGTAGTAGAGCATTTGCTTGGCATACAAAAGGTCCCAGGACCAGACCCCAACATCTCCATCAACAGGTACAGGTGATGTGAAATACTTCCTGCCCTGGAAAATTGACAGTCTAAATCAGGGTTGGCGAACCTATGACACGGGTGCCAGAGGTGGCACTCAGAGCTCTTTCTGTGGGCACGTGTGCACAGAGTTCGTCATGTGGGGTGGTGGAAAATCACACATACACACCCCACACAGATCTAGGCTGCCCTGGGCATGATCCTTTACCTGGAAGTAAGCTCGGTTGCTGGCAATGGGGCTTGCTTCTGAGTAAACCCTCCTAGGGTCGTGATTCACCCTTTCGAAGCATTGCACGGTTGCTTCACCAAGCTTACTCCTGAGTGACGTGTGCCTTGGAGCCAACCATTTTTTCTAAACTTTAAACCTCAGTTTTTGGGTTAAATTGCCATGTTGGCACTTTGTGATAAGTAAGTGGGTTTTGGGTTGCAATTTGGGCACTCGGTCTCGAAAAGATTCGCCATCACTGGTCTAAGTGGACAGTACTGAGTTGGATGGACCAAGGGTCTAGTTCAGTATAGGCCAACTTCATATGTTTGTGTGTGTTCAAGTACACAGAGTAGGGAACCATGACTAAGTACTTTATCTTTTCTTAGTTCCCTTGTGTCAGGGATGCGCCTAACTGAGGGGAATGCTTTACTGGATTGTTTAGATTGCTACAAAATATATGGCTGAGGATTGTATCTAGTTGATTGAGATGCATTCCTAACTCAGTGTAATTGCTATAAGATATATGTAACCTGCCTGCTATATGTCACCAATGTTGTAAGGAGGACATTCTTTCCTTGATCTTCTTTTATGGTTTCAAACATTAGGCTTACCCGGACACTTTTAGTCTCATGGGAAAACTACCGATAACTCTTTCTCACATTCCTTGGGGAAAGGGAGGGGGAATCAACACTGTAATAAAATGGGTAGCGAAAGCCAGACCCCCCAGAACTGGCTTTTCCAAGCTAGGTGCTTCGTTACCTATCAATAAATGCTACTGACCAACAGACAGAGTCTTTTTATTGCTTCAAGGTTGGAGACCTAACACCTTGCTCAGCCAGAAATGCATGAACAGAACATTTGTGCTATTTTTATTTGTTTATTATATTTTATTTTAAATGGTCTGAGTTTGATCTCTGGAAAACACTGTGCCTACTTGGTCTTTCTATCTGCAGTATGGTAACAGGGAGGGGCAGCAAAGAAGCTCAGCATTCCTGGAGCTTGAAGTTGTGAAATTGTGATATCATCACTACACAACTTGTAGAGTGAAGTTGGCAGATGCAGCAAATAGGTCGAGCCTTTAAATGTCAGTGCAGGTGCAGAGCACTAGATGTATGGCTGACTGGCAGGAGATACTCTTAAGTATTTGGTGGCAGCAGTTACCCACTTAGTTTTTGGCATCCCTGGGGAGTGAGGAGAAGAGGCAGTGATGCCAGGCAGGGATTGGGGACAGCTGTGGAATTTTTCTGACCTCCTGAAGGCCATTTTGGAAGGAACAGAAAAGGGTCTATGGATAAGGGATTCACATGCCAGCTAAATTTTACTTGTGTTGGTAGTAATATATATAGAAGCCACAAAGTGTTATTTGCATAACTGTTTATGTTTTCATTACAATATTTCCTGCAGTAAAGTATTACACTAAAAGTGTAACTTTAAAGGTAAAACTAGTCCCCTTTTCAAGTACCAGGTCATTTCTGACCCATGGGTTGATGTCACATCACAGCATTTACTAAGATGAGTATAATTGTACTGTACTAAAATTAAGATGGGATAATACAGTTACAACTGTAAATGCTATGAATTTCTTTTAAAAGCATTTCTTTAAAACATTTTTTTGCTGTTGACACAGCACTGAAATAATTCCTGAGAGGGAAACATTTTATTAGAATAGTATTGTCCTCGCCTGTTATCACTTTTCTCTCAATAACGAAGGTAAAGATTTACACATGAACATATTTTCAGTTATTTGTAGAGCAACCAATTTAAACATGTGGCAGTTGTTACATTGTGTAAGATGAGAATTACATTGTGATTTAGATAGTGACAGTCAAAATTAGCATAGTGGAGAGGCAGGCATACGTAGTAAGGGATGAATGTGAGCACTGCAGAGCCATATGAGACTTAGCATTGTTTCATTCAAAGTCTTTATGGAACAAATTAGTTTGAGGGAAAGAGGCAGCACCAGTTTGGTGTTCCGAAAAAGGGTTGTAGTGCATATGGGGCAGCAAAGGAAGGGAAAGCAGGAATTATTAGTTGGAGAGCTTAGGACTTTTGGCTAAATGAAGGTAGTCGGATGACTGATAGAAAGACTTGAAGGGTAAGAACAATTTGTTTGTGCTATCTGTGGAAGAGGATAGAAAGACAGAGGAGGTAGTTGGGGAGGGGATCATGTTCTCTGAATTATGAAAGAGGTGAACGATTGTGTGAGTGAAATTTTCAACAGAGGTGACAGGTACAATAGGCCAAGGGAAATATTCCTAATAAAAATGGAAGGTTATCAGATTGCTAAGTATCTCAAGAATCTTTAGTGAGTAATTGAAGGTAAGCTGTGTGTTATCTGCAAATATTTTAAAACAGTACGTTAGTTTAAAAAGGCATCCTGTTAAACAGTAATGTTGAAGAATTATTATTAGAATTATACATGATCTCATTCACTGACATTGCAGCCATATTGTAGTGGGCACTGCCTTTCTGGTAGCCACGTTGTGGTTGCGCCACCACTCTGTGTCAGAATTCCAAACTTGCTGCAGATGCAAAAAGATTGGGGACCCTGACAGAGTTTTAGCCAAACAAAAATGAAAAATAAAGGCGATTCCTCCTCCCCGGTGGTGTACAGTCAGAAATGGCATGATTTAGCAGTAGAGTGGATTGGGAAGGAGCAAACCTTGCCTCATCTAAAGTATGTGTGATTATATTGGTGAACACTTAGAGCAAGATTGAGAGAAAAAATAGGAAGATCAGTGTTGTTAAAGCTGAGCTAACTGAGAGTCTGTAGTAGAAGAGTGTGGAATGGGGAGAAGCTGTTCCCTTCATATATATTTTCGGGCCTTTTCACCTTATTCAATCTTTTAAAGTCCTTCTTAATTCCATTTATTTATTTGAGAACTTCTTCATTCAAGCATTTTTCAGACTTATTTCTACAATGTAGGTCCTGGAGTTACATTATATCACATTTTCTGTTTTTTCCTTTAAATGTTGTCAGATTACAAATGTCTTATTTGCGCTGTTTTGCAGTGGATGTCCAGAATGGTCATGAGTTTTCAACTTACTAGGATTCCTGTTCCCTGTCATTGCCTTACATGCAGTGGAGTGACTGCTTTCAGATCCTAGCAATGTAGATCTCCTTTTTCATATTTTAGTCAGTACAATCTGAACTTCAAAATTTACAGTGCAGAAACCCTGGAAACTTGAGACTTCTGTGTAGTACTAATTTTAATGTTTTTGGGGAAAATATCCTTACGACAAGTCACCATGTATAGAACAGGAATTTTTCTACTACACTGCATAGAACAGAGTGAGATGAGGAAGCGCAAAAGAGCAAGACAATAAATAGAGGCTTTTTGAGTTCATACCCTTATGTTTTTTTTTTTTTTTTTTTTGGGGGGGGGGGGAGTTGTGATGTCCAAATTCACTTGATGCTTTATTACCAGATTCTAAGGATAAACAAGGTTGTCCATTTCCATCATGCCTTGTTTGTGAGCTTTCCAGGATCATTTGGTTGACCACTTTTACAGTGAGATCATGCTACACTAAATGATACTTTGTCTAATCTTCTGAAACAAATTTCCAATGGAGGGCAATTTGTCAGGCCAGATGACACCTCACTATACTCTTTTCCACCAAAAGATCTAACCTCATCCGCCACACGTTGGACCATCTTTATTTTATAATGCTCTACTTGGGTCCTTGTGCCTACCTAGTTCTGTTAGGACCAAGGCGGAGCATTCTAAAACAAAGATGGTTCAGCATGTGGCGAAGTTGCAATTCTACTTAGATCATTTGGTGGAAAAGAGTATAGTACTCACACTAAATCCAAACTTTTGCCCTTCACCCAACTGCAAATAAATCCCCAAAAGTAATAGGTAGATAATTTTTGCTGAGTCTATGATTGAAATACATTAAATACTTCACCTTTTACATGTGTCAAGTTATGAAAGAACGGGTTCTAACAGGTTAGAGAGATGGCTCTGAAACAGAGGCGGACCTCCCGTTGGGCAGAATGTGCAGCTGCCTTGGGCACAGAAATTATACATCATGTGATGGGTGACACAATGTCTGATCAGCCCCGCCCACTCTGCATGGTGGCCAGCTGCCACCCGGCCCACAAGCCACCTGAGCAGCCTGCTGCCTGCAGTCAGATTCAGGATAAGGGAGAGCTAGCTCTGCCTCCGCAGTTCTGCGCGGCTGTCCTGACCCCGCCCACCATCTTTCCCTGGCCAGCCGGTCGGCCCCCTTAGCCCACAAGGCAGTGCATTAGGACCACGCAGAGGGCATCACTGCTCGCCCCCCGCATGCGCAGCTCCCCGGGGACTGGCTTGGAACAGTCACAGCGGTCTGGCCTGGGAGAGCCCGTGCCTGCGCTCAGGTGTGCGGGAGAGAGGAAGAAAGGGAAGGAGACAGGAGTTGGGCTGGTCCAGGCTCCAACGTGCCAGAGACTGGAATGGATGGGCAGCAGAGCCTGGTGCTGCGGAGGGAGTGTGCCAGAGCCCTCCTCCGCTCCTCGCGGGCCACTTGAAGGGCTGGGGGGTCGTCAGCTGCTCATCAGCCCTCATCAGCTGGAGAAATCTTGGCCAGCCTCCCGCAGGGCCTGTGCGTCTCAAGAGCTGGCGCCACTGCCGCCTGCGGGGGGGATGGGCGACGGGTGGAGCTCTTGCCTTGTGCTGCGACTTAGGCAGGCGGAGAGGGCTGGCTTGGCTTCTGGCAGCAGCTGCTGCCTGTCTTGTCCCAGAGCCGCCCCCTCCCATTGTGCTTGACCCCGCCCCCCCGAAGAAGCCGCTAAGCAGGCCGACAGCCAGGGTCCTCTTCCCGGGCAAGGCACACGCACTCACCCATCCACCGCCTGCCACCAGCGCCAGGGAGACGTCGGTCTGGGTGGCAAGATCAAGCCCCCGGGGCAGCTGTGTCCAAAACTTGGGAGGGGGCCGGGACTTGAGGGATGTGCCCACCCATTCCTTATTGAGTATATAATCCTGGCAATCCAATCCAGTGGGGCAGCCCCCTTGAAAGCACTTTGCGCCCGAACATTCTGTGGCCCCTCCAGCCCCTGGTGTTTGCAAGAGGTTTCGGGTTTCTCCGGAAGGGCAGAGCAGGCCTTCTGTTCCCTGTGCCGCTCACCCGCTTGGGGAGGGGCTACGCAGGAGGGGGACGCTGTCGCCTTTTCCCTGTCCCTCGTGGGGGGCACCTAGATGGCCACCCCCCCTGGAAAGTGCGGCTGGATGGGAGGAAGAGAGGGGGTGGGTAGCTCTTGGGAACGCGGAGTGCGTGTCGCCCCTTTGGAATTTGTGAGCCATCCGGGAAGGGTGAGTGTTGTGGCCGGGCTGCTCCACCCTTGGGAGGGGGGGGGGGCATCAAACTCAGATTTTGCCCAGGGCACCAGTTTGCCTAGGAATGCCACTGCTCTGAAACATTACACTTTTATAAACTGAAGCACTGTAGATTGCTTAATCTGCAATTCAGCTGCAGTCGAACTAACCTTTGGAGCTATAGCATGGGCAGTGTTTGGCACAAGTGGAAGTGAACTTTTCAACCTCTCCCTTCTCATTTTAGCTTGCTACACTCACTGAAACCATGGCCTTGAGGAATGGTAGAGTCCCAAGAACAGTATGAGGGGCAAATTGGGATTCTGCACTTCGACAAAATCGGAGAAAGCCACAAAACTATTTTCAGTAGCCAAGTCTATAAGAACAAGCCTCAGCTAATGACTTCCCCTCTTCATATCCTAAACATCCTTAGTCAGCAAGCCACAAATTTGCCTGTAAACCACGGTTTCATTTAAACCAAGGCTCAGTCTATCAGATTAACTAACCCAGGATTTCCCAACTTCTTTGTTCAAACTCTGGGCTAGAACACAGAACAGTAACTTTTTACTGAATGTCAAAATAAACATTCACTGGATTTTTCAAAGTCAGAGCCAAAGAAAATTCATAATCCTGAAGATGTCTGCCAGTGATCAATAACAAATTAGTTATGCCACAGTCTAGATACTTCCTCCAACATAACTATCACCAATGGCAAGCTACTCACTAACTTGCTTGGCTATCTACACACTATCAAACTGCAACAGATATAATTTACTTTACAATACCAGGTTAATATTACACTGTACAAGCCAAGATACAACTACAGCTATTATTAGCTGGACTAGCAATAAAGCCCATTGTGCAAGAAAAATACAACGGGCTCTAGAAAACTATTGCTGGTCATTTCTTTCATTGTTCATGACACATTAAAATTCAACATGTAAAAGTGTTAGTATGATGCTAATCCATCCCTCGGGAGTCTCTAAGTTTCCATGTTGGACTTGTGACATTCCTGAAGGTCTTAGCCCAGTACCCAGGGAGAGCAGAGTCTGGAGAGAGGGGGGAGCTCAGCTGGTATGTAAGGTCACTCTGAAACATAGTCAAGGTCATGTTCCTGTCCCCCTCTCCCCTCTCATAGCAGCTCCTGGGAAGGTGAGCCTCGCCCTTTTTCAGCCAGGTTGCATTTCAAGGGGGGGTGTCCAGGGCTGGTCTCCTGCCCCACACCGCTGGGTGCCCCTCCTTCCCCACCTCCCTCTGGACCTGCAAGTAAACTTTGCTCATTTTCCTTCATGGCAGTGTTCCACCATCTCCCTGGCAACAACAGGGACAAGAGAGCACATGCACACATTAAAAATTGAGTCGTTGCTAATACAGCTTGTCTTTTACATAGATAGATTAGCAATTAATTTCTAAGGTTACCCATAAGAAGTAAATCAAACCAAAATTGCATTCTTCTAAGGTCTAAAAGAAAAAAATGTGTTAACTTTTTAGCAAAACAATAACTAATACAAACAACCCTGGCAATATCTTTTCCTGAAGCAAAACTTCTACGATTAATTTTCAAAACCAGATTCTATATGATTATGAATATAGTGAAAGTGGGTTTCTTTAATAGATATATATTATGAGCCATATTGCAACTATTGTAACATTTTAAAAGGGATTTGGATCCTTGAAAAAAAGAAGGGTACAGGATATTTAGCTGCAGTGTAAAAATACCCAAACATCAAGGGCTGCATAGATCAATGTTGGCTAAAAGGTCAGAAACCTTCATTTTTTCCCCAAGTTCCAATCCTGTGTTATGATTTCCAAGACCACAATCTTATTCCCAGTCACCGAGGAGGAGCAAGGCATCTTGACCACAGCAAGGCTTAAAACTGAGTAATCATCCAAACTTTTCCATATTTAATATGCACCACTCTTTACAGTATACAAAATCTTCAGACACAACTGTTTCCCCTCAGCTGCACTGATAATTTAAATAAACTTAATCCCATTCGCTCAGGTAGTCAATGAACCGTGATAATAAGAAGTTGTTCGTTTTTATTTTAATGACCCTTGCTTTTAATTTTAGACAGTATAAAATCCATACATTAAAAATACCTAAAGCTGAAACTTTCTTCCCAACAAGCATTCTAGATGGGAGACACCCAACAGTTTTTGTAAAATCACAAAACCTGTTGCTGTTACACTGCACATCAAAAACTTTCACCAGTGGAAGTCAACCCTCACCAAGCTGAACTTTCTTCAGTCTTGACACTGGCTGGTGGAGCTATACTTCAGAAGCCCTCTTATCCAATAAGGATACAAGACAGGCTGGTTTGGTTGTTGACTCAGAGCTGTGGAACACCAAGATTTATTCTGTCCCCTCCATTCTTGGAGTTCCAAGAGCAAGACCAATTACTCTGAAAAGCCTTTGAAACTTGAATGAATTTGTGTATCCTGGCACTAAGGTCGTGCGTAATGCTACTAGACACTTTCATATATTGTATATATTTCAATTACATTGTTTTTATTAAAATAGAAGACAGAAGTTTCCCAACCCTGCAGTTGTATAACACCTTTTATTAGGACCAGCCTAAATATAACAAACTCCTTGCAATCTTCCAGATCTCTCCAGAACTCTTCATCGGTCAGTTCTGATGTCCAGTACAAAAGGAGAAGGGATTATTTGGGATGTGGTGAAATGCGTGTCATCTTTCCAACATATTCTGAAAGATTTTCTCTTCTTCCATTTTTTCACTAAACCACTGGCCTTCTGTATTCTTGAGAACACAGAAATTTGACAGTCTAGTATTTTGGTGGGTATCATACAATTTTGTTTTTGCATTTTTATTTTAAGTGTATCATTCCTTGTAAGGAACCTTGGGTATTTTCCAAAGTAGAAAGTGGATATATAGTTTCTAAATTAAAAAAAAAAACCTAAACTAAGCCATATATTATTTTTAACATTTCTGTAACATCTAAAATTTTGTATGTGACCTAGTAACAACTACAAGCAAAACCTTTTGTAACATCCTTCACGTTAAAATTTTTAAAATGTACTTTGATATACTTGATCTAGTCCTATATGAGTTATCACTTCTGTCCACGTTTTCAGAAGTCCATTTTTTGCTTGATGTTAAATGTATGACACTTCAGAAAATGAGAGTTTTTCCTCACAAAATGAGGAACTCCGATTACATTCCCAGTTTGTGGGGAGGAAACAAACTTCATTTGTAACTCAGATTACATTCCCTTTGTGGGGAGAAAACAAATTTAATTTTGTCTAGGCACATTTATTTTTTAAAATATTTTATTTATTATATGTTATCTATGGTAAACATCATGATGTGATGTTATCCCATGGGTCAGTAATGACCTGGAACTTGCATGGGGGACTACTTTTGCCTTTTTATATATAGTTTGCCTTTCTCTCTTAGGCTCAAGGTGGATTACACAGAATGAGTCAATATAATCGATGTGATAGGACATTCAGTAAACAGTACAATAGGATGAGAGTTATACCACCAATCAAAAAACAAAACTGAAGCAAAGCACAAGTATTAGCATGCCATATTAAATTACTGTATATACTCGCGCATGAGCCAAGTTTTTAGCCCATTTTCCAGGCTGAAAAATGCCCCCCTCGGCTTATACGTGAGTCACGGAGGCTGCCCTGCTGGCTGGGGAAGAGGGGAGATCTTCCCCTCTTCCCCAGCCAGCCCAGCGACCTCCGTGCAAGAGAGGCACCCAAGCCTGCAGCCCCAGTCGAGGGCAGCTGACTTGGACACCCCTCGTTTCCACGGAGGCTGCCCAACTGGCTGGGGAAGAGGGGAGATCTTCCCCTCTTCCCTAGCCAGCCCAGCGACCTCCGTGCAAGAGAGGCGCCCAAGCTTTCAGCCCCAGTCGAGGGCAGCTGACTTGGACACCCATCGTTTCCACGGAGGCTGCCCAGCTGGCTGGGGAAGAGGGGAGATCTTCCCCAGCAAGCCCAGCAACCTCCGTGCAAGAGAGGCGCCCAAGCCTGCAGCCCCAGTCGAGGGCTGCTGACTTGGACACCCCTCATTTCCACGGAGGCTGCCCAGCTGGCTGGGGAAGAGGGGAGATCTTCCCCTCTTCCCCAGCCAGCCAAGAGACCTCCGTGCAAGAGAGGAGCCCAAGCCATGCCTTGAGCCCTTGTGTGGGTGGGGAGGAGGGCAGCATCCAAATCCAATTGTGTGGGTGGGGGATGGGGCAGTATCCAAATCCAATAAACTAAACTAACTAAGCTGCTGCATTTTCCATCCTCGGCTTATACGCAAGTCAATAAGTTCCCCAGGTTTTGGTGGTAAATATAGGTGCCTCGGCTTATACATAGGTTGGCTTATACACGAGTATATATGGTACATAGTAGGACTGTAGTTTTAAATTACATAGTAGGAGTGTAGTTTTAACAAGCTGAACCCAATAGTGTAGACCACAGTTTCTAATAATTTATCCAAGGATCTTTGTGAATTATTTAGTAGAGTGTTGCCTGCATAGAAAACCCCTTTTGAATAATTCAGTTTTGCATAATTTGCAGAAAGCCAAGACAGAGAGCGTTCCTGATCTCTTCAGCACAAAATTCAGCCCAGAGTGGCAACGGACTTTACTCCTTGGAAATGGATTACTCAAACCAAATATAGGAGATGGAAGCCTCCAGGGGTAATATACTTACACCCTCATGCAAGGTTGTGGGAGGGTGGCCCTCTTCAATCAGTTAAATCATGGAGGTGTCAAGTGGGAGTTTTGCAGCATCTCCACATTCCTTCACCTCAAACTCTGCAGAAGGGATCCAATTGTCCCCCACCCACAATCCCATTGACTCATCCGGAGTTGAGGAGAAGCAAGCAGTCCGTTATGAGGAAAACTCGAGACAGTTCCCACCAAGGCAGCCAAGAAGCCCTCCTTCTCAAGTGGCTACCCTGGTTATTTTCTGGGAAATGTGATGCCCTCCTCCCTTTCAGATGATGAAAAGTAGGAAGGTGAATCCTCCTCTGAGGATGAATCAGCCTCAGCAAGAGCAGCCTGTTAGACTGTTCAACCAGGAAGATTATAAGTCACTTTAGACTAAGGCCATCATGGCATTGGATTCCTCTGAGAATCCGTATCTGGATGAGGAGTCCAAAGGGGTATCTAAGATTACATTCCTTGGATAAATCCATTCCTTTTCCTGAGTACTTTAAAGGCTGGTGGGGGCAGAAGGGGATGAATACCTGATGAACAAGCAATTCCCCAATGCCACCAAAAAGTGGTTTCATTGGTAAATGCTCCCATTACTGCCTTGAAATCCACAAATTTTCTTTTGGAAGATGGCATGGGATCCATAACTGGTGCTCTAGACAGAAAAGCAGATTTTCCACCCCAGAAATCCCATGAATTGTTGGCCCTAGACATAAGGGCACAGCCACGCCAGCCCTCATCTGCCGGTCTGCCATTGTCCGGGCCCAAAAATGGAGTCATTATCTCTACTGGTAACAGAAGAGCTACAGAAGGAATAAATCACACCCTTAAGATATCCCTAGACTCTATGATCTTTGCAGCCTGCGCCATGGCTGTAGCAACTACTGTGAGATGTGCTCTGTGGCTATGTGCATGGTAAGTGGATCTTCACTCTGAATCAATAGTAATGGCCTACCCTTTCCAAGGTGGTGGACTATTTGGGATACACTAAACAAAATACTGGTGGGGACCAGAGACAAGAAAAAGGCCATGCCAAGAAATTTGCAGAAAGATGACGAGAGACCTTTTTATCAAACTTCATTTAGTTTTCAACTTGCACTTCTGTGGTTTAGCCGTAACCAGAGGCGAACTCAGTGGCCAGGTAGCAGAGACTCCTTTTGCAGAGGTTTGCGCCTTAACAGGTCTCCCAAATTTCAATCCTATCAATCCAACAAGACCAATCAGACAAGGAAAGCACTGACCAGTGTTTGGGGGGGGGGGGGGGATACTGCAATGATATCAGGGTAAATTGTATACAGTCACAACTGGACCATTGGGTACAACAAATCATTCAATTCGGATATGCCATAGTCCAGTTTTCCCACAGACCAGTTTCTTACATCTTCTAGATCTCTGAGAAGGGAAAAACACACAAGGATTTTATCTGCCATAGAACAGCTATTAACACAATAGAACCAGTATGGAATCTGTTCCTGATCAGTTAAAAGAGAGTGGGAAGTTTTGGTCCTGCTTCTCTGAGCAGCCAGTGGGTAAAACCCTAGCTACAAGATGCCCTCCTTACCTCCAAGCTGAAGGAACCCTCATGGTAAGTTCCTAAGGTTCCTTTTTTGAGCAAGCATCATGTTAATTGCTCACTCCTTTGTAAAATCTGATTTTTCTTAACTCGCGGCTTATGTGAGAGAAATTTCAGAGCATGTTCACTAAAATAGTTTTAGATCTATTACGCTGAAAGATTCGTATTTTTTACTGTAGTTACTCCTGACCTATGATAAATCTATTGTCGAAGGCTTTCACGGCCGGAATCACTGTGTGGTTTCCGGGCTGTATGGCTGTGTTCTTGCAGCATTCTCTCCTGACGTTTCACCTGCATCTGTGGCTGGCATCTTCAGATGATAAATCTGTTTGTTTAATCTGTTTTGAGAGTTCAAGATCCTAGTCACCATTCTACTTGCATAATGAATTCCATAATTCCAATGAATTTCATTGTTGTTCACCACCCTGAGCGGTTTATAAATCCAATAAAATAAAAATAATACACACACACACACACACACACACACACACACACACACACACACACACTTACTTACTTACTTACTTACTTACTTACTTACTTACTTACTTACTTTTTGATTGTCTAGGACTCTCGGTTTTGATGCCCCTATCAAAATCTAGGATGGTGAGAAAATAATTTCCACACTGTTCATTTGTAAACCTTTATCACATTTTCCCTTAGACTACTTTTCTAAAACAGCTTCTTAATTTGTCTGTTTCTTTGATCATTTTTGTAGCTAGTTGCTCAGTAAATAGAGATGACTAGCGATACTGGATAGAAATTTTTGCACAGAAATATATCTGTCTAGAGATACATAATTCCATCAATTAACAACAGTGAATGAATGCTGCTGTCAGTATAATATTTGGCAAGTTTAGCAGTTCTAAAGCTATAATGTTTTCCAAGTGATTATCCCTAGGGATTTGGAAGAGTTTGTATCTGTGTGTAAATCAAGCTGTGAATACTATTTACTATGAATGAATTTACTATGCAGGTTGTATCAAAAATAAAACCTAAAATTCTTAGTATTGTGTTTCATCTCAAATGATGGAAAAGATATAATGTGAAATCTGATGTGAAATGAAGTTAAATTCTGTTGAAACAGATGAGTGGACAGCTATGTTCCTGGCATATCATTGACAATTCTTCGGGTGTGCTAAAATCAGCGTGTTAATTTTCAGCAGAGGCGAATGGCCTGTAGACATTACAAACCATGTCTCCAGGCACATACCTTTTGGTTACGTGGGGGGGTGCTGGATGTCCCCCCACATGATGAAACAGTATGCGCCCCAACTGCATGCCGCTGAGCCCTGCCCCTCTCCTCCCTGCAGGCCGTCTCCTGCTGTCCCCAGGCCCAGGGGACAGCAGGAGATGGCCTGTGGGGTGGGGGGTGGGCTCGGTACCCCTGAGCTTTGCCCCAAGGCCCACCCATGAGCAAGGAGAAGGTGTTGTCCCTGGGTGCCATTTCCCCTTGATACGCCTCTGATTTTCAGTGACTGTTAAGGTCTGGCCCTTCTGGCCAGCTCTTGCCATGGCTCCAGGACTGGATATGGCATCTGGGTTTCCTGCAATACAGATTGCGTCCCCTCCCCGTGTTCCATGTCCTGCTTTGTGCTATAGTGTATATTTTGCTTTGCTTGGGAGATAGTAGCCAGGTCAGTGGTCCTGGGGCTATTTAGCATGAATGGGAGGAGATCATAGCTGCAGGTTTTATTGTGTTGGCTACTGCATTTCATTTCATTTCTTTCTTTCTTTGTTTTTTGAGAGCCCGACGTCCTTTTACTACTTTATCTGAACATTACAAACTATGGAGGCAACTGGTTGTGGTGGGTTTTCCGGGCTGTGTGGCTGTGGTCTGGTAGATCTTGTTCCTAACGTTTTGCCTTCATCTCTGGCTGGCATCTTCAGAGGTGTATCACAGAAGGAAGTCTGTTCTTGAAAGTTCTGATGGCAATGATAAGGACTTTATAACATAGGAATTGGGCCTGAGTGTCAACTGCTGTTCTATAGCTCAATTGTAAAGTTTTTTTTTTTGTTTTTTTAAGAAAAAGATATTTGATGAATAAACTAGTTACTAAAGATATAACGTTTAAAACTTTCAGGTCCCTTCACAGATGTAGTCACCACAAATCTTAAACTACGAAATCCATCTGACAGAAAAGTATGTTTTAAAGTGAAAACTACAGCACCTCGTCGATACTGCGTGAGGCCAAACAGTGGAATTATTGAACCAGGATCATCTGTAACTGTGTCAGGTAACTTTGGACAGTTTGGTTATTTTGCCTATTTTTGGTTTAGTTTGGTCGTTTTTGTTTCTATAGGTATTTTCTTTCAGCTACAGAAGCTGAAATTCATGATTAAGTAAAACTTCTTTTGTTAACAAAGGTTATTTCTGAAGTACAGTGAAAAAGCCAAATTCCACATAATTGTTTTAAAAATCTGATTAATATTGTACATATTGCAGCTCATACTGGTTATGCTAAAGGGAAAAGGTCAAATGAAGTGTTTAATATGCACAAAGGATGGAAGGCTCTGAAGAAAAGGACCATTTGCTGATAATATCTTTGTTGTTCAGGGTCGTCACAGTGTGAAGATTTGACCTATAGTTTATGATATGTAATATATATTTGCTAAATCACAAGGTGACTCCATCAATGTTTTCTTTCTCAGCATGAGGAAAGAAATGCTTAAACTCTTGAACATTGAAAAAATGTGGGCATTGGGTTTTTAAAAATCAGTTACAGCTGCTTGTTTACCTGTAAGTTAACTTGATCCCCCCCTTTTTATTTTTTGAGTGGTGACAGCAGCCCTGACCTGGGTGGCCCAGGTTAGCCTGATCTTGTCAGATCTTAGAAGCTAAGCAGGGTCAGCCCTGGTTAGTACTTGGATGGGAGACCACCAAGGAAGTCAAGGTTGCTACACAAACACTTTCAATGACAAAACACTTCTCAGTACTTCTTGCCTTGAAAACTCCAGGGGGTTGCCATGTCAGCTGCCACTTGGTGGCACTTTCTGCCACCACCAGTGACATCATACTTGGAAAGAGGAAGTGCTGTAAACTCCAGCAAAATGACTGTTGCATCACTGTCATATGAAGAGAGGGTGCAATGTAGGAAGGGAAAGGAAAAGTAAACTTCTTGATCTGCAGTATAGCAGAAACTGGCTGGATTCAGAGATCTGGCCTGGTCTGACACCTCAGTTACATTGTGTGATGAATGGGGAGCAGCAGTGGCATAGCGGTTAAGAGCAGGTGCATTCTAATCTGCAGGAATCGGGTTTGATTCCCCGCTCTGCCACTTTAGCTGTGGAGGCTTATCTGGGGAATTCAGATTAGCCTGTGCACTCCAATACACGCTAGCTGGGTGACCTTGGGCTAGTCACAGCTTTTTGGAGCTTTCTCAGCCCCACCCACCTCATAGGGTATTTGTTGTGAGGGGGGAAGGGCAAGGAGATTGTAAACCCCTTTGAGACTCCTACAGGAGAGAATGGGGGAATATAAATCCAAACTCTTCTTCTACTTTAAACCAGGGGTCCTCAACCTTTTTAAGCCCATGGGCACCTTTGGAATTCCAACACATCATAGTGAGCCCAACAACAAAATGGCTGCTGCCACAGCTTATTTTCAGCCACACAGTGAAAATCCTTGTTCTGGTGGCAGCTGCTGCCAAAGGAACGTTTTTAAAAACCTGCACATTCGATCAGCTCTCCAATGACTAATCTGAAATCTTGCTGGGCAAAAGCCCTACCTGGTTCTGCAGAGGGTATCTACAGAAAATGGCAGCTGGGCAAGCAGTGAAATTATGCCCCCTGAACATCCCACACCCATCTTTTAGATAACTGTACAATAATATTAGCTCAAAAATACAAGTTATATCTGCATACTCCTTGCTTTTAGTGTTCCAAATTGATCAGAGTAAGGGGGTAAACCCAGAAGATGGTTTTTCTGGTCAAGATCACCCAACATTTGCAATCCACCCTCCCCCCCACCTCCGAAGAGCAAGGAGCCATGCAGCCAGCGCAGAGCTGGTACAATGACCTCTCCTTCCTTGCTCCTGGCCCTGGCCCACAAATGTGACCCTTGAGAAGTCTAGGGCTGTTGCTTATAGCAAAATCTTTGACTGTGTGGATCATGAAAAGCAACGGATAGTTTGAAAGGAAATGGGTTTGCCCAACTTCTGATTGTTTTGATACACAACCTAGACTCTGAACAGTAGGCTATTGTTTGGGTAGAATATGGAGAACAGTGTTTTTAAGTTGGCGAAGGTGTCAGACAAAGATGTGTTTTATCTCCTTTTCTGTTCAATCTATATCATAAGGAAAGCTAGATTAGATTAGGTGAAGATGGGGTGAAAATTAGTGGAAAGAACATTTACAATTTGAGATATTCAGATGACACCACATTACTGGCAAAAACCAGTGAAGACTTGAAATAACTCCTGATGAATGTTAAAGCAGAAAGTACCAAGGAAGATTACAGCTGAATAGCAGGTCACAGCCAGAGACTTTAGTATTTCTTGGTGATTTTCCTTCCAAATACTGACCAGGACAGACTATGCCTTGCTGTGCCCCCTCCCTCCCCTCCCGTGCATGCCACCCCTCCCTACCACCCCTTCCCTTGCATGGCACCCCTCTCCCTCCCTTCACTAGGGTGGGCCATGTCCAGATGCCGGGGCCCCTCTCCCTCTTTTGCATGCCACCCCTTACCCCTTTTCCAAGATAACATTTGCTCCGTGGAATTCACTGCTTGTGAACTAGATCTTAATCCCTTGAAACGTCTGGATCAGTTATGTCACTTTCATCTCTCTATCTTTCTCTCTCTCTGTTTGCTGGAAATCAAGGGAAGTGGGTAGATTTGTGGTGAATGCTTGGCTTGGTCCCCTGACCAAAGGCAAGAGGCAAATACAAGCTGCTGAGGAGAAGGGTGGCTGACGTGTGTGTGAACACATGCATATGCACGTGCCCCCCACCAGACCCTGAACTCACCTACCTGCTTTCTCAGAGCCTGGTCCTCTCACTGGCATTGTCCACCAGGCCCTGGTTCTGCTACAGGGCTTTCACTTCTGACACCACATCAGCCATTGGGTGGGGGAGCAGCCAGCATCACAGTTTGGAATGGAGCGGCATTGGTAGTGTGTTTGGCCCGGCCCTCTTCCTTCATCACAAAGAGGCTATCAGGGTACCCCCCAATCACGTGACGCCCAGGAAAAGTACCCTGGCATACCCTACTTTTGTTGTTCACCTGTGGTCCTTCCCCTCTTTTTAAAAACACTTGGCAGCTTCCAGGACAGGTGTCATTGGACACCATTGCACCAACAAGTGTTGTGTTGGGGATCCATGCTTTGAAAATCTCACTCCCCACACTGTTCCTGAGGCTTTGATCTGCATTTAATCCGGGCTCAAATCAAGCCTTTCTTTCTCATGCTTTAATCAGTTTGCTTTGTGTTGGATGTTTAATGAGCTGGGAATCTGGCCCTGGGTTGAAAAAAAAATTCAATCCAGCCCCTGAAGCCTCTGATATAGTATATGAAGTGTTTAGACATGTGCACATTAGTTCTGCAAAAGGCTTATTATGCTGAAATTGGGAAGTGGAGAAGTTTGAGCTGTCAGTTTGGTTTGTGTGTATGCGGGGGGGGGGGGGGGGGGGGGGAAAGAATAGTATATGTGCTGGGAGGAAGGGACAGAGTGGAAGATGAGTACATGTTTTCTCAGGTAACATAAGGACTTTTTCTTGCCTGAGATATTTCAGGTATCTACACAGAATTAGACAGAATTACAAGGACTGCTGGTCTGATGCAGCATTTTTCAAAATTGTATTCAGTTCCCCTGGGTGTTCATGGGGGTATCCAGGGATTCCGAAAGGACTGAAGGAAAGTTCCTTATTCCCGTTCAGCTACAGTGAAAAGTGGCCCTCTCAGCTTTCTATGAATTGGGGAATGAACTCTCTTTCTCCACCTGAAGGAAAAGAGATGAATTCAGTTTTCCCCTCTTTTGAAGGGTGGAAGTTCAGAGTCACCATTACCTCCAGTCGCGTATTATCCCAATCACCTCAGACCACTAGCCAGAAAACACAATAGTAATGGAAATTGTGGAGGTACAGTTGTCATAGTTACTTCTGATTCAAAGCTGAACTAGTTTTTGTTCTGTTTGAAGTATGTCCCAGGTTTGCAGAAAAATCTGAATTGATTAATGCATCTAAATCTCAACATGGCCCCATCTGTGGATACTTAAATTCAGAGATGGATGCCATTGACAGACAAGAGATATGTTTCTACAAATCTGAAATCTAAAAAAGTTAAAAATGAAAACAAAACAAAAAACATTGGGAGGTCAAAACATTTGAAGACAGTAGAAGTTGCACCTGTAGCTTTAAGAAATAAATGCCCTATAGTATTGGTATCTTTAAGAAAATAAATGCCTTCTGTGGCTGTTGCTAGGCAACCACAACAGTATTGCCAGTCTTCAAGCCTGAGTTTCTGTCAATAAAAGGCAGGGAGGAGGAGCATAGGATAAGGAACAGAGGATTACTTAATTTTGGTAGAGAACTTTGTATTAGTTGGTTTTATCAGAAAATGTTTATAAGAGGACACAACTGGTTGCTAGAAAACACAGATTAATAGTAAACAATACAATGATAATTGAAACACATCCTGTTTAATTTGCATAGTGTGAAAACATACTCTGAACTTAACATGTTTTACTTTTGTATATTCAGTGAAAATGTATTGCTGATGTAAAATCAGTTGCACTTCTCTCCATAATTGCTACTTCATCTGTTTTACAGTGATGTTACAGCCCTTTGATTATGATCCAAATGAGAAGAGTAAACACAAGTTTATGGTACAGACAATCTTTGCACCACCAAACATTACAGATATGGAAGTTGTGGTAAGTAAACTCTGTCTTAGAGTTTTTAGTAGGCTTGTAGACTGCTCATTAACATGAAAACATAAGAACATAAGAAAGAGCCTGCTGGATCAGACCAGAATCCATCTAGACCAGCACTCTGCTACTTGCAGTTGTCCCACCAGATACCTTTGGGAGCTCACATGCAGGATGTGAAAGCAATGGCCTTCTGCTGCTGCTCCTCCTCCTCCTGGTCTGCTAAGCATAGTTCACCTGGATAGAAGCAGAGAGATGGCTGAAATATATAAGACAGTGGAGAGAGTCGGGACACCTAATAGAGGTGAGGAAATAAGCCAGGGTCAAGGAAAAGTTAAGCATCACTGGCACCCACCCCTGTTCCTTGGTCACAACCCATCTGAAATGTTTCAAGCGTTACTTCAGTAGTGTGTTCAGACAAATAGGCCCATATGTTCTCCTTTGGCTAGTCAATTACAATATCATTATTCTGCCAGTAATTGCTATATGTGCATAGGAAGCTGTTCAGTCTCGTATCTTTTCTCTCCTTTGCTCTGTATCAAATGACAGTGTTGAAAGTTTTTATTATGTAGAGCAAGGTGAAGGCCCCTCTCCTTGGGACAGGAACAAGTGAATCAAATTTCTTTCTTGTTTGCCCTGTCCACTTTAGAATATTTATAACTAAAATGGTAATTTCCTGGTAACACAATTGCTACTCTATTCAGTACCTACCAATGCAACCCTGTGCCTGTGCTCAGTGTGCAAGATGTGCTTGAGGTCGCCTAGAGAGTTTCATATTTGGGTCCAAAGTTTGCATTTCCAAACCTGAAACACCACCTTCAGCCCAGGCTCTTAAACACTGTTTCAGGCGAAATGTTATATGAATGAATGTATGACTTTTCACTATTGTTGCAGTGGAAGGAGGCAAAACCTGATGAATTAATGGACTCCAAATTGAGATGTGTATTTGAAATGCCTAATGAAAATGATAAGATGGTAAGTTTAAAGATTAACAAGGCTGACCATATCTAAATCTCTTAAATTCTTTAGGTATCTGTTGTTTGATTGTTAAAAAACCTAATGGATTTATATAATTATATCAAATAAGTTAAAATATTGGACTACAGAACCAGAACTTATAAAATATAGGACTATGGAACCAGAGCCTCAGAGTTGTGCAGAAATTTCACTTTTTCTAGCACTTAAATAGCCTATTGTTGCAATCTATTTTTGTTGCACTTCTGGATCAGCTGGTACCATATGAAATTGGGCTATTCCATGCTTGGACTGTCCCCATCCAATATTGTGGAAGAAGCTTGGACTGTCCCCATCCCAATATTGCTTGGACTGTCCCCATTCCAACACTGCTTGGACTGTCCCCATTCCAATATTGTGGAATCAGTCTTAGTCCATTGTGAGTGTGAGTTGGGTAGCTGTGAATGTAGCTGTGCCTTGGTTGGTGAGCAGAGATGGGACAATGGACATAATAGGTGACTTGATCATTTGATCCTGCCTGGTATTGACTGGCTTATACAATAACATTTAATCCTTTAGGAATGGTGGTATTTCTAAAGATGATAAAAATGTGGTGGTTGATCATGTGCACATTTATGTTGTGCACATGTATGTTGCAGCAGAGGAGATCCTGCGGCACTGCATGTACTTAGTAACTGTTGCGGCCATTTCAGTATGTTGTAGCATTTGAGCATTTAGCATGGATTGGGTAGGCATGCATTTTTCCTTTGTCCATGTAAGTTATACTGTCCCTTGGGCTGCCTGCTGATATTTGTTTGCCAGACAGACATAGGAAATCGATGCAAGAGCAGTGCATGCATATCAGGCTGCTTCCAAACACAGGATTTCTTAAATCAGCCAAGATTAGGAGATAACTGTTTGAACATGCCTTTAATCCTTGATACTGTAACCATAGTTGGGTGTTAAAAACTTCTGTAGCTGTGTTGGTGCTGTGAAGCATAGACTGCTTACGTTTAACAGATATCTGTTAAATTCTGTGAAAAGTGACCAGGAGTTCTGATGTTTTGTATGATATTTAGGAAGTAGGATTTTTGTCTAGTAGTGGGGTTAAATAGTTGCAGTTCAAATGATTGCCTCTACAAATATGTTGCCCTTTAACATTCCATCAGTCTATCAATCAGCTGTTCAGTCTGTTCTCACACAGTTCATGTTCTGTTTGCGGCAAAGGTGTGTGTATTGCCAGAATTCCACAGAGGTTAACATGATTTCTGAGATTCAGCCTAATTCACATGTAGTGCATGTGCCTTGTTAGGTTTGTGAAGAAAGTATAGCTAATGTTCTGGAAAGTAAGACAGGAACTTGGTAATTACCTGACAAAATAATTCTTGTCTAGATATTCTGAAATATCTCCTTAATATGCAAAGTACCATTCTTTACTCTCTGGGGACGAGGCCTTGTATCTTAGCACATTTCAAGCATTGTTGTGACCACATAAGCAGTTATAATAATACTCATTTTGTCCATCAAGCTCTAAAGTTTTCCATCTTAAATTAGTGTTGTCTGAGTTTATTTATTTATTTATTTATAATCAATTTTATATACCATCCCTCCCCTGAAGGGCTCTGGGCGGTGAACAACATAATAACAAACAATCACATTAAAACCCAGTTAAAACAGCGAATTAAACAAGATTACAGCAGAATCCAGCATAAAACTTCATAAAATGTAATAAACCCACCCTGGAAAAAACAAACCCAGAAAGCTGAGGGCCCCATAAAAATTAAGGGCCCAGAGTGTAAAAGGGGGAGGAGGAGGAGGGCGTACATCAGCGGCCGGCTCCTCCAAATGCCCAGTGGAACAATTCGGTCTTACAGGCCCTGCGGAACTCTCCAAGATCCTGCAGGGCCTGGATAGCTGATGGTAAAGTGTTCCACCAGGCAGGGGTCAGGGCTGTAAAGGCCCTGGCCCGGGTAGAGGCCAGCTGCATCATCGAGGGGCTGGGGACCACTAGCAAGTTGGCCTCTGCTGAACGCAGAGGCCGCAAAAGGACATATGGAGTGAGACAGTCCCGAAGGTACGAAGGTCCCAGTTGTTTGACAGTATAACTTCATTCTTTGAGAAACCAGAAACCAATCTTGAAGGTACTTATTCTCTTCAAGCAAATTTCTCTAATATTGTTCAGTCATTGTGAAGTCCCAAACAAAAATACTGTGGCTCAGTTTTCACAGTATCTGACATGTACCATATCTGACCGACAAACAAAATAGTCATATAGCAGGGTGAATATGACCATGTAAAGGTATACTAAGAAGATGAATGTTTCATACCAAAATGGTGTGGTTTTAACTAGCAAACTGGGTCTGTTCAATTAAAATGTTAGCCTAAGATCTCAAGAACAAGTGGCTGAGACAGAGATCTGTTTGCTCTGGGCGTGAGTGATTTTTTATTTGATGCACAAGTTCTGGTATCAAGAGACAAGCCACTCTAACATTTGAATGGCTTGTCTTGTCAGCAGAGGGAAGAACAGTAGCGGAAATAGCAAAATGACTAGCTACATGCACAGCATACATGCTTCTTTTTGATTCCAGCTTTATGATAATGAATTTAGAGTATTTTGAAAAATGGAGTTGCATTTCTGTTTTGCCTCAGATCCTAAAGATATGGGAGAAAGTAAAGCTGAATACAAATGTTGAATGGTCATGTGGTGTATTCTGCATTGCTTTCTCCTATTGGCCTCCAAGATCTAAGGCACAACATGAAGCACCAGTTATAACCAGCCTCACTGACTACATTTTTCTGCCATTTTTTAAAATGGAACGTGGGGTCAGCCCTGCCGAGCGATCAGATTTGGCAGTGATCGTTGGATTTTTCAAACCAAGGATTGTGTGTTACTCTTACATTTCTGTCTATGTTTTCCTACATTCTGCATCTACATCCTGCCCAGATCTCAACAATGTCTCTCAGTAGTAGTATTCAAGTTAATAGGTGTGGTCATCAAGACCTCCTCCACCAGAAGGACACCTCCCACTCTTTGCTTTGTTTTTTAAAACCATAATGCATCAGAAAAGTTGTTGCACCAAAAAAGTCACCTTACGCCTGTACATACATAGGAGGTTTATAGTTTCCCCTAGTAGGAATGTAAGAAGGTCCTCTGGCAAAATGTGAGTGATATTCTTGCATTCCTATCTACCTTACTTCTGCTGTTCTTCTGTTGTCTGGTCCCTGGCTCAATAGACTAGATGCTGTCACGGTGCAAGGTTGTGGTGGTCTGATGGTAATGGATTGCATACAGCATATTTCCCAAAATGTTTGGCTACTGTTAGATAAGTTGTAAACTCAAGTGTCTGAAGCCAGCTTCTGTTTATCTGTTCCTGTGCTTATAAGCTGTTGCTTGACTGCTTGTGCATAATATTTATGTTTTTCTAAGTAGCAGAGTGGGGTTGCAGAACCTAATTTTTTAGGTTTAGTCACTCCCGTAAGTCTTACAGTGAGAGGTCTGCTGAGTGCTGAGGGCATGTCTCACCTGCCACCTCAGACTTTTTCTGCATCAGGAACCACATACTTAACTCCAGTCAGCAGCAGCGCTCTTCATGTACCTTCAAGTTATAGCCAGAAGATTGACATGATGGATCCAGTCAGTGAGGTCAAACACAAGATGAATCAGGTTTGTTTTGGGGAGTTGAAATCCTTAAGAATTTTCTAGCATCTCTGTAGGTCATTCAGTTAATTTTAGTTAAGAAACCATAACAGTTAGCCTTAAATTGGACCAGAACAAGAGATCCTGTTAAGCATATGAAGATTTCTAGAATATTGGCAGCCTAATCCTCACTCACTTTTGAGGTACTGTATTTTGCACTCAGCATTTGTATAATTGGGGTTTTTATAGAATGGAGTGCTGCTATGGCTGAAGCACATATCAGAGAGCAAGTGAGGGGTATCATTTGGAAGGGGACATGAAGGGTAACCAAGCAGTAGTAACTGTGGGAGGAGGGAGGAAGTTGTGCAAAGCAGGGAAGCCCAAACCTTCCCTGGTGACCAGAAGCTAAGGCAATGGTATTCCTCTCTCAGGCCCTTTCCGCACGGGCCAAAAACGGCAGCAAAAACGCCATCCCCAGGCCGCCGTTCGCACAGGCGGCGCTGCTGAAACGCAGCAGCGCCGACCTGGCTCCCCTTCCCCTCCCTCAGGGCGGCCTCAAAAACACCCGTTTAAAGGGTAGTTTTTGAGTAAACAGCGTGTTCCCGGCGGCGCGGTGCGAACAACACCGCTAGGAACATGCTGTTTCCCGTCCCTCTTCCACTTACCTCGTCACTGTCGTCGCCCTGCTGTCCTCCTAAGACCCTCCCTCGCTGTCCTCCGACCCCTGGAGGTCGGAGGGCAGCGTGCGTGGGGCTTAGGAGGACAGCAGGGTGACGACAGCGACGAGGTAAGTGGGAGAGGGACGGGGAAGAGGCGGCTCCATGCGGAGCCGCCTCTCCTGCGCCGGCCTCTGCTGGGGCCGCTTGCACGCTTGCGTGCGAATGGCCTCCACCCCCACGCCGGCAGAATTCTTGCCGGTGTGAGGGCACATAGAGGCCCGTGCAGAAAGGGCCTCATATTCTGCATTCAGATATCAGATCAAGCTGATGTGAAGAATGTGCTTGAACTTCGCTGGTTGCTGGGCTCAGTCTTCCCTCTTGCACAGAACAGAATGAAGGAATACTGGCTTAAAACAAGCTCTAGTCACTTGCAGTGCCTAAGTTCAGATATGCAGGATAACCAGAGTTAATTTTCCCCCTATAAATTGTAATTCTAAACTGAGATTAAGCCCAACCAACAGCCAGAGGAAGAAGCACAATCTTTCCCTTTATGTTCCACTCTAGTCAGCAATCCTTTTGGATCACAGAAATATGATTCCACAAGACACACTTGGGCAATGGGAATAGTAGAAAGGCAGAAGGTCTTTGGCCCTCTTCCTCAAGAGAGAAATGCACAAATCAACAGCCATCAAGTGCCTTCCACTAACAATTGGTTGGACCCAAGCTGTTGAGCAAACAGTACATATTAATAAATGGTTTAAAATCGTTTTAAAGTCTGAAACAGTAGCCAGGGTATTAATTCATGTTTGTAGTATATTGGAACAGAGGTTAGTAAAAACACACCATTACTCTAAAACCGTGGTGGCGAACCTTTGGCACTCCAGATGTTATGGACTACAATTCCCATCAGCCCCTGCCAGCATGGTCAATTGGCCATGCTGGCAGGGGCTGATGGGAATTGTAGTCCATAACATCTGGAGTGCCAAATGTTCGCCACCACTGCTCTAAATGTTTTAAGCAGCTTTAGTTGACTTGTAGATCTGGCCCCACACAACACACTGTGACATATTACCATTCCTGTTCTCCTAATCTTTCTGTTCTCACATTCCGATTCCTTTCAACTTTCTGTTTATCAAGCTGTCCATATTGCATTGTTATATCTGCATCAGTATTAACATGATCAATGATTAGCTTGCAGCCTTAGTTGAAGCATGCTTAACGAGTAAAGGAGCATGTTATGATAATGTGCTTTTCCTATTTCCCAAGTACAGTTAGGCAGGATAAACCATTATGTCTGTATGAGGCCATTATTTACTTTATACTTAAGATCAGTGGAATACTTTCTCCTCTTAGAATGAGGTGGACTGGGTAAAATGATCTGTTCTCATACTATTCACCCCATTGGACTTATATTTGATAGTCCTCCATTACAACAGAAGAAATGGAACATTTATCTTTCCCCAGGCTTTTCATATCAAAAGCTGCTTTTGTAAAGTGGCAGCAAAATTTTGGAATGTTCAGTATTAATTTTGCTTTAAAAATTAGATTCTGAAGCCATTTTTAATGTTTGCAGAATGACATAGACTCAAGCAAATCTGCTCCGGTACTGAATACAGCTAAACAAGATGGTCCCATGCCGAAACCACACAGCATTTCACTTAATGACACTGAAACAAGGAAACTAGTAGAAGAATGCAAAAGACTTCAGGCAGATGTGATGAAACTGACGGATGAGAATAGACACCTGAGAGTAAGTTTCATGTAACTGAGATGTTCTTAAATAGTACGATTGGATTCTGTTTGCATAAGGCTAATGAAATCCATTTGACAATGACATGATTAAAAAAAAGCTGCTTTCCATATCAGGGTGGGATAGAAATATGCAAACTTAAATAGACACATGTTGTTTATCTTTGTATCCTTTGTTACACAGCTCATTCCCTTTTTCTTTGTTGAACTACTGGATTTAGTAAAGTCCCAGCAATTTTTTGTTCAGATTAATTGTAATTCTGTGACGTTTCTATGTCACTAGGGAAAAAAACAATTTAAGCACAATTTGACAGAAAGAAAAGAATTGGACATAAACTGGTGTAAGTATAATTAGCCATTCCTGACTGGCAATCTAGTGCTCAGAGAAAAAACTACTCAGATTTTCACAAGACAGCTTTTGGCAAGCACCAAGAAAGAACTTTCAGTCTAGAGGAGGAAGACTCATGCTGAACCACAATAATACTGTAATTCTAAGTAGGCAGGAGCTTGGGAACCTTTTTGGAGAAGGTAAAAGGATATCTTGTCACTGAAGTCCTTCTTGCTCATAATTCCTGCAGTTGGCTATGAAGACTTTTTCCTTTTCAGCTGTAATTAAACATTTCACTGGATGCTCCAGCTGGTTCAGGCTCTGTATATTTCAAATGCAATCTAGAATACCTTTTTAAAGTCTCTGTATTTTAAGTTGGCTAGAGTTAAACAAGATACAATTAAATCATACAGTACATGGATCACTTCAGAAAGTAAGTGGGAGAACTCATCTTGTAGATGAGCTTATTTAAATTAAAACCTGTTTGCCTGAATCCTAAGCGCCAAACACAGAATTCTGCTCCCAAAGTGGGACTCTGAACTGCGACCTGTAATGTGTTCCCTGAAAAACTGCTTCTTGGGCTGCACTCCAAACCAGCATTTGCAGAATGGAAAGTTGCAGATGTGGGCGGGGGAGGCGAGTTGTGAGCAGAAGACTCAGATTTGTTTTCTTTTAGCCTTAACTTTGATTCTGAGCCAATACTTCAATCAGAATGCATTTGAGGAGATTACTGAAGAAAGTTTATTGGATGATTACCAAGGAGCAGCAAAATAGAATTATCAGTTGACCTCTCAAAAATGGCCATATACCATCTTAGTTCTGTTTGTCTTTGTGTTGCAGGAGCTTAATTGTAATCATCCCTGAAAGCAACGTAAAATAGGGCAGACTGAGTGAAAGCCGAGGTTATGAAAATATTTCAGTGACATAGCTGAATATTTAGCTATAAAATGAGTAACTTTAAAATAGAAAAACTATTTGTTTTTGTTGTGTGTGTTTTTGTTGACTCACGTACATTACAATAGATCAGTGGTGGCGAACCTATGGCACTCCAGATGTTCAAGGACTACAATTCCCATCAGCCCCTGCCAGCATGGCCAATTGGTTTGCCACCACAGCAATAGATTATGTCACTCTTCAGCTAGACAAGTGTAAAATAAGCAGAATTTAAAGATGACAATGAGTTGGTTTTTATACCCTCCTTTTCTCTACCTTAAGGAGTCTCAAAAGGGCTTACAATCATAATCCCTTCTTCTCCCCACAACAGGCATCTTGTGAGGTAGGTGGGGCTGAGAGAGTTCTGAGAGAACTGTGAATGGCCCAAGGTCACCTGGCAGGCTTCATGTGGAATCAAACCTAGTTCTCCAGGTTAATGCTCGCCACTCTTAACCACTATACCATACTGACATTATCTCTGAAGCAAGACATTTGTTTTCCGCTTAGTGCATATGCACCATCAAAAAGTGCTTGGTGAACTTGAACAGGCAGTCCCAAATCTGACTCAGTTGTTGGATTTCTCCAAATGTAGTAGTAACTAGCAACTTAGATAATGAAGAACAAAATTTGGTTCTGCACATTCGTTCTGAAGATTTGCTGCTGAACACTATTGGATGCTGGTTAAGTATGGCCTGAATTGAACTTCATGTTGACATGTCATTGTTATAATCTATATTGATACTTGTCTGAAGTTGAGCAGTCTGCGTGACTCAACACGATGACTGCAGATCTCTTCAGTTGCATTAGTTATGCAAAACATTGGGTTTGATCCAGAGCAAAATTTTTGCTTGTTCTACATCTCTTATGCAAGTGGAAATTCAAGAAAGACCGTGGAAGTCACTTGCCCTGTCAAGCTTTTTGTGTCCTCACTTTCATTTCTACTTGCCCAATATTTTGTACAACTAGTTGCCAGCACTGTACTGTATACGGAGGAAAGCACTTGATGTTGAGCAAGATATTGAGCAAGACGAATTGCGCTAATTATGCTTTTTACTTGCACATATCTGGATCCAAATCATTGTCATTGTCATTTAAGGAACTACTTGGACTCATGTTCTTTAGTTGCCAGTTTTTTTCCTGTTATCACACTTGTTTTGTTTTCAAATGTGCGGCCAATAGGATGTGACACTCTCCCATATTGTTGTACATTACTTGAAAGGGTAAATGAGTCTTCCAGAGAAAGTTGGGGTATAAGCACATTTGCTGAAATGGCGGGAGAAAAAGTTACCCCAGTATTACCATGTCAGCATTAGGTCTTCATATGTTGTGAAACAGAATCAAATCTGAATATGAGTGAACAGCCACATACTAGCCTCTTCAACTAAACAAAAATATCTTTAAATTCTGCTAAGTTCTTTGTCTTAATACAAATGAAACACTTCTTGTCATTAGAACTACTCTCAACCACAAGTGACACTTTTGTTCAGAGGACATGTTGCCCATTACAAATTGGAAACTTCACACAAAAATATTTGTTTGCTAGGATAAATGCTTTGATGAAGTGCTGCCATTGGTGCTGGCAGTAGTATTGATAAGCCAGTGATTCTCACCCCAGTGAAGGAGTACCGCCCACCCTCTCTTGCTGGTCAGCCTCTTTGATGACTTTACCAATATTATAATTATGTTGCTCCAGGAAATTCCATCATACATTGAAATAAATTTGGTCCATAGATTGTAGAATAGAGTTGGCTAAATCACCAAATGTGCTACAGTTAGTCTGACAACATGAACAGCAGCTGTGTCTTAATAGGTTTCTTCAGGAGCCATCTGTATAGTTTATGATGATATTCCTACATTTCAAATTTGAAATGTTTCTTCAGAATGAATTTGCTAAATTGGTTAGTCTGTCAAAGCAGCAATAGGATCTATTGCGTGAATATTGGAATAGAACATTTCACTCTTCCAGGGCACTCTGGTCCATACCTGAAAGTTAGCGTTCTTTGACCAAGTAACTTCAAAGGGAAACTCCACTGGGAAATGGTTGCATCAGAATTCATTAATAGGTTTGATAGGATTAGCCAAAGACTCAACTGTCTGACAATTTTCTCAGTTCAGTAGGTGTTAAGTAATTTAACATACCTAACATAAGAGCTGCTATCAGTCTGCTTATCAAGACTTCTGAATCTTTCATAGGAATATTACAAATCTATTGTTAACAGTGTTCTTTTTTCTTTCCTGTGTGTATGAATATTCTGAGAATTCATTAAATTCACCTGACAAAGTGGGCTTGAGCTCATAAAGGCAGGTGTTGCAGTAAATTTCAATGTTTCAGGTGTCACAAGACTAAATTCCTGTACATCAGTGGTTGTGTTAGCAGTTTTTGTCCTTATGACAGATTGTACAATCTCTAAAAATTGTGGAAAGTGTATAATGTTCTTAACAAGTTGAGTACTAAAATGTGTTCCACCTGTCAGCAAAATGACTTGAATTAAACTTTGGGGTGGTGTTGTGTTTTTAAGGGAAAATATTTGCCTGTGACTTTCAGATTTAAATTTTGCCTGTCCCTAGATGGACTAGCTATGCAACCATATCAGTGCCATTTAAATACTTGTCTAGATTTCTGCTTTCATTCAGATTTTGTTTCAAGGTGTGATTATTATTTCCAAATATACTGAGTTGGATGCAACTAGCTTTTCCTACAATTCAAACAGGAGGAGGCAGTCTCCTTTGAATGCGGCCAGGATCATGGGACCTTCATGGACAAAAGCCACGTGGGATGGGGACTGTAATGAGGGGAATTAAGTGAGATTGAGTGAGAAAGCTGGTTGGATCCAATCTATTGGCCTAGATAACTGGAGAGGAGAACTTTTTACCCACCACCTCAAATTAGTCCTGCTAACTTGAAATCAGAACATGGGACAAATTGATAATATCCCTTTCTCAGGTCTGCGAGATACGTAAACCGTGAATGATCCTTGGAATCGCTGTTGTATGTGTTATCTATGACTAGCTGATTTCTTATTGAGGACAAGTATTAATGATCGAAATCAATGATTCAAAGTGTCTTGATTTAGCACCGCAGTTGTTTGATGTGGGAAGAATCAAGTTTTGTATTTTGTACTTAGGAAAAGAGTAACTGACAGCATTGCTGCACACATGCATTCATTCTTCTGCTCATTCTCTACAATTTATTTTTACTTTGACCTCCTTTAAATGCAAATGGTCATAAATGAATTGGTAAAACTTTAGTGTATTCTCATCCAAAAAGTAGAATGTTCTTGTTTCATTCAGAAGCTTGAGAGCGATAGATAACCTTTGGGTGAATTTTCTGAGATGTTTCTGTTGATGAATTTCTTTCATATGATTTTTTCAGGATGAAGGTTTGAGGCTGAGAAAGGTGGCGCACTCGGATAAATCTGGACCATCAGGCTTGGCTCTCCGAGATAATGGCTCTAATCCTCTTCCCTCGCTTCTTGTTGTAATTGCAGCCGTTTTCATTGGATTCTTTTTAGGGAAATTCATCTTGTAGAGAGGGAAAAAGAGAGCGAAGCATGCAGATTGCAGCTTCCTATATTCTTCTTGGCCAGGAAAAAAAAAGTATTTACCTACCACTTCATTGGTAGTATGGCCCAAATGACCATTTTTGTGTACAGCATCATACAGGCTTTGCCTCTAATGATCTTGCACGGTTAGACAATAAGAAAAGACAGACAGTTTGGCTGCTGGACAAAAAAAATATGTATATACATCAATAGCAGGTGTCAGTTGCACATTCAGTCCTTTATGAAAAGTCATAAATAAAGAATTGTTCTTTCTTTCTGTGGTTTTAATAAGAGTTCAAAAATTGTTCAAAGTCTTGTAAATGTTATTTTAATAATCCTTCTAAAATTTTATCTGTTGCTCTTGCCTCTGGGAAAATGATTATTAGAATGTTAATCCCCACTTGTTCAAGAATATGGTGAGGTGATCTGTGAGGGAATGGTTCCTCTCACTGTGTAAATTTTCTCCTTTACCTTACTTTGCTAATATCATGGCAGAATTTCTGACCCCTTATGAGACAGTTGAAAAAGTTTTTCATCCCTACGGCCCTGTCCCATGGTATTTAACATACAAAAAAAATTAATAAAACTGTTAACAGACTTCCTGCTGGGTAGCTTGTTTGTGTGACTGGTGCTTTTAGAAAGGTTTTTCTAACAAGTTCTGACATAACTTGCTTCTTGTCACAGATGAACGTTGCTCAGTTCATGAGCCTTGGCTTCATCTGGTGCCAGCTAAACTTAGGAAGAAGTATACTGTTTAACAAGGAAAGCAAAGATATCTGGCTGTTTAGAAGAATGAAAGATCAGAATTAGATTTCTGTTTGGACGTGGGGCTAATTCTGAGAAGCAGATATTTAAAATGTGGCTCTTAAAATACTGCTGGGCTTCATGGGTATTGACTTGGCTATATAGTGTTTCATGGTCCTTTGTATTTCTTGAGTTTCCAGCAGTTCCTTAAATGACCAGAAATCTGTTGTTCAAATTTTAGTCCAGATGTTCCTTAGATAGAATTGCATTTTTACATTTCAAATCATCTTTTTTTTTGTTTCAATGCCCTATATTCTGCCATGCAGTGAAGCTGATAGGCTGAGCAAGCTACGAGCATTTATTTTGTGAAAGGAAAACAAAAACTTTGCCCAGCAAATGTCTTGGCATAGTGGCCCATTAGCTATGCACACCTTTTGTATTTTAGAAAATTCATTTTATTACTGGGTCAGAACTGCTTTTCTGCTCTTAATCCTCTGACTCATCTACTTTCTGGTCTTCATGTCATTAAGTATATATTTTTGACGGCACAATGCAGCTATTCTTAATCTTTGTCCATCATAAGGAATTATTTTACAACTAATATTTGGAAGGCTTATTCCTGTAAGCAAAATTTTGTATATTCTTGGAAAGCTTGACTGGATATGATGCAGCTAAGCGTGTTAGATATTATATAGCTGAGAAATGTTCTAGCAAAAATATACATAATCTTGGTTGCCTTTGATTTCTAGTGCTTTTTTAATGGAAGATGTATTTACATCATGTACTGTCACTGCTCTCTGTGGTAAACTTTTATAAAACATCTTGCAAATTGCAAACAAGACAATGAACAAACCACTGCTTGATGTTTCACTTGAAAGCATGCAAATACAGACATTTCCTTTTTGTGTGTTCCGGTATCTGCATTCAAGTCTTCTCTGACCCTAGTGACTGGAAGAAGTTTGCTGAAGTCTGGTTCTTAATTCATCGGTTCTCGAACTAATAAGACTCTTCATGCTGTGGTGTATAAATGGTACGTCAGAAGAAACCATAAACCTATTCCTTACAGGAAGTTGATCCTTGGAAGATTAAAGGAAAAAAAGACTAATATACAGGCTGTAACTTCTCTAGATACATTTGGATATTTCTTTTGCGGATCAGGAAAACTTCAGAGATATGTTTATTGTTAAAACTAGTGTATATAAAGGCTAGTAATAACAGATATGTATTTTAGGCCTATAGAGCAGGAAGAATTTATCCAGGCGAGGCTTGGATGCTTGGCAGTGGGAAATATACCAATGTGGGAATGATCTCATGCCCCAAAAATTACATTCCAAAGTCTAAATTCTGATTACCAATAGTTATAAATAGAAAACAATGATCAGTTATGAGGATCTGATTAGGCCAGGCGATAAACTCCAGAGTTGTTGGATGAGTCAGTGCACATTTGGAAGTCATGACCGGACTAGGTACAGCGGGGTGCTCCTTGTATGGATGCACTTCTGGTTTCTAATAATCCCTTCATAACTGTATATAAAATGTAATGCTAAACTATTTTGCTCTCAGGAGTGATTTTGGATGATATCAACTGTATTCAGTGAAATTATGTAATATGGATTAAATTGTCTGTTCCTGAAATGGTTAGAATATTGCGTGCTTGCTTGTGTACATAAATGTGAGAGAGTCTGTCCCTGTTACTAATACGAGTAAATGTTTAAAAATTGTGTGAGAGCCATCTTCCCCAATGTTCAGTGTCGTGTGTATATTGCAAATTACTTGTTTCCACACCTGAGTGGCGCAAGCCTTACAGTCAGAGTTTATACCACCTGTTCTGTTGATTGTGCTTTTAAAAGCAAATGACTATAATATGAAGATGCCTGAAAGAACCTGCTGAACATAGAAAATATTTTTCCTTTTGTTCCCCCAGTCTAAAGTGATAAGCAGTAAACCCAGCCCAAGGTGTATTTAATCTATTTTAAAGGGAAGTCTGATAAAATAAGATTATAGCAATTTTTCAGCATTTACACTCTGTTTACACAGTTGTAAAAGCTTTTGACTGGTACACTAGGTGGCAGCCTAATATCATACGTGGCTGTAAAATGAATAATGTCAAAACTTAAGCAAGCTAAATAGCAGTGAAGTTCTAATAATATGGACAGTGGTAGTATTGTTGTGCACAGCAGGTAGTTTGATAAAGCTTTGGTGTTGCTGCTTGGTGTCTACGTGATTAAGAACGTAATGACAATTGACTGCAAATATTTGTTGGCATGATTGGTATATTTAGTAAATACACTGAGTTCGCAGAAGTCTTAAGTACATTGGATGAATTGTGACTTCAGATCATCTGCTATTCCTTGACGGAGAAGGTCTTAGTTTATCTGCTTTCTGCCATGTGGAGAAAATGGTTGCAAATGGTTGGGGAGGGGAACATACACATTGGCGCCTGAAACATTGCCTTTATGGTGAACTAAGAGGCCATGACAGTTGTCCTTGATTCCTCATGTTTGGATTCATTCTGCGGTGGTACAAATGAATCAAGCAATCTCCAAATATTGTACATATGTTTTCTGGTGCACAGGTAGTAGGTGGCAGCCTAATATTTCAAGTGGGTGAAATGAATGAATGGGATCCAGGAGGACAGAAGTCACTGCTAGGTGAGTAATGAGAGACTTCCAGCAGTTGGGCTGTTTTCTACACAAAGACTTTGATGGCAGTTGCAGACCCCTCCATTGACAGACTTCCAGAGATGGACTTCCCTCGTTTAATTTATGGCGATTCCATCCATGTAGCTATTTGATGTAATAAATCATTTCATCGAATAATCCTCTTAAAGAAATTTGCATAAGGAGTTTTAGGAGCAATAAAATCACACCTGTTCTGTCTTACTGAGTTAATAAAATACACAGTGGAAGCGAGAATGTGTCTCATCTTAAGGCAGTGATGTGAAGTCTTTGTGTTCTGTGCTACGGACATTCAAACTGGTCCATTAGTGACGGGAGTAATGGATTTATAGTTGGTAGAACTTTGATATTCAGTATCAGCTGAGTTTTGTTTTCTTGTGAAAAACTTCATAGGTTATGTGGGAAATCCAGTAATGTTAAATACAAGTCTGGGAATTATTGTAGGCATCAATGATCTATAAAAGAACTGCACTTGGCCGTCTTGCCTAAATCTAGCTAATTCAGCCAGATGTTTCACATTGCAAATTTGCCGTTTTTCTGGAACAGTTGGGGTGATATAGTTAGGACACAAACATCCATCTTGTGTCTTGTCAAAGCAACTAAATAACCTGGGCAAATGCCAGGTCCAGGTTGCAGTCCCCTGATACTAGGAAGGTCAGTCTGAAACTTCTCATTGGAGAATGAAGAGAATGGGGACATGGTAACAATGAAGCAATAGTGCTGGAAGAATGCAGTGGAAGCACCTTAGGTGAGGGATACCTGTCTATGCAAGATGGCCCTCTTATCCTCTTAGTACCTTTGGTAACTCTGTGTCTTCTGCTGCCTTTCCTCCTCAGTCCCTGTATTAAAGAGTTCATAGCCTTGAAGATGAAAGTTGGGGAGGAAACAAGGGCGAGTGCATGGAAAGGCAGTGATTCATTCTGAGACTTCGAGCTATATCTTCAGCTGTATTTGTTTCCTTCTGTCTTGCTTTGCTGCCTCTTTGATATTAAGATACCTTGCAGGTAAAAACTCATGCAACTGTCTGATATAGTGTGGCTGATTTCCAGATTTATCAAATACTGTAGTCTGTTAGATTTTCGGCAGTGTGCATTTTGAAGGTTTAAGCTTTTAATGAATATTGCCATTTTAACTAAGGTTATTCTTGAAGTTAATATATTCTGAGCAGCAAAGTTGTACTAGAGATAGTATTTTATATTTTCACTGTATTCATGGCTCTCTATATTCATAGGTCTTTTACAGGTACAATTCCTTCTTTTAACATGCTACTGGTAGTAAAGAAAGCCTTTCCTTTGACTTCATTTTGAAACCCTTTCTGCTTCACTGAAAACTGGTTGGTGTTTTCAAGCAAACCAATATGCGTTCAGTATCCTCAGTCCCCACTGTGGCATTGCAGATCTAAATCATAGGCCCAGGTAGAGGCAGAATAAGCATTGTGTACTATCCTAGTGCATTTTAAAAATAGGCCCAAATGTGAACTCAGATATTCTGGAACTTAATTTCCTTCAAAACTTTTACTTTTTCTAAGCACAGTCTTCAGCTGATGTACAAGATACGTGCACTAGCTTGCTAGCTCACATCCATAGGTAAGAGGTTGCTTGTTAAAGTAATGTTTCCCTTCTTGCTGCAGAGTGTGTGGTGGTGGCGCTTGGCTTTTTCCTGAGAGTACCATTGCTAAGCAGTACTACTGCTGAGTCTCCATTGGGGTTTACAGATGAAAGGTGAATGTGGAGAGTGATTTGTCTGTCAGCATGAGGCAAAGTGTCACCACTAGGTGGCAATAGTTCATTATTCCAGCTCTCTTCTGGAGCTGCTGGACTGTCTTATGCTAACACAGTGTTGCACGCTTTCAAGTACATTGAAGTTAAGGTGGCACTATAAGCTACTTTCAGATGAGGTCTTCACCTAACTGTGGCTGTTTCCGCACGGCCTCCTTCCGCCCCCACTTTTACCGCCAAGAGCAAGCGGGCGGTGTGGAAGCGGAAGTCTGCTCGCATGCAAAGCATGCTAACGGGCTGCTGAGGCCGGGTAGATCTGGCAGGTTGCTCCGCACGTGAGTCGGGCTCTCTGCGCCCTCGCTTCGACTTATTTCACGGTGTTCCGCCTGCGGAGCAGTCTCGCTTTATCGCCCACGCTGCCTCCCGGACTCTGGAGGTCGTGGAGGACAGTGTATAATAAGGGCCGCGACGCTCCGCAGGGTGACGAGAGGACACCGGAGTAGCTGGAGATCGGAGACAGTAACGCCCAGCGGCGCTGGGTTCGCATCAAGGCCAAGCAGGAAGACGCCTTCCCCAACAACAACCCTTTAAAGGTTAGTTGTTTGTAGCGGCTTGACGCCGCCTGGGGAGGGAAGCGAGTTGAAAGGTCGCTGCTGGCGCTGGTAAAAGCAGCGGGCGCCCAGCGAACGTGGCGTCTGGGGGGCTTCTTTTGCCTCAGGCCAAGCCATAAATGGGCCATGCGGAAACGGCCTGTATTATATTCACATGCTTTTTTGCACCTTTTTATGAGAAACTGAGTAACTACCAATAAGTAGTCAATAAGTTTGCCCCTGACTAGTTTAAGTTTGTAAAACTCTGCTTTGCACACTTGGGTGATGTAAAAATTCAAATGAGAGAAGTAAAATTAGCAAATGATTAGTATGTTTAAATTGTGGTAATGAATGGAAAAAAGACATTTAAGGGTTTGCTCAAGAGCTGCTGAAAGATCTAGGAACACACTTCTCTTTTCCCAAAAGGGTTGGATAACTCCTTTTGTGACCTCCCAAATCAAACAGAAATCCTTTTAATAAAATTACTGACCATTAAAAGAGATGTGTTTAAAAATTACTGGACTGCTTTTAACCAGGGAGTGAAGAAGTAGCATTTAAAACTTTCAAAACAGATGATGTAAGAGTGATAAAAGAGCAATGAGATTGGCGAAGTGCTTGCATTTCTTTCTGGATAGTAGTCATTAGTTGTGATAATGCACCTACTTAAGTGAGCGTGTCCTGCTTTACACATCCAAATCCATTGATATTTAACAGGTAATGTGAGGGTCTGACTATGGAAGAAATAGCCAGTTTGTTCAATAGAATATTCTACAATTTAAATAGCCTACAACTTAAAAATATTTTGACTTTCCAGAACATAAAAAAGAACACATTCATTACTGAAAAAATACTGAAGAATTTCAGTATCATTTACAATTTATTTTAAACAAGTGCTCAAATTTCTCAAACTGTAAAATCTGTAAAACAATGCTAGGAAACAAAATAGCTTTTTATAATGTTACAAAAATAAAGCATATATTAGAAACAATTCTGGGGCTTTCTGCAAATGTGCAACAGCCTTTAAAATCAAATCCTTTATAGCAGGATGCCATTTTGGGAATAATCCAACTGATGACAGCATGCGTAGTTCCACAATCTGAAACGCAGAGCCAAATGCATACAAAGAATTCTCACTTTTGCATACTCAAAAGTGCTGTAGTTACCAAAGTTGAAGAGAACTGCATGTTTGCAGCAGCATAGCAGTCTAGCTTCAGAATGACTGGATTCCTTTCTGCTGCTCCTTCCACTAGCAGATGGTGAAAATTAATACCAGGAAGAGAGACAACATGAGAGACATTTCCAGTGTCTGAGAGGTTTATATGCAGTGATTACAGTCCTGCTTTTAAAAGTGGTCTGGTGTTTTCTCCTCAGTGTGTGACTGGTTGTGCATCAGTTGACCCTGCTGTTTTCTGTTTCTTAAGGATTCTATCCAGAACCAATATATATTACGTGTAAAACTTTCTAGCCGGTTCAGCTTCTTTCTCAGTAAGATTTAAATGGACAATTGACTGGAGAGGTCTATTTTTATTAGAGTTTGTAACGCTTGAAGATTGTAAATGTTACATTGTTATAAGTGTTAATGGTGCCTCATATCTGGAATGTTGAGCAGTAAAAGCAACTGCTCTTATTTTTTTTAATTGCAGATTCTTTTTAGCGTTGGGTATGCTTGTTCCAGCTCTGCACTCAGACACACCACACTGCCATTAACTCCTCAAACAAAAAATGGTTGATTGCAGCATGCATTTCTCCCTGTTGCTCACCACACAGAGATCAAACAACATACTCCAGTTTTATCAACTCAAGCTTCAGTTGCTGAGATTTAAACTAGAATCCCTTGAGGAACACACAGGCAATTTTTTGAGGTAAATGCATTTAGATCTCATGTTGGAGCTTGAATAACCCAGGAAGTTTTCAATCAATCTCCATGTACAAGGAGGTAGGAAGAATGAGGGGTTGTGCGCGCGCACACACACACACACGCACACAGAGAGAGAGAGAGAGAGAGAGAGAGAGAGAGAGAGAGACCTCAATTGGAAGCTTGACTGCAGTTGGTTATAATGTCTGACTACTGCCTCAGTGTTTTCAGCAAATGGAAAGATGAAACCCCATGAAAATTTGCTCCACATCCTTCTTTCCTACCCCCATTCCTGCCCAGGCAAATTTATTATAGCAGGGAAGGGAAGAATGGACAGCTAGCTAGTAATAGGAGAATCCTTTTAGGATGTACCCTAATGCTTGGATGCTCCTCAGCGGTTTTACAGCATCCTTTCTCACCAGGACGCATTAAGGCTGGTTTTTGCCTCTTTGACCAGTTTATTAAGGGTAAGAGGCTCTGCAAACCACTGTACATGTTTGTGGGAAGGGAAATTGCTCATTGGGCTTAAGGATCCAAACTTAGTAAGATTTCCCCAATTCAGAAGTTTGGTGGCATAATTACTGTTGCTTAGTGAACATCGTTAAACTAAAACCATAAGTCATAGCTATGCAAGCAGGTAAGTGCTTGCTACAGTTGAAAATAGTACTGTTTAGAAAACTATGTTTAAATATTAGTAGTTAGCTGGATTGAAGAAGCATAAAACTTCACCGGAAGGTTTTGCAGTGAATCTTAGCATTAAGTCCTGAAACTGTTCAAAGACAGACCAAGTCTACTATCACCAAAACCCACAAATGGTTGGGAATTTATAAAGGGGAGAAGTTCTGAACTTCAGCAGGAGAAACTGAATAAATGTCAGTGAAATAGACAAAAAACCAATGCATACATGCATATTGTGCACATACCAAACACGATGAGGGGTTTTCAGTCACTTCTCCATCAGGCACAGGGCTGGGAGACTGGGGAAGAGCAATCCCAGCCCTGAATAGTTGTTACAGAAGAGTGGAGGAACTCTGCAGCAAAATAGGCTTCTGTTTTCCTTATTCCTGTGCTTCCTGTTTTGTCTAACACTGGAAGCATTTGGAAAATAATTTAAAAACATGAGGCTGATCACCTAGCTGGAGGAATCAGGTGTACAGCAGACCTCTGCCTTCAGAGCTGGAACTCTGATGGCAGTAGCTCCTGCGTATGACTACCAGGATCTAGGATTTTGGTGAGGGAGAGAAGCCTTGCATTGTGAATCTGTACAAAGTTGGAAGAGTCCAGATTTCTGCCAGCTAATGTCTGGTACAATTAATTACTGCTTACTCCTTCAAATTCTCTTAGCTTCACTCTTACATATTTAACAATGCAAGTTTATAGTTACGTAATGATCAACATTCAGAAACTTTAGATGAACATGTTTTGTATTTTGAGGAACTTTTTAAAAAGAGTTTGAAGGTTATCAACTGCAGCTGGACTTCAGCCCCCCAAATGTGATGAGTTTTCAGTTTCTAAGCATCCTGTGACCTGTCTCAAGCTAGATTTCTTGAATTTGCCAAATAATCTTTGCTGCTTGTGTGTTTACCCACATTTTCAAGCCTAGTAAGCTAGGCTTCAGCACAGCTATAAGAACTGTTGAAATCAATGTGATTTAGTTCTTTTACAGCAATCCTGATTCCCTAAACTAGATTTTTATGGATTCAGCATCTGCTGCACATGATCAAAACTCAATTGTTTTAAATATGCAATGGGTTTCAGGAATGTACTACTGTACCTCTTACTGTTACATCTTGCCTTAGGCAGTGCGACATTTTATATTGTACTAAAAATGATAGCGCATGGTGACAGACCATAGGCCAGGGGTCGGCAACCCGCGGCTCTGGAGCCACATGCGGCTCTGTCGTCCTCATACTGCAGCTTCGCAGTGGAAACGCTAACGATGGCAAGTTGCACTTGGGACGCAACAAGCGTGCCTTCCTTCCTTCCTCCCTCCCTCGTCTTTTCCCCTCCTTCCCTCGTCTGGCACCTGGGAAGGAGAGGACGCTGGAGGGAGGGAGGAAGGAAGGAGGGGGTGGGGAAGGAGGCATGCTCGCCGCATCCCAAGTACGACTTGCCATTGTTGGCATCGCTGCCGCTATCTATCCCACTCGCTTGGCTGAAGGCAGGGCTTGGGGAGGCTGGGCCAAATGGCTCTTTGGGTGCTAAAGGTTGCCGACCCCTGCCATGGGCCATATTACATCTTGAGTTACCTATGCTTGTGTAAATGCTCTTACGTGTCTCAGGAGTGGAAGTGTGTGCTCTCACTTGACCTAAAAGCTTCTGTTTTTTAAAAAGGCAGCGTTTCAGACAGTGTATTATATTGGTAGTTTGTGAAAGGGCTACTGTTAAGCTAAATTGGAAAGGTTCATAAGGATCTGTGTCCCAGTCCCACTGAATAATTTTTAAAATTAAATACTCATCAGTTTTTCTCCGTTCCAAACTTGGCTGACATCCTGCTGGCTGCTAATGTTCAATTTTTTTAAACCACAACCTATTGTGAATTTTTATGTCTCTTGTAAAAATTATGCTTCTACGGGAGAGTAGATTTGCCCTGACTACTTCATTGAATTGCCCAGTTTAATGAATTGAGATTCAAGATAAGCACAATGCATGATAGGCATTCCATTCACTTAGCCTTTTGTAAAAAATACAACACAAGCCCCTCTGGATTTATTTCCTTAGTACTTGAGACATCTATCATTTTCTTCACGTTGCTTTGCTTTAAAAAATCTGATTATAACCAACTGATAGACCCCAGAATTTTTTACAATTAAAAACCTGTTTTGAGACAAGTACGAGAGAATGCTTGTGCTGAATGCCCACCTAAATCTTTTGATTATTCTCAAATTCAATGGTTATATATGAAAATATTTTAAATTATCTCTGCATGTTTTAATCTGAGATACTTTCCTGTCAGTATTGCTGACATAAAAGATCTCTCAATATTTTATGTAAAGCCTTTATGAAAATGTATTTAGACACATCCTGGCTTGGATTTCTCATATATACATATATACACTTGAGCATAAGAATGATGCAAATTACCAGTATTGACACAATACGATAAAAGCATAATTCCCGATGAACTCCAAGTACAACAGCTTTGGGTTTAGGATGAACAACACCAACATTGGCCGGGGAAACAAAAGCTATATGTTTAAATTCATCCTAGTATATCCTCCTAAAAAGTAACCAAGTAAGAGAAAAAATCAGCAGTCTTAAAGTGCAATTACTGTTGTGCAGTCATGTCAGGCCATAGATCAGATGGTTGATGTTCAAAACAAAACTCAAGGAAGGAAGCACTTCTTGGGCACTTGTGTATCACGCAAAACTCTTTTTGTGTCTGGAAAAAAATGCCTCATTCTTTTATATCCTCTGGAATCCTGATGCATGCACAATCCTGGTTCCTGATCTGAAAATGTGTATAATCCCAACTCCTAGTTGTAAATAACCAAGTGAGAAACAGTACAAACACTCAGCATCATAGCCAAAACAAATGCCCAAGGATTTTTGGCTGTTGTTCCACTGCTGTACCAGCCTAATTTATTTTCTTCTGATGATCCGTCTGCTTTTGGGGTTGATGAAGTACATTGAATTAAGGGCATCTGATATGATGTGGCTCTCTTCTCTGGCCTGTCTGGGCTGGATCCATCACTAGGTCTTTGGCCATTGTACAGCAGGTATCTTCCCTTCACATCCTGTTCCATTTTGAAGATTTCGTACTCCGTATGAGGAAGACGGATCCCCAAAGCAACACAGCCGTTGGTGTGAGTAACATCCTGCTGTACCCCGACTTGCCACGATCCTTCGGCCCCACACTCATTTCCGTTGAAGACATTCAATAGAGAGGCAGTAGCTATGTCCATGGGAGTGACCTTCATGTGATTCACTACAAAGGAAGTAAAGAGAGATTTTATGTGTGATTTGAAACCATGTGAATTTATCATAACCCAGACTAAGTGCCCATTTCAATAACAGCTTGACATAATTTTGTAAATAATGTGTAGCTCATTGATTAAATTTTGTTAACTTTATTTTCAAGCTCGGGACTTCGGGGGTGCTGATTATATTCTGCAATGTTACTCTCGATAACCATAAAAAGGGAGTCAGTAAACAGAATTGCAAGAGAAAAAACAGCCTTAAGAGATCAGGCCAAACCCATCTAATGCAGTGTCTGTTTTTCAATTGCTTCTCGACAACCATGCATGAAGCCAAAAGAATTCAGCCACTGGTACTCAAGGACATGCTGTGTCTAAATTGGTTGGTTCCATAATGCTATTATGCTTAGTAGCTATTGGGAGATATGTATCTTCCATGAATTTGCTCGATTCTCTTGTAAAGTAATCCAACCCAGCAGGGCCACCAACTGACTTTCTGGCAATGGGTTCTTTGGCAGAAATTTTCAAGTCTCCTATTGGCAAACAGTTTGGATCCTGGCATAGGTCTGCATGTGGAAAGGGGATGATTCCTTCCTCACACTGATCCTGCAGAGCGGGGGGTGGGGGAGGGGGGGGTCCCTGACAACATGGGATGTATGAGCTACACTTTTCTGCAGGGAAATTTTTGACAGGATCCAGCCCTAGGTGGGTGTATGGTTAGTTGATCTGTATTAGCATTATAAACTTTTTCTTCTAGTAGCAACATAATCTGCTTTGCTAGACAAAACGAATCGTTATTACTAATTCTGATGTTGAACTTAAAACATGTTTAAACCTTTTTTTTGCACTCTTGTCAGTGTTTCTCTGCTTTCCCTGCTTCTTCCACAGGGATCACATAATTATTGTGATGTTTTCACTGAAGGTAAAACTGGCCTGAGAACATGGACAGTGCTTCCTGATGGATGCTTGCTAATTAGTCTGTTTTATTGCTACTGAACATTTCTGCAAAAAAACACTCCCTTTCCCACTTCTTCATTCTTTCCCACAAGCTTGTCAAACTGCTACAGTGCTGGGACACTCCTCTAATGCACTCTCATGCAGAAATCTACAAAGCAACACCTAAAAAGTATTCCTAGATGTTGTAATTACATATTTAATAATTTGGGGGCTCTACTTTGGCAATATTTGACTTAACAGATGCAAGAAAAATCAATTCAATGTTCAATTCAGCACCTATTTTCCAGCTTCAACTTATATACTTCAAATATGCTTAACAAATTGACTAGCATTGGGTCTGGCATTTATATATAATTGGCGTTTAAGAAAGAAAAAAATCTTCCATCCCAAAGGCTGATAGGAAAATCAGGGATTTAACAGTGTTTGTTTCATAGTTCCCTCCTTCCCTCCATGTTCTGTATAATCCTACAAATAAAACCAAGCTGGTTTTCAGGAGAGAATGAAGGAAAAGGATGCTATAAAACTCCACTCAAATTTCATTTAAAAATTGTTCTAAGGCCAGGATATAAAATTATGTCTTTTAACATATACATGCTCACAAAGCTAATGAAGTAACCCGTCCCAAATGGAAACCAGTCCCCCCCCCCCCCCGAAAATGTCAGTTCCGTTACCATCATATATCATGCACACTTTTAAGGCTTCATGTGCACAACATCTTGAGGAATGGGGAATCTATACACTTCAGTGCTTTAAAGAAACAGTCTTGATTTATTTCAGCTAAGTTCTTCTGGTCCTGAGAAGACTGACTAGATTTAATTTAAAAGTAATTTAAATTATTTTAGTTTTCGCTTTCAGCTGAACTGAAAGCGCTTCAGCAGAGGGAATTTCAAGCAAACTGAAATTGGCCTAGTTTTAAGTCTGGGTGGTATGACTGGAAAAACCCCTCAAATGTGAATAAAAATTAAGGCTTTCTTTAGAAGAAGAAGAGTTTATTTTATACCCTGCTTTTCTCTACTGAAAGGAGTCTCAAAGCAGCTTACAAACTCCCTTCTCCCTACAATAGACACCTTTTTAGGTAGGTGGGGCTGAGAGAGTTCTGAGAGAACATGTGGAGAAGTAGGGAATCAGTTCTGGTTCTCCAGATTGAGTCTGCCATTCTTAACCACTACACTGTTCTAGCCAATAGATGCGATCCTCTTCATTGGTTTTGTTTAATTCTTTTGTTTTTCCCCACTCTGCTTTACAGTTCTAGGTGTAGTTTTGTAAGGGCTGAATCCCACCTAACACTTCCACACATGCTTTTTGATAGTTCCGTGCCTGCAGAACTACAGTTACCCCTTGAGAACAGCAGTGGGAAGAGGAGTTGAGCTGCAGCGGGAGGAAAAAGGGGGAAACTGTACTTCCATCTGTAGAAATTATAGGTGGGATCCCAGCCTAAGTGCAGTGTTCGGATGCCTGTTAGTTGAACATGGAGTCAAAATGCTTTTATCTGGAGAGAACAACCTACAACAATCTTCATCATGGTGATAGTGAAAGGCAGAAATGAGAGATCTTAGGAGCCTAGCTTGGCAGGAATCTGGACCTCCTCCCCCTCTTGCAATGAGGAGCAGGCGCTCATTGCCCTACCCAAAGCCACAGCCATATTTGCTGTGTGTGTGTAATTGATTTATTTTAAACAAAATGGTATAATGTGGCTGCCCCTGGAGTTTTGCATAAAGGCCAGGAACAATTGTTCTGTTTGGTGGTTTCCACATAGGGACAGGCTTGTGTGGTTTCTGCAGCCGATACAGCACAATGGCCACAGAGCTTTCCCCACAGTTATCCTGCCTTGGTCATTAGCATCAGGGTTGTCAACCTCCAGGTGGTGGCTGGAGATCTCCTGGGATTACAACTGATTTCCAGATGACAGAGATCAGTTCGCCTAGAGAAAATGGCTACTTTGGAAGAAGACTCTGGGGCCTTATACCCCCATTGAAGTCCCTCCTCTCTCAAATCCTGCCTTCCTTAGGCTTCACGCTCAAAACCTCCAGGTATTTCTCAGCCTGGAGGTGGCATCCCTACTCTCCCTTGGAGCTTTTTCAGTATTTTTTTAAAATGGCAACTGAGTATCATTATAGTGATCTAATGTTACAACAATCTGTATACCAGATTTTCTGATTCTCAGCTTTTAATGAAAAAGTAAGTCTCTATCCTCTTTCGTTACAGAGTCAAGCCTTTTCCCTTAGATCTCCACAACAAAAGGATGGAGACTTACTTTTTTTTAAAAATTGGGAATTCAGAGCATCTGGTATATAGATTAATATAATGGAAATTAAGAGAATCTGGTACGTAGATTATTATAATGTTGTATCAGTATAATGATATTCAACTGCCAACTTTTTAGAAAGGGTCCCAGATGGCAGGGAGGATGAAATGGCCACCATAGGGAGGGGGCAGGGAAAATGGCTGCCATATGGGTGGGGAAACCCAGAATTTACTAGCCATATGGCAGCTATCAAGGCTTTACTGTAATCTTTACCCCAAAACAAATTTGAGAAAGGTTGAAGAAAAGCCAGAGCAATCCCAGGAGGCATTTGAATGCACCACAATGCTGTGAGGAATCAGGGAAAAAGCCACTTCCCAACATTACTGAACTCAGGGCAAATAACCTGTGAGGAAACGGCCTTTGATCTTGGATTAGTCCATTGTCATCTTTTACAAATTATCTACTCTAGGTAATAGGGACTCTGCTCAGTGAATTCCCTTACCTTGCACATCCCTGTTAGTCTTCCTTCCTCTGTTGATGTAGCCCTAAACTCAGTCATCAACCCTTTTCTGGGTGTGTGTGTGTGTGTGTGTGTGTGTGTGAAGTCTGAGCAAACACTGAAACACATTTTAGCTGTCATTAACATCTCATGGTATTTGACTAACTTCTTCCTCTGCTTTTGCACCTCTATGATTCAGTTATCATAGATGTCTTCCTGCAAACATATAGTACACTGAAAAATAAGCCACTGTCCATTTAGACTCAAGTTATCTTTATTGACTATGTCACTCTCCACGTTTCCTAGACACAGTACTTAGGGTTTGTATGTGACTCTTCCTCTTCATCCAAATTTGAATTTCATCAGTTATCCAAACCTGTCACTCCTTCCTTCAGATCACTGTGGTGTAGTCATCCACTTCTAACAGTTCCTAGTTCTACGTCCTTGAACTACACTCCTTATTTGCTTTGGCTACTGCAAACTTCCTTTCACTGGCTTTCCTCACGCTCACCATGATCCTACTGTCCATAAATCTGATGTCAGGATTATTTATCTTGCCGTTGATTTGACCACATTCAGCCACTCCAAGGTCCCCCCGCTGCCCCTTTGTTCCTAAACCACTGGCTCATTGCTTCTACCTTTCATTTTCCATTATAATTTATCAGCCTCAAGATACAGTTTCACCTCTTTTCCATTTAACTTGGTTCTTTCTTCCTGAATTATCCAGCTTTTAAATAGTTACTGCAGTTATAAATGAGTCATCTCCCCTGTGTTGCTCTTCATATTTATTTGCTCTCTGTTATCACATATTTAAGGGATAACTCTTTTCTTGAGCAAGGACATGTTTCAATTACTTCCTTTACACCAGGACAGGCACACAGGTGCTTCAGAGATAACTTTATTCTAGCACACAGTTTAATGACTAAATATGACTCTGAAAAATATTCAGTGCTTTATATGTCAAATGATCATCATCAGCCTTTACGCAGCACATGAATGGAGCAGATTTAAATCAAACAATCGTACCTTTGAACACAAATTCTGTTCCGCCCATCACTTTGGATGAATGCACTCCTCGACTGTAACGACCCTTGGCATAGATAGTGAAAGTAGGGTGCTTGCATATTGGGTCAGAGTAATGGTAGTAGTGACCTTCCCAAGTGTTGTTGTTGTCATGAAAAATGAAGTGCCGGGTGAGAAAAAGCACTTCAGGACGAACTTCGCAGCGTTGGCTCACCCATTCTCCATGTAATCCAATCGTCAAATCAGCCTTTGGAGGTAAAATTGGAGGGTGGTGTTCATCTGAGCGATAGATGATCCTGCATGCTATACATGAATGGTCATGGTTCTGAAATAAATCCAATAGAAATCTTGTCAGACATAGAGCCAGTGGCCATTACTTTGCAAAAAAATATGACATTATGTTGGAAGCAAACCACTTTTACCTCTTATTATTGTCTGAGCAGCTACTCTTACTGGTTTTGCTCCTGCAGCTGTACAAATTATGGTTCTATAGGAATCATGCCTTTTAGTACGTAGAAAGTACTTTCCTGCAATAGTTGAATATATAGATCAAGCCCTCAAGGAAAGGTTATTTGGATCCCAGCCAACAACTGGTATCTGTAACCAGTGATGGGATCCAAAAACTTTAATAACAGGTTCCGATAGTGGTGGGATTCAAACAGTGCCGCCGCCGCACACACGCACCTCCAGTCCCTATTGGGCAGGGAGGTTGCTTTAGTAACCCCTTCTCGGCACTCAGAAAAAATTTGTAACCACTTCTAGAGAAGTGGTGAAAACTGGTTGGATCCCACCTCTGTCCGTAACCTTGTGGGAGAAGCATGCCATTTTATCCTTCTCTACCCTGCCTGCCCATGCAAGCATGGGTACTGTTGCAAGTACAGTTCTGTTGTAAGCAAGAGAACTCTGTGATATAAGAACAGGAAACAGCTTCTTCCACAAGGTTACAGGTTCGACACAGTAGTTATTTTTAGCACATGGGAAGATGTGCCTCCCCTCACACCTTTCTTCACAGAATTTTAGCCCTGTTGCAGGACTGCTGATGTTAAATATAAACATGTAGATTTACCTCTGTAGGCAACTATCTCAAAGTGCTCTTAATGACAAACTATCTAATACTCTCCTTAAAAGTACTGGTTTCTACAATGTCGTTCAGAAAGTCAGCAGTAAATCATGGAACAACAAATCAGAGCTTGGGAAGAAGAGGCAACACACTGCAGTGGAAAAGTTTATTTTACTAGTTTATCCCATATAGAACATATTATCTGCAATGATCAGTTCAAACGATCAGTGTTCACACCAATCAGAAATGTGGTAAATGGTCAATTCTGGGGCAAAATCGGACAAATGCATGGGAAAATGTCCTTTTAATGCTTTTACTGTCCTACTGGGTAAGCAGACAAATGCTGAGACGGATCCAAAGGTATTAGAAAGCATCTTCTGCTCAATGAAATACTGTCTTACACCTCAAGCTGCAATGGGAAAAGACATTCTTCTGCTTGTGCAAAAGATTATGCAATGTCTTGCACAACCTCTTGTGCGATGGAAGCAGGAAAAATGCTATTGAACTTATCACAACACCATGCAAATTCTGCACAGCATTTCTGGATTACCACTAGCTGTTAATTTACTTCCACTTGTGGAACTGGATTTTGGGGAAGAGAAGTGGGATACTGGGAAGAAGCAATTTTTTAAAACCCTCAAACTTTATTAAATATTAAGATGTTGTGGGTTTTCCAGGTTGTATGGCCATGTTCCAGTAGTATTGTCTCCTGACGTTTTGCCTGCTTTCGAGAAAATACTACTGGAACACGGCCATACAACCCAGAAAACCCACAACAGCCTAGTGACTCCAGCCGTGAAAGCCTTGGACAATGATAAAATATTATTCTGAATTTGTTTCCTTGGCGATATTCTTCATCTTCATTCATCCCTTCGTAAGACTATAGGCTAAATTCATTATGCTTTCACCATGCCCAAGGACGTAGGTAAGGGGTTTTTTCCTCGGGTTCAAACCCCACACATTACATGTCTGAAGCTCTGCCCCCCATTTGTGTTTTTTGTTTTTAGTGTTTTTTTCAGTTTTTGGCCTGCAGGGGGTGCAGTTTTCAGGCTAGCAGCACCAAAACTTCGGGGATTGTTTGGGAGACTCTCCTAATGATACCACCCAGGTTTTTTGAAGTTTGGTCCAGTGGATCCAGAGTTATGGACTCCAAAAGGGGGTGCCCCAACCCCCATAGTTTCCAAAGGGAGCTAATAGAAGATGGGGGCTACACCTTTGAGGGTCCATAACTTTCGACCTCCTCAACTAAACTTCACCAAATCTGGGTAGTAACATTAGGAGAGTCTCCTAAAGATACCCTGAAATTTTGGTGCTGCTAGCTTAACTATTGCACCCTCCCTGGCAGTGGAAAAAAATTCCCACCAGACCAAGGCTTCTGTAACTGGGCTTCGTACTGGACTTAAAGGGAGAATCTGAGGTCCCCAGTTTAAACATTGAAAGTGATGCTGTTTCAGGGTGCGGGAGAATCCACTCCAAAACAGCATCACTTTCAATGTTGTTTAACTAGGGACCCCAGATTCTCCCTTTAAGGTGGATTTAAAAGGAGAATCTGGGCTCTAGTTTAAACACCATTGAAAGTGATGCTGTTTGGGGGTGGATTCTAGCATCACAGCGGTTGCCCATGGGGGGGGGGGGGCTGCAAAACTCAGATTTTTTACCAGGCTCCATTTTTCCTAGCTACACCTCTGCCTGGAGGGGAGGGCAGATGGGACTGCCGGCTGTGAGCCCAGCTGGTGGGGGGGTGAGGGAGGGCAGGGGTGGCCATGCCCCAGGGGTAGGTGGGGGTGTGGCCCCACCCCAACCCCCCATAAAAATCTATACCTACGTTCCTGACCATGCCCATTTCACAGGAATAAACATTCTTTCTTTGTGACTAATCAAACTAATTTCCATGAAACTCTTTCCCTATGTACACTCTTTGTAGGTAATACTGTGTAAGTTCACTTGGCATGTCTAGTCCTTAACCAAAATGACAAAGTGCAAAAGATGACAAATATAAAAGATGAGCATAGGATATAGTGATGAATTATTCCCTAGTTGAACATAAGTGTCAGGATGAATGGAGAAACCCATATTTCTACATAAAACAGAACTAAAAAAAATGGGAGAATGTTTGTATTCCTCCCAGATAAACTGCAAGGAACTATGATGCCAACTTTATCTAGATCTAAAATATGCCAAAATATATCTTTTCCTGAATGATGATTAAAAGAAGGACTATCAAGCTTTTCTAATCAGAACAAAAAAGCAAAACTTCTCCCTTATCCTTTTCATTCTCTTCCAGCTCTTCCTTATCCTGCTCTTCCCTCTCCTAGTGACGCCACAAAGAAACAAAAACCCACCCTAGAAGCATTTCATGGAGTGATTTCATTCCCCCCCCCCCCCCCCCCCCCCCCCCCCCCCCCCCCGGCCTCTGTAACATTTCACTAGGGGCCCAGTACTTTGAAATTTTGCTTTTAATTTAAAGATTACATGCTGGGGAGAGAGGGAACCTCTCGGTTAATTTTTCTTCTCTGTTCCTGAACTTATTTTATGGTAATCTTTATGTTCCTATTTTTGCTAATCCTAGTTATAGATGATAACTCACCCCTCCATTGATAGTGAAACTACATGCATCACAATTTCTTTTTTTAAAAAAGACTTTGGAAACTTACAATGGAGTACAAATTATTTTAGGAATTCTCCTGTCTCTCTTCTCTTTTTAGCTTGGCACACTTCAAGCTAAACCATCCAGATCTTCATCTGGTGTAAATCATCCTTGACCCAATGACCTTAATGGAACTGTGTTGATTTATGCCAGATGAAAATCCTAGACCAAGAACCAGGACTTGTTTTGATTAAAAAGTTGAGAGTATTGCAGAATGTTAAGAATAGGCCGTTCTAGCCTCTTAGAAATATTGACTAAGAGAATTGTTTCATTCTGCTGGCTCTGTTTAACCTTAGAAGATGTACTTAGCAGCGAACCATTAAGTTCATAAAACTATTGTGGTGCAAGCACAGTCAGCTAATGGCACAGAAGGGCATCCCATTATTATTTTACTCATTATTTTAAAAGCTCATGAATCTATGTCTGGGTTTGTTTTTGTTTTTCGGGGTAAGATGTTCCACGGTGAACCCATGGGAAGGTCTGATTTTAAAAAGGGGGTATCGAACTTCCTCAAAGCAAATTGAAAGGGCCAGAACTTAATGGTTTCCCACTCCTGTGTCCCACGGCTCAGGCAAGTCAAGCCCAAGAGAACACTTCAGTAAATGGCTAGAATAGCTCCTTCACCAAACTGGTATCTAGCAGGCTTTTTCTGACTCACACACAACCCCAATAAAGGATAAGGCTCACTGGGGAAACACAGATGGTGCATGGACTTTACATAAAATTTAAAAGGAATGATATGAAGGAATGATGCCAGACAGCATTTCCCCCTTTAGTCTAAATCTAGAGCAGGGTTGTGGCCAAGCTGTATTTTTTTTTAAAAAAAACCAATCCTAGCTATGTTCTTAAAAAAACCCCAATCCTAGCTTTAAATGTCCTTTAAAAAACAATCTGTCCTAGAAATATAAAAGTTAAAGCAGTTTGACTTGTCTGCTTCAATAGAACGTCACGATCCTTTAAAGAAAAAAAGATGTTTAAGAAAAATAACCTTGGTTTCCCTTGAATCTTGGGTGAAATTTCAGAAAGGAGCCAAAAATGTCTTTTTCAGATTTACTATGATTACATCTGTCATTTACTTCACTGATGCAATATTAATTTGCAGTGAGAATCCTCCAAACACAAATAAAATTAACTGTGAAGAAGCATCCATAAGATTCCTGCAAAAAGTGAATCAAAAGGCTGGATCTGAAGATGCAGGAAACAGACTATGGAAGCAAAGGCCCTTTTCCTCTTCTGCATTTGATTTAGATATCAAATAGATGACTCAATGAATTCTCTTCCTTTCCTGCTTATCCCAAATGGTGACTAAGCTGTCATTAGTTGTGGGGCATAGGCAAAGCTCGTCTAAAACAAGCATATACAGTGGAACCTTGGTTTTTGTCGATAATCTGTCCGGGAAACCTCGGCAAAATCCGAAACAGACGAAAACCGAGGCAAACACTGGTAAGCAATGGAACTGCATGGGTCGCCATTTGTTGTTGCAAAATTAGCACATGCGTGCCGACGAAATCCGACGATAACCAAAGCACATGACGAAAACAGAGACAAAATTTTCGGGGAAAGAATCGAAGAAAACTGAAACCGACGAAAACTGATGACAACGAAAACCGAGGTTCCACTGTATCTGCTAAACCAGGGGTAGGGAACCTGCGGCTCTCCAGACAGCTTCAGGGAACTACACCCTCAACAGTTCTTCTGGTCAGTATGGGCCAATTGGCCATGCTGGTAGGGGCTGATGGGAATTGTAGTTCCTGAACATCTGGAGAGCCGCAGGTTCCCTACCCCTGTGCTAAACAGTGAGCAAGTTGTCAGCACCCATTTCCAGTGTTTTAAGATTTTTTCAACATTAGAGCAAAAAAGTTATTAAAAAATCTTACACAACCCAACTTTCAAAAGTTACCACTTAATGTTCAGTGTTCACTCAAGATCGTAAAGATTTATTCCCGTTATCCAGCCAATAAAATGTTAATCAGTCACAGCAAATGTATTTTGAAAACTATTAAAGGGAATACTTTCTTTTGTTATATTGTAAATATCAGGTTAGAGCAGTGGTTCTCAACCTGTGGGTCGCAATCCCTTTGGGGGTCGAATGACCCATTCACAGGGGTCGCCTAAGACTCTCTGCATCAGTGTTCTCCATCTGTAAAATGGATAAATGTTAGGGTTAGGTGGGCCTACCACAACATACGGAGGGAATTGTATTAAAGTGTCGCAGCATTAGGAAGGTTGAGAACCACTGGGTTAGAGCCTATCATTTCATTCCACATCTTGTGTATCAGTAGGGGAGTCCTAGTGTTGGAGGAACAATGAGCAAGATAGAGCAAAACAGTAAGATCCAAGCAAATGCAACTTGCATACAGAAGCAGGGCAGATGTGGCCACAGTTGGGTTTGGCCAGGCTTGGGAGAGAAATGGGCAGGGGACAGGAGCATTGAATCTTACATTCTTTTAGAGGTTCTCCTATATTCACTGCATAGGCAACTGGCACTGCCATTTTGACAGTTAGTGTTCCCACCAAAGACTGTAGCAGTTTCCTCCCAATCACCAAGATGTTGGGCCCAGATACTTCTAGACTTCCTTATTTATTTGAGCAGGCCCTCACCATTCATTGTGGGGGGGGGGAGTGTCTGTCTCTAGGATCATAGTGAATGGCAAAAGCTGCAAATCCTGGGGATTTGTGGCCTCCCAGTAGAAAAACAAACAACTATCCCATGCAAAATGAAATGTTGTAATGATTACTATGACAGTGTGATGGGAGAAAAAAAAAGGCTGGAAACTGCATCATGTGATCAGATGGCAAACCATGATTAGATGAAATTGCAAGCTGCAAAAGGGCATCTACCATACTTCCTGTTGTTGTTGCCTTCCCACACCTGATATTCAGCTTCTGTGTGGCCTTCAGTTCTTTTAATATACCAAGGAGTTCCAATGGTAACCTAGTACAGTGCATGTGACAGATTATCTGTCACTGCCTTCTAGGATTTCACTGACATTCTGCTATAGATCCAAGATCTGACTTTGGTATAATGGCTGACTTCTTGCTTCTCTTGTAGCTCCGCTAGCAGGCTGTTGGCACAGTTTGTCTTTAGGTTGACTTGTAGGATCATTGTTAATGTGATTTTGCTACCAGATTAAATGTATGGTTCATTTTACACATTCTCATTTTCTGAATGTTCTGACATATTTTAAGAATATAATTCAATCACCCTGAAAACTTCCACTACCAAATTTCATTGCAGCTATTCCTCGTACCACTTTTCAGCCTAAATCATCCAGTATGAAACGTAATTGCATTGAAAGTAATCAGGCAGTCATTTTGCTTCTTGTGGGAGTGAAGAAGAAATCTGTTTCTGATTCTTTCTGTAGCTTTAAAAAAAATTGGACTGAATTCATCTTATTTAATTCCCTGGAGTTGTTTTTTGAGACACTGTCACTCTGTCTTTCTGTTCTCTCACTCTCTCTTTTAGTTTTGTTTTAGGTCCTGCTCTGGACAGTTCAATCAGCTTTCCCATTTTCAGAATTTCTCTTTTCCTCTCATCAGTTCCTGCAGTAATTAGGAAACAGCTCCTTCTCCATTTGATCAACTGATCAGCCAACTTTGAAAAGCTGAGAGAAACAAAGGCCGTTTCCGCACGGCGGCGGAAACGGCTGGGTCGGCGCATTCCCGGCGGCTGGGACCTCGACGCTGGGACCGGGTCTGCATCGATCGGTCCTTGAAGAGGGCGGATGTCGGGCGCCAAGGAGCGCCGGGCGCTCAACCGACCTCAAGCGGATGCCGGCGCCTCGCTGACCCGGCTTGAAAGAGTCCCTGGGCCTCCTCATGTCGCTGAGGTTTGGGACACGCTCTTGTTCCGCTGGCCCTGCGCGCCTGCTCGAGCGGCGCAGGGCCAGGGGGGCTGGTCCCCAGGCTCCTCGGTGACGCGCCGGAGGCCCAGGGACAAGGTAAGTGCCGGGTGGGGGAGGCGGCGTGAAGCTGCTGCCGTTCGCTTGGCAGCGGCTTCACGGCGGCGTATTCCCGAAAAGAATGCTTCCCAGCCGCTCTGGGAATGCCACCGGCTTCAGGTCGGGCGATGGCGGCAGCTGAGATGCTGCGCAAGGCCTGCGCTGCAGCTGCGCTCCTCGTAGGAATGGCGGCCTGGAGATCGGCGCTTTACCACCTCCAGGTTACATTTTCGTCCGGTATGGAAACGGCCAAAGATTCTCTAAAACTCTGCAGTAGCCCAACATACCTTACAAGTGGTCCAGATGTCTACAACATAGAGAATTTAACCTTAGTTTATTGTGAAGTTCCTGGTCCTTTCCAGGTTCCCTATAAAACCATGTTTATATTGGCTCTTGCAGAAATTCCAAGCTCTAGCTACAAACTTCCTGTGAAGTATGAATGCCAGGTGCCAAATGCAAATGGGAAAAACAAGACTGACTTCTTGCATGTGTAGACAGCTATGTTATCATCTTATTTACTTACATTTTAAAGTTCACATTTCCCTGCAAGCACCTGGTGACCCAAGGGTAAGATGAAATAGTAAGGAAGGGAATGTTTGGTACAGAAATTTCATACCCCTATAGAGATACTTGAAGATATTTATCCTGAATTGAGTATTGTCTAAGCCCAGGAAATTAAATTTAGTCTAAGTCCAGGAAAAGGTGACTTTAATCATATGAGGGTCCCCCTCTCCATAATTTATGTATTGTACCAATGTGTGCTAAATTTACCAAACAAGGATAAATAGTCAAGATCTCTTAACAGTTCAAGTATAATTAATTTGTGTCAAGTGATTCTCAGTATTCACTTTTGCCGAAAATGGAAGTACCTTGTTGGATCAGTAAAAGATTCACCTAGTCAAGCATTCTTTGCAAGAATTCAGGCAATCAACAGTAAGAGACCACTTCTACAAAAATGAGGTAATAAATCATCTTCAACCTTAAGCATGCCATCTAATAGAAGTAACAACTATGTGGGAAGTGGCCAAATAGAGCACTTGTTCTTGGTTTTGACTGTATATAACCAGAACATTTAATTGGCCTATCCTATTTTACATAGCCAGTTTGGTAATAATTTTTTCCAATGAGATAGAAACTGAAAGATAGCTTTTGACTTGCTTGGTTTGCTCAAGACTAGGTTTGCCAGCTTCCAGCTGCTGACTGAAGATCTCCTAGGATTACAACTGATCCCTAGGCAACAGAGATCAGTTCATCTGAAGAAAATGGATGCTTTTGAAGGGGGGGGGCCTCTATGACATTATAGCCCATTGAAGTCCCTTTCCTCCTTAGACTCCGTCCTCCAAATCTCCAGGCATATCCCATCACACAAACTAGCAATCCTACACAAGACAGTTGTTGTAGCTTCACTAGAATGTATTGCTGTGCACTAATTCAGTTATATTGCTCAAATTTAGGATGGAGCTATTAAATAAATACATTACGTAGCATGTGTTCATGATGTGATAGAACTCTAAATCAACTTTATTGGCTTAAGATAGCACAAAGGATATATTTCAGGAGGAAAACTGCTTGTGTTCTTCTATGTGCCTGAACAAGTTTTGAGCCCCTGAAAATTCATTCAACTTAGCAGCTTGGCTTGGGTCTGCCTAGTTTTCAATCCAGGCTTTTGATTTACCATCCTGCAGCTAAACCACTGTAAAATATTTGGATTAAGCCCAATTCTGTTTGGCTTCAGCATTCCTAAGATATCCAGCAATCATTTGCTTTTAATTACCACTCAGTTGAACCCCTTGGACACCTCGTCCAACTTTGCAGCTTTATCAACTTCAGAAACTTCCAAGCATCTCTTTTTTCATACATGTCTAATTATTTTTAGCTCGTTTTTATATTTTAAAATAATAGCGAAGAGGAAATTAAACAAGCCTTGCCAGACGAATTCTGTACAATACACCTGATTCACTTCAGTGGTGATTTCCTCACACTACTTACTGTTTGACCATAAAAGCTTATAAAAACAAGTTGATTTAATGTCTCTGTTTATGCACAGTGTCCAGTTTCCAGAACAGTTTGAGACTAGCGGTTTTAAACTCAATTTAGTATTTAAGCTCATTTTCAGCTGCTTCCCTATGGGCCAGCAATTAGAAAGGAAAAAAGTTCAAAGAAGGGTTATAACCTTGCATTGCTAGTTTTGTGTGGTCCCAAAAAGCATCTTCTGCTACCATCCACTTAGGAAAACACTTCAGTCTTACAACTAGCTACACATGATGCTAACTGATGTGAATGTGTTTCCTAAGGAAGGTTTGTTTTTTATTCCACAGCTGCTACAAGAACTGCAAACTTGGTGAAGAAGCTGTGGAGGAGGGGAATGAACTGTGCCAGGGCTCTTCTTGTAGGCCATCTTTTGTCTTAAAATGTCATTTTACCAGCTGTTTTTTACCTGTTGGGGAAAAAATGGAAATGCCCACATATTTTCCCCATCAGGCAAAAAGCGTGGAAGGAGCACATTTTGATACGAAAAACAGCTTACAAGGAAATAGATAAGCATCTTTTTGTTCCCTATGTGATCTCCCATTCCCTTTGCACCTTCCCACAGCTGTCTCGAATAATAATTTTAAAACCACTCTTGGAGAAAGTATTCACATATTTCAGTAGTGGTGCTTTTTTCTTGTGCAAGCTGCCTGCCCACTGACACATGAAGAAACCATTAGCAGAATGGATTTCCATGCTCCAATCCAACTTCACATGTAATTTGACCCAAAGCTTTAAGTCTACCTGATTTTTGTAGAAACAAGAATGCCTAGTAGTCAGATGGACCTAGCTGTTAACACTCAAGATATTATTGTTATATTACGGTTTATTATTGTTGGCCACCTTAGATAACTGTTGTGGAAAGGCATCCTGTAAATATTTTAAATACATAAATTAGAGTATTCCTAGTTTTAAAAATTCTATTTAAAATTTGCAGTGCAATTCATCACAAAACTATTTTAAAACTCAACCTTTGGAACAGTGTTTCTTTGTAACCAATTTGATGTGAAATCAGTGAAAATCTTCAAAATGGTGAAGTGCTCAAAGCCAAAAGTTACCATGAAGCACTCTATCTGGAATTAATTGCTGACAACTAAAGTCTCCAATGTGGTTCCAATTGCTATGCACATTCCTTTGAGATGTCATCAGAAAAGATGTAGAGACAGCCCTACTGCAAAATTTTCATTCTCTCTCAAAGTACGGTTAGGTCAGTGAGATACTGAGCTTTCAACTACAGAGAAAAGCTTTTGGGATTCTCTTGAAGCAGAGAAAGAGCTTCCTTTATCTTTTCAGTCCTCTCCCTGCCTCTCATAAAATGTACTTTACAGAAAATCTGTATCCAGGCTCTTGATCCTGTGTGATTTGCTAATGGACTTGCTTTTCAGCTTCTACTCTCCGCTCTTTATTTTTTCTCTATGGTCCATACAAACACCATTCCACATACCCAAATGTTACTGTTTTCCCAATAGTATTTCTCCCCCCTCCCCACCTTCTCAGTAGCATTTGCTTTCTTCAGTAAAGTTTGTCCCCAGCTCATCAATACTTTCTCCTGATTTTGAAGGATTTATATGACCGAAGTCCATTTTTCACCTAGCAAAGCTGTAACTTTCAGAAGCACCAAGGTGTTAACATTAGGGCATGTAGCATAACAACAACGAACCAGGGTGCCATTCCAAAAACACTAGGGTGGTACTTGAAACATCTTCAAATCAACAAAATCAACATCTGTCAGATTCAGAGGTTAGCCCTGCTGGGATCCACATGAATACTATGTCGTCAATATGTAACAACATCCTAGGCTTTTGGGTGACGCCTGAATTGTAATGAAAGGCCAACAACTAGCAAAAGAACTGGCAGTTGTGATATTAAACATAATAATAGTAATAATAATGTTTTCAAATGATGCATCCAACTTAAGAACATGTAGGAATCATTAGCAAACCTGGTTGGACTAAACACATGTCAGCTTGATTATACAAGGATTAATTCTTCTGGCTTTTATCCTTTCCAAATTCAGCTATTTCTCCTTGATTAAGTCAGAATTTTAGCTTGCTTTTGACTTATCCTATGCTATGAAGCATAGACCTATCATGTCAGCTAGTTTCAAGGACTACCTGGTGTCTTCCTCCTAAAGCTAATTTCATTTTTATGCCCAGAAAATTCTAAGCATGTAGTCAAAGATTCTCAATCTGACCCACAGTGCACTAAATGAGAAAGCTGCTTATGTAAGAAACAGAACTAAGATAAGTGAAGCCAGGATCTTCCAAACCCAAATCCTAATAGAAAAACCTACACTGAAGCAAGTTCATTAATATGGAGATTACATGGAACCATTAGTGAATACTGTTCTACCTTTGAAAAATCTTGATTTATGAATGCTGCAAAAAGAAATGAACTAGGAAATCATTTTTATTTCTGCTTTCATCAGAATTTTAATGAGATCATGTCACAAGGCATTGCCTTGACCTTAAATTGCTCCTACTGTTCAGCAGTTATATTTTATTTATTTTACAAAAGGTATATCCCTTCTTTTTGCCTCCTTGACAAATAAAATTTTTTTTAAAAAAACCCACACATCATTAAAACAATTAACACGAGAGCTGAAATATATACAAAAATAAAAACAACATTGGATGGGAAGGAGGATCATGCCAAATGAAACAATACGTTTTCACTAGCTGGTAGAAGATGGCAACAGATTAATCTCTCTGAGGAGAGAGTTATAAAGTTTTGGTGCCACTATCAAGAAAGCCTTCTCCTGGAGTGCTGCCTAAACTCAGAAAGCAGAAGTACCCAACGCAGGGCATTCAAAGATGTCTGTAGTGGTCATACAACTTTATAAGGTAGTAGGTATTTTGCTCCCAAACCATATAGGGTTTTAACGGTAGCATCAGCACCTTGAATAGTGCCCAGAAGCAGACTGGGAGCCAGTGGGAGTAATACCATCTCTATGACCCACTCCAGTCAACATCTTGACTGAAGCATTCTGCACCGGATAAAGTTTTTAAACACTTCTCAAGGACAGTCCCAGACAGTCATTTTAGTAATCAAGTAGAGGTGTAACCAGGACTGTACTCCAGTAGCTCTCTTCCACCCCCTATCACAGATTTTGTTTGTAGCAGAACATAAAATCTAAGGAAAGCAGGCCATCATGTTAGTAATCAGCTAAAACAGCTTCCAGGCATTTGTGAAAAAGCAGATTATTCTGTACTACTATCCAGAATATACCAAATACAGAAAACCCTGAAAAGGGTAAAAGGCTGGGAAATCCCCCCCCCCCTCCCGCGTGCTTTCCAGCCAAAATATGAAAAAAAAGAATGTGATATTACTGCAGGTTTGGTAACTTAGCATTAACTGTACAGCTAAGAAGAATAAAAGGTAGGTTGCTTGTCCCCACCTCTCTGCTCTCCGTAGACTTGGAGAATGAAGTGCTCCTTGGAAGCATAACAAGTGTAGAGGAAGAAAAACTTGATGCCCACCATAGTGAGAAGAGCAGTTTGCTTGTCAGCAACTGGGAGGAGGGAATTATGGAGGCATTGGGTAATAGGCTGGAGAGAATAGCCGTGGCATGGATTATATCTCAAAGGAATGGAGAGGCACCAGGAATGTGTGAAAGTAATAAGGAAAACCTTTGAGATGCAGGCTGAAACCCTTAACTTTGTGAAGACTATTTTAGAGACTATTTTCCTTTGACTAAGTAGATACTTTAACTTTTTGTTTTGGAACTGAAATATTTACATACCTTGGCATTTTGTAAAGGGGGCTGGTAGCTAGATGGACGATAATACATCCTCTGAGCAGGATCAGTGTGAATATCTCCAAGAAATAGCTCTTCTACTAAGTGGTCTAAGTTATGGTGAAGGTATTGCTTCTCTACACGAATCAACTGAAGTTCATGCATGGCAAAATTCAGAGCTCTGATGCATTCATAGCCATTTTCTTCTCTCCATATGTCATAGCTCACATTCTGCTCCCAAGGTTTGTCTTCTGGTATAAATCCAGAACATGTACGATTGACCAGCTGGCTTAGACTTCCAGCCACTGCCTCATTGTGACAGATGATCTGTATGTTGTGCAGTTGGTAATCAGCTTCAGTTCCCCCGCGAATGATCCATGATGCTTGCCGAAGGCGAACTTTACCACGGACAACTAAAGTATATATCGGGTTTGTGCAGCGGTTACCTCCATAATAAAACTGGTAGGCTTTGAATGTATTATTGTGGTAGAATCTATACGATCTTGTGATGAATTCTGGGCCAGACCTAACTTCACAACTGTAGCCAAATAGGAAGAAAACAGAAAATAAACAGAATTTAATAAAGTGCAAAACTGTAGCTTATCAATCAAAGTCAAAGTGGCTATTCTTATTCCTAGAACTACTTCAATACCCTATTATACTATGATTTTTACCATAAGAAAATAGCTCTTATTTTCTAGAGGAAGCAGTGATGGTCACAAAACCTACAAGGAATTAGACAGTTTTCATGGAGGATGATCCATCTGCTAGTCTTATTATGGAAGTGAGCTTCCATATCCAGAGGAAGCTGAACTGCCATGCTAGGAGGCAAAATCAAGGGAATGCCTTAGCCTCTATGCCCTGTTTGTTCTCTCCAGGGCAAAAGGTTGGCCATTTTGTGAAGCGGGATACTGGACTAGATGGAACACTTGTCTGATCCAGTAGAGCTCTTATATTCTTGTACTCAACACAGTTTCTTTAAAAGCCAATATCTTGACTAAATGCCCATTGTTAGTTTCTCCATTTATAAGCTCTGTTTTCCCTTTTCTGGGTAAATTTTTCTATATTTCTTTTTGAAAACTTCCTCCTAAATTAGGGATTTTACACTTTTTCCCTTGAACTTTGGACTGATAAAAGAATTTTAGTGAAGAGTATTGCTCACTTTCTACTCCCATTAACTTTGGTGGCAGTCTTGCCTGAAAAGGGATTACAAGACCGAGCTTGAAAAGAACCTTATACCCCTAAAACAGTCTTCCTAAGAAAATAATTGAGAGTACACAGCTGAGTACTGCAAGCTAGGACTACAAAATAAATACCCTCTCTCTAACTGATCTCAGATAAACACTTAGGCAAGCCAGGACTAGACAATAAAGTTTCATAATTTCATTTTGTTAAAGAACTACGTTTTAGTCTGTAGTAACATGATATGGCATAAAGCCAGGGACTTACCCACTTGCTCTATGCAAATTGGTTGGGTGGCAACACCAAAACAAACTATCAACAGGTGATTATCAGTTACACCATGATGAAGGCTACAGCTACAGACCTGGAAGCAACACAGTGCAGCTTTCAACCTTCCTTCTAGCAGACAATAAAACATATTGTGCTTTAAAATCTGTATTGATTTTGAAAAGCAGCATGGAGTGGCACACCAAAGCTACAGTTAAGTAAAGCTCTGTAGATTTTCAATGGATTACAGTTCAAGGATGCCACGGCGCTCGCCCGTTTATTTCCTGAACCAGCTTGCTTCTTGAGTCTTGGGCATAAAATGCTTTGGGTTGCTCCCAGTCAGCTAACTGATTAGCTCTTCTTCCTTATTTTCTGAGCTTCCATACCTCTGCCTTTGTAGCCCTGTAAAGTACAATCCTGCCTCTTCCTCTGGAAACTGAAGCTAAGCAGCAGCTTTTAGCCAAAGCAAAAAGCCGGTCCTGGTTGCTCTCCAGAAGTGTCCACAAGACTAAACAAGGTTGGGGACCATGGATTATAACCAGCGCTGGATTTTGATGAAGACAGGCCCTAGGCTATTCCACTAGTGAGGCCCCTCCTAACCCCCACCCTCATGACTAGAAGAAGTTGGGGTTCTCAAAATGGGGTCCACTTCCGTGAAGTCCTAGAAGGACAAAATTAATACAGAAATCAATGCTAGTGTCAAGTTATTGGCTTAAGACTCTATTGTTCTGAAATGGAGTGCAAGAAAACTTACTGAAAGATTGTTTAGAGCAGGGGTAGGCAACCTTTACCACCCAGAGAGCCATTTGGATCCATTTTCCAAAGCCCCGAAGATCTACCGAGCCTCGGCCACTCCACTCACCTTTCCTTCCGGTGCTGGGAGACGGAGGCACTGGGCAGGGAAACCCCCTCTGCCCTACGGAGCAGGCAGCTGCCTACTTCTTGGGGCAGAGGGGGGATGGCGTCCATGGCCTGCCTTGTGCCACTGCCCCTTACACTGCGGGAGGCAGTGGCGCTGGGCAGGGAAACCCCCTTTGCCCGACGGAGCACGTAGCCGCCTGCTTTGTGAGGCAGAGGGGGGATGGCAGCTGTGGATATGGCAGGGGGGTGGTGACTGCTCTGGAGGGACATGCCCATGCTACCCTCTGACCTGCAGGGGTCGGAGGGCAGCATAGGCGTGTCCCTCCAGAGCAGTGATAGAAGGAGAGGTGAGTGGAGGGGATGTGAAAAGAGGCACCCTCACACACGGAGATGCCTCTGGTTCAGCCCCTCCACTCACCTTTCCTTCCAGTGCTGCTCTGGAGGGACACACCAACACTACCCTCCGACCTCCAGGCCACGTGGAGACGCAGTATAAAGCTGAAAGAGCTGCATGCGGCTCTGGAGCCTCAGGTTGCAGACCCCTGGTTTAGAGCCTACAGTGCATTATGACAGCATGTGTAGGATGGCCTATGACAGTGTCAAAAATATTATATATCTTGGCTTGAAGCCCCCTAGATTTTGAGGCCCTAGGCTTCAGCTTGCCAAGTCTATAGGTAAATCCAGCCCTGATTATAGCCTACAGAAAAATGGTATGTAACAAAGCAGCTGTGTTGCACTATGTTGCTCTTATACATGTCTAAAATATTTGACTGTCACCATTAATTGTTAATGTCTGTCGAAGTATTTTAGTATGTCTGATTTGTGTTCCTCTGCAATTTGACCATCTTGATTGTGAATATCCTTACCCAGTTGAAACCCAATGGCCCTCAATTGTTGGAGGCATCTGCACAGTGATCCGGGCCCCACTGTGAAGATGTTTCAGCATGTGATGACATTGTGATTCCTTGAAAGTTCGCCATGCATTTTTCTCCAGTGATCGAGGGTGGGACCTGCTGTCTGGGTGCAGAAGTGCAGAACCTTCTCCTAGCCCTGAAAAATGAAATATAAAATAACTCAGTCAGTATTTCAGTTTCTGTTGCTTACCATCAAGAGGCACGAACATACTTTATGTTTTCCTGGCACATTTAATACTTATACTTGCATGTCAGCAGTAACTTAGAAGGTTCATCAATGGAAGTGTCCTTGGAAAGAGAAGCATTTGGGGGTAGTCACGTGTTGGGGGAGGGGGCATGGTGTGTCAGGGCGGGAGGGGGCGCATGGGCAGTTCATATCCCGGGCATAGTTTCCCCTCCCTTCATCACTGGATTTCTGATATATGTGTAAGGTCAAAATACACTGGCAGAATCACTAAGTACAGACCTGCAAATACAAAGGTATATCACCCCTGAAAACAAGAAACACAATCAGTAAAATTCATTGGAGGTTTCAGTATGTGTAGAAACAACACTAGACTTAGATAGGATTTACTGACTAAGAAATACTATCCTTCACATTATGCTCTATAGTGGATTGTGGTGGTTATGTGGTTGAAAACAGGTTCCCCTATAAAACATTTATCAGGGGCAGATGCTTTATCTGTAGCTGCAGAGATTAACAGCTGGATTATTGTAATTCGCTCTACGCGGGCCTTCCCTTGCGGCTGATCCGGAAACTGAAGCTGGTCCAAAATGCGGCGGCCCGTCTTCTCACGGGGGCCCCAGCGAGAGATCATATTACCCCCGTGTTGTGCCGTCTGCACTGGCTCCCAGTGGAATTCCAGATTGTCTTCAAGGTGTTGGTTCTGACCTTTAAGGCCCTTCACGGCCTGGGGCCTTCATACCTACGGAACTGTCTCACTCCATACGTCCCAGGTCGCACCCTTCGCTCAGCAGAGGCAAACTTGCTGGTGGTCCCCTGCCCCTCTATGATGCGGCTGGCCTCCACACGGGCCAGGGCATTTACTGCCCTGGCCCCTGCCTGGTAGGAGCAGCTCTTCCTCCCAGCAGTTAGAGGCCCTCTTGGCCCGGGGACCTTGGGGGAGTTCACTTGGGGCCTGTAAAACTGAGCTGTTCCACCAGGCTTTTGGGGGGACCGGCCGCTGATTCCGCCCCTCTCATTGCCCTGTCCACTGGCTGTGTATCTGACCATCTGCCAGCCCCCTCCCAGAATTTGACCACTCCCAGGATTTGACCACTGGGTGTGATGCCAGACGCCCCTTATTATTAATTATTAACTATTTATTGAAGAATGCTGCTGCTATAGTTTTAAGGTTTTGTATTTTTAACTGGGGTTATTCGATTTGTTTTATTATGTTTGTTGTTGTTTTGTTGTACACCGCCCTGAGCCCTTTGGGGGTAGGGCGGTCTATCAAATCGAATAAATAACAACAACAACAACAACGTGCCATGAACTAATATACTTCAAAGTGCCACAGTCCTAGTCACTCTAATAAATGTGGACTAAACCAATTGATAAAAAATGCATGCTCTTGCAAATGAGCAATGTGGAAATATACACTCAGATGAATACTGAGATACTTCATGATCTAAAAATGACTACGAAAATTCCAGTGATGTATTCATGTTAGTCTGTTACAAAAAATAAATCGGAGTCTTACAGCACCTTGAAAGAATACTTACGCTACTATTAGCTTTTTGTTAACCATAAAAGCAATCTAGTAGCTTGCGTTACTGGCTTTATTCAATTCCAACATATTTGCTGACATAATTAACTGAAAATTATGGGGAAAACATGGAATCACAGAATCATAGAGTTGGAAGAGACCACAAGGACAATCGAGTCCAACCCCCTGCCATGCAGGAAGAACAATCAAAGCACTCCTGACAGATGTCCACCCAGCCTCTGTTTAAAAACTTCCAAAGAAGGAGACTCCACCACCCTCTGAGGCAGCATATTCCACTGTCAAACAGCGTTACTGTCAAGTTCTTCATAATGTTTAGGTGAAATCTCTTTTCCTGTACCCTGAACACATTACTCCTTGTCCTACTCTTGAGAGTGGCAGAAAACAAGCTTGCTCCCTCATCAATATGACATCCCTTCAAAGATTTAAACATGGCTATTGTGTCAGCCCTTAACCTTCTCTCCTCCAGACTAAACATACCTAGCTCCCTAAGCTGCTCCTCATAGAGCATGGAATTCAGATCTTTAACCATTTTGGTCACCGTCTCTTTCCAGCTCTTTCCACCGACTCTTTCCAGCTTGTCAATATCCTTCTTAAATTGTGGTGCCCAGAACTGGTGCCCAGAACTGGACACAGTATTCCAGATGAGATCTGACCAATGCAGAAGAGTGGTACTGTGACATCCCTTAATCTTAACACTATACTCCTGTTGAGGCAGCACTGAACTGCACTGGCTTTCTTGGCTGCCACATCACACTGCTGACTCATGTTCAGTTTGTGGTCAACTAAGACTCCCAGATCCCCTTTACGTGTCCTGTTAGATGTCACCCATCCTATATTTACGCATTTCATTTTTTTCTGCCTAAGTGAACTATTTTATATTTCTCTGTTGAAATTCTTTTTTGTTAGCCCAGCTCTCTAATCTGTCTCTGTCTTTGGGAAATTAAATACCTCTTCTAATTTGGTGTCATCTGCAAATTTGATTAGTACGCTCTCTATTCCATCATCCAAGTCATTTATGAAAATATTGAATAGCATTGGGTCCAGGACAAAACCCTGTGGTACCCTACTAGCCACTTCTCTCCAGGATGAAGATGAGTCATTGATGACAAACCTCTGGGTTTGGTCAGTCAACCAATTACAAATCCATTTAACAGTAGAATTGGCTAGCCCACATTTTTGTAAGCTTGCTTGCAAGAATGTCATGGAGAATCTTGTCAAGGGCTTACTGAAATCAAGGTATGCTACATCCACAGCTTGTCACTCTACTGAAAAAAGAGATAAGATTAGTCTGGCATGACTTGTGTTTGAGAAACCCACGTTGATTTTAGTGATCACTGCATTCCCTTCTAAGTAAGTGCTTAGAGACTGTCTGTTTAATGATCTGCTCTAGAATCTTTCCTGGTATTAATGTCAGGCTGACTGGGCAGTAATTGTTTGGGTCCTCTTCCCCCTCCCATTTTTAAGATGAGGACAATATTAGCCCTCTTCCAGTCTGCTGGGATTTCCGTTCTCCAGGAATTCTCAAAGATTACTGCAAGTGGTTTTGAGACTCCTTCTGCTAGTTCTTTTAGTACCCTGGGATGTAGTTAATCAGGCCCTGGAGACTTGAATTCATTTAAAATAGCCAGGTATTCCTGCACTACCTCTTTATTCTGTGCTGAATTTCCCCAGGAAATTCACCCAGCTTTCTATTCTACAGCTTTCTGCGTGTATATGTAACACCTTAGCACACATCAGTCCCTTTGCTCCTATGATCCATGGCTTCAGATTCCTGAGTTCAGTGTCGGCCACTGACTCAAGGGACACTGCAGGCAAGCTGATATATCAACAACCATTTCCCATCTGTAGAACTGCAGTGGTGGCACCTTAATATGCAAGATTGTTAATAAGTAAAATACTGAAGGATCCTTGGGTATGCCTCTATGTGCTCGCTTGTCCTTACAGATTTCCTGCCACCAGGGTAGGGTCTTATATTACCCCACTGTCTGGGTCAATGATGGCAAAACATGATGGCAAAACAGACCCTCCGGACTCTGGAGAAGTATATGTTTGAATGTCAGTTTTTTGTGGGGTGGTCAACAACAGAGGGAGGCTTTTGCCTTGTTTCATAGGACATCTAGTTGGCCATTGTGAGAAACAGGAAGCCACTAGTTGGATCCAGCATGGCTTTTCATATGCTAACATGAGACTGTCCAGTAGTATCACTGAGTTCATCACTACATGAGCAAAGAAAAGTTTTGTCTGAATTACATAACTGCTTTTCTTCTTTTATGTTCTTCTGCATTTCATGCAAAAAATAATGCAGAAACTTCATATCCTTTCTCTCATGGAAGTCTATTTCTGTCTTATGAATACCATGAAAGCAATTTTATTTCTTTCTGAGACACATAGAATATATTAGTCTTAAAACACTTCCCAGATGCTAGCTATGCTGCGCTGGCCTACAGTAGAAGACTTAGATTCAAGTCCAGTAGCACTTAAGAGACCATAAAGATTTTCAGGGTACAAGCTCTCAACAGCCAAAGCAGACAAAGAGAAGTTTGGCTCCCAAAAGCTTATACCAGAGGTCCCCAACTTGTAGCCTCTTAACTTGTGCCCACTGACCTGGATGCCCTAACCTGATCCCTGGTCAGTGACTGAAAGCTTTGCTTCCAGGATCCACATTTGACTCTGGAGAGAGTCATCCTATTTGCTGTATAGATGAGGCCATTGGGCAGGGAGAATTAAAGCAGGATGGTGAGGAGCTGAAGAAGGCCAGAAGGAAGAAAATAGGAGAGGAGAAGAAGAGCTTGAGCAGGGAGAGTGAGAACTGGATGCTGCAGAGCAGAAGGCTAGAGGGGGGAGGAGAAAACCTCGGGCAGGGAGAGTGGGCATGGGTCAACAGGGAGCGTAAGGGGAGGGGGAGAAATGACAGAGGGAGGAGGAGAAGATAGGGAGAGTGGGCACAGAAGGTTGCTCAAAGAAAGACATGAATTCAAAGGCACCCATCCATACCCTGAGCGAGTCCAATAATTTCCAGAGCTTTTCCCCGAAAAGAGGCTGCAAGCAATTCACAGGGGCAGTGCACTGATCTGGAGGTGTGCTGTGGGCTGTCACTGAATAGTCTTAAATGATGCTTGTTATAACTATAACATATCCTTTGTTGAAAAACAGCACAGCAAAGATTAAATCATACTTTGGATCCACTTGAATTGCAGAGCTGCTATTTTCAGTGATGTAACACATAAAAGCTAAAAACAGATCATGGTTGACAACAACCATTTGGATAACGGTCTGTTAGCAATGTCAATGTCAGACTTCATTGTTGTCTGGTGAGTTGTGTTTTATACATTGAGCCTCCTAAAAATTTGTAATTTTTGTGAGTCATAAAAAGCAGAAAGCCTACATCTGAATATGTTCTCTTTCCTCCTCCCTCTTATTTTACAACAGTCTGCCAAAGAAAGAAAGGGAGTAAAAGTTTGCTACAAACCAGCCCTCTTGATTCTGATACAAGTGAAAAAATTGAAGTGACTTTCTGGTCTAGTACACTGTCTTAATGGCACTGTTTAATTGTGTTTACGTTGTATTTGAATTGTTCCATACTTATGGTTTGCTTTGCTCATCGAGAGATCAAATGTACCGTATATACTTGCATATAAGTAGAATTTTTCAGCACATTTTTTGTGCTGAAAAAGCCCCCCTCGATTTATACGTGAGTGAGGTGTATTTTTAAAAATATTTTAGGGTTTTTACTTTGTCAGCTGCCAGGGGGCGCAGTTTTTAGGCTAGCGGCCCCAGAATTTCAAGCTATCATCAGGTGACACTCCTGCTGATATCAGCCAGGTTTGGTGAAGTTTGGTTCAAGGGGTCCAAAGTTATGGACCCCCAAAGGGAGTGTCCCCATCCCCATTGTTTCCAATGGGAGCTAATAGATGGGGCTACATTTTGAGGGTCCATAACTTTGGACCCCTTGAACCAAACTTTACTAAACCTGGGTGGTATCACCGGGATAATCTCTTGCTGATACCAGCCAGGTTTGGTGATGTTTGGTTCAGGGGGGTCCAAAGTTATGGATACCCAAAGTGGGTGCTCCCATCCCCCATTGTTTCCAATGGAAGCTAATAGTAGATGGGACTACCCTTTTGAGGGTCCATAACTTTGGAACCCTTGAACCAAACTTCACCTGGGTGGTATCATCAGGAGGATCTCCTAAAGATACTCTGAAATGTTGGTACTGCTAACATAAACATTCCTCCCCTGACAGGCACCCTCAAATTTTCCCCAGATTAAATCCCCCCCCCCGAATGGATTTAAAGGGCAAATCAGGGCTTACAGAGCTAGTTTACTGTTTTTCTTTGAAATAAATATTCAAAAACAAAAACAATGCAATTTTTTTAAATTTACCAGTAGCTGCTGCATTTCCCACCCTCAACTTATATGCGAGTCAGTAAGTTTTCCCAGTTTTTTGTGGTAAAATTAGGTGCCTTGACTTATATGCGGGTCGACTTATACACAAGTATATACGGTAACTATTTAAGATAAAATGTTAAATTAAGATGTGTGGTTTTATGGTTGGCCCCGCCTCTTCTGGCAGCCATTTTGTGGTAGGCCCTGCCACTTCTGGCAGTCATTTTGCAGAAATGCCCCGTACTCCATGTCACAATTGGGGATCACTGGTTTATACCCTTTATAATAGCAAAAACTTGTTGTTTTCTAAAGTGTTAGTGGACTTGAATCTAGCCTTTCCCAATGTTAGTTATGGAACTTCCATTTTAAAATCTGAAAACTCCTGGAAATCTAATATGACAGTAAATTTAAAGTTTATACAAGGTGTTATTAAAGTATACAGAAGAAGGCAGATAGAGACATAATACATGGTGCATTTGGATAATTAATTTAATCACTCTAAGATTCCATTAGTCAATATTTCCTCTGATTTGCACCAAAATAAATAAAGACTTGTTCCATTTTGGCTCCATAGATAAATTGTAAGCCAAATATAACCTATGAGTGTTAAATGTAATGACAATATTAGCATGATGATTTTGTCTCTACAACAAACTTTTCAAGTGGAAACTTGTCAGGAGCTTCAAAAGTTTCCAAAAGATAAAACATAATTGACTAAGAATACGACTTTACTTATCTAGTCAGCTACCCTACACAATTAAGTAAATATACATTAGGATTATCTTTTGATGTGGAAACTGCTAGATAACCTAACCACATGGCAAAAGGTATACAGTTCCACTAGAGAATATTATGTCTCACTGCCAAGCAGATGTTTGTTTTTAACTCTACTTTTAACTCTGAACATCAAAAGAAGAAGTCTTGGAGAACTGTTCACTAGATCAGCAATAAGGAAAGGATGAAATACAGACACCAGAATATTGAAGTCATTGTTAAAATAACAAACCTGTATGTGCATGACTGTGTGGAGGACAGAGTTTGTCTGCTCCTTGATACTTGAATCACTAAAATGACCAGGTTTTGCCCCTCTCCAACTCTACTGAACTCAGCAGAAATCTTTCACTTACCAAAATGAATAATGGGTTACAATCCTCCATTGAGTTGACCCTCAAGATTTCTAGTGCTGGCCTAGCAAACAGAGACCATTGAACACAACTGGAATATACTAGAAAATCCACATCTAACCACACTGCGAACATCGATGCACCTTCCCTGTACATTTCTGAGAGTTCTAAAAATCAGAGACCATCACAATTATTTATTATATTTTGTGTATTGTATTATTACCAAGCTTTTTACATTCATATAGAACATCCTGGGCTTATCTTTGGACTTGGGTCATTGTTTGTTAGTACAATTGAGGTTCCTCATAAGGTTTTTTAGGTAAGAGATGATCAGAAGTGGTTTACAACTGCCTTCTTTTGCATTGTACTAACTAGGATTAACCAGAATGTCACTGCAGTTGTCTATGAAAGATCTTCTGTCAGTCTCACCTTTCTACTACAGCTATTCACCTGTAGCTACCCTTCAAGATTCCTCCACTGCACCATCACTGGAATTGTCTATTCCCTTCTGCTGATGAGACTAACCAAAACTGAAGAAGATATAATGGTAAAAGGGAGAAGCTCCTTATTGTATGGCACTCAATAAGCTACTGGGGAACAGCTAAGGACAAGTACAAATAGAACTATTCTTAATGAGGCAACTAGGCTAAAGTGAAAGGACATTCAGTTGTCGATGTGAATGGATTCAAAACAAAAGTCCAAAGCTGTCTGACACAAATAATAGGAACAAGGAATGTGAGAAGTACGAATCAGGGTAAATCCAAAATTGAAAAATTACAAAAGGAACATTTAAACACTGTACTCATGGGAATGAATGAATTAAAATGGACCAAATTAGGACATTTTTAATCAGAAAATTACTGTTTTACTGTGGAAATGACGAACATAAGAAATGGAGTGGCTCTCATAGGTGAGGTGAGATATAGTACAAGTAATTAGATGCTGAAGAGGAAGAAGTGGAAAGCTTTTATGAAAGTGTTCAGGGAGAAATTGATCACATGCCTAAACGAGATGTGCTGATAATTACAGATGACAGGAACGCAAAATAAAGGAGCAAAGTAGAATCAAATATCAGAACAATATACTGAAGAACTATGCAGATGAGATGAAATTATGTAAAACTCCTTCAAAGAAACTTCAATACTCTAATTTCCAAAAGGAGATACCAAAGACTGCAGCAACTATAAGACCATTGCATTAATTTCTCATGCAACTGAAGTGATGCTCAAAATCTCACCACAAAAACTGTTACCACGTATGGAGTGAATTCAAGCTGGATTCAGAAAAGGAAGAGACACAAGAGATCATATTGCAAATTCACATTGGTTACTGGAGCATAAGAGAGAATTTCAGAAGAAAATCAGCTTATGTTTCATAGATTACAGCAAAGTTTTTGACTGTGTGGATCATGAAAAACAATTGTTGATTTTAAAAGAAATGGGTATGCCACAACTTCTCATTTTTTAACATAATTTTTTTACAAAACAAACATAGCAACAAAGAATGGAAAAAAAAGAATACAAGGAAAAGAAGCCCAAAGAAAGAAAGCACTCAGAAAAAGTGGAAGTAAAAAATCTAGAGAACAGAGGCATGAAAAAGCATTTGGCAGCTTCTTAAAGCCAAACAGCTGACACATACACATTACTGGTTCTAGGTTGTATCAGAATTGGTGGGTAAAAACAAACAAACCCCAAACCAGTTCACCTGTCAAACTAAAGGTCTTCAAAAGTTGTTGGAGAGGCTAGGACCAGAGTCTGTCTACCTTTAAACCAGCTCCTTTCAGTATTTATTTTATTTATTTATTTATTAGACTTAATAGACCTCCCAACCCCTGGAGGGCTCTGTAGCAGAGAGCTCCCAAAGGCTCATCTGTTCAAAGCACCATCTTCCTGGAAGTCTCCCTCCTTCAATATCTGATTGTTTTGATGCACAACTTGTACTCTGGACAGAACACTAAGGTTAGGGCAGAATGTGGAGAATTGGGATGGTTTCCAACTAAAGAGAAATGGAAACCAGAGTATGGTTTCCAACTGGCAAAGATGTCAGACAAGGATGGATTCTATCTCCTTATTTCTTCCATCTATATGCAGAACATATCCTAAGGAAAGCTGGATTAGATTTACATGAAGGTGGAGTGAAAATTGGTGGAAGGGACATTAACAATTTGAGACATGCAGATGATACCCTGTGACTGGCAGAAAATAGTGAAGGCCTGAAATGACTCCTGGTGAAGGTTAAAGTAGAAAGTGCCAAAGCAGGATTACAGATGAACATCAAGAAGACAAAAAGTAACTACTGTTGAGGAATTACACAACTTTAAGGCTGATGGTGAAGAAATAGAAGTTGTTCAAGATTTTCTATTCCTTGCCTCTACTAACAACCAAAAGAGAGACTGCAACCAAGATATCAGAAGGAAATTGAGACTGGAAGGGGCAGCCATGAAGAACTAGAAAAGATCCTTAAGTATAAAAACGTGTTGCTGGTAACCAAGATCATGATAATTCATATTTGAGGGTCATTGTGGTCTATACCAACTCTATGATTCTATGATTTATACTGTAGTTTCCCCTATTGCTATGTATAGGTGTCAAAGCTGGAATCTGAAGAAAGCTGACAAGAAGAAAGTTGATTCATTTGAAATGTGGTGTTGGAGGGCAATTTTGCAGATACCATGGACCGTCAAACATACCGGTAAGTAGATTCTAAATTAAATCAAGCCTGAACTCTTCCTAGAAGCTAAAATGAATAAATTGAGGCGATTATACTTTGATCACATTATGAGAAGACAAGCATCACTGGAGAAGTCAATAATGCTAGGAAAAGTTGAAGGCAGCACGCAACCCCCCCCCCCCCCACCCAGCATGAGATGGATTGACTCAATCAAGGAAGCCACTGCCCTCAGTTTGCAAGATGAGAGGTAGGCTGTTAACAATAGGACGTTTGGGAGGTCATTAATTCATCTGGTCACCATAACTCAAAAGGAACTTGGCAGCACTTCATGCGCGCGCGCGCACACACACACACAGACACACAGAAATCGGGCTTCTATGTATGCCTTTTATCTATAACAGTCATGTATGAATAAAAAAATTACTACTACCATCAATAGCAGTCAGAAGATCATATGAAAGTTGAACAAGAATCCCCTCAGCCTAAAATGGAATGCATATTAAAATATTTTAAATAATAAATTTGCATTCTTTACATACCAATTAAAAATAGTTTTCCAAAACTTGCATTTTTATATTTACAAACAATATCCAACAAAATGCAAGAGAGGATAGAACTACTTAGAACTACTTATAAATATTTTGTAATCATAATATATATGTGAAATGAGCCATTATTCACCTCTTATTAAGTTCAAATATTGCAAAGTATGAACTCGGAAAAAGTCTACATCAAGTGCTACCCTGAGAAACATATGGAAAAACAGCAAGTGTGTACTGCACAAAAACATGATGTTATGGAAAGGCTGCAGGCATTAAGCATTTTCAAGCTGGGGGGAGGGCGGCTGATGTAAGGTTGAAAAATGAATTAGCTAAATTGTTTAGAGTTCATTTTACTGTTCATCTTATTACTCAGAGGTTTTGAATCTGAATGATTTTAGCATTTGACATCTGAAACTTTTGTGGCTTTTTGTATAAGCAAAGAAAACCATGATAATGGACAAGTTCCAGCTGCAAATCTCCATTGACATTCAACAGGTTTCATTTTAACTAATGAATACACGAGATTTATTCATTCATTTATTAAGAAAGGGACTATTCCTGTAGTATAGAGATAATTACAAAGCAATATAAATATGAACTGAGTTGCATTATACTGAATGTTATATTCCTATTGCATGAGCAAACAGTGCATGATTTCAGAAAGGTAAGTTAAGAGTTTCAATGCTTATTTATGTAAACACATTTAAAATACTCCTGGATATCCAAATGCAGTCCAGCTGCCTGAGTCATGGTTATGTGGTCTAAAATAGCTTGGCAGCATTTCTTTTCAGCTATTGTTCGATTATCTCCTGATGGATGCTGAGAGGTGGCTAAGAGGTTAGAGTGGTTGAAGAGCCAATCTACAATCCTGTGACCCAAAAGACTAATTCCATGTCAGCTTTCCCTAACCCAAGTAATATACCCAAGTCTCAGAAGTAATAAAGCCAATGCTATCATTACAAACGACTGATATGTAAAATCTTGCCTTAAACACAAATCAGTTTGGAGTGCTTGATTTCAATGAAACCAATACTGAGAGTCAGAAACACAGAAGGAAAAGATGATGGAACTGAATTTGTTTAGAAAACTCTACTAACTTTTTCAAAAGTACCTTGTTATATGCACCCAAATGCTTCTGAGAAAAACACAAGCATAGCATGAAGACAACAGCCTCTCCCCACTGTTTGTCCACCAGCAGCTAGTATTCAAAGAAACATTACCTCTGACTATGGAAGTTCTATTTAATTAGCAGGGCTAACTGCTATGAATTTGTATAGTCATTTAAGCTACTGGCCTTGTCTTTCATAACTTATGTTGTGTGAAGAAATACTTTCTTTTATCTGTCCAGAATCTATTGGCAGTTAATTTCATTGTATGATTCCCAAATTCTATGAGGGCAATTAGGGGAGATAAGTTGTTGTTCAATTCATATTCTCTATAATCATGTTTCAGACCACAAAAATCTCAAAAAAGAAAACTAGGATGAAAGGCAGAACTTTATATATAGACATAACTTGTATTCAGTTATCTTAAGAGAAGGGCCTTATACCACTTTTTCAAACTATGAAGGTTAAGACTCAGCAATATTTTCTTAGACAGCACATCCCACTATGTGCTGTAAATGTCCATGCCAATCTAACACAGAACAGAGTAGTGTGAAGACTATAAGCAAGTCTTCTTCAAAAGATCTTGCAGGACAAATGGATTCAGATGGAGATAACTTCTATTTGCGTTGACAGTTTTACAGCTCAGTCTTAAAGCGTTTACTCAGTACTAAATGCTGCCCATTAACTAACAAGTTAACTTTAAAATCTGCAACCAAAAATGAGAGGACAGAACTTGTGCAGATACACCGTTAAGCTGATCCTTTAAATTTTTTTGCCTGTTCTCATACTTGAACATGTGCTGTTGACAGAATAGTCTCATGAGTTCAGGAATAAAAACAGTTTTAAAGACCAAAAAGGGAGAACACACAAGTACTATATCCAACTGTCTGTCCTTACTTGAGCCCAAGGGGGCAATGGTTTTCCACCACAAATCTTCATTCTCATGTTAATAAATGACCTCTACAAGCTGATTCTTCCTCCTCTCTTTAAAAAAAAGTTTCCATTTGATGACACTATGAAGTGGGGGGATAGTTCCCCCTTTCAACGTCTCTTGGCAAAGGCTGGTTTGATCTGACTATTGGTCCTGATTTGTTTCACATTTCAGCCAAAGTTTAAAACAGCTCTGTAATTCCAAGCAGATGAGCATGGGAGACTAACCCTATAATTATACCTCCTTTCCTTACTTAGCCTCTAACTTCAAACCTTCCGGTTTGATTCCTAGACGCCCAGATCAGAGAATTCTAAAGTACACCTTGGCGTCCAGGCAGGTCTGTCTCAACCAGACATATTTATACAGTCTGTATATTTTGTAGTTAAGCTGTGGGAGGAGAATAAAAACGCCTTTGATGAGCAAGTCATCTTTGTCTCCAAAAAGACGAGCTGAAAGCTCATGGCCTTTATTATTTATCATGTGGCACTTGTATACTGTATGTTTTCCAAACAAAGGGGAAGACATTAATCCCTCTATTTTAAATTAACATTATCAGATCGTACAAGACAGTTTTTGAATTTTCAAATACCCATAAAAGTACACATGTAACTTAGTAACATATCTGAATACAGAATATGGTTTTTAAAGAGGTTGTGTTTCCACAGCTGCTACTTGCGGGGGGTGGGGGAGTGGGGGAGGAAATTGCGGTGCTCAATGTCTATGGAAACTGTGTGAGGTCAGGTGGTTAGGTGACTAGGTTAATGCAGCTGAGTGGTTGATGTCACTCAATCTCATCCAGCAGTAAAAAAGAACCTGGTCATTTGAGTGGGGGAGAGGGGTTTATAATGTTGGCAGAAGCCATTTCTTATGGTTGCCACTAACTTCGCCCACCCTACCTTTCTCCAGACCTTCCGCCCTGTGCTGAATGCCAGTGCAAGAAAACAGCAGTAGTCTTGCCAAACCTCATCATACTGAAAATTCTAGGAAGGGAAACTTGCTTGCACTTGTGGAAAATTGCTGGATGAGATTCTACACACAGGAACAACCCAGGTGGAAACAGGTTGCTGTGCAGCTCTCTGATCACCTACTGGGCAGCCTTTCCTACTGATAAATCTTTCAAGGAACATTTTGTTAAAGGCTTTCATGGTCAGAATCTGGCTGTTGTGGGTTTTCTGGGCTGTGTGGCCATAGTTTGGTAGTTTTTGCTCCTGATATTTCACCTGGACTTATGACTGGCATTTTGGCTTCCATGACACAGAAGAGAAACACATTATATCATGATATGCCTCTGAAGATGCTAGCCATAGATGCAGGCACAATGTTAGGAGAAAAACTACCAGGCCACTGCCACACAGCCTGGAAAATCCACAACAGCCACATTTCAATGAACAATGAGGCATATAGACCTGGACCAGGAAATGTTAAAGTTAAATGTTTAGAAGGTCAAGCCTTGTTGGGAAACAATCAGTAAAGCTTCTGCAACAGAAATATAATAGTCAAACAATAATTATACATTTGGACTCCCAAAATGTTTTCAGCAATGGTGTCAACAAGGACTCCATAATAAATCGAGCAGTTACAGACCAGAAACTGGTAAGAAGAACAGACGAAAGAAAGACGGAAAGACTAAAGAGAAAACTTCCACAATGAGGATAGTTAGAAGGGTCTCCCAATTCGTATGTGATCTGGAGCTGCTTGGGAGGTATCCAAGTGTGTGACCAACAGCAAATAGTTCAGGAGAAATCCAAAGCAAACTATGCAGGACTCCTAAGGGAATCTTAAGAGTGAGCCATGATAAGTAAATTTGAAATGATGCACATTTGGGGCAGAAAATCTACAGTATGACAACCTTTGAATACAGTGTTCATTTCTGAAAGCTCACATCAAAGCAAGACTGTATAGCTGGAAAGGTGGAGGAAAAGGCAATGTATTTGAAGATTCTTTAGCAAAAAACAAAGGATCAAACTCTGCTGTTGATTTCATGTCTCCACTGGGCTTTCTAAAAGCATCTGCTTGGCCATTGTGAATAGCAACATACTAGATCAAACAGACCCCTGCTCTAATCCAGTCGTAAGTTCTTATTCGTACGTTGTACAATTAACACAGGTAGAGATTTATAGTGGTGGGTTTGTTTTTACTTATCCCATTGCAGACCTTGCATTCCCAAACTGTGTGCTGGAAATCAGTGCAGTGGTTCAGGCCTATGGACTGAGATGCTTTGCAAGAGTCCTGCTTAGTTTGGCTACAGGTTTCATGAAATGGCAATGGTGACTCCCTGGCCCCTTCCGCACACACAAAATAATGCGTTTTCAAACCACTTTCACAACTGTTTGCAAGTGGATTTTGCTATTCCGCACAGCTTCAAAGAGCACTGAAAGCAGTTTGAAAGTGCATTATTCTGCATGTGCGGAATGAGCCCCGTCTCTGAGTTTCTACGCACTGTTTGAACTGCTCCAGGGTGGGATGGCTATAATATGGATCGTGTAGGAAGTTAACAAGCAAAATGTTCGCTAAATAGCTATCCAGTCAGATTTTGAACAACACAGTAGGTTTAAGCACATCAGTAATAACCTCAAGAGCACTTGGGGCTGTTTTTAAAAAAACTGACTCAAAGGTTTACAAATTGTGAGTAGTTCTGAATAACTCTGCATATCTCTCTGCGCTTGTTTCAATCCTGAAAGTGGCCTCCACTGTTTTTACTTGTAAAAATGGTTCAGCAATCTGCCCCTGCAGTTTTTCCAAGGCAATGTTAGTCCCCGGTGTCAAGTCCCCGGTGTCAAACAATCAAATGAACGAATAACACTACTAAAATTCGCACCGTGATGACAACAGCGTATATACTTGCAATACAATGAAACTCTCCATCTGGGAAAACAGGGCGGGGGGGGGGGGGGAAGAGTATGTTTGAATAGAGATAAGTTCTGCTACAATCGCACAGAGTGGCGACCGAGCCTGATCCGAACTCTGAGCGGAGTTTCGCCTTAAATCGGCCAAGACAGCAAAAGAGACAACAGCGGTGAAGATAACATTGCAAATGCGCGATCTGCGACACTCACCGTGCAACAGCAGGGCTAGGAACAGGTATCTAACCAGGCTGCAGCAGGGACAGGACATTTCCAGATCGCCAGCGCCGCCGCCTCCTCCTCCTCCGATGGCAGCCTCTTCTCCCCCCCTCCCGCCCCCTTCCCTTGGAACCGCTTCGCTTTCTGCTTCGGAAGCTCCGAGGCTCCTTGAAGTCTCCGCGGTCCCGCGCGGGGCTGCAGGGCGGATCCACCTGGCCGAATCCAAATCCCCAGGGAAGGCGGCCGGCGGACTCGTGCCGCTCTCTTTCTTCCGAACAGGCAGGGGGCGAGCTCGCTGCGAGGGCTCCGGCGTGGAGAGAGCAGGGCCGCTCCGGCGTGGTTCGCGCCCCGGGCTCAGATGGCAGCTGCAGCCGCCCTGGGGTCCCCGGCGCTTTCCTGGGCGCGCCTCCTCCTGATGCTGCTGCGGCGGCGGCAACTCCCCTTCATACTTCCCCTTGCAGCGGCAGAAGGAGGAGGGCGCGAGGGCAGGGCGGGGGGGGGGTGGTGGTGGTGGCGCGGGCGGGACTCTGATCGCCGCCGGGGCCCGAAATCGGACACCCTTGACTGTAACTGAGACTACAAAGGAGAGAAGAGGGGCTTCTATGCTTTCTTCTCTCTCTTTTAAGGGGAGGTTCTCGCAGTTCCCGCCCAGGATGCGATCCCTCCCCAGCCCCCTCTCGGCCTCGGGACCGAAAGCCAGCCCGACCAAACGCACCGAGGGGCGAAACTCTCAGGACCCACCAAAGAGCGGCCAAAACAATGAAGGCGCTGCAGCCCGCTGCCCTCTGCCTGCAGAAAATGCCGCCATGGGAGGGAGGGAGGGAGGGAGGGAGGGAGTGGGTGGGTGGGTGGGTCGGCGGGCGGTTGGGGGGAGAGCTGTGCGCTCCCAAGTGTGTGGAAAAGAAGGTCCCTTCCTTCCTCCCTTTCTTTGTCCACATACCACAATATCCACATTTCAGGGAGACCTCGAAAACTGCACCCCACAGGTAGGTTCAGGGATGCCAGATGTCTTGCGTTTTATGGAGCGTTCCTGATGGTTAAAGGGAGTCCCTCGAGCATTATATTGGGAAAACACGTGGTTTTTCCTCAGACCGGTAAGCTCAAGTAGCCCCAACCGACTGGGATTTCTATTTAATTATTTCTTTATTTATACACAGTTTAGAACAAAAAAGTGAGTTAGAATCCTTGTGGCAGAGTATGCTGAACCTAGAAGATACTGGAGGTTCTTCCCTGTGACGCCTTGTCAGGTAGGTGAGGTGAGGTGAGGGCGGCTGAGAGAGTTCCCAAGAAGTGTGACTAGCCTAAGGTTGAGGGTATGGTTTCACTGAGCAAAAATACCTTCAGATGCTTTAAGTCTCACTAAAAACACAGGCACAACAAATATTTGTCCTTTCTCCTCACTGGGATTTAATGCAGCCTGGAGGAATTAAGTCTCCTACATTATGACCACATTTTATAGCCCCTCACATGAGAATGAAAGTTCTCGTGGGTTGCTGTCCAGGAGGGCCAGTGGCAGACAGGAACAACTCAAGCCACTGGGCTGCTGGTCACAGCTGCAAGGACTTCTTGGCTCAGCCAGATGGATACAGGCTCACTCATTGCTTCCACCTGCAGTCCTGGCAGTGCCCTTCAACATGAGTTACTCAGGCCCATAGGCAGCAATGATGCTGGGAGAGGCAACAGAACAACTTGTGCCCATCATTGCCCCTGGCAACTTCAACCAAATGACTTCAAGGGGCTTTGTTTACTCTTGGACCATTGTAACATCCCTATCATCCTCTGCTGGTTGGAAGTTCTAGTCATGAACCTCCAGTATGATGTAATTTGGCCCTGAAAGAATAGGATAAAATATTTTAAATACCCTTCGGGGGTAGGGCGGTCTACTAAATCGAATAAATAATAATAACTTTTAAAAATAACATTAACTCTCCAGGAATATATTACAGTTGCAAAGAACATGACAGACCTTACTCTTCAAAACTTCAACAATTAAAAACGTTTCAGAGAATTTTTTAAAATTCCAGAATTTTACCCTATTAAATTTATAACCAAAAAGCCCCACTTCCAGCGGATTCATGTGACTGGAAATCTGCAGTGTCTCTAAAGCTCCACTGGTAACTTGGTACCATGAGAACTGTACATTTGAACTATGTTCCATCTCCCAATAACTTGGCCTCATAATCAGAAAACTGTTTATGACATACAGCAGCAGCCCTATCACATCCCTCCCCCACAGCTCAAGCTGGTTTGGCAGCCGTGTCATCACATCCCATCTAGCATCAAAGCACCAGGTCTGCTTAGTACATCACTTGATAGTGTACCCTTCATCCTCCCTCTTCCCTATTACACTTTGTTCCACAGAAAGATAATAGTGCGGTCAGTTAAAGTGCAGTGGTTGAGAAAATAGTATGCTTCTGCAACAGAATATAGTCCCAAATGAATATGAGAATTAACATTCATTTTTATGTGCTGCCTTTGTCAAAACCATTATATTGTGCATTATTAAATACTAGCAGTAAAGCTCGCTGTGGTACATAATATCTGTGTGTGTGTCTGTGTGTGAGGGTGGTCAGAGGACTGGCCCAGGTGGGCCTCCTGCCTTTCTTCCCCCCTTGGGCCCCCATGCCAGCTTCATCCCACCCCCTGGGCTGTTTAACTTTCCAGAACTGGCAGGAGAAAGGGGCTGTCCAGTGGGTAGCAGCTCACACTTCATCTTGCCTGCTCACAATGCCTTTTAATTGGGAGAGGTCTCTCGATTAGACGGGAAAGGAACCAATGGAAATTAGGTATTAGGTGTATGAAAACTGCTGAACAAAACATGAAGGCACCAGGCAGAGGCAGGCAAACCATCTTCATTTCCTGCTAGCCTAAATCAAACAATCAGGCCTGGTAGCCCAGCAAGACCCCTTGTGGGATGCAGTGAACCTGGCGTACTTGACTCAGCAAGGAGAGTGCCATGGAGAGTGGCAGGCAAGTGGGTGGTGAGTTGGGCGGGGAGGGGGCAGGAAAAATGGTGGGCAAGCAAGTGGTGAGTTGTGGGGAGGCAAGTAGGCAGGAAAAGAAGCCGTCACATCTTGCCATTGCTGCCCTGCTGGGACTTGTTTGTGTTTTGGGGGGGAGGGTTGGAGGTGGATTGGGAGGACTAGTGCCAGGCCAGGTGGGAGGGTGCTTTGCTGCTGCTGCCCTTCCAGGCCTGGCTTGTTCTTTGGGGGCAGGGAATGGATCGCTGGGGTGGAATGCGGCCGTTGGTTGGAAGTGAAACATCTTCACATGTTCCATCGTTAGGCAATTATGTCTTAGGATGGTTCTTTGATGCAAGAGCATTTACAGTTCATAAGACGAATGGCTGGGGGGAGCAGGGCTAGCCGGCACTAGGACCTAGGCTGAGCATTCTACAACAAAGAAGGTCTGGCATGCTTTATTCTGTGGTGGAGGAATATCAGAGGTGGGCTACCAGGGGACAGGGGGGTGCGCCTCCACCGGGTTCATGGTTTTGGGTCACGTGGGGGGTGCAAAACTCCCCCCGCCCCTTCCCCGGGGCCCTTCCCCAGGACCCCCGTGGCGCCCCCTTGTGGCACCCTCCCACCCCCTTCCCACACTTACCTTAGTTCCTTTCCTTTTCCTTGAACTTTTTCAGGCTGGAAAAAAAAGGCCTGTTCACAATACAGGCTAAAAACGGCCTGAGGAACTACAGTTCCCAGGAGACCTTGGGGCTCACAAGGTCTCCAGAGAAGTATAGTTCCCCCCCACCCACAAGGCATGCCACTACTCCCCCATGCTGACTCGGCGTGGGGAAGGAGGGTTGCGGGGGATGATTTTGCACCCCCATGTGACAGGATGGCGTGTGCCTGGGGACATATGACACCACATGTCCCTGTGGACATTCCACCCCTGAGTGTCTGAGATAACAGGGTTAGCAAATGTCTGCACCTCCCCAACAGATTGCTGAACATTTCCAGTTGTCAAAGCTACCCTCTGGGATCAGGTACTGCAGTTTCCAAGGTCTCTCCAGGTGGCAAGTTTTTAGCATTGTGAGTATGACATTGTTGTCCTTGTTATGTCAAGCATCACCTCTTTGGTTTGATGATCCGTGATGGCGATATAGTATTTCCCCAACACTGCCCAACTACTGCAACCCAAAACGCCTCCTGAAATATTGTTTCTGAAGAGTCCTTGTCCAAGATTCGAAGATATCTAAGCGAGTTGTAGGTCAGGAGCAACAATAAAAGGCAAACAAAACAGAACCCTCACTGAAATCTAAAGCAATAGGAAATGCAAAATAAAATTTAAAAATAACACCAGTATCATTTAAGAACAAGGCCATTTAGAATTTTAAGAATGAACAGATAAAAAGCAGGGAAGGCGAGGGGTTCAACTTGATTCTTTTTATTGCAGGCTTTGTTTTGTTCTGTCACTTTGCTCCAGATTCTACACATATAGAGATATTTAGAAATGGACATTAGAGCATTCTGTATAAATTGGGTTCCAGGGTTCCAATTCTAGCTCAAACTAATTTGAATCTTGCTACCTGACAGATGAGGCTATCGATTGTCTTAGATCAGGACTAGACACTTATATGGAGCACAATTTTCCCATCACTCATGGCAGGCAGCCTTAAAACCCCGCCCCCTGAAATCCTCTTCCTGGGTGTCATCTTCTCCAAGAACAGAATGTCCAAGGGTATTTAGGGCTACCATAGGAGGGGGTAGATTGCACTCGGTGGGTGGAAATCCTTGAGCTCCACAGAAACATTGGTCCCATCTAGCCCATAGTCCAGATTGTCTTCCACTTTCTGTAGAGAAGCCGAGTTGCGTTAAGAGTTCTTTCACACTACATTGCATTTTCTGCATGTTCAATCTAAGGCTGTTTCCATAAAGGATTTTTGTCTAGGATAGAGAGCAGCACATTTCTGCGTTTTTGGGGAGCTTTCACAGAATGTTGTTGGCCTTCCAAGGACAATTTATATGCCCCCTCTGGGACTTCTCTGTTTCAATTGAATAAAGGGAAAACCTCCTTTGATCTTGATTAAACCGTGAAATTCAAGGTGGCCGTGGGTGGAGTTTCCATGAGGACAGTCAGCCTGCAGCCATTATGGAGAGCTTAGCTCAGTCTTTTTGCATGCACACCTACGCATGCTCACCCACACATCCTGGTCTGCAAGCAACATCAAAGTAGGATAAGTGTATGTGGAAGCTTGTAGTAACAGGAAACTGAAGAAAAGTTTGTGAACCTTTGGAAAGGGTTGCCTGGCCCAGAGAAAACTGTCCTGTCCCTTTAATAGAACTTTAATGTGTAGAAATGGGCAGTTGAAGCTTTAAATACCACGTTCTGGTAACTAACAGACTTTCCCCCCTCTCTCCTTGACAATCCTACCACTGAGAGAACAACTTTAAAAGCCCCAGAAAAGTTTCTTAAATTCTGAACTATGAAACAGCAGGAATTCGCTGTATGGTGTTCAGATAACTCTTTCCTCAGCAGATGGACGTGCTGAATGCTTAATTAAAGGCAGCGTTTTCCATTATTTTTAATTATCTTAAGGTAGAACAAGCTGTCCACGTACAGTCAGTGTTCAGTGTGAACATGCAAAGTGGCTCGTTACTTTGAAATTCACTTCCTTCATTGTTGCTTTCTCTCACTTTCATTATAATCCAAAGTTGGAATTTAGCAGGGTTGGAGTCTGGGAACTCAGAGAAAGACAGACTTGGGAACAAATGCTATTAAATTTAATTAGTCTCAATAAGGAATCTTTTAAATCAAAACCAAATGACACATTGCAAAACAATATTAACAGATGAATCAACATCCTAAAACTGTTTCATCCCGCAGATATGCTAGCAGCCTGATACATAAACAAGTTGGAATACTTGGTTTAAGCTGATTTAACTTGGACTAATTTAATACATTTCAATGGGTTTAGTTTAAATCTGGGCACCCTGGGCTTAACTGGTGGAATTTGTGAGATTTTGTTTGTTGAAAATTTGATTTGTGTCTTGGAGTGAGGTAGAGTTAGAATCACCAACAGCTTGTTGAGATGTCATGTCAAGAACAAAGGAAAACAATTACTGTATTACTGCCTCACCATCTTCAAAAAATGAGGCTTTATGATTTTCTGTAAATAACATTTTAGATGTGGTAATGAAGTCCCTACCCAATATAAGTTTAACTTTTACAGAGCATTCCAAAATCAACACCGATTGTTTCTTTTAAATTCTTCATTACTTTTTGCTATGTTAAGGTTCTGTGAGTTGCTGAGTGACATACGGTAGATTTGGAATCTGTGCATAATCATTCCATTTGCTTGGTTATGCTTATTACTTAATTATTGAAAATAAGAAGAAATGGGTGTGGTGGGAACACCCTATAGTCTGTTTCACATAAAGATGTTAGTAGACTGCATATTTCTTCATCACAAAAGAAAGCATGCCGGACCTTGTTTGTTGTAGAATGCTCTGCCTGGGTCCTAGTGCCTACTTAGCCTGCTCTCCCCCGCCCCCCACCCAATCCATTTGAAAGTAAAAATATATCCTGACATAAATGCTTTTCTATCAAAGTACCATGTTCTTTGCACAAAATAATGGTATTGACAAAGGCAGTGTGTAAAAATGAATGATAATTCTCATATTCGATCAGAATATATTCTAATATGGAAGAATTCAATTTTCTCATCCGCTGTACTTCAGCTAACCGAACTAATATCTTTATGTGAAACAGAGGGCTTACTAGGCTTGCAAGCCAACTGAGACAACCCCCAGGCCAGATTGGGAGTGAGGAATGGTTGCCTCAGCTGGTTTGTGGGCCTGATAAGCCCCTGAAGGGTCTGGATCCGGCCTTCGGGCTGCATGTTTGACACCCCTGTTCTAATCACTTTTGCCCTTGATTGAAAGGGACTCAGTGGAAAGGATGGTAAGAAACATATTTACTGGTTAATAAACTTTTAACAAAAAATTGGCTGAATGGTGGGATGGAGCCTGGGAAAACTTTGAGAGCATTATAGGCTCTTGGGCAAAGCAGTGTACTGAGACCCCTGCCCACACAACCACTCACAGGAATAAAAATGTAAAAATGGTCGATAAAATTAAACATAGATTTACTGGTACTTGCAACAAACAGTGTTTAAAGATATGTACACATACATGGATGTGTGGTTGCAGAGGTGACCATAATATTAAATCAGAGGTGAATGCCAATGTCCACTTGTTATCATAAAAAATAACATTAGTTTTGTTCATTATCTTTAGTAAAACACAGGCTAAGTATGCATTTTCCAATAGCAAATATTTATAGTATAGTATTTATTTATTTATTGACAGCAAGTCAAAACATACGTAGATGAGCATAGAGCCCCTATGCTCGTGGGGCCCCCAGGCAACTGCCCAGCATACCCATGTGTTAAGATGGCCCTGAATAGGCCAATACCACCCAAAACCTGAACTTCTAGTATTCAGTTCAAGAAAACTGCCAGTGGCTCCTTCTACACATGCAGAATAATGCCCTTTCAGTCCACTTTCAATGCACTTTTGCAGCTGGATTTTACTGTGCGAAATAGCAAAATCTACTTTCAAACAATTGTGAAAGTGGATTGAAAGTGCATTATTCTGCATGTGTGAAAGGGGCCAGAGCGAAATAGCAAAATCCACTTGCAAACAAGGTGCATTATTTGGCATGTGCAGAAGGGGCCAGTGGCTGTTATTGTCTATGGTTACAGAACAGCATTGCTCTATCTCTGTAATGAAATCCTTTTCACTGACCATTAATCATTTATTACTGATTACTGTATTATGCTGTGCCCTCCTTAGTGTTGCTCAATCAATTAAAGTTTCTTGGGCTGACCATTGGAATGCCATACCAATTAATGCCTTTTCTAGCTAACTTCCTGAGCAGATCTTGAAACTAGGTGACTGTAGGCAGTTGTGACTTTCTGAGTTTCCACCCTTCAGAAGTGGGGGAAAGTCAATTTCTCTCCCTTCCCTGTGTCCCTGGCCACATTTTTAGAAAAATGAAAGGTTCCTGTTTTTGCGTTATTAAGATCAGTAAGAGAGGAATTCATTGTTAGTCCTTACAAAGAACTTACAAACACCTTGACAGACTGTATTGTCGAAGGCTTTCATGGCCGGAATCACTTGGGTGCTGTGTGGTTTCCGGGCTGTATGGCCGTGTTCTAGCAGCATTCTCTCCTGACGTTTCGCCTGCATCTGTGGCTGGCATCTTCAGAGGATCTGATGTTGGAAAAGCAAGTGGAGTATATATCTGTCCAGGGTGTGTGGGGAGTGTCCAGGGTGGGTGGGGAAACCTTGTCTGTGAGTAACAAAGAAGAAATGACAACCAGGTCAACTAGTTGAGGGCATCTGAATAGAGAGTATGAGTAACAATAGAAGACTTATAGCCTGGGAAGTAACCCTGTAGAATGTAGCAAGGTCACTGAGTGGGAGCATCACTGAATAGAAGTATCCTGGCCTTTGTTTCTTTTGTCTATGGTCATCCTGTGTTTGTGTGGAGCTGGTTTGACACAGTCAATACTAGGGTCAAGACTATGAAAATATGGCTCTTTAGGAGTCCAGAGAACTGTGTCAGTCAAACCAGCTCCACATAAACACAGGATGACCATAGACAAAAGGAAACAAGGCCAGGATACTTCTGACTAGTCTCCCCACCAGATCGCTCCGTATGCTATCTACAGGGTGACTCTGAGGTCAGACTATAGTCTTTCATTTGATACCTACCATGCTTCTATTCAGATGCCCTCAACTATTGACCTGGTTGCGCCTTTGTTGCTCACAGACAAGGTTTCCCCCACCCACCCTGGACACTCCCCACGGACACCACTGCTGAGCAATTATATGCTCCACTTGCTTTAACTCCAGACTATCCCAGACTGGGCTATCCTGCCCCTGACAGACTGTTTGAAGGAAAGAGGGCTGTTTTAAGGGCCTTCTACACATGCAGAATAATCCACTTTCAGTGCACTTTGCAGCTGTATTTTACTGTGCGAAATAGCAAAATCCACTTGCAAACAATTGTGAAAGTGGATTGAAAGTGCATTCTACTTGTCGGAAAGGGCCTTAGAGGACAGGATACAGCCATTTCTATGCATAGATTTTTCGCTTGTGCACTTACTTATCTTGCTCAATAGTTTGTGGATTAAGTTGAAACAGACTAACAATTCAGATCCTCTGTATGTTTACTGAGAAGTAAACCCTACATAATTCAATGGAAGTTGTTTCAAAATGTGTGTCTATGTGACTATAGCCCAAATGTTCCTTTCTGAATTTGTGAACTGAAAAAACAAATTGCAAAAAAATAAACAGAAAGTTAAAGTAAACAGAGTTAAAGGCTGGTTCTTTTTGATATAATAAAGAAACAGTTGTCAAAATGTGGTACCAGTTAATTTTTTTTCCAGGATTTATGCTAATAAGCAACATTTTATATGTATTTTTCAAGAAAGAATCTGCTAATGTGTGACAGATGGTAAATCGTTTCAGCTAGAGAAAAACAATAATAAAACTGTGTACAGTTTTCATTGCCATCTAAATTATATTTTTGCATGTTTTAGAAGACACAAACTAGATACCCTCACAGTTTCCTTTACCCCCTTCATCCCCATGAGTCTAAGTACCAAACCCTTTTATTTTTAAACCATAGTTCTTGTGACAGGATTAGACAGCAGGGTTTTTCAGAAAATAAAACAAACCATCTGTTTTGAAAAATGCTTTCAGAAACTTTTTTGGATTTAATGAACATTAGACACACCCTTTTAACATTGTTTTAATTTAAAAGATGGTCTCATAAGTATTAATGAAGGAAGATGAAAGGAAAAGTTGAGGGGTGGGGGGGTGCTTGTCTTAACTTGCCAGAGCTAAGGTTGCATAACACTTTACTCTGTAGATCCTTTTCAGCCTCTTCCAGAAAGGTTTCTGGACTGAAATCTGAAGCCTGGTATGTATCTAAATCTTCCCACGTATGACCAAATGTAGAGTTACATGTTTATTGCAAGTGCTGTCGCAGTGGTTTGTACGCCATGCTGCAATTAGCAATGCCTATATGGTCAACTGCATTTTCTGTGCTATTCAGCATTTTTTTGCATCAAGTTGCAGGTGACTTGTAGCAACCCCATAGGGTTTTCAAGGCAAATGACATGTTTAAAGAGAGATGGTTTATACTGTACCTCCCCTCCACATCCCACAACACTGGGAATCGCTGGTTGGATGTCTTCCATCCACATACTAGCATCCAAAGGTCAGGGCTGAGAATGTAGCTGACCCCAGGCTGAGAATGTGTTACCCACAGGTTACAGGTTCTGTGTTGTTGGTGGGGACTGTTCAGCCCAGGTTTTCTCAGGTCTCTCCTTGGGAGAGGGAGGAAAAAAAAAGAAAAGACCCGAGAAGGGCACATGAAGGAGGAGCCAGTCCCCCCCAGGAGTTCGCCTAGCCTAACCGTGTGAGAGGTTTTGGGGCTACCCGTTAACTTGGCAGCGGCAAACAAAAGGAAGTGCAGCAGCTGCAGCTGTACTGCTTGGAAGTCTGGCGAGGCGCTTCTCACGCCTCCCTCCCTACCCAGCCGGTGGCCCAGTGGCAGGAAGAACATTATACCTGCACTCCAGCACAACACCGAGAGCTCTTATAGCCCGGTCTTCCTCCACTTTCACTTCTGAAGTGGGGAAACGGCCGATATTAACAGCCTAGTGTTATACAAAGTGTAGAACTACCCCAAGAAATAGGTAGAGAAACTGGTCCATTCTGCACAACACAAATAAAATGTTTTGAGGTCAGAAAATAAAATGTTTCCTGCTGAATGTCTGCATAGCTTTTTGCTCAAAATGTTTGGAAAAGTTTTATTTTCCTCCAAAATGTTTTACTAAATAACCAGGTGTTTTACTAAATAAGAACATATTTTAAGGGATAGTAGAAGGTATAGAAACCTTAACAGGGAGGCACTAATTAAAATCCAATGATTTTGAATATCCTAGAAACAAAATTAAAGATGTATGAGAGGCCAGGAGAAGCCATGCCAGGGGATGGGGGGGGAGTTTTCCAGTGGTGTTTGCTGTAGGTGTCACATGTATGACTATCTGCTTTTCACTAGGAGAAAGGAAGTCTATTGGGAATTGTGCCCTCCCAGCTGCAATGAAGCTCCTGGCACTTAAGGAGGCGATGTCGTACGTTCTCTCTGGAAATGAGGTGGCAGACCTGGCCCGAGAGCTGAGAGAGGGAGCAGAGAGGGGCAACAAGCGAGAGGCTTTTCAGGGAGGTTCCTAGCAGCCGGGTCCCACTCCCAAGGTGACATCTCTTCAGATGTCATGGAGAATGAAGTCTGGTGTGGCCGGAGGGTGCCAGTCTGAGGTGGGGAAGATGTTCCCTTAAGATGGGACCCCTTCCTTAGCTGAGTGAGGTCAGATATCCTCTACTCACTAGGGAATTACCCTACAGGGAGGTGGGGGGGCTCCTTTGTAGTGGGTGATTCGATCATTAGGAGAATTATAGAGGGGAAGTTGGGTTTGTGAGAGGCATTGATGGCCCGCATGGTGACTTGCACCTTGCACCTGAGTCGCGAAGGTTTACAACGGATATCCACATAGCACTTACGTCTAAGATAGGCTGTTAGAGCAGTGCTGGGGGGTGGAGTCAGCAGTTAGTGGTCCACATTGGTACCAATGACATTGTTAGGAAATGTAGCCGGGAGGTTCTGGGGGAAGCTAAATTTAGGCTGCTAGGAAAAAGGTTAAAATCCAGGACCCCCAAGAGGTGGCATTCTCCAGAGAATGCCTACCTGTTCCACTTGTAGCAGAAGCGAGGATTAGGCAAAAGCGGAGACACAGGGGACTCAATGCATGGATGAGAAGGTGGTGTTAGCTAAGGCAGAGGGTTTCAGCTTTGTCAGGAACTGAGGAACCTTTTGGGATAAAGGCGGACGAGGCACTTGTACAAAGGGGCCGGAGCTTCATCTTAACCAAAGAGGAACCAGGCTTGAGGCTGGCTAACCTCAAAAGCGTTAAAAGGTGGCAAGGAACACCAGCTTTTAAACTGATCCTTGTAGGGGAAAGCTTGACAGGAGGCTAGGGGTGACTTCGGTTCCGGAATACAGAGTCCATGGGGATGCAGACAGAAGAAGGAGGATTTTTCTAAATCAACCACATACAAAGGCGAGGAGACATAGCAATGTGATAAGTGATGAGTGTCTACAAAAAGGCTAGAAGGGGCAAATCCACATAAATCCCCAGGTTAGGGACAGGAGACCAGAAGTAGCTGCACAAGTGTCTCTATGCCCCAACCTAATGCATAGAAGCATTCTTGAAAACCTAAAATGGGGAGCTGGAAGTACTGAGTTTTGAAGGAGGGACATTGATATCCTGAGTGGGCATCCACAGAGACATGGGTGGAATGAGGGAGGGAACCAGGTGGGATGCTGTTATCCCAGGTTACAGGCTCTACAGGAAGGATAGGACAGGAGTATTATTTGGGGGTGGGGTGGCCCTCTACATCAAAGAGGAAGCATAGTGTCACATAATAAAATAGACAATGCAGAGGAGCTGATTCCTCTCTACAGAAGCACTGTGAATATCAATACCAGGGGTGAAGCGTAATACTTTAACAGTAGGAATATATTATAAGATCCCCTGACCCAAAGTGCACAAGAAGGATTCTGAGATGGAAAAAAGAAATTAGAGAGGCCAACAAAGAAAGCAAAAGTATGTAATACCACCATTAGTAATTAGTGGAAGTTTTAACGCTATCCCCACATAAACTGGAAAAATGCATGTTCAGGTCATGAAGTAAGGAGAGAGAACATTCCTGGATATGCCTAAATGACTGTGAAACTAGAGCCAGATGGTTGTAGAACCAACCAGGAAGAGAGGAGTGATCCACTAAGATCTAATTCTATGTAGGACCCAGGACCTGAATGCTTGCGGGAAGTCCAGTGTTGTTGAGCCGATAGGGAGGAACAGCGACCACAATGCTGTCAGATTCAGTATCTCTGCATCGCGAACAGAGTGACAACTACTAATGTAGTTACATTAAGCCTTCCAGAAAGGGAAATTTCTCAAAGATGAAAGGGGGATAGTCTGTGGGAAGCTGAAAGGAGGAAAATCAGGAGAGTCAAAATGTCAGGTTGCTTGGAGGAGTTATTTAAAAAACACAGTCTTAAAAGCTCAGCTGGAATGTGTTCCACTTGGGTTAGGAAAGGCAGGCCAGTCAAAAAGAAGCCACCATGGTTAACAAAGGGAGGTTGAAAATTGTGGAAAAAAAAGATGTCTTTTAGAAAATGGAAGTCCAACTTAACTGATGAAGAGATACCAGAGAACACAAATGGTGGCAATTTGAGTTAGCCAAAGAGAAGCAAGTTAGCTGTAAGGGAGGCCAAAAAGGATTATGAGGCAGCATGGCTAGAACATCAAGACTAGCAACAAACAGTTCTTCAAATTACATCAAAAGCAGGAAGCCAGCTAGGGAAGCGGTAGGCCCGTTAGATGATGAAGGAACAAAAGGTGTGCTAAAGATGACAGGGAGATTGCAGAGAAGCTGAATGAATTCTTTGCATCTGTCTTCACCCAAGAGGAGGAATTGCAGAGAAAATTCCTGCACCTGAACCAGACTTCTTAGGAGGTGAATCCAGGGAACTAAGCGAAGATAGTGTTGCTTGAACAAGGAAAAGAAGTTCTGGCAGCCATTGATAAAACTAAATGCTTCCACCAAAATCCCTGGCCCAGATTGCATTCATCCAAGAGTTCTTAAGAGCTCAAGAAGCATGAAATTGCTGATCTTCTCACATTAATATGCAACTTATCCCTGAAATCAGGCTCCATCCCTGAAGACTGGAAGATGGCCAATGTCGCACCAATCTTTAAGAAAGGGTCTAGGGGGACTGACCAACTGAAATTACAAGGCCAGTCAGTTTGACATCTGTTCCTGAAGTAAGAGATTAAGTAGAATCCTATCATTAAAAGATAAATTATAAAACATGTAGAAAAGCAAGACCTGCTGAGAAACCAGTCAGCATGGCTTTTGCGAGGGAGCAAATCCTGTCTTACTAAACTTACTAGAGTTCTTTGAGGGTGTAAACAGGCATGTGGATAAGGGGGAACCAGTGGACATTGTCTACTTGGATTTCCAAAAGGCTTTTGACAAAGTTCCTCACCAGAGACTGTTAAGAAAACTCAGCAATGAAGGAATAAGAGGGGAAGTCCTCCTATGGATTAAAAACTGGTTGAGGAACAGGAAACAAAGGGAAGTTCTCACAATGGAGAAATGTAAGGAGTGGTGTCCCCCAAGGATCCGTTTTGGGACCAGTGCTCTTTAACTTATTCATAAATGACCTGGAAGTAGGGGTGGGTAGTGTGGTGGCTAAGTTTGCAGATGATACCAAATTATGTAGGGTAGGGTGTTAAGAACCACAAAAAGATTCGCGAGAAGAGCTCAAGTGGACCTTGATAAATTAGGTGAGTGGGCTAAGAAATGGCAAATGCAGTTCAATGTAGCTAAATGTAAAGTGATGCACATAGGGGCAAAAAATCCAAACTTCACATACATGCAACAGGGGTCAGTGCTATCAGTCACAGACCAGGAAAGGGATTTGGGCGTCTTAGTTGATAGTTCCATGGGAATGTCAACTCAATGCATGGCAGCTGTGAAAAAAGGCAAACTCTATGCTGGGGATCATTAGGAAAGGAGTTGATAATAAAACTGCAAGGATTGTCATGCCCTTATATAAAGCAGTGAACAGTGGATAAACTGCACTTCGGAGTACTGTGTTCAGTTCTGGTCGCCACATCTCAAAAAAGGATATATGAAGAGATAGAAAAAGTGCAATTGCAATGAGGATGATTGAAGGATTGGAGCACCTTCCTTATGAGGAGAGGCTGCAGCGTTTGGGACTCTTTAGTTTGGAGAGGAGGCGGCTGAGGGATCTGATTGAAGTCTATAAAATTATTCATGGGGTAGAAAATGTTGACAGAGAGAAATTTTTCTCTCTTTCTCACAATACTAGAACCAGGGGGCATTCATTGAAAATGCTGGGGGGAAGAATTAGGACTAATAAAAGGAAACACTTCTTCCATAGCGTGTGATTGGTGTTTGGAATATGCTGCCACAGGAGGTGGTGATGGCCACTAACCTGGATAGCTTTAAAAAGGGCTTGGACAGATTTATGGAGGAGAAGTCAATCTATGGCTACCAATCTTGATCCTCCTTGATCTCAGATTGCAAATGCCTTAGCAGACCAGGTGCTGAGCAGCAGCAGCAGAAGGCCATTGCTTTCACATCCTGCATGTGAGCTCCCAAAGGCACCTGGTAGGCCACTGCAAGTAGCAGAATGCTGGACTAGATGGACTCTGGTCTGATCCATCCGGCTAGTTCTTATGTTCTTCTTATGTTCTTATGTTTTATTTTGAAAATACTAAGCTAGCTACTTTTTCCCATGGAATTTTTTCAAAACGTTTCCTGTTTGCAGTTTGGAGAGCAGGAAACATTTTATTTTTCCCGCCCAACTGCAAAGAGCTCTCACTTTTGTTTTTACCTCTCATGCCTGCTATTTTCTGCCTGTGCAGTTTGATTCTCAGTGCTGTGTTTTCTCCAGGGATGGTTCTTATGCCGGCATTGCATTTGGGCAACATTTCGCTGATTTAAGTACATGAATCAACTCAGCTTAGCCTGCTGATTTTGGCACAGTGTCAAACCCCCCCCCCCTTAAAATTTTTGGTGAGATATCTTTGAAACTTTGAAGACTTGATATGAGAATCCATGAGGTAGTTAGGGAAAAAGAACCGTTTTCACCTGAAACACTTTTTCCGATGCTGTGCAGGAGAAAAAAGCCAAAACAGTTCTTTTTAAAATGTTTGCAAGGTGTTTTAAATGTTCTGTGCAGAAAAAACTACTGGGAGTCTAGACATCCTAATAAAGTTTCAGGCCCACTCCTCATGGACCAATAATAGCGGTGCAAGCATGGTTGGGGGGAGAACTTTGCATGGCTTCCGCCCCCAAAACGAGGCTGCACTGTGCTATTTTCCCCCCAACCAGTGCTTTTGAAACTTGCTAAACTTGCAAGTTTTTTTCAAAAACACTGGCCATTCCACATGGGCCTCGCAAGCAGTGGTGCACCCCCAGGCCATTCGCATGGTGCCCTGCGAATGGCCCGGTGCCCCAGTGGCCCATGGGGCCGCGTTTGCATGGGCCCACCTGCAAAGATCCCCTCTTACCTTGTCTCCTGGCTGCTGTTGCACTGGAGAGGCCAGGGGACACTCCCCTGTGGCCATGGCGACACCTCTGAGGTCGAAGGCCAGGAGGCATGTCCCCTGGCCTCCACAGAGTGCTGGGACGAGGTAAGAGGGAACCTGCAGCGGCGTAGGGAAGCCGGCGTTTTCCAAAATACTCGCTCAGGAAAAAGCTGTTGTAAGGGGGTCAGGAAAATGCCGCTGTAGGGGGGAAATTCTGCTGCAGCTGTGCTCCAGAAGCGGCAGCTGTGTGAAGCTCTCCCCACAACAGCATTTTTATTGGCCCCACACTGGTCTTTATGGTCCCTGTGGAATGGGCCACCGTTTTGCACCCACTGCCAAGTGGATGGCCCCAGGTGGGAGGTGCTGCTTTTGGGCATGTCCTTTAAAAAAAACTTACTTTCTCTTCTGCACAGCTCCGCAGGAGAGGATGACCGGCCCTCTGACCCCCGAGGCATCGCCAGGGCTGCAAGGGCCTGCCCTCTCGTCCCTGTGGAGCTGCGCATGGAAGAGAAGATAAGTTTAAAAAACAAAGGACTTGCCTCCATGTGGAGGTGCATTCATGAGCTGCAGCAGCTCTGGGGCCACCTGATCACATATCCCAGTGTGTACCCACGTTCCCGGCCCATGCGGAAAGGGCCTCAGAGATGTAAAGGAGTGAGAGAGTGATTGATGCAAAGTGCAAGTCACTTCAGCAGAAGTTGTTGCTTCAGATTGTTGAGTTTATTGTAAATTATTTCTTGAAACCTTCAAGCTAAAGGGATATATAAGTAAACTTTTAATTTGCTGAATTTAACCTGGAATCCTACACTAATCATTTCCTCAGGACCACATAGTCCATCGAAACTGCTTTGAAGCTTGGATGCACTACTTTAGGAGGAAATAAAAAGGGGGTTGGCATTAAATTTCTGGTGGCAGTGATATATAGATATGGAGAGAAAGGAATAAATAAACATTATTATTTTACAAAGGCATAAGAGAATGGTCATGGCACCCTGGCATTTCCAGTAAAAGAATCTGGCAGAAGGTGATGTGGAAGACCTACACTTGAGGCTCTGGAGAGCTCCCGAGTAGACAATACTGAACTTGATGGATCACTAGTCCGATTCAGAATGAGGCATCTTCATGTGTGTGGATGTCTAGCTTGCACTGGGGGACTGTAAAGCAAAGTGGACCCCATGTTGTGTAATTTATTTAATGTTCCCTGAAATTCATGGATGTACTCTCCTCTTCCCTTGCTGTTCACCTGTGAAAAATCTTGTAGCCTTTCAGTGAATTGTGAGGGCAATATCTTGACAAGGTGTTTGGGCTCTCCTGGAGCACAATAAGAGCAGCGTGAGGTGACTTTTCTTTTGACCAAGAATGGTTTCTTACTATCAATATCATTGTTCTGCTGGTGGTAATTAACTCCTGCCTGCCCAGCTTCATTATTACACCATGGCAATAGCTGCATTTAAGTGCTTCCTTGACCACCACTTATCTCCTAAAGTAATAACATTGTTATTCCCTTATCATGTGGAATTTGGTCATGTATATAAGTTGGGAGGTGCGAGGAGTTTTTTATTCCAAGTGTTGAGGAAAAGAAGTGCGAGAATATCATAAAATAAATCTTTTCTGCAAACTGCCCAACAATTATTAGTTCAGGGTAAAAAAATATTCTCTTCAGGACTTAAATATTCTTAGTAGCAGAACAATTGTTTTCCACACTCCAAAACAGCTTCATGTGACTTTGTATTCACATTCTACAGTTCAGTAATAATAGGTTTTTAATACTTTTCGGGGGGATTTTTGGCAGTTGCCCATCCCAGGGGCTCAAAACATATACAGGTACACACACGCACCCACACCCATATACACTCTGAGGGAGCCTACCATATTTCCCCCAAAGATATGAATAATTTTATCAAGCACATTCCTTTAACATGTTGGAACCTGGAAAATGCATCGCTGATGGTCCTCTACATTTAACACCTGACAGTCCCTGCCTTCTAACACCAAATATCCTGCTAACATTCTGGAAATCCCCCTTCAGCTTCACTGCAGACCCTGGATGAGATTGCAAGTTTAAGGGGAAAGGCCACAATGATGTACAGCTGTTACTTTACAGACTTTTGAGGTTTGATCTTGCTGATTATGGCTTTGCCACCCAGATATTCTCCAGGTACAAGATAAGTCCTAAAAAAATCCCCATCGCATTTTCTAGTCTACGGAGTTGATATTGGCATTCAGAAGCGCACAGTATAGCCTCTTGAGACTATATGAATTTGAGAATTACATAGAAGAAACTTGATTGCTTGCTGCCTGGCCCAATAAACTAAAATCAAATCAAATTTTAAAAATCTCCTTCCTGTTCACAGGTGCTTTAATTCCTGTTAGGTTAATTTTTATATAAAGGAATCTTGTTTGTTTGTGTTGCATGTGCAGTTTCAAATGTTAAGAATGTCCACCTGAGGAATGAATTTGATCAAATTAGTATTTAGAACTTCAACCTTACCCTGTCTCATGAAAAGATTGTAAAGTAGTGTGGATTCTCTTTTAAGATTAAATAACATTACTTATGTGTTGGCTTCATCCGAACCATTACTGTCTGCACTGTTAAACATAGCACTTTGATTTAAAAAGTTTTTTACATTTCTCCTGACGATTATTAGCAACACTTTTCGTTTTCTACAGTTGCATATGTCATTTTGTTTCCTGCAGCAGCATGGAGTCTACAAAATGGTTGACACAACTGTAGAAAACCGAAAGTGTTGCTAATATTCGTCTGGAGCAATATAAATGCTCTTTTATCAAAGTGCTATGTTTAACAACACAGAGAATAATGGTTTTTGATGAAGCTGGTGCATAAGTAACATTCTTTAATGCTAAAAGAGAATCTCACAGGAGTGGGGACAGGAAGATATGACAGTTTGATCCACATCTCCAGTCAACATTTAATGAGAAAGGGTATAAATGCAGAACTCTGCTAGCTGTGCTGCTGGATTTCCATGTGTGTGGAACGGGTACACTTTACCCAGCCTTGGGGATCTAGTTGGGCCTTTCCCTGACTGAAGCGCATTAGCCTATAATCTATTTATGACATTCCAGGAAAAAGACATTTTTCTTCCATGATTCAGAAGAGTATATGTGATCATGCATGCATGTGTGGGTTGCAAGTTCTTGCTAGACTCAGATAAATGATACTTGGGCCTTGCTTCTTTATTATTGCTGCTGCTTCAGATTCTGCCTTTTTTCAGCTCCATGTGGTGGTGTGGGCGGGATTGGACATTTTATTTATTCATGCCAGAAATGTCTACTGACAGATTTCTGTCAGCAAAGCATGGCTTTTCTGCCTCCCCCCTCTTGCTGCAGCCCAAAGTGTCCCCTGAAATGCTGCTCGTGGGCACAGAGGACCCCCCCAGGAACAACATGGGGGGGTATTTCCACCAGAGGAAGGAATTAGTGAAAATTACTCTTTTGCTCACATAGAAATAATAGGTGGGGTCCAGCCCTAAATATTCTATACTTTGACATCTTATTCATGCCTGTAGAACTCTATAATGTTCTGAAACAATATATTTATGTAGAAAGGGGGAATGAAAATGAGATATAGGTTCAAAATACAAATATTCTACACTTTCTACTGTAAGACCTCTTTACGGATGAGGCATAGTTGTAAAATATTCTTTCCAGTGTGATCGCTACAAAAATGAATTAGATTTACCCAGACGGAGAACTTTGAGGGCTGGAGTCTGAAGCATCAAAGTGAATGCAAGCTAGGCTTATTTTTCATATGTTTTTTATTGTGGTTAAACAAGTGTTTTAAGACTTTAAAAGTAGCTTGTTAGTGTTCATGTGGATATAATTTAACTGTCTTTTTTCCTCACATATTTGCATTTTGACATTTTAAAAGAATGAAACAGCATGAAAATAAACAAAAGAGGGGAATGAGACCATAAAACAAAATGCAACTGCTTTCAGAAAAGCCAGTTGCAATACTGCAGATTGCAGTGAAATATTACCATATTTTTATTAATGTAGAACAATATAAAGAAGAAAAATGAAGATGTGCAGTAATTCAAACAATACAACAAAACACTGAAAGTATTAAAATTGTATCATTCCACATGTACCAACACAAATTGACTGTACGATTAATATTATTAATTCAGCACTGAGCTAGGCAAGCTGAAGTCCTTGACTTTAAATGGCTTTAAGTATTGGTACAACCATTGTAACGTTTCAGCCTTACTGGGGTGGCAATCACCATCAATATCTATGGCAATAAAAAAGACTAATAAAAATGAGTGGAAAGGTAGATGATGCAAGTGGAATTAAGACTGGGCTGGATACAGCTTCCATAGTAGGATGTAATACTACAACCTGTTATACAGCAGGTAGAAAAAAGAATGCAGCTATCTAAAATAATATCCAGAAGTATTTGTGCTTGACTTAAGGCACCTATGGTGCATTCTTTACAACTATACAGTTTGTTACCCAGCTTTAACAGGTTGTGAATATATTTTTTAGGGAATCTTCACCAGCTGCTAAGAGTGTAACAGCACACAAATATCTTTAAAGTAGCGATGGGGAAAATAACTCGGCTTGGCAATGTGAGAGGCAGGCTGGGAGGGGATCTTTTTAGACTATGTATACCAGAAACGGATTGAAACGTATCTGCAGAGAATTCACAAAAGACCAAATTGTAGTTTAAGTATTTTTATATAAATTTTGTTGCAAGCAATCACACAGTAAGACGTCAAGGCACATACACACAATTCCTAAGTATATAGATAGGGAGGAAAAGATAGATGGAATGATAGAGTGGGATTTGGGGAAGCAGGGGACTTATACGTTACCTAAATCAGCTGATGAGGATCTAGAAGAAGGCAAAGGATTTCTATGCCAGCATAGGAACCCAATGTGAAGGACGATATCGTGTCTCACACCAACGTGACAAAGAGAGGTTCAAGCTAGTAATGAGCACTGAGGCTCTGGTGAGCAGTATTTTTATAGGGTGGATCGCTAGTTTGGTGGGAACTTCAAGCTTAGGTTTTGTTTTTCTGAAACTGCTTGGGATTTCCATGCTGGACTTGCGGGGCTTGAACTAATTAACAGCTCTATCTATTGTTCTAAACCCCGGGACAATGGGGCCAATTGGTCCTAGATTATATCAGTGATGCCATGAATGGTTTATGCAGAGATGCTTCCTCAAGTCTCTGCCTTAGGTATTCAGATTTAGCTGAGGCTTGAGTGATTTAGGAGGAGGAGGAGTAGTTTGGATTTATATCCCCCCTTTCTCTCCTGTAGGAGACTCAAAGGGACTTAAAATCTCCTTGCCCTTCCCCCATCACAACAAACACCCTGTGAAGTAGGTGGGGCTGAGAGAGCTCCAAGAAGCTGTGACTAGCCCAAGGTCACCCAGCTGGTGTGTTTGAATTCCCCAGATAAGCTTCCACAGCTCAGGCAGCAGAGCGGAGAATCAAACCCAGTTCCTCCAGATTAGATATACGAGCTTTTAACCTCCTACGCCAATTGGTCCTAGATTATATCAGTGATACCATGAATGGTTTATGCAGAGATGCTTCCTCAAGTCTCTGCCTTAGGTATTCAGATTTAGCTGAGGCTTGAGTGATTTAGGAAAGGATTTTGTTGTTAGGGAGATCATATCTGAAAGGTGGTGGAAATGCAAGAAAGAAGCAATTGTTTAGGAAATGTTTTCTCAAGAGCATAGTGGCTTCCAAAAGCATCTTATCGCGGTGTGGTGTTCAGGAGATGTGCAGATTCCATTATGTCAGTGGAGTACTCTGGTAGGGTGAGATAATGAAAGATACATGTCCTTGTTATGAGACGTCCAGATAGTATTGCCTGGAGTAACTCATAGATTAAATTTCTGCAAACAGGCTATTTTGCCTTAGGCTTGCTCTTGGCTGGGACACTCTGCTATCCACCCATATAAACAAGGAAACTGGCATTTTGCAGCACACAGTATGAGAAATAATATGAACTTCAGTATTTTATAAGGCAGGGGATGAAGGCCAGGGTTACAAGTTGTGCCTGGCTTTTTGTGTAACAGGTCCTGAATAAAACAAAGACATCTGAGTCCTGCTTTGGCTTGTTTTATTATTTTCAGAACTCACTTTAGACATTTCTTTGCAGTTGAGAACAGTCTAAGCATAATTTTGCAAGCATTGGACAATTATCCAGACAAAGACACAGCAGTGTCCTGTTTCTACGTTATTGATGCTGTTTGTTTGTATATGGTACATGAAAAGTGTTACATAATTAAATTGAAGAACAAGAGTTGGATTTATATCCCCCCTTTCTCTCCTGTAAAGAGACTCAAAGGGGCTGACAAACTCCTTTCCCTTCCCCCACACAACAAACACCCTGTGAGGTAGGTGGGGCTGAGAGAGCTCAGAGCTGTGACTAGCCCAAGGTCACCCAGCTGGCGTATGTTGGAGTGCACACACAGGCTAAACTGAATTCCCCAGATAAGCCTCCACAGCTCAAGCGGCAGAGCAGGGAATCAAACCCTATTCCTCCAGATTATAGTGCAACTGCTCTTAACCACTACGCCACTGCTTAAGGATTCTTTACTTGATCATCTGGACACTTGTTTATGTCATTTGAAATCCTGTCCAGGCTTTTCTAGTAATATGCAAAGGTTGCACACGGGTTGTCATATCTTTCTACCTAACTCTGGAAACACTGAGCATCACCTTTTTGATTTATCTTTTATTGCGGTAGCTGTTCTGATAGGAAAATACTTGTTTCTACTCATATGGAAAATATAATTTTAATCATAGACCTAATTGATGAGGTATTGAAATCTTTGGCTGGATTTCTCCTAGTGTTACCCCCTTCTAAGCCCATTGTCTTCAGCAGTTTTTGAGGATGTGGCTCTGCTTTGGACTGCCTTGGTAGTCTTGTAACAGGTTGGTTCCATATGCTCTTTTTATATACTGTTGTAAGGTTTAAATTTAGGGTAATAATCTGATGCTTGGATTTTGTTTAATGTTCACTTTAGTCCATTCTTACAATTATCCTGTTTAAAGTGCTTGGCAAGTTTTAATCCTGAGAATGTTTTAATCTTTGATTTTTCTGTTGTTTACAATATTATATATTTAATTGCTTAGAATTCCCCATTTACCCTCTCGGTGTTTTAGTAAACTGGCTACACAGAATCACAGCCTGTGGCATATATTCTATTTTTGTTTTGCTATTAATGTATTGCTTAGAAAGGAGACAGTTCGAAATTAAAAGCAGTGGCTGTTGAAACTGGCTGTGCATTCGTAAGCAGTCTTAACAATCACCATGGGTCACACCTTCATGATCAATGTTAAAAATAATAAATGCTTTCAGATCTCCGGCTTTGAATAATATCTTGCTTTTGTATTTTGACAGACTTTTTCCTTTTTATGTGTTGTGTTTTATAGTTATTCATTTTCTTACTGGTCTTGTGTTAAATTGTCACAGATGTAGACTTCAACTTGCATGCTTGCGAAGTGAATCAGTGGCAACATCTGTTCCCCCAGAGGCATGGGTGCATCTGTCAAAAACCACCCACATTGTTTCTTCTACCTATGAAAGTTGGTATTTCCTGACCTGTTGTCCTAGAAGCAAATTTACTGAGAGGGGAAAGTTGCTGGATTCCAGAAATATTACAATGATTGCTTTACTCCCCCCAAATTAGCACATCATGGCCCATTAGAGTTGTTTCACACATACATGTGTGTTGAAAACATGTCTTTTGCAATGATTGATGACACATTTGGAGGCTATTCTGCGCAGGAGTTTCTGCATACTGAGACCACTGAAACTGCGCAGTTTCACCTACAGTGATACGTATAAGTATATATATATATTCCTTCACAGATATCAAGGCCCTTTATAACTAAAATTTAGATGGAAGTTGAAATTAAGGCTTTTCTCTGTTTTGATTAAGGAAAATATTATTACCACTTGCATTTAAAAAACATTTCTTATACAGGTTGTGGTGGGTTTTCCGGGCTGTGTGGCCATGGTCTGATGGATCTTGTTCCTAACGTTTCGCCTGCATCTGTGGCTGGCATCTTCAGAGTTGTATCACAGAGGGAAACACTGTGTAACAGACTTCCCTCTATGATACACCTCTGACGATGCCAGCCACAGATGCAGGCGAAGCGTTAGTAACAAGATCCACCAGACCACGGCCACACAGCCTGGAAAACCCACCACAACCAGTTTAATCCGTCTACGAAAGCCTCCGACAATTTCTTATACAGGCTATCTAGAAAATCTGTAATAGCAGAAATATTCCTAAACTTTTAAACTTTGTTCAGTTGTCTCTAATTTTTATATCACATTAAACATATGCTATCTTTAGATTTCTTTTAATTTTTAATAAATCAATCATACACCCCATTGTAGGATATGACTATATATGTTTTTAAGGCCTTTGTGGGAGGGAATGTTTTGAGAATGTTGCTAGTTTTTGGCGGCAACATCTGGCAAATTAAACCTGGGCTTTTGGGAAATGAAAATGAAGATGAAAATCAGCAACGAAAAGGGAATCAAAGAGAAACAGCCACAATTTGGGACTTATAATGAGTGTGTAAGTGTATTCAGAAAAAATAGGCATCTTTAATGTTTCTGATTGTTATCTCTTCCAAAGCTGGAGTCAGGGAAGAGACAAAAGTAAAGAGGCCCAACTAATCAAAATGTGTATTTACAATTTAAAGAATGAAGAATTAATCCCCTTTCTAAACATCAACATGGATTTCTTCCTCAAAATCCCAGCTCCAAATAATCCCTTCTACAAAGTCTTAGCTCAGTTCTGTGGTTCTCTTGCCAGACTCAGACTTGCTGGACTTAATCCTGATATGAATTAAGCCTCACACAACTGCTTACATTGCCCTTTTGTTTACAAAGGGCCTGGCCTTTGGACTCCCTTTCCTGACCTAATTTTGGGTAGCAACCCGCTTGTAGCAGAGATCTGGGTTTTCTTTCTCTTATCTCTATAAAACACCATGAATATGACAATATTGTAGAAATAAACGTTAGTAATAATATTATTTTCTATATACATAGGAATGTAACAGTGTAAATTTACTAGCAGAACATATCAAAAAGCAAAGTGAGGTAAGGTGTTGAAGTGATCCATTTTGACAAAAACACAGGTAAGATTTTACACCAGGCGATTCCAACCTTGCTGAAGCTGTAGACACTTCTGGAACTCTGAAAACAAGTAATGAGTGGCACTACAAAATAGCCACCATAGAAGGTGAATCAAGTTACAAATCATGTGTAACAAATCAAGTATTTGCTAAGCTAGCAGGAAACCAGGTGGGGCATGGGCACAGGAAGACAGTAGGTAATGATGGTGTGATGTCACTTCTGGGAAAACCCAGAAGATGTCATGTTTCTAAAGACATTGCTGGAAACACTACACTAAAACCATAGAATTTTTAACATTTCTTAGAGCAGATAGATAGACATGAATCAAAGAACATGAAAATCACTGCAGACTAATTCAGCTGGAAAAATCAGCAATAGCAGAACACATAAACCAAGCTAAGCACAGAATATTATTTGAAAACACAGAAATTCTGGACCCCTCTGACAACCGCTATGTCAGACTACACAGAGAAGTCATTGAAATCCACAAGCACATGGACAATTTCAACAGAAAGGAAGAAACCATGAAAATGAACAAAAGTTGGCTACCAGTACTGAAAAACACTGGAATCAAGACAGTGACTAATGAACACCACCCAGACACAGGATTTCTCCAGGCAGTAAGCAATCAAAGGGAGCAAAGGCCAGGCTACTACTATGCAGATGCCCGCACGAACAGATTATGCTCTCTTCATGGTTACTCACATGCTAAAATGGGTGGATCCCACTCAACATATGCAAATCAAGCTTGCTAATTGCGCCCTTTACACTTCTTAAAACAGGCAAATGGTTCTTTCTCTTACCCTGGACATTCCATAGGTATATACATACTCCACTTGCTTTACTACCATCAGATCATCTGAAGATGCCAGCCACAGATGCAGGCGAAACATCAGGAGAAAATGCTACTAGAACACGGCCATACAGCCCAGAAACCACACAACACACCAGTGATTCCGGCCATGAAAGCCTTCGACAATACACCTTGAGTCTCTTTCCAGGAGAGAAAGATAAGGTATAAATTCAAACTGTTCTTCTAATAATGACTGATGGAAGGAATTGTGTGGCAACTAGCTGGGAGAAGTTGGGGGGCCAAGGACAGACTCACTGGGTTTATGCCAATGTGCAATGTCACTTCCAGTTTTGCATAGGAGGTGACTTAATGACATCACCTGACACAATAACATCACTCCAGTTTTGTACTGGAATTGATGTTGTATGTCAGTGTGACACCAACACATTTCTCCCCTGCTGGCCTCTGTCCTAAAAATTAGTGTGGATGAAGGCTGAACTATGTTCCTTCTGCATATATATGAGAAAGAATTCATGTATATGTTTAAGTAAGCACGAGAGATCTTAAAGATTAACTATAAATATATATTATAAAATAAATCGATAGGAAACAGTGGCAAAGCCACCAGGAGAAAGTGGGGTGCACGACGCACCGGGCACACCATTTCTAGTCACATGGGGGGTGGAAAAATCCCCCAGGCCCCCTCCCCCCTGTGGTGCCCCCCGCAGTGCACCACCCCACTTACTTTTAGGAATGGAGCAGGCCAGAAGCCTGCCTGCATTGCCTGGGCCTGGTGGGAACTATATTCCCACCAAACGCAGGCAGGCTTCCGGCCTTCTTCTCCGGCCTGCTCCTTTCCTAAAAGTAAGAGGTGGAGGTGAAGGATGCTCCCGAGGGGGGAGCGCCCGTGAAAGGCAGTGGGAGTGCCGTGTGGGGCCTTGGGGAGTGCCTTGGCGGGGTGTGTGCGGGGGGGAGCCAGAGTGTGCACCGGGCGCACTCTGGTCTAGCTACGCCTCTGATAGGAAACCCCTTATTTCATCCCACTTTCATATTCACTCTTTCATTCTTTTCACCATAGTCCTAGACATATTTTCTTGGAAGCAAGAAATCCCACTGATTTGAATGCAACTTTTATATAAGTACATGTACTTTTGAAACATCACAAAAGGGAAAAGAAAGGAAGGGAAGTGCTGTAGCTTCACTTTGTGCCCTGGCAGAAAAAGTAACTAAATCACATCCTACTGTTCTCTGCATAGTGAGATATGTCAGGAGCCTGAGGAGCTACATAACTGATGTTTTCATCTTAAGTATAGATTTAAGATCACCAGTAAAATGCAGACAGTTTTCACAGTAATATAATACAGTTGCACTCTATAGATTTGAGGCCATCCCCTGCTCACATTTCCTACTGCTGCTATGACTGGCAGCAGGAGACAAACAAACTGATGTTACTTCCAGAGAAAACTGCAGTAATCCTCTCTAGAAATTGGTGGCAATTCTGGTGACTCCTAGAGAGGACTGATGTCATCACTGGTGACCCCCCATGTTCTCCCCACTCCATGTTTTGCTGGTTACCAGGTCAAGCTTAGCAACCTTACTGTAGAATGTTTTTTTTTAAAAAAAAGGCCATCAAGGGATACTTTTAAGTGTCAGTTGAAAAACTTTGGAAGGCAGCTTTTTGTGGCCTTAAAAAACAAAAACGCTGATTAGGCTTTATCATTGCCACCAGGTGGAAGTTTTTTTCTCCCTCTGAGCTAACTCTATCCACAACTTTTTCTGTAATCTTATGAATGTTCCTATAGTTCCTATAGCTTTTTGACAAAGGGTGGAAAACAGATCAAGGTGGTTCTGCAATAAAATCATGTTCTTTTTATCGACACAAAATCCATTAGAACATCTAAGGTAAATAAATATCAAGGGAAAGCACAACCAGCTGATCCTTAGAACTTTACCTTCTCTGGCAGGTTCTAAACAACTAAGTTTCATTTATCCTAGCTCTGCTTCTTTATCTGATCCACAGTAGTACTGCTGGGGGGCATGTGGGGGAGGACTGGAGCTCCGGGGGCCCCTTCTTAGAGATGCACAGCGAGGCAGTGCTCCCCCTCACAACTATACCCCTCCCAAACTTCAAGGAGTTCAGGCAGGGGCACAACTGAACACAAACAAGCAGGGCTCGCTCCACCCCCACATGGAGATTAGGAGTGGGACCAGCTGGGCTCACCCTGCCCCCATCGCCACATGCAGATCAGGAGTGGGGTCAGCCAGCTCACCCCTCCTCTGATCCCCATAACTAGGAGTGGCAAGGGCCCATGTGAGCCTGACCTCAACCAGGCTTGGCTCAAGCTATAAGTTCCTGACCTTAAAGCAGAGATGGAGTGGCAAGGGCCCATGTGAGCCTGACCTCAACCAGGCTTGGCTCAAGCTATAAGTTCCTGACCTTAAAGCAGAGATGGAAAGAGGGGTGAATTTGCTAGTAACAATTAGGTTGTTTACAAGACTGGAACCGCAGTGGATTTTTTCCTATCTATATATGAATTTCCCACATGGGCCCTCTGCTTGTGGATACTTAAAGCTGTAGAAAGAGGGCATACTCACAGAGATATTTTTTAAAACTTGGGGTAATCCCCAAATTTGCAGAAAAATCTGAAAACTTAAAAATAAATCAGGGGTTTTAGATACCCCTATTTTAAAAAAAACATTGTATGAGTATGTTGCACAATGCTCTTTTATCTTGAAGTGGTTTGGCTGCAGAGATCCATGCCATAACTGGAGGACCTGAGGGTGAGGAGAGCCTTGCTGTCTGGAGCAGCTGTAGGAGGGCAGACCAGGCCTCCCCCCCCCCCCACAGGCCCGCTCTTACCAGCTCACTCAAAGTTGCTCTGGGCAGGTGGGCTAATGGGTGGGCGGACAAGTGAGTGGGCATGGCCTCTCCCCATCTTGATGCTTCTCTGGAAGCTGCTCCAGGCAAGCAAGCAGGTGAGTGAAGTGACAGGCAAGCCCTGGAAACTCTATACCCTATTTCCACCCCCTCCTGGATGTTGGGAATCCTAATGTTGGGAGCCTTGTTTTTAAGGCATCTCAGGACAACTCCTATCCTTGTGTAAACCTTATGGAAAAATTCTCCAGTACAAGAATTACTGTGCTGTGCTGTTCTCATTCATTGCAATGAGATTTTCTTGCAGAGGAAAAAATCACCAGAGATTATGCCTCTAAGGGGCATTTAATTGGCTCCTTTATTACACTACATTTTCATTCATCCATGCAAAACACAAGGGATAATTTCTAAAAATGTTCAGAACAGGTAAAAGCAAATCTGTCTGTCACCACAGATAGAAATGCTTTTAAAATTCTTTCCAGAACATGAGGAAAGGCAAGTGCGAAGCAGGATATCCTTAGCACAACACTTGTTCTAACGGATATGGAAAGAGGCTTTGTTTATAACGGTTAAAAACACAATTTTTATGTTAATAAAAGAAATAGTATCATCACAGAAAGTTGCTGATTGTGAAACATTATTATTATTGACCTAGCTGGGTTTGTTTCCATTGTCTGAGTCACAGAAACTAATTGATTTGCGATTGCCTATCAGTATATTGTGTGGCTGTAGTGGCAAGAACTCATGTCAGATGAGCTTCCACTAGAAATCTGCACTGGAGGAGTTTGATTCAGTTTCCTTTATTGCTTTCCATTATTTTACAGGTCAGGATTCCATGTTTTTCCTGAAGTTTTGATGCATATTTTACGATTTTAAGGTAACAAATACAGGATATGTTGATATTACTGCGTGTAAAATATACCTTTAAATGATGGATAAAATTAAAATATTTCATTATTGTTTTGATGTTTATTATATAGCTATTATTGCTATCTGGATATAATGTTTATATGGATAGATACAAAAGTTTCTGAATTGTTTCTTCCCACCCCCACCCCCAATACATTCTGTTTATAATCATTAGATTATTACAGCATTGCTAAAGCTAGGGAATTGTATCAATCATTATGCATTGATCCAATAAGGAACTAATTTTCCCATCATCATAATTCAATAAGAAATTATGATTTCAGTCTGATTTTAACCATATCTCCTTAAAAGTAAATCCCACAAAAGTAAAGAAGACATTCATAGTATTGCAATTGGTCCTGTTTTATTTGCTTGAAAGTAACTCCTTTGTCAGTTCCATATGACTTACATCTGAATGTTCAAAGGATTGTTGTGTAGCTTTAATCCTGCAACCTAGCAACTAGATACTACTGATCTTTTACAGTCATTCAACCATCTTGCCTCAGATGGTACAAGAATTGTCTGGATTTCGCAACACCAGTAAATCCAAAAGTCCTGCAGACACTGGTAGGAAGATGTCTGTCTCTCAGTTCAAGCAGTTCAATCTGTCTCTCAGTTCAAGTGACTTTCTGCCACAGTGTAGCATTGCACTGAGAGAAAAGCAACTTCCAATAAGTGGTACCAATGGCTCTAAATGCTTCAGCATCATTTCCACAATTGAGGTTTGTTTCTGGTGCAACAATGTCTAAGTGATGAGCAGACTCTTTAGCTTACTTAAACTGGAGTGCTGAATCTTAGCTCTGGGAAACCTGAAGTATTAAATCTATCCATGAGCAAGTTCCATAGTAGGACTTATTTCAAAATAAACTTGTTTAAGAGCTACCCAGCACATTTCCTCATAATTCCTCAGTGGCATGTTTTGCTTAATGTGTGCCATTCTGATTTCTACAATCAGTCATGTAATATTATTAGTCTTGAGGATAGCATAGTGTCTGGGAACAGTTGCTGTAATGTTAGTTGCTGTAATGTTTAAAGTTCTTAAAAATATGATCTCCTACTGCCATTCTAAGTGGAGTTACACCTTTCTAAATCTATTGAAATTAATGCGCTGAGAAGAATGACACATGTTCAAGTTTGGACAAATAAATTGCGAGCCTTACCTGTATATAGAGGACATTCTAAAGCAGTCCTTTGGTTTATTAAAAGAGCTGTGTTATACCTGGATGTTTAAATTTGGACCTTCCTTATAAACATAATTTGAATCTGCTTGCTTCTTGACAGATTTGTTTATTTGTACTTTTGGAGGCAGAGAAATGGTGTGATCTTTGAGAAAGTGAGATAATTGATGATTTGTTTGTTTGTAGTTGCCTCCTTTCTATGACCTGGCAATAACTGTCTTTTAATGTTATGTTGATGATTGTATTACTCATCCCTTCTGCAGAAATGGGTAGAAACATTAAGAGAGGACCCAATCCTTCGGTTGCCTTACCCTGTGGGGAAGCCTTCCTCTGACAGAACAAACTTCCTGCACTGGAATAAAGTTTCTCATGAAAAGGACTTGTAGAATCCAGTCCAAAGAAATACAGAGTATTTAAAAAATATTTAATTTGCAGCATTCATCTGCAAATGTAACCATTGTAATTAATAATTAAAGTAATTATTGAGCACTTCCCATTTAGGAAGTTATAGTGTACCACATTAATGCAACCTTAGTTTAGCCTCCTTTCTGTTCTCCCCCATACATCAACCTGTTGCCGCTACAGAAATGAAGACCTACTAAGAGCTAATCGATCAAGACCCTATTTCCCCTAGGATTCCTGCTTAAGTTTATGCTTGCTTTGTTTAGAGATTAGTAATAACGGTTCCTTTCTCTAGCCAGTCAACACCTGGCCCTTCTCTGGGTTCCAACCTTGGGGAAACTGTATGATATGAGAATACTTTCTTTTTTGGAAAAACAGTTAAAGGGAGTGGGTGCACTGTAGGGGATAGAGGCTGCTGCTTAGTGTGAAATTGTTAGATCCAGCAAAATTCCCATGGAGTGTGCCTGTTCATTTACTCTAATGCAGTAAAATAAATAAATCTAAATAAATCTAATTCAGCGAACCTGATTATTGGGAGGAGTTCCACAGCCATGATATAATCTCAGTATCAGTCAGCATAAAGGGAAACTGAACCAACTGGAACATACACCATGGCAACCATATGTTATTGTTTTTTAACTTGTAGGAGATGACAAATAGTTAGAAAGGGAGAATAATAGATCTCCCTTTCTGTTTTCTCTCTACCAGTACTCCTAATTTTTACACCAGCAGTTGCTGAAATAATAGATACTTCTTTAAAAAAAATGATACAAAAGGACACTACTTTAGATACTAGACAGAACTTGTTCGCATTTTAACAATCTTAACACTAAGAATTCAAGTATGAATGCCATCGTTATTTGATTGTTCATTTAACTGCAAATAACTACAAACATATACTTGCCTAGTGCTCTGAAATTATGATGGTGTGCAATTGACACCTAAGCCATCAGTCAAGAACCTGGGTGTGATCTTGGATGCTTCCCTTTCTATGGCGGTCCAGGTGACAAATGTGGCCAAACTGGCATTTTTCAACTTATGGCAGGTTAGCAACTTGGGGCCCTACCTCTCTTGCCCTGATGTAGCCACAGCAATCTGTGCAATGGCCACCTCCATGCTAGATTACTGACACAAATTCTAAACAGATTTTCCTTTGAGACTGATCTGGAAACTTCCACTGGTGTAAAATACGGTTGCTGGGGTCCTTATTGGGATTCTCTGGAGGGCCCATATCCAGCCAGTGCTCTACCAGCTGCATTAGGTCCCGGTGGAGTACTGAATCAAGTTCAAGGTTCTAGTATTGACATTTAAAGGCCTAAGTGGTCTGGGACCTTACTCTCTGGGAGACTGCCTTACCCCTTAATGTCCCTCAAAAGCACTATGCAAATAACAACTCACTGGCTATCCTTAGCCTAAAAAGTATATGGCTGTTCTGATCAGAACCAGAACCTTTTCCATTCCGATCCCAGCCTGATGGAACATTCTATCTAGTGAGAACAAGGCTCTGCAGGATTTATTTCAATGAGATGGAGCTGTTCCTTCAGGCATATAGTTGAGGATAGCAATGGTTGTTTCCAACTAGCTTGGTCTCCCTTATTTCATCCCTTCCCCCTTTTTGTTGATTGATTTTGTAATATATGTAAGTATGAGGGAGAATAGAGTAATATTGGAATTTTAAGCGTTCCTCCTCATGGAGGAGGCACGAGATGTTTATTTTGTGTTTTATTGGTCATTGTTATACTGTAGGCTGTTGTTTACATCACTGATGAGAGCAGTATAAAAATCCAAGAAACAAGCAAATGAATAAAATGGAAAAACAAACAAGTGTTCCCTGGTTAATATAACTCTAGAATTACTCTAAGGCTGCACTCTTAAGAATGCTTTCTGAGCCCCATTGAATAAAATGTGACTCTTTCTGACTAGACCTGGATAGGATTGCTCCCAATAATTATAAATGATTTTAGGATATTTTAAAATTTTATTCTTTGTGCTTAATTAGATTCAAGAGAAAATATCAGGGCTTTATATTCTACTATAGTTGGCTGTAAGTGATATGATCTATTAAAAGGAAGACAGAACATGAAAGTCCTGCTGATTCTATTGATTAAATGTCATTTGATTATAATTTTATGGCCACCTACACAGAGCTTTTCAGTGCGGGGAGGGTTGGGAAAGTCCCACATAATCAGCCGTAGACAAATAGCTGCTGTGTTTATGCACAAGGTATGAATGTGTGGAACAGCACCATAGGAAAGCAGTGTGATGAGGATCCTACATTTGTTACAATCCATACTGAGAGTTACCTGGTGATAGGGGGTTGGTTGTGCTTAAGGAAATAGCTAAAGGGGCCCTATCAAGTAACCATCACCATTAATCTTCGCATATATGATGCCATGCTTCAGCCTTTTGAAACAGTTCTGCTCCTGGGAAAGAGTAACCTGATTGTACAGGCTTCCTTTTATGTCACTCCCTCACCAGGCCAGCTCATGCTGGTGCAATTCAAGAACAGCATCCTGTTGACTGGGAGGACTGCATTTTTTTTATTGTTCAGGAGATATTTTTCACCTGAGAAAAGAGTTAAGAAAAATATGTTAGCTGCTCTTGAAATCTCTACCACGACATCTCATCACTCCATGAAAGCCCTCTTGTTTCTTCACTCCACTCCTCCTGAACTTCAAACAGTCCTATAATCCCTTTGACCTCCAAAGGTCAATGACATATAAAAGTATCTTTCTTTTGGTGTAAGCGCACATTAATTATCCTTCCATAGGCCTCTGTTCTATTTGCACTCTTCAAAATATCCCATATTACAACAAATACTCTTTCCTACAGTGATCTGGAAAGCTCTTTCAATATAATACATTTTATCATTATAAGACTGAGCTGTTAGTTTTGTTATGTAAATAATTCACCTATAAACAGTAGGGCATTTAAAAAAATAAGTAATAAATCATGAAAAAGCTGCCTTTTTTACAGTAGTTGAAGTCATGACCATGACATGTTTCTAGGTAAGTCTCAGTATATTTTTGTAAACTTAATAAGGCATATTTGGCATCTTGTCTTTGTTTTCAGTGCTTGCAGAATTTACTTCACAACAAGGATCAAACTGTTCCAGTTAAATATATTGGATGGATAAAGGCATTAGATGTTGACAAAAAAACCAGTTCTGGGTGATAACAATAACAGACCTTCTTCTGGTGTACCTAGGAGGATCAGGTGTTACTGAGGACAAGGCTCTAGGCTTGGTTGTGGAACTTGCTTCTTACCACTATTTGCTGAATATCTAGTCTTCAAACTGGGTGCCAGACAGGGGTTCCAGTGACAGGGGAAAAATAAAATTAAAGATGGCTGTTGGGTCATTTTGGCAATATTTCTGGGAAATATTTTGGCAATATTTCTGGGAAAACCCAGAAGTGATACCATACCTCTCTAGGATCACTGGAAACTCTATGGTAAAATCAGGATTTTACCAGAAGTGATGTCTCACCATCACTGACAACTGTCTCCTCATGTCCCTGCCCTTGCCCCCTCCCCTAGTCATACAGCCAGATGAAAATGTTAGTGTTTTGTTCTTGTTCGATGCACTTTTGGGCTGTGGCTGTCTTTAAAAATGTTGTTGCTATGTGGTTGGGCTTCTGCTGTAACTGATATTCTTATATTCTATACGTTACACTTATTTCAATATTACTGTTTCAAAAATACCGCCCTCAATGAAAGAGGCAAAGCAATTCCCTGGACTACAGGCTGCTAAAGAAGGGGACCATTTTAGAACTGATATTCCCTCCCTCCCTCCCTCCCTCCCCCCCCCCACACTTCCTGCTGCTGCTGACACCAGAGGACAGAAAAGCTTGTTATTTCCAAACACTGTCTGTTATTATTATATCGATATCTTGAAGATATTGTCATGGCCAGCCCGTGAGGGATATATCAATATGGGAATTAGAGGTTGGTGTGTTTTGGCTACGACTGTGTGAGTGAGCTTCTTTCCTATGACTTGAAGCAGCCAGCAACATGGGGGGGGGGGGCAGGAGGTGGATGGCAGTGCGAGGAAGTGGGATGATATCTGGGCAAAGCTGTGCTCATTGGCAAATCTGTCCTGCTCTGGCAGTGAAGCAAATTAAAATTGTGCTAGAAATGATCTCTCTTGCTGCAGAGAGAATGGTAAGTGAAAGCAGGGCTTGAGGAAATACATCCATACAAGAAATCTTACCACAATGGACATTAGCCCCCATCACATAGCAGGCACCTTGTGCCTCCTCCCATCAACTAATCTTTAAAGGCACAGATCTCATTACACCCAGTCGTGAAGATTACTATCTTAACCCTTTAAGATACACTTATAGTGATATTTCTGTTTCAAAAATACCCCCCCCCCCAAATATGGCTTCCACCGTTAATTCTATTAGTATTTGCTGAGAGGAAAGATATAAATGTCTTAATAGTTAAATCCATTACTTTCCCCCAATAATTTATAATTATGAGATTAGGATTACACTGTTAAATTACCTACTCAAGGCACATACAATCAGGTGGCATCTCTGAACTTTTTTTAAAAAAATCTGTTTTACTGGACTTAATTTTGTTTCTTGATAAGTTTCATATAAAACATGTCCAAATTATTATTATTCATTGCTGTTTCCAGAAAAATGTTTGGGGTCATGGTTAACTTTGCACCAGCTGAGCTGCTAAGCAAAGTATTTTGCAGAATAGCTTCTTAGCAAGCTAATAAACGTAAACCTTCCAAATTTGAGCCACTTAAATGAATAAAATGAATAAAAATCCACTTAAATGAATAAAAATCACTTAAATGAATAAAAATCTTAAGCCACTTAAATGAATAAAAAATACTGAGCCACTTAAATGAATAAAAATCCAAACTTCACATACACGCTACAGAGGTCAGTGCTATCAGTCACAGACCAGGAAAGGGATTTAGGCGTCTTCCACCACCCCCACCACCCCCACACCCCCCCCCCCCCCCCCCCCCTCCCCCCCCCCGCCCCCCCCCCCCCCCCCCCCCCCCCCCCCCCCCCCCCCCCCCCCCCCCCCCCCCCCCTCCCCCCCCCCCCCCCCCCCCCCCCCCCCCCCCCCCCCCCCACCCCCCCCCCCGCCCAACCCACGCCCTCCCCCCACCCCCCCCCCCCCCCACCCCCCCCCCCCCCCACCCCCCCCCCCCCCCACCCCCCCCCCCCCCCACCCCCCCCCCCCCCCACCCCCCCCCCCCCCCACCCCCCCCCCCCCCCACCCCCCCCCCCCCCCACCCCCCCCCCCCCCCACCCCCCCCCCCCCCCACCCCCCCCCCCCCCCACCCCCCCCCCCCCCCACCCCCCCCCCCCCCCACCCCCCCCCCCCCCCACCCCCCCCCCCCCCCACCCCCCCCCCCCCCCACCCCCCCCCCCCCCCACCCCCCCCCCCCCCCACCCCCCCCCCCCCCCACCCCCCCCCCCCCCCACCCCCCCCCCCCCCCACCCCCCCCCCCCCCCACCCCCCCCCCCCCCCACCCCCCCCCCCCCCCACCCCCCCCCCCCCCCACCCCCCCCCCCCCCCACCCCCCCCCCCCCCCACCCCCCCCCCCCCCCACCCCCCCCCCCCCCCACCCCCCCCCCCCCCCACCCCCCCCCCCCCCCACCCCCCCCCCCCCCCACCCCCCCCCCCCCCCACCCCCCCCCCCCCCCACCCCCCCCCCCCCCCACCCCCCCCCCCCCCCACCCCCCCCCCCCCCCACCCCCCCCCCCCCCCACCCCCCCCCCCCCCCACCCCCCCCCCCCCCCACCCCCCCCCCCCCCCACCCCCCCCCCCCCCCACCCCCCCCCCCCCCCACCCCCCCCCCCCCCCACCCCCCCCCCCCCCCACCCCCCCCCCCCCCCACCCCCCCCCCCCCCCACCCCCCCCCCCCCCCACCCCCCCCCCCCCCCACCCCCCCCCCCCCCCACCCCCCCCCCCCCCCACCCCCCCCCCCCCCCACCCCCCCCCCCCCCCACCCCCCCCCCCCCCCACCCCCCCCCCCCCCCACCCCCCCCCCCCCCCACCCCCCCCCCCCCCCACCCCCCCCCCCCCCCACCCCCCCCCCCCCCCACCCCCCCCCCCCCCCACCCCCCCCCCCCCCCACCCCCCCCCCCCCCCACCCCCCCCCCCCCCCACCCCCCCCCCCCCCCACCCCCCCCCCCCCCCACCCCCCCCCCCCCCCACCCCCCCCCCCCCCCACCCCCCCCCCCCCCCACCCCCCCCCCCCCCCACCCCCCCCCCCCCCCACCCCCCCCCCCCCCCACCCCCCCCCCCCCCCACCCCCCCCCCCCCCCACCCCCCCCCCCCCCCACCCCCCCCCCCCCCCACCCCCCCCCCCCCCCACCCCCCCCCCCCCCCACCCCCCCCCCCCCCCACCCCCCCCCCCCCCCACCCCCCCCCCCCCCCACCCCCCCCCCCCCCCACCCCCCCCCCCCCCCACCCCCCCCCCCCCCCACCCCCCCCCCCCCCCACCCCCCCCCCCCCCCACCCCCCCCCCCCCCCACCCCCCCCCCCCCCCACCCCCCCCCCCCCCCACCCCCCCCCCCCCCCACCCCCCCCCCCCCCCACCCCCCCCCCCCCCCACCCCCCCCCCCCCCCACCCCCCCCCCCCCCCACCCCCCCCCCCCCCCACCCCCCCCCCCCCCCACCCCCCCCCCCCCCCACCCCCCCCCCCCCCCACCCCCCCCCCCCCCCACCCCCCCCCCCCCCCACCCCCCCCCCCCCCCACCCCCCCCCCCCCCCACCCCCCCCCCCCCCCACCCCCCCCCCCCCCCACCCCCCCCCCCCCCCACCCCCCCCCCCCCCCACCCCCCCCCCCCCCCACCCCCCCCCCCCCCCACCCCCCCCCCCCCCCACCCCCCCCCCCCCCCACCCCCCCCCCCCCCCACCCCCCCCCCCCCCCACCCCCCCCCCCCCCCACCCCCCCCCCCCCCCACCCCCCCCCCCCCCCACCCCCCCCCCCCCCCACCCCCCCCCCCCCCCACCCCCCCCCCCCCCCACCCCCCCCCCCCCCCACCCCCCCCCCCCCCCACCCCCCCCCCCCCCCACCCCCCCCCCCCCCCACCCCCCCCCCCCCCCACCCCCCCCCCCCCCCACCCCCCCCCCCCCCCACCCCCCCCCCCCCCCACCCCCCCCCCCCCCCACCCCCCCCCCCCCCCACCCCCCCCCCCCCCCACCCCCCCCCCCCCCCACCCCCCCCCCCCCCCACCCCCCCCCCCCCCCACCCCCCCCCCCCCCCACCCCCCCCCCCCCCCACCCCCCCCCCCCCCCACCCCCCCCCCCCCCCACCCCCCCCCCCCCCCACCCCCCCCCCCCCCCACCCCCCCCCCCCCCCACCCCCCCCCCCCCCCACCCCCCCCCCCCCCCACCCCCCCCCCCCCCCACCCCCCCCCCCCCCCACCCCCCCCCCCCCCCACCCCCCCCCCCCCCCACCCCCCCCCCCCCCCACCCCCCCCCCCCCCCACCCCCCCCCCCCCCCACCCCCCCCCCCCCCCACCCCCCCCCCCCCCCACCCCCCCCCCCCCCCACCCCCCCCCCCCCCCACCCCCCCCCCCCCCCACCCCCCCCCCCCCCCACCCCCCCCCCCCCCCACCCCCCCCCCCCCCCACCCCCCCCCCCCCCCACCCCCCCCCCCCCCCACCCCCCCCCCCCCCCACCCCCCCCCCCCCCCACCCCCCCCCCCCCCCACCCCCCCCCCCCCCCACCCCCCCCCCCCCCCACCCCCCCCCCCCCCCACCCCCCCCCCCCCCCACCCCCCCCCCCCCCCACCCCCCCCCCCCCCCACCCCCCCCCCCCCCCACCCCCCCCCCCCCCCACCCCCCCCCCCCCCCACCCCCCCCCCCCCCCACCCCCCCCCCCCCCCACCCCCCCCCCCCCCCACCCCCCCCCCCCCCCACCCCCCCCCCCCCCCACCCCCCCCCCCCCCCACCCCCCCCCCCCCCCACCCCCCCCCCCCCCCACCCCCCCCCCCCCCCACCCCCCCCCCCCCCCACCCCCCCCCCCCCCCACCCCCCCCCCCCCCCACCCCCCCCCCCCCCCACCCCCCCCCCCCCCCACCCCCCCCCCCCCCCACCCCCCCCCCCCCCCACCCCCCCCCCCCCCCACCCCCCCCCCCCCCCACCCCCCCCCCCCCCCACCCCCCCCCCCCCCCACCCCCCCCCCCCCCCACCCCCCCCCCCCCCCACCCCCCCCCCCCCCCACCCCCCCCCCCCCCCACCCCCCCCCCCCCCCACCCCCCCCCCCCCCCACCCCCCCCCCCCCCCACCCCCCCCCCCCCCCACCCCCCCCCCCCCCCACCCCCCCCCCCCCCCACCCCCCCCCCCCCCCACCCCCCCCCCCCCCCACCCCCCCCCCCCCCCACCCCCCCCCCCCCCCACCCCCCCCCCCCCCCACCCCCCCCCCCCCCCACCCCCCCCCCCCCCCACCCCCCCCCCCCCCCACCCCCCCCCCCCCCCACCCCCCCCCCCCCCCACCCCCCCCCCCCCCCACCCCCCCCCCCCCCCACCCCCCCCCCCCCCCACCCCCCCCCCCCCCCACCCCCCCCCCCCCCCACCCCCCCCCCCCCCCACCCCCCCCCCCCCCCACCCCCCCCCCCCCCCACCCCCCCCCCCCCCCACCCCCCCCCCCCCCCACCCCCCCCCCCCCCCACCCCCCCCCCCCCCCACCCCCCCCCCCCCCCACCCCCCCCCCCCCCCACCCCCCCCCCCCCCCACCCCCCCCCCCCCCCACCCCCCCCCCCCCCCACCCCCCCCCCCCCCCACCCCCCCCCCCCCCCACCCCCCCCCCCCCCCACCCCCCCCCCCCCCCACCCCCCCCCCCCCCCACCCCCCCCCCCCCCCACCCCCCCCCCCCCCCACCCCCCCCCCCCCCCACCCCCCCCCCCCCCCACCCCCCCCCCCCCCCACCCCCCCCCCCCCCCACCCCCCCCCCCCCCCACCCCCCCCCCCCCCCACCCCCCCCCCCCCCCACCCCCCCCCCCCCCCACCCCCCCCCCCCCCCACCCCCCCCCCCCCCCACCCCCCCCCCCCCCCACCCCCCCCCCCCCCCACCCCCCCCCCCCCCCACCCCCCCCCCCCCCCACCCCCCCCCCCCCCCACCCCCCCCCCCCCCCACCCCCCCCCCCCCCCACCCCCCCCCCCCCCCACCCCCCCCCCCCCCCACCCCCCCCCCCCCCCACCCCCCCCCCCCCCCACCCCCCCCCCCCCCCACCCCCCCCCCCCCCCACCCCCCCCCCCCCCCACCCCCCCCCCCCCCCACCCCCCCCCCCCCCCACCCCCCCCCCCCCCCACCCCCCCCCCCCCCCACCCCCCCCCCCCCCCACCCCCCCCCCCCCCCACCCCCCCCCCCCCCCACCCCCCCCCCCCCCCACCCCCCCCCCCCCCCACCCCCCCCCCCCCCCACCCCCCCCCCCCCCCACCCCCCCCCCCCCCCACCCCCCCCCCCCCCCACCCCCCCCCCCCCCCACCCCCCCCCCCCCCCACCCCCCCCCCCCCCCACCCCCCCCCCCCCCCACCCCCCCCCCCCCCCACCCCCCCCCCCCCCCACCCCCCCCCCCCCCCACCCCCCCCCCCCCCCACCCCCCCCCCCCCCCACCCCCCCCCCCCCCCACCCCCCCCCCCCCCCACCCCCCCCCCCCCCCACCCCCCCCCCCCCCCACCCCCCCCCCCCCCCACCCCCCCCCCCCCCCACCCCCCCCCCCCCCCACCCCCCCCCCCCCCCACCCCCCCCCCCCCCCACCCCCCCCCCCCCCCACCCCCCCCCCCCCCCACCCCCCCCCCCCCCCACCCCCCCCCCCCCCCACCCCCCCCCCCCCCCACCCCCCCCCCCCCCCACCCCCCCCCCCCCCCACCCCCCCCCCCCCCCACCCCCCCCCCCCCCCACCCCCCCCCCCCCCCACCCCCCCCCCCCCCCACCCCCCCCCCCCCCCACCCCCCCCCCCCCCCACCCCCCCCCCCCCCCACCCCCCCCCCCCCCCACCCCCCCCCCCCCCCACCCCCCCCCCCCCCCACCCCCCCCCCCCCCCACCCCCCCCCCCCCCCACCCCCCCCCCCCCCCACCCCCCCCCCCCCCCACCCCCCCCCCCCCCCACCCCCCCCCCCCCCCACCCCCCCCCCCCCCCACCCCCCCCCCCCCCCACCCCCCCCCCCCCCCACCCCCCCCCCCCCCCACCCCCCCCCCCCCCCACCCCCCCCCCCCCCCACCCCCCCCCCCCCCCACCCCCCCCCCCCCCCACCCCCCCCCCCCCCCACCCCCCCCCCCCCCCACCCCCCCCCCCCCCCACCCCCCCCCCCCCCCACCCCCCCCCCCCCCCACCCCCCCCCCCCCCCACCCCCCCCCCCCCCCACCCCCCCCCCCCCCCACCCCCCCCCCCCCCCACCCCCCCCCCCCCCCACCCCCCCCCCCCCCCACCCCCCCCCCCCCCCACCCCCCCCCCCCCCCACCCCCCCCCCCCCCCACCCCCCCCCCCCCCCACCCCCCCCCCCCCCCACCCCCCCCCCCCCCCACCCCCCCCCCCCCCCACCCCCCCCCCCCCCCACCCCCCCCCCCCCCCACCCCCCCCCCCCCCCACCCCCCCCCCCCCCCACCCCCCCCCCCCCCCACCCCCCCCCCCCCCCACCCCCCCCCCCCCCCACCCCCCCCCCCCCCCACCCCCCCCCCCCCCCACCCCCCCCCCCCCCCACCCCCCCCCCCCCCCACCCCCCCCCCCCCCCACCCCCCCCCCCCCCCACCCCCCCCCCCCCCCACCCCCCCCCCCCCCCACCCCCCCCCCCCCCCACCCCCCCCCCCCCCCACCCCCCCCCCCCCCCACCCCCCCCCCCCCCCACCCCCCCCCCCCCCCACCCCCCCCCCCCCCCACCCCCCCCCCCCCCCACCCCCCCCCCCCCCCACCCCCCCCCCCCCCCACCCCCCCCCCCCCCCACCCCCCCCCCCCCCCACCCCCCCCCCCCCCCACCCCCCCCCCCCCCCACCCCCCCCCCCCCCCACCCCCCCCCCCCCCCACCCCCCCCCCCCCCCACCCCCCCCCCCCCCCACCCCCCCCCCCCCCCACCCCCCCCCCCCCCCACCCCCCCCCCCCCCCACCCCCCCCCCCCCCCACCCCCCCCCCCCCCCACCCCCCCCCCCCCCCACCCCCCCCCCCCCCCACCCCCCCCCCCCCCCACCCCCCCCCCCCCCCACCCCCCCCCCCCCCCACCCCCCCCCCCCCCCACCCCCCCCCCCCCCCACCCCCCCCCCCCCCCACCCCCCCCCCCCCCCACCCCCCCCCCCCCCCACCCCCCCCCCCCCCCACCCCCCCCCCCCCCCACCCCCCCCCCCCCCCACCCCCCCCCCCCCCCACCCCCCCCCCCCCCCACCCCCCCCCCCCCCCACCCCCCCCCCCCCCCACCCCCCCCCCCCCCCACCCCCCCCCCCCCCCACCCCCCCCCCCCCCCACCCCCCCCCCCCCCCACCCCCCCCCCCCCCCACCCCCCCCCCCCCCCACCCCCCCCCCCCCCCACCCCCCCCCCCCCCCACCCCCCCCCCCCCCCACCCCCCCCCCCCCCCACCCCCCCCCCCCCCCACCCCCCCCCCCCCCCACCCCCCCCCCCCCCCACCCCCCCCCCCCCCCACCCCCCCCCCCCCCCACCCCCCCCCCCCCCCACCCCCCCCCCCCCCCACCCCCCCCCCCCCCCACCCCCCCCCCCCCCCACCCCCCCCCCCCCCCACCCCCCCCCCCCCCCACCCCCCCCCCCCCCCACCCCCCCCCCCCCCCACCCCCCCCCCCCCCCACCCCCCCCCCCCCCCACCCCCCCCCCCCCCCACCCCCCCCCCCCCCCACCCCCCCCCCCCCCCACCCCCCCCCCCCCCCACCCCCCCCCCCCCCCACCCCCCCCCCCCCCCACCCCCCCCCCCCCCCACCCCCCCCCCCCCCCACCCCCCCCCCCCCCCACCCCCCCCCCCCCCCACCCCCCCCCCCCCCCACCCCCCCCCCCCCCCACCCCCCCCCCCCCCCACCCCCCCCCCCCCCCACCCCCCCCCCCCCCCACCCCCCCCCCCCCCCACCCCCCCCCCCCCCCACCCCCCCCCCCCCCCACCCCCCCCCCCCCCCACCCCCCCCCCCCCCCACCCCCCCCCCCCCCCACCCCCCCCCCCCCCCACCCCCCCCCCCCCCCACCCCCCCCCCCCCCCACCCCCCCCCCCCCCCACCCCCCCCCCCCCCCACCCCCCCCCCCCCCCACCCCCCCCCCCCCCCACCCCCCCCCCCCCCCACCCCCCCCCCCCCCCACCCCCCCCCCCCCCCACCCCCCCCCCCCCCCACCCCCCCCCCCCCCCACCCCCCCCCCCCCCCACCCCCCCCCCCCCCCACCCCCCCCCCCCCCCACCCCCCCCCCCCCCCACCCCCCCCCCCCCCCACCCCCCCCCCCCCCCACCCCCCCCCCCCCCCACCCCCCCCCCCCCCCACCCCCCCCCCCCCCCACCCCCCCCCCCCCCCACCCCCCCCCCCCCCCACCCCCCCCCCCCCCCACCCCCCCCCCCCCCCACCCCCCCCCCCCCCCACCCCCCCCCCCCCCCACCCCCCCCCCCCCCCACCCCCCCCCCCCCCCACCCCCCCCCCCCCCCACCCCCCCCCCCCCCCACCCCCCCCCCCCCCCACCCCCCCCCCCCCCCACCCCCCCCCCCCCCCACCCCCCCCCCCCCCCACCCCCCCCCCCCCCCACCCCCCCCCCCCCCCACCCCCCCCCCCCCCCACCCCCCCCCCCCCCCACCCCCCCCCCCCCCCACCCCCCCCCCCCCCCACCCCCCCCCCCCCCCACCCCCCCCCCCCCCCACCCCCCCCCCCCCCCACCCCCCCCCCCCCCCACCCCCCCCCCCCCCCACCCCCCCCCCCCCCCACCCCCCCCCCCCCCCACCCCCCCCCCCCCCCACCCCCCCCCCCCCCCACCCCCCCCCCCCCCCACCCCCCCCCCCCCCCACCCCCCCCCCCCCCCACCCCCCCCCCCCCCCACCCCCCCCCCCCCCCACCCCCCCCCCCCCCCACCCCCCCCCCCCCCCACCCCCCCCCCCCCCCACCCCCCCCCCCCCCCACCCCCCCCCCCCCCCACCCCCCCCCCCCCCCACCCCCCCCCCCCCCCACCCCCCCCCCCCCCCACCCCCCCCCCCCCCCACCCCCCCCCCCCCCCACCCCCCCCCCCCCCCACCCCCCCCCCCCCCCACCCCCCCCCCCCCCCACCCCCCCCCCCCCCCACCCCCCCCCCCCCCCACCCCCCCCCCCCCCCACCCCCCCCCCCCCCCACCCCCCCCCCCCCCCACCCCCCCCCCCCCCCACCCCCCCCCCCCCCCACCCCCCCCCCCCCCCACCCCCCCCCCCCCCCACCCCCCCCCCCCCCCACCCCCCCCCCCCCCCACCCCCCCCCCCCCCCACCCCCCCCCCCCCCCACCCCCCCCCCCCCCCACCCCCCCCCCCCCCCACCCCCCCCCCCCCCCACCCCCCCCCCCCCCCACCCCCCCCCCCCCCCACCCCCCCCCCCCCCCACCCCCCCCCCCCCCCACCCCCCCCCCCCCCCACCCCCCCCCCCCCCCACCCCCCCCCCCCCCCACCCCCCCCCCCCCCCACCCCCCCCCCCCCCCACCCCCCCCCCCCCCCACCCCCCCCCCCCCCCACCCCCCCCCCCCCCCACCCCCCCCCCCCCCCACCCCCCCCCCCCCCCACCCCCCCCCCCCCCCACCCCCCCCCCCCCCCACCCCCCCCCCCCCCCACCCCCCCCCCCCCCCACCCCCCCCCCCCCCCACCCCCCCCCCCCCCCACCCCCCCCCCCCCCCACCCCCCCCCCCCCCCACCCCCCCCCCCCCCCACCCCCCCCCCCCCCCACCCCCCCCCCCCCCCACCCCCCCCCCCCCCCACCCCCCCCCCCCCCCACCCCCCCCCCCCCCCACCCCCCCCCCCCCCCACCCCCCCCCCCCCCCACCCCCCCCCCCCCCCACCCCCCCCCCCCCCCACCCCCCCCCCCCCCCACCCCCCCCCCCCCCCACCCCCCCCCCCCCCCACCCCCCCCCCCCCCCACCCCCCCCCCCCCCCACCCCCCCCCCCCCCCACCCCCCCCCCCCCCCACCCCCCCCCCCCCCCACCCCCCCCCCCCCCCACCCCCCCCCCCCCCCACCCCCCCCCCCCCCCACCCCCCCCCCCCCCCACCCCCCCCCCCCCCCACCCCCCCCCCCCCCCACCCCCCCCCCCCCCCACCCCCCCCCCCCCCCACCCCCCCCCCCCCCCACCCCCCCCCCCCCCCACCCCCCCCCCCCCCCACCCCCCCCCCCCCCCACCCCCCCCCCCCCCCACCCCCCCCCCCCCCCACCCCCCCCCCCCCCCACCCCCCCCCCCCCCCACCCCCCCCCCCCCCCACCCCCCCCCCCCCCCACCCCCCCCCCCCCCCACCCCCCCCCCCCCCCACCCCCCCCCCCCCCCACCCCCCCCCCCCCCCACCCCCCCCCCCCCCCACCCCCCCCCCCCCCCACCCCCCCCCCCCCCCACCCCCCCCCCCCCCCACCCCCCCCCCCCCCCACCCCCCCCCCCCCCCACCCCCCCCCCCCCCCACCCCCCCCCCCCCCCACCCCCCCCCCCCCCCACCCCCCCCCCCCCCCACCCCCCCCCCCCCCCACCCCCCCCCCCCCCCACCCCCCCCCCCCCCCACCCCCCCCCCCCCCCACCCCCCCCCCCCCCCACCCCCCCCCCCCCCCACCCCCCCCCCCCCCCACCCCCCCCCCCCCCCACCCCCCCCCCCCCCCACCCCCCCCCCCCCCCACCCCCCCCCCCCCCCACCCCCCCCCCCCCCCACCCCCCCCCCCCCCCACCCCCCCCCCCCCCCACCCCCCCCCCCCCCCACCCCCCCCCCCCCCCACCCCCCCCCCCCCCCACCCCCCCCCCCCCCCACCCCCCCCCCCCCCCACCCCCCCCCCCCCCCACCCCCCCCCCCCCCCACCCCCCCCCCCCCCCACCCCCCCCCCCCCCCACCCCCCCCCCCCCCCACCCCCCCCCCCCCCCACCCCCCCCCCCCCCCACCCCCCCCCCCCCCCACCCCCCCCCCCCCCCACCCCCCCCCCCCCCCACCCCCCCCCCCCCCCACCCCCCCCCCCCCCCACCCCCCCCCCCCCCCACCCCCCCCCCCCCCCACCCCCCCCCCCCCCCACCCCCCCCCCCCCCCACCCCCCCCCCCCCCCACCCCCCCCCCCCCCCACCCCCCCCCCCCCCCACCCCCCCCCCCCCCCACCCCCCCCCCCCCCCACCCCCCCCCCCCCCCACCCCCCCCCCCCCCCACCCCCCCCCCCCCCCACCCCCCCCCCCCCCCACCCCCCCCCCCCCCCACCCCCCCCCCCCCCCACCCCCCCCCCCCCCCACCCCCCCCCCCCCCCACCCCCCCCCCCCCCCACCCCCCCCCCCCCCCACCCCCCCCCCCCCCCACCCCCCCCCCCCCCCACCCCCCCCCCCCCCCACCCCCCCCCCCCCCCACCCCCCCCCCCCCCCACCCCCCCCCCCCCCCACCCCCCCCCCCCCCCACCCCCCCCCCCCCCCACCCCCCCCCCCCCCCACCCCCCCCCCCCCCCACCCCCCCCCCCCCCCACCCCCCCCCCCCCCCACCCCCCCCCCCCCCCACCCCCCCCCCCCCCCACCCCCCCCCCCCCCCACCCCCCCCCCCCCCCACCCCCCCCCCCCCCCACCCCCCCCCCCCCCCACCCCCCCCCCCCCCCACCCCCCCCCCCCCCCACCCCCCCCCCCCCCCACCCCCCCCCCCCCCCACCCCCCCCCCCCCCCACCCCCCCCCCCCCCCACCCCCCCCCCCCCCCACCCCCCCCCCCCCCCACCCCCCCCCCCCCCCACCCCCCCCCCCCCCCACCCCCCCCCCCCCCCACCCCCCCCCCCCCCCACCCCCCCCCCCCCCCACCCCCCCCCCCCCCCACCCCCCCCCCCCCCCACCCCCCCCCCCCCCCACCCCCCCCCCCCCCCACCCCCCCCCCCCCCCACCCCCCCCCCCCCCCACCCCCCCCCCCCCCCACCCCCCCCCCCCCCCACCCCCCCCCCCCCCCACCCCCCCCCCCCCCCACCCCCCCCCCCCCCCACCCCCCCCCCCCCCCACCCCCCCCCCCCCCCACCCCCCCCCCCCCCCACCCCCCCCCCCCCCCACCCCCCCCCCCCCCCACCCCCCCCCCCCCCCACCCCCCCCCCCCCCCACCCCCCCCCCCCCCCACCCCCCCCCCCCCCCACCCCCCCCCCCCCCCACCCCCCCCCCCCCCCACCCCCCCCCCCCCCCACCCCCCCCCCCCCCCACCCCCCCCCCCCCCCACCCCCCCCCCCCCCCACCCCCCCCCCCCCCCACCCCCCCCCCCCCCCACCCCCCCCCCCCCCCACCCCCCCCCCCCCCCACCCCCCCCCCCCCCCACCCCCCCCCCCCCCCACCCCCCCCCCCCCCCACCCCCCCCCCCCCCCACCCCCCCCCCCCCCCACCCCCCCCCCCCCCCACCCCCCCCCCCCCCCACCCCCCCCCCCCCCCACCCCCCCCCCCCCCCACCCCCCCCCCCCCCCACCCCCCCCCCCCCCCACCCCCCCCCCCCCCCACCCCCCCCCCCCCCCACCCCCCCCCCCCCCCACCCCCCCCCCCCCCCACCCCCCCCCCCCCCCACCCCCCCCCCCCCCCACCCCCCCCCCCCCCCACCCCCCCCCCCCCCCACCCCCCCCCCCCCCCACCCCCCCCCCCCCCCACCCCCCCCCCCCCCCACCCCCCCCCCCCCCCACCCCCCCCCCCCCCCACCCCCCCCCCCCCCCACCCCCCCCCCCCCCCACCCCCCCCCCCCCCCACCCCCCCCCCCCCCCACCCCCCCCCCCCCCCACCCCCCCCCCCCCCCACCCCCCCCCCCCCCCACCCCCCCCCCCCCCCACCCCCCCCCCCCCCCACCCCCCCCCCCCCCCACCCCCCCCCCCCCCCACCCCCCCCCCCCCCCACCCCCCCCCCCCCCCACCCCCCCCCCCCCCCACCCCCCCCCCCCCCCACCCCCCCCCCCCCCCACCCCCCCCCCCCCCCACCCCCCCCCCCCCCCACCCCCCCCCCCCCCCACCCCCCCCCCCCCCCACCCCCCCCCCCCCCCACCCCCCCCCCCCCCCACCCCCCCCCCCCCCCACCCCCCCCCCCCCCCACCCCCCCCCCCCCCCACCCCCCCCCCCCCCCACCCCCCCCCCCCCCCACCCCCCCCCCCCCCCACCCCCCCCCCCCCCCACCCCCCCCCCCCCCCACCCCCCCCCCCCCCCACCCCCCCCCCCCCCCACCCCCCCCCCCCCCCACCCCCCCCCCCCCCCACCCCCCCCCCCCCCCACCCCCCCCCCCCCCCACCCCCCCCCCCCCCCACCCCCCCCCCCCCCCACCCCCCCCCCCCCCCACCCCCCCCCCCCCCCACCCCCCCCCCCCCCCACCCCCCCCCCCCCCCACCCCCCCCCCCCCCCACCCCCCCCCCCCCCCACCCCCCCCCCCCCCCACCCCCCCCCCCCCCCACCCCCCCCCCCCCCCACCCCCCCCCCCCCCCACCCCCCCCCCCCCCCACCCCCCCCCCCCCCCACCCCCCCCCCCCCCCACCCCCCCCCCCCCCCACCCCCCCCCCCCCCCACCCCCCCCCCCCCCCACCCCCCCCCCCCCCCACCCCCCCCCCCCCCCACCCCCCCCCCCCCCCACCCCCCCCCCCCCCCACCCCCCCCCCCCCCCACCCCCCCCCCCCCCCACCCCCCCCCCCCCCCACCCCCCCCCCCCCCCACCCCCCCCCCCCCCCACCCCCCCCCCCCCCCACCCCCCCCCCCCCCCACCCCCCCCCCCCCCCACCCCCCCCCCCCCCCACCCCCCCCCCCCCCCACCCCCCCCCCCCCCCACCCCCCCCCCCCCCCACCCCCCCCCCCCCCCACCCCCCCCCCCCCCCACCCCCCCCCCCCCCCACCCCCCCCCCCCCCCACCCCCCCCCCCCCCCACCCCCCCCCCCCCCCACCCCCCCCCCCCCCCACCCCCCCCCCCCCCCACCCCCCCCCCCCCCCACCCCCCCCCCCCCCCACCCCCCCCCCCCCCCACCCCCCCCCCCCCCCACCCCCCCCCCCCCCCACCCCCCCCCCCCCCCACCCCCCCCCCCCCCCACCCCCCCCCCCCCCCACCCCCCCCCCCCCCCACCCCCCCCCCCCCCCACCCCCCCCCCCCCCCACCCCCCCCCCCCCCCACCCCCCCCCCCCCCCACCCCCCCCCCCCCCCACCCCCCCCCCCCCCCACCCCCCCCCCCCCCCACCCCCCCCCCCCCCCACCCCCCCCCCCCCCCACCCCCCCCCCCCCCCACCCCCCCCCCCCCCCACCCCCCCCCCCCCCCACCCCCCCCCCCCCCCACCCCCCCCCCCCCCCACCCCCCCCCCCCCCCACCCCCCCCCCCCCCCACCCCCCCCCCCCCCCACCCCCCCCCCCCCCCACCCCCCCCCCCCCCCACCCCCCCCCCCCCCCACCCCCCCCCCCCCCCACCCCCCCCCCCCCCCACCCCCCCCCCCCCCCACCCCCCCCCCCCCCCACCCCCCCCCCCCCCCACCCCCCCCCCCCCCCACCCCCCCCCCCCCCCACCCCCCCCCCCCCCCACCCCCCCCCCCCCCCACCCCCCCCCCCCCCCACCCCCCCCCCCCCCCACCCCCCCCCCCCCCCACCCCCCCCCCCCCCCACCCCCCCCCCCCCCCACCCCCCCCCCCCCCCACCCCCCCCCCCCCCCACCCCCCCCCCCCCCCACCCCCCCCCCCCCCCACCCCCCCCCCCCCCCACCCCCCCCCCCCCCCACCCCCCCCCCCCCCCACCCCCCCCCCCCCCCACCCCCCCCCCCCCCCACCCCCCCCCCCCCCCACCCCCCCCCCCCCCCACCCCCCCCCCCCCCCACCCCCCCCCCCCCCCACCCCCCCCCCCCCCCACCCCCCCCCCCCCCCACCCCCCCCCCCCCCCACCCCCCCCCCCCCCCACCCCCCCCCCCCCCCACCCCCCCCCCCCCCCACCCCCCCCCCCCCCCACCCCCCCCCCCCCCCACCCCCCCCCCCCCCCACCCCCCCCCCCCCCCACCCCCCCCCCCCCCCACCCCCCCCCCCCCCCACCCCCCCCCCCCCCCACCCCCCCCCCCCCCCACCCCCCCCCCCCCCCACCCCCCCCCCCCCCCACCCCCCCCCCCCCCCACCCCCCCCCCCCCCCACCCCCCCCCCCCCCCACCCCCCCCCCCCCCCACCCCCCCCCCCCCCCACCCCCCCCCCCCCCCACCCCCCCCCCCCCCCACCCCCCCCCCCCCCCACCCCCCCCCCCCCCCACCCCCCCCCCCCCCCACCCCCCCCCCCCCCCACCCCCCCCCCCCCCCACCCCCCCCCCCCCCCACCCCCCCCCCCCCCCACCCCCCCCCCCCCCCACCCCCCCCCCCCCCCACCCCCCCCCCCCCCCACCCCCCCCCCCCCCCACCCCCCCCCCCCCCCACCCCCCCCCCCCCCCACCCCCCCCCCCCCCCACCCCCCCCCCCCCCCACCCCCCCCCCCCCCCACCCCCCCCCCCCCCCACCCCCCCCCCCCCCCACCCCCCCCCCCCCCCACCCCCCCCCCCCCCCACCCCCCCCCCCCCCCACCCCCCCCCCCCCCCACCCCCCCCCCCCCCCACCCCCCCCCCCCCCCACCCCCCCCCCCCCCCACCCCCCCCCCCCCCCACCCCCCCCCCCCCCCACCCCCCCCCCCCCCCACCCCCCCCCCCCCCCACCCCCCCCCCCCCCCACCCCCCCCCCCCCCCACCCCCCCCCCCCCCCACCCCCCCCCCCCCCCACCCCCCCCCCCCCCCACCCCCCCCCCCCCCCACCCCCCCCCCCCCCCACCCCCCCCCCCCCCCACCCCCCCCCCCCCCCACCCCCCCCCCCCCCCACCCCCCCCCCCCCCCACCCCCCCCCCCCCCCACCCCCCCCCCCCCCCACCCCCCCCCCCCCCCACCCCCCCCCCCCCCCACCCCCCCCCCCCCCCACCCCCCCCCCCCCCCACCCCCCCCCCCCCCCACCCCCCCCCCCCCCCACCCCCCCCCCCCCCCACCCCCCCCCCCCCCCACCCCCCCCCCCCCCCACCCCCCCCCCCCCCCACCCCCCCCCCCCCCCACCCCCCCCCCCCCCCACCCCCCCCCCCCCCCACCCCCCCCCCCCCCCACCCCCCCCCCCCCCCACCCCCCCCCCCCCCCACCCCCCCCCCCCCCCACCCCCCCCCCCCCCCACCCCCCCCCCCCCCCACCCCCCCCCCCCCCCACCCCCCCCCCCCCCCACCCCCCCCCCCCCCCACCCCCCCCCCCCCCCACCCCCCCCCCCCCCCACCCCCCCCCCCCCCCACCCCCCCCCCCCCCCACCCCCCCCCCCCCCCACCCCCCCCCCCCCCCACCCCCCCCCCCCCCCACCCCCCCCCCCCCCCACCCCCCCCCCCCCCCACCCCCCCCCCCCCCCACCCCCCCCCCCCCCCACCCCCCCCCCCCCCCACCCCCCCCCCCCCCCACCCCCCCCCCCCCCCACCCCCCCCCCCCCCCACCCCCCCCCCCCCCCACCCCCCCCCCCCCCCACCCCCCCCCCCCCCCACCCCCCCCCCCCCCCACCCCCCCCCCCCCCCACCCCCCCCCCCCCCCACCCCCCCCCCCCCCCACCCCCCCCCCCCCCCACCCCCCCCCCCCCCCACCCCCCCCCCCCCCCACCCCCCCCCCCCCCCACCCCCCCCCCCCCCCACCCCCCCCCCCCCCCACCCCCCCCCCCCCCCACCCCCCCCCCCCCCCACCCCCCCCCCCCCCCACCCCCCCCCCCCCCCACCCCCCCCCCCCCCCACCCCCCCCCCCCCCCACCCCCCCCCCCCCCCACCCCCCCCCCCCCCCACCCCCCCCCCCCCCCACCCCCCCCCCCCCCCACCCCCCCCCCCCCCCACCCCCCCCCCCCCCCACCCCCCCCCCCCCCCACCCCCCCCCCCCCCCACCCCCCCCCCCCCCCACCCCCCCCCCCCCCCACCCCCCCCCCCCCCCACCCCCCCCCCCCCCCACCCCCCCCCCCCCCCACCCCCCCCCCCCCCCACCCCCCCCCCCCCCCACCCCCCCCCCCCCCCACCCCCCCCCCCCCCCACCCCCCCCCCCCCCCACCCCCCCCCCCCCCCACCCCCCCCCCCCCCCACCCCCCCCCCCCCCCACCCCCCCCCCCCCCCACCCCCCCCCCCCCCCACCCCCCCCCCCCCCCACCCCCCCCCCCCCCCACCCCCCCCCCCCCCCACCCCCCCCCCCCCCCACCCCCCCCCCCCCCCACCCCCCCCCCCCCCCACCCCCCCCCCCCCCCACCCCCCCCCCCCCCCACCCCCCCCCCCCCCCACCCCCCCCCCCCCCCACCCCCCCCCCCCCCCACCCCCCCCCCCCCCCACCCCCCCCCCCCCCCACCCCCCCCCCCCCCCACCCCCCCCCCCCCCCACCCCCCCCCCCCCCCACCCCCCCCCCCCCCCACCCCCCCCCCCCCCCACCCCCCCCCCCCCCCACCCCCCCCCCCCCCCACCCCCCCCCCCCCCCACCCCCCCCCCCCCCCACCCCCCCCCCCCCCCACCCCCCCCCCCCCCCACCCCCCCCCCCCCCCACCCCCCCCCCCCCCCACCCCCCCCCCCCCCCACCCCCCCCCCCCCCCACCCCCCCCCCCCCCCACCCCCCCCCCCCCCCACCCCCCCCCCCCCCCACCCCCCCCCCCCCCCACCCCCCCCCCCCCCCACCCCCCCCCCCCCCCACCCCCCCCCCCCCCCACCCCCCCCCCCCCCCACCCCCCCCCCCCCCCACCCCCCCCCCCCCCCACCCCCCCCCCCCCCCACCCCCCCCCCCCCCCACCCCCCCCCCCCCCCACCCCCCCCCCCCCCCACCCCCCCCCCCCCCCACCCCCCCCCCCCCCCACCCCCCCCCCCCCCCACCCCCCCCCCCCCCCACCCCCCCCCCCCCCCACCCCCCCCCCCCCCCACCCCCCCCCCCCCCCACCCCCCCCCCCCCCCACCCCCCCCCCCCCCCACCCCCCCCCCCCCCCACCCCCCCCCCCCCCCACCCCCCCCCCCCCCCACCCCCCCCCCCCCCCACCCCCCCCCCCCCCCACCCCCCCCCCCCCCCACCCCCCCCCCCCCCCACCCCCCCCCCCCCCCACCCCCCCCCCCCCCCACCCCCCCCCCCCCCCACCCCCCCCCCCCCCCACCCCCCCCCCCCCCCACCCCCCCCCCCCCCCACCCCCCCCCCCCCCCACCCCCCCCCCCCCCCACCCCCCCCCCCCCCCACCCCCCCCCCCCCCCACCCCCCCCCCCCCCCACCCCCCCCCCCCCCCACCCCCCCCCCCCCCCACCCCCCCCCCCCCCCACCCCCCCCCCCCCCCACCCCCCCCCCCCCCCACCCCCCCCCCCCCCCACCCCCCCCCCCCCCCACCCCCCCCCCCCCCCACCCCCCCCCCCCCCCACCCCCCCCCCCCCCCACCCCCCCCCCCCCCCACCCCCCCCCCCCCCCACCCCCCCCCCCCCCCACCCCCCCCCCCCCCCACCCCCCCCCCCCCCCACCCCCCCCCCCCCCCACCCCCCCCCCCCCCCACCCCCCCCCCCCCCCACCCCCCCCCCCCCCCACCCCCCCCCCCCCCCACCCCCCCCCCCCCCCACCCCCCCCCCCCCCCACCCCCCCCCCCCCCCACCCCCCCCCCCCCCCACCCCCCCCCCCCCCCACCCCCCCCCCCCCCCACCCCCCCCCCCCCCCACCCCCCCCCCCCCCCACCCCCCCCCCCCCCCACCCCCCCCCCCCCCCACCCCCCCCCCCCCCCACCCCCCCCCCCCCCCACCCCCCCCCCCCCCCACCCCCCCCCCCCCCCACCCCCCCCCCCCCCCACCCCCCCCCCCCCCCACCCCCCCCCCCCCCCACCCCCCCCCCCCCCCACCCCCCCCCCCCCCCACCCCCCCCCCCCCCCACCCCCCCCCCCCCCCACCCCCCCCCCCCCCCACCCCCCCCCCCCCCCACCCCCCCCCCCCCCCACCCCCCCCCCCCCCCACCCCCCCCCCCCCCCACCCCCCCCCCCCCCCACCCCCCCCCCCCCCCACCCCCCCCCCCCCCCACCCCCCCCCCCCCCCACCCCCCCCCCCCCCCACCCCCCCCCCCCCCCACCCCCCCCCCCCCCCACCCCCCCCCCCCCCCACCCCCCCCCCCCCCCACCCCCCCCCCCCCCCACCCCCCCCCCCCCCCACCCCCCCCCCCCCCCACCCCCCCCCCCCCCCACCCCCCCCCCCCCCCACCCCCCCCCCCCCCCACCCCCCCCCCCCCCCACCCCCCCCCCCCCCCACCCCCCCCCCCCCCCACCCCCCCCCCCCCCCACCCCCCCCCCCCCCCACCCCCCCCCCCCCCCACCCCCCCCCCCCCCCACCCCCCCCCCCCCCCACCCCCCCCCCCCCCCACCCCCCCCCCCCCCCACCCCCCCCCCCCCCCACCCCCCCCCCCCCCCACCCCCCCCCCCCCCCACCCCCCCCCCCCCCCACCCCCCCCCCCCCCCACCCCCCCCCCCCCCCACCCCCCCCCCCCCCCACCCCCCCCCCCCCCCACCCCCCCCCCCCCCCACCCCCCCCCCCCCCCACCCCCCCCCCCCCCCACCCCCCCCCCCCCCCACCCCCCCCCCCCCCCACCCCCCCCCCCCCCCACCCCCCCCCCCCCCCACCCCCCCCCCCCCCCACCCCCCCCCCCCCCCACCCCCCCCCCCCCCCACCCCCCCCCCCCCCCACCCCCCCCCCCCCCCACCCCCCCCCCCCCCCACCCCCCCCCCCCCCCACCCCCCCCCCCCCCCACCCCCCCCCCCCCCCACCCCCCCCCCCCCCCACCCCCCCCCCCCCCCACCCCCCCCCCCCCCCACCCCCCCCCCCCCCCACCCCCCCCCCCCCCCACCCCCCCCCCCCCCCACCCCCCCCCCCCCCCACCCCCCCCCCCCCCCACCCCCCCCCCCCCCCACCCCCCCCCCCCCCCACCCCCCCCCCCCCCCACCCCCCCCCCCCCCCACCCCCCCCCCCCCCCACCCCCCCCCCCCCCCACCCCCCCCCCCCCCCACCCCCCCCCCCCCCCACCCCCCCCCCCCCCCACCCCCCCCCCCCCCCACCCCCCCCCCCCCCCACCCCCCCCCCCCCCCACCCCCCCCCCCCCCCACCCCCCCCCCCCCCCACCCCCCCCCCCCCCCACCCCCCCCCCCCCCCACCCCCCCCCCCCCCCACCCCCCCCCCCCCCCACCCCCCCCCCCCCCCACCCCCCCCCCCCCCCACCCCCCCCCCCCCCCACCCCCCCCCCCCCCCACCCCCCCCCCCCCCCACCCCCCCCCCCCCCCACCCCCCCCCCCCCCCACCCCCCCCCCCCCCCACCCCCCCCCCCCCCCACCCCCCCCCCCCCCCACCCCCCCCCCCCCCCACCCCCCCCCCCCCCCACCCCCCCCCCCCCCCACCCCCCCCCCCCCCCACCCCCCCCCCCCCCCACCCCCCCCCCCCCCCACCCCCCCCCCCCCCCACCCCCCCCCCCCCCCACCCCCCCCCCCCCCCACCCCCCCCCCCCCCCACCCCCCCCCCCCCCCACCCCCCCCCCCCCCCACCCCCCCCCCCCCCCACCCCCCCCCCCCCCCACCCCCCCCCCCCCCCACCCCCCCCCCCCCCCACCCCCCCCCCCCCCCACCCCCCCCCCCCCCCACCCCCCCCCCCCCCCACCCCCCCCCCCCCCCACCCCCCCCCCCCCCCACCCCCCCCCCCCCCCACCCCCCCCCCCCCCCACCCCCCCCCCCCCCCACCCCCCCCCCCCCCCACCCCCCCCCCCCCCCACCCCCCCCCCCCCCCACCCCCCCCCCCCCCCACCCCCCCCCCCCCCCACCCCCCCCCCCCCCCACCCCCCCCCCCCCCCACCCCCCCCCCCCCATGGATAGCTTTAAAAGGGGCTTGGACAGATTTATGGAGGAGAAGTCAATTTATGGCTACCAATCTTGATCCTCTTTGATCTGAGATTGCAAATGCCTTAACAGACCAGGTGATCGGGAGCAACAGCCGCAGAAGGCCATTGCAATTCTACATCCCAAGGAATGTGAGCTTCCAAAGGCACCTGGTGGGCCACTGCGAGTAGCAGAGAGCTGGACTAGATGGACTTTGGTCTGATCCAGCTGGCTTGTTCTTATGTTCTTATGTTCTTAATGCTGAAATTATTATACTGTATACAAGCAGAAGATCTGAAACAACTTGCAAGGAACATCTTATTTTCCCTTCCTCCATTATTTCCTCTCTCTCTTCCCTGAAAACTCCTATTCCCCTTTTCCTGCTTTCTTCTCTCCTCCTCATCACTGGCCAACCTACCTTTATCTGCCACACTGTCTTCAGCTTTCCCTGGCAGCTTCTACTAGGGGAAACTGTGGCCCAGTTACATGGTGCCAGCCTGCAAGTCAGTGGGAACCCACAAGGTGTTGTAGGGGCACCTCACAACCTCACATACCTCTGTATCCTCTGCCCACATTATTTCCTGTTTTCCTCCTCTTGGCAACTTCCATATCTTTCCTACTTTCTTCTCTCCTACCCACCAGCTTCCAATCTACCTTTTAACATTTCTCCTCTATTTTATCCTCATAACAATTCTGTGAGGTAAGTTACGCTGAAAATGTATAACTTCCACAGGAATCTGTGTCTTCCAAATCTGTGAATCTGTGTCTTCCAAATCTTCATTTGAAATTCTGACCACTAGACCATGCTTGCTTTCATGGGGTGGCTGCTGTTGAGAAGTCGCAAGTTGCTGAGCCTGGGTGAGACATGTAAGTCAGGTGGTTGCAAGTCACTTGCTGGTTGTTTCCAGGCCTGGCTCCACCTGCTGGCTTCCCTGTCCCATCTTTTTGTCTTTTTTTTTTTGACAGAAACAGAGGTTTGAAAGCTGGCAATAGTGTTGTGGTTGCCTAGCAATGGACATTGAACACATTCTTTTCTTAAAGCTATGGGTGCTGCTTCTATTATTTTAGAGGGTTTTTTTAACCTTCAGATGTTTTTTTCTTATTTCACACCCCCCCCCCCCCGCAAACCTGGGGCGTTTTTCACACTTGTAGAAAGAGCTGTCTTGTCTCCTCATGGCTCATCCATATACTAGCGGACCCGGCCACACGTTGCTGTGGCAATGTTCCTCCTCAGGGCAATGTTCCTCCTCAGGGCATTTTTTTCCATACTGGAAAGCTGCTGGCGGTGATGAGGTGCAGGAGAAGCTGCTGAGAAGGCTGGCCAGTGGGGTGGGGTGGCAGAGTCCTCTGTGGTGGGGGGGTGGGGGCAGCAGTCAGCGATGTGGGCGGCGGGCGGGAGAGCTGAAGGTGGTACGTGGGGCGGCTGGGCGCTCCCGGGGTGTGGGTCACTGAGGAGAGGGAGCTGGAGGCGCGAGAAGCAGGCAGCTCACTGAAGTTGCCGGCAACGTGAAGAGCGCTGGCAGGGGCGGGTGCGCTTCAAGGCCGGGCATGCGCATTTGGAGGCGTTTGGGGGGGAGGGGGCCTGCAGGGCGCAGGCTGGTATACTGGGGGCATGCGCATTAGGCAGTGTTGGGGGGAGGGGGAGACCGCTGGCGGACACGGGCAAGTTTGGCAGGTGACTGATGGAGGCGTTAGAAGGGTACTGGTGAGCATGTGCAGGCGGATTTGGGATGAAAAAGCGTGTTTCCAGGCACAGACGCGGCCTGTGGGGGGGGGGAGGAGCTGTAAACACGGACGGAGCCATCAGGGACGGCATGGTCCAATGGCAAGCCATTTGGTTAAGGGGTTTGGGAGGTTACCTGTAACCCACAAACTCACGGATAGGATCTTATATATATAGATTTGTTCATGTCAGGAATGAGACACATTGATGATGACCGAAACCATGTACGTTTCTTGTGCTAGAGGAAGGTCCTAACATGGAACAGAATAGTAAGATCCAGTCCAAGTGAAATCTTTTTGTGAGGAAATCTTTCAGTCAGTCTCCCATCAGAATGACTTTGTAGCAGAATCAGTTGTGATCACCTCCAACAAAATGTGATTCCCATTCTGCTTGCTGATAGTTCAGAGAGAATGAGAGAGCACAGAGGGCAGAAACTGCTATCATTGTATGCAAATAGTGGCAGAGCTCTGCTATCCCAACAAACACTATCTAACATGATACCATCATGTCATGCCAGCTACCATTACTACTGGAGTAGCGGTCCGTCATGATTGCCATGTATAGTCATTGCAAATTTGACATTAGATGTAGATTTGCTTGTTTTAGGGCTCCAAATCAAAACTGGAACCAATGGAACTGAAGTCTCATTTCCAACCTGCTTCTCAAGAGAACTGTTGAGCACAGAATGGATGCCTATGTTGCCATGGTGTAGGTTAACACAGAGAAGGAAGTGGAGGGGCAGCTGACTAACAGGGGCAATGGTGTGTGAATGTCACTCAGGCAGCAGTTCTCTTGAGGAGGGTGGCTACTGGAGAAACTAAGGAAAATGTGGATTTTCTTTTTTCTGGGAGGGCAAAAGAAGGGAAAATTCAGGAACAGGTTTGTAGGGGATCTGGGATGAAAATATAAGGGGAGGGGAAGATGGCTGGAAGTGGAAATCTGGAAGGGAAGCAAACCTGCAAAGAGGTAAAATATATGCAACCCTTCTGGAGGAAGAGAATTTATATATGGGTTTTTTTGTTTGCCTTACTAAGTCACGGTCTGTCCTGCTACCATTGTTTCCAATAGTGGCCAGTCAGTTGCCTCCAGGAAACATGGCATGAGGACAACAGCGATTTCCCCTGGTATTTATCACCCCAGCACCTGGTATTCCATATAATGACTAATGGTTGTTGAAGGACCTATCCTCCATGAATCTGTCTAATCCTGGGTCTTCTCAGTCTTAACACTACACTCTACACTACACTGGCTCTTATGAAGTGCTGAACCATTGCATTTAATATAAGCTTTTTGCCAGTGGACTTTCACCTGTGCTCATTCTTCCCTTTCATGTGAGGGAGCAGAGCCTGTGTGTTTGAAGCTAGTGACTACAGTATTCACTCCATTTGTGAAAGATTAGGACGGCCAGGTCTCTTGTTTGGCTCAACTAAACATGCCATTGCTTCTCTGGCTCAGGATTTATTATGTAACTGAATTTCATAAGTAAAAGGTTTGTGTGTGAAAAAAAACAAGCCAAGGGCTCAGAGCCAAACTGGTTAATCAGAGCAACAGGAGTTTAAGAGGTAATGGCAACAGCGGCGCAGAAGACAGGAGGGGTACTGTGCTGCACACATTGACAATCTGTACGCTGTGGTTTTTGCAAAGTGTCAATAAACATGATGACAATAATAATCTCGAAGAGTAAAACTGATACATCTTATAAATGGATTCCAAGAAATAGAAGATTTTAGGAATGAAAATGTGGCTCTGGTCATTACATGGACACTGAATGCCAAAATAAGCCACAAATAATTTTTAGCAAAATGTTTGAGGTAATCCATCTTGTTAATTGTTTGATGTCATAATATTAGCTGAAATCCTGTGCGCAGTCTCAAATGTTGAACTGAATTCACCTCTGCTTGAAAATGAGCTTCCCTGGCAGTGCTCAAACAAGAGAATGCTGTGTTAAAACTGAAGACCTTCAATAGTGAAGAGATACCCTTTTTCTTTTAAAATGAATGAATTTCATCGTCAGCGAGGGGTGTGGTATAGCACCAGGTTTATCAGCCATACTGTCAATATCAGCAGAGGCATGAGGGACAGCACTACATTGTGGGAGATGGTGCTGATTAAAACACCAGATCTATCTATGGAGTTTTTCTCGTTTCTACAGATAAATGACAAGTGATAATCAAGTGATACTCTTTTAGAAGATGGCTTTAGACGTTAAAAAACCAATGTCATCTGAATGTTGTGATGTGCATTTATAAATATTGTATTAATTCACCCTGATACTAGTTCTTTCAGATGCAGGACATTCAGCCACACTCTCTCCCCTCAATGGAAGTAAAACACAGCATCATCTCTACCCCTTCTGCTTCACATTATTTTAGCCGCATTAGGGCTATCAGCCAACTTCTTTTCTAAGCTTCACTTGTCTGAAGCTGTATCCAGATGCATTCAGAGAGAGAGGGAGGGAATCAAAGCAGACACTGCACTAATGGAGGCTTTTCACAGCTAGCTGTGATGTGGTGGTATTCTATTCACAGGGAAATTCTGCAGTTCCTTCTCTGTATCCAGCTTCTTTGATGAGGTCAGCTGAGGATGTCCAAGCAAAACCTCCTGTAGTTGTCCATTCAGGATACTAAAAAAAGTGCACAGAGTGAGAAAAGAAACCCAAACAGTTAGCAGCTGGGCGGAAGAATTTAATTTTTGCTTTGTTGAGTTTAAATTGTAGATCCTAACTCAGTGATTCCCAGTGGCTTGGAAGCCACATGCGCCTATGACATCCTGCACACAACCTCTGAGCACTGTTCCCCAATGTGGCACTTATCCCATGTATCAGAAATGTGGCCAGGGCATTTGCCTGGTGAGGCTTGTGGTTGGCAGGTGGTTTCCTACCTTGAAAGAACCATGGACAGAGGAATGGGTAAGCTGTGACCCTCTCTGTAGCGCAGGCCTAATCTCTGGAATGGAGGTAAATGTGGCTCTCTCGGCCGGTAGTGATTACGAATGAGGTTCTCCATATGCCACATACCATTGCCTTCACTCATCTATTTCACTTTAGCCCTATTTATGGGCTTTTAAATGGTAGAGATAATTCTTCTATATCTTACATAACAATCCCAGGACATACATATAATTTCAAAAATAAACAGGAGTCTTATTTATTTATCACATTTTATTGCAGCATCAGTTTTCTTTGTTTTGGAGAGCACTTCTTCCAATGCAATGATTCAGTAAGCAGACATTTTATGAAGATAGATGACAGGAAAAAAACAAGGAGCATGAAATGAAAATAGTACCAGTTGAAATGTATTCATGCATAATTGACATCTAATCAAGAAAAACACAGAGACTATTCAATAATTATGCTAAGCTGGAAAGTCACTGGCTTTGTTATGAGAGTTGACACCTGTAATGAGTCAAACATTTTGTTCAAGCCAAAAGGGTAAGTAGTGTGAAAATTCTTCATCCATCCCAATTCAGCTGTTTTTGGTTGAGTCTAATTAAATATTTTGACAAATAAAGGCATGAACCCAGAGAACTGCAGGCCTCAAGGGGTAGAAGGAAATTTTTCAACTAGTTTATTATGTGGAATTGAGTGATATTTGCTGGGGAAAAGAAAAGGCAGAAGCCCAAGGCTTACCACAGATTTTTCCACTGGTCAAATTGTATGTCTTGGGAATGTTTTCTGTGAAATCTTTCCTCCCCCCTCCCCACTGCTCCGAATTTTGAGCTCCACCCTTGTCTCTTCAGTTGTATCTATTCCCTATGCTATTGCTGAAAATGTATTATTCCTGATGGTTGTGGGATGCATGCATCCATGATGCAAAAAAAAAACCCCACCTTTTTTTTACTTTTGCATAGGCACTCTACTGATACAGAACAGTTACATTTTGAAGCAGAAATTTTAAAACCCTAACCCTCCATTTCTACTATTGAGAACTACCAACCCAAAATGAAAGCCAAAACAACTCCTAAAGCAGGCGCCATTACCAGCGGGAACAGAAACACATACCCTGCCCACCCACCCCACAAAGACCCACATTATCTAGCCAAATTTGATTTGCAGTAACACATGATCCTTACTGCAGCAGCCATGATTACATGCAGCAATTACTCCTGATACTCTTTTCAATAGCCCCAGTTTCAGCCCACTCTCAAAATCTGTTTATGCCCTAATGTTACACCACTAGTTTGATATGAAATTGATAAAGCTGATCCAATCACCTCTGCTTCTTTGTATCTCTGCCTGACCATTAAGACCACAAGTTCTATCTGAAACTGACAACATTGATCCAATTGACCATGCAAGTTTGTATCTCTGCCTCAATGTTAACATCACAAGTTCTGTATGAAATTTTAAAAGCTGATCCAATTGACTATGCTAGTTTGTATCCCTGACTCAATGTTACATTGCTCGTTCAATATGACAAAGAGAAAAAATAGTAAAAATTCCCTTTGAAAAAGAGGTGCAAATGACTGAAGAGGAGGTTGGGCAACTATACTGGCATGGCCAAGTTTCAGGGACGTAGGTATAGATTTTTTATGGGGGGGGGTTCGGGGGTGGTTAAGAGCAGGTGCATTCTAATCTGGAGGAACTGGGTTTGATTCTCTGCTCTGCCACTTGAGCTGTGGAGGCTTATCTGGGGAATTCAGATTAGCCTGTGCACTCCCACACTCACCAGCTGGGTGACCTTGGGCTAGTCACAGCTTTTCGGAGCTCTCTCAATCCCACCCACCTCACAGGGAGCAAGGGCAAGGAGATTGTAAGCCCCTTTGAGTCTCCTACAGGATAGAAAGGGGGGATATAAATCCAAACTCCTCCTCCTCCTCCTCCTCCTCCTCCTCCTCCTCCTCCTCCTCCTCCTCCTCCTCCTCCTCCTCCTCCTCTTCTTCTTCTTCTTCCTCCTCTTCCTCTTCCTCTTCCTCTTCCTCTTCCTCTTCCTCCTCTTCTTCTCCTTCTCCTTCTCCTTCTCCTTCTCCTTCTCCTTCTCCTTCTCCTTCTTCTTCTTCTTCTTCTTCCTGAGGACCTCAGATTCTCCCTTTAAATCCATGCCGAAGGGGGGGGGGAGATTTAAAAGGAGAATCTGGGGAAATTTGGGGGGTGCCTGCTGTCAGGAGTGCAATTGTTAAGCTAGAAGCACTAAATTTTCAGGGTATCTTTAGGAGTCTCTCCTAATGATACCACCCAGGTTTGGTGAAGTTTGGTTCAGGGGGTCCAAAGTTATGGACCCTCAAAGGTGTAGCCCCCATCTCCTATTAGCTCCCATTGGAAACAATGGGGGATGGGGCACCCCTTTTGGGAGTCCATAGCTTTGGACCCCCTAGACCAAACTTCACAAAACCTGGGTGGTATTGGTAAGAGACTTTCCTGATAATACATCCCAGGTTTGGTGAAATTTGGTTCAGGGGGTCCAAAGTTACGGACCCTCAAAGGTGTAGCCCCCATCTCCTATTAGCTCCCATTGGAAACAATGGAGGATGGGGGCAACCCCTTTGGGAGTCCATAACTTTGGACCCCCTGAACCAAACCTCACCAATCCCGGGTAGTATCATCAGGAGAGTCCCCCAAACAATCCCTAAAAGTTTGGAGCTGCTAGCCCAAACAATATGTCCCCTGCAGGCCAACACCTGAAAAAGCACTAAAATGTTTTAAAAACCCACAAACGGAGGGGCGGAGCTTCGGACATGAATGGGGGGGTTCAAACCCGAGAACCCCCCCTTACCTATGTCCATGCCAAGTTTTTGCTCAATATGGAAGCCAACAGAACCCAACAACAACCCCACACCCTACTAGAACATGCACCACAACCTGGAGGAAAAGAAACATGTAGAACTACAAAGAACCACATTTTCCAGCCAAATTAGAACTGCAGTAACACACCATCATTACTGCAGCAGTGCCTTGTCAATTTTCCCTGTGAAAGCAACTTTCTTTGTCAATTTCACTCACTCTTAACTGCAAACATAGTGTAACTTTGTCCTAACACTACATTGCTAATTCCAGATGTCACAAAGCTGATACAATCAACCTGGCTTGTGTTTGTGTTCTAATGTTATATCACTAGTGCGATATGATGAGAATTTTTAATTACTTTGAAAAATGGAGGAGGAGCAGAAGAAGAAAATGACTGATGGGGCGGTCGGGCAACTGCATAGGGGCATTGATAACGACCAGATGTTTGGTGGGGTGGAGAAAGAAAGAAAGACCATTTAAACATGATTACACACTCAAAGGAAGCTGGTTCAGAAATGGATTGAAAAAAGCATCATGGCAAAAATGCTCGGTAAACCAACAGGGCAAAAATGAAGGGAAAATTTTTCCAGAACCGAACAGAAGAAAAAATATGTGGAATTAAAAGGGAAAAAACATAGTACTTGGCAGCAAGATATGCTGTAAACATATAATGCAAAAAAGGCTCAACATTCCTCTAGTATATTTTGTAAGGCTTTTTAAAAAATCCAGTTGTTTCGAACATGTATGAGCTGGTCTTTATAGTCAGGAGAATCACATAGCTCAGCCCTGTTAGGACTCTACCACTTTAGAATGTGGGCACAAGATCACATGGCTGAATACAATCCTGAGTTAGCTTGTGTGAGGAAAAATGTGTACCTAGGTTTTTATTTACACACCCATACAGACACAGATATTCTAAACATTTAGAGTAACACTTTGATTTTTTCAAGACCAGCCGTTTAGTTTGATGTGCTGAAGCTTCTACCTTGGTAATCCAGGAGGTAATGATGTTTTAAAATTGACTCCATGGTTCAAAAGAGCTGCTAGTGTGAGAGTTTACTGAATTCACAGCAGCTCCCTGTCCACCCAATTAGAATTCACTTGAGATATCTAATGTTCTTACATAGGGTACTTAGACTTAAGTGAGTTTTTCATCTGAAAAGCAGCTGTGATATGCAAACAATTGAAAAATGTAGTATACATAGTATATCTGGGAATCTTGCCAAAAATTCAGGTCCTTATTTACATCTAATCCAAGAGATGCTAAATTGAACTACCTCAGGAAAGATTAAGAGACTGATATGAATTAAGAGGCACATGGGTCAGAAAAGCAGGGAGAGGAGTAGCAGACAATATTCCTGCTTTCTCCTTCTTCTATTGGCAGAATTCCAGTCACACAAGACTAGGCATGACCTGGCAACCAGCAGGAGATTGGGGGATGGGGACATAGGGGGTGGCCAGCAGTTATGGTGTGATGTCACCTCCGTAGAAAAGCCAGACATGACATCACATTTCTCTAGGAATCACTGGAAACGGTCCTAGAGAGACATGAAGTCACTTTTGGGGAAAACCCAGAAGAGATACCATGCCATCACATACAGCAGTTTCTTTCCTCCTTCCAGCTGCTGGAATGCATACAGGCAATGATACCTGGGGGTGAGGCATCTCCCACCCCCCCACTGGGCATATGGCAACCCTATACAAGAGGCAGAAAGCACTGATTTCTCCCCCTCAAACCCTCCCTACTGCAGCCACTCAACCCACATGGCAATTACTCCATGTGGGTCCTACAGCCATGGGAATAAACTTTCCTAGGGTTGGAAATGGCTGCTGGGTAAAGGGGAAAGCTGGGAAGACCCATGACTACTAGTACTTTCTGCTTATTGGTTGCGGGATCCAATCCTTAGGGCAATGGTTTTAGAAATTACTTGATATTTCTTGTATGAGAAAGCAAAAATGTTCAAGGGAAAGGTAGATACTAGAGATTTACAGACCAATTTTAGGGTACTTGTAAAACTATCTCGCTGTGTGCTAACAGCCTTCTTCTGCCCATCTTCCTTTTAATACTTTCATTTCTGACAGGACATTAAACTCACTTTATTTGAGAATGTTTGCCTCCGTGACACTACTTTATTTGGAAAAGCATATAAAAGCTTCATTATCCATATACATAACTGAATGGATTGGAATGTGAGTTGTCTGGTGCGCCCATTGACTGGAAATGAGTCCTTGACACATGTTCCAACCTGCCCCCTGCCCACCTTTCCCCTGATCCATGAACACACTGCCCCAGTGGAACATGGCTGGCAAACTGCCTCCCCTCTGTGCCACAAAAGTCCTCCCAAAACACCCGCCCACCAACTAAAAGCCTCCAGGTGGGACCTGGAGATTTGTGATACACATAGAAACTTCACGTGGATGTAAATAAGACCCAAAACCTTAAAACTCAGTTGAAGCAATTTTATTTGTATGTTTACAGTCTTGATAATTTAGATGGAAAACAGACTTGAAATATAAACAGAGTTAGTATCAGTCATGCAATTACAAGTTGAATCAAAACATTTTTCTGAATTAACACATTCCAGAGAACCTTGAGCAATTGGTGCCAAATGGCTTGATTCCTTACCGATTTAAGCAGATGCTGTCTCACAGCTGCACCCTTGCCCAACAGCGATCTAGAGCCCGTTGTATTGTCTAGCTGGGCTTTACTGCTAGTTTTATTATAATTTACTGTGAGATAATATATTGCTTTTATCCCTGCTTCTTCCACCTGCTCTTCTCTTTTGGCACTTTGCAAATAGTAGTTATATTTTGTAGTGCTCATATTCAGCACCGGAATTCCAGCCTAAATGATGAGTTATGGCCTGAATCAACAATGACTGTTCTACCACAGTCATTGCTCACCTATGATCAAAACAGACATTTGTAAGCAATATAGTGATCAATGGGCAGCAATGCACAGGCCTGTGAGTATGTGGACACCAAGTCACAAGTTTTGAAGTGATTTCTGTGGTACTTATGGATGCCATGTTGGGAATCACTGAATTAGAAAGATGTTTGCTAATGTCTGAGTAAATACCAAGGTAGAATGCTATAACATTTGAAAAAGCAATTGATATTATTTTGCTTTTGTGAAATTATACAGCCCATTACCAAAACCTCTACTTCCAAATATGAGTATTTCAAGTAGTTTCGGGGGAAACGGACAGGTTTTCAGCCTTCATAACCTGTATTGTCAAAGGTTTTCATGGCCAGAATCAGTAGGATGTTGTGGGTTTTGCGACTTGTATGGTCATGTTCCAGTAGTGTTTTCTCCTGATGTTTTGCCTGCATCTGTGGCTGGCATCTTCAGAGGAACACAGCCATACAACCTGAAAAACCCACAACATCCTTCATAACCTGGTTTGTATAAACGTGCAATTGAAAAGAGTGTGCATGTAAGAGACAGCACCAGCAATATGCTCTTTAGCACATTTTGGTTAGTTAGAGGAGAATCTAATGAGAATATAGAAACACTTGAAAGCCTTTTAACTGCATGCAGGATTTACGGGAGTTACAGATAGGAAACAGCAGTGATCCAACTGACAGTTACGAAGATGAAAGGAAGCCCGTTGGATTAAACCAGATTTATGAAATAAAAGGATTAGAGCTGCACAAAAAGCAGAATTAGGGATTTATTTAACTAGTGTGGTGTGGCATGATGGGATGTGGGACATCAGAGGAGAAAATAAAGATGAATGAGGGAGGTAGTGGTGTGGCAAAGGATCAGTGTAACATCTCCCACCTTCCTCACAAATCTTCTTATAATTGAAAGTAGAACCAAAAAAAACCCCACTACCCAAAAAAGTTTTCTTTGTAATTCTCATTTCTTAGCCAAGGGTGCTTCCATAGCAGAGCTTTTTCTCTGGTGAGATTTAGCCTAAGTATCCCCACTAAACAAAAAGGAAAAATATTTTTGCTGGCAGTTCTCATACATTGGAAGATCAGTCCATGGACAATGGAATGTTATCTCTTCCCTGGAAAAGCGGTGTTCATTGGCACAACTTCCTCCATTAAATGTTAAAAACAGAAGTGAACAGACTTTTAAAAAGTCAGCTGAGTGGTGACCCTACCCTGACAAAGGGTAGAGCTGTTTCTCACACAAAAATCTAGTCAGTGCTAGATGTGTGTATTGGAAGGGATGCTTTAACCATGTGATCATCTCACAAATGGAACATTTGTTTTTCCACAGAAAGGAACAGCACAGTAAACCTAGTGTGTTTGCTTTGAGATATGATAGCGGCAAATGACATATTTGCACAATAAGTTTAACAAAATTCTTATAGCATCATCTCTCTTCCTAAGTGTTTTAAAACTTAATTATATTGTATTAAGACTTATTAAGTGTTATAAAAAAACCAATATCCTAAAGACAAAAAGAAAATCACATTTACAAAAGAAAAGAAAAGAAAAGAAAAAATACACACAGGGGCTTCCGTTTTCCTCTGCACTGAATATAGTTACACTTAAATGTTTGCCACTTGCTCCCCATTTACAGTCAAAAAATTAACGGATAGCATTAAAACAATTCACACTTTTCTCTCTTATATCCTTTTTATTAATCTTCTGCTCCAAAAATCATCAATTCATTTTTTTCCTGATTTATGCAAAAAGGCCAAAAAGTTGCTGGATGTACCCAATAAAAAGACAGCAGTCCTTTATGAAAGAGAATGCCAGGCTGGCTTAGTATTTACGTGATGCCAACTTCCTTCCATCAAGTTTGCACAAATGTAATGCTGAGGAGTGGGTGCTTGCACCATCAACCCCCCCCCCCCTTTGGATTTCCATTTCAGAGCAGGCTGAAAAGAAGCCAGATCCATCAATGAAAAGTGTACTTTTCAACTTTTCAAATGATCGCTGGTTAAGTTTTATCTTTACTGGGAGGATTCTGTGGTATAGAGTTCTGGAAGAGCAGTGGTAGGAAAGTGCTAGAGGATTCTTCCTGGATTTTTTTTTTTTTTTTTTGCTTTCTAGACCAGACTGACATCATAATTTCTCACATTCAAGAATGGATAACAGAAAAGTTTTTTAAAGTAATATTTTAAATCATAACAATTTCTAGATGTATTGTCGAAGGCTTTCACGGCCGGATTCAACTGGTTGTGGTGGGTTTTCCGGGCTGTGTGGCCGTGGTCTTAACTACCAGACCATGGCCACACAGCCCGGAAAACCCACCACAAACCACTTTTAGATGATTGATTTCTGTTAATATTTAGTAGAATTGCTCATTAGAAGCACAGAGAAGGTATTAGAAAAATTGCACCTGCTATTTCTGTAAGCAGCATTTAAATTTTTCAAAATATTTTCTTCTTTTTGATAATGGAATTTGATTTTAGTCTTTTGTAAGCTCAAAACCTGCATGTGGGTTCTTTAAATCCCATTGATGTCAATATTAAGCAACCTTATTATTTGCAGGATTGCAGCCCAAGAGTCCCAGTTCCATCTATAGTCATTTTTGTATTTTTTGCATAACCTGAATATATGTATGCTGTAAAGCTGAACTCATTTTTTTTATTTGAAATGGTAATTTATAAGCTACAGGCAGTTCCTTTTCTCTCCTTGCCCAGAGTTTTGAGAAAAGTTGGGAAGGGTGCCTGTGTTAAAGTTCAGTTGTTCTGCTTCTTTGTTGTAGAGATTAAAGTAAGTGCAAACAGACCTGCAACATCCACAGTTGGATTGCGGTATGACACTCTCATGGATTTTTTTTAAAACCAGAATTCAGACAGCTTTGATGTGGGCAAAAATGTTTGTATGATGACATTGTAAAGAAAATAAAATAGTCCTAGAACTACACTGTAAACGCAGTGAGTTTTTAGACAAAACATTGCATTATAGGTGAGGCATTTGGTGGTATATCTCAAAAACTTATTAAAACTGATATATTGTTGAAGGCTTTCATGTCCAGAATTAAATGGTTGTTGTGGGTTTTCCAGGCTGTGTAGTTGTGGTCTGGCAGTTTTTGCTCGTAATGTTTCATCTTCATATGGTAAAACATTAAGAGCAAAAACTACTAGACCATGGCCATACAGCCAAGAAAATCCACAACAGCCTATTAAAACTGATGTTTGTGATTTATCAGGACTAAGCTTTCATACAAAAAGATAACACATAGAGGCAAAGAAGGCCCTGGCACGGCCTGACCTGTGACAGGCAATTTTACTGTGATTTTCTCATGCAGGTTGCATGTAAATAAAGTTGTTTTCCACTGAAGGAAACCATTGATCCACTTAGTTCTCTCTGACTAGAAATGTTGCATGTCTGAGGTTTTTCCCAGTATAATTATAAAAGGAGATGGGTGGAAAGTCCCCAGAATCCCAAGCCACTTCTAATTACAGTGGCTAGTCAAAAGCTAGACGAACCTATGGTTTCATTCAGTAGAAGACAGCTCTGGATTTGAGATGCCAGTCATTGAATCTGGGACCTGCTGCATGCAAAACATGCACTTCATCACCAAGATTTATTTCCTTCTGTAACTGACTAGCAGGGTTTCAGTATGAAGATGTGAGAGTTAGGCAGCATACTGCAATAAAATTTCAAGGTGGGAATAAGAGAGGTACCCAGGAGACTCAGCCAATGTCTGGTCAACTGGCTATTGCTGTTTGCTTCATGAATCTTGAGACACCATTTAATCCTCATTGATCTGCCAGGTTCCTTTTCTCACTGTTGAAGTTCTTTGTGGAACTGCACCAGAAGAATTAAATATAGGGTAAAGTTGTTTAGCTGATTTTACGCTGTTAGTCTGGCATACCAACTGCACACATAACCTCTGCTTCAAGAATCAGCACTGTGGGGTGTGTTATAATTTGGTGTAACTGATGCATTTTATATCCCCTACTAGTTCACTATGTCCACATGACTTCAGAAAACTCTTTTTATGCCACCAATTGTGTGAATACAGAGAACTGAATTGTGTTACTAAAAGTTGTAATAGACACAAATCATAAGACATGGAACCTTTTTTGTACTCAATAGAGCTGCATTAACCAACTAAATATGGTTGGGTCCATATTAGCTGCCTTGTCCCACTAATTTTTATAGACAATTCAGAGGTCAACCAACTCAGATGGCCTTGGTCAACTGTATTCCAGCATTTACTATAATCCTTTTTGTCCTCACCGCTCACCTGATTTGGAATATTTTTTAAAATTCAATTGTACCACCAAGTGGTCCTAACTGGGCACTCACTGGACTATCTGAGACTCCTGGGACGAATGTCTCTTAAAATTTCATCTCATCATCATTTCCAGTCTAATTAGTTACCTCCTGTTCTCTGCCAACTAACTTGCTGTTTCTCTTGGGGCACTAATGAATTAACAATTAATTATCAGCTGTTGTTTGGAGGGGATGTTAAGTACTTTCTAAAAACTTTGAAGCAAACTGAGTCTTGGATCTTTCCCCCATTTTTGTGGTTATAATTTTGTACTTGCATTACTATGATAATAAACATTTAAATAAAACAAAATTATATAGCATTGATTTTGGCTTTTAGAAAATAAAAGAAGTTCTTGAAGCCTCTATGACGAGGGCTAATAATAATTTATCCATGAGTATCATAAGGCATCTAACAGAAGTAAAAGTACAGCAAAGAAAAGTACAGGAATTAGATTAAACATGAAGAAAAAGAAAACTGCAGGGGAAGCAGGACCTTTGCAGAGTGATCGTTATTTTTGAGCAAAAAGTAGATTCCCTTGGACACAGGCATTACCAGATTTTTAAGGGAATATAACTTTATATCACGTGTTATATATATGAAACTATCATTTCAGTTCAGCTTGCACCTTAATGCAGAACTGAAAATGTTCAGGACAAAAAGGTCATTTTGTGAAACCACACTATGTTGCTTAGCTACATATTCCAGTACTGCTTCTTTTGCCACATCCTTTAAAAATCACCACAGTTCAAAATATGGGCTTGGATTTGATGGTGCTATTCTAGTGGCATAGTAGCAGCTCCTTCAATGCATCAGCTTTTCCATCTGCAAAAAGATAAGGAGAGTTTCACCAATGCCCCATCCTACCAAAGACTTCCAATTTGCTGTCAAAGAAGGAAGACTGAGAGGTGGGGGGGGGGGAATCACCTTTCTTATCCCCTGCTCACATTGCTCAGCATCTTCTTCCACGCACGCATGCACGCATGCACGCCCGCACGCACACCCTCTACCTGGAGGACGTTTAACTTAGCCAGTTGTGAGGATATTTGTAGCCTGTTCATTGTAGGAAATAGGATAATCATAGAGTGATTGGTGAAGAGGGAAATCATCTACCCCAAGTTTATGTGACTGTCTCTGCCTGCTTGTATGATAATGTACCAAGGAGTGAGTGCAATCTGTGGAACAAGGGAGAATAATACTTCAAACTTGCTGCTGCTGTGTCAAACCTAAGGATAATGATGTATAAAAACTCTATTCTGTATCACGCTACTTGAAAGCTAGGAGAATGAAGGCAGAAAAAATGTGACTGTGAAGCAGAGTCCAAGGGGGCAGGGACGCGCGCGATGCACTGGGCGCACACCCCTGTGGGGTTGTGGCAAGGGCGTTCTGGTGGCGTCGTGGAGGCATTCTGGGGGCATAGTGGGGGAGTTCCGGGGCGGGACAGGGATGTTCTGGGGTGGGGGGCAGAGAATGTACCAGTGTACTGGGCGCTTTCCCCCTTGCTACATTTCTGCTGTGAAGGGTTAATTCCTTACAGAACCTTTTTGTGTGAATGACATGTTAGGAGTAAAGCTCAGTCAGAGCTGCTGACAGGATTATTGGTTGGAGCTCTTTGAACTGGAGGGTTCAGACTTGTTTAGTGCCTGGACCTGTGGTGTTGACAGGAAAGAGTAATTGGGAAGAAAAGACCCTACTCTAGCCAAAGAGGGGAATACATTTCTAGGGAAAGAAGAATTTCTAGCCTAGGTTCTAAAAACAGAGCTATTTCATATCCTGAACCGTGTGTGTAGAACAGAGGATGCTTGCTGAGTGAGAAAGATGGTCTCAGAGGGGGACCAATCTTAAGTCAGAAGGGAAATTTAAACTTTATGTGAGAACAGAATCCTCATTCCTAGTTCATTTACTTGAAAAGCTCTGAAGTTATCCTACTACTTGGATTGGTCTGAAGGGGGAAAAGGGAGTTGGGTGAATATTCCATTCCTTCTAGAATAGATTTCTAAGAAATTAGAAATCTTTTCAAACAACTAAATGTCATCTGAGCTGTACTATTAAGAACATCTTCACATTTGTATACGTCTGTTTTTTTCCTTCTCACCAAATTCCCCCCTATCCTATTCCCAGGAGGAGTTTAATAAAAATCTAATGTTTTATGGTTGAATTTTGAAAATCCTCTAGCATGATAATCTCTGAGATCAAACATATAATAGAGAAAGTGGGGGGGGGGGGGGGGGGAATCACCCCAGTTCCTTAAGGTGGTTCAGTTATACATTTTCTTTAGTGTGATACAATTGGACAATTAAAAATTTCCCCCACCTGAAGGTTATATATAGTAAAGTTGACTAGTGAAAAGATCAGAAGAAGTGTGTTTCAGAAGAATTAGGGAACATTCCTGCCTCTGGGTATAGGGGAAAGGAGAGATACCTCAACATGACAACTGTATACAGTTCCCTGTTTTTGCAGCCTATTCTGCCTGTTGCTGTGCAAGGATCAAATTGAGAAGCTCAAGTAGGCTAAAATGCAACACAGGGTGAGCCCATTGGAAATCTTAAGCATGCTTAATTTTGTTTTGGATGGTGGCCCTATTTTTGAGCCAAACAATATAAAAGGAAAATAAAGACTATGAACTTGTCAGTGCAGTTGTTGCAAATTAATAAATTCTGAAGTACTCACAGGTAAAAGAAATCACATCTGGAATCCTTCAGGATGATTCACACACTTTTTTCCCACCTTACTGTGAAGGGAGTTGGCACTCCTACATGATGAAATCCAAACACTGGCTGTAGTTATATGGCGAAATACGCAAAAAAGCAGATGGAAAGATTTCAGTTCTGCATATACATCTGTAAAATGGAGATTCTCAGGTGCTTTGCCAAGATGACAAAGGTCCAAAGGAATTTTTGAGAATGATCCAGAAGTTGTCATATACAACACAAACACATATATCCAGTTATTCATATTAAATACACACCTGACTGAGATATTTATATTAAATATTCACCTGAAGTTTCCTTACCCAACTTTAAGGAAGACAAGAACAGACAAGTTTCCAATATATGGAAGTTACATAGAGGTTAGTTCCCTGAATATTTAATGAGATGTCATTTGAAAAGCATCACATGGATACTTTGGACGGAACATAGGACCATCCAGCTTAATAATGAAGATGAGCAAAAGCATGCACGTAGATATTTGTTTTATTTCAAAATACACATGCATGCAATTTTGCAAAATTAAAACCTAACCCACTAATAATACAGTTAAACATCAGTACCGTGCTGTACAGACAAATGTCTTGCAATTATTTCTATGCAAGGGGAACATCAATGCACATGTAAAACTATTCCCACTGTTATCAATAATGGGCCCCTATAATCTTGTATGGAGTTTTGTAAGCATGCTGTTGTGCTTCAGAACACTGTGCATTGAAACAGTTGAATGCAATTTTCAAAGCATCTAGTTCCAGAAATTGCACAGCATTTATTTTTATTTATTTTATTTAAAACATTTTAATCCCATTTCCTACCTGATGAAGGCTTTGAAGGCAGTGAACATAAAAACATTAAAACATTTAAACAATTTAAAACAATATTTAACATTATAAAATAATTCTGTACCAACTGCAGCTTCTGGATAGTCTTCAAGGGCAGCCCTATGTATATAAAATATAAGGTGCATTGCAGTAATCCATCAGATATCAGGCTCAATTTAATGTACTGGCTATAATATATAAAGTCCTTCATGGCATTAGGGCTGTTTTTGTACTTGCTAATGCTCCGTGGCTTAGCTGGGGAGTGTATTTGCTGTGGGGCTTCTCACCCTGCTTTTAGTTCCCCACTGCTTCCCGGCTTTCTCCTTCGCTCAAGTCAGGGCCAGTGAGGGAAGCTCCAAATGGCTTCCCACAAGTCCGGGGCTTTCATACAAGTACCGCTTAAGCACCATGAGGTCTTCCAGATTCTCTTTTATGCATACGCAGGCAGCCTCCATTTCCTGTGTTCGGATTGGCTGAATCTCCCCACATTCCACCCACTCACTTTCACTATTTTAGTTTTACATGACAAATCAGGCACTGAGAATCGGCACCCTTGCCCCCCCTCTAAAATCCTTGCGTGTGTAATGGGATCGCTGTCCTCCACCCTCCATCTAAAATGTAAATCTAAAATCTTTGCGAGTGTGAGCGAATTGCCGCCCTCCTGTTTGCAGTGCCTTCACACGCCACTTTTCTGCCCAAGGTTTCTCGTTCCTTTATAAAAACCAAGGTTTCTCTCTCCATTTTTTTCACTGCAAGTGGGGGAGGGCACCACTTTTCAGTGCCTGTCCATTGGTGGGGTGGGCCAGAACAGTGAGGCGGGAAAACTGGCCCCATTTATGCTATGGAGGAGTTTTGCATGCCAGTGGAAGCCTCTGGAGCAACAAAGGGACATTTCAAAAGGACCTCAACCTTTGCGGTTCAGGAAATTTGTGGAGCAAAGCCATTGGCACGGGGTGGCTCAGGGGCAGAAACATGGCAGCCACACTGCAGCACTGAAGGCTGTGTGAAACTCCCAATTGCATTGAGGCATTCCCCGTGTTAACAGAGGGGCAATTTTGTCATGCAAAAATAGCCCTGATCTGTCACATTTGCCAGACTATCTTGTCTCCTATGCTCTGCCACAACAGCTTTGATCATCTGAGCAGGACCAGCAAGTGGGCAAAATCAACATCTGCCCATACATGTGCCTTCTCTACTGTTACCCCTATATATCTATCTATCTGAAATTACACTTCATGCAACTGAAATTACACTTCATAACAAAGTATGTTCTTGTCCACAAATGCCTTAGTCACAATACATTTGTTAGCCTTTGAGGGTCCCAAAGATTAAATTTGCGAATCATTCTGAGAGTTTTTGTTGTTGGGTTTTGTAATTACATAGATTTACTTATGGTTTCCATTGTATTCTTTTATTCATAATAGTTGGTGTATATTCTTCTGTATAATTTCATTTTCTCTGGTAATTCTTGCTGAGTGAATTTTCATTCACTTTTTTCTACATTAAGTTCACATTTCTCTCATGTGATTCATCAGTAAAGTTGCATAAAACAGAAGTGAAGGTTGCCAAACAATAAAATGTAAGGCATTTCCCCACCCTTTCCTTAGTTACGTTTTTGACTGGCATGAGTACATTCTCTAATATCTTAGCCTTCAATAATCTGTATCAAAGTTTTCCACGCTACAAACATCCATGTGTTGGCAGAATGCCTTTTGGAAGAGAATCCTTTGGGGAGTGGAGCATTCATGAACTCCATACCAAAGCATCCACAGAGGTTTCACAAAAACCTGGAATTAATCTAACTGTTGGAAGGCCAAGAGTAGTTTTTGATTTGGCAGTGCATAAGAATTAGGTCTCTGACTTCTCATAAATACCCGAAAAGGTTTTTAAGAGTTGAAAGTCATCTACCATGGTGAATCTGAAGAAATTGTCTTAAGCTCAGGTACAGAAAAGATTGAAAACAATCTATTCACACGGAGGAACTTCCATCCAGTTGAGCACAATGGGACAGTCTTCCAAGAAAATATTCAGAAGATTATAAACTAAGTTTCAAATTTACAAAATCACATTTTCCAAATTTTTGCAATTCTGAATTGGAAATTGTCTTCTTTAACAGGAATAGGGTAAGTTCATGATGGACTTTTTCTTATTTTTATTGTGAATAGTTAGTATGTCTAGGGGTTTGTTTATGACTATTTACACACATATTGGATAATGCACTCTAGCAATTGCTTGCAACTGGTTTTTCCCGTTTCACAAAGGAAAATCCATTTGCAAATAGTTGCGATATTGAATTCAAATACTGTGTCAATTCAAACGTGATGAATCATTATACAATTGTCTCACATTATTTAGTTCTGAACATGTAATAAATTATACTAGTACAAGCAGGGGAACCATAAGGACTTGTGGGGTTTCTAATTTCTCTTCTTCCACTATTTCCTCTTTCTCTTTCCCTTCTCTGAAAGTCCCTTTAGATAATACTCTATTTCTGATTTCTTCCCTTCTTCCCACCCACCAGCCAACTGGTCAACTTACCTGAAGGGGAATCCCTTCAGCTATCTCTCCTTCACCCCTTGGCAGACTCTCCCAGGGAAAACTCTTAACTGACTTGTAGCTTGCCAACTCTGAGGCCAGGCCAGGCCACTGGCAAGACCAAACCCAGCTGCACAGTGGAGAACCCACAAAGACTTGTGAAGAGCATTTTACTTTCTCTTTCCACACTGTTTCCTCTTTCCATCTCTTGGCAGCCCCCATAACCCTCTCTTTCCCTGCTTCCTGCTCTCACTCCCATCCACTAAGCTACCTTTTATTTGCCTTCAATCTTCAACTATATTAATTATTTATTTGCTTCATTTATATTCTGCCTTTATCCACAATGGGGACCCAAGCAGCTTACATCGTTCTCTTCTACTCCATGTTATCCTCCCTTACTAATCTGCCTGACCACTATGGACATATTTTAGAGTCCCTGCTTTGAGTGTGCCCTTCCCCTCATTCTAAGACTAAGTGCTTGGCAAACTGGGAGTAGACTTTCTCAGTCATGGCTCTGGAGCTCTGTCCCCACAGACATTCGTCTGTCCCCTTCTTTTGTCATCTTCCTCTAGCTAGCCACTGGGAGGACCACAAACCCAGTTGAATGATTAATATTCCCACAATGATCCAATAAATTTGAATATATTGGGGTTTGGAGTAATGTTGGTTTGTAGGAAATCTGCTACTGGGTGCTATGTGGAGCAAAGTCCTTTAGGTCCATCTTTCCTACTATAGTCTGCCATGACAGCTTCAGTCATTTGAGCAGTCTTACCCCTGCAAATGGGTAAGATAGGAACTTCGGTTGGTGAGCATTCTTCATGGTGACTCCAGCCTTATGGAGTTCAGGAGTGCCTCCTACCATTCAATCATTTCACAAAATGTGCAGCACAGAAAATATTTAGGAAGGCATTCTAATACCACCTCCATGGGAAAATAGGTCTATAGCTGACTGTAATTATTATTGTTGCTATTATTGTTGGTATAATCTGGCTTGTACTGCATTGCCTTATGCATTGTAATTACATGGTCTGCTTTGGTCCCACAATACTTTGCCTGATGTGTTTCAGTTTTTGTAGTCCTAGTCCTAGCATTATTCATTGAATATCTTGTATTATATTATTACATTTTGTCTTCTTTTCCTTTATTCTGTAATCCACCTTGAGTCTCAGCAAAAAAGGCAGGCTATAAATAAGATAAATACATTTTTCAGAACATATGGGGTAGACTGTGACATATTTAGCTCTGTTCTAAAATTTCTAAACTTTGTATATTGCATTTTTACAATAATAATTTGTACACTGGATCATGAGTTGTACAATAATATTTTCTCTCAGTCACTACAAAGGTTAGTGAGATGTTCCTTCCACAAGGACATAAGCTTACCACAGTTGTTAAAATTAGATCCTTTTTGTGCACTTCCTCATAAAAGTCTGGCTAAAATGGGCTTTGAAGTGGAGATCTGGGAGGAAGGAAACATTGATTTTCAAATAAAGTTGTTGGCATACAGCCAGGTACATGATCCATATATGTAATTGCAGCTGGCTGTCACTTAGACATAACATAAGGCTTGATTTGTCCACTTTCAATTTAGAACCATAGTTGCCAGTATTTATCTTACGTAACGATTTATACCCTACTGAAGACTGTCCTTTCCTACCTTCTACCCTCACAACAAGCCTATTTTTTTGTGTTGGGTTGAGGGAGAATGGTCAGACTAAGGTCATCCAGCACATTTCTACTGTAGAGTGGAAATTTGAACCTGGACCTCTCAGAACCTAGTCCAGCATTCGAACTTCTTCCTGCAGGATTTCAACAACACTTTTAGCGCAAAATGTTTTGAAAACCCTTTCTTCCATCCTCAAAAGCATTTTCTTTGGATATGCTAAACTAGCGATCTGTTTTCTCAAAATGGTTTAAAAACATTTACGCTTACTGTGTGGAGATCAGGAAACATTTTATTTCTCCTGCCCAATTTTGAAGCTCTCACTTTTGTTTCTCTGCAGCTTGCCGCTTTCTATTTTCTGCCTTTTCTCTATGTTGTCTAAGGCCCTTTCCGAGACGTGGTTAAAAACGACGGCCTGGGGCGGTAAAACGCCGCTTCCAGGTCATTGCCTTCAAGATGCCAGGCGGCACTGCTGCAATGCAGCAGCACCGACCTGACTGTGCTCCCCCCAGGGCGGCCAGGGTCGGCTTCTAAAACAACAACCCTTTAAAGGGTTGTTGTTGGGGAAAGCGTCTTCCCGGCGGCGCTGTGTGAACCGCGACCGCCTGAACACGCTATCTCCCTGTCCTGTTTATTCATTTTGTCCCTTTATCGTTACCTGCTGGTTGCCGAAGAGCCACATCGCTGTCCTCCGACCCCTGGAGGTCGGAGGGCAGCGTATGGGCTTCAACGCCAGCAGGCCGACGACGGGACAAGGTGAGTGGAAGGGTAGGGGAAGAGGCGGCTCATTTGCGGAGCCGCCTGCCGCTTGTCGTCTTCTGCTGAGGCCGGCCTCCTGCATGCGCGCATGCGACCGGTTACCTCCACGCCGGCGGAATTCTTGCCGGCGTGGAGGCGACAGGGAGGTTGTGCGGAAACGGCCTAACATTTGCTGAAATGTCCCACAGACATTTTCTAATCTAGCATTGTGGTTGCTCACCATTTCCATCATTGTGGTGCACTAATAAAGTCAGAATTCCGATTATACCTTCCGATTATGTGAACATGTTTTCCTGTTTTTAAAAAAACTTGTGTGAATTATTTTCAAAACTATGTAGACACGATAGGAGAACTGGCAAGGCTTTGGATAGCGAGTCTCTGTCGCTTTGAAGATACAATGCCATGTTTTTTTTAAAAGGAAATAACCGTTTTCACCGGAAACACTTTATTTTTTCTCGCTACGCGAACAAAAACCCCAATTTTAAAAATGTCTTAAATGTTTTAAATGTTCTGTGCAGACAAAGTCAGAGACAGTCTAGCCCAAAACAACAGCTTTTTATTTACAACAGAGGCAGCTCTTACAACCATCAGCTTTAGCCAACATGCAAGAACTGGGAACTGAAAAATAGATCTCCACCCACTAAGGCCAAACTAAATCACACAGATAATAGGGGAGGAACTGTTCAATGACATACATGTATACACAGTAAATATACCACAGATGAAACTGAGTGTGAAAGCTGGCTGGATCCAATCTACAGGGATGATGACACAACAAAATCCTACAGAGAAAGAAGGCTTCTGCAAAGGGCAGCCCTGCTTACCAAGCTTGTGGAGTTATTTGAAAGTGACAGCAAAGTTGTGGATAAAGATTAAATTATACTCTTGGGCTTCTGACAAAACACCTTAGCAGGAGCCCCCACCATCAAATTAATAGTCCTGAAATAAAAAGACAGGTTCTCTCATGGATTAGAAAATAGTTAAACAACATGAACAGCAAGGAAGAAGAAAGTGGATGTTTCCCTTCTTGGAGCAGTGGGGTTCCCCAGGAATTTTGAATAGGGTGATGCTATTTAATTTGTTCATAAATAAACTGGAATCAGGAAGAGAGAAGAGGCCAAATTTTCAGATGACAACAAATTATTCTGTTAGATGTTTGCCTGGGGTGCAAATAGGTAATTTGAGAGCTGTTTTTCAAAATTTATAAAAATGAATCTCAGCATTTAATAGTTGAAAAATTATTTATAATAAAAGTTTATTAATATATTAATATAAAGAAATATTATTATTGTATTATGTCCAGAAACAAATTCTACTGTGGCCAGTAAAAGTTGCTCTGCCAAGCCTACATAATTCAACTGGAATTTAATGGACTTGCTTGGATATTTATATATTATAAATGAATAAAATAAAAATAAATATTAATTTAAAATACAAGGATCTACATGGAAAATGTGTTTCCTTGGCAGTATCACTGTTATTATATTGTGAACAATGTATTTTAGAAAGATCCTCAGTAGGGTTACAAGACCTTCATGGACATCTGAATGGTGGGGTAGAATACAAAGAATAGTCAGAAGTCAGCACCATAAATTCCTGTGGGGCTACGTTTGTTTAGCATTGCAGCTAAAATCAGTTTGTGGCCACAATAAAATGAACATGTATTTGCTTTTTATTACAGATATTTATAAACATTTTTTTCCAGCAGATTTTCCTACTTTATTAAAATGTGAGATTCACTTTATGAAAAGGCTGGAGGTTGAGTTTGAAAATTTAGCCAGCACAATATTCTAGATGATGGCTGATTCACTAGAATTGTTTAGTCTGTCAAATTCAGATTATTTTACTTGTGCTCAACAGTGAATCTGTGGGTTAGTGGTAGATTAACTTGATTCTCTCTGAACTTAATTTACAGGACCAGCTTAAGAATTAGGTTAATGTTTTCACTGTTATAATAGCTTACTGAAATAACTACAATTCCATTTTAAAGTTTTTCCTTCATGAAGAAATGACTTAATTATTCTGAATGGGAGAAAAATACGATGGTTGCTCAGGTTGTTTTCCTTGAAGCCTTTAGACCTGGATGGAGAAATGTATAATTAATCGGGAACAACATAAGCTTGTTTTGTTTATTAGCATAAAATAAACAAGGATAACTCAGAATATGTCTGCTCATTTCAGCAATCACGTTTCACATGCATGCTTCATAAAATTAGTCAACTGAACCCTTTTTGTACCCAAGATTTTGTATGCACTTCAAGCTATGAATAGTGAATGTGCTGATTGATTTCTGAAATGCAATTTCAACATGTTACTACTCATAACATTCTTACATAATTTACATGGGTTAGAGATATGTGCTGTATAAAGTTTGTCAAAAGGAAGTTGGATATGCAAAATGATACCTACAGTTTTTCAGGACAATGCTGAAACTGTGCCTTATGCTTTAAACCAGATTGGGAATGGAACAAAAAAACATTTTACCATATCCAAATGGTCTCTAGGTTTGAGGTCATAGTAAAGCTATGGCTAAATTTGTGAGATCAAATCTCTGCTCCTCTTGCTTCCCACAACACTTTTTAGAAGAAGTATAAAAAGAAGAGGAGGAAGAGGAATCTGTATCTATACCCTCCCTTTCTCTCTTGTAAGGAGACTCAAAGAAGCTTACAAACTCCTTTCCCTTCCTTGTGAGGTAGGTGGGGCTGGGAGAGTTCTGAAGAACTGTGACTAGCCCAAGGTCACCCAACAAGAATGTAGTAATGGGGAGACAAATTTGGTTCACTAGATAAGAGTCATGTGGAGGAGTGGGAAATCAAACCTGGTTCTCCAGATTAGAGTCCACCTGCTCTTAACTGCTGCAACACGCTGGTTTGTAATGAGATGGCGAAACACAACTTAGGCACATGGTGAAGGACATATCATTGTTGCAGATCTAGAATTCATTCATACATGTATCTGCTCTGGGCTACACAAATGATTGTCCATTTTGAAATAGAGAGGCAAAACACCATTTACAGTGTTAAAATGGTAAAGTTAAAAGCTGCCTCAATTTTCTTCATTTTCAGTTTAACAAAAAAGACATACAGTATTCAGAAGTGTTTAGATACTGCAACCTAATTACAATTTAGTCCTTTTGGGGGGGGGGGGCTTTTTCTAGGTGTTTGGTCAGAATTTTAACACACTTAAGACACACCATTAAAATTTAATAGCCACCTTGAGTATAAGGATATAAAACAGGGCAGAAATGTTTAAAATAAATACTAAATTGTTCTTAGATGCCAAACTTTTCCATGTGGACTATTTAAATCAATTCTGGCCCCATACTGCTTTGGTTTATCCCTTGATTTCTGCATGCATTTTTGTGCCTTTCGTTTTCCCCCCCCCCCCCCCCCCGTTTTCCCCCAGTTATTTTGAGATCTTTTGCCACAGTATTTTTCTGGAAGCCGATTTTGAATTGACTTTTTCCTGGTGAGTAATGTTAATATTGGTTTTCTTTGTCCCACCCACCTCTAGCCCACTTTTCAATGACTGTACTGTTATCACAGTTAAACAACTCCTCCTAAATAAGTGACTTCAATTTTTACACCCTGTAAAGTATCAATATAATATTGTTAGTGTTGTTCGCAGTGGTGGGATCCAAAAATTTTAATAACAGGTTCCGATGGTGGTGGGATTCAAACAGTGGTGTTGCTGCGCACACGCACCTCCAGTCCCTATTGGGCAGGGAGGTTGCTTTAGGAATCCCTTCTCGGCACTCAGAAAAAATTAGTAACCACTTCTAGAGAAGTAGTGAGAACTGGTTGGATCCCACCTCTGGTTGTACTGATAATTAAAGTAGGTTTTCAAAATTCACAACATTTTTTATAAAGTTAGTCTCTAGCTCTTTCCCTTGCAAAGATATGAGGAAAAGGCATATTTCCACAAGGGAAGAATCTTTAGACCTACTTTATATAAAAGTGGATCTTAAAAAAAATAAGTGGGGATGCTCTGACAATAATGATGACAGCTCTCTCCCTTGAAAATCTTTGTTATTTAAACCACATTCAGAAGAAATAAATGGACCCCACAATTGTAAAAATGCACAGGGGGGAAGACATGTGGAAGAACCCTGCCCAAACTGATTCTAGTGCTTGTGGACCAACTGCCAAGAAAATCAGAATTAACTTGAGCATGAGGAAAAGGTCAAGAGATGAAAAACACAGTCATCTTGGAAGAGAGAAAGAGAAGTTCAATTTATTGTGACCCAGAACAGGAGTCGATTGCTTTAAGAATACCTCAAGTGGTCACAGGAAGTGTTGCTAGTGCTCCTGCCAAATACTTGACTACAAGGAATCAGTACTCAGCAGCTGCCTAACCCTTAAACTCTGACAGGCCAATGCTGCTCAAATCACTATAGTTGCTTTCGTTGCTATAGTTTTGCTTTTGATTTCAAAGCTATCAGCTCTTCTGAAAACATGTTAAGCCTTTTACTTTCATATTTTAACAAACTATACAATTCCTTAACAATTCCTTAACAAACTATACAATTCCTTGAGAGCTTTCAGAGTCAATCTTTCATCTAAATGCCTTAAGAAATGCATCTATCTATGCTACTGTAAGCACAGCTGCATCCTTCTAAGCCCATTGGCTTCAACTGACTTTGAAGAGTGTAAATCTGCTTGAGGTGGCACTGTAAGTCACACATAATTGTTAAAAGATTTAACAGTTGAGGCAGATGCCCTCTGTTCTAAAAAAATGAGAAGCCCAAATTAAAAAGATCTATATTTCACATAGTCCATCAAATTTGGTTCCTTGTACGGCTTACAATTCAGTTACAACAGTTGTAAGATCTAAAGTTATGTAATACTGAGAAAAACATAAAGAATCTGATCAAAACTAAAAGCAGTATCATATATTTAATAACATTGCTGAAAGTAAGTAGCATCATTAGAACATCTATAGAGCTCACAGCCCTGAGCAGGCAGATCAAAGGAGAAAGACAGTTCGAAATTAGGGTTATAAGTGTCAGGCAAGAGTAGCTAAGCATATGTGAGCCCCTCGGGGGACAGGGGTATGTTATATGGGTTGGTGTCCATGAAAAGACAGATGGAGTTTGTCAACTTTTGGTTTTTACAATGCAATTATTTTGTTATGAGTCTTAAGCAGCTTTAATACTATTAAACTGAATAGAACTGTGAATTGCAGAGGGAAAGTTCAGTTCTCTCAAATTATATATTGTTCATATCTATCGGACCATGAGAAATCATGGGGTGGAGCTACAACAGTATTTCAATGGATGCAAGAACTTCTGTCTGTTGAGCATGAATTTTGCGGGCTGCCTCAGGAAGGGGGAGCTGCCAAAGTTGTGTTTATCCCACAAAAATGTGCTTGATTGAAAAAACTGTGCCTAGCTTTTTAATTTTTTCTTTGTGTGGCCAGTATCATCCATCCAAAGATTTTGTTAAAAGCATAAAGAAAATTATCTAAGGGCTTCTGTAATCAACATATTGATGTTTGGACAGGGAAACCTGGTACCTCTAGACTACACAACTTTTGCACACTAACTTTGCTTTGCGATGCTTGCGATTATTTGCAAGTCAGTGGCTATTTTTCCAGAAATGAAAAAAAAACCACTATTAAACTTAAAAGATTACACAGTCTTTTCTATAACTATTAAGGTAACTATTTCCGTTTCAAAAGATGTCATTATTTGGGTTCGTCATAGGGGTACTTGTTTAATCAAGAGGTTATAATTTTAAACTCACAGAATCTCTTTGAAAATGTATTACAGATGTTCAATAAGGTTAGCTTTACAGCATCATGTTGAGGGTCACAAGGTTAAGACCTGTGGCATTATCTAATATAGTTGGTGCCCCAACCTTGAAATGAAGTCATCTGCTTCTAATGATTTTGCTTCAGTTTCATCAAGACAGAAACCAGCATGGTTTCCGGGATTGTGACTGTGATTTACTGAAAAGGACAACGGTAACATTCAGCTCTCGCTCAGTTACATTAGTTGGAAATGAAATCTTAAAGAATGACATAAACTCCCACACACTTAGAACATTGAACTGAAAATGTGGGAAAATCAGGGCAGCTGATGGGACAGATAAACATGAAAGCCAAGTGCTACTGCTTATCCTAAACTTTTTTCTCTGAATATTCCCTAGAGGAAGAACACATTTGAAATGTCCCAGAGCAGTACATATCTACTGAACTGCCTATCTGTGTCAAAACCATATGGTTTCTGTGAAATGTAGAGAGAAGTAATAGTTTTACTGCTTTTTCTACAGTTTAAAAGTGCTTTAAGGCACCATAGGGCAAGGGTCCTCAACCTGTTTCAGGCCGTGGACACCTTTGGAATACCGACACAGTATGGTGACTACAGCCATAAAATAGTAACTAGAGGAGGTGGAGCCAGCCACAATAGGGCTGCCACAGATTATTTTCAGACATACAACAAAGATTCTTGTGCTGTAGTAACAGCTACTGCTAAAGCAATATTTTAAAAATGTGTGCACACAATCATATTTCCAGTAGCCAATGAGCAGTCTTGCTGGGCACAAACCCCACTTGCCCCCCCCTTTCTAAAAACACATTGTGGTTGTCAGGAAAGGTGTCAGTGGGCACCATTGGTAAATTGCTGTAGATGCTCAGTAAAGAGATCCTTAACATGCTTGCTGAATGTCAGGAGAGGATTTCTTTTTTAAAAAATAATAAATTTTATTAATTTCAGAATCGTTAAAACATTACAATTACAAAATTCCATTATTAATACATAAATACCTTAATTTGACCAGTATATTTCTAAAAATTTTAAGTATCTAGTTCAGATAATTTTCTCTCTCAGTTTGACTTCCCATTCGGGTCTAGTAACTTCATATTACCGTCAAAAATTGACCTTATTTGGCTAACCTTTCTTCAAACTCAGATGTAATAAACAGAAGGGGAACCAGTGATTTAATTCTGGAGAGGATTTCTGACACTGATCCCTTTTCCCCTCAGAAATGTTAATTTTGAAGAGTTCCTCAACAATGATCTGAAGTAGGGTGATAGGCACATTTCTGAATTATTCTCCCTTACACCATTCAACAAATAGATATTGAGCACTATGAACCCAGCGAAAGCAGTCCAGGAATAGCATTATCCCAGTCCACAATGGCTATTTATACACATGTGGTCTCCTTCGCTTTGAGCGTACATTCCCTTTGGGCTTGATTCTCAGTTATGCAGATGGTTACCCCTCTCCAGAACTCATCCTGCTCTCAGATCAGAGAATTGCCACAGTTTCTGAAAGCTCTTAAGTGTGTACTTTTCCCTTCCTTTGCAGTGTATTACCATTTTCTTGGGTTTTCTTTCTTTCCTTCTTCCCCCATCCACACCACAGTACTTCCTCTCACTCTACTGGCTATCCTGCTGGCTTCCTTTTTTAAATAAAATGTTTAAAGTCTGATGTAGGGGTGAGCCCGCGAACCCAGCAGAACCGTAGAAAGAGCGCTTGGAATGCCGGTGCCGGCTATGGCCTTCTGGGCGCACACGCTCCTCCAACCCCCGCTCCCCCGTGAGTCACGGGTCATGAACGGCCTGACTCGCGGTCGCCAGGTGTCCCACACAAAGGGACAAAAGGGCTCTTGCCCTCAAGTGAGGATTAGATCCAGACGCGGATGCTTCCTCCCGCACGTAGCAGCCCGATGAGATCATGCATCACATGATGATCTCCCGTTCTCCCGCTCTCCTGACCTCCCGCTCTCCCGCCTGCCCGACCCCTTTACACGCCCCCAGTGAAACCCTAATAAAAGGTGCGAGGGGCGAGCACACGGCAGAGTTGCCAGGATCACGGGATCCCGCGCTTCCTGCTACTGGCTCTCTCCACCAGATGAAATCTCCGCGTCTCGTCTCTTCCTTGGGGCCTCGTGGGCAAGACTACAGTCTATCGCTGGAACATCAGACTGAAGCAGGGAACCTGGGGAAATTGACAAAGCTTTTAGCAATCTATCACTAGGCACAAGATGCCCCTCTCCCACCAAAGGCAGCAGGCGACCACCCACATGGAGGTTGTATGGTAACCACATAGAGGCAGGGGCAGGCAAAATGGTGGATTGGCTGTGATAGGGAAACAAACAACTGTGAGGAAAATAAGAATGGCGTAAACAGGAAAACCCCATTGTGAAGCAAAATTAAAGAATCAACTGCTTCTCAGCTGCAGAGTAAGTAGTGCTTGTATAAATGGCCAACATCTTTTCTGAGTGTAACTCCATTAAAGAAGAGAAATGTAATGAAGACTTATGTCTTTAAGAAAGATCTTGCCTAAGCTTGACCGTAATAGTAGTCAACTGCTTGATTAAATGCGGATCTGCCAGTTATGCATAACATGGGTCTGAGGTATGCTTGTTTTTAAAAAGTAATCAATTTAAAATGTTTATGAAACACTTGCTCTCTCCCCATCCCCCTCAGCCAATGTCTTACCTCCTTACAGTCTATCCAGTGTCTACTTTTCTCCTCAACCAAGTTCTGATTCTGAAAAATAACTTGGGAGGAATAGGAAGAGGGGGGGGGGCAAGTAGTGGTACAGGGGAGACCCAATTTACCTCTGTTGCCTATACATTTTGCCTTAAAAATTAGACTCTGCCAGGCTAACCCCGTAGCTTTGATTTATATATGATGGGCAAAGATGCTCCTGCATTCTCATCTTGTTTAGTAGTAAAAAGGAGTGCGGGTGATAGATGGAACCACCAAGTTGTAGCCAACTTATAGCAATGTCATATGTGTTTCAAGACAAGAGGCAAACAGAGGTGGTTTGCCATTGCCTGGCTCTGCATAGCAATGGTGCCTTCCTTAGTGGTCTCCCATTCAGGTAGTAACCAAAGCCAACTCTGCTCAGCTTCTGAGATCAGGCTCCTCTGATTCATTCAGGTCAGGGTTTTAAAAGGGAGTACACCATAAAAATTCTTATTCAATGAGCAGTATTTTAAACATAGGAGGCTACATTTAGGACTGTGTAATACTTGCACTGTATTTCAATAGGATGTGCTGCTCCTTAGAACCTGGCTGAGTTTTGGACTCTTCTGGCCGGTGTCTGAACAAATTCATGATAGAAAATATCAGACTTCTTTCCCTCATGCACATGATATGGATATAATTATTTCATTTTGTTGTGTGGGTTTTCAAAGTATGGCTGATGCTCATGTGTTTTGGTTTGTGTTCATGTATTTATAAATAGAGAAGCAATGGACATTTTTAAGAAGTAGAAAACAAATCTAGAGAAAATGTACACTTTTATTTCATGAAGAAAGATTTGATTCAAGAAGATACGCTTCTGAGAGCATGATCCTAAATGTGTTTCCTAATAAGTGACATAAGCCCAAAGGAATGCTTTTAAATGGGCTCCTTTGCAGTTTTACTTGGAGTGGAATGTGATATTATAAGCCTGCTTGCCAAGACATCTTTACAGATTATTATACTATCTTATACATTTTAGTTAAACAGGTAATGCTTGCAGCACCCTTAAAATCTCTTTTTAAAATGGAGGGGGGATTTGCATTGTAATTTATTTGTTTTACAAACAGCAAGCACTAGTTGGCTAGATTTTCATTATGAGTTAGATGGTGGAGGGACCTTGGGTACAGAGAGACTGCTTTTTAAAAAACATTTCATTACCTAAAGCTATAGATTCAAATGACATCATTCTTCTGCTTTGTAGAAAGGATGCTGAAAATATGTAAACAATATCTATGGACAGTTCTTATTGTGCATGATTATATATTTATTTTAAGAATATCTACTCCATCTTTCTGTTAAAATAACTTTCAAGGCAGCTAACAAACCAAACATGTAAAATAATAAAACTGATCAGGTTAAAAACGATACAGTGATGAATGCTAAGGCTATCTAGCAATAAACAGAATAGAAATAGTGGAAGTAGAACCTTAATAATAATAAGAAAAATGTGATTATAATGAGGACTGAAAGTTGGCACAACAAAGCACTGCATGGCCAATTTCTGGAGAAGATCAAGGACAAGGTGGACAACAAAAAGACCTGGCTGTGGTTAACAACTGGAACTCTGAAAATGGAAACTGAATCCCTGATTTTAGCTGCTCAAGAGCAAGGCATTAGAACAAATTCGATCAACGCCAGAATCGGGAAATCCTTGGGTAATGCAAAGTGCAGATTGTGCAAAGAAGCTGATAAAACTGTAGATCATGCCCTCAGCTGCTGCAAAAATATTGCCCAGACTGAATACAAATAGAGGCACAACTCAGTGGCCAAGATGATCCACTGGAATTTATGCAAGAATTGCAACATAAAATCAGCTAAGAACTGTGGGAACATTGTCCAGAGAAAGTAACAGAAAATGAGAAGGTCAAGATCCTGTGGGACTTTTGAATCCAAATGGACAAAATGTTGACACATAATACACCAGATATCACAGTGATTGAGGACTAGAAACTAACCATCATCGACATAGCAGTACCCGGTGACAGAAGGGTCACTGAAAAAGAACACGAGAAGGTCACTAAATACTACGATTTGAAAATTGAGCTTCAGCGTCTATGACACAAACCAGCTGCGGTCGTCCCAATGGTAATTGGCACCCTGGGCACCATCCCCACTAGGGCAGTACGTAAAACATCTTCAGATTGACAAAATTAACATCTGTCAGATTCAGAAGGCAGCCCTACTGGGATCCACACGAATACTACGCCAATACATGACAACTTCCTAGACCTCTGGATGAGGCTCGAATTGTAATGAAAGGCCAACAATCAGCTAAAGAACTGGCAGCTGTGAAATCAACAACAACAACAACAACAACAACTACTACTACTACAACTACAACAACAACAACAACAACTACTACTACTACTACTACTACTACTACTACTACTACTACTACTACTACTACTACTACTACTACTACTACTACTACTACTACTGTCACCCAGTTAAGGCAGCCCCTGCTGGGATCTGGTATCATACACGTACTTCAATATATTACAACTTCCTAGGTCTCTGGGTGAGGTTCAAATTGTAATGAAAGGCCAACAATCAGCTAAAGAACTGGCAGCTGTGAAATCAACAACAACAACAACAACAACAACAACAACAACAACAACTACTACTACTACTACTACTACTACTACTACTACTACTACTACTACTACTACTACTACTACTACTACTACTACTACTACTGTCAAATTCAGAAGGCAGCCCTGCTGGGATCTGCACGAATATTACGCCAATATATTACAACTTCCTAGGTCTCTGGGTGAGGTTCAAATTGTAATGAAAGGCCAACAACCAGCTAAAGAACTGGCAGCTGTGAAATCTACCATGTAAGCATAGGCAAACAGAAACAGTCATCTGGCACTTAAAATAAAACATGCACCAGGCTTTGACTAGAAAGGCTTTCATAACTAGGTATCACTATAAAAAGGTTTTCCACCTCTGATGGTGGGACCCATAGAATGAGGCCTCAGGAATAATGGTGTGGCTTCTTAAGGGTAATTTGCAATAAAATCCTCAGCAGACTCACACCTTTCTGTTCATTGATATTAGTGAACTTAGAAGGGTATAACTCTGCTTAGCTTCACACTGTTAGACTCTAGGCATAATATTTTAAGGGGCCTCCTTTCCTCATTAAATCCCAGCAATCTGGGAACTACAATTCCAAGAATACACTATGAAAAGAAAAAGGGGAATAAAGATGGAGGTGAATTTGGCAGGACTGTAACTACAGTTTGTGTTCGCTCCTACCCACTTGCTGAGCCAGGGTCTGACCCTGACAGCATGGCTTGCTAAAGGGACACAGCTAAAAAAAGTGATGCAGTAAGATGACTGAAATCATAAGTTATGAAGCCAAGAAGAACATACAGCTGCTCACCTGTTTGCTTTTCAGCCAGGATCTTCAAAATGAATGATTGATGTAGATCGTTCTCATTATTGTTGTGTTTCTGGCACTAAGAGGAAGTCCATGATATTTTGCTAAAAAGCCTCATGTGATTTTATGCCCAATTTACTAGGCTTAAGAGCTTTGGAAAGTTTGGATACGGTTCAGATAAGCATCTGCAATTTTGTGTGCTTATTAGGTCTGAAAGAACCTATGCGGTTACCCTTGCATTGGTTGTACAGAGCAAGCCTTGTATAGTCTGTTCACAGTGGAATTTATGTTTGGAGCAGAGTTGGAGAAGAAGAGGAAAGATCTATTGAAAAGTATATTTTCTGAAATCTCAGTCTCTTGTTGTAGTTGCTTTATGCTTGTTGTAGTTGCCTGTTGTAGTTGCTTTATCCTATGCATGTTTTCTCTGGTTCACATGTTAAATTCTCACTGGGCTCAAAAGGCATGACACCTAAGAAAGTGAGTCTACGATTGTAGCTTCAAGGCTCAAAGAGATGAGAAGATGCTGAAAGTGCAGTGAATGGAGCTCCCAATATTTTTTGCTCTAGAAATCAGGGTACAGGTCGGAACAAGGAAGAGGGATAACCATTCCCCTCATGCCATTCTCCCAGCCTGTCTCTCCCAGTGGGTCTCTGGTGAAAATGGGGGAAATAATGATGGAGAGTTGGGGGAGACTTAAACCACTTTTCTCATCACAGCTACAATCTAACTTGGATCCCCACCTGTAGTGAAAAGAAAGCTGGGAGATCTATTGGTGAAAAGACCTCAGCAGGGTATAACGCCATGGACTCCATCCTCCAGAGCATCCCTTTTCTCCCGGAGAACTGTTCTTGGCTGTCTGGAGATTAATTATAATAGCAGGAGATCTCCAGGTACCACCTGGAGGCTGGTAACCTTGTCACAAGCCCTTTAGCCCTCCCAGAATATAGTCCTGAATGAATGTGAGAATTATCATTCATTTTTACCTACTGCCTTTGTCAAAACCATTATTTTGTGCATTATTGAATGTGGTACTTTGATACTAGAGCATTTATGCCAAAATGTATTTTTTACTTTCAAACAGATGGTGGGAGCTAGGCTAGGTAGGCACTAGGACACAGGAGGGCATTCTACAACAAAGAAGGTCCAGCATGTTTTGTTCTGTGGGGAAGGAATATACAACCCCACTAACATCTTTCTGTGGAACAAAGTATAGTCTGGCTCGGACCAGCAAACTGCTGCCCTCATTTCAGGCAGTTGTTTGCTCTGGACTTGGCTTTCTCATGCCATTGACATTAGAAACCTCTCCCTGTGGCCACGCAGAGCAAAAACCTTTTCCTTTCTTTAACCATACAAAATCTCTTCCCCCAGTTTTCCTCCACTGCTTTGGTGTGTGTCGTGCTCCAAATGAGCTCAAGAGGCCCCATTCCTTAAACAACATTGTGTGATAGGCTGTGCCCCTGTAGCAACCATTCTGTGGTACTACCCTCTACCCTTTCTCAAAATTTCAAAAGTGGCCACAGGCAAAATATGGGTAGGCACCCCCACTCCAGATATTCTGGTTGCTGCTTTCTTCCTGACAAACTCATGGAAAGGTCCTTGTTGTTTGAAGAGCAGTCTTTTTCAGAGAACTCACGAAAGTTTATAACATGGCTCCTCTGTAAATTTGGCTTTTCTAGTCAGCATCCAAGCTGGAAAACTCTGTGGCGGTTAGTAGTTGCAATTGTTACAGCCTTGCACAGTTCTAGTTAATACAGCAAACACCATTTACTTATTTATTTTAGGTGAGGGGAGACAGATTAGGAGAAACATTGCTTCCAGCTGTAATATTTTTGCTGCGCTTTTTAAAAAGTCTGCCATATTTATATGCCACTTTTCTCCTGGGTCACAGGACTCAAAGCAGATTGCACACTTTAAAATCATAGTCTAACATAATCACTCAAATTGCTACATCAGAACATCTATTTCTCACAGCCCTGTTATTACAGAACCCAATACTATAGCAGAATGGAACTCTGCAGACAGAACAAGGAGCAAGCAATCTGCAGGCCAAGTGTAGCAGCCATTCTTGCTTTGTATTGTCAAAGGCTTTCACGGCGGAATCACTGGGGTGCTGTGTGGTTTCTGGGCTGTATGGCCGTGTTCTAGCAGCATTCTCTCCTGACGTTTCGCCTGCCACAGATGCCACAGATGCAGGCAAAACGTCAGGAGAGAATGCTGCTAGAACACGGCCATACAGCCCGGAAACCACCCAGCATCCCACTTTCTTGCTTTGCTTTCCCTGCTTCAGGTCTTGGACGTGAAGTAATCTATTCTCTTCAGTGTCATGTGCTCGGCAATTGCAAATGCAACTGTGAATATGAATTGCCCCAATTCATGAGTATAGAGTGGCTCCAGACCTGTCGTGCATATGTAACCCCCATGCCCAGAATGGGTTGGCCCAGAATGGGTTGACCCAGAAAGGGGTGGAGTCTGAAGGGAAGCAGAATGCTGCAGAACTCAGAGCTCTTTGGAGAAGACAAGGGTACCAGACTCGGACCTTGATTTCTATAAGCCCTTAACACCTTGTTAAGGTAATTTGCAATATTGTTGGGAACTACTGGGAAGGTAGTTGTTGTTTTGCTGTGTTGTAAATGTTGGAGTTTATTGTTTCAGGGTTTTCTTTTGTGGTTGTAATGGGTGAGAGTTCTCCTGGAGACCTTCATCATGTTGCAACCTGTTCATCAAGCCCTTGGAGTCTTCAGGAGCCAGCCAACTTGCAAAGAAGATTTGGACTTGGCAATATCAGTAGACTGTAAATAGAAGGACTTGAAATGCAACCTGAACAGGACCTTGAATTGTAACGTTAAATGTTGATGTTTTAAAAGTGTTAATTGTAAAGAAAAGTAAACCATTTTGTTGTTTAAATTTGGTTCTTTGCAACTCATTCCAAGTACTGCCCCACAGAACCCACAAGCGGAGGCTACACATAGTTGAATGTGAGCATGAAACTGCCATACATGCACAAAGCCCCTAGAATGGGTTTGCTTTCTGAGACAAAACAACATCAACATGATCGGTGAATCTAGAAGAACCTAGTTATTTTCTGGTATTCTGGGCTTAATTAGGAGACTTTATTTGCAGTGGTATAACCTAATGGCAGCAAACAGAATATAGTTAACACATGGGAGAAGCCTGTGATGTGGCCTTCTGGAATGAAAGACTACAGTCTGTTAGTGGTGGTGGAAGAGATGTGGGGCACAGCAGAAAAGGGGTCTGTCCGCAGAGACTAAAGTGGCAGACGCAGGAAAGAGCTTTGTTTCTTCTACAGAAATTTAGGAAGAGCTGGGGTGAATTTGATTTCAAAGCCCGACAGCAGAGCTGTGGCATTTGTTTCCAATTCAGCAGGAATGAGCGTATGGTTTGAACAATTCTTTCAAGGTTCCTAGTGGGGGGAAGCATAACTCATCTCAGCTGGCTGTGTTAGGAGATCAAATGACAGAAAAATTTTCACTCAAAGCCCAGGGTATCCTTCTGGCAACCAGAACTCTTGTACATCTTCACAGATCCGTTATTCTGTGCAGCCTGAATCCAGGTCTATGTGCTGAATGGAAATGGCTTGCCTAAAAACAATTTACTGCTGCCAGATGTTGGCTTCCTGCCTGCTTTTATATAATTCAGTGTTTTTCTTTACTCAAGATGTTACAATTTAAAAAGGCTTTAGAAGTTTTATTTCAAATGGCTTGGCAATATGTATTTCTTATTCCTTTTTCCCTAGTACAGACTAGTTTCCCCTTGTCTCATGTTGTGGATTTTGTGTTTGTGGTATAAATTACTTTGCATAAATAAGAACAACATAAGCATCTCGATCTGACCATATTTTGTTTTGAAAGAAAAATAACTTAACTGCCAGGTGGTGGGTTCTCCATGCTATTGATTCATCTAACCTAAATATAATACTAACATACATATAATATTGTTTTCCTTGCAACATAATTTATAGCCTTTTCTGAAGCCCTAATAAAATCTCTTTGCCATATAATTTAGCTCCCCTCTCCTTTCTCTGCCTGACTCTTCATTAGATCTGATCTGTTGTGTATTTTTCATGCTGGTTTTTTAGTCAAATGGGAGGGAAGATGGCATGGTATGGCCTGATCTCATTAGATCTTAGAATCTAAACAGAGTTGGTACCTGAATTTGGGTCGGGGCAAGGAAGGCTCTGCAGAGGAGGGCAAGGACAAATCATCTCTGCTTCTCACTTGCCTTGAAAGCCCCTTGCTGGAGTCACCATATGTCAGCTGTGACTTGATGGCACATACTGATATGTACCTTTAAACCAAACACTGAATCCCAAAGCAGATCTGGGCTTGCGTGGATTTTGGTCTCTGCTTCACACATGCCTCAAATTTAAGAGGATTTAATTTACTCCCCTTTCCTTTCTGGCCCTTTCCCCACTTAAATCGCTTATGCATCGCCACTCTCCCCAAATAGCTGTGGTCCAGCGGCTGTATATTCTCCCAACGAGTCCGTCAAGCGGGTGGGACAACGCCGCCAAGCCGCCTGACTCTGACGGGCTCTCACTGCCCCTCTCAGCTGCAGCACTTCTATCATTTCTGGCGCTGAAGAAACGGCACAGAGCATTGGGCAGTGGGGAACACAACCCCGCGGCAGAAATCACTCACGCTGAGAGTAGCGCGCCACAAACGGTAAGTGGGGAAAGGCCCTCTGTATACTAAAAATTGGTTCAGGATTCTGGAACAGAGATGCACAGGATCCACAAGGTTGAGAAAGGCCTTCTGAAGCATTATGGGTCATGTAAGCAGTCTATGCATGTGTGATGGAGCAAAGATTTTGTAAAAATGCAGATAGAGGAAGGGAAGTAAGGAGGTGATTGAGGTAAGTAATGCATAGTTTTGTGACTGGACACATGTGTGACTATGCCATTTTCCCCATGGCCAATATATCCTGGGATAAAGAAGCGAACCATCGCAGTTGGGCATGAATTCCATACGGCTTCTGGGTCTAACTCGGGCCCGCCCTGTGAGATTTCCCTTATCCTGTGCCTTTCAAAAAACTATGAAATTGAGGGTTCTTTTTAAAAAATGTGCAACTCCCGCTCCCATACAAACACTGTGGGAGACGGACCAGTTTATTTTTCCTGCCTCACCGGCTGCAGCCAATCAGAATGGCGGAAAAATGGGATAGTTCGTGCATGCACGGAAACATCAGGAGGAAAATGAAACTAAACTGGGGGCTATGCAAGTTTTTCCACCTGGCCTGAACGCGCTGACGGGCTTCGTGTGGAGGGAGGAACCGAGATGGAAACATCCCGATATGTATGATCCCGGTAATTTCTGTAGTTTCCAATATTTTATGTATAAAAGAACAATTGTAATAGCCCAAACGTCATATAAAGAATTGTTATCTGATTCACCCTATCTACTCTTACACACTGCAGTGTGATCTACTCTTTCTTGTGTATGCTGGATTTAACTCTGCAATCATCCATTTAACTCTGCAATCATCCATCTTCACTGATTAAGAGTGTTTTTCTTTTTTTAAAAAAGACATACTGCTGAAATTGTTATTAGCAGTTCATGATATACTATGGCAGTTGCAATGTGTGAAAGCGCAGATTCCGCACTGCATGTTGCCTGCTTTTATCCCAGAGACATGAGACCACCAATCCACATCCAGAGGTTTAACTTCTAGGCACCCTCAAGAAGAAGCTGAACCCTTAAAAAAGTCACTGAGGAATGATTCCAGAAAATACAAGAGTATAGATCTGCAAACAACTCTATTCAATAACAACAATATGTAGTCTTATACTAAAACATAGGATCCAGTAATACAGTATCTATACAAAGATGATCCAACTAGTAAGAAAATATTAATAACTATTTGAGATCTGTAATATATTACATGGATATTATTATGATATTTCTCGTTCTCCTCTTTCTTCTATTCTAATGATTTAATAATTAACTAAACTTCCCTTCTATTGTAGATAAAGAATCACATTCACTTTGTCTAAGATTTATATAACTAGAAATATTTATTATTATTATTTTATTATTATTATTATTATTTAAATTTATTATAACCGTCCACTTCCAAAGGGCTCTGGGCATTGCACACTCTAAAACATCAGATAAAATACAACATAAAACATAAAGTAAAAATATAGTATAAAAGTCTCAAAGCCTAAAATCATTTGTAACAAAGGAGAAATCTCCTTTACTATTGTTTCACTTCTTTCTATGCTACCATAATGCATGTTTTTGTATTTTCTTTATGTTAACCTTGCAATAAAGACAATATTAAAAAAAGGATAGTCCATTTTCTAATCTCTTCTACCTACAGTAAACATATATTTCATTTTAACTCAAATATCCCATATTTAGACTGAAAACACTGACCTATCTATGGCCATTTCTACATGGCACAGTTATACCAGGTTATAATCAGTATCTTACAATCCGGGTCTATTTTATCCCGGTTTCTCCCTTCGCATGGCTGCCCATTTCTGTGAAGTAATCGAGTGAAGGTCGGGAGGAAATACTCCAGTTAATTTTGCACGACCTGGGTCTTTTGTATTTACACTGCAAGCATATCTGCACATCGGCAAACATCCCTGGTGTCCCACATTCTGATTGGCTGTTGTTTTGGGCAACAGTGTGGGAAAACAAAGCCCCCCTTTTTTCAGTGCTGGATAGGGCCTGGCACAGGCCTCAACATGGCAAGCAGCAGCAAAAAACAATGGGGCACAGCATCACATCACATTCCCACTCACGTTCTCATATTTTTGTCAAAAATGAGAGCCCCCCCCCCCGATATGCCCTTTAACATTCAGCCCATAGTGCACATCTCCCTAGTTATGTGCTCCGAGCTACCAGTATATGTACAGAAAAGAAAACGGGGACATTTTGGGACTCCACTTCTGATTAACCTGGTTGATACCATGAGCAGAAAACATGCTTGGGGGGACATTTTAGGAAGGGCAGGCTGCAACAGTCAGTGGCTCAGCAGAGCTGAAAACTGGCATGACGTCTGGTGGGGAGATCAGGCGAGTGGGCCGCAGGGTGGGGAGATTAGGCAACTGGGCAGGAAAAATAAACTGTTTCTTTTTCTGTGATGTTTGCATGGTAGTGGGTTCACTGCAGGATTTTGGGGGGGTGGGGAAATCACCAGATTGGCAATTTTTGAAAATCCCATGCCCACTAGATAAGGAGAAAAGATATGTCTTCTTCCCTTGTGTTTTGGCATCAGAACATAGTTTTCAGAATTGAATGGCTGAAAGTCAAGCCTAACATATCTACAGTTGGCAGCATAGTCTGTTCTCCTTGGCATTTCTCCCCAATGGAGCCATCTGTTCCAATCCACTCATTGTCTGATAGTGTGGTATGATAAATATGTCATTTACATCACATAAAACATCTTCATTTTACATTGGAGAAGGGTTTCAGGTATCTCAAACATTCACAATTACAGAACTGGGAAATCTGCAGTTCATGATTCATATTTCCTGTCTCCTTTCACTTTCCTTTTCCTTTTATCTCCCCCCACCCCCCTTCATCCTTATAAAAACACTGGACAGATGTTATTAATGCAGGTAGAAGCAAATGATGGAGGGAGTGGAGAATGGAGACACACAGTGTCCATGTTGGTCAGACCTTGTGCACAGAACTTCACTGCACAGATGGTGTATGACCTGTACGAGAGATCTGTATCCTGAAAAAATGCACCATATTTATCCCATGTATAGATTTGGCTGCAGGGAGGTCTGATTAATGTGTAGAGATTAGGTACAGGGACTACTGGGTGCAACCACCATCTCTTCTCAATGGGCTGATTATAGGTTCTTTAAAAATGCCTGCTGAGGGTTAAAGAAAGCTGTTATTAAGTAAATAAACACTGCAGAGCCCTGGGTGGATATGAGCACAGAAAAGGCTTCAGAAAAAAGACCCCTCAATGGTGTCTTTTATGATGTGAAGAAAATTGGCACTTTCCAGTTTGACAGATTTCTTAATATGAAAAGCTTTTGAAATACTAAGATTTTAAGTTATTATTTCTAAAATTTTAAGTTAGGGGAAACAAATGTGTCATTTATAAAATAAATTATTAAAAAAGAAATTGGGATGAGGGGGATTAAATAAATTATTAAAAAAGAAATTGGGATGAGGAGCAGCAGTGGCGTAGGAGGTTAAGAGCTAATGTATCTAATCTGGAGGAACTGGGTTTGATTCCCCGCTCTGCCACCAGAGTTGTGGAGGCTTATCTGGGGAATTCAGATTAGCCTGTGCACTCCCACACACGCCAGCTGGGTGACCTTGGGCTTGTCGCAGCTTCTCGGAGCTCTCTCAGCCCCACCTACCTCACAGGGTGTTTGTTGTGAGGGGGGAAGGGCAAGGAGATTGTAAGCCCCTTTGAGTCTCCTGCAGGAGAGAAAAGGGGGATATAAATCCAAACTCTTCTTCTTCTTCTTCTTCATCCATTTGTAATTCCTCCTCTGTAGAAACTGAAATTCTGATTTATTATTGATTTACGAGACTTTTTTTTTAAGCAGTGCAGGCCTAATGCTGTTGTTATTTTCATTTCAGAAAACCAAATAGTGCGCTATTTATGCTCTCATTCTTCATATGTTGTGACTTATGGACTTATGGAGACTGCCACAAGATGCTTCTGCACAATAGCTCCACTGGACTGTAATGTTTGGAGGCAATTTACCATGAAGACGGAGATTTTCCATGTGACCACCAACTGCTATTAGGAACATGTGGTGCTGGTATGGAAACTCTCTGTGAGACACTCTACCAGGCAAACCACCTGGGTATATGTAAAATGCCATCAAGTCACACCGACTTATGGCAATCCAATAGGGTTTTCAAGATAAGAGACAAACCGAGGTGATTGGCTATTGCCTTCCTCTACATAGCAATCTGGTATTCCTTGGTGGTCTCCCATCCAAGTACTAGCCAGCAGAGGCTGGGGGAGGGGTCGGGGGAATTTTGCGCCCCCACGTGATCCAAAACCGTGCGCCCGGTGCATGGCGCACCCCCTTCCCCCTGGTAGCCCCGTCTCTGCTAGCCAGGACTGACCCTGCTTAGCTTCTGAGATCTGATGAGATCAGGCTAGCCTGGGCCGTCCAAGTCAGGACTGAAGCCCTCTTTATACATCACAGATTCCTTGTGCTTGTTGAGTTTGTTGAGCAGTGATACAAAGGTCTCTTGCACAGCAAATGTATAACACATTGCAGTTGGGATAAAGTAACCCATTTTCCTGTCTTCGCATTCACATGCATCCATGCAGCCAGCAATTGGAGCCCACAGAAACAATCCAAGTTGCTGTTGTGCCTTTGCATGGAGACGTGGATATTTTTCAAAATTTACTTCCCACCGATGCGTAGCTACGCAAGCATGCACAAATGAAACCCCACAGCCATGCTGATATCTCATGATACCCCTTGAGCAAGGAGTGTTTCTGGATGGGTTGAAAGAGGTGGTGGTCCGCCCACTCTTAAAAGGGCAAACTTTATATTCTAGAGATCTGACCAACTACTGCCCCGTTTCAAATCTTTCGTTTTTGGGGAAGGTAATTGAGTGAGTGGTGTTGGAGCAGCTTCAGGGCTTTCTGGAGGATGCATCGGCTTTGGATCCCTTCCAGTCTGGCTTCCGTGCTGGGCATAAGACAGAGGCTGTCCTAGCCGTTGTCACAGATACACTCCACATGCGACTTGACTGGGGTGGATCAGCACTGCTTGTATTGCTAGATCTTATCGCAGCATTTTATATAGTCGATCACGATTTTTTGACCCACCACCTGGCTGTTTCCGGGGTCCAGGGCAGGGCCTTACAATGGATCGCCTTGTTCCTCACCAGCAAGTGAGGGTTGGGAAGAGGGCCTCCCAACAGTGCCCACTTCAGTGCGATGTGCCACAGGGGGCCCTAATATTCCCACTGTTATTTAACATCTATATATTACCCCTTGCTCAGTTGGTACGGAGTTTTGGGCTGATCTCACTCTGCTCATTCTGTTGATGGATGGAGGGCCAGCTGCTGCCCCTGCGGCTCTGCAGCACTGTTTGGAGGCTGTGGCTGGGTGATTGAAGCATAGCAGGTTAAAACTGAATCCAGCTAAGATGGAGGTTCTGTGGGTAGGCTGAAACGAGGGGGGCAGTGAGGCAGCTACAAGGGGGTGGGGGAGTGCACTGTGCACCAGGTGCACACTTGGCGGGGGGTGGGAAATTGCCCCAGGCCCCCCCCCCTTTTCCTCCCCATCTCTATGGTGCATCACTTACCACTTCTTCCTTATTATCTTTTCCTTAGTTCCTTCTTTTTCAGAACTTCTTTTTTTGTGGTTGCAAAAGGTTTGCATTCAAGAGTAAAAACAGCCTGAGGAACTACAGTTCCCAGGAGACCTTGGGGCTTTCAAGGTCTCCTGGGAAATATATTTCCCATCAGGCTGTTTTTACTGAGAACAGGCCTTTTGCAACCTAAAAAAGTTCTGGAAAAGGAAAGGAACTAAGGTAAGTGTGAAAAGGGGGGAAGGGGGGCGCCGCGGGGGGGGGGCCACCAGGGGGCCATGGGGGGGCAGAAAATATAGAATGCGCACTGGGTGCAGTTTGGCCCAGCTACACCTCTGGAAGGGGATGTATGTGTTAGGTGCCATCAAGTTGCTTCCAGCTCATGATGACAGTATGAATTAATGGTTGTCCAAAACGTGGCGTGCCATATATCTGTTGTGGACAAAGATTAAGATAGCTGTTTTCACTGGATGTGTGAAAGTTGGCAGAAGCTCTGAGGAAACTGGTTGAATCATGGGATTTGTATTCTGTGTGGCATTTATGTGAGATATCAGAAGTATGATTAGCATGTGTGCTAAGTGAGAGTTTGTGTTGTGTACCTATGTATAAACACAGTAAGCTTGTGAATTCAAGATGGTCCACATAAATGTAGTAGAGGGCATGTATCACTTTTAGAAATTATCTGTTGAAGGGGCACTGCAAAGAAAGAACCCCTCTTGTCTTCTGACTGGGATATAATGACTCAGAGATCTCCGTTCCAACTCATATCTGACAAAAGAAGCTTTGTCTCTCAAAAGCTTATACCCTTAAAATCTTGATGATCTCTAAGATGCTACTGGACTCAAATTTAATAGTAACCTCATGTCAATACTTCATGAAGTGTGTATAACTGTGAAAGCCCTCTTCGCCCATGTACAAATCAACATGCAGACATGGTCAACATGCCAGCAAGCTTGCCAATAGTGGTGTTTAAAATTACAGCGGACTAAAGACACTGCCTACTGTTCGTTCATGAGTAAAATGCTACTGGACTTGATTCTAGATGTTGGTACTATAGACCAGCTCAACTACCCTATGAAACTCGTGGAGTTAGTGCCTCTTGGCAGTCTCCATACATGTGTGTAGGTAAGAAAAATGGTTAAAATTGAGGTTTAAATTGTCCTTGAGATATTTGTTCTCAGTTAATAATGTTGTATTTTCTAGAGCTGATATGAATGCTGCATAGAAGATGTCATAATTGGCTGTCTGAGAATTATTTGGTTTTCTGCAGTTATCTAGTAATTTATTATTACTTGGAAACTAGTTTGATGTTCTTATCAGCCTGTCCACTAAGCTGGCACATGATACGGCAAATAGAGATTTTTAAAAAAAGATTTAGCAGATTCAAGCAGCCTCAGTGAGGCATGTGCCAGCTCACTACTTGATGGATCCCAAGCTGATCTGTCTAAATCTGTCTTTTGCTACCATTCACCACAGCAATACTATTTCTGCATTTATGGCAACATTTAAATTTTCCTAGAGGTCCTTATTCTATGCACAGAGAACAAACATTGACTCATTGTGTGGTCTACACACACTGAGTTTAAATCTGACCAAGAATTCAAATCACAATATTTTAAATCTTATTTATTGTGCAGAATTAGCTGTATTTTGTTGCTTTAAAAGGGAATAATATTGGCCCCTAGTGAAATATTTAGGCATTTGAAAAGTAAATGTTATCATTTTGAAAGGATTAGCAACAACAAACATTTCTGTTTGTTGGATGTTATTTTGATTCTAGAATGGGCAATGCTGCAGAATGTATCTGTGGCTAAATGTTCACCTCTTTAAAGAAATCTATCTAGAAAGCTGCTTCTAGCTAGCTTTGTTCAGCTACTTTAGTTGGTGATCTGACAAAAATAGAATCATTAATGGCTTTTGTGGCTAATACTACAAATATCCGGCTTGCTGGAGATAAAGTGTAAATGGCCGGGGAAGGAAATGACTACATAAACATAGTCTACCTAGTAAAGGTCATGATGTGATGTCACCCGATGGATCAGTAATGAGCTGATGCTTGCACTGAAGACCACCTTTACCTTTTTAACAATGAATAAAACTACAGATGATGGACCATTATAAGACCTACCACCATTGCTACATAACAGATCAGATCTCAGTCTGTCCCACAAACTTCCGTTGCACTCTGAGTCCCAACAGTCCCCTACTCCAGCATGGTGCAGTGGTTAAGAGTGGTAGACTCTTATCTGGTGACTGGATTTGTTTCCACTCTCCTACACATGAAGCCTGCTGGGTGATGTTGGGCTAGTCATAGTTCTTTGAACTCTCTGATTCCCACCTACTTCACAAGGTGTCTGTTGTGGGGAGAAGAATGGAAAGAAGTTTGTAAGCCGCCTTGAGTGTCCTTACAGGCGAGAAAGGCAGGATACAGATCCAAACTCTTCTTCTTCTACTTATAATTCTTTCTTTCAATGATTCTTCTCAAATCCCTCACAACCCTAACTTTTCCAACCCATTACATCTTCCCCCTCAATCTGTGTTTTTCCTACTACCCTTCCCTTTGTTTTTGAACCTTCCTGTGTAATGAAGTGGTGTAGTATTGGACCAGGATCTGGCCATCTCGGAAACCCAGATTCAAATCCCCACTCTGCCATGGAAACTTTCTGGGGAACCTTTAGCCAGTGACAAACTTGCAGCCTAATCTACTTTACCAGGTTGTCATGAGGATAAAATAGAGACAAAGAAGAACAATGTACTTTGAGTTCCCAATTGGGATTCATTTATTCTCCCTATTGAGAGTGTTAATGAAGTAAATGAAAGTAAGAGCATTACTCGTTTCAGCAACTTCATAGCTCATGTCATAAAAATAATGTAAAATAGATATCTATTATAAACAAATTTATTAAATCAATTATTTTTAAAAAACCTCAGAAAATTTAAATTCGAGATATTGGTTCACATATCATAAGTCTTTCATTTACCAGTCAAACTCAAAACTGAACTGATATGGTAGCCTAAGACATTTGAAAATGGTTGATAATCTCACTCTTTTGAACGCAAATAAAATAGAATGAGGCTTTTCTTTTAATGAATTCATCTACTTCGTGATAATTCAGGAAACATATACTTTTCAGACAACTAAACTCCTGTTCATTTGGAGCTCTATATCCTGAATAAAGAGGGGCTTTGCTGCATAAAATACTGAAAGGAAAAGCACCAGCTAATTTTTATTATCTAGACCCTTGTATGGAGACAGAGAACAGAGATCCAAGATCCAAGACAGAGAACAGAGATCAATTTTTATCATTACTTTAAATGTCTAGTACATTAATGCAAAGGAGAGAAGTTAGTCCACTGGTCCAGGCTTGGAATCATTCATACATGTTGTTTTTCTTGCACAGAAGTAAGCATAAAATGAGGACGTGCCCTAATAGTATTGCATAAGTGTTTGATTTTCCTTGAACATGTACAAATCCACAGATGTACTTCACAGACTGTGTCCTCATGGCAGAAGAAAATCTCACACTGTACATCACAGTTTGTTTATTTTATAGATTTATATCCTGCACTTTCCAGATTCCGCCTGGCCACAGCATGCATTTTCTCATACAGAATTTATCTCTGTGACAGAAAAATGTCTGAAATGACCCTCCAAAACTAATCACAAGTACTCTCCAAAACTTGTCCAGCTCTATTAATTATCACAGCTGGTTCCCATCAATGAGTCACAGAAACAGAAAGGAAGATCTTCGGTGGTGTTTTATGGCTTCCTGGCTGTTATTTTCTAGCTGTGGCCTAGGATTATATAAAACAGGATATAGCATCAGGAAAAACTCCCCAAAGAGAGGCAGCATCATGAATAAGCAAACAAGCCGTGACAGCCATTATCCAGAGCCTAAAGTTATAAGACTTCAAAGATTGCAGGAACCACATTGTGAGAAAAATAATGACCACACTATGAAAACAAATACAATATTCCAGTGCTTGGTTGCAAGATCTTGGCAGCCTTTCTTCAGCTGCAGAATCAAAACAAGTTTGCCACCCCTGAACTTCCTGAAAAAAACCTCTGCTCCTTAGTACCTACTGTGAGCTGAGGGGCGTTTTCGCACACACTGTTTGTTGCAGATCTGGCATGTGAGGTCGTCGCAGTATCACACATCTGTTCGCACACACTTAAGCCGAAATGTGTGCCGACCCCCTTTTTGTGCCACATTCCAGCCGTTGTTCCACATTTTTCCTGTCGCCGGAGCATTTCAGTGCAACTTTTTTTGGGAAAACGCAGTTTCCCCAGAATTCTGGTGCCTAGTTGCGTAAACAAATGTGGAGCGTAAAGTGGATCAGGGCGGCAGCGCAGGGTTTACGCCGCAGCGCTGTGACGATGATTTGATCCATCCAATGGGAGCGCGACGGGGCGCTCTGGCTGCGCTGCCAAGCACATTCCTTTGTTCCTTTGTGCATCTCACTCGCCTCCTCATAATTGCGTTCGCCGTCGTGTGCGCCTTGCCGCCGACCTGACCGAGGCCTCGTGGCCCCGCTGCACGGTGATATTTGCCCAGCACGGTGACTCGCCAGCTCGCTTCCTGCCCCCCGCTATCGCTGCTAACGCTTCGGAAGAGTCTCGTTAACGGATGGGAGTGGAAACTTCGTTAGCGCACAAACAAGCGGGCGCCATTTCGGGCAAGGGGCCGGGTAGGGGCGGATCATGGCGGCCGGAGGAGACGAAGCGACCTCATTGCCGCGTGGGGAAGAGGAAGTTCAGCGCCAGCTGAAGTCCTCGTGACCGCAACTCTGGACGCGGTTTGAGAGGGTGGCAGATCAAATGCGCCCGGGGCAAAGGGGCACAACAGGACGCCCGCTGGAGTGCAGGACGAAGCGCAAAGACTTTGAAAAGGGACTTTGCCGGATACAATTCAGCACAACAACACTTCAGGGAATGGGCCTCGGACGATGCCCTTTCTATGAGGAGCGCTCGAAAGCAGATGTTGGGGGGGGACAGGACGATCAACCCCCCCTCGCATCAGTTCCCGGCTTACAGAGTGCGCCGCGACCGCTTCCAGACGCTGCCGCTGCAGGGATTCTCACCAGGCGCTGGGAGCAGAGACTTGGAGACCATAGACGCCGAGACTCCCTTGCAGGTTTCCACCCCATCCCCTACATCCCGTGAGCTTTTTCCTATACTTCTGCCTGATACCCTTCGATGCAGCGCTTTGCTCTGTTGTGCCTCTCTTGTGATGGGGCACTCCAGACTCTGCACGCTTCACTTCTGGGTTGGTTTAACTGTGGTCCCCGCCATGTCCTATTTCTCTGTAAGGTGCGGATGCAGGGGGGGGGAAATGCTTGCATTCCTCCGGCTGTCGCTGTTGTTGCACAGTGCAGTGGACTACAGGGTGAATCCTCAATTCTCCCCTCTCTCCTCTTTGGTCAGAACGGTTCTGCACGCAGCTACTGAACTTTGTACGCTTTTCGCCAACAGCGTTTCCACCTCAGAAATCAGCAATTCTCCAGAGGACGATGCCACGCAGATCCCTATGTCGCGAGATGAGTGGTGGAGTTCATTACAGCGTGTTTAGCCTGCTGGTGTAAGGCCATGCTTTGTGGTGTCTCCCACGCACATCCCTCCATCACAGTGCGTGCGCCTAAAAGTGGGGACGGGTTAAGGGGCACAGCTGTTCTTGATGGAATTTGGCTCCCAAAAAACAACAGTGCGCACATTATCTAATGGTTTCTGCCAGGAGAGCTTATGCAGGGAGCAATGGTCCCTCACAGGCTTGGCGGCATGTGAGGTGACCACAACAGGATGCCTCTTAGCCATTGCATTACGTTAGTGCTGGGCGTATTCTGCGCCCCTGCCAGGGTGGTGTGCTGCTGAACGACAGCGGCTGTCAAATACTCCTGCAGCCAGCACTCACAGCGCAATGCTTAGTGCTTGTCCAAAAGGAAGAAAAGTGATGAGTGCGTGCCCCTCATGTTCTTTTCTCCTTCATGGCAGCTCTCTTTGCAGACACCTCTGGTGACATGAATGATGTCCTTGACCATCCTATTGCTGGGAGTTCTGGTGCAAAATGAAGGTGCTGCTGAAAACACAAAACCCCCAACCCCACACCAGCCGCATTTTTGTGGTAGGCACTCTGGAGAGCATAGGACAAACCACTCCATTGCACGACAAGAGAAGACAGCATGCCGCAAAAAGCGAGCTGCTCATTACTGTGCTCCACTGAGCTCACTGCTTGATTCTCAATGTGAATGCTAGGGTTCTGATTCAGCTTATCTGCAAACCCTGGGATGCCTATGCAGATCTGCTCATGTGCTCAACAAGAAAGTGTGTCTCCCTCCATGCCAGCCTAGGGTAGATGACAGTGGGATTCATAAAAGTTCCTTCCATCACCTGGCTATTAATTTTGGCTTCTTTCAACAACGATGTCCTTCTTTACAGGCTCCACACCCCTGCCCATGATGGAATCTGACTTCACCAGAGCTGGCAGAATGACTGCTGGGACAGGCGGGCGCGGCAAAGCGACGTGGTTGGAGTGCTCTCCCCGCTGACTTCATTCTATGGCCATGGTGGAGCAGGAGAGGTCGAGGCAATGGAGAGGAGGCGCCTCGAGGATATTAGGGCGCGTGGAAAGGGGAGGTGGCTGTGCCATTCATGCAGAGCCGCTGCGAGAGCAAAACAGGGAGCTGTCATCGCTGAGGCTGGCCATCGCACAGGGGAATGACATAATGCAGACCCTTGTGACGCGCTTCTGCTGCAGCCAAAGCATGGGCTCCCTCGGGTGGCAGGGTGCTGGGGTTCATTGGGCGCCTCTGCTCCTGGGCGGTCGCGATCACACAACCTTTTGCCTGCTCCCAGCGCTTCAGCAGTGCTCTCGCCCACTTGTGAACATTAAGCTGGCCCTCGGCTGCAAATCTCATTGGAGATGCGGCAGAGGTGACTTATCCCACTCCTGGGCTGAGGACACCGACTTGAGTTCCTGTGCAGGGGCTTCATCATGCCTCTTCCATCACAGGTGGGAGGACCTGATGATGGTTGGGGAGACCTCTGAGCTGTGCTGCACTCCAGGTGGGCTTGCCAAGAATCACAGCCAATGCACAAACGCTTGAGGAAGCCCAAAGCAAGAATGGGACCTGTGAGGACTCTCCCCCTGTTATTTCTCTGTCTGCCACCACCACCGTGGCAAGCCCCCCCCCTTGCTATTACATAGGTTAGCTAGCTTATGTGCGCTTAGGCATCAGGAGTTACAATTTGTTTAATATTCTTAAAACAGGCTACACATGGCTGCCCCCCTCTCAGGTAGGTAGTTGCCAGGGAGAGGGATGGTCATGGAAAGCAGACAATCCTCTGCTTTGCAGAGAGGGAACCAGCCAGCGACCCACCCACCCACCTATAATTCTTCCTTGTTTTCTGTCTGCCACCACCACGGCAGCACCCCCCCCCCCTGCTTTTTTTACATAGGCTATTGATGTATGCTACATCAGAGGTTAGTGCTGGTTTAATATTTTAAAAGGGCTACACTGTCCCTGGCCTCTGTGGTAGGGTTGGCCAGGAGAGGATGGTCATGGAAAGCAGACAATCCCTCTGCTTTGCAGAGATGTAAACTGCCAGCCACCCACCCACCCTGTTTTCTCTGTCTGCCACCACCACGCAGAACTCGCTACATAGGCCAGTGATGCGCTTACATCAAAGGTTAATATTTTGTATACACGGCTCGCCCTCTGTAGGTTGCCAGGGAGAGGATGGTCATGGAAAGCAGACAACTTCATTGCAGGAGATGTAACCAGCAAGCTTACCCACCCACCCCTGTTTTCTCTGTCTGCCACCACCACTGGCAGCGGGACCCCCCCCCTGCTTTTGCATTAGGCTAAGTGATGTGCGTTTAAGCATCAGAGTTTAATTTGTTTTATGTTTTATAAAACGTTATACATGCCTGTCCTCTCAGGTTGGTTGCCAGGAGAGGAAGGTCATGGAAAGCAGACAATCCTCTGCTTTGCAGAGATGTAACCAGCAAGCGATAATAAAACCATATGCACAAGCATTTGTGAAAATTGCAATTGCCTTTATTGTGTGATTTAAGCAATGCATTTACAGCTAAGACAACTGAGGGCCGCGGGAGATGGGTTAGGGAAGTTTGGTGCTTGTTTCGCTGGATGCCGCGCCATGTGGTTTGCCTGCCTTCTCTGCAGCTCCTCCGCTTTGCCAGGAGCCTCCTGGCGGCCCTTCCTCCTGTTCATCCACTTCTCAACCACAGCCAGCCTGCGCTCCAGATCCCTGTCACAGAAGAGTGTGGAAGATATAACACAGTGAAAAATTTAGATGATGCAAGGCGCGGGGTCCTGTAGTTCCTGCTGCTTGTGTCCCCCCCCTTCAGAGCTCTTCAGTACGCAAGCCATCCCGCTCCATGCAGAAAATTCTGCTGCCGCAACCCGCTTAAAACAACCCCCCCCCCCGGCCCAGTTTTCCATGCTCACAGTTGGCATCCAGCGATGGCTCTGTCTGAGTGCCAACTGCACGTGTCGTGGTTTCTGTTGCAGAGCGCCCTGCCGTGGTTAGAGCCCCCTCTGTGTCCCTAGACATTCCTTGCAAACATGGAGAGATTGCAGAGCCAGTTAGCATTTGAAGATGCATGACACAACTCTCAGTAACATGGGCAACGTTGGCATCCAGCGGCAACACCCTTCCCAAAGAACATGGCACTCTGGGTAGGCTTACCCTCATCTTCACTGCACTGCACCTGGGTGGCCCCCCGCTCCTCTCCTCCTTGGTTTTGGTGGTGGGCGAAGCTGCTCCTGAAGGGAATAGGGATGCATGGCTTTAAGCTCCAGATAGCCACATACATCTAATTTTTAAAATTGCGCTCTCTCCCACATTCAACAGAGCCCTGCTGTCATTGAACAGGAGGCCAGCATGTGGGGCTCCCCATCAGACAAGCGGGTAGGCGTGGCAAACTGAATGCAAGTTCCCTATGTCTTAACTTTCTCAAGTTTGTAGTTCTTAAAGTTTGCCTTAGACTCCACACATCAAGTTTCTCAAGGTGGGGCCGGGAATATGGTGCGCTCTTCAAAGCGTCCGCTGTTGGTTAAAGAGTGTAACCTTTCTGCACGTTGATGGGTAAACTTTGCGGCAATGCAAGCAACGGGAGAGGCAGAGTGGCCTGAAACACTCACGTCACAATGTCGCTCCCACCATGATTTAAATGCGCTTTGCAGCTAGACCATAAGGCCAGACTGAGAGCATGCATGCGTAATGCGGGAGGGGAGATAAACGGTGCTCACATGCCCGCTTTAATTTGCATGACTAGGAAGTGGTAAGGGAAGAGGAGAAAGAGTGTGCCCTCAGAAGACTGCACTTGGCGTGGTTGGATCAGACACAGCCTTTAAATGCTAGGGCTGGCCAAAGTAAACACAGCAATTACATTTGGGCTTGTTCATGAGAACCTGAATTCGACAAGGTAAGGTTTCACATCACCAGCCGCACGCGTTGGGGGGGGGGAATTTATGCACCACGGCCAGGGAGTGGTCTGGCTCTGGCTATTAACCTCAAAATCCACCGCTGCACAGTGCTCATTGCTACCTGCAATTTGCTTTCGTTCACACAGTCCACACCTCTAATCGTTGTGCTCAAGCAGACCCATTGCCGCTACCCGGAGTGCTCTGTAACACTAAAGTAGAAGTCACACTCCTTCAAGCTAAACTCACAATCTCACTGCTTGGTTGGTTCTCAGTGGTGCTCAGATTAAAGCTAGCAGGTGCATTTGAAACCAGAAACTGGTTTGTCACTGCAAGAGCATGCTGTGGAAAATTACCAAACTCACCCCCCTTCATTTCCGATGTCTGCTCGGGACCACCAGCCTTCAGCCAAGCCTCGCGCATGAGGGAGTAGTGCTTTGGCCTCCCAGCGACGCTTAGGTCTCCACCGCAGGCCGCTCTCAGCTTTAAGTACTCTTTTGAGCGCTTTCCAGCTTGTTTTGAATCTGAGTAGGGCTCCTGTTGTGTCCCCTCCTTGCCATGGCCTTGCTGAGGCCGGAGTATATTTTCCTGTTGGGAGCCTTCCCGCTACCCACCAGGTTCGGCGCCACCCCCTGCTGATCACAGACAGTATCATCGCCTCCACCTCCTCTTCCGACCAGTTCACACCCCGAGAGGACGACATATCGACCCTTAAGTGCTCACTGTTACTGAGGGTGATAGAATTGCGAGAGGGGGATGGGCCAACGAGCCCGCGACAGGCGCTGTGGAAGGGCAGCCTAGTGAGCTAACGGGAAAACGACGTGACGTTGCATGTTTAACCCCGGAACTTCCTGTCCCTCATGCCTCCAGCGCACAGGCTGTAAAACTGCTGTTAGAGTGCTCCCAGCAAACAAGCATCCATGCGTTACGCAACAGGAGTCCTGGCAGTGTCCTATGAACTTCCAGTGCACAGTCCTCACTTAAGGCCTCACTGTTCCCACACATACCTCATAATAATACAATTTTTCGCCCGCGTTTATAGGTCGGGGCTGTCATGACCCCCATCTTGGAGCTTGCCCAGGGACCATTGGAATTCCAGGAGTGATTCCGCGGTACAAACCATCAAAGATCTTTTTTTCACGCCTCCCAAAGGTAGCAACCGTGCACCCGCACTAATCAACCTTCATGAGACAGAGATTCCTTTAGCAATTGAAAGGTGGTTCACCTGGATGCTGTCTCCAAGTGTGAGTGGAGAGGGAGATGTGTGGTAGAATTGAGACGACCGCGAGGCGTGTAGGTTTGGTTTTATCAGTGGAAAAAAAACTTTATTCACGAAAAAAATAAAAAAAATTTTTGCACATTAGCAATATCACACAACCAATGGTACATTTTAGGAACATGAAGAGCGGAGGAGACTACTGCTGCACAGGGCGCAAGTTGCAGTAGAGGTAGGTGGCCAGGGCATTCCTCACAGCCTTTCCTTGCCAGATGCTGATCCTCAGAGTGCAGGGACCCCTCACCCTGGTCAATTATGATGGGCTGCTGCTCTTTGCCATCTGAGTTAGCAGGGGGGCCACAGTCCGCCATTCACTCTCCGGAGAGTCCTGGGATTTTCCGCTCGACTTAGGTTGTGGTAGAACAACACAGAAATTGTGGCAACCAGGGAGTTAACCCTCTCCACCCCTCTTTATGGGCAACTTTGTGCCATTACAGGCAACTTCCACCTCTCCCGCTTTAATCGCCCAAAGAGCCACGCTCCACAACACATCTGGCCCTGCTCATCTTCTTCTGTTGTACAGGCGCTCTATCGCCGTTCCTGCGGATGAAGGTATGGCTTTACGAAGCCACCTCCGCATGGGGAATGCGCCATCCGCCTTCAAAATCAACGGGTGGGACAGCCCACCGCCGTGAATGGACAATACAAGGTTAACTGGGAAGAAGGCACCCCTGTCCATGGCCTGTGTGAAATGGCAACCCTGAAAATGTGCGCTGTCGTGGTTTCTACCGGGGTGACCAATGTCCACCTCTCAAAGAAGCCGCCCTTTGTCATCATGACAAAACAAGCCATAAGAACAATGGAGGCCACCCTCTTCCTGTTGATGGTATAGTCCGCAGGGGCCCGATGGGTTTAGAATCTGTATGCTTGGCAATCCCATCCAGATTGCTCCGACGCGACTGTATTAGGGAAGCCTATGTTGGCAAATCGCGGGCTACATAACCTGGAGGTTGCTTTGGGAAAAACAGACAGTTAGTGTCATGGCGCCATTGGCTCTGTGTCTTCTGAACAAGCGGCAGTGGGTGAGGGCACAATAGAGTGCGCTTTATGGGGACGATTCCTGCAGGCATGCCCCTTGCCATGGGCGCTACTCTCCTCATCAGAGATCCTGCTCTGAATTTCTTCTTCATTTCCTCTCTTCTCTATTTTTACTACAGAAAAGGCGGGAGGGCCAATTGGCTGAATGGCTCCTCCTGGATCAAAATCTAGGCCCGATCCTGGTACCCAAGCCCAGCACTGCCAGTGACAGGCCCCAGTTTAAAAAGATGCTGTCGCGACTCAAATTCACCCATAAAGCCTGCCTGCCAGGTTGGCACAGTTTGCCTGGTACAGCTGTATCAATAACAGCGTGCAATGCCAGGCGCTTAGCCTTCAAACAGCGACCGCTTATAAGGAGTGGTGTCGGGTGGGCTTCATTTACCCAAGATACTCAAATGCGAAAACAAATTCGTGAACGCCATATCTGCCTCAACCCCTCGCGCATCACGGTGAGGATATCTGCCCCTGGGTGGAACCTTCCCAGCCCTTCCTCCCAAAACTGGCCCCAGAATGTTCAACATTTTGCCCTCTCTGACCTGAAGCACCCCACAGCTGTGCCCCTTTTCTTCCAAAATTAGATATGCATACCCACAATTCCTGGACGGTCCGCTCCTGGGTTCGAACGGCGCGAAAGACGCATCCCGATGACGTTGTTGAAGCCTACCCACCACGGGAGTCGCCTCCCCGCCCATTTCCGAATAAAATAAAGAAAGGGGAACATGTGTCCTACTGCCTGGACTCTGTGTAATCAAACTCCAGAAAATTCAAAACTGTACCTCAGGGCCACCAGACCCAAGAGACACGCACCCAAAAGTGAGAGTGTGCACGACTGGTAGCACTATCAAACCCGCTGTCAGCCTACCTTTCTCCACTGGATCCAAACCGACAACCCTCTTGAACAGGATGTTCTTCACGGCTTCACAGAATTCATGGACAGCCTCGAAAAGCGGTGGTGGTGCCCACTCCAAACTGCTGCCGCATTCCTCCCTGGAAGGAGTTGGGACTGGCCAGATACCAAATGGCCATCCCCACTCGCATCTCCACGGGCAACGCCGCCCGCATGCGTGTGTCTTGGCGCCTCAATGCTGGTGCTAGGCTGTCAATCCATCCTCTGTAACGTACCTCTGCTCATGCGGAAGTTCTTGAACCGTTCCTCATCGCTCCATGATGACCACACGCAGTTATACCACCAGTCCCTGCTACGGTGCGGGTACACCCAGAAGCGGCGCGGCGTGGGCGTATGGCGGCCAAGGCAACCCAACGGCGAGACCCACGCTACCATGCGCCCACTGACCGGCGAAGTGCAGAAGCCTGCGGCAAACTATCATGCACACATCCGTGGCGTGCATGAAGGCTTGTGCGGCAGACACGACCCTCGTCCAGTGGCACAGAAGCCGCCACAACCAGAAGAAGCAGCTCTGTCTCCTCTGTGTCCGGAGGCATTGCGACCTGATGGCTTTCCATCAGATATTATGCCCACAAAGCAGTTCTGTAGCAAAAGCGAGGCACAACTAGTGAGGGCAACCTACTAACCAGGTAGCAGTACCTCGACTCCTTGGTAACGCGAGAACTCGAGGCTACGATATGAAATGGCGACGAGATCACGTCTCAATCAACGCGAGATGTATCGAGCTAACGGCGGCCAATCAGGGGTTTCACCCACCCACGTCACGTCCTCACGTGACAACGAGGCAACGCCCTCACGGGTGACGCAAGGAACGTTTAGCCCACCCCCGGACCGCCCAAGGACTGCGCGCAAGCCAATCAGATTCGTCGTTTGCACCGCATTCCTGTGAGATGCAAAAACACGGGACTCGCGAAGCAAGGGGAAGATGCGTGACTACAGGGCCATGTGCAAATGCCATCGAGCGACGAAACTACATTAAAAAGGCAAGGAATCAATGCGGTTCGCTTTTATTCTGGAACAAAAAGTGTGTGCGAAAACGCCCGAGGTCACAAGGACCCAGTGTCAGTCCAGCACAAAGAAAGGTTCACATATCCAAGCAAGATCCAGATTCAAGGGAGAAAAAAATTGTTTTGAAGGCATTTACTGTTTCCTTTTAGCTTATCCCACTGTCATTTTAGTAACTTTAAAGCTATCATGTTTCCTTGTTAATTTCGACTGGCTTGAGAAGAGAATTTAGAGTATCTTTTTCTTTTAAAAAGGATCTACCTAGGCTAATTTTTCTTTAAAGGTTCAGAATGCAGGAATTACCTTTTGGTATTATTTATTTTCATTTATAGTCTGCCTTTCTCACAGGGACTCAAGATGGATTACAAGCACCATCAAACTATTCAGTTAATCAATTACAAAAAAAACCCCATTTTGAATTTTAACAATATTTGAATCTAACAGCAAAGATTTCTGGCAAATGGGCAGCCCCATTCAAGGAGCTGGGTGCCTGGCTGCAGCGGGCCACCCTTTCCAAAGCAGCTGCCTGGTGGTGTGGGGAAGCTTAAAATGCGGAAAATCCTCCCTGCCGCTGGGAAACCCCAATTGGGCTGCATAAACTTATTCCACAACAGGGCCAATTGAGCTGCATAGACTTGGGTTTCATAGGCTTATGGCTCAACAGGGCCAATGGTCAGGAGGGAGCCATCTAATGTTGGATCCTCCCCTGAACAGCCCCCCAACGTGGTGGAAGTGAAGGCGCAGGGACGCTGACAAAGCGTCCAGCACCACGTCCCACTGCTTTGTGTTCTGCATTGATAAGATCAAAGGGGCTTTTTGTGATGTAAAAGCAAAAAAACAGAAATAAAAAGTACTCCCCCAAATAAAACATAATTGACCATTCTCAGGAAGATATAGAACGAGTCCTGCCCACAAACTGCAACTGACCAAATTGCTCCAAGGAAAAACATTCTGCCAGGCAATTTGTTCCATAATCCAATGTGTCCTATGTGTTTTACTTTCTGTAACTTCCTGCAATTGCTTCTTTTCCTGTGCTCACCTGGTACTCTTTCTGACAGCCTTTTCAATAACGTTTTTTCCCTGTGAAATTCCTTCAGCTTTTGTTCATATGACTTGACTTCTTAGCACTCATAACCAGTCTCTGAAACATTTCCATGCTTCTTGAATTATTATGGTCTGAATCAGGACTTGGATATGTTTAGTGTAACTTCATATTCCATTTTTTGTTTGTTTTTTTGTGCCAAAGCATTGCATCATTCTGTTTGCTATCATTCCTCCCTCTAAAGTTTTTTTTTGGCAATGCTAAGGACCCCATGTTAGATTTAACATTTCTTTTTCTTGTTATCAATCCAACATTTTCAATTTAGCAAGATGACCTTGAAGACGAGATGGTGTGGTTTAGTGGTTGGACAGTAGGAGAGAACATGTCCAGCAAGAAGAAGAAGAAGAAGAAGAGGAAGAAGAAGAAGAAGAAGAAGAGGAAGAAGAAGAAGAAGAAGAGGAGGAGGAGTAGTTTGGATTTATATCCCCCCTTTCTCTCCTGCAGGAGACTCAAAGGGGCTTACAATCTCCTTGCCCTTCCCCCCTCACAACAAACACCCTGTGAGGTGGGTGGGGCTGAGAGAGCTCCACAGAGCTGTGACTAGCCCAAGGTCACCCAGCTGGCGTGTGTGGGAGTGTACAGGCTAATCTGAATTCCCCAGATAAGCCTCCACAGCTCAGGCAGCAGAGCGGGGAATCAAACCCGGTTCCTCCAGATTAGATACATGAGCTCTTAACCTCCTACACCACTGCTGCTCCAATCCCTACTCGCCATGAAACTTATTGGGAGACCTTGGGAGTATATCTCACTTTCAACCTAATCTACTGCACAGGGTAGTTATAAGAATAACATGAAGAAAGGAAGAGCCATGTATGATCCCCACGGTCCTTGAAGAAAGGGGAAGAATACACATCTATTAAATAAACAAATGCTAATAATCCTATCTGATTATGATTGTAGAGGAAAAGGCCATGCATTTCATAACTCTTTCCTTAAACCCTTTTGGACTACATGCAATATTAACAATAAAAATCCAACACCACAAAAAAGGAACAATGAACAATACTAACAATCCAAATATGATGAAGCACACATTTCCTCCTCTTCCTTCCTTATTCTTTCCTTATTTCATTTTAGAAATTGACTTCCTTGTATATTTGTTTGTTTTTCAGAGGTTCAGTTTCTCTGTGCCATATGGAGGGTGTCAGTTCCTTTGCTTTTCTTTTGCATGCGGATGTGTGGAGACTCGTTCCATTAATGAAACAACAACATATATTTGTTGGAAAAGAAGTCGGCCACAGCCCAATTTATTTAACCATATAACAATAACCTTGAAGCTGGGCGAGCATAACAGAGCACATTCTGGCCCCCAGGCAGCGAACCGCTGAACCTGGTTATAGGGCAGCCCCAGCTGACCCCTTAGGCCCTTCGGACAGAACCCCTGTCCGGCACATCCCCCAAGGGAACTGGAACAAGAAGTTACTAGATGCCACATGGATGTAAACCCAATTTGTGACACCCCTTCCTGCCAGGCAGCAAGCTCTCAGCGCGGCCCCAAGACTTGCCCTCACGTGCTCTATCACCACCTCGGACCTCACATGGAGGCCCCCGATGTGGGAAGATCCGGCATGCAAGCTACTGCCTTCCCAAATAGGATGTGCTCTTATGCCCAAAACCGCCACAGAGCTGTTAAACCAACAGCTCCCCCCCCCCAGCTTCACGAGCCCGGAGCCACCATTTCATTGCGTGCCGCCTGGCCGCTGCAATATAGTACGCCTCATGGTGTGTAATCAAATGTCCGTCCCCACTCAGACAGGTGAACATCTGGCTCAAATTGCGCTTCCTGTGCATGGGATAACTCAGACTGCAGGATAACATCTCCGCCCATATCCCGTACCACATGGGCTGCGGCCGTGCAGGTCTCGCTTCCAAAGACCATAGCTACTGCAATAATGCGTGTCTCATGGCTTGTCAGCACACTTCTCTGCCCAACTCGGACAGGTGTTTGTCAAAAAGGCAAAATTATATTGTCTGGTAATGGGAGGCTTCAACCTGCGGGATAACCTCACCGCATGACTCCCAAACCACTTGGCTGTATCCTTGCATCTCATATACCTTGCCCAGTTTACGTCTATTGACTGAGAATAAGTCGTGGGATACAATAAAATAAAACAAAATCTACCATCAAAACAGGGGAGACCCATCCCCGGTGAAAGACAGTGCCTGAAATTGCTGGCCACTGAGCTGGGACCACAGCTGCCTCATTGACTGGGCATGAAGACCCTGCAGTGTGGGTTTAACTCAGTTACTAGATTAGCGTCCACCTCGCTTTAACACCACCCCACACTGGGTTGCAGAGATGGTTTGTCCCTGCCTACCATCATGTCACCCTGGTACTCTTAAGCAGAGTCACAGTGTGTGACTGGCCCAGGGTCACCCAGCAAGCTTCCATGGTGCCAGTGGGGGTTTTCATGTGGTTAATCCCAGGTCCTAGCCCCATACCTGAACCACTGAACCATGCTGACTCTGTGTGGATAAAATTTGTCCCTTCGTCAGGCTGGGCAGTTTGGAACCGGCCAGCCAGATCGCCAGATTGTCGTCACCAATGACATATTAGCAAAGTAAATGGCCTGCAGTACTTTACTTTTTAAAAAGGCGCTACCTCCTAGTATAACGGAACAGGGAGGGGAAGAAGTCTGTCCAGCCCCAGTTAACCCACTGCATCCAGTAGTCAAATACTAAAGCGGGAGAGCTGAAGGAGTCCCTTAATGCCACAAGAAGGCCTCCTGGCCAAGCAAGATCAAGTAAATCGGCCACCAATAAATACTGGAGGACGCCGTGCATGGTCGAGTGCTGTCCTAGTCCCACGGCTGATCTGGAAATGCCTCTGGCTACCGTTGCCTTGGGGCCAGGGAGTGGGAACAGTCCATCTGGGACGAATTAAACTGTTGGCAATATCCGTGGTGATACCTGGAAAAAACCAGCCTTAAAAGAAATGCCAATGAGTTCACATAACAACACCAACTCCTGGACTAAGCACCCAACCCTCGCTAAAGCGGCTGGATTGTCTGACAACCGCCCATGCCACGCTAGGCTCTGACGGTATTATTTTTGCGGTGCCATAGTGAACACTGATGGCCAAAAGCCATATGGTCGCCCATGGATTGTGCAAACCGGGCCTAAAGGCCCTTTACAGTGCTATGACCCTGCTGACAAATTTGGGTACTCTAACAGAAAAGCATATCCATGACTGCTTGAATTCAAGCCTATAAACAACTGTCCGGGTGCGGGGATTCTCCCACCCTCTCCTCCCCGACTTCAAGGGCTCTCACCGGGCGGCCGGGCCGACCGCCTCTCCCGCTGGGCCCGGAACGGCCGGCTGGCGGGGAAAGCCCCCTCAGCTGGGCGCCGGGCAAGGCCCCCCGCCCCGCCCGGATCTCCTCAAGGCCTCGCCATGCCGGGCCGGGCGCCTCTCCCGCACCTCGGGACGGCGCGTGCCGGCGAGGAGAAGTCCCCCCCGCCACTGGCGCCGGGCGAGGCGCAGGGGCGCTCTGGGGCCGGTCGCCATGGCGACGGGGGGCGGGAACGTTCCCCGGAGCCCTCGTCAGCTGGCGAGGCGGGCGGGAGCCTCGGCAGCCAGGAGCGCCGCGTCGAGGGAGCCAAGCCTGCCAAGCCGGACCAGCTGAATCCTGTCGGGCTAAGTGCAGGGGCGGGGGTTTTATGCTGTAGGCAGGCGGCGGAAGGGATAAAAGAGGGAAGAGGAGGGACGACGGGGAAGAGCACGGAGGAGAAGGAGGGAAGGAGGGTGTGCGTGGGTGTGTGGAGAGAAACAGGAGGAAAAAGCGTGAAGGGACAAGGGAGGCTACAGTGGGGAAGTCCTGCAACAGGAGGGGACAGGACATTAGGGAAAAAAGACTGGGAAAAGGAGAGAGTTGGTGGTTCGTTAGAGGGGGCAGGAGCTGAGGGCGGAGAAGCAGCCAGCAGGCCAGCGGCTGGCAGGGGAACTTCACCACTCCCCCTCCCCCGCTTCCTGTGCACCCTGGGTCAGCTGTGGGCAGCCGGTTCAAGCTGGGGCTGAAGCAGCTGACCCACTTAGTCCACTCCCCGGACAACGGGAGTGAGGCCGGAATTTCCAGCGTCCGGGCAGGGGAAGGCGGGTTGGCAACAGGGGTCCCGGAGGGGACCCCGCCCAGGGCGCCCGACAACAACACTTGTCCTCATAAATCCAAGACCTGTGGAAAATCCAGTGAAGACACGTTCCCCTTAAAAGAAAACCCTGGGCACAAAACTTGGCAACATGGGGGAATCCTGTCAACTGTCAATTTCAACAATCCCTCCTGAGCACTAGAAGGGAACATAAAATCAAGTAGAAATGATTAAGAAACCCTTACTACTTGCTTAAGACTGCACATGTACCCTATACAAGAGTATGAGGCAGGAAAGTACATCTCATTTGTGCCCAGTCCCGACAACTTGTGATAAAACTCTGAGTGTCGCTTAGTAGGCACAGAGGGATGATCACTTCCGATGGATTTGTGCATGGTATAAATGTCAACATTGAACCATATACAATTGGCTTTATCAGCAAGGAATCTGCCCAACCAGAGCCAGCCCCAGTTAACCTCTGAGCTCTGACAAGACAGGGTAGTCTGGTCAGCCAGCTCCAGGCTTAATGAATAATCTATTTCAATATGGCTGGCTATGTGTCTATAAATCTTCCCGTTTTGAGAATTATTATCATTATCATTATTATTAATTATTGTTAATTACTAAGTTATTCAAAACCTTCCTGTCACTTGTTTTCCTTATTCTTTCCTTATTTCATTTTAGAAATTGCCTTCCTTGTATATTTGTTTGTTTTTCAGAGGTTCAGTTTCTCTGTGCCATATGGGGGGTGTCGGTTCCCTTGCCTTTCTTTTCTTGTTTCTGAGTCTTCTAGATCTCTGCCACACCTCCAGTCATCTTGTTTTGCTTCTTTGATGTTGTCAGCCTTTTAATCTCTCCCTTTTTCCCCTTGTCTGCTCTCTTCTGCCACCTCTTCTATTCATTCTCACTTTTAATTTAATTTACCTTCCCTCTTTCAACGTTGTTTACTTTTACTTTTCTCTTGAGTCTGTTTGAAAATGCATTTGTAATTTCTCGTTGCTCTCAAACATTCTGCCTTTCCTTTTCTTTCTGCTTATTGGACGTGCCACAGTTTCTAGAACTCCTGTACTGTCTCCCATTTTCTAATGTATTCAGCTCTGAGTTGACTAGAGCAAGCTGCCATTCACTGTTTACATTTAACATCCAGGAAATCACAACAGTTGCTGTGAGAAGAGAACAATATTGGTATTGATGATGCCAGCTGTCATTTTGTTTGGGGACACTTCTATTTCTGACTGTAAGGGCTGGCAAGAGGCCATGTTTTGTGTTCTACCTTTTTTCACCAAATTTCCCTTATACTGATGAACCAAAGAAATGGTCAGCTATGCCAGTTGTATGGTATACCATCTCAACAGACCAATGCTAATTTTTAAGAATTACATATTCTTTTCACATACTTCTGCACATGCGGTACACTGCTTTTTCTCATTTTGATTCTATAACTGTTATTGGTACTTGAAAACTCTACTTATCCTACAAGTTTGATCCTGTGTCTCTTACAGGTCCTATGTAGAACAGAAATTAGTAAAATGGGTGTATGAGAACAGAAGTTGAAAAATAAGAAATGAATGGGTTGATTCTGACAGCAGTCTCACAGGCCCTTTCCCCACTCACCTTTGCCCGAGGGTTGCTGCGGGCAATTCCCGGCGCGCGCCCTGGCTTCCCCACGACCCCGCACTCTGAGCGGGGTCATCAAAAGGCGCCATTTCAAAAGGCGCCAGGAATTCCGCGTGTTGAGGGGGCGGGAGAGAGGCAGCGTCGGGGCGGCTGCGTTCTCACCGCCCCTGAAGTGGGGAAGGCAGCTGGACCCCGCGCTACTTGAGGAGAGTAGCGCGGGGCTTAAGGAAAGTGGGGAAAGGGCCACAGTTTTCCTCTTCACCTCAGTGCTGTCCCATATGAGGGTTTTTTTTGTCTCTACAAAGGTCCCATGGACCCTGTCATAGCCTTTGGATTTCCTTTCTATTGTGCCAGCAGAAAAACTGATAAGATTCAGCTCAATCTCTTTTCATAATTGCACTTGTAATCAGATTCTGTCACAAAGCAAAAAATCTATCAGTGCTCTAGGCAAAGTTAATTCTAGGCAAAGTTAACAATTTTACATCTTCAATGGGCATAGAAGGGTACAATTCTACTTAGAATTGCACTGTGACAGATAAATACACTTTGAACAATATAATTAAAGGACCAATAAATTCTCCAGCAAAAATAATAATTCACTAATCAGCATTTGTTCTTTAATTTAACAGCAGAACAAACAAACAAATAGAAAATGAAATAAGAAATGCCTGTTCTATTAGTGAAAGAAGGCATTCTGCAAGCTTTGTGGAGAACGAATATACCAGCCGAATATTCAAATGCCCTTTACTACACATGTTGTTCAAATGCCCTTTACTACACATGAAGCATACTCCTAAGTAGATCACTTTAGTGTTCTCTGGCAGAGTTCATTTCAAGCATAGCACCATGCCAAGCAGCTCTACATCTGTGCAGTAGCCATTGTTGGCAGATGCTTTTGCCAAGTCCAAGAAATTAGAGTCAGATTTACCAGAGAAGAGACAGTATCTCCAGTCCTGCTCATTTGGGCCATTGAAGTAGCTTCATTCTATAAAGCATGGAATTGCTTACTCACAATCTCTTAGCACATGCACTGTATGGTGCACAAACCACATCAGCTAGATTGTCTTGTGTAGTTTCTATACTTGCACAGTCAGTGGCATCTACTCAAGAAATAACTTGCAGAAACGTATAGCAATGTTATCTGGATTCATGAGCAGTCAAGAAAGGCATAAAGAGACACCTTATAGCGAGTCTCAAATGAAAATTTTCAAACTTATTTCTTTTTATTTCATGTTTTTTGAAATTGGTAACAGTGTCAGATAAGTAATAGTGGACAGCTTCTGTGAAAAAGCCCTCTAATTGTGTGCAAACGCAGTGTAATTATGCAGATATGCTTATTCACTTTCATTCAGATACAGCTAAACCACTTCTTTGCCTGACTACTGAGTAGGTAGATGTTTGGGTATAATTACTGAAAGTAGAAGAAAAAGAGTTTCTTATCTACTATAAGCAACCTGAAAGCATCTTACTTTGGGGGATCCTGCTCTTCCCCAACAGGTGATAAGTGGGGCTGAGAGAGTTCTGAGACAACTATGACTCGCTAAAAGTCACCTATGTGGAGGAGTAGGAAATCTAATCAGGTTCGCCAGATTAGAATCCACCACTCATGTGGGGAATCAAACCTGGTTCTCTACATTACAGCTTTTAACCACTATACCAGACTGACTCTCAAGAAAATTGAAAGCTCGGCCTGAATGAATTTTGTCTCAAATTAAGTGCTGATTTTATACCTAAATTTTATACCCAGACCTTTCCTAGTTCTTTTTTTTCATCCTGATGAATGGAGAAGTCCCTTAGCACTAACCAACATATACTTTGCAAGGCTGACAGAGTCCCCATTCAGACAGACTACAGCTAATTGCAAGTCATGCCCGGCCACAAACACATGGCAAGATGAAGATTAGTATTTGTATGGTTGTAGAATTGGACAAATGAAAATCCAGTTTCATTACATTTTCTGGCTCGAAGGGATACAAAGTAATGTATATGAGGGTAGCCCAGTTTTTAACTTCATAGTAATCTGAGGCCCTAGGTTAGACAGAAACTTTCTCAAGGCCATGCATTGAATTATAAGGCAGAGCAGAGGCTTGGATCTATCAGGCCCACTCTGCATGGGCCACTACAGTGGCTTCCCACTGGCATATATGATGCTGGTGGAGCCCTGGGGCAGTTCGCATGGAGGCACCTCCGTTTTGTTTCCTTCTCTCCCTGTAGATCTCTGCAGGGATGGGGAGGCACTCCCACGCTGCCCTCCAACCCTGAAATAAAAGGTACTGGGCTATTTTTTTTTTTACTGAAAAGTTTGGCCTTTTCAGAGGTAGACCCATATTTAAATAACTTGGCTCTGAATTAAGTTGGAGAATACAGTCTTCAGGTATTGCACTGCAGATCATTCCAGAACAAAGAACGGATTGGTTACAAAGCTTTGTGGAAAACTGATGATGGTAAGAAATGCAGAATGGAAAAGTTCAGCCTCTCTTCACCTGCAAAAGGACCACAGGGGAGAAGAAGAATGGAGCTTTTGTGTTGGCTAAGTAAATAAATGCCCTGACCTGGATGTCCCAGGCTAGCCCAATCTTGACAGGTTTCAGCTGCAAACAAGGTTAGTCCTGGTTAGTATTTGGATTATCAAGGAAGTTGAAGGAAGTTTACTGTCACTATGCAGAGGCAGGCAATGGCAAACTACCTCTTGAAAAGCCTATGAGAGTCACCAAAAGTCAGCTATGTGGTTGGAAAAAAAATCAGATAAATGCATTTGCATCCTCTCTCTCGCATGCCATTGTGTTGCATTTGTGTGGTGCCTTTTATTTTCTGGGATATACTTAACAGCATTGAATGGGAGGAGGAAGGGATTGTATGGATTTCTGCTGTTCTGTAAGGATAAAGAGTTTCTACTATCATCAGAGATTCTCCAATGCTCTGCCCTCACTCCTATTTAGGCTACTGGAATATTAGCACATACATCCACCCCCCACCCCACCCCACCCCACAGCTCTTTAATGTGTATATGGAGCAATAGGAACATTTTAGAACTTGAACTTTAAGACCACTGTGATGGGAGTGAAAATGTACCTTGTAAATGTAATGCACCTAGATTAAATGCACCTAGATTAAATGTAAAATCTAAGAAATAGTGGATGGTCAAAATACACATGGGATACTCTGAATGGACTTTAAAAAAATATAGAAGTCTACTGCTTGGTGCTAGGACACTTGAAATTCTGATGGAATTTCTTCTATGAGATTTGCATCTCCCTGAAGAATGCCAGACAAGCAAAATATAGAAATCAAAGGAGTCATATTCTGGTCAAAGTTTTTCACTGATCGTGCTGAATATAGATATACTTTTTAAAGTGTCAACTTCTAGCTGTTGTGGGTTTTCTGGGCTGTGTGGCCATGGTCTGGTAGTTTTTGCTCCTAACATTTCATCTTTATCAATGGCTGACATCTTTACAGGCCTGTCATGGTAAAATGTGTTTCCATAGCACAGTGCTACTTTGCCAACTGCTACTTTGCTTCTATATTCCTCTTTGAAACTGAATTTGCCAGATCCATTTTTATTAGTTGCAGTAAATGATGGCTGTTAGATACACTCCTGATGGTTTCGGATTACCTCACAGGCCTTCCATTTCCACAGTCTGATGACTTAATGCTTGAAAAGTTTCATTGGACAAGCATGAGCTCTAACCAAAGGCATGTAATATTTCTTTAGAACACAGATGTCAATGTTACTTCACAGGTTGCTTAGCAAAATCCACAGACTTTATGGTCACTCCATGTTCTGGGATGGCAGGGAGAGGGAAAATAGTGGGGCCAGTGTCACTATGGTAAGCTCTGAAATAACACACATATCATAACTTTCCATGTCTGGAATTACTGACCTTGCTAAAAGATGACAGTCTGATCCCAGCATGGGCATACACCTTTATGGGATATTCAAATGAAAAGGCCAAGCATTAGCCTTTGAGAACCAGTTGGTGTGACTGCTATGTTCAGGGAGGTTCCTATGCACATGTTAGTCCTTAATAGAAACCACAGATAATTTTACCATGTCACATTCAAATACAAAGGTTTTAAACTGTCTTTGACTGAAAGATGGTCAGCAGAAATTGTAGAATAACTTGCCAAAAAGTGAAAGAAAGCAATAAATTTGAAGAGATGTGACATCTCAAGTGCAAAAAGATTTGATTTATTCCACTAATCAAAAATAAAAAGGGTAGAGAAGACAGACTTCAAATGCAGTACATGCAGCAAGTGAAAGTCCCTCAAATAATCTTTACTACCCTGAGAAGGCTTGGACAAAGTCTAAAAAAGGAAGAAAATGTCAGCAGTGGCATATCCATTGGACTGTACACCCAGTCACCTGCTCCTGGGCATCCTCATGGACCCATGACCACTATCCAACACCAGCTGAGCTATGGTCAGGCATCAGGGATTGGGTGAGGGACCTGGGGGGCACAGTCCATGGGAGTCCTGACTTGACAATGGACTCAGGGTAGCTCAGGGTAGCATGCTAGGGGACTGTGGATGGTGGCAACCCCTGGCCAGCCCAGTGTTGTGCTACCACTATTGGGGGAACAATAGGGGATGTTGATGGATAATCAGCACAGGTAGGGCTTTGCATTGACTTTGCTCCATTGTGGAGTGTCCATGTGACTGGTGCCAGCCCAGCATTCTACTATCAGGTGGTGGGCTGCTGCCTTGACTGTTCTGGCTCAGTGTGCTTGCAGAAAAGGTTTTGGATATTCCCTTGACATAGCAGAAGACACTGTCCTTGGGGAGAAATCAGGTTTTCATTGATGACCCTCTGTGGCTGTGTAACCCCCATGCCCAGAATGGGTTGGCCCAGAATGGGTTGACCCAGTAAGGGGGTGGAGACTCAGAGCAGCAGAAAGGCTGCAAGAGCTCTTTGCAGAAGACAATGGTACCAGACTCGGACCTTGATTTCTATAAGCCCTTAACACCTTGTTAAGGGTTTTCTTTTGTGGTTGTAATGGGTGAGAGTTCTCCTGGAGACCTTCATCATGTTGCAACCTGTTCATCAAGCCCTTGGAGTCTTCAGGAGCCAGCCAACTTGCAAAGAAGAATTTGGACTTGGCAATATCAGTAGACTGTAAATAGAAGGACTTGAAATGCGACCTGAACAGGACCTTGAATTGTAATGTTAAATGTTGATGTTTTAAAAGTGTTAATTGTAAAGAAAAGTAAACCATTTTGTTGTTTAAAAATTGTTGTTGCAACTCATTCCAAGTGCTGCCCCACAGAACCCACAGTTAGAGGTTACAAATGGCGCCCAACCAGCGTGGGGCTTGGAAGTGAGATTGCAAATATAAATTGCTTACAACGGAAGTGTGCAGCAAGTTGGGGTTTGATCCCCATAAAACTGTTTTTTGTTATGTAAGTTCAAGAGATGTTGCTGTGTTAATTTGAAACACTGTTTTGGCAGTTATATGAAGGAAGGGATTCCAGCTTGCAAAGTCCCCATCCCTTCTGCAAACCTGCTTGGCTGAACTATGGCAGCATTTGCTGGAGAGAAGTTTTGCAAACTTCCAGTGCAGCTAAGCTTGGAACAGTTGGAAATCGCGCTTGCAAAGGGAAGAGACAATGTTCTTGCATTCAGATGCACCAAATGTGGTTTCCTCCAAGTACAGGAATCTCTGGGGAAATCATTGTGCAATGATTTCACAGCCAGTTGCATTATGGACTCACTGTCGGGACGACAGAATTTTAGTGGGGGAGAATGTAACCCCCCATGCCCAGCATGGGTTGGCCCAGAATGGGTTGACCCAGTAAGGTGAAGTGGAGACTCAGAGCAGCAGAAAGGCTGCAAGAGCCTCCCTTTGCAGAAGACAAGGGTACCAGACTCGGACCTTGATTTCTATAGGCCCTTAACACCTTGTTAAGGGTTTTCTTTTGTGGTTGTAATGGGTGAGAGTTCTCCTGGAGACCTTCATCATGTTGCAACCTGTTCATCAAGCCCTTGGAGTCTTCAGGAGCCAGCCAACTTGCAAAGAAGAATTTGGACTTGGCAATATCAGTAGACTGTAAATAGAAGGACTTGAATTGCGACCTGAACAGGACCTTGAATTGTAACGTTAAATGTTGATGTTTTAAAAGTGTTAATTGTAAAGAAAAGTAAACCATTTTGTTGTTTAAAAATTGTTGTTGCAACTCATTCCAAGTGCTGCCCCACAGAACCCACAGTTAGAGGTTACAGCTGCTCCCTGCAACTCTGCCCTGACAGTGAGTTGCATTCTAAGTGCTTTCAGTGTCTTTAATTGTTCTGTTAATGTTCTAGAAGTCAGGTACTGAAAGAGGTTGATGAACTGCAGAGAAAAGTTTTTTTTTTAGTAAGGGCAGATCTGTCAGGAGTCATTACTATTTACAATCAGAGAGAGGCACAGAGACCTAGGAGCAGGAAAATCACCTGATTGGCTGAGACAATCCTGCACTCTGATTGGGTAAAAGATCTGATGACACCAAAAAAATAAAACAGCTCAGAGGAAAATAGTGTAAGTCAGTCTGTGATTCCGGCTTGCCCCACTGTGGTGATAGCCCTGTGTACTGTGATTTAATCAAATAATACACAGACTGGAATGTACTGGAGGTTAGGTTATTGACGGCCCAGGCTGAGGGGCGTATATATATCTTCCAGGAAGAGGAATCCTAAAGACCAGTTAGTCTGCATTATGGGGTTTTGCTTTTTTTCCCTCTAAAGAAAGTGTTTTATGTTTATTTTGAGGGTTTCTATTTGTGAGGGCTGAGTGAGGGTATTGAAGTAAAAATACCAAGCCTGATAGAACCCAGTGTGGATATTCATAAGCCAGAGTACTATCTGAAGTAACTGTTCCATCTTTAGAACATCTGAATTTGCCGTCTAAGCTTACAACATATATAAGCCTCTGTGCTTGAGAACAAATACTGCTTATCTGGCGAAGCTCTATGTATTCCTTATGACTCCTCCATTCCTTCTACCCAGTTATTTATCTCCTGTTCCCATCTCTTCTCTGTCAAATACATCTTTTATTCTGTTTAAGTTATCTCTGCCTCAGTATCGTTGTTATTTGTGCCTTATAAGGGGTTTGCCAAGAAAGGTTTTTAAATAACGAGCATCCTTCATCTTCTGAAACTATAATAGGGCTGAGGGAATGTACTTGTTATCATCAAACACTACCATATTAGAAGCAGCTCAGTCCCTGAGGTGAAAAAGGCGGGAAAATCTGACAAGCCTGATCAGTGAGAGGTTTCCTCGCCTGAATGGTATTGGAAGATGGTGTCTGTGTGTGTGTGAATTCCTAACCAATGTTAGACCATTCTAAGTTAATCGAAGTCAATGGGTTTAGAAAGGTGTAATTCTGTTCAGGATTGCACTGTTGGAGACAAATTATATTTGATCTTTTTTTATTTTAACAGTCACTTCATCACAAAACAATATGAGAATGAAAGCCTGCAAAAATAGAGGTGACGAGGCCCTCCAAACTATCTTGATCCTACAGAAGGTTGTGTTCTTTGGAAAACTTCCATATCATGTCTAATCCAGGGGCATAGCTGCAATGGGGACATCTGGGGCAGCTTGTCCCAGGCACTGCCATTGCAGTGATGTGGGGAGGTGGGGGTGGGGGCATGATGGAGTGGAGGTGGGGTGTTTGGGGGCATTTTTGGGGTGGGGTGGGGCATGTTGGGGGTGGGGAAGGCACGTGCGGGCAGTTCATGCCCCGGGCACAGTTCCTCTTCCCTTCGTCACTATGTCTAATCCATATCACCTGTATGATATTAGTGGCAGCTTTTACAATGGTCCAATATCAGGGTAACTAAGCAACCCAAGATTTGTTGTGTTCTGAAACCCTGAATATTGCTAAACTGTTTGGAATTAGTATATTAATGGATCTGATTCTGTACTGAATCCTCTTGACATAGATCTTTTGTCACTGTGACCTAAAATCAGGAAAGTCACTTTGGTGTTATCATCATAATTATCATCATAATTGAAATGATACAAACCAATTAGGCAGATGATGAGTCCCAACTTCAGTTTATGGGATTGTAAATGAGCTTTTTTATTGTGGATACTGATTGAGCCGCTTTTGAAATGAATGTAAACAATACTAGATTTCCCTCCTATCTTCACATCATGTACACTTGAAGAAACAAATAAGATTTTCAGTAAAATAGTCATCACAATAAAGAATGTTTACACAAATTATACAGCATAAACTATACTGTTTGGGACTTAGACAGTTCCAGATTCATTTCCTCTTTCACTTCATAATGAAACTGCTCCACTTCAACTGCCAATACCTCCTTTTGCCAGCAGCCTTGGGGCTTTCTCAGAATCTCCTTATTTATTCAGGAACAGTTATTTTCCTCTCAAGGAGATTTCTTTGTATGCCATTTGAAGGGTTATTAAGAAGACCACCATTCAAACTTTGCATTGAGAAGAGCTCTCCTCACTACGGTGGAGGAAGAAAGAATCTACTCAGAGGCTCCATTCCTTCCATGAGGAGGATTACTTAGCAAGAGGGCTGAGGTTGTTTTTTAAACAGCACAGTAGGGTGTAATCCACAGCAATCAGTAAGAAAGCTGATATTTACTTCAATGTGACGTGGATGGCATTCCATGCTGAGAAGCAAAATCACCGTTAATTGGCCCAGTTTGAAACAACTTGTCAGACAGGAACTGTTCATCTCACCAAACATGAGGCCAGGATCCAAAATTATTTGTATTATTCATTTATTTCAGAATACCTGTCATAGAAAGTCTAGATCTGTTTTCTGGTGAACAGATACTCTTAGGCTGCAATCCAAAGATGTGTGGGGGTGTGTGTGCTAAAGCCGCACTGGAAGCAGTGGGGGGTTGCATTGGTATCAGTGCTACCAGTGCCATGCAAAGTGGCATGGATGCTGGCACAGAGGGATTTACCCCAATGGTGGAGTGCCATGCAACTCAGTAGCACAGCAGCCAGGTTTTCCACCATGCCGTCTTTCCTACATTGCCGAAAACTGCACTGGCATGGAGGGGATGTTCCCAGGGATTGAGCCAACTTTAGTTGGTTCCCAAAGGACTTTCAGCCTGCAAATGCCTCCCTCCAGCAGTGCAGACTTACACCACTAAAATGTACGGTGTATGTCTTGTGCACCTACAGACCTTCTTGGAGGGAGAAGGGAATGTCAGTGTCAGCAGCTGCCACTCTACTGCCCTTCCATTTTGGATTGGGCTGCAACTCAATAGTGCATAGCAATAGCAATGCTGGTGCTTTCTGAAATTACTAGCAGTAAAACCCATTATGCTGAATTATATAATGAGCTCTAGACAGCTGTTGGTGGGTTAACAGCCCCCACCAAGGGGCCAATCCCTCATGTCTTTCTTCCCCCCTGACCACTTTTTTCTTCTATTCTTCCCTTTCTTCTTTGCCTGCCACGTCTATTCTGCTATCCTCCACACCCACACCCCTCTTTTCAAAGCTGGATCTTGACTTTGGCAAGAGGGGGGGGGGGACAAAAGCCACCAGGGTGCTTGTAAAGATGGGAAGAGTTCTCTTTATCTCTATAGTGCTCCCCCACCATTTGCAAAGATGGATCCTGGGTTTGCCAAGGAGGGGAGGGAGAGAAGAGAAGGAAGCCCACCTGGCCAGCACACTACAAGCCTGCCCCAGAGTTGCACCAATTCCTTGGCTTATGTGCCTGATTACGAGTGTGAGAAACAAGCAATCCAGTCAACAGGGTTCTGCAGTGTTTCACAGACTTTTGGTGCAGGGCATATGGCAGTTGCCACAGTATGAAAAAAATGAAGGCAACACAGAGGTTCTCCTTTCCACACTCTCAGGGGTCTGTCCTCCATCCTTGGTGGCTCGGGTGTATTAGCAGGCATGTGGACAGCAAACAACTTCCTTCTTTCCTTCATCCTCTGCCCCTCCTTGGTCCTGACCACACACCCTCCTTCCCCCCGCCCCATTTGCTGTTGGCAGCACCCGATCCTCTTCAGGAGAGTGCCACCCTCTTCCCCATATATGGAACGGATGTTGTACTGGGTGGCAGAGGGTGGAGAGGTCTGGCAAATGCTGCTTCTAACTGCCTCCTTTCAACACCACATTATCCTGCTTGGTTTGTGTTGTTTTTTACCTGTTTGGTGTAAGCCCCACCTCCAAGTCATGTTTCTGTGGTGGTTGACTGAAAGTGAGTCATGCATGAAGATTGGCTGAAAATGAGTTATGCATGGCAATTAGCTGGAAGTGAGTTGTCTCCACCTTCTCAGCTTGCTCAATTATATATAGAAATGATGTGTGGCAATAGGATGGGCTTTTCCTATCGTTCTTATGTAGGCAGGTGCATTATCTCTTGATTGGTGATTGTTCAGGCATTGCCAGAATTCCTATTGATCTCTGAAAGATGGGACCATGCTATTTGCGTAATGTGTTGTTTAAACCTCAAAGTAATGGTGGAATCTTGTGCACTAGTGTAAGACATCCTATTTTTCCACCTATTCCTGGTGGTCTGTGTAATGCATTTTTATCCTACCCATCTTCCAAAAAGCTCAGGATGGCATACATGGTTTTCTGTTCCCTTTTTTATCCTTACAGCAGTCCTTTGAAGGAGAAGAGACTGCGAAAATGCCACTCAGTGAGCTTCATAGCAGAACATTGATCTGTATCCCACTGTTGTGCCACACTGGCTACTTGGGTGGCTTGCTGTCTTTGTCCCTTTCCTCTGAATCCTTTGCAGCAGTCAATGTGCTTCTTGAATTGATCAGTTCTCCTCAGGAGATCTCACGGCCATGAGCAGAGCGACACTACCACTTTCCGAGACTCCTGCTAGTATAACCTAAAATGCTTTTTATTTTCTTTATTCCAAAACCCATGACTTTTACAAACAATTTTTCTAAAGCTAGCCTAAACCTCATCCTATTCTATATGCATATACTGCACCTGGATGCAATGTGATGTAGGTTCACTCTTCTGTTAGCAACTCTTGTTTTTAAAGGGAGGTGCACATTTCACTGAGCTAACACATACCTTACATTACACAAGTTTACAGCTAACGATGGAGAAATTGATATTGTTAAAGATTTTCTATTCCTTGGGTTGATCATCAACTGAAAGGGAGACTGCAACCAAGAAGCCAGAAGGAGACTGAGACTTGGAAGGGCAGCCATGAAGCAGCTAGAAAAAATCCTGAAGTGTAAAGATGTGTTGTTGGCAACCAAGATCAAGATTTCATACAACTGTATTCCCCATTACTGTGTATTAATGTAAAAGGTGCACAATGAAGAAAGCTGACAGGAAGAAAGTAGATTCATTTGACATGTAGTGTTGGAGGAGAGTTTTACAGGTATCGTGGACTACCAAAAAGTCAAATAAGTAGGTTCTAGATCAAAACAAGATTGACCTCTCCCTAGAAGCTAAAATGACTGAGGCTATCATACTTTGGTCACATTATGAGAAGACAAGAGTAATTGGAAAAGACAATAACGCTAGGAAAAGTAGAAGGCGGCAGGAAAAGAGAACGACTCAACATGTGATGGATTGACTCAATTAAGGAAGCCATGTCTCCAATTTGCAAGACCTGAGCACAGGAGTTAACTATATGACATTTTGGAAGTCATTAATTCATAAGATCACCATAAGTCAGAAACATCTTAACAGTACTTGGCACATACACACAAAGCATTTATGAAAGTACAAGAGATGGTCATGAAAGAAAAGAATGTCTTTGCTGGCATTTCCCCTCCTTAAATTGCAAGTAGGGTTGCCAACAACCTGAAACAAAAAATGTCCTGCCCTTTAACAGAGGCTTAATAGGATGTTGTTATTATTTTCTAGGTGATTTTATTTACTTCCATGCCATGGAAGTTTCACCTGCACTTTTCCACACCTTAAACCTTTAGTATAGTGACATTTTCCCTCCAGGCTGTTGGCAACCCTATTAGTTGGATGAATACCCCCACTCCAACTTTTGTAAAGATAGCAGCCAGCATTTGAAGACAGTTATACAGTCATTGGCTGTAATTCATAGAACTGTCTTGGAAGTTCCACTGAATAAATTGGAATGTCTGAGTAGACCAGTTTAGGAATGCTACCATTATCTTACATATATTTTATGCATCTGCCACTACAACCAATAGAGCAATCAGTTTGGAAAAGAGACAAATACAAAAACTTCTCAGTACTTGTGTAACTGTATTCATCCTGTGACAATATTATTTCTTATATGAAGGAGAACAGTTTTATCATTCAGACATCTGTATTATTGATGAAGGCTAGGCTAATACTTTAACTATGTTTATAGTGCCATCAGGGCTGGAGCAAGGGAAAACGGCACCTCGGCCCCCACCATGCCCTGCAACGCCCCACCACGCCCCCGCACTGGCACGTGCCCGGGGCATAACCCCCCCATCCCTTTGGTGTTAAGCCACTGAGTGCCATCCTAAGCAGAGTTACACTTTTCTAAGTCCACTGAAGTCAAGGGTGTTACTGCTTGGAACTTCACTGTTAACCAATTAACACAATGTAGTTACTGTTTAAAAAATCAAGTCAAAAATTGTCATTGCCCAACATGGATTGGTGTGAAGTTGTAAGAAGAAACAGGAGCATGCCACCTGGCCCAATATTTATCCTTACTCTTTTGCTATATAGATGCATTCTTGGTTTTCATTACTCTCCTTCATTGTTTTATTGTTATTATATTGGTTATTGATTTTATATTCTATATGGGATATAGTAGAAAACAGCTAATAGTAACAAGATACAACTAAAATACTGCTATAGGAATGTTCTCTATTTCCCATAACGGATATCAGACATATTTTAATAACATGAACTGGGTTTATTAGTTATAATTACAATAATATTATCATGATCTTATATTCTAATAGTGAAGTCAGCCAAATTTGAGGATACTAATATTTAGTGACTGAATTGGATTTGGACTAAAATACTACTTTAGTCCAATTGGAATTGGACTAAAATACTGCTATAGGAATGTTCTCTATTTTCCATAACGGATATCAGACATATTTTAATAACAGGAACTGGGTTTATTAGTTATAATTACAATAATATTATCATGATCTTATATTCTAATAGTGAAGTCAGCCAAATTTGAGGACCCTACTATTTAGTGACTGAATTGGACCAAGGGATTCACTTTTACAGACTCCTGAAGTAGATGCCTCTCAGCACAGGTACAGTTCTTTGCAATCAGAGCGGGAAATGGTGCTGGCCACCAGCATTAAAGATTATGATGATGATGAAGAAGAAGAAGAAGAAGAAGAAGAAGAAGAGTTGGATTTATATCCCCCCTTTCTCTCCTTTGCAAACTCTTGTCTGGGTTCATTTCATTTCATTTCCCTAATTTAAAAAATTACCATTCTACTGAAAATTTTGCATTTGCCAAGCTTCCTTTTTTGTGGTCTGTTGTTTATTCCACAAAGTGAAGAAGAAGATTGACTATTTTTCAACCAAATTACATCAACATTGCAAAGCAGTGATGCTGCCTGTCCACAAAAGATCACTTAAGTTTCAAACAAAATGGAGAAAGGGTTCCAATTCAGGCCACTGAACACCACACTTTCTATTTTCAGAAGTGAAAAAATCTCCACTGCTACTAGGGAGGAGGGAAAAATGAGCAAGCTGGAATGGCATTCTGCTATAATACTCTTTGATGAATATGTGGGGGCTGGAGGGGGCAGAAGTGGCTGTTTTCTACCAAATGACGCCAAAACTGCATGGGAGTGAGTGCTGCCTATCCACTACAGAAAAAAAGCAAGAAACAAACAGCAAGAAACAAAGCAAGAAACAAACAGAAGCTGTCTGCAGCTTGTCTCAGAAGATGGTTAGCTAGAAGTGCTCTGTGCTCCTACCCTCACAAAGATCTGGTTAGAAGGGAGAAATCCATTGCCTAGAAATCAATGGAATCAAAGAAAAAATGAGTGCATGCTGCATTACTCCCTTCCCAATTACAGAAGTTTTTTTAAAAAGGATTGTTTGAGGAGAGGGGTTTCATTATATTAAACCCCCTGGATTTGTATTACTGTTCAGGGAAATCACTGTACCAACTTGAACCCATATTTTCTATGTGTATCTTCTGCTTGGCAGTTTTGTTCTGCACACTGATAGTGTGAAATGCCTGCCTTGTGTCTTAGTATCCACCTGTTAATTTTCAGCAGTAAACTAAAACCTTTAAAAATATTCCTAGGCATTTTGCAGTGTGGCTTTAGTTATACTTCCTGATATTCTTAACTTAACGTATACGCTGTTTTTATTGCAGTGATGTTTTAATGCTGGTTGATATTTCAGACTGACTTTTTCTTAAAACGTTATGCTGGATCATGTTGCTTTTTTTGCTTTCTATACTGCCAATACCCTGAAGAATAAATGTTGTGTTCTGTTAACAGACTTAATGAGATGTTATTTACCTCTGTGCTGTGAAAAGCTTTAACTGCCTCACACTAAGCCTTTATTAAAGAGACGGAGCATTTTTCACCTGGCTGCTTGCAACCCTATCTGCATTGTTTTAACCTTTGCAAACAAAATCAAGCCAAAAAAAAAAAGGACTATGGGTTAGTAATGGTTTTTATTAAATGACAAAGAACATTGTAGTGCTATCTCTGTAATAGACATAGCTCGCTAGAGTGCATCAACATTCCTTTTTATTTTTATTGGAACTTAAAAAAAGACAAACAGAAACAACAACTAAGAATATAGACATCAACACTCTTGACTGTATGGAAAAATTAAGCAAATCCCAATTAACAGCTTCATATGAAACTCCTCAGAAATGAAACAGAACAGTAATTAATTTGAAATTGTCCTTGCCAAATTGTTTGAACAATTTCTTTTGATGCAGTATTTAATTTACTCTCTTTCAGGTGTTTCAAGTCACTAAATGATGCAGGAAACGAGTTTTGGTCAGGATTACTCTACATACCTCTTTCAGTTAAAAAACAAGGACAATTTTCTTTGAAGGTCATCCAAATACTGTGCTGGAAAACTGACTAAATCAAAATAGCTTATGAAAGATTCTAGAACAATGGGTGTTGACTAGCTTTAAAAGAACTTGTTAGTATTCTACGGAGAAAATAAATATTGTTGCAGTAGTTTAAAATCTCCAAGATACAAATAGCAAAGCAATCAACATCTCTATGATTTGATTCAAAAAGAGGTTTCATAAGGAAGATAAAAGTTACGTAGGGTAAATCAGGAATTCCTATCTACCATCATAATCAATACCATAGAAGTTTTAAGTGGCACTGAAATACTATGATTTAAATAGCCTAAAATGAATTAATTTAAATATTTTTATTTAAATATTTAAATAAATATTATTTAAATATTAATTTTATTACTTACACCCCCCTATTTGAAGGTGACTTGCAAAAGTATCCACCAAGTGATAATAAAATAAAAAATAATAATATAGAATATCTTTATGCTGCTTCTCTAGGAACTGCTCGAGGTGGCTTACAAACTAAAAATAATAAAAACAAAACATTTAAGTGTATTAAAATCCTGCATTAAAACCCATCCATGAAAGACTGCAGGCATTCTAAAACATCAATTTCCAGGCCAAAACTGTGATTAAAAATTAACCTTTTAATTAAAAAGTCTGGGTGAATAGAAACATTTTGGCCTGGCACCAGAAGGCACTATGCATGTCTTAAGGGAAAGGCCACTGCAGAGGTAAGGTAAGGTGCCACAGCTGAAAAAGCCCTGTCTCTGGCGGCCATTAGCCTCAACTCTGAAGAGAAGAGGGCTTGTAAGGCAGATCTTAACTGGCTGGGCTGGCTGGACTTTAAAATGTGAAAACTGTTGAATTGTGCCCAGAAACAAAAGGGCAGCCAGTGCAAATATTTCAGTATCCTCTGGTAATAGCCTGACTGGTACATTTTGGATGTGCTGAAGTTTCCAGACCATTAAAAAAGGCAGCTCCACATTACAATGATCTAAGCAGAGTGCAATCAGCGTGGATCACTGTGGCCAGGTCATGCTTTTTGAAGTACAGCCACAGCTGACAGATCAGCTAAAAATGATAAAATGTTCTTTGTGCCACAAAAGAGAGCTGGACCTCCAACTGTAGTCCAGTACCCGGCAACCTATGAGCCTGTTCCTTCAGGCGAATGAAATCCATCCAGAGACAGGCTGACTCTCAGTCCTTAAGTCACTTTGTCATTGACCAGCAGGATTCCAGTCTTGTCTGGATTGAACTTCAGTTTATGGCCCCTTATCTATCCCATTACTATCCCAAGACAGCTGTTAGGCCTTCTACAGATCACCTGACTCAGCTGTTTAGGAGAAGTAGAGCGAGGTGTTTCCCACATATTGGTGACACCTTATTCCAAATCCCCTGATTATCTCTCTCAGCAGTTTAATGTAGCTGTTAAACAGCATGGGGAACAAGATGGAACCTTATGGGACTCACACCAAAAATGTCATGGGGTCAACTAGCAATCCCCCAGTATGACCTTCTGGAACTGTCTAGTCAAGTAAGCGAAAAGCTACCAAAGTATGATATCCCCCACTCCCAACTCAGCAGTCTCTCCAGAGGAATACCATGTTCAATAGTATTGAATGCTACAGAGGGGTCCAGGAGAATCTAAAGGGACAAACTGCCCCCTCAGTCTCCTAGTGAAGATCAGGATAACCAAGGTTGTTTCCATCCCAAATCTGGGTCTGAATCTAGACTAAAATCCATTCTTTCCAAGATTTCCTGAAGCTGTGGGATCACCACTCACTCAAGCCCCTTGTCAAAAAATGGAATGTTGGCCATGAGGTGTCTGTGAGGTCCAATGAGGTCTTCTTCAGGAGCAGTTGCATGACAACTTCTTTCAAAGTGATTGAAACTACACCTTCCTACAGAGAAGCACTTATTACCTCATGTACTCATTTGACTAAAGCCAGCCTGGATCAATAGCAACAGCCATGAAGATCAAGGGTCAAATCGAGACATGCTGAACTGCAGACTAGTGAACAGCTTGTCCATTTCATCAGACAGCCTAGAAAAGCTCTGCTGAACAGCATTGCACAGATGCAATGGTGGTGGACAATTTGGCTCATTTTGCTACCATCACCACCACAGAGTAGGCATAATTATGTGCTCTCACTTGTGATTGGTCACATTCACTTTTTAAAGTTCTTTTTCCTCCCCTTGTTCTCCAACTATCTGTCCAATCACTTCATTCAAGCTCCTCAGTGGACCAAGGAGCATTCTGGGCTCTGTGGGTGGGGAGGAAGGGTCTCAGAGTGATCATGTCCACTAAAACTCTATATTTATCACCACCGTTTTCTCTTTGCGGGCATTTTGAATGTGAAAGAACATTTAAAACTAGAATCCACCATCTTAAGTCTGAAGGGATGCAATCCATTCTCCCATCTCAGGGTTTAGTCATCTTATTGCCCCTGCATTTGCATGTGTGAACCAGGCCAGGGTCATGACTCTGTTTGAAACAAGAATTTGTGATAAGTTGTAAATGGATTCCCGAGGCTAGTGAATCATATGGCAGACATAGCAAAATGACTGAAAGGATTTCCTTTTTTAACTCAGTAGGGTTTGAACAGAGATCAGGCTTGACTTTGGGGCTATATTTTTGTAGGTAATAGGATAGTGTTCTGTTGAATATTAACAATGGTTGCATCTTCTTTGCTGGATGGCAGTAATTTATGAAGGATAAGACAGATCCATTTTCTAGCTTTGAACTTGGCTTTTACTTGGCATTCAAAGCTGCTGTTAATTTAAAAGACTTGTTTGTTTCAAAGTCTGTGTTTGCAATAACCCCTGCATTTCTTTGGAAGAGGAATAACTTTCTGGCAAAAACCCCCTATGTCTTTACTATTGATGTCTGCATTGCAAAAGCTTTTTTCAAGCCATTTGTGCAAGGAAACACTTTTGTATTGAGCTTGGTAAGCGGGGCATGTGCACATCTTACTGTGTAGGTTTACAGATGACTAATATTTCTGAACCCTTCCACCGTGGGCAAATGTCATGCTGCCAAACTGTGAGGTGTCTCAACCATGCCAGAAACCATATGATAATTTTTTGTGAAATTTACTCAGTATACATGAACAGCCAAAGAAAATTCTAAGCATATTACAAGTTAGTGGGCAACTGCTCTGACTCCAAAGGTATTCAGGGTAGAGATCCATAGTGCAGGGCCACTCCATTGATACCTTGGGCTTATTTCTGTATAGCCCACAAAACTCCCTAGTAATTTCTCCTTGAGAGATGAGCAAAGTTTTTGGGGGAAAAGGGTACCTTGATCAGAAGAGGCAGAGAAAACTGCTGCCGTGCTTCCTAGAGATTCCCTGTTTCCATGCAAGGTACTTTGTGGCTGATTATGGATGGGGAATCTTGCCTCCTCTTTGCCCCACCATGGGATCAGGCATGTGCATGAAGTGCTCCCGCTCTGATTCCCCGCTCTGCCGCCTGAGCTGTGGAGGCTTATCTGGGGAATTCAGATTAGCCTGTACACTCCCACATACGCCAGCTGGGTGACCTTGGGCTAGTCACAGCTTCTCGGAGCTCTCTCAGCCCCACCTACCTCACAGGGTGTTTGTTGTGAGGGGGGAAGGGAAAGGAGATTGTAAGCCCCTTTGAGTCTCCTACAGGAGAGAAAGGGGGATATAAATCCAAACTCCTCCTCCTCCTCCTCCTCCTCCTCCTCCTCCTCCTCTTTCTGTAGGGAAAGCCAAGAGCAGGAGCGGAAGATGCAGTGCAACTTCCTTGTACATCGGTACAAGGAAGTATCAGCAGAGTTAAAATGGAGCTACTCAGGGTAGACAAGAAGGTCTGGTAGTCTTCCTGCACTCACTGCAGCCTCCTAGCACTTAGGAAAAGAAAACTGTCCAGGCAAGATGTTCTTTCCAATCAGGAAGGCTTTACTTAGCAGTTGCAAGATTACACAAGACTATACTAGATAATACTACAATACTATACATAACACTTCAGCAAGACTATAACAATAGACTACCTTGTATACTCGCTTATAAGTCTACTTTTTCAGCACATTTTTTGTGCTGAAAAAAGCCCCTCTTATACGCAAGTGAACAGGTGGTCAGCGGGTGGGGGGAACGGGTAATGAGCAAAAAAAGGTTGGGAGCTGAGGGTGTTTTTCTGCACCTGCTCCCTGCTATGTGGACACAAAGGCAGCTCCCAGGTAAGCCTTGGACTGTTGCTTCGCTGCACTACAGGTGGCCGGTATCTTCATTCACAGTGAATATTCAGTGAATAGGTATGAATATTAAATATTAAATGTATATGTTACAGAATTTTTGTTCAGGCCAGGAAGCTCCATGAATTCTAGGGAGCCACACTCATTGGGAAATCCGCACTATTGGAGCCCAAGATGGCAGGAATCCCCCACACACACAGGGTGCCCTGGGGTGCAGCCACTGCTAGCACCTTTCTCAGCCCCCACCCAGTGTTTTTGGAAAGCAGGTGGGACTTCTGTCCAGCTGAGCTTGCAGACCTGCAAAAAAGACTTGCTTTGGGGAAGCGGCTGCCATCACCACGCAAGAATCTTCACTGTGTAATGATAAGCTCTCCATGTTGAAGGAGAACCTGTAGGGACTTTTTAAAAGGGGGATCTTGTTGAGCATCTTCCCTGTGAAACTCTGAAGAGATATTGTCTGTGAGAGTTATATATTCCACTTCAGAACTTTTAAAGTTATTGTTGATACCATACTGTTTTTCTTTGAAATAAATATTCAAAAACATTTTTATTGGTATCTATTTTTATTTTTGAAATTTTCCAGTAGCTGCTGCATTTTTCACCCTAGTCTTATACTCGAGTCAATAAGTTTTCCCGACCTCGGCTGCTCCTGTCTGCCAGCCCCCCCACAATAGGGTGGCGCGGGAGAGGCGCGAAGGGCATGTGGGGGGTTGCCCCGGGTGCCATTTATTGCTGGTATGCCTCTGCCTCTGTCCCCGAAGTCTTTCAGCAGCGTGGGGATGCTTGAAATGGGTGGTGTAAAGTCAGAGATGTAGTCCACCAGCATATCACCACAAATGGCTGGGAGGGAGCCGACTGAAGTTGGTTCCTCCCTGGCCAAGCCCTGGCCTGTCCTTGCTACGCTGGCAGAGGCAGAGGCACTGGGACACTGGCACCACATCTGGTGCCAAGTCCCAGCACCGGGGGAGGTGGTGATGGCAGCTGCACCCTGGCAGAATCACCCCTCTACCAGGGTAAGTGCCCCGGGGATGACAAGTCTGCTGGTGTGGCCATGTACCACTTCCACCAGCTGATTCCCCCCCCATGGGGTCATGGTCTCTTGGCACCATGACTTGACTAATTAATTTATACTGTACCTAAAACTTTGGAAATTGTAAATGCCAGTGACTTACATCTTTTCTAATAAGCTAGTGGATAATTCCATTCTTAATTAAATTCAGTGCGATGCACTGCATCATGTTTGACATTAATGTGTTTCTTGTTTTTGTTCCCTGAATATTAAAATTGCTTCCATATGAACTTTATTCTGTACAATTCTTTCCTTGTACTCTTTTTGTCACTTCAAATTACCCTGCAACTAAAATAAATAATGAAATGATTATCATTAAATATTTCCAAAGTTTGGTTTCAATGCCTTCCCTTGCTGATTTTTGTTTCTTTATTAAATTTTACTCTCTTCCCAACTACAGAAGTTATTTTTCTGTTGTGGAAGACCTGGAAGATGATTTCCTGAGGGTTTTGTTGCATTGCAGCGAGAGACACGGATTCTGCGGCTTCACATTCAGAAAAGAATGCAACTATGTGTATTCATGATGCAAAGATGTTTTAGCTCCACATAGCATCTGGCTTGCATATAATATGCTTCAGAGATAAAGCAAGACAAATCTAAATGTTTTTTTCACAAACAAGACAGTGTGGCTATTTCCTAAGCCAGAAAGAAAGCAGAAGTTAGCCAGACGTCCTTCCATTGTGCTGGGTTCACTTCAGCTGAGCATAGGATTGCCAGCCTCTGGATGGTGACAGGAGGTGTCCTGCTATTACAACTGATTTCCAGATGACAGATGTCAGTTCATCTGGAGAAAAAAGCTCCACAAGCCCTCCCCTCCTTAGACTCCGCCTCTAAAATCTCCAGGTATTTCCCAGAGCTGACAACCCTCCCAGTTACCAATAGCTCCTCCTTCTGATACCTGAGGAAATAACCGTTCATCTCTTAATTGTACATGGACCCACAGTCTGTTAACAAAAACTGTTTCTGCTAGCACCTCTTATTATATATTCTTTATATATCCATTCTGAATTGCTATTCAGTGCTGAGAAAATTAACCTTTTGTTGAAAAGCAGCATCAAAAATAAAACTAGTAAAACATTTGCATTCATAAAGTCAATGCAAGGATTGTGCAAAGAGTTTTTATGAAAGCAAATTTGTATTTATACAGCCAAATGCAGAATAATGAATTAATTTGTGAGCTGATATAAAGGTTGTAACAGAACAAAATCCTGGCATTCCTGTTGCATAGACTTGAGAAGGAAGCAAAAGCTAAGTGTGGTCTCCAAATTTATCCCTTTAGCAATATATAAAACCCTTTGGCAACTCAGTGAAAAATGCAAAATGAATGAGAATTCATTCACCTTTCGTATTATACCTGGACAGTAGAGTTTTGGATTGAATGTATCAATAAAATAATGTGAATGAATCAAAGTAAGGAAAAATATTTATACTGACTGAGCAACATTTTCTGTGACATGAGATAGCCAAAATTGATCCAAAAAAGGAAGAGCAACTTTTGCTTCTAAAATAAATGCATATATGTTTTTGCAACCAAAAAAATCCCACAGTTAAACAAAATAAATCATACACATTAGTTATTTTAACCCATGGGGCAACTTCCATCCATCCATTTTTCCTTTGAACAGTATTGTAAAAGGACCTCCTTCTGATCTGACATTTTTCAAAGGTCAATACAGCCGTTCTTTTCTAAATATGCCTAATCTTAGACTTGGAGAGCTTTCCATCAAAGGGGACCTTGGTCAATATCTAGTTAATTTTTACCTTATGTAACTTGGTCCTTCTTCTATGTGAAAGGCAAATGCCAAGAGAACTATTTATAACAGAGAGCACTATGTGAGCCTCATTTCTCCCTTATTCTGTGTTAAAAGAACAGCAGGGTCTATTTGCACAGCCGAAAGCCAAGCATCATGGTGACTTCACCTGTCTGAGATTTATTTCAAGCTCTTTTCCAGAGGATAAAGCAATGACAAATGGGGTGTCTCTCTGTTTAGATTTGACCAAGCTGGAGGTCTGTGAGGAATTTGGGGAGGGGAAACAACTTGTGACACCCTCACCCCATCTCTGCTGCCAGGTTTCTTCATACTCTCAGCCAGCCTCGCCAGGCTGATTTCTCCTTTTTCCTTCGTGAAAGAAAACTCAGTGGCTGTCAACATTCTGACCCTTCTGGATAATCCATCATACATATTAAGCTGCCCCTCTAACAGTCATATTTTTCTGTGTGTCTAGGGATTTCTGCCCCATCTCAAAATGGGAAGAGACCCTTTCTTGACTGTGGGTGGTCCTATTTTTCAGCTTTCTTCACCCATACGGAAACCAGCCTCTTTACTCTTAGATATGGTAATAGATCCTAGCTAGCTATGCTGTTTTAACAATCCACTGGACTAGTAGAGCCCCCCCTCCCATTTTCTTAGACTAAGCTGATGTGGATTTGAAAGGATTTGTCAAAACACTGTGTGAAGTTGGTCTCCTTCCCTATACACTGAAACAGAGGAATGATTCAATAAGGACACCAATTTCAAAGAGTACTAGGATAAGAGCACTTTCTTCCTGCTTGTATTATGGACATCTGGAAGCATTCTTCTGCTACATTTTATTAGAACATTTAAATCACCTCATGAAGTGAGGTGGGGGGGGGGGAGAGCTTTAGGCAGCAAGGTAATTGTTGGTAGATCAATCACAGATTGCCCTGTTCATGGTATCACCACAGACACTTTAACATAGCAGTTGAGCTTTCCTGTTTAAATGGGTTGTGCATCAAGTAATGACTTCTGCCAAACGTGTCTAGTCTTTCTTGTCGACAGAGCAAACTGATAAGAAACAAAAGACACATGCCAAGTGGCTCTTTTAATAGCAGCTTGTTTTTATTTTGAGGGTAATAGGCACACAGACTTTGCAGATAATCTCAGCAATCATGATCTTAGGTCACCTAAAGATCTTAGTTTGGGTTCCACAAATAGCAATGCACAAATGCAAGCTTCAGCTCTTCTGCACAATGTGTGAAAACCTTCCATGTGAACTAGAGTCTATATGTGCAAAGGCATACACAAGGACACACTCCTCATAGGAATCTGCCACAAACACATTAATTGTATAGGTTATAGGGGCAGTGCAGGAGTTTAAAGGTTGCTCATGCCGGAGACTCTTGATGGCTGTTGAACTTGCTCATGTGTGAATAAAATAACAGTGATAGTTGACTGGTGCTATACTGCAGCACTTGTCTATTAAGAAAAAAAAGCTTTGCCTAAAGTAATAATAATAACTGCCACAAGTAATTTATTTATTTGTGTTATTTATAGTCTGCCTTTCTCACAAGGACTCAAGGCAGATTACATATAGTCAGTATAATCAACAGAATGGGGCATCCCATCAGCAATGCAAGGATTTGGATTGTAGGAACTGGAACCAGCCAGAAAACCAACACTAGAAAGAAAGCTGATCTCTTTGAGCCCCAAGCAGAGGTGGGATCCAACCAGTTCTCTCCACTTCTCTAGAAGTGGTTACTAATTTTTTCTGAGTGCCGAGAAGGGGTTACTATAGCAACCTCCCTGCCCAATAGGGATTGGAGGTGCGTGTGTGCGGCAGCGCCACTGTTTGAATCCCACCACCATCGGAACCTGTTATTAAATTTTTTGGATCCTACCACTGGCCCCAAGATGTAAATGGGTGGGCCTGGAATCAATGGCGTTGCTTCAAAAATGGCTTCTGGGAAAAGTTCTGAAATTGCGCCACTCTGCCCCCTCAAAATTGCACCCTCTCCTCAAAATTGCACTTTCATTCCAGGCGGGTGGCAGGTGGTGAGCATTGGGAGGACTTGGGGAGTGGTGGGCAGGCCGGTCGAGTGGGCGGAGGCCAGTGGGTGATGTCCCATATACCATACCACTTGCAAGGGTCACAGGGGGCACATTTGGCCACCCCTTTCCACCCTGCATCCCACGGGGTGGAAAGGAGTGGCCAAATGTGCCCCCTGTGACCCTTGCAAGTGGTGTCTGGGACGTCAGTCCTCTCTGTCCCCCACCGCCTCAAATATGCCACTGCCTGAAATGGAGTCCTGCTGGATGAAAGTGTGGAGCCTAGAAGTAAAAGGACCAGAACCCACAGAAAAGACTTTCCCCCTCTAAAATCTACTCTAAAGTGATTGTCCTGCTTACATGTCCTCCACATCGAATTACTGGCCTCACTCTTGATATTAGGTCATTTCCCCCAGACTAATAAAACTCATTCAAGACTGAAATTATCATAAGCAAATTTTGTCCTTCACACAAATTGCTATAAGGGACACACAATGTCTCTCTTCCTCATAATAGGATCTCTCTCATACGCATCTCTGAGACTGGAGACAGTAGCAAGGACCCTGACAGATGAAACTGTTAGTGATGGCTGCCTCTCTACTGCTTCCCTACTCACCCTTCCTTTCCACATTATCTTGACTCAAGGACTCTGACTAATCAGATAAGTCTAGCAGCAAGGCCTAACAACTCCACCTGGAAATTGCTGCCATTGATGCCTCTATGATAGTTAAACACTAACAAATGAAACCGAACTGCAGCAAACAGATTCACCCAAAAGGAATGAGCCTGCAGCCTGCACAATAAGGAATACATAGGCCTGTCATTCTAAAACAGGGGTAGGGAACCTGCGGCTCTCCAGATGTTCAGGAACTACAATTCCCATCAGCCTCTGTCAGCATGGCAAATTGGCCATGCTGGTAGGGGCTGATGGGAATTGTAGTTCCTGAACATCTGGAGAGCCGCAAGTTCCCTACCCCTGTTCTAAAAGAACACTTTGTTCTCCTGAAATTTAAACAACTAAGATTTTTTGTTTCTTTTGATCTCTACTTTGTGGCATAGTAAAGGTTTCAGCTTGGTGTCAAGTCATTATTGGAGGCCTGGACTACTCACCTTTCTTCCATTTAATCTTCCATAATGCAATGTTACCATTGGTTTATCCATGCGTTTCTTAATTGCGTCTCTTAATTAATTTCTTCATGCGTCTCTTAATTACTTTTTGAGACAATGTTCAGGAATTGCTTCATACAGGTGTAGCGGCGATCACTTTCTAACTGTGCAATCCAAGGGCCACACTGGAAGATGTGTGACCCCTGCATCACCACCATTGCCACCAGTGCCATGCAAACAGGAATGAATGCAGATGCAGAGGCACTTACCTTGGCAGTGGGGCACCATGCAGCTCTGCAGCACCTGAATCCAGAGGTTCACCCATAGGTCAGCACTCCTTTGCTGGAGGGGGGACATTTCAGGGGCATTTCCAGCAGTGGCACTGATTTTAGTTGATTCCCAGAGGAGTTTCAGCCTAGAAACTGTCCCCTTTTGCAATGCAGACTTATACCACTAAAAAGTGTGGCATAAATCATTCCAGACAATGGGCTTCTTGGGAGAGAGAAGGATTTTCTATTTCTTCCCTGACACCCATGCCACTGTTTACCTCTTTGGAGGCGGTGGTGCAGTGCTATCCCCAGCTGCCACTATACTGCTTTGCCTCCTTTGGATTGGGCTACCTATATTTTTTAAACCTGTACAGAACAGTACTTGTTTCTTAAACTTGTACAGTACATTCCTACCCCTTGGAATATGAAACATAAATTGAAGGTATGCTTTATGAAACATAAATTGAAGGTATGTCTTACTTAAGCCAGAAGGAAATTAGCAAGAAACAAATAATAGGTGGAATGATTTTGTGGCTCCAGACTTCAGCAATATATCTGCAGGATTCATTCTCTAAAACTGAATGTACAGTAAAATACAAGATATTGCAGCATCGTAACAGCACTATGCTTTCTAGAATATTTGGCAAAATTTCAGATATTCAACATGATCACAACCAAGTACATGCAATCAAGTGATGGAGAAATTCAAAATGGGTTGATTTAAAGCAACCTGAATACAAAATGTTATATTTGTTATATATTTTTTAAAACACCCCCAGTTATACTCCTTCACACTTCTTATACCAATTTTTCCCAATCTATTGCTACTTCAGTACAAGCAACATGATGTGTTAGATAATCACCCTAAAACAAAGCCACTTACTTGGAGAGAATGGCCTGCTTTTAAATTGCTGGTTCATCCCACTTCAAAAAAGCACTTTTGTTTTAGCCTTAGGTGGTGTGGTCAGGACCATCGGGTTGCAGGTGCATCTTACAACATGTGTCATTGAGCAATAAATTCCATAATTATAGGTCATGGAGGTGGAGATTTCCTTTGAAGTGACTTTTTTGTTGTTGCTTTCGCAGCGGATACAATTTGGCCGAGATATCAAATGCAGATAGCAGTAAAAATTTAATTAAAAAATCAAAGCTTTTATCTGGGGCTTTTAGAACTTGAGCCAACAGGTTTCTTCAATCTAAAGAACTCAGAGGTGGAGAAAGCAGGAGGCAGCATGTTTGTAATATATGGAACCTGCAACTTTTAAAAGTAATTGCTTGCAAAGATAAAGATTCTTTTAAGTGCTTTTCATTTATAAAAGATGTTTAGAGATTAGAGCAAGAGGACATGTTCAGTGTTCTTTTTTCTTGCTTCTTTCTTCCCTTTTTCTTTCCTAATAAACTGAGGACAGATGCAGTTATAAAAATCTCTGTTTTTAACCCATTTTTTCAAACAATGGATATACTTAGTGATCTGGACCGATGACAGTTATGACTGTTTCTGCCTCAATACTATCAAGGAAGAAATTCAGGTTGAAGAACAGCAGGGAGATTAACTGCACTCTCGAGGCATGATTCAAGACACATGTAAAACACTCAGAGGCATATGGGGCAAAACCTCCTCCGAGCAACCCCCCCACGTGCCTCGTCCCCACCCATTCACCACCCCCATGCCCCACTTACCTGAACCAATTTGATATAAGGAATTCACTTCTATATTTATTTATTGAAAACATTTACAAGCCCACCTTTCTCACAGAATAGGACCTAAGGTGGGTAACTACAACAAAGACTTCAAAAATAACTGTTAAAATAGTCAGTAATAACATTTTTTTAAAGTCCAAGCAGTTGCCCTTCAAGGTTGGAGCCAAAAACCATTCTAAAAGCAGACGACTGCATCTCTGCTGGAACTGCAGGATGGAGTTTTCTCTGTAAGATATTTTCACAGCTTTACAGTGGCTACAAAAAGACTTCAAGTAAGCCGTCACTGGCTGATTCTCACAACACAAAAACATCTTGAGGATGGAAATAGAAGCATTTTGGGGATGAGTTCTGCACAGCTTTTCCCCCAAACAATTCGAGAACATTTTATTTCAGTTCAAAATGTTTTATTTGGGATCCAATAAACTAGCAATTTTTTTGCCAAAATGGTTTCAAAACATTTCCTGCTTGCCATGCATAGATCAGGAAATGTTTTATTTCTCCCATCTGATTATGAAGTTCTCACTTTTGTTCCTCAGCCACTGCCCAATATTTTTCTGTCTGCCATTTACTGAAGTGCCCTATGGATGTTTTCTCATCTAGCATCATGCTGCCTGCCATTTCTGTCATTGTCGTGTACGAATAAACCCAGTATTACCTGCCGATTATGCGAATATATCTTTTTTGCATTTTAAAAATTTTTCTGTGAGTTACATTAAATGCTATGTAGACATGACATCTGAATCAGCAAGGCTTTGGCTCTCAAGTCTCCATAGCTTAGAAGATACAATGACGTGTTTTTTTTTAAGGAAAGAACTGTTTTCGCCTAAAACTGTATTTTTTCAAACTATATGGACAAAAAAACCCCAAAACAATTATTGCAAAACATTTGCAAAAGACTTTAAATGTTCTGGGTGGAAAAAGCCACTGTTTGTTCCCTTTCAGCAGTTGGAACCACTGGAAGGCATTGCATAAGCCTAACCCCATTAAAGTTTCTGGGATACCAGACTTCATTGTTGATAATTGTATCAAGTTCAATATATTCAGTGCTAATATTGAGTTTCATACATCACAAAAATGAAACATGAACTTTCCCTTCGTTGAGACAGAGATTCCATCCAGGTTCTGCATCACAGTTGCATTTGATCAGAGTAGTATTGTAAGATGATTTATTCTTTGTATATTCTATTATGGAGGGAAAGTGGCATGGCATAGCTCGATCTTTCAAATCTCTGAAAGCTAAGCAGGGCTGGTACTTGGAAACAGTTTACTAAGGGACCCTCTGCAGTGGAAGGCAATGTCAAAATAGAATTACTGGTCTTTCCCTCCATTTTATCCTTTTACCAACACTGAGGTAGGTTCAACTGAGAGTGTGTGACTGGTCCAAGGTCACCAAGGAAGCTTCCATGGCTGAGTTGAGATGTTAATGTGTCTTATAAGTGAGGAACTCTAATCACCATGTCACAATGACTCTGAACACAGTATAAACGTATACTGTATTTTAATGTGTGTTTTATTTCTTATCTAAAATACTATAGCACTATGGTACTGTTATAAAACAGTCTGATTTGTTATTTAAAACAGCATTAGTCTACCTTTCTGTCATTTCAAGTATACCAATTGTTTATAATCAAATTATAATAAAAGCGAGAAATAATTTTTAAAAACTAGAAAAGAGCAGCAACAACAGCTACTATTTTCATTATTTTACACCTTATAGTTACTTATTTGTAGTACTACATTTTACAGTTAATGGTTTAGCTAATATATCTGGCACGGCTGTAGCACAGTAAAAGATTATTCCTACTTTAAAAGACCAAAACATATTTTCTTCTTCTGCAGCCAGAAATCTTACTTTAAAAAGTTAACTTATCTTGCTGGAACTAGTTCAGCATGGGCTATTCAGATCTAAGTGGTGTGAATAAAAATGGTGGGACCTGATCAAAGACAATTTAATTGATGGTTCACCTAAATTGAAAAACAAAAACTTTAGGAATCACTGGTCTGGTGCCAGAAGGTATCCATGAATTTCAGCACAGGCACCTTGGGAAAGAATCTGTTAAACAGTCACTACAAACAACACCAGCAACTTTAAGAGGCTGTAGTGGAAATCAAAAGGAGGAAAAAGATTTGCCATCCTTTGTATTTAAAGGAAGTGAATTAACTTCTTGACATTTGTATTATTAATTTTATGCTTTGATGGAAATAATCTGTTACAGTGCTTTAAAGTCCAGGGTTTCACCTTGAAATGGGGGGAAGGAGCAAAAGACTTCAAAGTGAGTAATTACCTGTTGATGATGTATTATATTTAAACACTCTGGCTGGGGATTAAAGCCAATCCTTGGGGCTGTTAACAGCCTGCAGTAAACAACTAATGAATCAGAGCACTGCAGTACATGAGCAACCAAAGCTGAAGAATTTTCCCATTATTACTACAGGCTATTGCTGAAGTGTACGTTTTAGTCTTCTTAGGAGTTTCAACCCAATTTTTTTCCATATTAAATTCATTTGAAAATATTTTTCATTATTTTGATTATTGCACATACTGAGATTCTTTACTGTATGCATTATTAATTGACATTTATTTCAGGGGGAAGCACATATCTTGTTGCCTGTCCTATTGAGGTGAAATTCTGCTCACTCATGAAATCTAGCCATGAAATCATTTGGTAGTCAAATGAAAACATATTTCTGACTCTCTCCACCCGCCCCCACAATCAATTGAAATATATTCTGTAAAATTGTCAAATTTCAGGAAGAACAGAGAAAGTATTGACATGTCAAGAATTTACAGTAGATCATTGTCATTAACATGGGATCCATTCCTGGGATCACCATAAATAGTAAAATCTGTGAATAGTAGGAGGCAGAATTCTCCTTCCAATGGTGCAGTGATAGTTAAAATTGGGCTGATGACCATGTGATATGGTCAAATCGCAAACCATGGATAAGTGAAAATGTGTGTCACAAATCTGTCAATGGAGAGAGTCTGCTGTATTTATTTAGCTATTTATATTCTTCTTTTCTGTCCAGTAGGGAACCAACGTGGCTTATAACATTCTCCATTCCTCCATTTTTTTCCTCTTTCCAAGGTCACCCATTAAGTTTCCACAGCAGTGTGGGGATTTAAACCTATTCTTTAACTGTTGCTACTACACCATGCTGGTTGAACTGCACATAACAGATGGAGTATCAAAGTGGGCATTAAAACTTGCACTTGGCACCCCTAGAAGGTCACATATAGCAATTGCAAAGCAAGCAACAGAAAAATCAGCATCCTGGGCTGGTTCACTGCTCAAGCAACCACTTGAGGCATCACAATCTGAGAAGGGTGCTGCTACATCACTGGTTTGATTCTCCAACCAGTGGAGATAGGAGACGAGGCAGTGGCATAGCCTTCACTTCTTTTCATGTCTCTGACTTGCACCACTGCCATCAGGGTACAAAGGGCTCCAGAGTTTACATTGCACCTAGCTGGCAGTCGCACACTTTGGGGTACTTGGGGCAGCAAATATCGTTTGCTGACCCTGCTAGTAATCCCAGTCTCTGAGATAACGTTCCCATCATGGGGAGGAAAAAGGAGGCGCTGTTCTTTTCTTAAATGAGATCCAATATGCTCTTCCTGTCAGACACAACGCTTGGCAGAAATGCTGACTAGATGGTTATTGGCTCAATGTTGTTAGATGGCAAGATCGATATAGTATTCTGCTATTTGGCCAACTTATCACTTCCATTATTTGCTGACTCACTTCGTTGCCATCTGCTGCTTTTGTCAAACTGAAAGTTCCCATCTTTTATCCCTACTGAGGAACTCAGATGGATTACGCAATTCTCCTCTCATTCATCTTACAAATAGCCCTTCTATTACTGTTCTTTCTGAAGGAGGCATCAACCATGTTTTCCCTCCAATAAATGTAGGCCATTCAAAATGGCCATGAACTTAAGAAATACATTTGCAGGTATTTCTGTTTTTGAAACAGAGTGCAATGAGCAAACAGGAACTCTTCCCAACCAGCACTTAGCTTATACCACCTCTTCCTTCTATCATAGCTGTTTCATATTCCTACTTTTGTCAGCTTGAGAGTGGTTTGATATGCTACAGTCTGCCACAACTGTATGCACATAAAAGGAATGTGTGGGGGCTTAGGAGGGGAAAAACTAGCTGTATTTGATAGAATAGAGAATATCATATCCATACCCAAATGTACCTGACACCAGAGATCTGTGCCAAAAGGTCCAGTGCTCTAGTTCTTTATGTACACTAGCTGCATCTAGCATGGTTGACATTGGTGTCAAGTCTGGGTTTATGGTCGGAGGTAATGACAATGTGTAACACAACATCATTTCCACACCCAAACTCCAATATGCAAGATCTGAACAAGGCTGTTTATGATAGGATGTTTTGGAGGTTATTAATTCACTTGGTCGCCATGAGTCAGAAGCGACTGGATGGCACTTCACACACATTCACATGAAAGAAGAGAGAAGCTGCTGTGGAGGGCTTGCATCATCAGCCCCCCAGGTGGAGCAGGTGGAGCAGCTGCTGGATTTCTGGCAAGGTTCATGGTTGCTGAACCCCAACATGCCCATTCCCTGCCTGCTCACCTCTGTGAGAGCGTGTCAATTGACAATCACAAGAGTTCACTTTTTGACAGTGTGACACTAAACACAAAAATTACAGAAAACCATTTCCAACTTGTTCTTTCTTTTCTCTTTCTTTCTTTCATAAGGAATAACGGACAGAACAGTAAATCAAATATAGAAAATAACAATTAACATATAATGGTTCAGGCCTGTTATGTTCAGATTTAGCAGTCCCTTTTTGGCTTTTGTCTAGCTGGGTCCCTTAGAGATGGATAGGCTTTGCAGCTTTGCCTTTCCGTTGCTGAGCTGCCTGGTCTTTTCTTCAGGGGTTTCAGATATAGCCCTGCAATATCAGCACATAGTTCGTAACAAATTTTGAGTCCTTCTGAGGTGAACTACCTACAGCTTCAGGCTCTAGTGGACTCTGGGTTACGTGAATACTGGGAAAAGTGCTACAGGCAGTGCAGGTAGTGTGGTCACAGGCAGTAGGAATGGATGCATAGACAGCTAGTGGGACACAGGACTGAATGGGCAGGAAGAGGGTAACTGGGAACTCTCTGCCCAGAGCCTCCCAAAATCTGGAACTGGGCCCTGCTGCAGTGGAAAAGAGAAGGATAAGAGAGGCCCTTTCGGCACAGGCCAAAAACGGCGGCCTGGGGATGGCAAAAACGCTGTCCCCAGGCTGCCGTTCACACAGGCAGTTTCAGCAGCGCCGACCTGGCTCCCCTTCCCCTCCCTCAGGGCGGCGTCAGGCCACCCTCAAAAACACCCGTTTAAAGGGCAGTTTTTGAGTAAACAGCGTGTTCCCGGCGGTGCGGTACGAACAGCACCACCGGGAACACGCTGTTTCCCCGTCCCTCTGCCACTTACCTCGTCGCCGTCATCACCCTGCTGCCCTCCTAAGACCCTCCCTCGCTGTCCTCCGACCCCTGGAGGTCGGAGGGCAGTGTGGGCGGGGCTTAGGAGGCCAGCAGGGCGATGACAGCGACGAGGTAAGTGGCAGAGGGACGGGGAAGAGGCGGCTCCGTGCGGAGCCGCCTCTCCTGCGCCAGCCTCTGCTGGGGCCACTTGCACGTTTGCGTGCGAACGGCCTCCATCCCCACGCCGGCAGAATTCTTGCCGGTGTGAGGGCGCATAGAGGCCCGTGCGGAAAGGGCCAGAGTGATTGTAATGGTGTACGAAGAGGGGTAAGCAAGCTGCTTTTATTTGAGTAACTTTTCAGTCCTGAATGATCTTCTGCTCCTTTCTGACTAACCAATCCAATCTTAAACCCTGCTGTGTTAGGCTCTATACTTTTGCAATACATGATCTGTTTGGGCCAAAACTTGTTTTCACACCAACTTGTCCTGTCTTTTGAGGGCAAAATGTTCCTTATTGTTACTGAGCTTAATTGATTCCACTTGCAAAAGAGGACTGTCTTCTGTACAAAAAAGAAGATGCAAAGATCCTTTTATTAGCAATTGTGTTCATCACCCCCACCCCCCACAAAGTTTCTGTCACTTGGCCAGGCCTTCATAACATGTTTTTATAATTGCTGCAGTGTGTCAAGCCTCTCAATCAGATTCCATCGTTTCTTGTTTTTTTTTGCCATTTTGTTTTTATTGACATTTTTTCAAGTATTTACATCAGTCATATAACAATCATATTCTAACTGTATTTTGTCTTATCTTTATAAAATAATATATAATACTATGAATAATCCAATAATAAATAAATAAATAAAATGCTAAAGTAGTATAAAATGATAATAAGTTTATCTCCACTTTTACAAATTTAGTATATTGTCTATAATATCTATTCAATTTTGTTTGTAGTTTCTTAATTTTACAGTTTGAATTTTGTTTGAATTTTTAACATTATATTGGTAAAACATATACATCAGAACACTGTTCATACCATTTATGCTCCAATATATATATTATATATTGTTTTTTGTTTTTTAAAGATATTAATTCATTGAAGTTTGTGAATTATTTTATAATATGCTAAAAAATCTTGTGCCTTATCTGTGTTTGTAATATTGTAATATTTAGCGTTGTATTGGAAGAATAAGCCTTCTGGGAAGATCCATCTATAAATAATATTATTTTCCTTAAGTATTTCTACCAGTCTATATATATAAAAAGCAAACCGTGAGTTTGTTCCTGATGGTCTAGCACAGGAACTGCTGGGCCAATTCTTCTGAAAATTTCCAGCCACTGTAGTCAGCCAGGCGAGAATGTTTTTAGATGTTCACGTACCTGAAATTTCACACCTGGCCCAGGTAAAACACCTTTTTCCTAGTGCTTCATGGTGAAGGACATGCAGCTGCCTGTGTGAAACTGTCACCCTAAGAATGTTCGTGCCCTTAGAATGTTCACTCAGATGGCTAGATATGAGCAGTGGAAACAGTACATAGGTAATAACTCAAGTGGAAGTGAAACTGATACACACGTTGCCATGTGAGACGTCAGACGGGGTTCCCCCCCTCACATGCAGGTACCTTTCACTCTGTGTGCCTCACCCACTTCTACCACACAACACACATACTCTCATACACATTCAGCTCATCCTCACACTCCTCACTCTGCCCTCCCTCACATCCAACCACCACTTAACTACTTCCTCACCCATATTCCACACCCATATTGAACAAGCTTGAATGTAAAAGACAGCTGGAGGGAGGGAGAGGGAAGGGACGGAGGGGGAGGCATGCAAGGGAAGAGAAGTGAGGGGAGGGAGGGAGGGGAGAGAGTAAGGGGTGGCATGCAAGGGAGGGGGCCCAGCATCTGGATATGATCCACCCACCCTAGCGGAGAGAGAGGGGTGGCATGCAAGGGACAGCAGGGAGGGGCCAGCCAGCCTACATTCCCTGAATACTGTGGTTACAGTTCAGAAAACCAGGCACGCGTTACTCAGGAGTAAGCTCAGTAAAGCAACCATGACATACTGTGGATGGCTGCGTTGCGCCCCTCAGAGGGTTTACTCAGAAGCAATACCCATTGCCACCAACCAATCTTACTCCCAGGTAAAGAATCGTGACCAGTCAGCCTAGATGTGTGGGAGGGGTGCCTTTCCATTCCCCCCCAAGGAATGCGGTTACACACATCAATGACATCGCACAGTATCAGGCTGCGCGTTTCCATGAGCATGTACTGCTGACCTCTGCAATTGATTTGCTGCTACTGTTCCTTTCCCATTTCACCACAATAACCCACAGCAACGCGGGGCTGGGTACCGCTAGTTCTGTATATTTTTTTCCTTTTTTGTAGTAATATTTTAGGAATTTCTTTGAGTATTATCAAATCAGTTCCTTCGATGTTTAGTTTTTTAATGGAGTGTCTTCGTAATAGTTCATCTTTGAGATTTTTTCTTACACAGTTGATTATTATGTCTTGAGGTAATCTTCTTTCTTTGGCTACTTTTGAGTGTACATGGTATAGTCTATCAATTTCTTTTCTAGTGTCTCTTTCTTCTTCTAGACCCCCTATCTCTGTGAGCATTGGTAATATAGGTTTGAATAGATTTTCATTTTTATTTCCAGCAGACCTCTTATTTTAAGCATTGTTTCCTTTTGTTTAAGTTCTATCATTGCCATTGTGTCAATTTGGTGTTGAAATTGTTCATTGCATGTTTCTATGTTGTCTTCTATTTTATTAATTTGTTCTGAATTATGTTGTACTGTGACTTCTAGTTGTTTCAAGGTTTTGTCCATTTGCCTAAATTTGCTTAATTCTTTTTTGATATCCCTCATTTCTTGTTGTAACTTTTTAAAGAGGTCTTTTGTATTTTGTTCCAATTTGTCACATCTTTTATTGCTGTCATCTTGAAAATTTTCTAACATACCTATCAACTTCTCTATTTTTAGGTCAAAGTCGTTATTTTTCTCCGATATATCCTCTTTCATGCCATTAGTTTCCATTGTCTTTCCCCCCCTTTATTTGAGTCCCTGTTGTTTGCCACGAAGTTGATTATGTCTATCACTTGTTCTGTAATCAATGTTTTAATAAATAAATTGTTCTTAGGACTTAATTTGTCTCATTTTATTTCTTTGTTTACTTCTCTCTTCCTATCTAATTTCATTAACTTTTAAATATTTAAATATAGGTGTAATATAAATATAAATAAATACAAATCATTTCTGTATAAATACACTTAATGGTTAATACTAATTATTATTTATTAATTATAATGTTCACATTATTAACTTTATAAAAAGTATATGTATTTATATATATGGTTATATTATATTGTTTTCAAGACACAATCTGGTTTAAACCAATTAGGTCTGAAGCAGCACAGGAAAGGCCAAAGTAAGATCCCGTGGAGGAATCCATCCCTGAAGAATTACTGTCACAGACAGTAGAGCTTTAAACTCTAATGCAGCTCAGAATTCACATAAGCTTGTGAATGAAGTGTCTGGTTTCCATGGGAACAGGTATTAAGGTGAACCCAGAAACCTAATGGCTTTCTAATGACCAAATCAAACAAATTAATGCATATATGATTATGGCCAGGTAAGGTATGCTGTCACCTGAGAAAAACTAAAAATATCACACAAAGCCTGCAGTGTGCCACAGAACAGAGTTGAAAAGCCCACACACCATACTTTAAAGTACATCCCCCAAATTCAGGATACACAAGACATAGTTAATGCATAATAAGAACTAGCCAGACCAACTTTAATATTCATGCTTTGCCTCCTATATTACTAACATGGATCAGGCACCTGTAAAAGCATGTGTTGAATGAGATACTACCTTTTTGCAAAAAATACATGAAAGTTGGGAAGTAAGCCACCATATTAATTGATTTTGCATGTGCCTCCTTAGGAATGTAATATAAATATATATCAATACTTTTAATCTGCTAAAATTAATTGGGACAATGAGATTCCTGCTTTGCTAACTGAATAAGTTCCCTAAGGGGATCATTTGCATCCAGCATAGGGTTGTCAGGTTTTACCAAGGTGGGGGTTCCTCTGCCCCGACCCCCATTACCTGCCACTACTCTAGAAGCTGGTGGAAGAAAAAAAGTTTGAAAAATCACTGTTGGCTAACAGTATTACATCACTTCTGAGGAAACCCAGAAGTAGCATCAGTTCACTTTAGCCATTGTCAGAAACTCCATGGTAAAACTGCAGAGTTTCCAGCAATTCCTAGAGTGGGCTGACCTCTGAATACTCAGAGGTGAATGTATTGTCGAAGGCTTTCACGGCTAGATTCAACTGGTTCCGGTGGGTCTTCCGACCTGTGGGGCCATGGTCTGGTGGATCTTGTTCTTAACGTTTCGCCTGCATCTGTGACTGGCATCTTCAGAGGTGTATCACAGAAGGAAGTCAGTTACACACTGGGTGATCTTCAACCACCATTTCGACCCTACCAGGATCCACCCCTACATTTCCCAACCCAGAGCTGGCAACTCTACTCAGGATCATTGAAACAGATAATTCTTCTCCCACATGAAATTTAAATGAAATGAATTTTTCTCCTGGCTAGAAATTGGTCCCTCTCTGCCCCCATGTATCTCACTCAGCCAGCTCCCTATGTTCTATGTGCACAGTTCAGGAGACAAACTAGTTCTGTTTTTAAAACCTGGGCTAGGAATTCCTCTTTCCCTAGAAGTTTATTTCCCCCATTGACTAGATTAGGATCTTTTCCCCACAATTACTCTTTCTCTGCCAACTCCACAGGTCTATGCATAGACACTAAATATATCTAAACCCTCCAGTTCCAAGAGTTCCAAGCAATAATCCTGTCAGTGACTCTGTTCTAAACTCCACCCACTCCCAGCATGTCACATCCACAGGCTCTGTGAGGAATTAACCCTTCACAGTTAGGTTTTTCGGCCTTTGCATGCTCCTACCTTTGCATGCTCCTAGCTTATATGAAACAGAATTTTTATTCACCATTTTCCTTAGGTCTGCCACAAGTGACATATTCCATATATGCTTGAAATAAATTGGGTTCCTCACTGGAGATAATTAGGAATGCACCACAAGTCTAGAAGTAGAGGGGAAAGTAGTGGAATTTGGCAACTCCAAGAAGAGAGATGGAGCATGGCAACTTTTAAGGGAGTCTTGACAAAATACAAAGTGTTCTGTTCATTCAAAAGAAAACAAAAAAGACTAAGGGAAATATGATGGCTCTTCTAACATCTGGCTCAAATACAAAACACCAGACCATTTTTCCTGGTCAGTTGGCCATAGTTGGGCTCACTGAAAGGACTAGACTCCATATGAGCAAACAGTGCCTACAAAAAAGTCATCTAATCAGTCAAATGATCTTGTGATTATAGTTTCCAAGCAAATTACTCTTTGATTACAGGGTTGAGATCTGATCTTTCTCCTCCTGTGATGCACTGGAACAGAGCCCTCAGCTATCATCAAAGGCCCATGGATTTCAAAACATAAGAATCCTTTGTGTATTATAAACTCCCAGTAAATAACCCTATTGACTGAGTTATGCTGATTTCTTGATAAGGGTGTGGGAGAGATTCCTCATGCCTTGGTTCACTGCTCCCACCATGTATCCAAAAAGCAATCAGGCTTGTATCTGTTAATTGTGTGTGAACAACTGTCTGCTGTTAAGTATAAGGGCTCGGTACAATGAATGCCAACCACAATCCATATTTTAGGGTATGAATATTTTTTATTTTCCTTTATTTGAGAGAACCCTACAGGTAACCTAGGCAAATATATAATCTGGCTGTGCCACACTGATCAATATAATGCCAGGCCAAAAACCAGGGTGTGTGTGTGTGTGTGTGTGTGTGTGTGTGTGTGTGTGTGTGTGTGAGAGAGAGAGAGAGAGAGAGAGAGAGAGAGAGAGAGAGAGAGAGAGAGAGTCCCCTCATGTTGCATACAGTAGCAACAGATATATTCGTGCTGATCTTGGTTTGAAGTTCCAAAAACTGAATTTTTTAACAGTTGCTGTGACTTCCTAAAACCAAAGAACCTGACACTGCATTGTGATTGCTATATAGAATGGAACAATAAAGCAAACTCACAAGTGGTGGGAAAGTTCTGAGTATTACTTAATCTGTGCTACCCCTTCAGTTAGATGCATCTTACAGCTACCTAACTGTGGTAGACAAACACATGTTTGAACAAAGGGACGGGAATTGGTGCTAGCTGACAATATCTCAGCTGTGTTTTTCTCTCCTTCCTTTTTGCAGGTATAAACACTTTGGGCAGGAGACAAAGGATAAAAGTCAAAGTACTCATGGTCTCTAGCTAGCAGCCACGGAATGAATTGGCCACTGGATTCAGAACCTGACCAGTGTGTAGTTTTGTGGTTTTTGTTTTTAATTGTATTTTGCTCATTTAAATTGTACTGTTATATGATGATTTTGGTCAGGGAGAAAAATGGGGCAATAAATACATTTTTGAAAATGTCATATTCACCCAGGGTTGGAATTTTTTGGGGGGTGGGAAGAGTAGAGAATTAGCTATATCAGGAAAGAGCAGTTTGGAACACTGACTGATTGTTAAACCCCAGCCTCCTTGTTTTTTTCTTTTACTCCTACCCATTTTCCCCAAAATTATTTGTTTTGTTTAAGAAATCATTTGTGGGTTGCAGTTATATGTCAAATTTAGTTTGGTCATCAGAGTGCAGGCTCAAAATTACTTGGCAATAGTTAGGCACTATCACACTCCAGCTGCTCTATAAGTTATTAAACTAGGATGGTAAAATGATGTAGTCTTCTACCCTTTCTGTGCGTGCACTTTGTGGCACCCAGTGGGAACAGCCTCTGCATGGCTGAGATCCACTTCATTCCAGCAGTCAGTACAAGGGCCAGTCATGCTGGTGGTCTGGCTTTGAATGTTTTTTGAGTGTCTGCCAACAGTGATGGAGATAGCAAACAGATAATTCTGGGCACCTCGCATACTTCCCCATTTGATATTCAATCACTGCATCAGGAAAACGTCTTTTCAGTTACTGCTGTGTTTCCTTGCAGGTAAAGTGGAACTCATACCTCTGACCAGCTGTGGTTAGGTACTAGATCCCAACGTGAAACCCAGAGGACACAGATCTCAAAGTGAGTATGAACTGGGCTGGGTCCACCCCAGCACATGCTGATGGCGCACCTTAAAGGGCCTCTGGAATGCTGAAAAGTTGGCATAAGAATCTGGAGTCTTTGTGCTGTTTGTGCCATGGCCCAATGCCCAGCAAACTGAGAGTGCACCTTATTAGTTTCTAAAAGTATCTGCTTTTGTTTATATAAAAGAAGAGTTGTAGTTCTCAATCTGAGCCTTCTGAGGTGTTCAGCTGCCTTATTTGAATACTAGCAGGATACCCTTGCTTTGCTACGGAGAATTGAAAAAAATGGAATGCAGAAATCCAAATACTAATACATGTTTATGTGTTGTCCTGCTCTGATGACGTCTCTTCTTGTGATGGCGTCTCTGAAGTGCACATATTCCTCACTTCGCAGCGTCTTCTGGTTGTGATGAATCCAGGTTAGTCTTTCAGTCTCAATTTTCGCATACATATCAACCAGGAATTGATTGAAAAGGCTGCAGAACAGGTGCAGGTAGCAATCTTCACCATCACGCTCCATTATTCTGTAGCTGTAGAACTCAGCAGCTGACACGGTCTTCTTGAGAGGAGCCTTGCTTTTCACGTCACGCTTAGGTATGTCGATGCAATACCCATCTTCTCCACTACAGAACATCAGAGGGTACTGAAGAGTGTCGTATGAGCGGTGCGTTGCACTGATCCGCATCAACTTGCTGTCACTACTGCGGAGAATGATGTCTCTTTTCTCGAAAACCTGGCCGACAATGAGAGCAGCAACTTCTGTAGTTGCGGGGACATTGAAACTACCTCGGTGCTCTCCAGAAGGCTTTTGATTGGCATTGATCACTATTTGGAAATCCTTCTGGTCTTTAGGGACAGAATCAGTCACAGCCTTGAATTCCAGAATGTATTTGTTGTGTTTGTGTAGGAGCTTCTGCAGCTGACTAACCACTTCGGGCTTAATGCCTGGGTAGATTCCACATCGAATGTCCCTCTCATTATTGTCATCCCCAACAAAGTATATCTGAAGAAATGACGGCTGCAGCTGGGGTCCAGCCATGAGGCTTCCTATTCTGTGGTAGACCTGTCCGTGAGCTTTGAATGTTGGCATGAAATTGCTCTCTTTCACCTGTTGGGCTCCAAAAGACGTCATTTGGAAGCAGCCGTTGTATTTCCAGGAAGCAGAAAGAAAGTGTTCTGCCATTGGATGCTGATGAGTGAGAAGGATGTGAAGAGGTTCAGGGTAGGGTTGAAGGGCAGGGAGCTGAACTTTACCGCCACTGCAGCACATTCCTGGGGACTCATCACACCACTTCAGAGCACGACACCAAGCACAGGGTGATCGAAGGCTGAAATCAATAACCTTGTCTCCACAGTAATCAATCTGATGTCCATATTCAAAACCCAACAAATGTTTCTTAGTCCAAGGTGATAATGTGGTTTGTAATCTGTTTTGATTGTATTTGTCTGTAGTGGTCTGGTTAACGTGTGGGTTGGTCAAGGAATACTTTTTCACAGCCTGTCTGTTAACTTTGGGGTGACATTCAGCATAGTTCCTCACAGCCTGTCTGTGAATTTCAGGGTGACAGTCTGCATACTTCTTTACAGCCTGTTTGTGAACTTTGGGGTGACATGCAGCATATTTCCTCACAGCCTGTCTGTGGACTGACAGGTTGGTTTTCGCATATTTTGCCGCAGCTTCCTGTAGTTGTCTTTTTCTAATGCAATGTGTAAATCGCTTTCTGTATTTAATTCCTCTTCTTCCTTTAGCAGTTCCAGCAGAAGGAACAGGTTAGTATGCGTTGAGGAGGGCGGTGTTAGAATGCAGTTGGCGCACCATTGGATCAATCGTGCTTATTGTTTGGTGGGCATTAGCAGAACTTGTCGATGCGACAAGTGGAGTTAGAGCTTCAAAGTGCTCTTCATTAAAATGTCCTGTGAAATGAAGCTATATATATAAATGTGAAATACCACTCACTGACTGACTGACTGACTCATCAAAAGAACTGGAAAACCATCTAAAATACCATGTTGAAGGACATGGAACTCGTGGTGTTCAACTGCCACCCTTAGAATGTTCGTGCAGATGGCCAGAGTTGAACAGTAAATCTAATAAGTCAAGTGGAAATGAATATTTTGGAAAATCCTTTCTTAGCGAGCACCTGAAGTACATAATGAACCAGTGTGCCAAATTTCAAGTTTGTCGTTTCAGTGGTTTTTGAGTTCTTTTGATCAGTCAGTCAGTCAGTCAGTCAGTCAGTCAGTCAGTCAGTCAGTCAGTCAGTCAGTCAGTCAGTCAGTCAGTGGTATTTCGCGTTTATAGATATAGATTGATATTGTAAACACTAGTTGTTCAACTGGATATTAGAGCTACAAGCACAAATGGTATTTAATTAGTGCAAATAGCAAGTGTGTGTGTGTGTGTGTGTGTGTGTGTGTGTGTGTGTGTGTGTACGGCCATGACCTTTTCCTTCTTCTTGATTTTGTGTTTTGTGTTTTGAGTGTCTGTTCCCTGAGAGCTAGTAAACCCTTCAGGCAATGTTTGGGTATGTTAGAACAGTCCGGGGGTAGCTGAAGTTTCTTTTGGCAGTGTGCCTTGAAAAGCACCCCAGGCAAGAAACAAACTTCCAAAAATGCACGACATGTCATGTTACACTGATCCACTGATGGGTTTCAGATTCTCAGGGGAGTGTCATGTTTGTGTTGGCTAAAAGGTGATCAAATGAGACCCCAGCCTTGTGAGCCATCATGAAATAGAATGTAAGGTGCTTCAGTTTGTTTGCCTAACCTCCAGATTCACTCTGTGTGATGGACATCTTGAACTGAACCTATCACACATCTTGAACTGAACCTATTTTCCATTTTGAAAGGAGTTGAATATGCTTACCTTAAGGCTTATCAGCAGAAGTGGGAACATTTAATAGTCAGGACTGTGGCTGGCAAGAATCAACATGGTTTTTCTTCCATTGTAGCCAAACATGACAAGGCACTGGGAGGTTCATGTTCAGAGCTCCTGAGCATTTTTCTTTGTAAAGTGGAGTCATGCAGGGGCCTAAGAGAGGTGCCGTCTCTTTCACCTACACTATTGTTTTAATCTCAAACGACCCTGCAGAGCTACTAGGGTTAATCACCTTTCCTTAAAGATCTGATTTGGGCCCTTCAATGGTGTTGTTCACAAAGACTGGGGAACACTGTCACAGAATACCCAATATCTTACCTGATGGTGTTTATAAATGCCATAGACATCTTCAGTTCTTTCCATATTTAGAATTCTGATAGTCATCAATGTATCTAATACTTAACATGGCCCTATCTGTGGATATTTAGATCCAGAAATTGGACCTATGAACAGACAAGACAGATCTTTCTATAAACCTGAAAAATATTCCAAATCTGAAATCATAAAAAATACACAAAGGAGGGATTTAAAAAGCCAAGTTTAGAAGTAGTGCCTGTACCTTTAAGAAATTGATGTCCTCTGAGATTTCAGTGGCTGTTGATGGTTGCCAGGAAACTGCAACAATATTGCCAGGCTTCAAACATCAGTGTCTGTCAGTACAAGACAGGAGGAGGTCCCTTTCTAAGGCTATTTGTCCACTCTTCCTCCCCTTCCACCTGCTCTGGAGGGCGGACCTACCAGAGCCAGAACCAACAGCAACCATTGTGCAACTTGCTGTCATGCAATTTGCATAACTTACTCAGTTGCAGTGGTGGCTCCCAGACAATACCACAAGCTTACCTGGGCCCTGCAACATCCTCCATACAATTTGTAAGGCTTGACTGGGCCTGACAGTGGCCACCACCAAGTTCACCTGAGCAACTTGTTACTGCTCAACTTTTTGGTCAGACTTTTTCCAGAAAGAGGATGTTAGGGTGAGGAAAGGAAGGAACACTGAGACACAGCATGAAACAGTGATTAGAGCATCAGACTAGAAATCAGGGGTAGGGAACCTGCGGCTCTCCAGATGTTCAGGAACTACAATTCCCATCAGCCTCTGTCAGCATGGCCAATTGGCCATGCTGGTAGGGGCTGATGGGAATTGTAGTTCCTGAACATCTGGAGAGCCGCAGGTTCCTTACCCCTGGACTAGATACTCTAAATGGCAGGAGAAAATGCTACCAGAACACGGCCATACAGCCTGGAAACCACATAACACCCCACTATCAGACTAGAGTTTGGGAGGCCCAGGTACAAATCCCCACTTTGCCATGGAAGCTTGTTGGGTGATCTTGGGACACTCAAACACTATCAGTCTAGCCTACTTTGCAGGGTTGTTGTGAGAATAGAGAAAAACATAATTATTTAAGGTGTTTTGGATGCCAATTGGGGATAAAGGTGGACTATAAATTAGGTAAATATAAAGTTAAAGCTGGGGGAGGAGGAGATAAAAGAAAGGCTGATGGGTAGATGGGAATGAAAGAAGGAAGCAGGGAAAGGAGAGAGGATATGGGGTTAAAAAAAGGAAATAGTGTGGGGAAGGGGATATAGGGAGAAATGAAATAACCCCTGCATGTCTTTGCACATTCCCCCCTGGTCTATATGTAAAGTTATATGCTCCCCTCTTCTCAGTAATGGGAATTTTCATGGGCAGCTCTGCTGGTTTTCATTTCCTTTTGATGACTGACCAAGGAGACTTCTGGTACTTTTGTAAAGTTTGTTTTATTTACAAACAGATAAGCAGAGCATAATGGAAACAAACGGGTTCTTGCAGCAAGCAGCACTTTGTTCAATTGGCATCAGATTGCCGAAAGCAGCAGTCACAGTCCTCTCTAGCTCACCTTGGGTTTGCAGCTAGCCCCAGATCAGCTGCCAATTAAAAGTGCAACGTGACTCCAAACTGTTTCCCTGCCTTAGCTGGCAGGCCGTCAGTCTCCAGAGCTGATGGGAATCACATTGCACAGACTGAACAGACTTCCAGCATTGAGGAGAATGTTTCCTACTAGTTCTCACTGATGAATCAGTGACTAATCTTTGCAACGCATCATCCTAAAGATGCTCCCTCAACATCTGTAACAACATTCACACACGTTGCTTTTAAAAGTGTTTTAAAAAAATGTTTAAGAATTCAACAGCACCCTGTGTTAATGTGCATGCTGTTTTCCAATTCTTCTGCTCAGAAGTAAAGCTATCAGTTGCTTGCCTCCATCAGGGGAGCACTTGGGATTAAGCAGTAATATATTTGAGGTGAACTGCTAAAGGGCCATCTGCTTAATGCTCCAAGAACTATACAGGAAGCAAATAAACTTAAAACCAAAGCTCCAAAAAGACCAAAAGCAAACCAACTTCTCTCAAAGCTATTAGGTAAAGCTTTCATGTGGTTTCTACTCACATCAAACAGAAAGGGGAATGATTGTTTAAATTATGCTCTGGGTGTTTTTATCCCATGTAAAATAGACTGCCTGGACAAGCCATGATTGGTAGGTGTGGCTTATTTTTAGAAGGGCCTGCTTATTTCAGCAATTCAAAGAATTCAGTTCTGTGTATGTCAGTTTCCTATTTGTCCAAGAAGGTGACTAGGGCCTTTTATGCAATACTTGCACTAGAAGAAGAAGAGTTTGGATTTATATCCCCCCTTTCTCTCCCGTAAGGAGTCTCAAAGGGGCTTACAATCTCCTTGCCCTTCCCCCCTCACAACCTGTGAGGTGGGTGGGGCTGAGAGAGCTCCGAAAAGCTGTGAGTAGCCCAAGGTCACTCAGCTGGCATGTGTGGGAGTGCACAGGCTAATCTGAATTCCCCAGATAAGCCTCCACAGCTCAGGTGGCAGAGCTGGGAATCAAACCCAGTTCCTCCAGACTAGAATGCACCTGCTCTTAACCACTAGGCCACTGCTTCTCCCTAGGGACTTTTATGCATGCAATGCTTACCCCAAGGCTGTTTGTCCCGCAGTGGGGTTTTCTCGCATTTTTTCATTCATACTCAAGGACATGTCCCACTGATTCCTGCTGAACTGAGCTACCATTTTGCCTGCTTCCTGATTTCTGGTTATTTTTGCAACCTCCATTTGGGGAGGCTGCAAGGGTGGAGTGAGGAGGAACTGCACCTGGGGCACGCGCGCACCCTGCGCCCCTGCCCCGCCCCGGAACACCCCTGGAATGCCCTGGAACACCCCTGCCACACTCCTGCCACACACCCATGTGTCGCATGCCTGGGGCGTCGCACCCCCTGACCCATTGGTGCTACGCCACTGGGAGGCTGCCTGCTACTTCTCTCCTCCCCACCTGTGTTTCAATGATTTATCACTCCTGTGATAGACTTACTAACCAAGAAACCAATCCAAAGGGAATGTATGCTAAATGTGAAGGACACCATGTGCATAAATAGCCTAGGATTCTATTGCTTTTCAGTTATTAGCAGTAGCCCCAGAATGAACTTTCTGGGGATTGGAAGGGGTGCAGGATTGGAGAGGAATGCAGAAAAACTTGAATTCCATTCATGAATGATTAGTAACAGAAATGGATGGCCTCCTAAGTGAGAAATGTGTGCGTATTGTAAGCACCATACATAATTTCCTCCCCAAAGTTTGTAAAGGAATCACAGAAAGTAGCCCTGTTTAGCCAAGGTTGCCAGTGTTTTCATTGGCCCTATATTTTTGACACCACTTGAGGTTTTCTGGTCTTGCCAGAACAAATTTGCTAGTTTGATTTCTACAGACCAGACTGCTATTAAAGGCACAGAATCAGTGACAATTAAAAAGTCCTGCTTAATTTCCAATTTGTTGCATTTTGCTCTTAAGGCTACAGTTCCCGGTAGTGAGGAGCCTATGTATTGGAGTAGCTAAAAGACTGAGCCATGAGCCAAGAAGTTGCTGGTTCATATTTCATTCAGCCACATACTCGGTAGGTAGTGTAAGGCTAGCTGCTTGCCCTCAGTTATTGATCTGGAAGTTTTGCAGTGGCAACATGATGTAGTCACACAGTATATGTTTTGTATGCTGAAGCTTGCCAGTTCAATCCTTGGCACCACCATTCAAAAGATCTCAAGTTGCAGGGGTTGGGTATGAATATTATTAGGATCAAGCTAAAGGTGTTCTAATAGAAAGTGAACTATAGTTGTGGCTGATGGCCCCAACTTGGGGCAGAAGTCCAGGGCTGCAGTACATGAGCTGAGTAGGGGATCCAAAAGCAGGTTATAGTTTTGTATTTGAAGGGTACATTACCATCTAATGGTTATTTCCCCAAAGTACCACTGTCCAAAAGATCTTTATGTTCAGAGCCTAAAATCATATAACTTCTCCACTGATTTTGGAGTGACAATCTTCTGATTGGATATGTTAGTGGAGGAATAGGGCACGATAAAAAATACTGTCAATTTTCACTCTGTTCAAACTTTTCAAGGATGTCTGGGTTGACTATCTCTCAGTCTCTCTCTCTTGATTTCAGTGGATGAATTTTTATGGAGCCTTAAGAACCTTACTACTTAGTTTGCTAAAGGAACCAGTACACAGAAGACTGTGGCAATCAGCTTGGTGGATTACAAATTGTACAAGCCTGTTCAGAGGGTAGTAAAATACACCATCAACTAGCACAGCATGTCCTATAGCACTTGAATGCAATGTAACTGTATGAAAATATGGGACTGATGGATCTGCTTTGGGTATTATTTACATAGGGCATATGAAACTAATTACCAAGAAGGTGACTGATGGCTGATAGAAACCGATTACTGGCTTGTGTTATATAGTCCAGAAAGCATTACATGACCATTCCCAGCTGTGGAACCAACGTTTGGGTAAAAGCATCTGCCATGTTAAATTATATTACAACAGCAAGACTAAAGAAGTCCCTTCCGTGCTCCCTTACCAAGACACCCTCCCTCCCAAGAAATGTTAAAAGTCTGGGAATTTTATTTTGTTTGTTTTTATAAACATTGATTGCATTCTACCTTCCAGGAAACAGAGGGTAAACACAGTGCAAACCTGGCATGCTCACTGCTTGCCAATTCTTGCTTTTCAAAGCATCTGTTATCAACTTTGTTTGGGCAGTAAGTGGTTTTTTCATTCCCCGTTATCTATTATCCATTGTCTTTAAAATATAGGCAGTAGAGTTGCATTAGTTTATACCTATCAGTATTGTCAAAGGGTTCCAAAATAACCAAATATTTCAGTATCTTTATGTTAATCTTTCTTAACAGCATCCAATTTTTATTAATAATTGGCAGAAAGTATAATACTATTGGCCATTTTACACCAAAGTATAACTTACATGAACATCTTTCTAACTCAAAAATATTGCTTCAAAATCTAATGTTCTCTCTCTGTGACACATGACACTTAGAAATATTATATAATGGCACATTTAGCAGTAGTTAAATTCATACTTGTCACGTACTCCAGTATGTTCAATTGGGAAGATATTTTTAAAGTGAACTTCTCAATTGGAAAAATTCAGCATGGCTCAAGAATTGAACGGAATGTAGTAACACTGTCCATAATATAAAGGCCAGTTTTCATGTTGTGTTATATTTCATTGAGGATGTAGGGCATATCTTGCAGCGTTTAACACTAAAAAGTCTGGATTCAGACTGGAGCAATGGCACTGGATAAGGGCAGAGGTGGGATCCAGCAGGTTCTCACAGGTTCCCGAGAGTAGGTTACTAATTATTTGTGTGTGCCGAGAGGGAGTTACTAATTGGTGATTTTGCCACGTGATTTTTGCCTTAGTTACGCTCCTCCTCTCAGCAGTAGCGTGCAGAACTTGAAGCAGTCTAGTAGGAGGTGCACCGGCCTGCGCCTGTGTGCATTCGTTTCCTGCCCAGGAATGCCCCGCCCTAGGAATGCCCCGCCCTAGGAATGCCCGGCCACGCCCCCGTCATGCCCCACCCAGCCCCATTGGCGCTATGCCACAGTTTGAATCCCACCACCATGGGAACCTGTTACTAAAATTTTTGGATCCCACCACTGAATAAGGGGATTGATGACTCTTTTGCCCCGCACTGTTTTCCCTGATCAAAACTGTTTTCTCTGCTCAGTGGTCCTTGCCCATCTTCTTTTCCTGCCTGACTGAAAGCATGCTTATATACTCATGATCTGAACTTTGATGATCAACTTTCTTTCCTGATTAATAACAATACTCTTGGCAAATGCTTTTGTTGTAGCTTGTTTTACACTTGTCCAAAAATCCCATTTCTAGTGGTATAGCCCAAATAACTAATTACAGTCAGCTTTATGTAATTGGGAAGCTGTATGATCTTGGGCCAGTCACATACTCTCAGACATGACCATGGCAAGTATTTGGATGGGAGACCTCCAAGGAATACCAGAGTCATAATCACCTTCAAATGTCTCTTGCCTTGAAAACCCTATGCCCCCTCAAGTCTGCTGTTACTTGATGGCAAAAAAAGCAAGCTACCAGGAGGGAAGGCAGAATAATATAGATCTCATCAGATCTTGGAAGCTAAGGAGGGTCTGTACTTAGAAGGGAGACCACCAGGGAAAATTCCACAGAGGCAAACCACCTCTGTTTCTCACTCATATGAATGGAATTGCAGCAGAAGTTGTCTGTCAGCTGGCAAATCCATGAAAGCCCCTTGTTGGGGTTGCCATTAGTTGGCTATGACTCGAGGGGCCTTTACATGCACTCAGGCATACTGCCTTTATAAGAAGCAGTTAGCATGGCTAGGTGACACCAACATTCTGGATAAAAGGCAAATTGACTTCAGTCCAGGTCACTCTTCTTTAAAGTACTGCTTTCTGTTAGCACATCTAGGAGAAAAATATAGGGATCTAGTAGGATTTTTGCAGCATTTATTTATCTTAACTCAGCTCTTTATTTTTTTCAGGAGAATGGCTTGCTATGGAGCCTGCAAGATTTTCACCAGAAAGCAGGCTGCTATATCTTATAAAGTGTCTCCAGTGGTATAGCAAGGGGGCACAAGGTGTGTGTGTGTGTGTGGGGGGGGGGGTTAAAGCCTCAAGCATTACTTCCTAGGGATCATGAGGGGGTGCATTGCAGGGCTGCCCCAGAACTGCACTCCACCACCAAACTCCCCATGAAGCTCAGAGCAGGACCACAGGGCTTGCCCCACCCCCAAACTCTACATGAAGCTTAGGGGTGGGGCCAATTGGGCTCACCCCATCCCTGGATTCCATGTGGAGTTCAGGGCAGTGACACAGTTGAATGCTGGTCAGTAAGGCTTGTCCAGCCTACAAAAATCCATATGGATCTCTGGAGCAGGGTCAGCCAGGTGTACCCCCACTCCTGAACTCCACATGGAGTTTGGGAGCAATGAAGGCCTGTTTGACTCAGCTTGCCTAGCAGTGAGGGGGATAAAACCTTTAGTCAGCTCCCAATGCACTTTCAGACTGGGAATGCCCACTCCCAAAGGCACAAACGTACACCACCAAAAATAAGTCATTGGGCTTTCCCAATGGCATAAGTCATTGGGCTTTCCCAGGGGAGAAAGGAGTTTCTTTTTCTTCTCTGGTGACTGCACCACTGATAGCCTCTTTGGAAGCCGTGCAGCATCTCTGTCACTGACTGCTGCCTACATATAAATGGAATTGCAGCAGAAGTTGTCTGTCAGCTGGCAAACCCATGAATAAGCAGCTTTCTTACAGCTTTTTTTGAATATTCAACACATATGTGCCATCACTTTTCAAAACTCAGGTCAGAAAATGGGCTGAAAGCATGGATCCCTCAAAGGCTTTGCTGTTTATATTCTCTGACAGGCACATATTCTTTGAATCAATAAAAATAAATATATGGGCTACAGAAAGCTTTCCAATATGGCAAAATTTGAAGATAGTTTAAAGGGAACCAAGATATTAGGATATCTGATCCAAAACTTTTCATATGTGGAAAGTCTTTTTTTTTATTGAGAGAAAATTCAGTTCAATCATAGAAAACTATATGTGATACCTATAAAAGTGATACCTATAAAAACAGCCACATAAATGCATAGTATAAAGGGCCAGGTTTAAAACACAGGACTAACATTTCTCCCTAGGTTCTACAAGGAGTTTTATGAATGCAAAACATAGAAAAAAGATTGTGTTTGATTACATTGTGTCCTATTTGATATATTCCCCCTTAAAAATCTGACCTTCTGCTCAACTTGGGGTTGTTGTTGTCGTTTAGATACTTTCATATGACTTAATTGTTTTGTTCGTGATATTTCTCTTGTGTAGGAATTTGTAATGTGAGAATATGAATATGAGAATAATAAATATGAGAATAATAAATGCTAGAATCATAAATCAATAAGTTTCTATATAACTATGTCTATTATGGTCAAATCATCCATATTTTTGCAACGATTGTGGAAGATGCTTGTATCTCACACATAGAGACACATTTTTTTCCAGAACTGTTGGTTGAATTTAGGTACCTCTATCTTTTTAGTTACCTTTATCTATACTGCTCTGCATTAATTTTATATTTTTCTCTATTAATATGGTAGTAATTTTTTTTAAAAAAATATTTAATTCATTTATACCCCAAATTGTTTCCTAGCTAGGACCAAAGCAGCTGATTTCATTCTGTTCTTTATTTTATCATCACAACAATCCTATGAGGGTATTAGGCTGAGAGGGTTTGGCGCACGTTTCCATGGCACAAGTGGGGATTCGAACCTAGTCTGACATTCCTATCTACTATACCACATTGGCTGTTGGGTGTTGATGGGGGTAGTGTAAAGATGGATCAGTTCACCATAGCTCTGTTATATTCATTTTGCACTATTTATTTATTTATTATTATTATTATTATTATTATTATTATTATTATTATTATTATTATTATTATTATTATTATTATTATTATTTATTTATTTATTTATTAGGTTTATAAACCGCCCTCCCCCGAAGGGCTCAGGGCAGTGAACAGTATAAAAGAGCACAATCAAATTAAAACGATATAAATACAGGTTAAGATGGCTCTAATAATAAAAATAAACCTTACCCCATTAAAATGCAGCATCAATTAATTAACTCAAATAATTAACTCAAATAATTAACTCAGATGGCGCCTGTCATCAATTCCCACAGAAAATCCCAGTAGGGATGGTAGGATCTGTATGATGTCAAAAAAACGAGAAGGGGGGAGGGAGGGAGGGGGCCCCTATCAACGGCTAGGCTCCCCAAAAGCCCGGTGGAACAGCTCAGTCTTACAGGCCCTGCGGAACTCAATGAGATCCCGCAGGGCCCGGACAGTTGGAGGAAGAGCGTTCCACCAGGCAGGGGCCAGAGCTGTAAAGGCCCTGGCCCGGGTGGAGGCCAGCCGTATCATGGAGGGGCCAGGGATCACCAGTAAATTGGCCTCTGCTGAGCGCAGAGACCGATTTGGGACATATGGGGTATTTATCTTGATACACACAGGCAACATGACAAATCAATAGTTTCATGAACTTGTTTATGTTAAAAAATAACACACATGCTCCAGGGTTGAACTATTTCAATGGTTTCTGAGGGAAATGTGGAAGTGATAGCAGTCCACTCTATGGTAAAACCAATAAGATTCTAATGATTCATGGCAAGCATACTTAAAGGACTTGTCCTAAAATCAAATGATTTTGGTTAGGTTTAGAGGTTGCTAAGATGCTATTCATAATAAAGTTAAGACAGTTTTAGATCTGCTAGTCTCTTTGTGGTCCCAGAAGTATTATATCTGATACTTATTTCTGTTCCTTCTGCTTTCCAAGATGCTCTATTGTCACAGAGGACAAGGTTGGGGGAGGGGAGAAACATATTTCTAGCTTGAACTACCAAGAAGTTATACAAATTGAGCACAATTTGGTCTTAAGTTGCAGCATAATCATTTCAGTAAAGCAAATTTTGGTACTATCTATTTGACATTTGCAAATGTTTCTCCATGTGAAGTAGGCTTGAAAGAAGTTGTACAAGTTCAGGTTTTAAAAAATATCAGACTTTGAATCTAACAACAAAATCTGGCAGATCTTCTCCTCTGGATTAGTATCTAAAATAGTACTTACCACAGTTTAATGTTTATTTAATAACCAAGTCCACGGTTGCAAGTTTTTCATCTGATGTGGTGCTAAACAATACCTCAAAATCCTTGAAGATTCTTCTGTCTCTAGCCACATCTCATGGCTGCTTTCCAGGAAAAAATGACAAAGTTTGTTTCCTGTTTCTGCTTTTCATTAGTTTGTTTGAGACAAGGTTTTAATTTTTTTTTTTTTACCATACATTTGAACTAGGCTATTTGGGAAGGCCAGCGTTTCATATACTCAAGACCTTTGAATGAACTTCCATGTCGCTTCTGGTATTAATAATGCCCAGTTTAAGCACCACCCAGCTGTGGTGATTGTGGGTAGCCAACAGGATGCCAAACATTTGGTTTCTCACTAAACAACGGCTGAAAGCTATAATTTTCAATCTTCTAGCACCTTTGAGACAAAAAAGATTTTAGGGTATAAGCTTTCAAGAGTCGAAGCTTCCAACGTCAGATACCAGAGAGTTTTAACACTCAAAAGTATACCCCCAAAATCTTTTTGGTTTTTAAGGTACTACTATAACCCTGAGTCCACTAGGGGAGCTAAAAAGTTGGGATATTCTACATAAGGGGGGAAAGGTGCAACTTCTCAAGACTGACTGGAGGGCATGAAGCTGCAGGTAGTTTCCTCAGAAGGACTCCAGTCTTGTTATAAACTACATGTCAGCAGAGGCGAATGGGGAGAAAATGGTGCCTGGAGACAACTCCTTCTCCAGGCGCCTCCCATGCCCCCCTCCCATGCTCAGGGCTCAACCCTGCCCCCAACCTCCATGCAGAAAAGCCGGCTTTTGAAAGCTTCCAAAAACCAGCTTTCCTACATGGAGGTGGAGGGAGCTTGTGGGGGCAGTCAGCCCAGGAGGGCTCCATGGCTGCCTGGTGCCGATATTTTTATGAATATTAAATGTCACATTGTCAAAGATGTAGATTCCTTTAGTTCGCAAATGAGAACCATATCTCTTTAATATTCCTCTTGGAATTAAATATGAATTATATTACCAGCCTTGAATCTACCGCAGACCAACCCTCTGAAACATTTAAAAATCTGCTATTAAATATTTCCATTGGATCAGTGGCGTAGCGCCAATGGGGCAGGGTGGGGTGCAACACCCCAGGTGCATGCCTGTGCAGGGGCATGGCAGGGGCATTGCGGGGGTGTTCCAGGGTGTTGCGGGGCAGGGGCAGGTGGGTGCGTGGCAGGGGCAGAGGACACAGGCATGCCTCAGGTGCAGTTTCCTTCGCTCTGCTCCTGCATTGAATGACATATTTGCAAAACAAAATGGATCAATTCTGGTGCTGTTATCATTGCCTGGTGCTGAGGTATGGAGAATGTAACTTTTTGCTTTAATTTTCTCCCAACTTTTTAGTAGCTGCTTCAGCTAATATTCTCCCAACTTGTTAGTAGCTGCTTCAGCTGTAGATTATTTCCTTTGTAATTAGTACTTCAACAATCCCTTTCAAGCATCTGCACCTGATAACAACAATGACTTTACACCACACTGACTTTGCTAATTAGTGTGAGAGTATGATTGGTCTGTTTATGCCACCTGACCAGTAATTTTGTATAACTGCCTTTCAACACTCTCACTCTCATCTTTACTTTCATTCTTATTACTCTGTTTTATTTTCCTGCCTGTTATCTTAGGCATTTCGAAGCTGTTAGATGCTGCCGGCGAGTTCTTATCAGCAATATTTCTCTCTCTCTCTCTTTGCTTGCCATTTGTTTTAAAGCTACGCTACCAAAGTTTTATGTTGTTATTTTAATCTTTAGCATTTTTGTTATTTTGTTTATTGAGCAGGTGCTGTACTCAAGAAACCCTAAAAATATTTTATTCAAAGTTTTTGCCTCTGAGTTTTTATGTGCACCCTAAATCCTGGCCCACACATGAGAAGTGGCTAGTCAGCACTTTCTCTACATGGTTGGCAGCGAGTGGGTTTTGGTGCATGCTCAGTGGTTAGATTTGTGCAAGCAGATAATTGATTTTTTCTTGCACTGGCATGGAGAATCAAGATTTTATTTGGAAAACATAGGCAGATGAACAAGTAGTCAGAACTTGCCCCAGATGTGTAGTGGAGTTGCAGGTTGTGCTAGAGGATTCCTGGAGAAACGTGGCAGTTGCAGCAACCGAACCAGAAGCAAACAGTGAACTGGCAGCCCAAAAGATGGGAACCAGAGGACAGCTGTCGGAGGGTGTAGAGGTGATTGTTCTCGGTGATGATGACTAGGAGTTGCCAGGAATGCATTCCAAAAGGTTATCAGGAGCTGGAGAAGCCAAGCAGGGTAGTCTGGAGACAGAGGATTTGTTGGTGCTGACCAATGTTAAGGGCTGGATACAGACCAAGCAAGTATCTGTGTGTACACAGGAATTTGCTGCAAATCTGTTGATACGGGACAGGTGAAGAGGCATGCCTGCTGTGTGGCAGAGAAGGCGGTTCCCGTGACTCCAGTTTGGTGAGTCAAGTTATGAAAAGTTCAGGTGGTGAAGGTTGACTAGATTTTAAGACCAGCTGAGAGAAGGACTGAGAAAAGCTCTTCTCGAGAGTAAAGAAAATCAAGTACTTCCATGGGCTGCCTGAAGAGCACAGTGTAGTAGTGTGATAATCATCTCATGTGCTTTTTTGGTAATGCAATTATATTGCTGCTAAATGTATATTGCAAATTGAAAATCTTAAATGGTACAAATGTAAATGTTTTTCTGGGGCTATAAATTTTGGAGGGTTAAGACCCAACATTTTAGCTTAAGGGGGGGCGTGTGGAGAATGCCAATGTCAGCACGCCTCCTTGATATCACCCTACCTCTCACAATAGGGAAAACGTAAAAGGAAATGCACTTCCTTTTACAAGAATGAGGACCATGATGTGCTTATTTGGAGCCCCATAACTACCCAACTCCTGGAAATTCTGCATTTAGGGGTTTGAATTCCCACTAAAACTCAAGCAAGAAAGGAATTCCAACCATATTAATAAGCGAGCTCCATAGATTTTTCAGCAGAAAAACCCCTCAAACAAAGTCAAGAGGTATTCTCAGGCAACAAAGAATGCACCAAGGAGCAGCTTTTACAAGGTAGAGGGCACATACAGAGAGATAGCAACAGCACCTTCACAGAGGCCATCCCTATCATTTCTTCATCAGCTCTTCTGGAAAAGTACTCATGTAGGGAACAAAAGTGAAGTTCAGATTACAACTAATGGCTCAAGTAAACGATATGTGTGACATGAGCAATTTCTGGAGCAATTCATTTTCATGAATGTGTCTAATGGTAAACTACAGTTGGTATACTTATTGTTCTTCACAATATGTGTGTGTTAAGTGCCATCAAGACACTTCCAACTCATGGTGACCCTATGAATCAATATCTTCCAAAACAATGTCCTCCAAAAGTCTTCACAATTGAAATCACAAGTTCAGTTTCCTTTTCACTTTACTTGCTTCCATTCCTTTGGGTATTGTAGCAACCACATTTTCAAATGTATTTTTGCAGTTGTGGGATGGTATCACCATGTGTCATTCTGAAATGAAAGCCGAGATTCTCAAGAGGCTAACAATACATTGCTGCAACATATAAGAAAACTAATTTCTGGTGGTATTTAGCCCACATGTTTGCCCATCCTCAATGCTTAGAAAGGTGTCAGGAACCAATTTAAAAGCTATTAAACATCAGTGTATTCATTCTTGGCTAGTGCTGGGTGATAGCCCATCAGCTGAATTTGGAACTGAGTCAGTATTTACATCTTTCTTGGCAAGCATTTGGGAAAAGCACATCTGCTTCTAAGAATTCATCTCTAGTCTCTAGGATTGGCATTATTGTGCTAATAATACTGCATGTCTGCATAATTAATTAAACAGAAAACGTGGGATCAACCCTTCTCCCAGTCTCTCCTTCCTTCCACTGTTTCCACCTTAGGTTGAGGAGTCCAGAGTGGTGTTGCCCACATAGTAGTTCAGAGGGTGAAAATTCTGCGGAGGCCTGAAGGACCTCCTCATCACACCAAGGCTCCTAGCAAAATTGCACAATATCTGATTCAGTGTCTAATTAAAACATTTCCACCAACCTATTGGTCTGAAGATTGTATACAGCCATATGAAGGGGCTGAACCCTAAGAAAGCACCTAAAAACTCACCCTACAAAGTTGGATCCCTGGTCTGACCACTGCCTTGGGGAAACCTACCCAGGAAAGATGGCCTAGAGCTCTCAGGTCAATACTTTCAAGGTGATACTGTGAAAAGGTATAGCCTCCAGGTTGCTTGTAGCATAGTTTTCCTCTACCATTGTGTGTCCCCCCAGTTGACTAGTCTAGAGGCCCACCAAATCCACCAAATGAGACTGATAGTATTAGCATGGGAATTGTGTGGGCCACGTTAGGCCCTTTTGGATGTACCTTTTGACACTCCAGACAGAACCAGCAGTACTGTTTTACCTGGGCCCTCACATCTGACCAATAAAAAGTCAGGGGAGATCGTGGGCATTTGAAGGACCTGCCTTTGATAAGGCTCTGTTACTAACAACTGCTCTCAGAACTCCTTCTCCCCTACCTCCAGTAATCCTCATTAGAACAGCTCTTCCTTTCTTGAAACTAGGATCCTTGCTGTCACAGGGGGCACCTACATCTCTTGGTCCCCACAGCTTTCAAAACAGGTCTTCCCTCTGCTCCTTACTGAAGCTGGCAGAGTCCTCCATGTATCTGCCTGGGAGCCCAACCTGGGAACAGCTTCTCTTTGGCCAGCTCTGGTCACTCCAGACAGCCTTGTCCTAAGAAGACTGCGTAGTTAAGCTTGAGGATACTCACTGTACCTTTACCCAGGAACGCTGAGTATAATACAGTTTGATGTCTTAATGGACACCACACAAGCTAACTGCCCTTTGGGAGTCTCCCTTGAACTTCCCTGACCAGCACTTTCTCATTTTCCATGTCTATTAGAGCCCTCACTGTCTTTCCATCCACCAATGGAGCTGGGCTTACCTAGACTGCTGACCAAGCCTCCTACACTGAGCAATCCATATGTAGGCAATCCCACATACTATGCCCCAGCTGCCTGCAAGCATAACAGATGGGTCCCTTTGGAAGTGCTTTAGCCTCAGGCTCCCTCAGCCCTGGTTGCACTGGTGGTGGAAAATTTCTCTTGGACACCTCTTTGCCTTTCAGCCTAACTCAAGTAGCCCTGGAGGATTTTCTTATTATCCTATTTGAAACTGGGAGTTGGATGTCTCACTCCTGTCTCCTAACTGCCCAGTTTGGCCATGCCACTTGCTACCACATAAGCTTCCATGAGTACCACAGAGTCTGCTAAGGTTTTGGGCTCATTGCAGAAGAGTCAGTGTTGAGCAGGTGGTACAAACAGAACCATATACTGCTCTAATATGCTCACTTCCACCACTTGCTCACTGTACAGGTAGTTGGTTTAGAGGGGGCATTCCTTTTGACCTTGGATCCCATCTGTAACCAGCAAATTCTACAACTTTATCCAGGAAGTGTTTTCATTAATATTTAGTATAGGCTCAGTATCAGAATCATTGCATACAACTATCAAATTACAAAATAATAAAAATTCATATACTCATTTTAATTGTTAATGAGGAATAAACTATAAATATATGTTAAACCTGTAATCTCACAAATATATGGAATTGTGTAGGATGTGTCATTATATGTGGACTATTATTTGTTTTGGGAATAGCTTGGATATAGGATTTCACAACTTAGGCATATAAATAGTACTCAAATGGCCTTCCAAAAATCCACTTTATTTGTGTCCCATTTTCTACTATATCTCATGAATTGTACCAGTTGTTTTGTAATAGGTTAAACAGATTGTTTGTGTGACTGGCAATTTGAGTTTTTTCCCTAAGGAATCTCTTGTCAAAAGCTACAGAAACACTTTTCCCACTACTGATATTTAATATATGAAGTGACATTTTGAATAACTGATGGCGTATATATAGGAACATCCATCATTTTCACTGCTTCTTCAATGGTCGAATTCCTGTAAATCCATCCATGAATTGTGGTTTCCTGCGTCCTTCTGTGCCAGAGGCATAATACATAGTTGGCTGAAATCAGTGAAGGTCTGGCTTGGTTCTGAGCAAAGTCTAATGGATGTGGAGTATCTGTGCAGGTGGAGCAGAAAAATTATCAAAATAATCCCACTCATGGTTTTTACATGATAAAACTGCTTGGAGGAGGCAGGAGCCTTTCCTACCTGCATGGCCCCATTCTGAGCCCAGTCGGGCCTTCTCTCTCTCTCTCTTTAGAAACAATTCCTTGAAGCTACTATGAGATTAAGGTTAACAGTTGAATGCACTCATACACAAGTATGAGAAGTAGAAAAGCAACAACTGGTTTGATTCATACTACTGGTTGGCTTTAGGTGGAAGGTCTGATGAGCATTTTATGATATGACAAATGAACTAATTTATATTGTTGATGGTATGATGGTTTGGCAACAGCAATGGGAGTTCAATAAAATATGTTTCTTTGACACAGTTGGTGGGTACAGGAACCCACTCCTTCTAATATGAACAAACTCTATAGATTCTATTCTGAAATCTTCATTTTAGTGCAGTTTAACAACAAAGGGTGAGTATGTGTGTATCATACAGTCACACAGCTGGAAGGGGCTCTCATCCAGTCCATTCGCCTCTATTAAGAGAGGATACGACATCTATTAAAGCACTTCATGCCACACTGGTTGATGGATAGCTCTGTCTTGCAGCATACAGACAACATTTTGGATCCCGTCCCCTTCTGTGTCTGGGTTTGCCACATACATAAATAGATTTTTATGCAAGTTTTTTGCACGTTTGGTGACAGGCACCCAACTAGTCCTAAGAAAAAAACACTGAGGTTTTGAAGCAATGCGTGGGAGTAAGCACCCTATGCAAATAGTTGAGGATTACTCGCTTCTTTTGAAGATGTCCCAATTGTACCATATTCTGTACAAATACTTTTTGGGTTTGTATCTTTTAAACTAAAAATAACAAACATGTGAGAGCTGAGACCTTCATTTGTTTCTTGTTTGCAATACACTTACATACTTTGATTTTTTTCCTTTAACTTTTTATTCTTCAGCCATGGAAAAACTATAACTGTTATATAAAAAGTACTAAAATTATCATTCAGTAACTAAAATGTAGTCTGTCTTTGCTGTCACTGATGATCTTAACTATTATGAAAACACTGGAAAGAGACAAATGCTAGTCTTCTTCTAGGACTGTACTGGTTGGCACTGACATTTTCTTCGCCAAATAGCTTGATTTGGGGCATTTTCAGGGGTAAGGTTGACAGCACGAATGTCTTCAGCAATGCTGTCCATCCACCATTTCTTTGGTTTTCCACGTGGGCAGTGACCTCCAGGGTCAAAGGTTTTGCAACAGAAGTCTCCTCTAGGCACATAATATGCTTGTACCACCGGAGCCGTGTTTTCCTCATTTTCTTTGTAATTGGTGTAATTCCAAGTCTTTGCCGTATGACTTTGTTTGTAACACGATCGGTAAGAGTCAGTGCAAGCATCCACGGAAGCATCTTCATTTCCATCACATGAAGAGTCTGTTCATGTTTCTGAGTTGCTGGCCAACATTCTGTTCCAAATAGGGCCACAGGGCTGATAACTGTGGTGTACACTTTTGCCTTCAGATGTTCAGGTATTCTTTTGTCAAACAGGATTCCTGTGGTTTGTCCCCACTTCATCCATGCTGCATTAGCTCTAGATTGAGCATCTGGTAGGGTATCCCCATCTGCTGAGACCAGAGATCCAAGATATTTAAATTAAGTGGCCTTCTTCAAGTCTTGGATTGTTCCATCTGTTTGAGGGCCACACTCAAGGTATTCTGTTTTTTGTAAATTTAGCCATAATCCATAATCAGCTAATCTATTGTTCTACTCATGTGATGGTTGTTGTAGAGCTGCATGTGATTGGTTAGCAACAGCCACATTATCTGCATAAAGCAGTGTCCAAGGATGTGACATTTGTAAATCAGCTGTTACTGTATCCATGCAAAGAATAAATAGCAGAGGTGAAAGTGCTGAGTCCTGATGAACACCAACAGTTATAGTGAATGGTGGTGAAATCCCTGCTGGACATTGAACTTGACTGGTGGCTTTACAGTACAGTAATTGTACCCATCGAACATATTCTTCAGGAACAGGGATCCACATGCAGGGATTTGAGAACAAGTGAGAGACCTTTTTTTTTTTATCTCTGGTTCACTTCTGTGGAATAAAATGGGCCTATCAGTGACTGGGTCCATGCACCCATGCACTGACTAGTGTCTCTCTTTTTAGAATGCAGTTCTACTGGTGTTGTGGAATTCGCATAGCCCTGGTGTAATTTTGACAGGGAAGATCATAATCAGACGCAGAAACATTTAAGGAACCAGAGTGAAAATGTTTGGGAGTCAGAAGCGAAAGAAATAAGGTACAGTTAAGTTATGCAGACAATTTACGAATGATTGGATAGGATCAAAATTATTATTAAATTCTGGAAGCAGAATCTTCAAGTACATCAAAAGTAGGAAGCCAGCTAGGGAAGCGGTAGGCACGTTAGATGACAAAGGAACAAAAGGTGTGCTAAAAGATGACAGGGAGATTGCAGAGAAGCTGAATGAATTCTTTGCATCTGTCTTCACCCAAGAGGAGGTGAGGAAAATTCCTGCACCTGAATCATGCTTCTTGGGAGGCGAATCCGAGGAACTAGCGAAGATAGTGGTAGACAAGGAAGAAGTTCTGGCAGCCATTGATAAACTAAATGCTACCAAATCCCCTGGCCCAGATTGCATTCATCCAAGAGTTCTTCAAGAGCTCAAGCATGAAATTGCTGATCTTCTCACTTTAATATGCAACTTATCCCTGAAATCAGGCTCCATCCCTGAAGACTGGAAGGTGGCCAATGTCACACCAATTTTTAAGAAAGGATCTAGGGGGGACCCGGGAAATTACAGGCCAGTCAGTTTGACATCTGTTCCTGGTAAATTAGTAGAATCTATCATTAAAGATAAAATTATAAAACATGTAGAAAAGCAAGACCTGCTGAGAAACAGTCAGCATGGCTTTTGCAGAGGCAAATCCTGTCTTACAAACTTACTAGAGTTCTTTGAGGGTGTAAACAGGCATGTGGATAAGGGGGAACCAGTGGACATTGTCTACTTGGATTTCCAAAAGGCTTTTGACAAAGTTCCTCACCAGAGACTATTGAGAAAACTAAGCAATCAAGGAATAAGAGGGGAAGTCCTCCTATGGATTAAAACTGGTTGAGAAACAGGAAGCAAAGAGTGGGTGTAAATGGGAAGTTCTCACAATGGGGAGATGTAGGGAGTGGTGTCCCCCAAGGATCCGTTTTGGGACCAGTGCTCTTTAACCTATTCATAAATGACCTGGAAGTAGGGGTGGATAGCGTGGTGGCCAAGTTTGCAGATGATACCAAATTATGTAGGGTGGTGAGAACCACAAAGGATTGCGAAGAGCTCCAAGTGGACCTTGATAAATTAGGTGAGTGGGCTAAGAAATGGCAAATGCAGTTCAATGTAGCAAAATGCAAAGTGATGCACATAGGGACAAAAAATCCAAACTTCACATACAAGCTACAAGGGTCAGTGCTATCAGTCACAGACCAGGAAAGGGATTTGGGCGTCTTAGTTGATAGTTCCATGGGAATGTCAACTCAATGCATGGCAGCTGTGAAAAAGGCAAACTCTATGCTGGGAATCATTAGGAAAGGAATTGATAATAAAACTGCAAAGATTGTCATGCCCTTATATAAAGCAGTGGTGCGACCGCACTTGGAGTACTGTGTCCAGTTCTGGTCGCCGCATCTCAAAAAGGATATCGAAGAGATAGAAAAAGTGCAGAGAAGGGCAACAAGGATGATTGAGGGACTGGAGCACCTTCCCTATGAGGAGAGGCTGCAGCGTTTGGGACTCTTTAGTTTGGAGAGGAGACGTCTGAGGGGGGATATGATTGAAGTCTACAAAATTATGCATGGGGTAGAAAATGTTGACAGAGAGAAATTTTTCTCTTTTTCTCACAATACTAGAACCAGGGGGTATTAATTGAAAATGCTGGGGGGAAGAATTAGGACTAATAAAAGGAAACACTTCTTCACGCAACGTGTGATTGGTGTTTGGAATATGCTGCCACAGGAGGTGGTGATGGCCACTAACCTGGATAGCTTTAAAGGGGGCTTGGACAGATTTATGGAGGAGAAGTCGATTTATGGCTACCAATCTTGATCCTCTTTGATCTGAGATTGCAAATGCCTTAACAGACCAGGTGCTTGGGAGCAACAGGCCATTGGGAGCAACAGAAGGCCATTGTATTCACCTCCTGCATGTGAGCTCCCAAAGGCACCTGGTGGGCCACTGCAAGTAGCAGAGAGCTGGACTAGATGGACTCTGGTCTGATCCAGCTGGCTTGTTCTTATGTTCTTATGTTCTTATTTGTAAAGGATGAACTGGAAGTGTAAATAAGAAAGCCTGGGATAATAACAGTTATTTCACTGCTCTGTGTGTGTGCCATCAAGTCACAGTTGACTTTTGGCGATTCTGTAGAGTTTTGAAGGCAAAGAGACATTTGGATGTGGTTTGCTATTGCCTGTTTCCATGTGAGCTGAGTGAGTTCAGGGTCCAAGGTGACTGGTCCAAGGTCACCCAGCAGGTTTATGTAAAGGAGTGGGGAATGGACCCCATTTTCCAGATCAGAGTCCACCAATCTTAACCAAAACACCTTACTACCTCTTGTTTATTTCATGTAGTTCAATACAATTTAAGAAGAAGAGGTATCAAGAAACAACTCACAGAGAAACCACAATGGTTAACCTTAGTCAGAAGATATGCATCATTGAACTAAATAAAGTTACCAAAAGATGTGTTCCAAATAATCTACAATGCCCTTTAATTCAGCTGGGAATTAAACAAAAACATAACGTGAAAGTCTCCTTTTAAGTTTCTGCTTGGCAACGTTTTACTTCTTTTACTGTAGACAAGAATCCTCTGTCTGGGATAAAAAGCCCTCTCAGTTTTGGAGATGGCACCACAAATTTTAAGGATTAATCTGGACACCATTACCAGGATGGAAAATGCTAAGAGACAGCTTGCTTGGAGCAGATGGCAACAAAGATTTATAAGCAAACAAAATTATGAGCTCACAATAGGCACATGGAAAATTAATTTCCAGTCATAAAATTCCTCAGATAAATCTGGACAATATTAGTATTCCTGGATATGACAAAGACCGCTGCTTCTTAGGCTGCTATTCCCCATCTTTTAAAGTCAAAAAGAACATGTAAGGATGAACTAAATGCAGACTTCCTTGATTGTTATACATCCTTGAACATTCCTTTGTGAGTTCAATTCAGTCCTTACTTCTTATAAGGATCAGACAATGTATACCTGCTCCAAGTGCTTCTATTTTCTGGTACATTTCTGTTCCCAGCTGTTGCCTTTGGGGATATCTTGGCCCTTTATGCATACACTACTTACTCCACAGCTGTTTCTTTCGCAGTGGAATTTTCTGGTGGTTTTTTATTTGCACAGGGATGCTTCTCTTGCAAAGTGTCCCAAATTGATCTGCCCTTTTGCCACTGACTGCTGCCTCGTTTCTGTGAAATCTCTATTTGGGGAGGTTACCTGCACTTTCTTGGGGAGGGGGGTTACTGTCTTTGGACTAGCATTACTGTGCTAGACCTGTTCCATTTCACTGGCTCTCTTGCTGCAGCAATAGACATTCAATTTTTTAAAAGCCCTTCTGATTGTTCCAAAATGGTGGCCTGAAGAGTGGGATGAGCTGCTATGATGTGGGCGGGGGAAGGCAGGGAGGCGCAAGAAAACCTGAAGAATGCATGCCAAGTATTTATTGTTTGAGCCATTGGCTATAACAATACAGAAATACATGCAGTTAAAACAGTAACTTAGTTAAAACAATAATTTAAATTAAAACAATAATTTAGTTTTACATTAAAATATAAATTATTAGTGTTCGCAATCTCTAAATTAAAATGCCCCATGCCAATCTCCTTCACTTTCTCAGCAAAGGAAGAGAAAAACTTTCATTTTCAGGCCTTTTGGAAACCACAGGGATTTTCTCATCTGAAGGCAGGGAAGAAGGGAAAACATGTGCACAACTAAAAAGTCAACCCAAAGGGAAGATACATTTAATGTGAAGGAGACTACAAATGCGTAAATGGACAACTTGTCCAGAACAAAACTTTAGTTTAGGTTGTTATATTTGTCATTTTCTCAAGTACACCTAAATTACCAGTTCCAGGTGTGTAACCCTCAGACCCTTTGAAAAAGAAAATCTTCCTTCAGAGACTCTTGTAACCTGCGAAATCAAGAAAACTCTGAAGTAATCTCTGCAACTCCAGGAGCACAATCTTGATTAGTTCCTAATCAGATGTTGGAGCTCTGATTCATACAAAGAGCTCATTCACCCAGTCTGGCCTTTCCATTCCTTTATTGGAATAAAATGCCCTGATTAACTTCTGCAAAGCCAAGTGCATATAAATTGGCTCTCTCCATTTGAATTAATGGGAGCCTTTGCCTGCTTGGAATTCGCCTCATGATGCCTGCTTTTTGTAGAACTCTGCTGCAAATCACTGAATCCAGATTGCTCAAATTTAACTCAGTTTGTTCCATTGCCTTAAAAGTGACAGAACAGGCTTAAATCCAGGGATTCTCTCTCAACTGGTTTATGGATTGTGGTACAGGACATTTAGAATTCTTTTGATATACATATTTTTGACAAGGTAACCCATTTTTAAAAGGTCAAACAAAATAATACTACTTTTAGCAGGACAGTCATAAACATGTTTACTCAGAATTAAGTAAACACCACAGATTCGTACTCTGACAAAGCAGTTCAGTGTTGAAGTAAATCTCTGACTTCAAGCCAGATTCTGGGCATAAGAACAAGGGTTCTTTTTATTGCACATATTGTGTCTTGCATAAGGGACAAATATGTTTCAGAAGAGTAACATTTGAAAATGCAAGATTAAAAAAATCATTAGAGTTGTGTAATTGAAGTTTGCAGCAGTTCAAAGGTTCGGGCTAATAAGCTTCTAGCCACCAGCTAATCACACTTCTTTCTGACAAGAAGGCAGGATTCTCCATAATCATGAAAACATATGGATAGAGCAATAGAGAGAAAAATGCATCAGTATTCTATGACAACCTTCCAAAACCTTGGCCACAGCACAGATGCCTATTAATGTATTCCTTTGCCTAGCCTGAGAGTGCTGCTGACCTCATGTCTAATCCTGCCCTTCAGGATTCTTAATTTCCAGCACTGCTCAACCCAGTCAGGCCTGTTTAACAATTCCTTTTCTGAATTAGGCCCTTAGAAGAGGCCCCACTTTCTGTTCAGTGACATGAAAGAGATACTGAAACTGATTATCAAAGGCATGTGCTGCAAACCACCAAGCGTCTATTGCCCAGGGGAGGTAATATTATCTCTGCCTTCAGATTTTACATCTTCCTGTAGCAAAGAAATTGGTGGTGAACTTGCATGTTCTTCCCTCTCTGTTCTCTTTCCTTACTAATTTTGCATCAGATTTTAATCTGAAAGTAAATGAATTAATAACTTAAGCTTGTAAATTATGCTATAAGGTAACATGTTATTTCAAATTAGATACAGTAGAAAATTCCACTGACTTGCTTCAAATGGTTATGAAGGGATGCTGAGTAGGTTTCCATTAACCAACTAGTGATTTCTCACCTGTAAAAGCAACTGGAATGGTTGAGGCATGGATTGCTTGGTCTCCTTAGAGGAGTTTAGAGAAGCTGGGCCTGTTTAACACCCACAAAGAAGCCTGAGAGAGAAAGAACACAGTTGCATTCTGTATTTACACAATGAATTTCAGTTAGACAGACAGAAATTATTTGAGATGAAGAGTATTATGGAATTCAGCAAGTAATTCAAACTATTAGACCAATGAGACTTTAAGGTATGGAGTGCAAAAGATCTGATGTACATGAGAAGACTCAATACACTCAGAAAAGTGTACAACATTAAGGGTCAAAGAATCTGGACGCTTCAAGGTTAGACAGAGGGCAATAATTATAGGAATAACTAGCAAGATCTGTAGGAAGCAGGTATGGATTTCCTAGTTCAAGAAGCAAATCATAGGGCATAGCTAAATGTCACATGATACACTCAAAGCTGGAATATGCTAAAGGCAGATGGGCAGGATTCCGTGCTAAAATGGTTGGATCTTGGACTCTCACATTCCATCTGTCGGTGGATTTGGGACTTTTTGTCTGGACATTCCCAGAGGGTTAGATTGGGCAATCAGGTTTCCTCAGTTCTCTCTCTCAACATAAGAATGCCACAGGGTTGTGTGTTGAGTCCTTTATTGTATGCCCTTTATACGCATGATTGTACCCCTGTCTATCATGGAAACACCATTGTTAAATTTGCAGATGATACAACGGTGGTGGGGCTTATCTCTGGAGGGGATGAGTCTGCCTACCGGGGTGAGGTGGACCAGTTGCTCTTGTGGTGCAGGGACAATAATTTTGTCCTAAATACCAATAAGACAAAGGAGCTGATAATAGACTACAGAAAGAACAAGTCAGTAATTCACTCCTTGGTTATAAATGGCGATCAAGTAGAGCGGGTGGCTAGTTTTAAGTTCCTGGGTGTTATGATTAGAGAGGATTTGACCTGTGGCGTTCAGACTGCTGCGGTGGTTAAGAAGGCCCAGCATAGGGTGATTACTACTGCCCAGAGAATTATTGGATGCCCTCTCCCCTCTTTAGAAGACCTTTATAACTCTCGCTGCTTAAAAAAAGTTCAGTATATTCTGAAGGACCCGTCTCACCCTGCATATTCTTTTTTTGTACTATTACCATCTGGCAGATGATACAGGATCATGAAAACCAGGACAACTAGACTCAGAGACAGCTTCTATCCTAGAGCTGTGGCTATGTTAAACTCCATGGCGATGTGTTGACGTGGTGGCGGCTGTGTAGAGATGGCTGTGTAGGGATGGCTGTAAGTTGGGGTGTGCGGATTGCAGAGATGTTCATCGGGGGATGTTTTGTATTTTCGTTGTGTGGGCACAAGGCATAATGTGTGCGAACAATGACATAAAAGTTATTCTAATTCTAATTCTAGTAAAGATGAAGACTAAATGAAAGATAGTAAGATACATACTGGCCCATTCCACACAACACAAATTAAACATCTTCAGGGTGGGAATAAAAGTTTTTTGGGGAGGAGTTCTATGCAGTTTCCCCTCCCACCCCCATTGTCTTGAAAGTGTATTTCCTCCTCAAAACATTTAACTTGGAAACACTAAACTAGCAATCTTTTTTTGCCAAAATGTTTTGAAATTGTTTCCTCTTGCTGTGCAGAGAGCAGGAAGTGTTTTATTTCTCCCACCTGATTTTGAAGCTCTTACTTTCATTTTCTCTGCCGCTTGCCACCCCCTAGTTTCAGCTGCTTCAGTTATTTTCCATGCCGTCTGCCATTTGCTGAAATTTCCTAGGCACATTTACTCATCTGGCATCGTGGCTGCCCACCATTTCCATCATTGATATACATTAATAAACTCACAGTGCAATCCTAAATAAAGTTAACCCAGTCTAAGACCATTCATTTTAATGGGTTTAGGCTGAAGTAACTCTCTTTAGGATTGTACTGTAAGTATTGCCTGCCAATTACGCAAGTGTGTTGTTTTTCATTTTTTAAAATTTCTGTGAAGTATTTTTGAAGCTATGGAGACCCAATATAAGAATCAGCAATATGCACAGATTTTGAGTCTCTTTGGCTTCAAAGATACCTGACAGATTTTTTAATAAAAAAATGTATTTTGCTGGAAATGCTTCATTTTTCCACGCTAGGCAGACAAACAATCCAAATATTAGCCATACCAAAGTGGCAGTACCGGTTCATGTCAGAAGAAGAGGAAGAGGAAGAGGAAGAGGAAGAGGAGGAGGAGGAGGAGGAGTTTGGATTTATATCCCCCCTTTCTTTCCTGCAGGAGACTCAAAGGGGCTTACAATCTCCTTGCCCTTCCCCACTCACAACAAACACCCTGTGAGGTAGGTGGGGCTGAGAGAGCTCCGAGAAGCTGTGACTAGCCCAGGGTCACCCAGCTGGCGTGTGTGGGAGTTTACAGGCTAATCTGAATTCCCCAGATAAGCTTCCACAGCTCAGGCAGCAGAGCTGGGAATCAAACCCGGTTCCTCCAGTTTAGATACATGAGCTCTTAACCTCTTATGCCACTGGTCTGAAAGATCAGAGGTGGTCTTTCAGATATGTTGATCCTATGTTGCAAAGGACTTTAAAAGTAGCCATCATCTTGAATCTGAAAGCAAATAAGCAATTAGCATAATTGTTTAAGGGCAGATTTTTCATAGTGTTCATAGTGGCCAAAACCAGATAATCAATAACTGCAAATTGAAGCTTCTGAGTTGTCTTCAAGGGCTGCTTCAATGCAAATATTATTTTAATCTAACTTCATGGTCATGGTAGTATAGCTTCAAGTAGGCTGGCAACCAGCTGAAGATGAGGGGGAACAGGGGGTCCACAGATGATGGTGTGATACCACTTCCAGGAAAAAAAACATAGAAGTGATGGTATGCCTCTCTAGGAATGGATGGAAACTCTATCATAAAACCATAGAGTTTTCAGAAATTCCTACAGACGACTGACATTGAGTCTGGATTTTCCCGTGAAGCAGTCATACTGGTGCCTGGTTTTTTAAAGGATTGTTTTTGCTCCGCTGCCCATAGCAATGGCAATAAGAAATGGAGGCAAGAGACAGGAGATCTGGTGGCACACGGCAGCCCTATCACCAAGCCTCAAAAGGAAGAAAATTGATTAATCAGACATAACTGAAGGAAAACATTATTTTCTACAGCTCCAACCTATTTCTAAGAAACGTAACAGGGTCAAAGAATATGCCAAGGCTCTTTCCCTAACTGGACAGAGATTGGTTCACCCCATCTGAAAAAGGAAGGGCAGTCCTCTCTCTAGAACATCAGATCATTGACCAGTATTACTAGCATCACCTCCACGTCTTCTGAATCCACTTTCAGCTTGATTTGCTTCACTTTGAGGTATTGATTTAACATGGGATACTTCAGCACAGCACAAAACATTTTTTCCTCTAGGACTTCTGCACAGCTTTTAGCCCAAAATGTTTTGAAATGCTTTATTTCACCCTCAAAATGTTTTATTTGGATCCACTAAACTAGCAATCTTTTTTCCCAGAGGATCAAGAAATATTTTATTTCTCCTGCCCGATTTTGAAGCATTCACATTTGTTTCTCTGCTGTTCACCATTCCTGCAGCTTCAGTGATCCTCTGTTCTGTCCACCATTTGCTAAAGTTTCCCACAGATCTTTTGTCATCTGGCATCATGGCTGCCAGCCATTTCCATAATTGTGTGCATGAATTTTTGCCAATTACGCGAACATGCCAGTTTTTCTTTTAAATTTTTTTTTGCATGATTCAATTCTATATAGATATAACATCTATATCGGCAAGGCTGCGTAGATTTCAAGTCCATGTAGCTTCAAAAATATGTATGTGTGTATGTGCTTTTTAAAAGAACCATTTTCAACTGAAACATTTTATTTTTCCATGCTATGCAAACAAAACCCATGAACACGATTCTTTTCAAAACGTTTCCAAAATGTCTGGGAAACGTTTTAATTGTTTTATGTGGAGATAACCATGAATAAAGCTGTATCAAGCGTCTTAGGTAGAGAAATAAGACCGGGTTTCATCAACATATTGATGAGACCCAAAGCTTCAGATGATTTCAGTCAGAGGTTCCATATAAATGTTAAACCCTTTCAGAACCCTATAGTTTAAAGTCCAATTTCCTGGCTTTTTCAATGACCACTTTCTGTTTTCGATCAGACAGGAAAGATTAAAACCAGCAGATTACAAAAAAACCCCTAAAATAATATGATCAAAAGAAAAAATGCCCCTCCCCCAAAACAGACTGATGAGGAATAAATAGGGCCAGCATGCTGATGAGAAGGACTGAGGGAAAAAGTGGGAGGGGAAATGAGCTTCCTCAAGATGCTGAGATCATACTAAATCTGGAAACAGATTTTAGGGTGGTGTTCAGTCATTACAGTATTCCTCTCTCCTGTAATTCCTTGAGAGCCCCTAGCTTGGCTTTGCACAGATGGTTCACAAGCTTTTCAGTATCCCAAGCACTATCTTCAGCATTATTGTTGCTTATAAGATTGTATCCCTCAGGGTTATAGAAAATATATATGTAGACTGCAATTTGATAAGGCATCTTTGCTGTATTGAAAACTTCCTTTGAAAGGATAAAGATTCTGGAGCATGATCTGTTGGCTATTTAGTTGCTTACAACATGTTTTATTACTTAGCCAGTATTTTCTATTTCCCTTAGCCAAAAAAAGAGTTTTCTTCAACAGAATGTGCATTCTTTGCCTTATCAAGACCATATGAGAGCTGAGACTAATACTGGAATGCTCAATTCAAAGTTATTTTGAGGTATCGGCATATACAAAATTAATCTGAAATATGCCAAACATCTCTTTTAGTACATGAATAACTCAAAAATGGGCCAAATGGAATTTTATCAAAAATAATTATATCTGGGCACTGATGAAATAACTAAACAGAAAACTGCGTCTGCAAATGAAGATTTAGAGGGAAAGTAAAATCTTTGAGATGTTAATATGCTAGTCTCTAATTGAAGATCTGTGAATCGAATGGTAGCGCAATTGCATCTGTAATGTTCTGCAGAGTGACTACAGAAAATTTAAATAGAGAAATCTCTTGTTACTAGATTGTAATTGCTATCAAAATTGTAGGAACTATGCCCTATTTAAAAAAATAATGTTTGAAGGCAATGGGAACCAAGTGCTATCTTTGTGTCCAATAAACTATGTGCTTATGGATAAAAGTCACTGTGCTACACCCCCCACCCCAATCCTCTCAAAAATAAACTTCAAAGGAAACATACAAGGTGAAAGTGCTGAAATAGATTTCACAAAGAAATTAAATACAGCGGAACCTTGGTTTTCATTGCCTTCGGTTTTCATTGGTTTCGGTTTTCATTGATTTTTTCAGTGAAAAATTTGTCTCGGTTTTCATCAATTTGCCTCGGTTTTCATCAATTTGCAGTAAGGTGCAGGGGTTTGTGGAGACAAATCACCTGGACAAAGCTGTTGCAGGCCGTGTCTGCAACTTGTTTAATGACAATGTCTTGCCCCATTTCAGACAAATCTTAAAGAGGCGTCAGAAACAGACCTCTTTGGACAGCTTTCTGGTGCAACATTGGTCCACTGGCTCTGAAGCTGGTCCTAGTGTTATTGTTTGTTACTGTTTTCAGCATTAAACACTATGCTTATTCACCAAAAATGTGTTTTTGGTATGTTTTTTGGAGTGCCTAGAATGGATTAATTAAATTTACATTGATTCCTATGGAAAAATTTGCCTTGGTTTTCATCAGTTTCGGTTTTCATCAATTCTTTTCGGACGGATTACCAACAAAAACGGAAGTTTCACTGTACTAAATGTCAGCCTAGCTTGAATAGACACTTGGATTTCCTTACTACAATCTCTAATAGCCCTACAAGACCCACATTTTTGAAATGTTAACTGACTGTTTAAACATGTTTGTTCAGACTATTATTTTGTACCAATACCAGTTAATTTTCACCTAAATGTTATCCTGCTTCATCATGTTGCTTATCTTTTTAAATGGCTGTCCCCTCATCATTCAGTACGTGCAACTGCTAATTCTGTTGATTTTTTATTGTATTCATATCTAACCTTTCTGCCTTTGCCCTTAAATTGAGAATTTACACTTTAAAGATTTATGGCAGAATTCATATTGAGTCGTTCTGTCTTGTTCCCCCAGCCCATAATCTTCCCCATAAGAAGAATTTTCCTTCATGTGGCTCACAAAACCTCATATTGCAATACATTTTGTTAGTCTTTATGGTGCCACTTGACTTTTGTTTCATATTGCTAATGGATAAGTCTTTCACATCCATATTTTTTAAAAAATCATTAGGAAACACAGAAAGCATGTTACACTTTGCAATGTCCCTTTGCACTCCTTCACTGTCAAGAGTGGTCAAATTATATTTATTACTGCTGCATATATTAATCCATGTTATACATAACCTTACTTATTGCATGTATGAAATGTCTTTATCCACCATGTTAGGTCTCGGACCTTTAAGCCAACAAACAGACTCAGTAGCATTTATTGAGCAGTCATTGAAGTACCACACAAGCAAAGTCAGTTCTGCTGAAGCAGAAGAACCAAAGCAAGCCCCTCCTCCCAGTTTCCCAAGAATTTGTGAAAAACAATCTTTGGAGCTAAGGTGCCCCAAGGTTGCAAGCAGATAGTGAGAGAAAGCGACCTGGGTTCCTGCCCCACGAGATAACAAAAGCAATATCATTCCCATGGGATGGGAGGACCAGAGGAAGCCTAGTTGTCTACGAGCATGTGAAGCCATAAAGCAAAGATCAAGGGAAGAATGCACAGATGGCAGGGGTTACATATGGCAAACTGGTTACATATATTTCAATAGCAGCAGCGATGTGCTATTTTAAGCTGGTTCATGGTTCCGGGGAATTCGTCTCAATCAACTAGATAGCATTTCCCTGACACTCACACTTGCTACTCCTTATCTTCAGTTAATGATCTGACTTGATCACCTAATTATATCTTCCATTTGAATTCCTGATCCATTTGACCCACCAGACACCTATAAGAATGACTAGATTCCACAGGTCTAAGACATCCCCTAGTAATTCAGACTGCAAACTATACAGCTACTTCCATATGTCCAATCATTAAGATAACGTCTGATCTAACTGCTGGGAGGACTTTGAAGTTGCACAGCCTGTTGGCTTTCTGGAGGCACTAAAACATCATTTATTTATGATTAGCTGCATCCTGTCTGAGGTCATGCATTTTTTGTAACAGCGATATAGTAGCAAAAAGTTATATATAACAGCAATATAGTTCCTATGACATATACAGTAGGCTCGTTTGAAGAGTCCTTACATCCTCTTGTTCTTTTATTTACTCTGGCCCTGCCATAGGTATTAGTTGGCAAACTGGACTGGATGGTAAACTGGCTGGAATGGTAATAATTCTAGAGAGGGATAGCTGTGTTAATCCACTGTACAAAAGTAAATGTGTCTCAAAATCTATGAAAGGTACTACTCAAGTCCTTTCTAGTTACTCTAGCTTTATCATTCAAATTAAATTTGCTCTAAATTTCAAAAAAATACCACTAACTGCCACCAGTTACTGGGTTGAAGAGCAATAACAGAACAATTTCACCAATTGAAACCCTTCCAGCTTCAAATCTCTGGCTGTCCAATTCCTAATATATACATTTCAGTAACTATAAATTTATGTGTTACAGAATTCCACAAGGTATCTAAGTACACAGATGAGATGCACTAGAAGCCTCAGATGTATTGCTTGATCTCTTGAAGGGCTTGTTTCCAAGACAAGTGAAGTTTGTGGCTCTCCACTTCCTGGAAAACTAGACTGGACTACAGATTTAAGCAAGGGATAGAAAACTGCAGTGTTGACATATGTCAGAGGCAAAATGAAGATTTCAAAAAATGAATAATGTCCCCCACACACGAAAAATCACCCCACTATGCACTCACTTTACCACATGACCGCAAGAAAAACAAAAGACACCCCTGAAGCAGTAGATAATTTAAAAGTAGCAGATACTGGCATTTTCCGCATGGTCCAAATGTCCTGGGATGGGGCAGTGACTTATCCCGGTTTGTGCAAGATTTTCCGGGTCCTAATTCAGGGGTGCCCAGCAGCATTTTCCTTATCCAGGGTTTTTTAAAAATTGCCAAAGTGGCAGTTCTTTTCAAATATCCCACACTGCCATGCAAACACCGCAAGAGCTGGACCGGTTTATTTTTCCTGTCTCGCCACCTGCTCTCCCTGCCCCTCCGCCCGCCTCCCTGGTCTCTCCTTCTGATGTCACAATCCTCTCTCCATGCACCGACGTCTTGATGTAAATACCCACCATATATTCTCCAAAATACACACTGTTTCTTTGCTTTTACAACATTGCCTGCCCACAGTCTTGGCGAGCTGCAGGACTAGCTGGTCATCCAGGGCCTTGCCACTGCTGCACCCATTGTTCTCCATCTCAGCAAACAGTGAGCTGGGCATTGTCCCACTGGAGGGGTAGGATAACGCTTTCCTCCTCCTCCTCCTATCTCTCTTGCACTCCGATCAGTGGTGGTGGCAGGAGGGAGCCAAGCCACAAGAGAATAAGCTGAGGTGGATGGCCAGGCGGCAGGAGCAGTGCAGGGAGCACCCAGCGGGGGCCCCGCCAACCGTTGTAAATACAAATAAACCAGGCTTGTGCAAAAGAAACTAGAGTACATCCAGGTTTAACTTGATTCCTGGACAGCCATGCAAAGGGAGAAACCGGGATAACATGGACTCAGTATGTATGATCCCGGGTCTACCCCAGTGTAATTATGCCATGCAGAAAATGCCACTGTCAACTCTTTGTTGAGGCATTCTGT